>NW_027556098.1:192918106-195318106 GCF_003287225.1 Phascolarctos cinereus
TAAAAGCTAATACTACTTCTGAGTGTTCAGCTTTCCTTCTGCTGCTTAACATGCAAGACTTCCTGACAATAATTGCCTTTTTTTTCAGAGGATGATGTTTTTCATTCAGCTAGGTGGCACAGTGGATAGAATGCTGGGCCTGGAGTCAGGAAGACCAGAGTTCAAACTGAACCTCAGACACTTATTAGCTAGTCACTTAATCTCTGTTTGCCTCAGTTTCCTCATCTGTAAAATGAGCTAGAGAAAGAAATGGCAAACCACTACAGTATTTTTGCTAAAAAATTCCAAACAGGGTTATGAAGAATCAGACATGGCTGAACAACAACAATGCTCTGGCTTAGGCGGAGAAATCTGATACATGAGCTGATCTGTTGGTTCATTTTTATCCTAGATTTGATTGATCTATGTAAAGAAAGCTAAAGTATATCTTCTTTACTTTGGATTTCATAGTCTATCAACAAATATCATAAAGCCTTTAAGTAACTATGTTTGTAACATGTTGGGGGGGGGAAATTGTCCCTGGAATCACATTTGTTTCACTCCTATTTACTTGATTTATCATTTCTCAAATATTTGCTTTCTTATATAGAAAAGGCAAATGAAAACTTCCTTACTTCTATTTTCTAGCTTGAGAGCTAAGCTTTATTTGCTCTACCTTTCTGCTCTTTTATTTATTTATTTATTTTTTCATCTTTAGGTGATTACAAAGAGTAAGGATTGAGTCTCACTCCCAACTCCAAAAGAAACACAATCATAGAATAACCTCACACACAGGAGACAGCCCGTGTGTTATAGGACCGTGATGTCAAGCTCAGATAGAAATGGGGCCATTACGTGTTACATAAGGAACCCTGCAGGCTTTTGACTTAGAAAACCACATATTAACATTATCTATGTTCTATTTTATTATTATTATTATTATTATTTTAGGGCAGCAAGGTGACACAGTAGATAGAGGACTGGGCTTGGAATCAGGAAGACTTTTCTTCCTGAGTTCAAATCCAGCCTCAGACATTTATTAACTGTGTAACCCTGGGCAAGTCACTTAACCCTGCTTGCTTCAGTTTCCTCATCTGCAAAATGAGCTTGAGAAGGAAATGGCAAACCACTCTTTGCCAAGAGAACCTCAAATGGGGTCATAAAGAGTCAGATACAACTAACAACAATAAAATTGTATTTTTACTTATTCAGTTAGCTATTTCCCAATTGTACTTTAATCTTGTTCTAGTAGCACTCAGAAGCCTTTTCAGACAGTACTTGAAACCTCTGCTG
Organism: Phascolarctos cinereus; assembly: GCF_003287225.1. NCBI lineage: Eukaryota > Metazoa > Chordata > Mammalia > Diprotodontia > Phascolarctidae > Phascolarctos > Phascolarctos cinereus. Next base: position 192,919,379 of record NW_027556098.1, read on the forward strand.
TGTTAGATAGAGGCCTAGCCAGAAAGACATGGGTTGAAGTCCAACCTCAGTTATTCATTGACTGTAAGACTCCAGGCAAGCCCCATAACCTTTTAGCGCCATGGGCAACTCTTTAACATCGTAAGTCACAGATCAGTTGCCAGTCTGTTCCTGTGGAAGTTTCCACCCAAAGAGCTCTCTATCTTGATGAAATTGCAGCTTGGAAAACCCCCCATTCCTCTGCCCTCCAAAAAAATTCTCACCCAAAACAAATCATAAGCATCTATCAGCAATCATGTTTTCTTCCAAAATTCACACATACTTTCACTCAAAGATTCCTTTGATTAGCTAGAAATCTCTGTATGCATCAAATAATAATATGTAATTATATTTATTTATATAGTGCTTTAAGGTTTGCAAAGCACTGTCAGTTGGTCAATAAATATTTATTAAGTGCCTACCAGGTGCCAGACACTGTGCTCAGTGCTAGAGAGGCAAAGAAAAACAAAAGGGAGTCCCTGCCCTCAGGGAGCTTACAATTTGATTGGGGGGGAGAAGCAACTCTGTACAAATAAGCTATACACAAAATAAATTAACAGAGGGAAGACACTGGCATTCAGGGTGTTCAGGAAAGGTTTCTCGTAGAAACCTCGTAGAAAGATTTCAGCTTTAAGGTAGCTTTAAAGAAGCCAGGGAAGCCAGGAGACAGAGACAAAGAGGGGAGAATATTCCAGGCATGGGGAAACAGCCAGAGAAAATGTCTGGAGTTGGGAAATAGAGTGTATGGTGGGAGGAACAGGAAAGAAGCCAGTGTTACTGGATCTTAGACTATGGGGTGGAGTGTAACGAGTGAGACTGGAGGGGGGAGCAGCTCACGAAGGACTTGGAACACCAAAAAGAGGAGTTTGTATTTTATCCTAGAAGTGATAAGGAGCCACTGGTGTTTACTAAGCAGGGCAGTGATGTGGTCATACATGTGCTTTAGGAAGATCACATTGACAGCTGTGTGGAGGGTGTACATAAGTTATCACATTTGATCCTCTTAACAACTCTTCAAAAGAAGTGTTATTATTAGTCCCATTTTACAGATGAAAAAACTGAGGTTAAGAAAGGATAAGTGACTTGCCCAACATCACACAGCTAACAGGTGCCCAAAGTGTTGTTGAGCCATTTTTTAGTCATGTCCAGTTCTTTGTGACCCCATTTTGGGTTTTCTTGACAAGATACTGAAGCAATTTGCCATTTCCTTCTCCAGCTCATTTGACAGATGAGGAAATTGAGGCAAATGGAGTTAAGTGACTTGCCCAGGGTCACACAGCTAGTAAGTGTCTGAGCTCACATTTGAACTCAGATCTTCCTGACTCTAGGCCCAGCATTCTATCTACTGTGCCCTCCAGCTACCTCTCTCTAAATATAAGGAATACTCACACACACACTCACTCACTCACACACACACACACACACACACACACACACAATCTCAAAGCATTAGAAAGACCATTTAATTTAGAATCAAGAGATGTTTTAAATATTGCCTCCCTCACTTTTCACTATGTGACTTTGACCAAGTCACTAAATCTCTATGAACTTCATCTGTCAAATGGGAGAATTGGACTAGATGTCCCTGGAGGTCCCCTCCAATGCTAAATCCATGATCCTATGATCTACTAAATTGTAGAAAGGTTGTTATCTGCATCTGTGGTGGTACAAACCCACACTAGCAAAAATCCAAGGTCCTTGAAGCATCAAAACAATGTATCTGCTCAGCCCCTTCCCCTCCTCCTCCCTATTACTTTTCTAACTTTTCTCAGTTGTTAAGTAGGATTCATATTTACATTTATTTCCATTTTTGGAATAAATTCCCTGCCATGGTTTCTTAGTTTAAATTATAGTCTGGAGTGGAGGAGGACAAGACTTTAAAATCCATATTTCTTATTAAATACTTCTATGATTTTTTTTCCTTGCATAAAGTCATTTTTATCTACTTTTCACATGCTTAATGTGTATAGCAGTTGGCAACCACAAATAATAAAAGTTTGTATGCAGCTACTAACAAAATTCCATAATCTAATCTTTAATATTTTTGCCATGGATTATGCAGAAACTTATAATTATGATTTACCTTTGATTCACCTCATCTTTACTTTATCTCATATTAAAGTATAATCAAAATCAGGAGGTTTCAAATACTATGCTGCAAATCCCCTTCTTAAAATTCCTATTCAGTGGTCTTCCCAATTTTCATTTTCTCTGCCTTTTCTTATTATATTAAATCCTGATATCTGAAAATGGAACCATACAGTAGCATTAAGCGTATTCTTTTAAATTCAGATCTTATCTCTTTTTCCTGGATTTTTTGTACTCTAACTGTATTTTCGAAACCCCAGTCTGCTTGCAATTAGGCTTCTAGGATGCTATTGTACTATGAAGTAAATACCATTATTGTTATAGAAATGATTCACTATGCTTTTTTGCACTGTTCAGATAGTCTGCTGAGATGCCTGATACCACTCTCATCCCCATTCTTTAATTATAATTTTAGGGGTTTTTTTCTAGTTCACTTTTTAAAGTTAATTATTCTTTCCTATCAAACCCTGAAATGCTCTAAGAATAATCATGTTTATTATTAATAAGATTAATAATATCCTCTTCATTTTTTTGGTCATGCTCCCAGATGAAAAGTGGTAGTAATTTTGTTCTTCCCAGACCCCATAACTCCCTAAGACGTTTTAAACAAAGTGTTGCTCTAGGAACAAAATTCCCAAACTACATCCCTGAACTGATATTTCTGTGAATAAAAAGTTGCTTTCCAGTCTACCCAGTTAGTAGAGGTCATGAAGGTCAAAGTCATACAATGATAGACCATTGGTGTCTTTGCTTCTCAACCTAAGTTTGTCCATATCAAACTTAAAGTTGAGAATTACAGAAAGTCAGTTCCCATATAGGAAGTAGTATGGTACAAGGGAAAGTAAACTAGATCTCAAAGCAGAGGACCTGGATTCAAATTCCCATCTTTGATAAGAACTATCTGTGTGACCTTGGTCAAGACACTTTATCTCTCTTAACCTCGATTTTCTCAGTCTGTAAGATGGCGATGATAATAGTACTACCTCCCAGGTTGTTATGAAGATTAAATTAAATAATATATTTAAATTGTTTTGCAAACCTCAAAGTACTACATAATTTCTAGATGTTTTGTTGTTGTTGTTGTTGTTGTTATTATTTAATATCCCTGGGCCTCAGCTTCCTCAGCTACAAAATGAGGGGGTTCTGTAGACCTTTCTAGGTGTAGAACTATGATCCTCTACGTAGAGAGGACTAGATCCATGATTTCATTGGTGTAGGGAATTCCAAGATAAAGAAACTCCCTCTACTAGTACAGGTCATCACCTCTGCAATATAGCCTTAGAGAGTTGCCTCGATTCTAGGCTCTAGAGCACTGAAATGTTAAATGACCTCTGCAGGGTCATGAAGCCATGTCTTCATGACTTCAAGGCCATTTCTCTATCCCCCAAACCATACTACCTTTCATGAATAAAAAAGAATTTGGGATTTGACTCATTGGATCTTAGCATCAATTTTCTTCTTTGTTTTGGGTGCATTGCTAGGTACAATAACCTTGTCTGAAAGTTCCACCGACTCAGTACCACTGCTTCCCAGAGCCATAACTGGCAATTTTGTCTCCTGGGGCTATTTGACGCCAGAAATGAGGGAAAACCTTCCCGGCCCACTTTTTGAGAGACACTTGAAGTCGCCAAAAGGCCACTGTGGAGGAGCTATGTGCAGGTACATTTTTATTAATTATTCTTACTAACAAGGTGATAAATCCAGTTGTTTCTATGCTACAGGAGTACAAGTGCTTTCAGTGGCCTTTAAATTTTGGCACTCAGGGACAAAGCTCTGGTCAACTCATCCTAATCAGAGTTCTGCTGCTACACAGTTGACTCAAGCATTTGAACAAAAAGAGACAGATTAATATAGGACTATCTTCTCTTTATAGATCTCCAATTTCTGTACCATTAGTTGGAGATTCAGAATTGCAAGCCTGAATAGTCATCGACTCCATCTCTTAACAGTCAATCTAAAAAGTAAAAAGTTGGCTCTGTTTAGCCATAATAAGTCTGACACATTTTTGCACTCAGTTGACTGATTTGGGCTTTCAGACACATAGCGGTACAACAGGCTGATCTCAAATGTGAATGATCACTTATGAATAAAATTATATACCCATATTCCATTTCTTCAGAACTTTTTGTATTCAGTTCCTACTAAACTAATTAACACTGGCATAAGCCCTGTTTTGTTCTTTGGTCAGTTGCGTTCTTAGTACATTCCATGGTAGAGGAACTTGGAGTCAGGAAGACTTGGGTTCAAATCCTGTTAGCAGTACGATCGTGGGCAAGTCAGTTTATTTCTGAGACTCAGGCAACTCTGTTTAAGATTTGTTGATTAAGTTATAGTCAGATTGTGATCTGTATCACAGATCTTTGTTTTCTTGTTTCTAAGTAAAATTTTATTAATATTTTTTGCTTTTATGTTACCTACATTTTCTTTCCCTGAACTTTGTTGATGTTTTGACTTTATGGTACACTTTAATGGCTGAATTCAGCTCTTAGTTGGATTTCATTCACTTCCTTGGATAACACTGTTGTGATCTGCAAATATCTCATATAAAGCTGACCCTGTGAAGTTTTGAAGATAATGAGTAGCTGAAGAGCTATAAGTAATAAATAACAAACTACTTAACTTTTCAAAGGGAAATATTAGATGATAACAATTGGAAGGCCAAAAACCAAGTAAACAGCAAGGTCTGCCAAAGGTTTACCTAACCTAATATTCACTTCAGACCTTCCTGAGTTTTCCATCTTTCCCTCTTATTTGTCTATAGGTCTGTATATGTTTCTCTCTATTTTCCTGGACATTTGTCTGTCTTTGTTTTTCTGTTACCTCACTATCTGACTATCCCTTTCTTCCCTTTCTCTTTTCTACTACCTTCAGAAAAAAAGTGACCTTAACCTATAGGAAAGCTTTGTAGTGCCTGGTGCATCATCCCCTCCTAAGGGGCTATCATTATCTTTTCTTAGAATTTTCTGTTAGACAAGAAAAAAAGATAGATATGGGAGACAGAAGGGTTCAGCTGTCCAAAAGGGCACTTGTCAGTACATATATAAATATGTACATATATACATACATATATTTATTCCTCTCTCCTGAGAGTCATCCCTTGTAACAAGGAATTTTTAAAAAGAGGAAGAAAAAAAAATAATCCAGCAAACCTAATCAACATATCAGCTGAATCTGACAACCAGTGTAATCTTCCATATTCATCATCACCCACCTCTGTAAAGAAGAAGGAGAGGTACTTTTCTCAATTCTTCTTAAATATGAATCTTGGTTATTATAATTATAGACTGTTTCGTTTGGGAAGTTTTGTTCTTTCTGATGTAGACATTGTTATAGTGATTGTGTCTATTGTTTTCCTGGTTCTGCTTACTTCATTTTGCATCAGCTCATACAAATACTTCTCATGTATTCTTTATGCTCTTTTATAACTACTTTTCCCTTCCTGGATCACTGCTTTGTCATGGAAGAGGGACTTACACAGCTCAGTGAACTATGAACCATGCAGGTTTACTCAAGATGGACAGGTCATAGAAGAGAGTTCTGACAAAAGATGATCTACTGGGCAAGGAAATGGCAAACTACTCCAGTATCTCTGCCAAGAAAACCCCATGGATAGTATTAAAATGCATGATATCAGAAAATGAGTCCATAGAGTCACAAAGAGTCGGACACAACTGAACAACTGGATAACAACATTAACCACTTATGGACCTCTGCAGGCAAAAAGTGTTCAAAGGATAGCTCTGTGGGTTTCTGGGATGTGAAGTCTTCATAGAGATATTGCTTTCTTCCCATCCAGAAAGACACTAGAAAATTTGGAAAGAAGCAGCAGGAAGGTGGGGGTAGGGGGAATAGTGACAACCACCAGAGATAGGCTGCAACTTATGATCTGGGTGAGCAAGAAAATGGAATGATGACTGTAACAGTAAACCAGACTGAGCATTGAGGTGCTACAGCTGCCAGTGGTGGCTACTCCCTGACCCTAGGCAGCTATCTCTACTTTTAGCGACTAGAATGGATATCTGAGCTCCCAGTGGCCACTGACTTTCCATTTAGGAGAATAGATACCAGAAAGAAGAAGTGGCTATTTTTAATCTCTCCTTTTTGCCATTCGAGATGGAAATCACTCTAAAAATTTTTGTTCTATCTTTTAAAGTAATGTTTGTGCCTTCTGTTTTAATTAGTACCAACACTGGTCTTCTCTATATAGAAATAAGATTGCTCTTCACTGTTTTTGGATTCAGCTGTGTCCTTAGGTTTGAACAGGAGGGCTCAAGAAAAGACAGTACTGGAATGCAGAAAAGAAGATGGTGGCTAAATCATTAAGGTGGTTTTTTGTTTTTTGTTTTTTTAATTCTAGCTAGTAGCTCTGAGGTAAAAAATGAGAATCTTATAAATTAGATTTTTTTTTATTTCATATACTTCCTAAAAAGCAAAACTAAAAAGGATCTGGGATTTTTCTACCCTCAAGCTAAAACAAGCCCAGACAGCATTTGCTATCTTGGACAAGGCTGGGCCTTCATGTCTTGTTTCCTCATTCATTCCTTCTTTCTTCCCACACACATGAACAGAGACAGTTCTCTGAAAGAATGAATCTAGGGTGGTGACTAGGAAGTGGGAACCACCCAGTGGGAATAGAAGAAAAAGGGAGTGGGAAAGTTCTGAACTGCCAATATTCCAAGGGTGGGAGACAGAGGAAGAGATGTGTACTTCTCCCTTTGATTTTCACCTTCCACCCGAAGTCTATACAGGCATAGAAAGTTATACACCCTTTCTTATGGATGCAGTAAAATTCCATTACATTCATATACTACCAATTGTTTATCCATTCCCCAAATGATAAGCCTCTACTTTATTTCTATCTAGTTTTTTGCCACTATAAAAAAGTATTATTAACAAACATTTTGGTGAACATTGGGACTCTTGGTGAATTTTAGGACCTTTATTTCAATTTAACCTCTTTGTGTGCATCCTTCCCTGGCTTTTCAGCTTTCTTTTATGTGTGGTCTTCCCTTTTTAGATTGTAAGCTCCTTGAGGACAGGTGTTGTCCTTTTTTCACATTCTTATCTCTACTACTTAGCACAACACCTGACACATAGTAGGTGCTCAATAAATGTTCCTTGATTGGATGATGTGGAATGAAGCATTTATTGTCCATATGGCTTTTGCGCTTAGTTGTATTTCTTAGTTGCCCTTGAGAGTTCTATTGGAGGACAAGAGTGGGGGTGGGGAGTATTCGTAAATGATGACAAGGTAAACACTGAAAAAAAGCCTTAATAAAACATTTGTTTTAAAAAAAATAAGCACAGAAGCCTGAGTGAGAGCTGTGGCTTATTCAAGCCATATTAGGCTTTATTCGAGACTACACTTTTTCCTCTCAAGATTGTTTCTGTAAATGGACTTTAGTCTATAAGTGAGTAATCCTTTCAGGATCATTCTGAGGTTAAGAAAGGGAATGGATATTCTGTGGGATGGGGACCAACATAAACCAAGAGAATTACAAATTATCCCCTTAGATTAAAAATCCAGAGTAGTACTAAAAGAAGAAAGTTGGAGAGAGGTAGGGTTCGAGAAGTTATTGTCTACACATATGCAGAGGGACTGAAAGCTTCTCAGGATTGAGAAGCACTAAAGCCTGCTTACACATGCAGAGTGGCTGCTAGCTCTGGGCTTGTAATGAAATGTGGTGTCTTGTCCAGATATAAGACCCCTAACTAGCACAGCACCTGGCATACAGCCAAGAGCCAACCCCCACTGAATGCCAAGAGCTCCCCTTAGCACAAATGCAAAAGCAATGTCTCCGTGTGAATGTGGGCTCATGACACCTGCAACTCTATTTCAAGGAAATGGCCTTGAGACTTTTTTTTTTAAGTCATAGGATCAAGAGCTAGAAACAATGTGATCTAATCTAACTCTTTCAATTACCAAATCAGGAATTTGAAGTCCAGAGAAGTGAGATGAAGGTAATATAGGTGAGCTAGGATTTGGGCCATCTGCCTACAATGACATCTAATTCTGCCATACTCAAAGAACTAAATATAAAATTGCAAATATAACTATGAAGAGTCCACTACTTACTAGTTACATAGAATCAAAGAGGTTTAGAGTGGTATAGCAGGATTTCAAAGATCACCTAGTACAACCTATTCCTGTAAAGAAATAGTCACTAAAACAGGGGGCTTAATCCTCTTTATATTATACAGCCCTTTGGCAGTCTGAGGAAGCCCAAGGATTCCTTCTCAGAATAATGTTTTTAGATAAATACAATAAAATACATAGGATGGCATAGAAAATCAATTATATAATAATAAAAAAAAGTTCACAGGCCTCAAGTTAAGAATCCTTGGACAGAAAGCCTTTCCCAGTCTCTCTAGTTATTATCAAGGAAATCTCTTTCCTCAAATTATTTTGTATTTATTTAATTTTTTTGCCGTGGTAGAATTTAAGCTCGTTGAGGGTAGGTACTGTTTTACTTTTTCTTTGTATACTCAGTGCTTCTTACAGTGCCTGGCACAAAATTGGTTCTTGTTAAATAAATAATTCCCTTTTCCTACCATGCCTTAAAACTGATTCATTTTTTTCCACTTGGAAAGCTGATTCACATCCTATCACCACATTCTACTCTCAGAAACTCATTTTTGATGGAGAATTTATACTCTGTGAAATCTGTGCCTTGGCTACACATGCTTGCACAATTCTAGCAAGCTTTGGCTTGCCTCTCTTCTGTGTAATTTCTTCCATTTGTTTCAATAAAGAATGGACACCATCAGAACTCATAAAACCACTGGTGACATAATGATATATAGAAGCTACAGCACAGCCACATTACTGTAACTGGTCCAGGGTGTAGTTTGTGAGAGAATGTCACATCATTATGATCCACTCATGCGACCCAGCTTTAATCAATGGATCTGGAAAGACTGACTTGTTCCTCTCCAAAACACTTAGGGAGCTGAATTAGCAAAAATAGAATAAATGATTCCATAGCCAGAATTAAAATGAAAGACACTCCTTAATGCTCCTTTTCAGAAAGATCAACCCTTAAAGCAGGAGAAAAAATCCTCTTGGCTTCTGTCACTCAGTGTCACTCAAAACCTTAGGAAGCATGTAGTTTACAGTGAGCATTGCCTTCCTTGCCACATCTGTCCTACACATTTCTAATACTAAACCAGGGGAATATAACCTGGAGTTTATAGAGCCTCATGGCATCCATGGACTAATTTCTTAGGGTCTATGAATTCAGATGGGGAAAAAAAAATCACATCTTTATTTTCACTAATGTTAGCAAAACTAGCATTCCTCTTAATTAGGAATGTAGGCAGGGGTGTACTGGCAAATGCTTAACAATTGACTCTTTGGGGAAAAAATATATACACTACACATTTTTAAGTTTAATCTTCCTTATCAACATTTTATACACTTTCTTAAGTCTAGACAGTGAACAGTAAATCAAACCCTGATTTGAAGCATTTGCAATTTCCAAGATGTAAATGCTTGCATTAAACATTTAACAATTGGCTCTCTTGAACCAGTAGGAGCTGGCTCCAACCTACCCCTGAATGTAAGCAATAAAACCATTATTCTGATAAGGGTTCATAGGCTTCACCAGACGGCCAAAGGGCTTTTCTCACAAAGGAAGATTCTGGAGTCAGCTCCTACATGGTGAGGAAAGACGATTGTTCACTTTCAGTATACTACAAATCAGGGTTTGATTTATTGTTTTATTGATTGTCTAGATTTAAGAAAGTGATTGAGAAAATGTCAATAGTGCAGGTTAAACTTAAAAGTGTATCTTGCCGACATTAAAAGGGCTAAGGAATTCTTGTTCTAGATATCCACCAAGGCAGATAACCAGCTCAGTTCCTAGGTTGTAGGAAGTGATCTCACTTTATTCAAACCACATATACACAATCATGGGATAGAATCTGCCTTTATAGTAAACCATTTTTGATGAATTTTGATGACAAAAGGAGCTAGGAATTAGAGTTGGAAATTTTAATAGATCATGTATATATATACATACACACACACATGCACACACGCATGCACGCACACACATGCACACATACACAAACCAAAATCAACCTCTAGACAGCTATGTGGCACAGTGAATAGAATACTCTCCTGGAGCCCGGAAGACCTGAATTCCAATTTGGCCTCACATACTAGTTGTGTGACCCTGGGCAAGTCACTTAACCTCTGTCTGCCTCTGTTGCCCCATCAATAGAATGGGAATAATAACAATCCCTACCTCCTAGGGTTGTTGTAGGGATCAGATGAGATAACATCCTAACAGCCCCCTTTTTGTTGTTCAGTTATTTCAGTTATGTGTGACTCTTTATGACCCCATTTGGAGTTTTCTTGGCAAAGATACTGGAATGGTTTGCCATTTCCTTCTCCAGCTCATTTTACAGATGAGGAAACTGAGGCACACAATGTTAAGTAACTTGCCCAGGAGGCCAAATTTAAACTCCATTAAGGGCAGCTGTGTTCTCTATTGGTTGAAGGGGTTTCCTCAGCTGGAGCTCCTAAACATATGAAATCAGAGATACAGAAGAAAAGAGTAGAAAATTCTAGCAGCTCACTCAGATGGCAATGTCAAGGGGTCATCTGGAGAGTCAAGACTAGTGCTCCCAAGAGAGGTGAGGCCTGGGTGGAGATTTGGTAGTCAGCCACAATGGCTGAGGAAGAGATTCCATAGAGAACAGAAGAGGGCCAAGGCCAGAGCCCTGCAGAATATTAACATTTAGAGGACAGAAGAACAAAGAAACAAGGAACTATCAGAAAAGAGGGTGGGAGGATCAAGATAGTAAGAGAAAGCGACAGTTTCAAGGAAAAGAGGATAGGAAATACTACAGAAAAGTCAAACAGGACGGTAACTGGAAAAGGACCATATTATTTTATAACAAGGAGGTCCCTGATAGCCTACAAGAAAACAGTCGATTTCAGTCCTTTTTCTCTCACTCTCTTCATTAATCTCTACAACTGGCTTCAGGCTTCTAACTTCATCATTTCACTAAAATGACTCCCTCCAAAGTTACAAATGATCTCTTTTTTTTTCTTTTTTTTGAGACAATGGGGTTAAGTGACTTGCCTAGGGTCACATAGCTATTAAGTGTCTGAGGTCAGATTTGAACTCAGGTCCTCCTGACTCAAGGACCAGTGCTCAAATGATCTCTTAATTGCCAAATCCAAAGACCTTTTCTCCATCCTCATCTTTCTTGACCTCTCTGTGGCCTTTGACACCCTCTTCTCCTTGATATTCTCTTCTAAGTTTTTAGACACCATTTTTACTGGTTCTCCTTTTACCTAACTAACCACTAACCATGGGTATGTCAAAGGGTTCTGTCCTAGGCCCTCTTCTCTTCTCCCTCTTTAGTACCTCACTTGGGGAACTCATCATTTCCCTTGGATTTAATAATCATCTCAAGACTTTCAAATCTACTTGTCTAGCCCTTACTTCTCTGCTAACCTCCAGTCTCACATCTCTCTAACTGCCTATTAGACATCTCAGACTGGATGCCCAAAAGACATCTTAAAAACCCACATGTCCAAAACTAAATTCATCATTTTTTCCCTAAGCCCTTCCCCTTTCCAAATTACTCTGTTCTTGTCAAAGGCATTACCATATATGCCTCACAGCTTACAAACTAAGAATCAATTCTCAACTCTTCACTCTCTCATCTCCCATATCCAATCTGTTGGCAAGACCTATTGATTTCACCTTTCCAACGTCTCTCTTTCTCTCCTCTAATCCTGCTATTGCTACCACCCTAGTTTGGGCCCTCATCTTTAGCATATCACAATAATCTGTTCGTTGGTCTGTCTGCCACAAGTCTCTCCCCACTCAAGTCCATCCTCCATTCAGCTGTCAAAATGATTTTCCTAAATTCCCCTTCTGACAATGTTCACTCCCCTCCGCAGTAAACTGCAGTGGCTCCCCATCACCTCCAGGATCAATTATGAAGTCTGTTTGGCATTCAAAGCCCCTCATAACTTAGGTACGCCTTCTCTACCTTTCTACTCCTCTTATAATTTATACCCTGACACTCTTCAATCCAGCAACATTGGCATCCTTACTGTTCCCTAAACAAGACACTCACCTTTCAGTCCTGGGCATTTTCTCTGGCTGTCTTCCATGCCTGAAATGTTCTTTCTCTTCATCTAACCCTCTTGGCTCCCCTAGCTTCTAGTGCATTTATTCAAAGAAGGGGTTCATAGGCTTTACCAGACTGCCAGAGGGGCCCATGACTTAAAAATGATCAAGAACTCCTGGCCTAGCACCAGATTGTAAAAGGCTTTAATGCCAGAATCATTTGCTTTTTTATCCTAGAGGCGACTAAAGGACAAAAGAAGCCATGTAGACAAAGGGTTTCTTCTCTACACAATGCTCTCCTGATAGAAAGTGCTTTTCTTTAGATGATACAAAGGCAGTGTGCTTAATTCTTCAGTCATCAGCTAACTTTTCTAGACATGAATTACAGTGAAATCCTACTCCAGGTTCCCTATCCCAGCAGGCAGGTAGTTGTACTCTGAAGCTAAAAGACTGATCCCCCTTTTCATTTTTCCCCAGTTTGAGTAATTACAGATGTTGCTCATCTATTCTTTGCAAAAAGAAATAAACAGCTCCCGTTTTCATTACCTATTTCTAATATTGCGGCAGTAAACACGGAGGGGCCACTCAGGAATTCCACATTTCCTCTCACATCATTGTAGTGAAGAAAAAGGTCTCCTTTGGAAACGATGCCAATCCTCAAAGGGATTAACTGGATTGCATTTTGAATTGACTGATTGGAGGAGGGATTCGGCTACCTCCAAGGCAGGGCTAGGCAATTATTTTGGCTGGAGTATAAATAAGCATTTGTTTACTGTTTAGGGGGCTGTTTTCTAAATTCTTTGGAGTTCTAAGGGGGCTCCCCAAACCACTGCCTGGTTGTAAGGTACCTTTGGGTGAACAGATGTTCCAGTCACCTCTTTCTTACACTCTCCCCAGACAGCTGGCTGGATCTGGTTCCAATTTGGACTGACATAAACCCAAATGGCCCAGAGTGCTAAAACAGGTCTCAAGCTGTTCTTGGTCTCTAAGACTTCTGGAGTGTTTCTGAGGGTTTGAGATCGCACATAATATCATAGATATAAAATGGAAAGGAATCTTAGAGGTAATTTAATGGAAGCCCCTTATTTTACAGACGAAGAAACTGACTCTCAGAGAAGCGAGGAGACTTACCCAAGGTCATTTAGGTTGAGGGACAAAGCCAGGATTTGAGACAAGTAACCCTGAGTCCAGTATAAGAGACCCTTCCTTTGTACCATGCTGCTTATCTTGAAAAAAAATGCACATAACCTAAATGCTCTACCCCCCTCCCAGACACATTATAATTCATGAGGATCCTTCACTTCTGACTGATTCCTAGTTGGCAGTGACTTCTAACCCCAAAGTTTTAAGATTTTTTTCCACCTCCAGCTGGGGTTAATGATCCACATCTATAATATTCCCTCATTCTGCAGCATTTCCTGCCATTATAATGACTCCTGCAGGGGTTTTTGAATTGGTGGGATGAGAAAGTGAGGTGATACATGACCCACAAAGGGAGAGTAATAATCAAGTTCATCATGAGAGGGAGACAGGGATGTGTGAAAAGGGGACAAAGACAGTGGAAGGCCCCACTCATTGCTCAGGGCTTACTATTGATTTCACTAAATATGTTCTCTGACACGTTGGCTGTGGCCATATGATGTTAGAGGTGTCCTCCATCCAGTGAAAAAAGTTATCAACCATCCAGAGTTCCAGTTTATAGTAAATCCTGAGCCAGAAGTGACCAAGACCCTGATTCAAGTCAGTCAATGAGTCAACTCATAATTGTTAAACCCCTACTATGTGCTAAGTGGTGGGTACATAAAGAAGATAAAAGACAGTTCCTGCTCTCAAGGAGGTCACAATCTAATTGGGAGACAACTGCAAACAACTATGTTCCTGTATCTGAAACCAACAATCCCATGACCAACCACTCCTGTGGGAGGCGTGAGCCAGTCATTCTAAGGAACTGCCTCCTTTGCCTTTGACTCATTGTATATGACCTAGAGCCTATGGGCTTCAATTAATCCTATTTCTGGAGGGAGGACTAGACTTCCAGGATATAAGTGGATAATGAGCTTCAAGCCTCTCAGCAAGTATTTTATTTGTTTTATTACCAATCAACCAATAAACATTGATTAAATGCCTACTATGTGCCAGGCGCATAGTGCTAAGCACTGGGAATACAAAGAAAGGTAAAATACAGTCTAATGGGGGAGACATGTAAACAACTATGTACAGATAAGATAGAAACAGGCAGATTTCCTTCTCAGAAGCAAGGCACTATGATTAAGGAGGACCAGGAGAGTCCTTCTGAAAGGACTTTAAGGGGCTTTAACTAAGACTTGAAGAAGCCAGGGAAGCCAGAGGTCAGAGACATGGAGGGACAACATCCTAAGCCTCGGAGTCAGCCAGTGAAAATGCTGCAAACTGGGAGATGGCGTGTCATGTGAGAACTGCAGAGTACCTGGCAGGGATGAGGTGGAAAAGACTAGAAATGCAGGAAGGGGCCAGGTTATAAAGGACTTTAAAAGCCAAATGGAGAGTTTTATGTGATCCTGGAGATGATAGAGGGCTACTGGAGTTTACTGAGTAAAAGAAGGTGACAGGGTCAGACCTGTGCTTTAGAAAGGTCAATTTGTCAGCTGCATGGAGGATGGACTGGCATGGACAAAAAATGTGCCAAGGAGACCCACTAGCAGGCAGTAGTCAGATATGAGTATGAGGATGCTTGAACCAGGGTGGTGACAATGTCAAAGGAGAGAAGAAAGAATAGATGAGAAACCTTACAAAGGTTTCCTGTAGTTTCTACAGGACATGGCAATTAACTGAAAATGGGGCCAGAGAGTGAGGAGTTGAGGATGACACCTAGGTTGGGAAAGCTGGGTGACCAATAGGATGGTGGTACTCTCCACAGTAATAGAGAAATTAGGAAGAGAAGAGAGTTGTGAGAGGGGAAGGGAAGATAATGAGGAGTTTTAGATATACTGAATTCAAGAAATATACAAGATATCTAGTTTAAGATGTCCAATAAATAGTTGGAGATGTGAGACTGGAGGTCAGGAAAGAGGTTAGGGCTTATGGATTATTGTTGTTCAGTAGTTCAATCATGTCCAACTCTTCATGATCTCATTTTAGGGGTTTTCTTGGCAAGGATACTGTAGTGGTTTGCCATTTCCTTCTCCAGATCATTTTACAGATAAGGAAATGAGGCAAACAGGGTTAAGTGACTTACCTAGGGTCATATAGCTAATAAGTGTCTGAGGCCAGATTTGAACTCAAGATGAGTCTATCTGACTCCAGGCCCAGCACTCTACCATCCACCTAGATGCCCCTAAAGTAACATACACCTATATTGTTAGTCTGGTCTAACTTACTCTCCCACAGCCAGGCAGGGTACATCTTTCCCTCTGACTCTCAAAGGGAACCCTTTGGGGGCTTGAGGTGTCTCCTCTACTGCCATCAGTTCAAGCACCCACTGGCTGTTAGGTGTGAGTTAGTAGAACTCTAGTTCCATTTAAACCTACCCAACATCAATTAGCTTTTACAAAGGTATATTTACTTCAAAGATGTAACAAGAACAGAAGTACATCCATTTCCTCCTAACACCTCAGGGCACATTCTCTTCTTTCCCACTTGATCTTTGGGGAGAGTGGACTCAAATTTAGCTCAGTTCCTACCTATACTGGTCCCATCAAGTATGCATCCAGATGCAGCATGACTGTCTCATCTCAGCTAAAACTGGGCTGGGTCCCAAAGGTCACTCACCTCAGGGCATCAATGCTGGTCTGGCTATGAATCACATATGCTTTTTTTTTGAAACTTTCAGGATCAGACTCTCCAATCTCTTCACCTAAAACGGAAAAATGTAAATGTTAAGGCAGGCCAAGGATTCAGACCTATTTTCACAGGGCCACAGGAACTCAGAAGGAAAAAAGCCTTAGGTCTCTCCTCTCACATTGTTTCTCAATAAATGCCACCCATGATGGAGTAAAACAGAGTAGAGCAGCCACCCTTTCCTTGGAGAGGGAAATGGCAAACCACTCTAGTATCTTCACCAAGAAAATACCAAATGGGGTCACAAAGAGTCAAACACAACTGAAATGACCGAACAACAAAAAAGCAGCCAAAGAGGAAAAGGTCAAAGAGTAGGAAAACAGACATTTATCAGGCACCTATTATGTACCAGGCACTATGCTAAGCACTTTATTGTTATTATCTCATTTGATCCTGACAACATGACTGGGGGACAGGTGCCATTATTATCTTTATTTTACAGTTGTGAAAACTGAGGGACACATGGGTTAAATGATTTGCCCAGGATCATACAACTAGCAAGTTTCTAAGATTGCATTTGAACCCAGGTCTTCCTGAATCCAGGCCCAACACTCTTTCTACCACGTGCCCTAGATGCGTTTGGTGAGGAAGAGGCCCAATAAGACCTTTTCCAGGGTACTCTTTTTCCTGTTCTGGTTCTACAACTACCACCAATCAAAGAAGTTGCATCATGTGGTTAAAAGACTAGCACCAATCCATGTTTGTCTGATTTGCTTCCAGAACGTATAAGAGGAAGCCATTTTGTTGTTGAGTCATTTTCAGTCATGTCCAACTCCTTGTAACCCCATTTGGAGTTTTCTTAGCAAAGATACTAAAGTGTTTTTCATTTCCTTCTCTAGCTCATTTTATAGATGAGGAAACTGAGGCAAATAGAATTAAGTGACTTGCCTAGAGTCACATTGAGGCCAGATTTGAACTCATGATGATGAGTCTTCTGACTCCAGGCGCAGTGCTCTATCCACTGCACCACCTAGCTGCCCAGGGATGCTATTAGACAAATACTATTCACTGGTGACTGATCACTGGATATAGATGGTGGCACCAAGAAGTTTTTTAACCTTTTGAAGGAATCATGACCTTTTTCAGAATTTTGCATGATGGCCATATATATATATATATATATATATATCCACTTCTAGACCCCAGAGCCCTATCTCTTTCCCTGAATGTGTTATATCACCACCAAAATAATAATAATTTATCAAATCAACTTAGTAAAAGGCTCTGAAAGGAAATACCAAATGGGCACTTGGAAGCACTTTGTTGATGTCTGTCACAGCCCCCCATTACCAATTCTCCAATAGATCTACAATGTCATTTATATAGGTAACACTTCTAATGGTGCAGATCATGACTTATCCCCCTCCTGAATAACCTGTTTGGCTTCTATCTGCGTCATCCCATACATTGACAATCAGGATTGTACCCAAGGTGCTAGAGAAAGGCCCTCCTCAAGGTCTCCCAACACATGGGTAGTACATCCAGTGTGTCAATCAGGTTGATCAGGTCATCTCTTATCCATTATATTACCAGTTCATCTTTTCCTACATTTCTCTGATGACACCCTCTATACCACTCCTCCTCTGTAATTCCTTATTTGTAAGGTGCTATAACCTGACCACACCAGCGATACTTATACCTCTTTCTTGCCTGTTGGATCCTCTACTTCATTGTTTTGGAAACTATATTGGTCCATAACTTGCAGCTCTGTAGCATCATTGGAAGAATACTGGTGTGGAAAAAAACAAACAGCCTTTGTTTCGAAGAGAAGCTTGGGGTCATTAAAATAACTTTATAATTTCCCAAGGGCTATCTAGCCTGTTGTCTTCCTTCTGGTTGATTCCAGGATCTCATTACCACAGACCAGAAATCACAGAAGATGCATGTGTCATGACAGATGCAATAGCACTAGATGGATTCTAAAGAAGTAATTCTCTGAGGATTATTTTGGAGGGGAGGGAGTACAGAGAGGAATGCAAATCTGCACAGCATTAGGCCACCAAGGAGTAGGTGGATATGTTTGAACTGAGATATTCAATTCAGTAAATATTTATTAAACATCTCATATGTTTAAGTCACTGAGCCAAATACTAGGAGTAAAAAGCTGAAAAGTGGCTGCCCTTAGGGAGTTAATAATAATAACTGAGATGGATGTGGTACTTAAGGGTTCATAAGAAATTTTCTTAGTATAATATTATTACCCCAATTTTGCAGTTGAGGAATCTAAACCACAGGGAAGTTAAGCAATGTACCCATGATCACACAGATAGGAAGTGTCAGAAGCAGGATCTAAAGCCAGGTTTCCTGATTCTAAGCATGGTACTCTTTCATGTCTATAAAGAAGTATGGTATGAGGTCAACTATGATTCATGCGAAGGAGAGGTCGAGAAGTGTGATAAGGATATGGAGGAGAAAAAGATAACTTGCACTTAGGATAATCAGAGATAATTTCTTAGAAAAGTGATACTTGAGCTTGACTTGAAAACAGAGAAGGATTTCAATGGGAAGATAAGGGGGGAAAGTCAGTTCCAGGCATGGGGAAAAGTCAGTTCCAGGCATGAAGAACAGCCTATATAAATGCATACAGTTGGGAAAGGATAATTATAATAACAACAGCTGTCACTTATATAGTACTTACTATGTGCCAGGCATTGTGGCTTTACAAATTTTATCTTATTTTATCCTCACAACAACCCTGGAATATTATCCTCATTTTACAGCTAAAGAAACTGAGGCTAACAGCAGTCATCCCAGCAGCACACAACTAGTAAGTAGCTGAGGTTAGATTTTGAACTCAGGTTTTCCTAATTCCAGGACTGTATTCACTGCACCACCTAGCTGTCTAAGGAGAAGGCAGCATTCTGATCAATACACTGACTAATCATGATCTGGTTTCCTTCAAATTTCAATTAAAATTCCACCTTCTAAAGAAACGTAGAATCCCGATCCTCTTTAGCTCTAATGCCTTCTCTAGTTGATTATTTCACATTTATTCTGTATATAGTTTGTTTGCATGTAGTTGTTTGAATGTTGTCTCTGTGACTGGTGACTGTGAGCTCCCGGAGAACAGGGACTATCTTTTACCTTTCTTTGTATCCCCAGTGCTTAGCACAGTGCCGGGCACATAGCAAACACATAATAAATGCTTTTTGATTAACTGACTGATTGACTAATAATGAAACATGTCTCTTGGCAAAGAGGTGATGGAGTAGAGGTGCTAAATGGGATAGACATCTTCAGATGTAGCTATGTCCATTTTTTTTTTGCTTAATTTACTTATTTGTTACAAGGAAGGGGATGGAAAAATGAGTTAATGTGCACTGATAAATTTGCCCCCCTCCTCCAAATAATAGAGCATTAATAAAATATTTTTAAATACACAAAAGAAAATAGACCCCAAAAAAGTTCAGAATGGGATACAAGCAAGGCAATTTTGCTACTATCATGTTTAAATTTAATATACACTTAAAAAACAAATCTTATACACTAGAAATTTCCTGTACAGTCCTCCTCTTTGTTCTTTGCATATCAAAATATTTGTGTTTGTTGATGATAATTGGGTTCATAGTAAAAGAAAGAAAAAATTTAAAGAGAGAGAAGGCAGGATGAGATTAGGAATAATTAGTAGGATGGCCCATACAGTACTTAAAGGGGAGAATATAAGAAGATTGTGAACATGTGTTTGTGAGTAAATGAAGCAAAACTGCACTTTGGGGGGGGAAACTAGATATAGATATACAGATATATACTCCCCCACACCATATATATTGCATACATGTATATGTACATGTGTGTATACATGCATACACACAAACACATGTTATATTTATTTGTATACATAAATATTTGATATTCTGCAGTCAGCTCAAATTGGCTCACATTATCTGGTTGTTAAATTTTCATTGTGAGCATTTGCAAATCAGCAAATTTACAAACTGAGACTTGATTTACTGTTTTGTTGATTGTACTTAATATAGTTATGGAGAAAATGTTGATGATGCAGATTAAAATTAAAACTATATCATGTATACATTTTCTCTTCTTTTCATTTTTATTTTTGGAGAGCTGATTGTTAAACATTTACCAGAACACCCTTGGATATATATGGGTATATGTGTGTATGTGTGTATGTAAATGTATTTGCATATATGTGCGAGTATATACATATAACTAGCTAGCTAGATGATAGAGAGATGAAGTTAACTAGATAGAAATACATTGATTGACAGATGAGATAGATCTCTACCAATGCAGATTAGCAACTGTTCTACAACTTATATGTAATGTGTGTATGTGCTCTTAAGGTTGTCTACAAGTATACAAATGCAGCTCACAGGGCACCATGGATAAATAACTCTAGAATAGGCTCACTCTTCTCCAAGGAAGACTATAGTTTCTGCCCAAAGGGAAGCAAAAGGGATACTTGTTCCTTCTCTTACTTATCTCCAAGAGGAGCATCAAACTAGGATTACATCTCCTCCACAGAGTGTCACATGATCATTCTTTCTACCAATTAATAATCTCATTCATATGAAACTACATGTAAAACACTCCAAACTTGGAAACCTCCGTTAAATACGGTTTTAGAGAGTTGTTTGGGTTGCTGAATGAATTGCCTAGGGTCAAAAATCCAGTCCAATATATATCAAATTTGTTGTTCAGTTGTTTCAGATGCTTCATGACCCCATTTGGGATTTGCTTGGCAGAGATACTGGAACGTTCTGCCATTTCTTCCTCCAGCTCATTTGACAGATGAGGAAACTGAGGCAAACAGGGTTAAGTGACTTGCCCAGGGTCACACAGCTATCTGAGGCTAGATTTGAATTCAGGAAGATGAGTCTTCCTGACTCCAGGCCTGGCATTCTATCCATTGTGTCACCTAGCTTCCTGTATCAGAGGTAGGGCTCAAATCCAGGTGTTTCTGATTCCAAGGCTAGCACTTTACTGTAACACAGTGCTTCTCAAATATGTGCAAGAGTATACATATTAATTGTAATCAAAGTTGAAAAGTCATGAGACTTTTTCTTCTGTAGTTCATGAAGTGTTTATATATGATACTGTATTTTGCATTTAGCCACATATTTGATTCCATTTGTTTTGGGCTGGGCCTGAATCAGGGCAGTAACTTGGTGGCATCTAGGTGATACCCCAGTGGATACAGTGCCGGGCCTGGAATCAGAAGACTTGAGTTCAAATCTAGCCGTTGGAACAAAATGAGATACTTGTATGTCATTCAGCAGTGACAAAAAGAGATTTACTTAGCCATGACAGAAGAAAGATAGTCAATAAGGATTGCCATTGAGGACACTCAAATTAATTCAACTGAATAAAGCTCCTTTGGGTAAGTTGCCAATCTTCAGCTAACCAAATAGCAGAGAGAGCTCATGGAACTTCTCCTGGTTGTTTTGTAGTTAGACAAATAGTGCAAGTGATGTCAAGACTCGGAGCCTTTAGTCTTAGGGACAATCAAGTCTCAGGATGGTTTCAATACCTTTTAAAGAAAAACTAGCCCAACTTCCACTAGAGAAAGGGTTATGATATTGCTCTCATCACATTCCTTCCTTTCTCTCCTTTTACTCTCTTATTAAACCCTTACAATCTGTCTTCTGACTGCATCATTCCACTGAACCATCTCTCTCCAAAGTCACCAATAATCTTTTATTGCCAAGGCCAATGGCCTTTTCTCATTCTCTTTGACCTCCCTGCAGCCTTTGACACTGTAGATTACCTTCACCTTCTTACTACTTTCTTCTCTCTAGGTTTTCAGGACACCACTTTCACCTGGTTCTCTTCCTACTTATCTGACAGCTCTCCAAACATAGGTGTCCCTCAGGCTTCTGTCCTGGCTCCTCTTCTCTTCTCCCTACCCAAGTACCTATTTAACTTGTTGTCTAAGTACCTAATTACCTATATACTTAAGGACCTAATCATATAAGTAGATTTATTTAAGTAGTTAATTACATAATTAACAAATTACCTAAGTATCTAATTACTTATGTGCCTAAGTACCTAATTAACTGATTACCTAAGTAACTAAATACCCAGGTACTAAAGTACCTAAGGACAAATTACTTGATTACAAACCTATGTCCCTAAGTACAAGTATCTAAATACCTGTGCATCTATATACGTACATATACACACACACACACACACACACACACATATATATATGTGTGTGTGTGTGTGTATATATATATATATATATATATATACACACACACACATCAAAGTACTTAACTATATGCCTAATTACCTAAGTGCCTAGATGCCTAAGTACCAAATTACCTAAATACCTGTCTAAGATGATTACCTAATTTAAGTGCCTATTTACTTCAGATACCTAAATCCCTAGTACCAAAGCACTAAGTACCTGATTACCTAATTAACAGATTATCTAATTACTTAAGGACCTAGGCACTTAAGTACCTAAGTTTCTTATTTA
Source organism: Phascolarctos cinereus (assembly GCF_003287225.1). Classification (NCBI taxonomy): domain Eukaryota; kingdom Metazoa; phylum Chordata; class Mammalia; order Diprotodontia; family Phascolarctidae; genus Phascolarctos; species Phascolarctos cinereus. Next base: position 192,941,840 of record NW_027556098.1, read on the forward strand.
TTATCTATGAATTATATAAGTACTTAATTAAGTACCAAAGTACATAAGTACCTGATTACCTAGTACCTAAATAACTAATTATCTAAACAGTTTAGACCATTTTGATTGGAGCAGTTTGAACCAGATTTTCTACTGGAATCTTATTGAACCTGTTTAGAGTAGTTGGAACCAGATTTATGTATTTCTCTTAAGTACCTAAGTATCTATTTACTTAATTACTTAAGTGCCTAAGCACCTAATTTTCTAATTATCTAAATGCCTAAGTCCTGTACAAAGTGCCTGTATGCCTAATGTCAATGTACCTTTTTTTTAAAAAAACCTGAACTAGGTTTTGACTAATTTGTACTGGTTTCAAATGGGTCTAACAAGTTTGGACCAGTTTCTATCAGATAGATCTGGTTTTAATTGGTTTGAACTGGTTTTGACCACTTTTGATGGAAGTGAACTGGTTTTGACTGGATTAGACAGGTTTTGACTGGTTTCAACCAGTTTAAACTGGATCGAACAGAGTTTTGACAGTGGATTAAACCAGGTTATTACTATGCATCTAGGTGCCTATATCCCTAATTACCTAATTAAGTGCCAGAGTATCTAATTGCTATTTAAGTACTAAAATGCCCAAGTAACTAATTATCTAAATATGGAGTGCCTATTTATTTAATTACCTAAGTACCAAAGTGAACCAAAATACCAAAGTGCCTAATTATCTAATTACCTGAGTATCCAAGTCCTGTACAATAGTGTCTATGTACCAAATGCCAAAGTGCCTTAATTACTGAACTGGTTTCCACCAGTTTGGACCAGATTAAACCAATTCTGATCAGTCTGAACCAGATTGAACCATTTTGGACCAGTTTCAACTGGTTTGAACTTCTATGAACCATTTCAAGAGATTTGAACTGGATTTCCCTTTTTTGAGCAGGTTGCCTATGTACCTAAGTGCCTAATTCCCTTTATACTACTTCATTTGGTGATCTTATCAACTCTGATAAATCTAATTACCATTTCTGGGCTGACTTTCAGTTTGAATCTCCAAATGCCTTTCAGACATCTCAACCTGAATGTCCAGTAGACATCTTAATCTAAACATATTACAAATAGAATTCATTATTTCCCCCCTAAACCCTACCCCACTTCCTAACCTCCCTATTACTGTAGAGGGTAACACCATCCTTCCGGTCCCTCAGGTTTGCAACCTAGGCTGTTGTTGTTCAGTCATTCAGCCATGTCTAACTCTTCCTGACCCCAGGGACCATCGCACTCCAGTCATTTCTAATCTCTGCTGTCTCCCAAAGTCTGTCTATGCTCATGTTCCATGACACTATCTATCCATCTCATCTTCTGCCCCATTGCTTTCTCTTTTTGCCTTCAATCTTTCCCAGCATCAGGGTCTTTTCCAATGAGTCCTGTCTTCTCATTATGTGGCCAAAGTATTTAAGCTTCAGCGTTGGTATTGACCTTCCAGTGAATAGCCTGAATTAGTTTCTTTAAGTATTGACTGATCTGATCTCCTTGCTGTCCAAGGGATGCTCAAAAGTTTTCTCCAGCACCACAGTTCTAAAGTATTGATTTTTTCCTTATAGTCCAAGTCTCACAGCCATATATTGCCACTGGAAAAATCATAGCTTTGGCTATACAGACCTGTGTTAGAAAGATGATGTCTCTGCTTTTTGTATGCTGTCCAGACTTGCCATAGCTTTCCTTCCAAGGAGCAAGTGTCTTTTAATTTCATGGCTGCAGTTACCATCTGCAGTGATCTTGGAGTCCAACAACATAAAATCTTATACTGCTTCTATTTCTTCCCCCTCTGTTTGCCAGGAAATGATGGGACCAGTTGCCAAGAACTTAGTTTTTTTTTTCACGCTAATTTTAAGCCAGCTTTTACACTCTCCTCTTTCACCCTTATCAAGAGGCTTCTGACTTCTTCACTTTCTGCCATCAGAGTGGTATCATCTACATATCTGAGATTGTTGATATTTCTCCTGGCAATGTTGATTCTGGTTTTTGATTCCTCCAATCTGGAATTTCACATGATGTACTTTACATATAAGTTAAATAAATAAGGTGACAATATATAGCCTTGTCACACTCCTTTTCCAATCTTAAGCCAATCAGTTGTTCCATATTCAGTTCTAACTGCTGCCTCTTGGCCTGCATACAGGTTCCTCAGGAAACAAGTAAGATGATCTGACACTCCCATCTCTTCCAGGACTTGCCTTATTTTGTTGTGATCTACATAGTCAAAGGCTTTATTGTAGTCACTGAATCGGAAGTAGATGTCTTTCTGGAACTCCCTTGCTTTCTCCATAACCAGTGAATGTTGACACTTTGGTCTCTAATTCCTCTGCCTCTTCAAAAAGCAGCCTGTTCTTCTGGTAATTCACTGTTCACATACTACTGACGCCTACCTTGCAGAATTTTAAGCACAACCTTGCTGGCATATGAAATGAGCACAATTGTTTAGTAATTTGAACATTCCTTGGCATTGCCCTTCTTTAGGTTTGAGGTGTAAATTGATCTTTTCTAATCCAGTGGCCACTGTTGAGTTTTCCAAATTTGGTGGTATATTAGTCTGTTCAGCATCAGTGGTTGGAGTATATTACTGTGATGCTGAATGGTTTGTGTAGGATTTGAATGGATATCATTTTATCATTTTTGAGATTATACCCCAGTAATACTTTTCTCACTTTTTTATTGACTATGAGGGCTACTCTATTTCTCCTAAGGGATTATTGCCCATAGTAGTATATGTAATGATCACCTGAATTACATACACTTATTCCCATCTATTTAAGTTCTCTGACACCTAAGATGTCAATGTTTAATCTTTACATCTCCTATTTGACCATATCCAGCTTACTTTGGTTCATAGATCTTACATTCCAGTTTCCTATGCAGTATCCATCTTTACAGCCTCAGACCTTCCTTTTGTATTCAGCTACATCTGCAGCTGATGGCTTTGGCCCAGCTACTTCATTAGTACTGGAGCTACTTGTAGTTGTCCTCTGCTTTTCCCCAGTAGTATGCTGGACACCTTCTGACCAGAAGGGTTCATCTTCAGTGTCATGTTTTTTATCATTTTAATACTGTCCACGGGGCTTTCTTGGCAAAGATATTGAAGTGGTTTGCCATTTTCTTCTCCAGTGGATCCTTTTTGTCAGAACTCTCCACTATGACCTGTCCCCTACTTAGTAGTATTTTATTTTTTCTATTTTTCTCTGGCTATCCCTTATGCCTGAAATGCTCTTGCTTCTCAACTCCCCCTACTGACTCTCTAGCTTCCTTTAAGTTACAACTAAAATCCCACCTTTTATAGGAAGCTTTCCCCAACCCCTCTTAATTCTAATACCTTTCCTCTATTATTTTCTACTTAACCTGTATATAGCTTGCTTTGTATATATTTGGTTGTGTGTTGCCTCCCCATTAGACTGTAAGTTCCTCAACTCCGAAAGACCCATGATGGAAAATGCTATCTACATCCAGAAAAAGAACCATGGAGTCTGAATGCAGATCAAAGAATCCTATTTACTCTCTTTTTTGTTTGTTTGTTTATTTGTTTCTTCTTTCTCTTGGTTCCTCCTATCGGTTCCAATTCTTCTTTACAACATGACTAATGTGAAAATATGTTTAATATGAATGTATATGTAAAGCTTATATCATATTGCACACTGTCTTGGGAAGGAGAGAGGAGAGAAGGGGAGAAAATTTAGAACTCAAAACCTTATGGAAATGAATGTTGCAAACTAAAAATTAATTAATTATTTTTTTAAAAAAGGATTGTAAGTTCCTTGAGGGCAGGGACTGTTTTTTGCTCCACAGTTCTTAACAGAATGCCTGGCACACAGTTGGCACTTCATAAAGATTTGTTGATTGATTACCTCTTTCAGCCTCAATTTCCTCATTTATGAAATGAGAGTTTGAACTAGATGTCTCCTGAGATCCCTACAGTCTCTAGATCTAGGGGTAAGTGGTGGTAGTGAAATCTCTGGCACTCATGCCCTGTGTGTTGGGAGCCCTTAGTCAGTCCCATTCAGCTCTCCTCAGCTCAGCCCTTCACCTCCAATCAGATATCTATACCTGGAAGTATTGCTTGGATCTAGAGGAAGTGTTTTCTCAGAGGAAGAAACTATAACAATAAAAAGGGCTTGAGAAAAGTGATGTTTTAAGAAGGACTCTAGAAAATTGGGGTAGCTAGGTGGCACAGTAGATAGAGCACCAGCCCTGGAGTCAAGAGGACCTGAGTTCAAATCTGGTCTCAGACCAAACATTTGACACTTGCTAGCTATGTGACCCTGGGCAAGTCACTTAATCCCAATTGCCTAAAAACAAAGAAAGACTCTGAGGGCTACCTATGAGCTTTTCTGGCATCAAATGATCTAAGGAGCAATTTCTTATTGCCTTCAGAAAGCAAATTCCTGTGGAGGCCAATATCTATTTTCATGTGGAATATGTAATCCTGAACTGGCCACTCCTACATCATTCTCTGCACTATCCTTTGGAACTGATAGCAGCCTTGACATTAGAGACATTAGAAGTGCAAGAAGATGGGAAGTTCCCAGGCACTGACTGCTATGGCCCACCTGTTCAGCCCTAGCTGCAGAAGCACTTAGCCTGTAGAGACCAACACTAAAAAGTAAAGTGTTTAGGCTTGATATCCAGAAAAATTCCATAACAGGTGGAATGATCCATAAATGGAATGAGCTACCTGGGAAGCTGGTGAAATGCATTCCTCTACCTGTTAGGATCCCAGACTTTCTTCAAAGCTCAGCTTTTAAGCCATAAACTACACAATCCCTCCAGCTGCTGGTGCTCCCCATCCCTGAAATTTCTTTGTATATCTGTTAGGTATTCTTCCTGTCATTGTTTCATCCCTATGAGAACTAAAGGGCCTCCAGAATTTCTCATGGGAGAAATTGGAAGACACTGGGATGGAATAGGAACTTTTTGTGGGGCAGGAGCTTAGGACTTCCTATTTTCTCTGGTCTTAAGAGACCATATTCAAATATGGGGGATGCAGAGGCAGAAAGTTTCTCAGTCAACCTGCCTTCCATATGGGCAAGGGATAACTGGCTTTGGGAGTCAGACATCAGGGTTGTGATTCAAGAGAAGTAACAGTGAGCTGCCACAGTAAATTTGAGATGCTGAGACCAGAATGCCATGCAGTGCCAGTGGCCATGGCCTACTCTCTATTCAACTTCCTTTATGTATCATCTTCCCACATTAGATTGTAAGCTCCTTGATGGCAAAGTAGCACATAGTAGGCATTTAATAAATATTGATGTATTATACTTGCAGTGACCATACATAGGAGAATGGTGACCACAGGTGAGCTAACTCAGATTGAGGAGTAGACTCAAGGACCAGTCAAGGTTCAGAGTGCTGGAGATTGTCAGCTTTTGTGAAAACTGGAGAATTATCCAGGAGGTCGAGTAGGGAATCTTTTCCTTGTGATTTATTTGCTTCCCTTTCCCCTTCATTATGATATGTGGGAGAGTATGGTTAGAAATCTCCCTGGATTTCTGGTTACACTTACTAGAGGGGAGAGTGTTGGGAAACATTTCAGAAGATGGTTGAGCAGAGGGCTCCACAAGGGAATCCATAATAGGTTTCTTGTATATTTTTTGCTATGTGACTTCAGTACATTGATTGCTTACTTCTGGGGAACATGCAGGGTATTAACATAGAAGGGAAATTCCAGATGCAGGGGCAGGGTAGAGTCATACATTTTCCATTTAAAAAATTGTAAGTCATATTTTATATCATCCCATAACCTATATTTAGAACCTGACTAGGATGAGTTTTCACTTGCTTAGCTGCATATATGAGATATGAGAAGCTCTCAAATCAGTGCCAGAGAAAAGGTAGGAAGAACACCTGGCTGGTGACTTGAGCATATCAACTCATTCTGACACCATACTCAGATATTACAGTCTCTTCCTGGATAATTTATACAATGAAACATTGCATCTTTATAGTCTCAAGGAAGGCAACACATGAGCCAGTCTGAGATGTTTAAACTACTGCAATGCACCAAGGATAGATACAAAGTGAACATGCAGACCACAGATGTGTGTATTTAAACATATATACACATACGTATATATTTACACACCCACATACATAATATACAACACTGTGTGTATATGCATGCATGCACACCTACATATCAATATATTACATATCTGTGTATATGTGTACATATAGGTGCAGATGCATATATAACATATGTAGAAACATATAATACCACTCACAGATATGTGTATATAAATACACACACATGATATATAACACTATACATGTATATACCTGTATATATACACATATATAAACATGTTATATATTATATTGTGTGTATATGTGTGTACATATATAGGCATACACATATGCAAAACATAACACATATACACAATAACAATATTTATATATTATATGTAATATGTATATTTCTATGTATATGGGTTGTTTCCTCCTTGGGAGCAGAGACAATTTCATTTCTGATTCTGTGTTTTCAGCACTCCACACAGTGCCTGGCACATTTTAAAAATTGTTGTTTGTATCTATGACTTCATTGTTGTAAGGAACTTTGGAGTGAATTCCTCCTGATCCAGATTTACAACTATTCTAAAACTCATAGTGTGTGAAGGCATTGAGAGACCAAATGGCCTGCCCAGGGTCATACAACCAGTATGTGTTAGAGGTAGGACTTGAAATGAGGTCTTTCTAACACCCAATTCAGCCCTCTACCCACTACACCAGTATAATAGGTGCTCAGTTAATGCTTCTTGGATGAATTAATGAATAAATCTCATCCATCATCAGTTTCCTCCAAGGAAAATGGGGATTGTAATACCTCCCAGAGTTTTTGTGAGTATCAGAGATAATATTTATAAAATGTTTAGCAAAGTGCCTAGTACATGGTAGGCACTTAATAAATGTTTCTTTACTTCCTTCCTTCTTTTCTTCCTTTCTTTTCTTCCTTTCTTCTTTTCTTCCATCTTTCCTTCTTTCTTCCTTCCTTCCTTCCTTCCTTCCTTCCTTTCTTCCTTCCTTCTTCCTTTCTTCCTTCCTTCCTCCCTCCCTTCCTTCTTTCCCTCCTTCCGTCCTTCCTTTATTTTCTTCCTTTCTTCCTCCCTTTCTTCCTGCTGAAGCATAAGAACCCACTTCCATTGTTAGGACCCTAAAAATTACAAGACAAATTTTTCCTGTATTCCTAAAAAGGGCAAACACTTTGTTAAGATTTTAAAAATAAATAAATAAGTAAGATAAACTAAATTTATACTACAACTGTTTGTCTGAATTTAGATTGTCTGTCTCCACTCTCCATCTACGGACCTGGAGAATCAAATATTCCATGCCCTGATTGCTCCAAGAAGGTTGGGGGCTGGGAAGCCAGTGAAGAAATGTGTGCATGAAGTTTGGATTGAGTCCAGGATTTCAGAGTTTAGAAGGAGGTACCCTAGGGGTCTCAGAGAAATAATGAATAATGACTTTAGATAGGGAAAATAGGCCAAGATCTGTGACTCCTCCCAAGCATTGTCCTCAGCCAGGGTTGGGCAGCATAAACTTGAAGTGATATTTAATGTAATTTCATTACATTCCACAAGACAAAAGTCTCTTTAAATGCTGCTCTCTCTTTGGCACTCTGCCCAAATCTACATATATCTTTACAGGCCACAGTATCATAGCCCAGATTCCTCTGACCTTCACCACTCCCCTGCCTCCTGCCCTGCTTTCCACCACTACCACCACCTGGGATTCTGATGCCCTAGGCCAACAAGGGAAGATTCCCAGAGGCACAGTACAATTAGAAAGGAGGCTATATGAAAATGTAATGATGTTGAGCACTTTCTCTAGTGAGGCCCCAGCTTTGCCCACAGTGAAATAATTTCTGAAATAATAACAGCAGTCACACTTCAGTGCTTTTCGTATTTGTAACTCAGGATAATCAGGAAAGTAACAAGAAAAACAATGTCCCTTTCCCAGAGAGCAGTTACATAGCTGAGTCCAGCCTTTTTGTTGTTATTGCTGTTGTTTTTACCTTTGTGAAAAAATGGATTTGGTACCAGTGCCCTCTTCTGGAAATGAGCAGTCCTCACATTATAGGTTGAAATCAAAGAATTTAGGAAGCTGGATGCTGTGAAATTCTCACATCTGGAAGGCAGGGATTAATGTTATCAGATATAATGGGCGATCCTTTGAAATTCTTTCCTAACTTCCCACTGCCCACCATGACATGTCTACTGGGACCATCACCTGGACCAGTACCCCGGACTCTGGTCCTGGATCCCTCTGCTCTGATGGGTCGGTGTTTGCCTTTATTTTCTCCACACCAGGCAGATAAACAGGTGCCCCACCCACCCCCTCCAGTTCCCCTTTATGTATTATCTTCTCCCATTACAATGAAAACTTCTTGAGGGCCACTGCTCTGTTGATTGTGTTTGTATCCCCACCTTAATAAATACTCTGTCCTCAGATATGGAAGGCAGGGATCTTCTATAGGGTCTATGTCAACATATTTCTCTGAAAAATGTGGAAGGCATGGAGGGATAGAGGTGGGGGGGGAGGTTAAGAAGAAATCAAAGGAAAAAATGACTCCATTGGCTTTAATGAACCCCAATCTATTTTCTTGACCATCTTGCTTATTCTACTGATTTTCTCTTCCATTGAAACTACAATAAGAAGATAACAGCTTGGCCATTTCCTGAGCAGCCTTATCATTCAAATACCCTGAGGTGCACTGTAACCAAATAATCAACCAAGTTATTAAAGCTTGCAAGTGAACCATAGGCTTCTATAAAAGTAAATGACCTAATTGGGGATACAGATCCCTGCCCATTATTGTTTGGGGGCATTGCATAAGACCCAACTGAGGCTATTTTCCAAGAGCTAAGAGCACAGGATGCTGAGCAGCAAGATCATGAAAATCTTTAGCCCTTCCTAAGGGAGACTGAATCAGAAAACTAAAGTAAGACTTGGTCTTCACCAGATCTAGCCTATTTCAAGTTCGAATGGGGTTTGGGAACTGCTGTGGAACAAAGGAAAGTGAGCTCCTTGAAAGCAGGAGCCTCTTCCCATATCCCCAACCTCAGTGGCTGACACCTAGTAGGCATTTAAGTGATTGTTGACTGACTGACCAACTAAGTATTGTTATCCAATCAAAAAAGCCCTCTTCTCCCTGGGAGATTGTTCTAGTTCTGGCCCAGCTACACTGGTCTCTCAGTGTAGGCCCCAGGGCCTTTGGCATAGCCCAGTCTGAGAGACCCAAGAACAGCAGTCCCTTCTCCCACCCCAGCCTTGCTCCTCCTCCCCATCCCATACCCTTCAGCTACCACCCAGGATCAGCTAATGTAGGACTAAAACAAACCATACAAAGGAAAAACAGCAGAGCCTTAGCATTGTATGGGAAGTGACACAGGCTTAAAGGAAAATCCCATGAAAACTATTATAGTAATAAAAAGGGAAAGGAGAGGGAGGTGGGAAGAATGGAAATAATAATAAAAATACATTTATATGGTTCTTTAAGGTTATTTCTTTATAATAATATTGTGAGGTAAATATTATGAGTTTTATTCATATTTAAGTATAAAGCAGATAGATTTAGAAAAGGAAGGTAACTCAGAGGCCATCTTAGAGAAGAAACTAAGGCCCAGGGAGTTTGTCAATTGGTCAGACAATTAGCATTTTTTAAGCACCTACAATGTGCCAGGCACAATACTAAATACTGGAGATACAAAGAAAGAGGGAGTGGGTGGAAACTGTTTCTGCCCTCAAGGAGCTCATAGTCTAATGCTGGGGGTGGGGGTGGGGAGAATAAGCAAACAACTATGTATAAATAAACTATACACAGAATACATTAGGGATAGTCTCAGAGGGAAGGTACTGAAGTTAAGGAGGACTGGGAAACATTTCTAGCAGAAGATAGGACTTTAGATGGGATTTGAAGGAAGCCGGAGAAGTCAGGAAGCAGAGATGAGACAGAAGAGTGTTCTGGGGATAGTCAGTGAAAACACTGCATAAGGAGATAGGGCAGCACATATAAGAAACAACAAGGAAGCCAGGAGACCTGGCTTCATGTCCCAGCTCTACCAATAACTAAGACCAATTTCTCCCTGGGCCCCAGTTTCTTCATCTGTAAAACATAGGTGATCGCTAAGATCTCCTGTAGCTCTAGCAATTTCTGAAACTGAGGGAGGAATAAAAGAGGGAAGTGACTTGCCCAGGATGACACAGCTAAAAACACCCAAGTCCTCTGACTCTATAGCCAGTATTACCTCCCTCTCTTTTTTCCTCATATTTTTGTCTCCTCCTTCTATCAGAGGAAGGGCAGAAATTAGCTGAGGAAACACTTTACTGAACAGGAAAGACTAGACTACAATAGTCTGGATTGGCAAGCATAGGCTGAGGTTGGGAGCCTTCCAAACTGGTCCTGAGATCTTCATCAGCCACTGAAGGAAGCAATTTGTGTGGCCTATTTGCTGTCGCCAGGGTTCTAGTCAAAATTCAGAGTAGACAAAGTTGTCTTTGGAATCTTTCCACCTCTATTTCTAAACCTACCTTTTACTTACTGCCTTTTCTTCCCTCATGCTCTCATGTTCATTCTGCTTCATGAATACCCAGCCTCTCCCATCTTACCCATTTTTCTCCCATAAAGTGCCCCATTCTCCTCCCTCCTTCTGCCTCATCCCCAAATCTTATTCTCTGACTTTGCCAAAAGGACCCCCCTCTATCCAGGAAAGAGAGTTTGGGTACAGAGCTTATATTTTCATCTCCTCTTTTAAGTTGAATGTTGAATGTTGGAGGAAATAGGAGAACATGGGAAGTGTCTACTTTGAGCAGTATCAATCAATCAATCAATCAACTATTCAATGCTTACTATGTGCAAGACGTTGTGCTATGGGTAGCATATACAAGTTCAAAGAATGCAACAGTCCATTCTCAGAGAGCTTGCATTCTAATGCAGAAGACAAGTACATATAAAAATATGTACAATACAAATATATTCAAAATACAAGGCAGTTTGAGAGAGAGAGAGAGGGCACTAGCAGTCAGGGGGGATAGGAAAGGCTTTTGCAGAAGATGGGGGATGAGCTGTGTCTTAAAGGCAGAAAGGGACTCTATGAGATCAAGGTTTAGTCTTTCTGGACCAAAGCTCTGGAAAACAGAATGATGGCCTCTTGGCATCTCCTGAAAACTGGGAAGAATATATTTGCCAGAAACTTGACAACCTGATTGAAAAGGCTTCAATCAATCAATTTATAAGCATTTACTAAGTGCTTATAACGTGCCCAACAGGTTGCTAGGGAGACAGAGAAAAAGCAAAGAATTGTCCTTGCCTTCAAGTTTCCATTTTAATGTGGGGAGACAATATGTACATAAATGCAACATATATTTAGTGCATATAACAGATTATATATGTGTTGTCTATACACACATAGACATACATTACAATTTTTAATGTGAGGAGACAATAGGTACATAAATATGACACATATATAACATGTACACACAATAGATTGTATATATACATGTACATACACATGTGTATATAATATATGCCTATCAAATATATCATATGTGCATGTGTAATACATATTATATAATGTATGTTCATATAATAGATTGCTTGCAATCTATCATATGCACATATTATATATGTTGTACTTATGTACATATTGTCATCCCACATTAAAATTTGTAGAGTGTGTGTGTGTGTGTGTGTGTGTACACAGAGTAATTAGAAGGATATCTTAGCGAAGAAGGCCCTGAAAGCTGGAAAGACTCAGAAGGTCTTCATGTGGAAACTGACCCTTGAGCTGAGTCATGAAGGGAGCCACAGATTTTAAAAGGGAAGGGGAAGGGAGGGGCATTCTAGGCATGAGACACAGTAGGTGCAAAATCATAGAGATAGAAGGTAGAGTATTCTATGTGAGAAACAAGATGGCCAGGATGGCTGGATTGTAGAGCACATCAAAGGCTGGCTGGGTGGGAAAAGGCCAGGCCCTGAAGACCTTTTAACACTGAACAGAGGAGTTTGATATCCTAAAGACAAGAGAAATTCTGGAGTGTATTAAGTACTGAGGTGACATGGTTGGATCTGTACTTTAGGAGACTTGAGGCGAGGAGACCATTTAGGAGGCTATTGGAGTAATCCAGAAGAGAGGGGGTGAGAGTCTGGACTAGTGTGGTGGATATGTAAGTGTAGATGGAGAAGAAAAATTCCCACATACAACATTGCTCTTTATTCTCCAGCAGTCTTCTTGATGGCTACCTCACTATGCAGACCAGAAACCATGCCCTAGATAACTTAACTCTTTCATTTCTGAAACTCACACTCTAGGGCTTGTTGCTCAGTCATTTTCAGTCACCATTTGGAGTTTTCTTGGCAAAGATACTAGAGCGCTTTGCCATTTCCTTCTCCAACTTATTTTACAGAAGAGGTAACTGAAGCAAATGGGGTGAAGTGACTTGCCCAGGATCACACAGTTAGTAAGTATCTGAGGGCAGAACTCAGGAAGATGAGTCTTCCCAGTTCCAGGTCAGGCACTCTATCTTCTGTGCCACCTAGCTATCTCTCTTTGGGCTACCTGTCCTGATTAGTGAATACCTGACACGACCTCCTACATCTAAGCCACCTCCAGCTATACTTCATTTTACTTCTTGCCTACTTCTCACTAGTGACATTGCTACCACTCCCATGCCCTCTATGCTACCCTATCCCCTTTCCAGTTCTGGAACCATAATCAAATCAATACTGTCATTAATATTGAAAAAGATGTGTCACTCTGCTCCACTATGACTCCGTTTACCATCCTTATAACTTTCTGAACCAAAATACCTCTCTCTAGCCACCACTTCCCTATATATGCTATCTTTCCAATTAGAATATAAGCCCCTTGAGGTCAGGGATTGTTTGCCTTTTTGTATATGTATCCTTAGTGCTCAGTATATTGTTTAGCATATATGAAATGCTTAACAGATACTTAAATAAATATTTTAATTTATAAAACTATAAAATTAGATATTATGAATGGCAATAAGTATGATACAGAATGACGAACCTGACTGAGCACAGTACCTGGCACATAGTAGAAATCAGTAGAACCATTAGAAAGAAATATGGTCTTTGGAGAAATTAGATAGGAGAAATAGATAAATAATAGAGAGAGATGGATATAGTTATAGATAGAGCCATACAGAGCCAGATAGAGATAGCGATAACTATAGAGATAGCTATATAGACAGATGATATAGATATACATGCACGTACATACACATATACTTCAATGCACAGAATATGTCATGAAGTACAAGTCTTATGACACATAGGGTATCCTTTCAGGGATTTTCTGACTTCCCTTGGCTGAAAGTCTTCACCCAGGGAATCTCCAGAAATCTCTGTAGGTGTGACCCACTGTACTAAAACCAACTCTCCATTTCCAAGTATAACGTTTGACTGAAAGGAGAATGCGACAGAACCCTTGAAGGAATAAGCATCAGTCCCAAATAGTCCCAATAAAAATCTCTAGTCGCTTCAATCCCAGATAGGAGGGTTCTTAAGGCTGAGGTCTTTCCAAGAGCCCTGTTACTCATAGTCTATGTGATGAGAGAAAAGAATAATCATGTATACAGTGCCTACGATAAGCCAGGTACTACACTAAGCTCTTTATGAATATTACCTTTTTTTTCCTTCTTCCCAACACCACTGAGTAATAGGTGCTACTGTTATTCCCTTTTTACAATTGAAGAAATTGGACAAAGGTTAAGTGGCTTGCCCAGGGTCACACAGCTAGGAAATGTCTGAGGCAGGATTTGAACTGAAGTGGTCTTCCTGATTCCAGGCCTAGCACTCCATCCACTGCCCTATCCACCGCCCTTATCCAGGTGTTGTTTTCTCTTGTTAGCATGCTGAGCCCTCAGCCCTGCCCCCATGATGGGTATGGCCAGGGGGTAATGTCACTTAAGAATCCCAATCCTTTTAAGGAGTTATGGATAGTGCCAGGGCTAGGGTCTCCTCTCTTCTTGGAGGTAGGGGTCCCTAGCCTTCTAGATACTGATTTCTCAAATAGAATTTCTGAATGCTAGCATATGTTGATGGCCTCCATCTTCCAGGGATCAAGACCACCATATTTTTCCTAATATTATTGACATTTAGGGCAGCGAGGTGGTATAATAGAGTGCTGGGTTTGGCATTAGGAAGACCTGAGTTCAAATCCTGCTTTAGATACTTACTAGCTCTATGACCCCAGACAAGTCATTTAATCTCTCAGTCTGTTTCCTCAACTGTTAAACAGGGGTTGCCCATCAGTTATTACTTGCTCTTGTCACTTAATCATCCCACATTCTTTTCACTGGTATTTCCCAATACCTTTGTTTTGGCAAAGTGTGGCTGTGTGGGTTGCTAATTTACATAAAGATTTTACAGTCTGCCTTGTTTCAAACCATAAATTATTATCAACACACACTGGGATGCTTTCCAAAACTAAAGGTCAAAGAATCACTGATCTTCCTCCCAGGGTTGTTGTGAGGATCTAATGAGATCTACAAAGCACTTTGCAAACCTTAAAGTGCCATATAAATGTACTAGCTATTATCTTCAAGGGGCAGTGAGATGGTATATTATCTAGAGAGCTCCGCCTGGAGTCAGGAAGACTCACCTTCCTGAGTTCAAATCCGGCCTCAGATTCTTACAAGCTGTGTTACCCTGGACAAGTCACTTAACCCCATATGCCTCAATTTCCTCACCTGTAAAATCAGCTGGAGAAGGAAATGGCAAACTACTCTAGTGTCTTTGCCAAGAAAACCCCAAATGGGATCATGAAGAATTGGACACAACTGAACAACAAAATTATCTTCAAAATGTTATGAGAATGAATAAGAAATACTTTGATTTCTTTAAATGAAAAGTATTTAGGCAAAGTAATTAAAGATGATATTAGAACTCTCAACTGTTGAAGGTCAGCTGACGTTATTACAGTCATTAGTAAATAAACTCTGGAGCAAAAGTTCACAGCAATCCAGGAAAATGCATGCAGTTAACCCGAAGGCACTCCAAACTTTTAGATACTCCTCCAAGTTTAACGTGTCCCCACAAGAACGAGTCACTAATTAGAAAACATTAGATAATATCAAGCATGAAGAGCCCTCTGAAATCACTTCAAGAGCTCATTTCTAAAGTCATTTGTTAAGTTCTTTCCTCTTACTATTGCTCAAGCTTCACGCCCACTTGCCAAGCCAGAAGAAAAATCTAATTTTAGCTCCATCTTCTTTAACCTCTAACCTTACCCAAGAACGAATTTTCTTCCTAGCTCTGAAAGTCGAATCTTCTCATAATGAACACTTAACCAGACAAAAAAGGCTTGGGGTGGGGGTGGGGCAGAATCGCAGCTGAGAATCTTTTCACAAACCAACTTGAAAGGAGTTCTTTAAAAAAGAGGGCAAAGTACACCCATCACACTTGTCATTGCCTGCCCTCGAAAGCTGGGCTGTGGAGAAGAGAGGGGTATTTTCAATTTTTTTTTTGGAAATGTCAATTATCACCTCTGCTTTCTATGATGCCAGCACAAAGTAGGGGAGTCCATGTATTATTACTTGTATTGGAAAGAGCACTGCACTCAGAGTTGGAAGACATGGGTTTGAGTTTATAACTGGCTGTATGACTTGGGCCAAGTCCTTTAACTGACCTATTTGCTGTTTATCTCCCACCTCCATGCTTTTGCACTGGCTGACCCCCAGAAATGCTCTCCCTCCTCACTTACCCTTCCAGCTTTCCTGGCTTCCTTTAAGCCTCAGTTCAAATCCTGCAGTACCCCCAGATACCAGTCCCTTCTCCTCTCAGTTTCTCTTCCTTCTACTGGGTGTATGTCTTTTTTGGTTGTTGTTGTTGTCATTCAGTTGTTTCAGTCATGCCTGATCCCATTTTGGGGATTTTTTTTGGCAAAGGTACTGTAGCAGTTTGCCATTTCCTTCTCGAGCTCATGTTGTGGGTGAGGAAACTGAGGCAAATAGGATTAAGTGACTTGCCCAGGGTCACACAGTTAATGTGTGCAAGGACAGATTTGAACTCATGAGGATGAGTCTTCCTGATTCCAAGTCCAGTCCTCTAGCCACTGTGCCACCTAGCTGCCGTATATCTTATATACACTCATTTATATACATGTAGTGTCCTCCATTAGAACATCAGCTCCTCAAGGGAGGGGGTCTGTTTTTGCCTTTCTCTTCATATTTGAACACAAGGCAGATACATATTAAGCACTTAATAAATGCTTGTTGACTGACTTCTCTAGGCTTCAGTTCCTCATTTATGAAATGGGGACGATAATAAGTATACTTTCTACTAGACAAGATTGTTGAAAAGAAAGTGCTTCAACAACTATAAATACAGCTAGTGGCACAGGGATAGAGTAGTGGGCCCGGAATCAGAAAGACCCTAAGTTCAAATCCAGATTCAGACACTTTTACTGTGTGACCCTGAGCAAATCAACTTAACCTCTGTCTGCCTCAGTTTCCTCATCTGTAAAAGGGGAATAATAATAATAGCATCTACTTTCCAGTGTTGAGAAAGGATCAAAGGAGATAATATCTCTGAAGAGTATTTAGCACATGTATTATTACTTGTATTGGAAAGAGCTACTCTGTGACAGGCACATAGTAGGTGCTAAGTAAATGCCTATTTCCTACTTTCATGGCATTTATTTATTTAGATTCTACTATGTTCTCATCAGTGTGGGCATATCCTCTAATGATTCAGATCATGGTATATGTATACTCTTCTCTCCTATGTAAGCCTTGTCCACACCCTCCTGTAAATCACCAGTGAGGGGCTCCACCCAGGATTCTGGCAGCCTTCACCCAAATGCTGAATTCTCTGTGTATGTGTGTGTGTGTGTGTGGTGTGTGTGTGTTAGCCTGCTGAAGTCTCTGGAATCCTTTTCAGAACAATGTTTTTCAATGCATAAAATAAAATAGTAGGATTACAAAGGAAACAAATTATAAAGAAGCCCAACTTTAGCTCTCTTGACTTGGCCTGGGTCTCCATGGAGCATTTCAGTTGCTTATCAGTGATACTTTACTCCTGCTACATGATCAACCCATGCTCTTTTCTCTGATGTATCCCAACATCCTTGCTTTGGCACTATAAAATATTATATAATATTAATTAATTAATATATAATTATATATATAAATGAATATAATATTAAATAAATATCATACAAGGTTTTGTAGTTTGCTTCAATACACAAATTTGCAGAAGCCTACAATGGCAGCCTTTGTTTCACCAAAGGCCTCGGATCTAGAGCTAGAAGGGGCCTCAGAGGCCATCTAGTTCATCCTCCCCATTCTACAGATGAGGAAACTGAGACCCAAGGAGGTTAAGGGATTTATTCAAGGTCACATAAGTAGTTACTACCAGAGGCAGATTTGAACCTAGATCCTGATTCTATAGCCAGTGTTGATTTCCATTGTTAGAAGCATGAGTAAACCTAGCACCAGACGACTCTGTTTAATCCTTAGAGACACCCTCCCCCCCAAACAAAAGGGCCTTCGAGGATCTCTGGTTAGGATGGTTCTTGAGGAAACACCCTTTGCAACAAACAACTTTGGAACACTGTAATTGAAACAATTTACTTCCTAGGCGTCAGGCAATTGACCTTCATCCTGACTTTTGACTTTCTATGCAGTGTTGGGAAGCTAGGTAGCACAGTGGATAGAGCTCCAGACATGGAGTCAGGAAGAACTGAGTTAAAATTCAGCCTCAGACACTTCCTAGCTGTGTGACCCTGGGCAAGTCACTTCATCCTGTTTGCCTCAGTTTCCTCATCTGTAAAATGAGCTGGAGAAAAAAATGGCAAGTCACCCCAGTATCTTTGCCAAGAAAACCCCAATTGGGGTCACAAAGAATTGGATACACCTGAAACAAATGAACAACATGTGGTGTTACAAGCTAGAATTATAGAAGCTGGGGTGACAGGTAGATCAGGAGAGGTACAGCTTCCTCTCTCAGCTCAAACTATGTCTAAGGCTAGGATAAGTGTGGCCATTAAGAGCAAGGCTGACAAGGAGAAGGGGAGGAAGGAATAAATCAGAAGATAAGCCACTACTGGAGGTGATCTTTCTCTAACTGAGAAAATAAAAATTGCTCACGTTGATGTAAGGCTTTATTTAACAAAACCGTATTACACACATTACCTTACGAGATACACTATGGCACTGTGGTGGTGCTGCTAGATTTGAAGTCAGGGGAGACCTTTGCCCAAATCTTGGTACCTGCACATCCAAGCAAGTCATTTAATACTTTTAAGCCTCTGTTTCCTCATTTGTAAAATGGGAATTCTACTTCTCCATACTTACAGTGTTGCTGTAAGGAAAGTACCTGAGAAAACTAAAGGTCTCTTTGCTTGTGAGTTATTAATTTTCCCTGTGTCATAGGTAGTACATATAACCCTATTTCACAGATGAAGAAACTGAGGTTCAGAAAGGCTGTCTCTTTCCTACGGTCACACAGCCAGTAAGTGGCAGTCGGCTTTAATCTAGCTCTTATGCCTGCTAATCTCAGTTGTCTTTCTAGCAGATCTACTCCACTGTGTACATGCTGGTACAGAATAGTTCTTTCCCACCACTGCGACTCCTAATTTTATCCTAGAAGTAGATGTTATCCTAGAAGTCTGCGGGCACTGTTTTAGAAAAACAGCCTAATGAGACTACAATGATCTGGATGCCAGGACTCAAACTGACCTGAGGCACCTGGACCACAGGTATTCATTCTATGGGCCTATCAGCCAAAATGATTACTGCTCAATTCAGGTATCAGAGCATGTGAGGAACAGGATGGTTGTCCCCTTAAGAATTAGCCCTCTTCAGGGAGGAGGAAGAAGAGGAGGAGGAGGGGGAGGAGAAGAAGGAAGGAAGGAAGGAAGGAAGGAAGGAAGGAAGGAAGGAAGGAAGGAAGGAAGGAAGGAAGGAAGGAAGGAAGGAAGGAAGGAAGGAAGGAAGGAAGGAAGGAAGGAAGGAAGGAAGAAAAAGAAAAAACAGTCTTTTAGTGTTATAATAGTTTCCTAATCATGATCATGAACTCTACCAGAAGGACAGGATTATTGAGACATTCTTCTATGAAGTAGTAGTTGTAAATATTCAAGTTCCCAATAACAGTAGAGTTGAAGACACTAGTGGAGGTCAATGAAATATAAAAATAAAATACAAGCCCTATTTAGTTCACATTTTAATTCTCCTCCTGAGCAGAACTCAATGAGCATTCCAAATTTCCCCGCAAAATCAAGAACTCTAGCCTTTAGTCTTTGTAATATCCATCTTCTCAAACAAACTAGTCAGATGAGAGCTTGGCTTCACTAGCTTTACTATACATTATTACTCCCCTTCAAGAATTCTATCCTCCAGTCAAAGTGGCCTTTTTGCTCATCCTCATACAAGACACTCCACCTCTCTTTTATGTGCCTTTGTACTGGCTGCCTGGCATCCTTCCTTTCCTGCACTCATTAGAATCTCTTGTTTCCTTCAAAATTTAACTAAAACACCACTTTGTACGTGAAACCTTTCCCAGTGAGCCCCATGTAAAGCTTATATAAGCTCTGTAGGTTCTTATCCCAAATACCACTCATACTGATGAGTCAAGTCCCCTGAGTGAGGCTAACTCTACTTGGTTTTATTTTGTATATGTTTATACACTTATCCCTTCCACCTCACCACTCTGCCCATCAAGGTTTCGATATATCACAGAAATTAAATGGGAATTTTTGTGGTGTTTTGCAAAAGCCGCAAAAACATGAGAAGGCCAGCAGACAACACAGAAAAAGGTTTAGAAACTCAGAAATGCATAAAATATATGTTTAGTGTTATATAATATCAACATATTTTATCTTTTAATATCATAATTCAAGCTTCTTCTCTGGTATGAAGGGATGGCCAAAAAATTTTACACAGATTTTCCAGACTGTGGGGGCACCATACCCCTATCCCCCAAGATGTGGAAGGGATAACTGTATAGCTATGTGCTGTTTCCTCAAGTTCTTTGAGGGTGGGTACTGTTTCATTTTTGTCTGTATTACAAGCATTAGCACATAACAGTTGCTTAACAGATGTTTGTTGAGCAATTGTTCTGATTAGTATTTTCAAAGTTTTATTTATGCTTTTTGCTTTTATATCTATCCCATTTGTTTTCAAAAATATTTCTGCCCACTCTCTTACACAGAAAGCTTTGTCTTGTAACAAAGATTAAAGAAAAAAAAACAGCCCAACAAAACCAACCAACATGCAGAACACAGCATATACTCAGGCCTCTACTGAAAGGAGAAAGATGCATTTTCTCGTCTCTTCTCTAGGATCAAGCTTGATGATTTGATCAGTATTTTAAATGGTAGGAATAGCCAGCCTATTCCTTTTTCCAACTTTACAATCACTAATTTTTCTCTTTCCTTTACGTAGACAGCATCATCATCCAGAAAAGGTAGCAGATCAGAGTTCTTATACAAATAAAGTTGGCGGTTGTGATCTTACCTAGCCTAGGAAAAAAATGAAAGGACTGCTTTGTGCAGCTCCCTCTTCCTTCCCAGCATGAGGGAAGCTAGATGGATGTTAGGGTTTGGGGAATTTGGGGGTTAGTTTTGTTTTTGCTTTTAAAGATAGTGTTTTACAAGGTACTGTAAATGGTAAGCAGCTGAGTGAACACCACCTGCCTTGGTGCCTAAGGAGCTGAGTCCAGATCTTAACAGGAAACACACACTTTACTACCTGATGTGCTCAAGAGATTTATTGCTCCATGCACTTAGCACTGCCGTGTACTGCATGAGGATTCATCTGCAAGCAAAGGTGCCATATATCCAGAGTAGACTGCAATCACACTATTATTTATCTTTAATTCTCCACGGACCCACCTCCTTTCCTGTTCCACTTCTACTTCCCATTCAAAATCAGTCTTCCTTTATGTCTTGTCATCTTTTACAAGATACCAGGGCATTTTAGATGGAAAAGGAAATCAGCAAATGCAGGCTACATGAATGAAGTCAAATCATAATGTAGTATCATTCCTCCTCATCACCACCCCCTCCCAAAGATTTCGAGGAAATTCAGTTTTCGTTAGCAAGATTGCTGGCACAGTAAGAACAGGACGTAGATTATTCTGTGGCTTCTAATTTCTCTCTGAGCCCCTGTGATGCCTGGAATTGTCTCCCCTAAAGAGAGAAAGTGGATTATCCATCACAAAGCCTTTTTAAAGCAAATTTCCTGGTTTATAATCTCTTCAATTCATTTCAACCAAGATTTATTAAACACACATAGCCCTATGCTCAGTATTAAGAGAAATACAAAGCTTAGATAAATACAGTCTCTTCTGCCACAGAGCTCCTGATCTAGTAGATTTCAGTACTTCAAGGATGCCCAGTTTCACAGTGTGGGTACTAATTCTAAAGATGCAACTCTCATCTCTCTGGCAGTATCTTAGTTGGAAGTCTTTGTGAAGATACTGAGAATGAAAAATTCATCACCCTGTGGCCAAACTGGTGATAAGCCTCTCTGAACTTACTTATGCTTGTCTTCTGACAACAGACACAAGAGTTTGTCACTGAGCTGTATTCAAAGGAGCCTCTTGTCATAGTCTTCAGTAACCCAGGCTCACTTCTATGCCATAAAGCATGAGTGAGAGAAACAGACACAGAGAGAAAGACAGATAGAGAGAGAAAGGGAAGAGGATAGAAGAGGAAAAGAAGGAAGAAAGAAGGAAGAGAGAGAGAGAGAGAGAGAGAGAGAGAGAGAGAGAGAGAAGAGGAAGGAGATGGAAGGAGGAAGGAAGAAGAAGAAGAAAGAAAGAAAGAAAGAAGAAAGAAAGAAAGAAAGAAAGAGAAAGAAGAAAGAAAGAAGAAAGAAAGGAAGAAAGGAAAAAGGAGAAAAAAGAAGAAGAAAGAGAAGAAAGAAGAAAGAAGAAAGAAAGAAAGAAGAGAAGAAGAAAGAAAGAAAGAAAGAAAGAAAGAAGAAGAAAAGAAGAAAGAAAAAGAAAGAAAGAAAGAAAGAAAGAAGGAGAAAGAAAGAAAGAAAGAAAGAAAGAAAGAAAGAAAGAAGAAAGAAAGAAAGAAAGAAAGAAAGAAAGAAAGAAAGAGAAAGAAGAAAAGAAAGGAAGAAGAAAGAAAGGAAGGAAGGAAGGAGGAAGGAAGGAAGGAAGAAGAAAGGAAGGAAGAAAGGAAGAAAGGAAGAAAGGAAGAAAGAAAGAAAGGAAGAAAGAAAGAAAGAAAGAAAGAAAGGAAGAAAGGAAGAAAGAAAGAAAGGAAGAAAGAAAGAAAGAAAGAAAGAAAGAAAGAAAGAAAGAAAGAAAGAAAGAAAGAAAGAAAGAAAGAAAGAAAGAAAGAAAGAAAGATTGATTTCTTTGGAGTCAGAGGAATGGATAAGATGACCTCTAAAGATTTCCATGTAACTTCCAACATTGCTCTACAGTGAAAAGGGTCTTTGCAAAATTTGCTTCATGGTTTAAAAATAAATTTCATTCCAGTGGGCCATAGTCCTATGCCCCTGTTCTTGATAAGAAGTATGGAAGCTTTGGGGGAAGAGAAAAGACAAAAGGGTCCCTAGAGGCCAGGAAATCACATCTTCACAAAATAAGAGACCTGCTAATTGTGGAGCAGTCAATTGTAAAGTATCTAATTGTGAAAAAAGCATTTTACCAAGAGGAGGAAATAACTAGGATTCCACTCAAAGGGAGAATGAGATTTAGGCCTGGCAATCCAAAGGCTAATACAAACAAACAATAGCTGGGCTGTTGGGGCTCAGCAAAGTTGCTAGGAATGGAGCCTGTGCACATTACTGTGACAGGCAAATACAAACATCAAGAAAACACTTAATCTTCCTGTTTATCCCCAGAAGGACTAATAACAGGTAGTGATGTGGAGAGGCTGCATTCTTCTTCATTTGGAAACAAGTGACTCCTATTGCTCTACTCCAGAAGTTTATAGACCAAATACCAGCTCTCACTAAAACTGCCATATATTATAAACTTCAACTGGGAAGTGAATCCATCACATTCTCTCTCTCCCTTGAGAATATTCTCCTTTCAGACTATAAAACCTATTACTATATCTCTTGTAAAAAAATCAAATATAGCCACTACTGTCCAAAAGCAGGTTACTTTTTTTTTATTCAAGAACCCTTGATACATTAATTTTACTTGACTTGTTGGGTAACTATGGTTTTGTTTGTTCCATTCATCTGTATATGTTGTGTGTGTGTGTGTGTGTGTGTGTGTGTGTGTGTGTGTGTGTGTGTGTGTGTGTGTGTGTAAAATGCATGGACTTTTGGAACTGGAAAGACCCTCAGAGATCATCTGGTCTGATTTTATGAATGAAAAAAACTGAGGCCCAGAAAGATAAAGTCTCTCCCCAATCCAATCCATCCTCTACTTAGCTGCCAAAAGGATTTCCCTAAAACGTAAGTCTGCTCACCCTTCCTACTCAGTAAACCCCAGTGACTTCCTATCACCTCCAAGATCAAGTATAAAGTCCTGTGCTTGACATTCCAAGCTCTTCACTATTTTTCCAGTCTTCTTATTCATTAGTCCCTTCCACATATTCTACCATCCACTATACAGCCTACTTGTTCTTCCTCATACACAATACTCCATCTCAGGCCTCCACGACTTTGTACTGACTGATCCCCGCCCCCAAATCTGGAAGTCTCTTCCCTCACCCTTACCTCTTAGCTGCTCTGGTTTCCTTCAGGGTTCAGCTCAAATTCCTCCTGCAGGAGGAGGCCTTTCTCAGTCTTCTCCAGCTGCTAATGCCTTATCCTCCGGGATTACCTTTGATCTACTCTGTATATATAATACCTAGTTGTTTATATACTATCTCTCTTAATAGAATGTGAACTCCCTGACGGAAAGAATTATTTTTGCCTGTCTTTGTATCTCCAATTCTTAGCACAGTGCCTGGTCTTAGTAAATGCTTAATAAATGCTTGTTGACTGGCTAGCTGGCTACTTAAGCTTTGGCAATCCAGTACTATTCCCATAGTATCAAATCACCATAGTGTCCACTAACAGCTTGCTTAACTGTCATGTGTCCTTTCTCTTAAAGGTAAGATGCATTGAAAACATCCATAATCTGAGAAGTTTTTTTTTTTATTTTACATGAACAGAATTTATAGTATTTTATTTCAAAGAAAGAAAGAATATAACAGTTTGGCAAGGCGGGCAGCTTGGCCTAGTGGATAGGATTCCTGGAGTTGGAGTCTAGGAGACATGAGTTCAAATCCTGCCTTTAACATTTACTAACTGTATGATCATGGACAAGTCTTTCTGACTGTCCAAGAGACTTCTCTGAGATTCTAACAACTCTCTAAGACTATCTACTAAGTTATAGGTTCCTGAATGGGAATATATAGATTCTCTGTTGGTACTGGCATAGTGACAATGTGGCCAAACTGTGTTTCTTCCCCCAAAGGGAAGAGGGAACACAGATAGAAACAGCTAGAATGACTGCTAGATCCATGGATGTCTAGCCTCGAGGAACCTTTCAGCTGGGCCCAGAAGGGCTGCAACCCTCACCTCTCTGTGGTCTGTATGTAGCCATGTAGTTAGACTGAGTTTAGTCCTTGGAAGCCTGACCTCTGGTGAGAAGAAGTTTCCTTTCCCCACATATATTGGCTCATTAAATTCTCCAACTGAGAACAATTTTAATTATAGTCAATTAGATTATGTCCCATAAGTCTAGGGGGTTCCCTAAAAATGAGATAGTAAAAAAGTACTCAGTGTAAAGTATTACTCAGCTATGGAAAAGGTAATTATCATTTCTACATATACAAAGAAAGACTAAACATGAAAAGAAAATCACAAGAACTCATTAACAGATCAGGAGTAAGTCACAGCTACTGGTATTATTACTGAAATCTTGATCCTTAAACTTCATCAGAACATAAAGAAGTTTGCAAGTCTGTTAACTAAACATTTCGCATTTCACCTTAGCAAGGTACTATCTAAACATCTCTGCTGATAACACATTCAGGTTTGGACCGGTCTTCTTCTTGTCCATGGCTGTCCTCTCCAAGAATGCTTTCATTCAGTTAGTTCCAATCACTGATGAGACTTTTAAACCATTAGAACTCACAAGGTCTTTGGGATATCCATTTGCCTAAGATCAGTAAAGAACAGACACAAGAGAAAAAGGCAGCCAGAGGTTCTGGCACTGTTTTAGTCCATGCTCCATGTGGGGAGCAACAGAAGGGCCACCATGATATCATAGGAGAGAAGTGCCTGTCCTTCACCATCCATCATTGGAATAATGCCACCTGGGGAGTCACCACAAAAAAGACTAAGAGAGAAATTATTTATTCTTTTAACAGAGGCAGTGGAGGACCAGGAATTACTCAGAGTTTACCAAATCATTCTAAAACACTAAGTCTTATCAGTAGAAAACCGGAAATTCTCCACCCCAAACCCCTGTATGCATCCTTATCTAGCTTATTCATGGTTGGTGTATGTAAAAGGCACCTGGAGTCTGTTGGCGCCTTTCAGAAAGACCCCAGCTGCCTTTATTTCCTGAGTGTAAAACAATGCTACTCACCCACTCACTCCCAGCTGCTGGCTCATACCTAACCTGCAATTCTGGACAGAGCTGTTTCCCCGGGACCACCCATGAATTGCTCTGTCTCTCAGGAACCAAAATAAATGGCTGAGAAATTAGGTGGCTGGCAGCTCTGACTGACGCATGTCTGCTTGCTTCCTTTTTAATGTGGGCCATCCAAGCTTTGCATATTACCAATAAACCCCGAGGAATAAGATTTAAGTAATGTTCAGCTCTGTTTTTATTGCTTGAGATGTAGAACTGGACTAATTTATCATGCTCAAGAGATAGCAGCTGCTGAGCTAGATCACCCTGCTCTCAGGCCAATTTAAGTTAAACAGAAATAGAGATAATTTCTGATTTCTTTTCCCCAGCATTACATATTTACTTTCAGGGAAAAGTATCTTTCTTACTCTTCTTGTTTTTCCCATTTCCCTAATACAATTAGGGCTATATCAGCTGAGCTGCCTCAGAATCTCAGTATTCGGCAACATTGAGAAATACTGAGATTCTGTGAGAAATGTTTAGCTGGGGAGAGAACTACTCACGGGCTGACAAGATCAGGCCTGCCATTTTGACCCACAAAGACCTATGCATGATGGTTTGTGTTTTGTTTTGTTTTTTTTTTTTACCACTGCACTTTTCTGAAAAGAATTCAATGAACAACTAACTCTCTTCACATTTTTCTTTAAGTAACTTGACTGGCAGATGCTATTCTTTTTTAATTTTTTAATTTATTTATTTATTTATTTATTTATTTTTAGTTTTGAACATTCACTTCCACAAGGTTTTGAGTTCCAAATTTTCTTTCCATCTCTCCCCTCCCCCCACCCCAAGATGGCCTGCATTATGATTCCACCTTCACCCAATCTGTCCTCTCTTCTATCACTTCCCCTTCTCTTATCCTCTTCCCCTTCTATTTTCTTGCAGGGTAAGACAGATTTTTATACCCCTTTGTCTGTATATATTATTTCCCAGTTGCATACAAAAACAATTTTTAACATTTGTTTTTTAAAACTGAGTTCCAAATTCTCTCCCTTCCTCCCTGCCCACCCACTCTCACTGAGAAGGCAAGCAGTTGGATACAGATTATACATGTGTAGCCATGCAAAACACTTCCATAATAGTCATGTTGTAAAAGACTAACTATATTTCTCTCCATCCTATATCACTCTCTGTTTTTTTCTGTTCTCTCCTTTGACCTTGTCCCTACTCAAAAGTGTTTGCTTCTGATTACACCCTCTCCCAATCTGTCCTCCCTTCTATCATCCCCCCCCTCTCTTATCCTCTTCTCCCTTATTTTCCTGTAGGGTAAGATAGATTTCCATATTCAAATGAGAGTAAGATTCACTCATTCCCTCTCACCTTCCCCCTCTTCCCCTCCACCATAAAAGCTTTTTCTTGCCTCTTTTATGTGAGATAATTTACTTCATTCTACCTCTCCCTTTCTCATTCTCCCAGTACAATCCTCTCTCTCACCCCTTAATTTTATTTTTAGATATCATCCCTTCATATTCAACTCACCCTGTGCCCTCTATGTATGTGTGTGTGTGTGTGTGTGTGTGTGTGTGTGTGTGTATGGTATATTCCCTCCAACTGCCCTAATACTGAGAAAGGTCTCATGAGTTACAAATTATCATCCTTCTATGTAGGAATGTAAACAGTTCAACTTTAATAAGTCCCTTATGATTTCTCTTTCTTGTTTACCTTTTCATTTTCTCTTGAGTCTTATATTTGAAAGTCAAATTTTCTAGGAGTCAGAGCCAAGATGGCGGCGTGAAAGCAGTGACTTGCTTGAGCTCTCCCCCAAACCCCTCCAAATACTCATAAAAAATGGCTCTAAACAAATTCTGAAGCAGCAGAACCCACAAAAAGACAGAGTGAAACAAATTTCCAGCCCAAGACAACCTGGATGATTGATCAGAAAGGTGTAGCGCACCAGGCTAGGAGCGCAGAGTGGCGTGGGCACGCAGGCCGCAGCAAACCTTGAGCAGGCCTCAGAGGACTGAATCTCAGGCAGCTGTGGAGGTTTCCAGACTCCTCAATCCACTAATGCCAAAGACAACTTAGGTCAGTGGGAAACGTCTGTTTCTGTTGGTGCTGAGAAAGGAAGGCAAGGTCTCAGCTTCATTCCCCAAGAGTATTTTCCCGGGGGGGCAGCTGCTTCCCAAGCTTCCAGCCCACAGACTGAGGGGGAATCCAGTGGCTGATCAGAGAGAGATTGCAGGGATCTCTTCGCCAGTGCTGAGGCAGGAATCTCTTGCTTTGCACATGTATGGATCTGGGTCACAGTTCTGGGTGGGCAGTGCTGGGGTGAGGAGGAGCGCTGGCATGGTGGAGCTTGTAGTGGCTGTGGAGAGGAACCCTTCCTCACAGTTATGGGACAGAAAGGAATATTTGTGGTCACAGGCCAGGAAAGGGGTAAACACCTCGCCCCTTATCATACCACCTTGGAAGAACTGAAAATTTACAGGTCCCTACGAGTATCTCTGAAAACAGCTACACAAACCCCTGAAGCTTGGGACAGTACACTCTCCACGTTGGAAGCAGACTCTTACCTTAACAAGGAGTTTAAAACTCAAGTAATTGGCTGGGATCATGAGCAAGCAGCACAAAAAGAGTTAGACTATATTATCTTACTTTGGTGAAAAAGAAGATCAAAATATACAACCAGAAGAAGACAACAAAATCAAAGCTCCTACATCCAAAGCCTCCAAGAAAAATATGAATCAGTCCCAGGCCTTGGAAGAGCTCAAAAGGGATTTTGAGAAGCAAGTAAAGGAAGTAGAGGAAAAACTGGGAAGAGAAATGAGAGTGATGCAAGAAAATCATGAAAAACAAGTCAACAGCTTGCTAAAGGAGACCCAAAAAAAATACTGAAGAAAGTCAAATTTTCTATTCAGCTCTGGTCTTTTCATCAAGAATGCATTAAATTCCTCTACATCATTGAATATCCATTTTTTCCCCTGAAGGATTATACTCAGTTTTTCTGGGTAGGTGATTCTTGGTTTTAATCCTATCACCTTTGACCTCCAGAATATCATATTCCAAGCCCTCAGATCCCTTAATGTAGAAGCTGCTAAATCTTGAGTTATCTTAATTGTATTCCCATGATACTTGAATTGTTCCTTTCTGGCTGCTTGCAATATTTTCTCTTTGACCTGGGAACTGTGGAATTTAACTACAGTATTCCTAGGAATTTTCCTTTGGGGATCTCTTTCAGGAGGTGATCAGTGGATTCTTTCAATTTCTATTTTACCCTACAACAAGAGGGAAGTTTTCCCTGATAATTTCTTTATTGTTTGGTTTTTGTTTGTTTTTCAGGGCGAGGCAATTGGGGTTAAGTGACTTGCTTAGAGTCACACAACTAGTAAATGTTATGAGTCTGAGGCCAGATTTGAACTCAGGTCCTCCTGACTCCAGGGCCAGTGTTCTATCCACTGTGCCACCTAACTGTCCCACTCTAATAATTTTTGAAAGGTGACATCTAGGCTCTTTTTTTGATCATAGTTTCAGGTAGTCCAATAATTTTTAAATTATCTCCCTTGGATCTGTTTTCCAGTCAGTTGTTTTTCCAATGAGATATTTTTCACATTGTCTTCTTTTTTTCTTCATTCTTTTAATTTTGTTTTATAATTTCTTGATTGCTCATAGAGTCATTAGCATTCATTTGTTCCATTCTAATTTTTAAGGAATTATTTTCTTCAGTAAGCTTTTGGACCTCCTTTTCCATTTGACCAATTCTGCTTTTTAAGGTATTCTTCTCCTCATTGGCTTTTTGGATCTCTTTCACCATTTGGGTTAGTCTATTTTTTTTAAGGTGTTATTTTCTTCAGTATTTTTTGAATCTCCTTTAGCAAGCTGTTGACTCGTTTTTCATGATTTTCTTGCATCACTCTCATTTCTCTTCCAAGTTTTTCCTCTACTTCTCTTACTTGATTTTCAGAATCTTTTTTGAGCTCTTCCATGGCCTGAGACCAATTCATATTTTTCTTAGAGGCTTTGGATGTAGGAGCTTTGACTTTGTTGTCTTCTGGTTGTATGTTTTGATCTTCTTTGTCACCAAAGTAAAATTCTATAGTCTGAGTTTTTTTCCACTGTTTGTTCATGTTCCCAGCCAATTACTTGAGTTATAAACTCTTTGTGAAGGTAGGGGTCTGCTTCCAGTGTAGAGGGTGTACTGTCCCAAGCTTCAGGGGTTTTGTGCAGCTGTTTTCAGGGATACTTCTAGGGACCTGTACATTTTCCATTCTTCCAAGGTAGTATGATCAAAGGAGAGGTGTTTACTCATTTCCTGGCTTGGGCTTTGATGTATCAGTGACCACAAACATTCTTTTCTGCCTTGGAACTGCGAGGAGGATTCCCTCTTCACCGCCACCACAAGCTCCACATGCCAGCATTCCTCCTTGCCCCAGAACCACCACCCAGGACTGCAACCCAGATACAAGCACAATCAAAGCAAGAGAATCCTGCCTCAGCATCAGTAAAGAGATCCCTGCAACTATACTGAAATATTATCACTGTTGTTCAGTTATTTTAGTTATGTATGATTCCTTGTGACCTCATTTGAAGTTTTCTTGGCAAAGATACTGGAATAGTTTGCATGATATCAAACCTGTCCAAGTCTGCTACCTTACCTATTATATAGGAAGACAGTAATAACTTTAGTACCTATTTCCTGGGGGTTTTTGGAAGAGGATCAGATTAATTCATGTGTTTAAAGTACTACATAAATGTCAACTCTTATTCTGAAATCTGCCTCATTCTAATTGCAATCAATACCAGATGCATTAGGTATCACTTTTCCATACCAGTTTCACCATCACTTATATTCCTGAACTTCACTGGAAACTCTGTCAAAAAAACCTCATTTTGGATAACCACTGGATCAATCATCTCAGCTGGCCCTTCTACAGACCATAAATTCTGCAGTCTCTTACCCTTAACCAGACCTATTGGAGTTCATGCGCTAGCAGCCAGCATAGGTCTCTCATCCTCAGACTCAACTCTGCCCTCCAAGCAGATGTGACATCCAGAAATCAGGGGACCCACCCAAGTGGACATTTGTTCCTCTGCTCATCTCAATACATCCCTTTCAGTGGTGCCCAATGAGTAGTTCTCGATTTGTAGCCAAGAGCCCAGTCATGAACCTCTGGGACTTGTTCAAGAAATTACACGTGGTTGATTCTTTCTTTTAAAAAAAAAAAAGAATTCATATCCTTTGTTTTTCCATCATCTTCATTTACAAGTAAAATTCCCTCCATACTTTACAAACAAAGAATAAGAGACAGAGACAGATAAAGAGAAAAAAGGCAGGTCAGCAAAATTAACCAACACATCAACTGATGCTGACACCATATACAGTGTTTCTTACCCATTATGCTTCTGCAAAGAAATCACATGCATTGCACACATCCCTTTTAGGGGCCAAGTTTACAAAGTATTCCATTTCTTTTTTATTCAATTCTTCAGATTTACATTGTTGTAGTCATTGTGTATATTGTTTTCCCAGTTCTGCTTACTTCAGGTTGCATTAGGACATATCCTCCTGTTCTTACTGTTCGTAGTACTCCAGATAAAGAGTTCTCTTTCCACAGTCTGATGGGCAGCAAGAAAACACAAACCAAAGCCTGGAAAAGTATCTCCAGTGCTCTTCCTCCTTCCATCAGGATGACTAGACCACCCTACTGCTCACCATGGAATTTTGCTCTAATAACTCAGTCTACTTGTCCACTTAGAGCATACCTTTTTGTACAAACTATGGTTTCCTTCTTGAGTTTTTCCACCCTGTAGGCAATAATTTCTACTGACTTTCTGAGGCAGTTAGAGAGTGCCCGTAATGACTTGAAGCATACTAGTTACTGCCAAGGTAGTATACAAACAGGGGGCTAATGACTTTCACTGCCCCCAACAAGCCCTTGAGTCTAAGGGACCAAGTTTTGTCATTTGGCTGTAACCCAAGGAGGGAGGGAGAGTGGAAGAAAGAAAAGAAAGGAGGGAGGGAGGGAAGGAAGGAAGAGAGGGACAAAGGAAGGAAGGAAGAGGGGGAAGAAGGAAGGAAAGAAAGGAGGTAGGAAGGTAGGAAGAGAGGAAAGAAGGACAGAAGGGAGGGAGGGAGGAAGGAAGGAAAGAAGGAAGGAAGGAAGAGGGGAGGTGCTCATAGAATGGAGGGCAGATTAGGGGAGGTGGAAGTCATCAGCAAAACACTTTTGAGGAGGGGCAAGGTGAAAAGAGAGAGAGAATAGAATAAACAAGGGGGGGGAATAGGATGGAGGGAAATACAGTTAGCAATTATAACTGTGAAAAAAAATGTTGAAGCAAGTTTCTCTGATAAAGGCTTCATCTTTCAGATATTTAGAGAAATGAGTCATTTATGGGAATAAGAGCTATTCCCCAACTGATAAAAATAATAGGAACAGTCAGTTTTCAGATGAAATAATCAAAACTGGTTATAGCCATAGGATATAATGCTCTACATAAGTGTTGATTAGAGAAATGCAAGGTAAGGAAAATGACAAATGTTGGAGCGGATGTAGGAAAATTGAGACACTAATGCACTGTTGGTGGAGTGGTAAACTGATTCAACCATTATGTAGAGCAATTGGGAACTATACCCAAAGGACTATAAAACCACTCATAGCCTTTTAACCTAGCAATAACCACTACTAGGTCTATCCCAAAAGAGAAAAAACTAAAAAGGAAAAGATCTATATATACAAACATATTTATAGCAGTTCTCTTTTTTTGTGGTAAAGAATTGGAAATTGAGGGGATACCCATCAACTGGGGAATGGTTAAACAAGTTGTGGCATATAATTGTGATGGAATACTACTGTGCTATAAGAAATAATAAGTTAGATGCTCTCAGAAAAACCTGGAAAGGCATATATGAACTGATGCAAAACGAAATGAATAGAACCAAGAGAAAATTGTACATAGTAACAGCAGTGTTGTAGGATGATCAAGATCAACTCTGAATGACTTAGCTATTCTCACCAATACAATGATGCAGGAAAACTCAGAAGGACTGATGATGAAGAATGCCATCCATCCCCAGAAAAAGAACTGACGGTGTCTGAATACAAACAGCACAGAACCATATTTTTTTACTTTCTGTATTTTTTCATGTTTTTTTAAATTTTGGCCTGTTTTCTTTTACAACATGACTAATATGGAAATTTTTTTTAAAAAAGAAAAAATATTAATTCATTTGATCCTAACAGCATTATTATCTCCATTTTACAGGTAAGGAAATTGAGACAGAGGTTAAATGACTTACCCAACATCACATGGCTAGTAGGTGTATTAGGCTGCTTTTGAACTCAGTTCTTCCTGAATGCAAACCCAAGGCTCTATGCCCTGTGCAAGCTAGCTGCCTCTGGACAGCAAGTAACCTAGTAATAGATTGAACAGAAAAGAGACAAACGTATAGACAAGGTTTTGAATGTAGGAGCCTAAGTGAATGGTGGTAGCAGCATTGATAGGAGTAATGAAGACAGAAAGAAGTACAAGATGTTCATATTTTTAACCACTTGGCTCTTCCCCCAGCCTCCTGAAACCTTTGCCCCAATAATTTGGTTGGACTGCTTGTCCTTGAGCATCTCTAGGCTAACTACATTTTTCCAACCTCTTATTCCATACCTCTTTAAAACTGACAGTCAAAGGTTTAAATAGAGATTCATGCATGCAAGCAAAACTACAAAGAGGCCTTATCCAGTTCATCTTCCCCAGAAGTGTCTTAGGCATGAAAGGATGGGAGGAAGGGACGAATGGAATTTTAATGATTGTTCACGTGTTTCCAGAGCTACTTGGGAAGTATCAGCAGCAATCAGCTATTGCCTCATAAGCACAGGCATAATCATGGAATCAATACTTCAATACTGGTACCATGAGACAGCCACCAAAAATACTGTTGTCACTACCTGTGTGTTCTCAAGAGCTCGTGATGGAGGCTGAAGGCTGGGGGGTGGGATGGAAAGGGAAGAACATAGCCAGTATTTTGGTCTGAGTTTGATTTCTTCCAGTTGTATAGAATCAATCTGAGTTTTATTAACAGGAAGATAGTAGCTTTCTGCGCCATGAACAGGGTCAGATTGGCCAATAAGGAAAATGGTATCATTATCTTTCTCTACTAGAAGCAGAAATGGGTAATAGGCTTCCTGTAGTCTATGCACCTTTCCTTTATGGTTTAAGGGGTCCTTTCTATAGACAGATGGACTTTTATCTACCAGACGCCTTCATTTCCTCAATCTTGCCCTGGTACTAAGTGTTTTGCAGATTTTCTATCTCCATCAGAATAATGGCATTCTCACAAAATATTTTGCTTCCAGGCAAGCCGTGGAGATAGCGCTGCAGAAATGATTACAGAAACCCATCTTGTTACTCCAAGTCTTAAAACCCTCTCCAGCACTTCTGGATGTAATAAAATAGAAATTAAGGAGGGGGCAGGGAAGAGGACAGTGTGCATAGCAGAGACATACAGAAGCAGGCAGTGGATTTGTAGCCAGAAGACACAGGTTTGAATCTCAACTCCATTATTTATGATCTGTGTGACTTTGGGAGAGTCACTTACCCTCTCTGAGACTCTCTGGGACTCAGGCACTTTCTTATCTGTAAAAGGAGTGGCTTAAACAAAATGACTTCTGAGGTGCATCCCAGCTCGAAGTCCTATGGTTTTACAATCCTACAAAGGGAGAGAAAAAAGTCCTGGCTTTTGTATAATGAATGGAAACATTTCTTTATTGGAAACTATAATTGGAAATATGGCAAAAGATTTTCTATTAAAACTATAATTTACTATTTAATCTCTTTTGTTCAAAAATGATTTTAATATAGAGCTGAAATAGTCTCAACTGAAGAGACACACCTAACATCTTTTCCCAGTAGTCCATTAGCGGATAAAAGAGGAAAACATAAAAAGGTGCTGAGGGAAATTTAGAAGTCGTTTCTCCCAAGTAGCTGTGATTTTAAACTTTTAAATATCTCATTTAGCCTTGGATTTTACCCACTTTCTTCTAATACAGGTAAAAGGGAAACAGTAGACGTGAAATATGGAGGCTGCCAGACTCATTACTTACCCTATATTTGGCCAGTAAAATAAACAGTGGTCTTGGGATGATCCAGCAGGCTGTTATCAGGCAAATGCTATCTTTTCTCTGTTTGTAAACTCCCACGGCCAAATGCTCTAGGTAGCATATGGAAAAACCCAGAGAGAGAAAGGAGTTGACAATGACAAAAATAAATCTGTCATTCTATTCAAGCTCACTTTGTCCAAACAAATACATTCTGTCCTTGTGTGCTGTTTAAATAGCTCTAATGATATCCCCTAGGTTGATGGTCTCTAAAGTAGGGGCTGAGACCTCTTCGTAGACCGTGGCTTTACCCAAAGGTGAGTGTGATCAATCATAGAGAGGGAAAATGGGTCCCATCTCTACCTCCAAGAGTAACCAATCCTGGGGCTTGTCACCACCATAATCATACCTGCCCTTATTCCCCAACAGTCCCAACTCCCTACATTCTCTCCTCTGTACAAGCCTCCAAATGTCCCTTTCTGAGCCTGGGCTCTGCATTCTGGGTATAGCAATTAGTAAGAGGCCTGCCTCACTCCATTTTCATTTTGGGTAGGACAGAGTGGTTCACACAGGATAAATAGGCATGGATACATTGTGATCTGCATTGCAGATATCATTATGTTACCTTTTCCCCAAATCTACTCCTCTTCTAAAATTCCTTATTACTCACTTTCTGTCACTCCATATAGCCAACCAGTTGCTAATTCTTGTCATTTCTATCTCTACATCTTTCTTACCTTCTCTCTCCATACATAGCTACCACTCCAACTCAGGGCCTCATCACCTCTAACATTGACTATTGAACTAATTATTGTAATCTAATTCATCTTCCTGCCTCAAATCTCTTCTCATTCTAATTATCATCTCCATCAAGTGATTTTCCCAATGTTCTGGTCTAACCATGTCATACCCCAACTCAGTAAACTCTAGTGTTTCCTTATTAACACTGGGATTAAATATTACTTCATATTTATTTCATCTTTTTAATCTTTCCATATGTGTATGTATTTTATAGTATAAATATTTATGTGTATTATGAAATTAATAAATAAGCACATATCTACATATTAGAATACCAGCTCAAAAAAAAATGTTTGCAACAAGGATGCATGATCAAAAAAGTTTGGAGGGGCAGGTAGGTAGAACAGTGAAAGAGCACCGGCCCTGGAGTTAGGAAGACCTGAGTTCAAATACGGTCTCAGACACATAACACTCACTAGCTATGTGACTCTGGGCAAGTCACTTAACCCCGATTGCCTCACCCAAAAAAAAAAAAGCCTGGAAATCATTGCTCTAGGCCAATATTGTTTCTGTAATAATCGCTACCATTTATATAACTCTTACCATGTGTCAGACACTGTGCTAAGCACTTTACAATTGTCATCTCATCTGATCCCCACAACAACCCTGGGAAGTAGGTTCTATTATTATCCCTGTTTTACAGATGAGGAAACTGAAGCAAACAGAGATTGAGTGACCTGCCCAAGATCACACAGATAGTAGGTATCCAAGGCTGGATTTGAACTCAGATCTTCCTGATTTCAGGCCCAGTGTTCTAACCATTGTGCCACCTAGATGTCCCTATGCAAAGAAGTTCCAAATACATTCTCTAAATGGTCTAAACTGAGAAAGAGGACCCAATCCACTGCCTGGTATCTGACATCATGTCCCCTGAAAAACATTACTGTAGAAGGAAGAGCACAAAAGATATTCCCTTCCCTCATACCTTCAATCAACCTAAATCTTTTTTTTTTTTTTTGGTGAGGCAATTGGGGTTAAGTGATTTGCTACACAGCTATTAAGTGTCAAGTGTCTGAGTCTGGATGTGAGCTCTGGTCCTCCTGACTCCAAGGCTGGAGCTCTATCCACTGTATCACCTAGCTGCCCCCTAAATCTTCTTATGACCTACCTCTGTCACTGGCTAAGGAAGAATCGTGATTCTGGCTAATTAACCAGTAGTCATGAAGGGAAGCCTAGAGAGGCCTTTAATTTAAAGCACCTCATTTTCTTTCTTTCCTTCTTTGTTTTTTTCTCTCTTTCTTTTTTTTTCTTATCCAATTAACTTCATTGTTTTATAAATAGAGAAACTGGGGCAATGAAATTTCGCCAGGTTGAAGATAGTGTGATATATTATAAATTAGAACATATGCTATTAGCAGCCCTGCATTCACATATAATAACATTGATACAAAATATCTTTCATACATAATAATGGATTGGTACAGAATACGGTCCATTTTCTGAATTTGGTTATTTTCTATTTTTCCCAATTTTTTTTTAACATTTCCAAATTCTATCCCTCCTCCCTGAGATGACTTACCTCATTTTCTATTGGCTCTAAAAGCATTTTCTGCCTTTAACAACAAACTCTGCTGGGAAAAATCTAAAAGGTC
Organism: Phascolarctos cinereus; assembly: GCF_003287225.1. Taxonomy (NCBI): domain Eukaryota; kingdom Metazoa; phylum Chordata; class Mammalia; order Diprotodontia; family Phascolarctidae; genus Phascolarctos; species Phascolarctos cinereus. Next base: position 192,978,853 of record NW_027556098.1, read on the forward strand.
CTTTCTAGGGCTCAAATCTAAGTAATTAAACAAAATGTGGAATACTTATCCAGCTAGACTGCAGATTAGGCAGCTGCTGCCACCTGGTGACAGTAACAGGAACTTGGAGGTTCTATAGGAGCCTGGTCTCTCTATTGACTGGGTAGTCCACATGCTGCTAAAGGATTCATTAAGGCAGGATTCAGCAACAGATCTGTTTATTTTCCAACTAACTCAACTTGAGTATCCTTTCTGAAACTACTACTTTGGGTCATTCTCAAATTGATATATTAGTTAACATGTCTTCAGACCTTCAAAGATGACAAAGTACTTTGCTTACATTATTTCCTCAAGCTTCGCAACAATCTTAGATGGATGATACAGATATTTTTATGCCCATTTTATAGATAAGGAAACTAAGGCTAAGAGAAGATAAGTGACTTGGCCTATGTCATACAGGTTGTGAACAGGAGAGCTAGGATTCAGACTGAAGTTCTGGACAGGCCTTAGGGAAAACCATGAAATAGATCCAATGTATCATTTGCACCCCAAACCCACCTACTCTAATTCTTCATGACGTTCTACAAACAAGAGTCTCTCAGCTCCATCTTGCTCTTCCTCCATACCATTCTTCTACCACCATTTTTATCAGAAATTGGTTTTATTAACTGTTTTTTCTCAAAACTAGTTCCCTGAAAAGGACAAGAAAAAATTATTCAGAGTAAGAGGTAAAGGACTGCTCTAATTTATAACACATGACTCTTTTTCTATAGTTCAGCCTAATTGGCCCACTCACGGCCCCTCATCCAAAACATTCCAACTCTTACCTCCAAGTCTTTATAGAATCTGTCCCCAATACCTGGAATATACTCCACCTTTCTTTCTTAGAAGCCCTAGCTTCCTTCAAAATTTAGCTGAAGCACCACCAGCCACATGAAACCCTTCCTGATCCCCAAAGCTGCTAGCGCTTCTCTCCTCTTAATTATTGTCTATTTACTTTGTATATCATCATCATCAACATCATCGTCATTATCAACAACAATAACAACAAACATTTACCAAGTGCTTATTATGTGCCAGGAATTATGCTAAGCACTGGGGATACAAAAAAAAAGGCAAAAACCCCATGGTGCTTATCTTTAAGAATTAAATATTCTAATATGGGAAAGACAACATGGAACAAAGTAATTATAACATCTACATGCAGTATAAGTGGAAGGTAATCTCAGAGGGAAAGGCACTGAGGTGAAGGTGTGGGGGAGGTGAAAGGTGTGCTGGGAAAGGAGTCTCACTAAAAGTGGGATTTGAGTTGAGTCTTTAAGGAAGCCAGGGAAGCCAGAAGAAGGAAGGAAGGAAGAGAGCTTTCTAGGTATGGGAGTCAGTATATGGAGTATTTGATACTTTGGTATTTGATAGTGTGTGATAAATCCAAAGATATAAGCTTTTGGTGTAAGAACTCACCATTCGACAAAAATTGCTGGGAAAACTGGAAATCAGTTCATCAGAAACTAGAAATAGACCAACATCTCACATCATATACAAAAATAAGGTCAAAATGGATAAATGATTAAGATATAAAGGGTGACATAATAAGTAAATTAGGGGAGCATGAGAAAAATATACTGTCAGATGTATGGATAAGAGAAGAGTTTATAACCAAACAAAAGATGGAGAGGCTCATGGGAGGTAAAACAGATAATTTTGATTATAGGAAATCAAAAGGCTTTTGCACAAACAAAACGAATGCAGCCAAAATTAGAAGGAAAACAAGAAGCTGGGGGGGCATTTTATAGAAATTTTCTCTGATAAAGGCCTCATTACTAAAGTATATAGGTCAAAGGACACAAACAGGCAATTTTCAGAAGAAGAAATTAAAGCTATCAATAGTCACATAAAAAATGCTCTAAATCATTATTGATTAGAGAAATTCAAATTAAAACAACTCTGAGGTACCACTTCACACCTATCAGATTGACTAATATGACAGAAAAGGAAAATGATAAATGTTGGAGAAGATGTGGGAAGGGATGTGGAAACATTAGGACATAATGCACTGTTGGTGAACTAGTCCAACCATTCTGAAGAACAATTTGGAACTATACCCAATGAGTTATAAAACTGTGCAATACTACTTTGACCCAGCAATACTACTGCTAAGTCTGTATCCAAAGAGATCAAAGAAAAGGGAAAAGAACCTATTTGCATAAAAATATTCATAGCAGTTTGGTTTATTTTTTTTTTGAGGCAGCAAAAAATTGGAAATTGAGGGGATGTCCATCAATTAGGGAATGGTTTTACAATGATTATGGTGGAATTCTATTATGCTATAAGAAATGACAAGCAGAACAGTTTCAGAAAAACCTGGTAAGATTTATATGAACTCACACAAGATGAAGTGAGAGTAGAACCAGGAGAACACTGTACACAATAATAGCACTATCGTTAAGGATGATCAACTCTGAAAGACTTATTCTGATCAAGACATTGAACAAAGACAAATCCAAAGGACTCATGATGAAAAATGCTATTCATTTCCAAAGAGAGAACTGATAAACTCTGAATGAAAATTTAAGCACACTTTTTTTGCTTTCTTTATTTTTCTTGTTGTTTTTTTTGTCTGTGTTTTCTTTTACACTATGGCTAATATGAAAATATGTTTTGTTCTTAAGATTGTATATATATAATTGATATCAAAGTGTTTGCCTTCTCCAGGAGTGGGTAGAGGGAGGGAGTGAGGAAGATAATTTGGAAATCAAAGTTTCACAAATGATTGCTTAAACATGTTTTTACATGCAATTGATGAAATAAATTTTAAAATACATTTTTAAAAGAGATCATTGTTAGTTTTGAAGAAATCAACTTCAGCTGAATGATGAGGTAGAAAGCCAGATTACAGAGGGTTTAAAAGGGAGTGATAGGAGATGAAATGGAGGCACTGGTTACAAATGGCTTGTTCAAGGAGTTTAGCCACAAAATGAAAGAGATATAGAGCAACAGATAACAGAGATAGTTAGATCAACTGCATCTTTATTAAGGATGGTGAGATGTGGTCTTTAGGCCACAAGTAGCTCGCAAGGAAATAGCCAGTAGTACTTTCCATCTGTAAATTGTTTCCTATTTATTCTGTATATAGCTTGTGTTGTGTCTACCATTGATTTGTAAGCTCCTTGAGGGCAGGGACTGGTTTTTGCCTCTTTTTTGTGCCACCAGTGTTCAGCACAGTGCCTGGCATGTGTTAAGCATTTAATAAATTGATTGATTATAAGGCCAGATGAAAGATTAGTGAGAGAGTGGGAATGACAGTGGAGGCAATCTGTTGTGAAGAAGAATTTTCTTTGGCAAAGAGAATGACTGCCTCTTCCTGGGAGATAAGGGTTAAGGAGGAAATCCTGGGAGAAAATATCTGAATGACTTGAGATGAGGAAGAAAGGAGAAGAGTAAGGCTCCAGCAAATCACCTCAGCTGTTATCCTCCAAATATGAGGAAAGGTGTTCAGCTGAGAGGGTGCCATGGAAGTCTTTAGGAGAGATGAAAAGGCAAGGCAACAAGTATTTATTAAGTACTTCCTACATGCCAGGCACTATGTAATAAAAAGGTTTGGAATAGACATTGTGGTTAATGGGATAGCAAATCACTTAGGGAGGCGTATTTGCTTATAAGTGCATTCTGTGTTTCTACCATAGAATGTAAGCTCCTTGAGGGCAAGGCCCATTTCTGTCTTGGCATCCTCAATGTCTAACATAGTACCTGGCATGTAGCAAGTCTTAACGAATGTGTGTTGATTATTTGACTGATGCATAAGCTCTTTCAGGGATATTTGTTTTTTAACCATCTAGCTTGTCAAAAGAATGAATCTTTAATTGCTAATTTCAGCTATCAAAATTATGAGTTAGGGGGGTTAGTTTTTAGAATCAGGGATCCAACTCAATAACCCTGAAAAATTATACCAGTTAAATTAAGTCCAACTCAATTTTGCCTTTAATATAGGAGAGGAAATGTGGGGAAAAGCACTAGGTTGGGGGTCTTTAAGAGCAAAGCCTGTCTCACTTCAGTATGTAAAGATCTGTTCTTTTAAGTTTTGCCAGAGTAAAGGTCTGAAGAGGAAAAAACAGATAATGAAATATAAAGAAGAGCCCCATTCAGATATAGAAGAAACATTTCGTATTTAGAAAGGATCTGAGGCTTTAGTAGCTCAATTGCATATAAAGGAGCCAGTAAGACAGTGACTTTCATCTAGGCTAGAGTATGGGCTGTATGCAGGCCTCTGTTCCCAGCCAAGTCTGATTAAGATTCCTACAGGTGTCTGGAAAGTGCAACTGACTGACTTGAGACTGATCACCAGAAGCAAAGGTAGAGACTCTTAGTGAGAGAACTTTCTCTGAACCAGGAAGGATTTTCAAATAGAAAAGGCTATCTTTCTCTCACTTACTTCTTAAAAGTTATAAACTTCAGAGAAGAAAGGATGAGCAGCTAGGTGGTACGGTGGATAGAGCATCAGGCCTGGAGTCAGGAAGAGTCATTTTCATGAGTTCAAATCTGGCCTCAGACACTTACTAGCTGTGTGACCCTGGGCAAGTCACTTAGTATCCTGTTTGCCTCAGTTCCTCATCTCTAAAACGAGCGGGAGAAGGAAATGGCCAACCCCACCTGTAACTTTGCCAAGAAAACCTCAAATGGGGTCAAGAAGATTTGGACACAACTGAAATGACTCAGCAACAGCAACAACAAAAAAAGGGTCTTTGCCCCCTATATGAAAGAGAGCATTCTAGAAGAAAAGGGGAATGTAACATTCCAGCTGTAAGTGCAGTACTATCCAACCAAACCAATGTTTGAAGGTAGAAAAAGGTTATAGCTGCCCATTAAAGAGTAAGCCCAGGAAGCTCTGAGAAGAGCCCAGTGGCTGAGGGATCTCCCTGGCTTTACCTTTGATCAGTTTTAATTCATTCTTTGAAAACCGTATCAATTAAATGTAGCCACTGAAACTCTTCCATGGTAATCCTGGCAGAGCTATGACTGTACCTTCATCTTCAGATGACTTTCTGTTCCTCTCTACAAGAAATGCTTGCCTGAAACTTAACAATAACTCTGATTGGTCACCTCCCAAAAGAGCCACTGTGTAATGATGCTGATGAGCATTTTTCCATATTTGGCCATATCAGTTGTTTTCTCCAAGAACAGCTCCAATCTAGAGAGAGAGCAGATTTTCCATTTCCATTTTCCAAAATAAGTTGACACTTCGCCTTTTTAAACCTTCTTTCCAACATCTATTGGACAGACAACACAGCAGACTCCTTTCTGTTTTTCTCTTTCTTTTTTCTTTTTCTCTTTTAAAGTTTGATCAGCCAGAGGAACAAGGAGCAGAATGTTAACATTCTCAGGCTGCTTTCGCTGGCAACACCCCAGCTCAGGCTGTTTAATTTATGGCAGAGTGGCTGCAGGCAAGCCAACCTAATGAGGAAAACTAAAGATTTAGAGTGAAGTATTAAATGTCTTTTTGCATTTCTTTCTTGCTGTTCCAACTAATAAAAAGAAGCCTATGGGAAGTTCTAGCGTGTGACCATCCCTAGATTGTGATGCATTATATAGAGCTGGATGGGTATTTTATACTAAATTGCACAGCATGTGACAACAGATTTTTTTTTCTATTTTAGTTTTGGGTTGTTCTGTTCCTCCCCATCCCCACTGGTTAGAAGAGTGATGTGCTAAGGAGAGACAATAACGACCTAAAGTTGGCAGCTAGGTGGCAAAATGAATATAGCACCGGACCTGAGACCTGAGTTCAAATATGTCCTCAGACACTGGATAAGTCACTAAACCTCTGTCTGCCTCAGTTTCCTCATCTGTAAAATGGGAATAATACTAGCATCTACTTCCCAGGGTTGTTGTGTGAACAAAGAGGGACAATATTTGAAAAGTGCTTTAAAAAACTTAAGGTATATAAGTGCCAGCTATTATTATTGTTGTGAAGAGGATCAGTCTCATTTAATTCATCAAGCATTGTTTTTAAAGCACTCACTATGAGACAGCATTGCACAGTAGAAAAAATCCAACCTCTGAGCCAGGAAGACCTGGATTTAAATACTACCAATGACACAGATTAGCTAAGTGACTTTGGGCAGGTCACTTAACCTCTCAGGGTCCTAGGCACTCTTTAAGTTTATAAAGTCTATAAATTCTACATGCCTAGAAATTACAGAGAAAATGCTACCCTCCATTGCTAGAGGGAGTTTTCTTAACAATGAAAATAACAGGTGTGGTCTTTATCTCCTATGTTCTAGGCAATATTTCTTTTCATTGGAAAGACACAGTTTCCACTCCTTCTTTTTTTTCCTTTTGGTACTGGAAACTGGGCCATCAGAGAAAAGGCACAAACTCAAAACCATTCACCAACCTGGTTCACTTCTGAGCATCCAGCTCATCAGTGTCCTTCCTAAACTGTGGAATGCAGAACTGAATGCAGTACCCCTAGTGTGGTCTGACCAGAGCAGAGAATAGTGAGATTCTCACCACTGTATTTCTGGAAACTATCCCTTTCTTAACACAGTCCAAGACTACATTAACTTTTCTTGCCTGCCGTATCACACTTTTGATTCATATCATGCTTGCAGTCCCCTAAAACCCCCAGATCTTTTTCAGACAAATGCTGAGTAATTATGCCTCCTCACATTTGTATTAGTAAAGTTGATTTTTCTGAATCCAAGCACAATACTTTACATTTATGCCTATTAAGTTTCAGTTTATTTTACTTGGCCCAGCATTCTAACCTATCAAGATCTTTTCAAACTCCAACTCAGTCATCCAGTATGTTAGCTATCTTTTTCAGCTTTGTGTTATCTGTACATTTGATAAGCATGCCACCTATGCCTTTATCTAAGTAATTGATAAAAATGGTAAATAGCACAGGCCACAGGGTGTGCCATTAAATGCTTAATGATTAGGTCTGGGGGGGGAAATATGCTCAGGAAACAATTTAAATTTAATCTGCATTAACATTTTCTCTATCCTGTTTATATATCTAGATAATCAACAAAACAATAAATCAAACCTTGATTTGTAGAGTTTGCTGATTTCCAAGGTATAAATGTTCACACTAAAATTTTAATAATTGGAGCTAAATCCAACATACCTCTGGCAGAGAGCCAAGTACTGATCACTTTGGCCCTCAAGTGGAAACCACCTTCTAAGCTGACATTGAACCATTATTGACAACTCTTTGAAACTATTCCTAAATCCTGTTCCAAATCTAATTGTATTGACCACAGTCTCTCTCCTCAACTATATCCAATCAGTTGCCAAGTGCTGTTGTTACTACTCTTGGCACATCTCTCAAATATACGCCTTTCTCTTCTCTGACACTGCTACCACTCTGGTGTACACCTTCAACTCTTCATGCCTCTACTATTGCAATACTCTATTGAGTGGTCTCTCTCCACTTCAATCTATTTTCCACTCAGCTGTCAAATTAATCTTCTTTCAACACAGATCTGACCATGTCATCCCCCCATTCAATAAATTCCTCAGGCTCCCTACTATCTCAAAGATCAAAAATCTTTTTTTTTTTGGTTAATTCAAAGCCCTTTGTAACCTGGGTCCCTCCTACATTTCCAGCGTTCTTTCACCTTACTCCTCCTCACATAATCTTTGATCCAGCAAACACTGGCCTTGTTGTTCCTTGCATGTGACTTTCCATTTCCCAGCTCTGAGTATTTTCAATGGCTGTCCTCCATGCTTAGAATGTCCTCCTTATCTCTGCCTCCTGGCTTTCCTGGCTTCTTTCAAATCCCAGTTAAAATCCCACCTTCACACAGGGAAACTTTTCCCTGTGCTCCTTAATCTTAGTACTTTCTCTCTATTGTTACCTCCAATATATCCTGTATAAAGTTTATTTGTATGTAGTTGTTTGAGTGCCATGTCCCCCATTAGACTTTGAGCTCCTTGAAAGCAAGGACTATCTTTTGCCTTTCTTTGTATTCCCCAGTCCTTAGCACAGTACCTGGCACATAGTAAGCATTTAGTAAATCCTTATTGACTAATTGACTATCCAACATCTCCTCATCTTTTCCAAAAGAATAGTCTGAGACACTTTATGAAATACTTTGATAAAATCTAGATAAACTGTAGCTACAACATTCCCCTGATCTACCAATTTAGTAACCCTGTCATTAAAGGAATTAAGGTTAGTCTGCATGATCTGTTTTTAATGAAGCCATGAACACTCTTGATCATTGTTTACTTTTGCAGATGCTCACTAACCATTTCTTTAATAATCCCTTTTAAAATTTCGTCATTGGCCTGGCTCCATTTTTATGGTACCTCTCCTATTCTTCATGACCTTTTAAATGCCAGTGACCACTAAGCAATGACAACCAAAAACTCTTTCGGTATAAAAGGATGGAACTTACCTGGGTCAGGTGACTTGAATTCATCAAAGGCAACTAAATGTTCTCTTTCTATCTCTTTGTTGTATATCAACTAGTAATGTTCTGGTAAATATTTAACAACCAGCTCTCCAGGAGGGTTGGGAGGGACAGGAATGCATACATGGCATACTTTTAAGTTTAATCTGCATTCTTAACATTTTCTCCCTCATGTTCATTAGTCTAGTCAATCAAAAAATATATATATCAAGCCCTGGTTTGTAGCAATCTCCAAGGTGTAAATGCTCAACATTGAAAATTGAACAATTGACTAGTTCAAATCAGCTTTAGCATAACCTTGATATCAACTTTCTATCATCCATTTCCATTCTATCCTTTTTAATTTAAAGATCATTCCTTTTGGCAAAACAAACAAACAAACAAAAACCCTACATAGAAGCTTAATAAGAACTGAGAAGCTAGTACTCAGTTATGTAGCTATTATTAGTTATCATCCTCCCCATCCACCGTTTGGAGCATAGTAGATAGAGGGGCTGGTCTGGAGTTAGGAAGACCCAAGTTCAATTATAGCCTCAAATACTAACTAGTTGTGTGATCCTGGACAAGTCACTTAACTTCTATTTCTCCAGTTTCCTCAATTGTAAAATGGTGGTAATAATAGCACTTTCTTCCCAGGGTTCCTGTAAAGATCAAATGAAATAATATTTTTAAAGCTTTTAGCATAGTGCCTGGCACATAGTAGGGCTATATAAATGCTTCTTGCCTTCCTTTCTCCCTCCCTCTGTTCCTCCTTTATTTTCCCTTTCCAGACTCTTCAGGGAATGGAAATAAAGGGATAATGTCATGTATTCTAAGCTCACTTTATTCTAGTCTTCCTTTTGATAGTAAGTAGCCTTCTTTTCTTTAAACTATGCCCTCAGCATTGTAACTATAATACAGGGTTTCTTAACCTTTATTGTGGCATAGACTACTTTGGTGAAGTCTATGGACCCCTGCCCAGAAAAACGGTTTGTCAATCTACGTTCATAAGTAAAGGAAATGCTCAATTATAGCTAGAGGTTAGTGAAAATAAAGAGATATACTTTTTTTCCTATTTATGTCCACAGATCCCCTGAAAGCAATCCACGACCCTTGCTCTAATGGGAAGCCAACATCCCTGAGAAATCCTTCAAACCACAGACACTGAGGGGCTCTTTCTGCTCTGTTAGTTCTGTTGACATAGACATGGGAGTAATACTAGAATATCCAGCCTGCTTGTCAGATCATTTATCTTGGAAGACAAGAGGAAAAGTCCTGCAGAAACCTGAATTAGTGGAATAGGGCAGGATGGTGGCAGTCCTATACCACAGTCTGATTACCAGACAACAGCACATAAATATCTAATAATAGTTATCATATCAAAAACAAATCATCTGAAAGTCATGCTTTTTTATTCCTCAACAGAGTTAGCAGTTTATTTCTTTGGATAAAGACCGTGAAAGGCTTCTGTATGCTTTGTATTTAATAAAGTGGAGAAAATTACCATGTAGAACTGGAGAGAATATATGTTTATAAAGACACCTACCAAGGTCTTTACAAAGATGTTACATACAAATGTAGCATCTGTACCTGGTATCTTTTTTCCCCTGCTACATATAAAGCCATTTTAAATTCCTAAACAAAAACGAGATTCCAAGGGGCCTGAATCAAGAGAATGGGATTATAGCACTAAAAACAGGTCAATACGGAGACATCTACCTTTTAACTTGACACAAATAGCTCAGAAGTGCCAGTTTACTGGCCTCCTAACCCAGAACTACTTCCAATCTTTATTAGAAGGCTCTTTAAAAAAAAACTTTCCTTTCTTGTTGAAAATGTGCATTAGCTTGCTTGCTGGTTATCTCTCAGATTAGGGTCTCTGGGGAGACAGCACAGACATCAAACAGAAGAAAAAGTACACAGCTTTGCAATAACACAAGTTGAAGTTTGTATAAACTTGCCAGCTGCCCTGGATTTCCAATCTCCAACCCACACCCATCTATAGACCTATAAAATTCAGAAAAGAAAATGCTGACACCCTGTAGGAGAGAGTTCAATGAATTGTCTACCACCAACACATTTTCCCCTTCTACTTCAAGGCCTCCTGGTGCTCGAAACAGATTGCTTTGACTCCAGCCTTCATTTCTGAGAAACTTCATCTACTTTTTTTTCTCATTTCTCTTCCTATTATTCATTTCTAAAGGTAAAGGTTGATCCCTCCTCTTGGTAGGAAAATGAGAGATGACAGAAGTAGTAAACTTCAATCAATCAATCAATCAACAAATATATTTAGTGCCTCCCATGCACTGAGTACTGTCAGATTTAGGTGTTGTAATAAGTCCACGGTCAGTCTGAAGTATTAAAGGCACAATCTGAACTTGGGGTCTTCCCAACTCCAAGTCCAGAACTCTATTTATATACAATATTGCCTTGCATAATTGTTCTTCCTTGCTCTGAGGAAGGACTATATGGAGTAGGGTGGGAGAAGGTAGAAGAGAAATGATTGTAAAATGCATCAACAAAAAAGATAGATGGATAGATATATAGATAGATTTAGCAATTAGAACATTTCTACATAAGAAACTCAGTCTAGTTAAAACAATAATCCTAAAATTCCAAGATTTTATGTGAATGACAAATCAGTATATATTAGAAAATATATGTATCTATGTGTATCTACATTTCATATAGATGCGCTTTATATACACCATATATGGTATATGAATATATATCTGTATGTAAAAAATAAAAAATATATGTATATAAAAATACCATATAAAAAGTGGGAATGGCCCTTAAAGACCATTTAGTCCCACTCATCATCTTACAGATGAGGAAAATGAGACCCAGGGAAGTGGGCCCAAGATAAAATAGGCAATTAATTAGCAGCAAAATTTGAACCTAAGTCCTCTGACTCAGAATTCAGCTGATTTTTCTACTGTACTACACTATCTCCCAATATTTTAGTGCTATATAATGTTATGGATGTCCATATAACACATAAGTATATAATATCAAGCCGTCACATGTAATATGAGAATATATTCCAGGCTTAGAATCTCAAAAAACATAAAAAGAGAAGAGTACTGGATTGGAAGAGAGGAGGTCTAGTTCTAGCTCTGACACTAACATTCTACCTGACCTTGTAAAGATCACCTAACCATTCTATGCCTCAGTTTCCCATCTGAAAAACAAAGGTCAATTAGATCGCTTCCAAGGTTTAATTCTCCATAATGCTGCAGTTTTTATTTTACTCTTGACTTACTGTATTGGGGAAAGCCTTTACCAAGAAAAGCAGTAGCATCCTTATTTTCATATTTAAGTCAATTCAATAATTTATTTTTTCTTTTCTATTATTAAGTGTGTACTATTAGGACAAGGCCTTTCCCAACCTCCTTCCCCCTCCCCCTTAGTGACTTTTCTCTGAGGTTACCTTCCTTTTACATTATACATAACTAACACATACATAGTAGTTTGCATGTTATTTTCTCCTTTAGGCTGTGAACTTCTCAAGGGCAAGCACCATAGTTTTACCTTTCATTATATTCTTAGTGCTTTGGCACATAGCAAACACTTAATAGATGCTTGTTAACAATGTTTGAGGAAGACATCTTGCTAGGTCATCGAATATAAAGAGAAAAATGAAGCAGTGCCTGCCCTCAAAGGGCTCACATTCCACTGGGGAGTGGGTAGAACAATATGTAAAAGATAAACACAAAGGAATTATTGTAAGGAAGAGTTCACTAACTGTGAAAATCATAAAAGGTTTCTCAAAGGAGATAATACCTGAGCTGACCCTTGAAGGAAGCTAAAAATTACAGTCTCAAGGACAACAATAATAACGCTTAACCTTTAAATAGCACTGGGAGGTGGAGGTGAGAAAGGAGAGTTACAAGTGTAGGGAGCCTATCTCCTCACTGAATGGAAGTCCTTTTCTCCTTTCCTGGAGTCCTCATGAAATTTCCCTGATAGTTGGGGTCCTTGTAGATATATTCTCAAAGCTGCTCCAAAGAGGTCATGCTCCCTGAAGCTGTCTTTCTTCAGCGTGCTATCTGCTCTTATCTCACAGCTGGAGGCATCATTTATTAATGGCCAATTCACTCCATTGATGTAATCAATGGGAAAGGGGTCATCCAGTTGCTTTCTAGTAACAGCCTCCAGGATTTGGTCCCTCAGAGGACTCCCAAAAACCAAACTGTTCCCCTGCTCAAATCCTTTCTCTGACATGATATTTCAGCCCAGGGGTATGTCTAATTCTTTCAACCTATCCCAATATATTTTGTAACCTGATTTCCTCCAATGGGTTGAAACACTTCATTCTTCATACCTTGTTTATACATTTGATTGATTCAATAGAGATATTTAGGAATTGTTCTCACCCCATTTATGTATTTGATTGATTGAATCTATAACTGCCTTGTTAAATCGGGGGCAGAGTATCTTGTTAGTTACATTAAATGGTGTGGGGGATGTTCAGTGTGTGTCTTTCTTACAGAGGTGTGGGGTTCAGACCATACAAAGGCACAAAAAAGAGAAGGAATGTTATGTATGAAGAACAGCAAATAAGCCATTTTGGCTGGAACCCAGAGTGTATGAAGGGTTAGTCTATGTAAAAAGTCTAGAAAAGTAGAGTGGAGCCAATGTGTGAAAGACTTTAAATGCCAAACAAAAAGAAGTTTGCATTTTATCCTAGAAGCAATAAAGACCACTGAAGCTTCTTAAACAGCAGGGTTTCATAGTCACTCTGATGCTTTAGGCATACAACTTTGGCCCCTGGGTACAGGATAAATTGAAGAGCCAAGAGGCTAGAGGTTATTGACATAATCTAGGCAAGGACCTAGATAAGGTGGTAGCCATTTGATTAAGGAGAATGGGCCAGACAGGAGAGATGTTGTAGAAATAGAATTGTAATATTCTTGTGAATTTGGATGTCCCATAAAGGTGTCGGATTCTCAATTTGGTTTTGTTTTAGACAATGGAACACCAATAACTAAATACTGAACATTCTATATAGATCAGGGATTCAATGTTTTTGTGTGTCATGGATCCCTTTGTAGTCTAGTGAAGGATATGCATCCTTTATCAGAATGATTTTTTAAATACATAAAATAAAATACATAGGATTATAAAAAGGGAAATCAATTATATTTAAGTGCAGCTAATAAAATGTTTTAAGGTTTACAGACCTCAGTGTGTTCCTTGAAGGTAAGGACTGTCTTTTACCTTTCCTTGCATCTCCAGCACTTAGCACGTAGTAGGGCACTTGATAAAAATTTATTGAATGACTGATTGAACCTAGGTTAAGATTTCTGATATAAAGTATTGTGGATAAAAGAAAAGCAATCATAACATAAGTGACTGAAGCGGCTGAATGCATGCGTGGAAGCCTAAAGCACTAACTTAAAGACTTCTCTGATTTGTTTTTAAAGTTGGTGAAGGATCTGAAGCCAGAGCCAATGCCTAGCCATTAAAATTTCCTAGAAAGCAATATTGCTGCTGGGAACCTCTCTGAAAATTTGCAAAGTGTTCAAAAAGACAATGTTGTGAATTTACCAGAAAGTTAGAGTCCTGGCCTGAGACAAGCTATGAAAGAAGCACTACCAGAGCTCTTTTGTGTATTCAGAAGAGCAAGAAAGGGTATTTAAATTCATGCAATTGTTCGGACAATCCAACAAGCATTTATTGAGGTAGGTTGGGACTAAACTTGTGTTTTCTCTCCTTATAGGAAACCCCCTCTACCGAGGCAGAATATCCCCTGCCCTGCAAAGTGAGTAGCAGTAATTAGTGACTTAGCCAGGTTCACACAGCCAAAGATTGGTCTCGAACCCTAACATTTTCAGCTCAGAGGCTGGCTCTGAATACATTTTGCCACACTACTTCTCCATCTATTACATGGTTTAGTTTTGTTTTTTAAAATGAGAAGGGTTCGGAGGAAGAAAGACAATATTATATTTAACATTTGTGCAGTGCATCACTTCTAATGCATCTGTGATCCAATGAAAACACTGCCATCAGGTACTTTTATTCGTACTGATTATCATGCACTATAATTCTTTGACAAATGTTTGGAAAGTCCTAGACAAACAAAGTGCAAGATTGCAACTGTATCAATAATGTGTGTGTGTGTGTGTGTGTGTGTGTGTGTGTGTGTGTGTGTGTGTGTGTGTGTATGGGAGCCCTCTAGTGGCTAAAATCATAAATCCTAATGGTTGGAGACCAATGGAAGTTTGTTGTAGGATTTTGGGGCTTTTGGGAAAAAGGGTAGAGATTATTATTGTCTTTAAATAAAAGACAAAGAGAAAATGTTATGTTTGTCCTGGTAGTGTTGAAACTACTAATTCAGCAACAGTATGTTATGTTAAAAAGTTTAAGTTTTCAGTCTCCTTGACTTCAGGATGAAGTAAAAGTCAAATAGAAAACCTGCTAATAAAAAGCATCTTTTATTTCCTCTTATTCTTTATTTTAATAGCTTATGCCATAATCAGCTTCAAAACTATTAACTAAATGATAGTTTTATATATAATATATTTTAATAATACATATTTACACATGCACTTACCAGTTTCCTTTTAGTTTATCAGCTTACATTATTTAAAATAACAAGTAGAAGGAGATGGCTACACACTGCTATGGAAATGGCATGGAGCCCATAGGGAAAGCAAGAAGAAGGAGTGTCAAGACAGGGAACCTGAGGGGCTTATATACCTGTTTGTTTTCCATATTTAAATGTTTCCCTTGGTTTCTAGCCAGCATTTTTTGTTTGTTTTCAAATTTTTATTTTAACCAAGAATTTTAAAAAATAAGCACAGAATTAAATATGTGGTAATAAATTTGCTAAGGGGTAGCTAGGTGCTGGGCTTACTAGTTGTGTAACTCTGGGCAAGTCACTTATTACTATGTTTGCTTCAGTTTCCTCATCTGTAAAACGAGCTGGAGAAGAAAATGGCAAACTACTCCACTATCTTTGCAAAAAAAAAATGTCAAATGGGGTTATGAAGAGTCAGATATGACTGAAATGACTGGAACAATAACATCAAAATTCGCTGCATTTTACCTCTTAGAATCATATCAATGACACATAGCAAACTAATAATTGTAAGACACTTGAGCCATCATTGCCCTCCATTGTCAAATATATTGTTACTTTTGTGATCAGTGATTACCAGTTTAAAAGGCTGAATACAAAGTCAACCAACATTCTCAAATCATGTCCCAGTGGCATTGCTAAAGGTGGAGGTAGAATTGGGGTAGGGAGAGAGAGACAAAGAGACAAACGGACAGACAGAGAGGAGCAAGGAAGAAAGAGAGAGAGAGAGAGAGAGAGAGAGAGAGAGAGAGAGAGAGAGAAGAGAGAGCTGTCCTTTTCTGAGAGATGTAAACCTTACTGTTTGTCTACTACTATACCTCATTGTTTATCCACCTACTTTGAAACTACCCTCTGCTAATTTATCATATGGCAGGGATCTGGGTCCCTTGCTTTCCCTAGCTCTCTGTATGATTCCAAATCTGCACTGCAGCAAAATTTCACTGCTGGTAGGTTTTTCAGCACCTCATTACTGGGGATACTAGTTTAACATTTAACATTGAGCTCCATTCAATGATTCAATTCAATAAGCACTTATTAAGTGTAACTATATGCAAGGCACTGTATTAAGCATAGTTTAAAGATGATAAATAACATTAGATCTGTCCGCAAACAACTTGGGATCTGACAGGAGGAATGAGATATGTATACAAATGGAATGTGCTGAGAGCAAGGAGAAATCCAGACAAAATATGCTGGGAAATTTTGAGGCAGGAGAGATCACTTTTAATCAGAAGAATCAAGGAAGGAAACCTACATGGAGGAGATTGCAAGTGGGTTGGTCCTCAAAAGAAGAGAAAGATTTCAATGGGCAGAGATGGGGAAGAAGTATATTGTAGGAAAAGCCTGCTGAAATACCCAGAGCTGGCAGAGTGCAGTTTGAGATTGAGAAATAGCTGTATTTCAGTTTGGCCAGCAACCTACAGTATGTGAATGGGATTAATGTGAAAAGGTAGGCTGAAATCAGCTTGTAAAAAGGCCTCAAATGCCAAGCTAAAAAGTTTGCATTGATCTTATAATGAATAGGGAGCCACTACAGGTTTTTGAGTAGGAGAATGGAATGGTCAGATGTGTGGATTAGGAACATTAGTTTGACAGCTGTGGGAATGGTGGATCTGAGGCAGATATAGCCAGGAGTGAGAGACCAGTTCATCTGTTACAGTAGTTTAGACATGAAATGACATGGTAACTGTGTAGGTGGAGATGAAGGAATAATATGAGAGATACTGTGGAGGTAGAATCTATAGGACTTGGCAACTGATTGATTATGTGGGTGTGAGAAAGAGAGAAGCAAAATATGACTCCACAGTTTCATTGCCTGGGTGTCTGGAAGAACAGGAAAGAAGATATATAATCCCATAATCCTGTGTCTAAATTGTTTGAGGGCATATTGAGTTTAAGGAGCTTGCAGGGAATTGAGGTGGAGATGTCCATACCATAGCTGAATGGACTGAGACTGAAGGATAAGGAAGATATTGTGACTGGAGATATAGATTTGGGAATTATTTGCATAGAGGGGATGCTTGAAGCAATGGGAGATCAAATTAACCTGGAAGATGAGAGCACCGGTGGAGAGAAAAGAAGAGGGTCTTTAGAGGGCCAGGTAGTTGGCCAGTGGGAAGAAGGCGATGAACTAATTACAGAAAAACCAAATGGTCAGACATACAGAAGAAGGGGATACTTGGTAAAAAGTATTCAAGAAGGAAGATATTACTTCTAGAGAGACGACATAGTTGTAGTGAATACATACTAGCACTGTAGTCAGGGGACCTGTATTCAAATCCTTCCTCCAACCTTTCCTACTTATATATAAGTCACATAACTTCCCCAGCTCTCATTTTCCTCATCTGTAAAGTAAAGGAATAAATCCTTTCTAGCTTTAGATCTAGGATTCTAAGCATTTATTAAGCATCTACTATATTGGAAGCAGCAAGGTGGCACAGTGAATAGAGCCCTGGGCCTGGAATCAGGAAGGCCTGAGTTCAAATCCAGTCTCAGACAATTACTATCTGTGTGACTGACCCTGAGCAAATCATTTAATTTGTGTTTGCCTTAATCTATTGAAGAAGGAAATGGCAAACCACTCCAGTATCTTGGCCAAGAAAACCCTATGGGTCATATGGTCCATGGGGTCATGAAAAGTAGAAAATGATTAAATGACTGAATAACAACAAATATGTAAGACACTATAATTGGAGTTAAGGGATGTAAAGACCAAAACAAACAAACAAAATACCAAATAGTTCATGCCTTCAAGGAACCTACATTCTTCATTTCAAATATTTGATTGGTCGTTACATTTATAGGCAAGTCATATTATTTCTCTAGGCCTCAGTTTCTTCATCTGTAAAATAAGGGGTTGATATAGATCATCCAGTCATTCAATAAACCATTT
This sequence comes from Phascolarctos cinereus, assembly GCF_003287225.1. Classification (NCBI taxonomy): domain Eukaryota; kingdom Metazoa; phylum Chordata; class Mammalia; order Diprotodontia; family Phascolarctidae; genus Phascolarctos; species Phascolarctos cinereus. The sequence goes on from NW_027556098.1 coordinate 192,996,707, forward strand.
ATTGAATGTTTCATATGTACAAGAATGTTATAGGACATCTCAGGTACACACAGGGTCCATCACAGCCTTGAACTTGTCATCACCTATGATGCCTATGATCAAAAACTCTAAAATACCTTTATCTGATAATAACTTCCTAAAGTTCCATCCCCTTCTGTACTTTACCCCTCCTAATCCAATTCTTTATCCTCACTGTAACCCCCATTTTCTCCATCCCTCAGTATTTTTCCCAGGCCTCAACTCCTTCTCTAGCTTTACTTTCCTCCCATCCCACTCTTTCTCTACCCTTCATTTGACTAGTCCAGCTCTATGCTGTCCTCTACTCTTGAAGCCTTTGCTCTCTTGTCTGATCACCACTCAGACCTTGTTAAACCCCAAAACTGGATTGCTCCTGCCATCTGCTGCCTCTGCTCCGATTCACATGCTGCTAAATGGACCTGGATAAAGACTCTCATTGCAACAAGGCAATACTTGTACTCCTCCTTAATTAGTAAGATCTTGATAAATGTTTGTTGACTGTGTGTACCTGAGATGTCTACCACATTTTTGGGTACATAAGAAGTATTTTTTGTTTAGTCATTTTTTAGTCATGTCTGACTCTTTGTGACTCCTTTTGGGACTTCCTTTTTGCATTTTCTTCTCCAGATCATTTTACAGATGAGGAAACTGAGACAAGCAGAGTTAAGTGACTTGCCCAGGGTGACACAACTAGTGTCTGAGGCTAGATTTGAACTCAGAAAGAGGAGTCTTCCTGTCTCCAGGCCCAGCACTCTAACCACTGTGCCACCTAGCTATGGAATGACTGGGTGATATATAGTAACTGAATCTCTATCTCACTCTCCAAGACTATTACTAACCTGCTTTGGTCTCCTAAAACCTCCCATATCACCTCCTCTCTCCACACTTCTAACTGAAGACCTCTGCCTCATGCTTTACTGAGAAGAAATAAGACATTAACCACAAGTCCCTCTTCTCCCCTTCTTTTTATCTCTTAACTCCTTGAAAATATACCCCTTTCCTGTACCACTGACTATCTATTAGATATTTCAAACTGGCTATACCATAGACATCTCAAATTCAATATGTCCATAAAAGAACCCATTATCTTTCCACCCCCAAAAAACTTCCTCCTCCTCTGATCTTCCCTATTTTTGTCAAGGGCACTGCCGTCTTCCCAGTCACCCAGGACCGCAACCTCAGTGTCATTCTTGACTCCTCATTCTCTAACCCCACATCACAGCCACTGTGTTGCCAAATCTTACCATTCTTATTCCCACAGATTCTCTGGTACACTTCCTTCTTTCCACTCGTGCACAGAACAGCCAACACCTTGGTTCAGGCCCTTATCACCTTATTGCCTGAACTATTATAATAGCCTCCTATCTGGTCTCCCTGCTTCAAGTATGTCCTCCCTCTAATCCATCCTACAAACAGCTGCTAAACTGATCTTCAAACGTGATTCTGACCATGTTACTGCCACATTCAGCAAACTCCAATAGTGCTATTACCTCCAGGATCAAATATGAGCTCCTCTGTTTGACATCCAAAGCCCTTCACAACCAGGCTCTGACCTGCCTCTCCAACTTTACTGGCTGGTACTCTCCTCCTCTAACACCCTAGCCTATTCAGTTTGGCTTCCTCTCTGTTCCTTATGCATGCCACTCCATCTCCCATCTCAGGGCCTTTGCATTGGCTGTCCCTGGTACCTGAAATGCATTTCCTCCTTGTCTGCATTCCTCTGAATCCTTAATTTCCTTCAAGGCTTGGTTTAAGCTAGTGCCATCCCCCTCAAATCTCCTTGTATCTTTTGTATGCCTATATGAGTACATAATCTTTCCCTTGGCTAAATTGTGTAATCAACTTGAGGGTAGGGAATGTTTCACTTGTGTCTTTGTACTCTCAGTGACTTGTACAGTGCCTAGCATATAGTAGGTACTTAATAAATGTTTTTTGCTTGATTGATACAAAGATAATTCAGATGTGTTTCTTGCCCATATGGAACTTACCTTCCAGTTGAGAGAGGCAGCCTAGCTTAGTGGACTGGGAGTCAGAAAGAGTTGTGTTCAAATGTCTTTGACACATGTATGGTTGACACTGAAATAAAAAGATTGATTTTTTTTTCAATTGATCCTATTTGCAATTAATTGATTTTGTCTTGTAACTGCCAAAGTCATGATTTTTTGTCTCTGAACTTAGTTCAGAAATTCAGCTGGCCTGTAATGAGTTAAGTTTAGAAATCTAGTTCTCTTGTTAATCATTGTTTTATTCTGGTGTCCAGATCCTTGAAGGATGTTTGGTTTGTTATCCAAAAAAGTCTGGTCCATTATCTCTAACATTGCAGGTGGATTCAAACAATGAACATTTCTTAGTCACAGGAGGGAAAGAGGGGGTTGCTGCTAGCCTCTCATTTCATTACCAATTTCTAACCAATCGTAACTTGTTTCTCCACCAACAAAGTCCTGTTCTACTCTTCCCTAACAACTATAAAAAGGGTAGCTATTCCCCCATCTTGGAGTATTAGTTTTACCAGGGAAGCTGTGATCCTTTTTATTAGTAAATCCATGCTTTGCTAATAAATTGATAGTGCTTGGAACTTTGTGCCTTAATTTCAATTGTAACAACACATACCAGCTGTGTGGCCTTGGTCAGGTCACCTATCTCTTCACACATTCTTTTCCTGATACTTATTGAGTGACCATGAGCAAATTCCTAACTGTTCTGAGCCTCAGGCAACTTTCCAATACTTTTTAAATGAACTTGCCAAGGGTATTATCTGTGTGAGCATTCAAACCACAAAATCACAAGTCCTTTACTCATGTGTGCATGCTCACCCAAGTAAGAAGGGAAGCTCCAGGTTCTGCCTGCTTCCTGTGTGCCTTTAGGCAACTTATTTCCTCCTCAGGAGGCCTCGTCTGTAAAATAAGAAGGTTGGATTAGATCAGTTTTCTTAATCTTTTTTTGTGTTATGAACCCCTTTAATATTCTGGTGAAAACTATATGTTTCTTAAACATATAATATAAAATGCATAGGATTACAAAGGAAAACAAAGGTTAGAGAAAATCTCTAATTTTTTTTCTCATCTAAGTTCACAGACCTCCTAAAATCTATCCACAGACCTTTGGACTAGATCTCTGAGGTCCCTTAAAGCTTTAAATCTATGATCTATAACCACCAGGATGTCTCCTACTAGCATGCAATCTATGAGATTTTCAACTTATCAGGACTTGTTATCTTGTGATAGCAATGGGCACTGCTGACTGAGTGCAATCTTGAAAAAGACTGATAATCATGTATGAGCCTGCAACTGGGGGAGCCCTACACACAGTCAAAAATCACCAACCAGACAGGGCAGAACGAGGTGATCAAATCTCAATTCCTAGGCAACAGTCTAAATGAAGATTTAGAAAAAGAAAACAATAAAAAATCAGTTCTTAAAAATAGCCTTAAAAAGGCAGACTTACATCTTTTAGAAGACTAGTATACTGTTGGTGGAATTATGAATTGCCCCTATTTTTTCTAGAAAACAATTTGGAATTATTTCAGAAAAATCTCTGAACTGTTCATACCGTCCATTCAGAGTACCAAAATACTCATAGCAGCATTTTGTTGGTGGGAGGGGAGGGGTCACACAAAACTGAAAACAGTTTGCATTATAGGATCATGGAGGTAGAGCTGGAAGAGATGTCAAAGTGTAATCCAACTTTCCCATTTCTTAGGTCAAGAAACCAAGCCCCAAGGAGCTTAAATGACTTGTGAAATGGCTGAACAAGCTGGCCTATTAGTGTAGTGGAACATTAATTTGCTTTAAGAAATGATGACTACTGAGGTGGCTAGGTGGCACAGTGGATAAAGCACCAGCCTTGGATTCAAGAGGACTTGAGTTCAAATCTGGACTCAGATACTTGATACTTCCTAGCTGTGTGACCCTGGGCAAGTCACTTAACCCCAATTGCCTCACCAAAAAAAAAAAAAAGGAAAGAAAGAAAAAGAAAAAGAAGGAAATGATGACTATGAGGAATCCAGAGAAACATGTGAAGATGGACAAACCAATGCAAAATATAAAGAGAACAATGTATGCAATAACTACAGTAATATAAATGAAAAGAATGTTAAAAAAAAAAAAGCCAAATTCCTGGCAACAGTAGTGACTAATGTTGATGTAGGAGAAGATATGAAGAAACACACACGGATGTAAAATGTTGTATCCCGACACACTGCATTGCTTAATTTTCTTTAACTGAGTTTCTTTGTCAACAAGAATTCATTGAACACCTACTATGTGCCTGGTATTATGTGCTAGTGCTGGGGATGCAAATATAGAAGGGAAATCATTTGGGCTGTCATGGAGTTTGTTATGTAAGCTCCCTGACAAAGGAGTGTTCATCTGGGGAAGGGCTAGAAGGAGGATATGTATGTCAGAAATCATTAGGATGGCCAACCTTGTAGGTTCTGTGCTTTATTTCTAGTGAAGAAACTGAGGTCTTCATATTTATATAATGCTGCTATGACTTTTCAGGGCTATGACCCTGTGAGGTAGGTAGTACAGGTGCTTTGAAGCTACCATCCCAATTCTCGCCCACCCTAAGTGGGCTCCCCAGATATCCTCTCAAGTTTTTGGGTTTAGACCTGAGGCACGGGGTGAGGGGTAGCTTTCTAATACTATAGTTGTAGAGTATTATCCCACTGGTATGCTTCTCCCATGATTATCAGTTGTTGTCCATAAGTCAATCAGATTTAATTAGCTTTTTAAAAGGGGGTATTTACTAACATGGTATAGGAAGAACAGTTGGTACAAAATACCCCCCAACTCTGCAACAACCCTCTCACCGGTTCATTTAGAGTGCAGGGGTTAAACAGGCCCCAGCTTACAGGGAGTGTGACAAAATCAAGATGACTCACGGCTCCTGGGAGGCCCTTCTGGAGCTCTCAAAGAATGCTGTAGTCTTTCCACTGGCTTCTTTGTGGAGCCCTGAATCTGCTTTCTTCATCTCTCCCAGCTAGTTCTGACTCCCGATGGAGACACTGCTGTCAGCTGTTCTGAGGATGGAGCCAGGATGCTGAGCAAAAGGTGACAAGGGCCAGATCCTCCAGAGCCATTACATCACATTCCTCCTCTAACTAAGGCAGGTGGCCAAACCCACCTCTTTCTCTCCCCCAAGTGGTTCTTTCTCATGGGTTTAGCTAGAATGCTGCCTTCTGGCTTATCAATCACACAAATCTCTGGTTCTGAACAAGCTTATTTATTAAGCACCTAAAATATGTTAAGACCCCATAGGGTATGACCAAAACTCTCAACCAATCCAAAAGGGCTTCTTGTGCTACCTGAAGAGGTGTCTATGTATTCTCCCATGATGTACTTATCAGAGTGAGGTGGGGTGATTTTAATACTGTCCTTACCCAAGTATTATTATGACCATTTTTTATAGATGAAGAAATTAAGAGATTAAGTGATTTGCCTGAGACCATACGTGTTGAAATCTTTGAAGGCCAACCCATTTTCCTGATTCTAAATCTAGCAAGAGGTCCACTGCTCTACATTGCCTTTACCACTAAGAGATTAGGTTTTAGTGGACTTTACTGGACTTTAATGGCCCAAATGTTACTAAGCACTGCCGTTCTCCTTTTGCACACTGACACTCCATCCCTTTCCTGACTTTACATGCAAATTCTTCACTCAATGGAAGCATTTTTGTGAGAGCATATGAAAAAAAATTTTGGTCCATTAAGCTGATCACTCAACAGGGCCCTTCAATTCACTCTAATTCTGACTTTTAATAAGCAACACAGCAGCATTTAAATAACAGAGCCTTAAAGGATTTAGGCTTCTGAAGGAAAGGATTTTCCTGATAATCTTGCCCATAAGGTCCTTGACAATGCAAGTCAAATGTTGCCAACTCTCAGTTGTAGGAAATTACAATTCAGCACTTTTTATTTTTTTAACCTGCTTTTTTCATTGTCATTGGTCTAGGTCTTTCCCTTTGCCATCCCGAACAATAATCATTTGCATGACAAAAAGTTCACTTCTTCACTTTGATGTTGACTTGATCCTAAATCAAACAGGTGAATGAAGCCCTGTGCTATAATGGGAGTTACGCTGAATTGAGAGTCAGGAAACAACAAATGTTTATTAAATGTTTCTATAATGCATACAGTGTGCTTTGATAGACCCTGAGAGAGGCTTAAGGCATGCTCCCTATTCTCATGGGCATAGGAAGAAGGTAAGACACCAAACAGAGAAAACTATACTGATAATAATACTACATGAAAAGCACTTAGAATGTTACATAAGCCCACCTACAGGTCACCTACAACCTCACAAGAGAAGCTCAGACAACCTTTGAATACAGGCCAAGGTTTTTATGAGCTTTCTTTATACCCTAGCCTGAGAGGGTCTAACAGAGCAGAAGCAAAAAGTCTAAATTTATGCCAAAATAAAAATGCACTTAGGTTATTGCAATGTAGATTATGCAAAGGAGAAATCATTATGATAGGACAATCAGCTTTCATTAAGTGAGCCTAAAATAAGGAGCTGAAGGGAAAAAAAATCAAGATTGGCTTTTCTTGCCTCCTGCTAGAGCTCTGGTAATTATGTGTGTTGGAATATTTAGCATAATTAGTCTTTCACTGCCCATTTCAGTTTTGTTCAAGTTATAAATGTCAGGTCCAAGCCATTAAAAACCATGTTCTGAAGAAATAAGTACTTAGAAGGAGAATTGCCCAGGTAGTGGAGGCACTGCTGGAAGCCACAAATACCACGGAAGATCTGACATTGTTGTGCCAGCTCAATGTGCTAATTACTGGAACTCTTTTATAGCCTATAAACTATGAGATGGTTGGTGGTAACGGGATTAATTTCCTTATATTAATGAACGTCTTATTTGAGTCAGAAAGTTATAATCACAATTTCTGCCCTCCCCTTAGTTTACATGGGCTGCTTCCTCTTATGAAGGAGCAAGAATTTCCTCATTGTGTTACACGGTTCCTGGCTGTCCATAGGGTCCTGTAGACTCCAAAACATTTGTAAATAAGCCACATAGACTCTAGACCAGGGGATCTTAATCTTTTTGTGGATCATGAGCCCCTTTAAATGAATGCTCAATCAATCAGTAAACATTAAGTTCCTGTGATGCTTCAGGTGCCATGCAACAAGCAAAAACAAAAACAAAAAAACACAGAAGAAGCAAAAGACAGTCCCTGCTCTCAAGGAACTTAAAATATAATCGATGAATGCGTGGATAAATGAATGAATCATTTATTAAGGGAGTGGCCCAGGGGATAGCAACACTGGGCTGGGAATCAGAAAGACTCATCTTCCTGAATTAAAATTTGTCCTCAGATACTTACTAGCTGTGTGACCCTGGGCAAGTCACTTAAGCCTGTTTGCCTCAGTTTCCTCACCTGTAAAATGAACTGGAGAAGGAAATGGCAAACTGTTCTAGTATCTTTGCCAAGAATATTCCAAATAGGGTCATGAAAAGTCAGACACAACTGAACCCACTCAACAATGAAACAACAAAAAATGTGCAAAGCATTATGTGAGGCACTGGAGGATACACACAGAAAAGTAAAACAGTGTCTGCTGTCAAAGATCTTACATTCTAATGGGAGATTGGCAACCTGGGAATGCACAGGATAACAAAAGAAACCAATTATATTAAATAGTTATTAAAAAGTGTTTTTTGTAAGTTTACAGACTCCAGTTTAAAAGCCCATGACTAGAGTCTAAACTGTTAAAAATAGAAAGGAAGGTGATCTACTCCAACTCCTTTGTTTTGCTAGTGAGGAAACTGAGGCCCAGAGAGACAAAATGTTCCATTCACCATTATGCCATTAATGAATAGCAAAGCACAGACTCCAAGTCAGGTCTTCTGACTTCAAGTTTATAGCATACTCTTCACTTCACTGTTCCATTTCTTCCTTTTTCTGACTTCTACCTTGTTTGACCTTTACCAGTTGGTCCCCACAAATCCTAAAGATAAGGCCTCCTTTCTATTAATGTCACTAGTCTGCACTTGGCCTTGATGCAAACACTTCATTTATTCCCCTTGGTGTACCTGAGATTGAGGTTAGTGTAGTAGAGGACTGGTATAAGAGTGTGGAAGTATTGCACTATAGCTATATGAGCTAAACAGAACTCTCTCTCAAAATTAAAGAAAGGATGTGAAGACTTGGCAGGATGTAATAGGGTCTCTTTTGTTGTTGTTGTTCACTTGTTTCGGTCATGGCCTACTCTTCCATTTGGGGATTTTCTTGGCAAAGATGCTGGAATGATTTACCATTTCCTTCTCCAGCTCATTTTACAGATGAGGAAACCAAGGCAAACAGGATTAAATGACTTGCTTAGGGTCAAGTAAGTATCTGAGGTTGGATTTGATTTCAGGTCTTCATGACTCCAGGCCCAGTGTTCTATCCACTGTACCACCTACCTACCCCATAACGGTGCCTCTCTTTGCTCTAAAACAAATCATAGCTCTTGATTAGATCTGAACTTCAATTACTTAAGCATCTGTGATTACATTGGTGTCGGTTTTCCTTACCACAATGTAGACAGCAACACTGCTCTGCCTTAGTACATTCAATTTAACCAATCCTTAGGAAAAAGACCTACTATGTACAAGAAACTATACTAGGCTCTGGGGATATAAAGACAAAAATAAAACAATCCTTGCCCTCAGGGAACTTCTATTTCATTGGTGGATCTAACTTGTAAACAGATGAGAGAGCTAGCAAGATGGTGAATGGGAGAGTCTTCTTGCTGGAGGTGACATCTGTGTATTCATAGCTAATCTTTCTAAGCAGAAAAGAAAAGGTAGAAAAACTAGACGTGATTTAGGTTACAGTATTAAGGGGATTTTGAGAGATGAACATATGGAGATGTTTTAGAAAGTCAGTCAGGAATAGTGAAAGAAACAAATATATTTAAGGTCATATGGAAGGTCAAAGCAGAGAAAAGAACAAAGAACATTTATGGATCCCTTCCATGGGGGAAGCAGGAGAGCCAAATTATGACGTAATGACTATCTTTGTCAGTTTTGAAAAGGGTCTTAAATAAGTTACTTACAGGCTGTGAGCTCTGCTCAGACCCTACTGAGCCTGGGGTAATGAATGGAAGACTCTATTATAAAGGTGACTGCTGAGTCTATCCTTTACATCCTGGGGAGCATGAGAGAGGAGATGGAGTGACAGTGGGTGTTAGGGTTGTAGGTCTCCATTCAAAATGCACAAACCTCAATGTTTAGGAGGGAGGCTAAGTTAGGTAGTAACAACAGGATCCAGCCCTTCAGGCAATTATAAAAATAACTTGTATATATATAAAACTTTAAAGTTTACAAAGTACTTTTCTTTAAATGCCTAGTAAGATAATAAAAATATTATTAATCTCCTCATGCAGAAGAAGAAAACTGAGGTGTCAGAGAAGGGAAAATACTTACCCGTAGCCACCCAAAAGAATCAGGAGCAGAACCAATGAAACTTAGGGAGGTGTCATTCGTGTTCTCTGGATTTGGGGGAACCTTGGAATCAAAGAATCTTAGTAATAGAAGAGCGTTCAGAGGTGAGCTAGTCCAGTTCATACCTGAGAGGGACTCTGCTATATAATTTACTTAACAAGCCGCCCACAACCTCAGGGAAGATTTTCAGCAATGGGAAAATCAGCACTTCATGAGCAGCTCATTCCTCTTTGGGAGAATTTTAATTGTTAGGATGCTTTTCCTTCTGCCAAAGTGAAATGGTCCTCTCTGAAGGCCACACAACTCTCTGGGGCCAAGGACAATGAATCTAATCTCCATTTCAAGTGAGAGCCTTTCAGATACATGAAGACATATGGTAACTTTGCAAATACTTGTTCTTAGGGATGATCCATTCCCACCCTGCATGACTCTCTACATGGAACAGTCCTCACTTGGGAAGGGGATAGAGGAGAAAGCTGGAGATCCTGTACCTCAAACCCTCAGCCGTCCAACCTCAACTGTTCACAAGAGCTTTGCTCTCAGTTAGAGAAAGTTTCGCTTTGTTTTGTTTTAAATCATTCTCAGAAGGCCCATAATTGTCAGCTTACAGAGTCTGGGAACCTTTTTCTAAGATAACCTTGATTTGGCACAGTGTCAGTCAGCCCAGAAAAAAATAGATTATTTTTCAGCAACGGAACAATAGAGGAGAGGGGACCAGATACACATTTGCCCATTGCATTTTTCCCAGGATCCTTCAGGAAGGAAAAAAGTCAGGTGGGTTGGGAAGTAACAAATTTCCTTCCAATCTAAGCTACATATGTTTCTGCTTATACAACTTTCAAAGCACCTTTAATGACTATATCCCATTATTCCTTTGCATGGACCTAGGGATGGAGACGCAAAGGGGCAGAGTGAAAGGGGAGCTGTCTCACATATCACTTTGCACACAGTCGATACTCAATAAATCCTTTTTAATTAAATGTCAAGCCATGCAGAAAACTCTCAGTCTTTGTTCCAACTCAGGATGTAAAATCAATTAATTAAAAATAATTTAAGTGCCTACTATGTGCCAGGCATTGTGCTAGGTGCTTTAGTACAAAGAATGAAACAAACAATTCACAAGGAGTTTAAATTTTAATGAAAGACACAATAAGCACATGTGAAATGTGTATGACATAAATACAGAGTTTCTACATACAAATATATGAAGTATTTAAATTTAGATTATGGTGGTCTTTGAGCCAGAAGAGGAACTTGAGACTGACATGGACATTTTAAAAAACAAATAATCACAGCCTGAAAAAGAGCAGACTGAAGAATGATCAGGGAAATGGTTTTCCTAGCCCCTTTTCGAACTTAAATGAGTCAAACTGGAAAGAATTGGCAAAAAGGGGACAATAAGGAAAAGGAAAAACCATCTGTGGCAGAAGGGAAAGATCAAGGTGGGCCATCATTACACACATATACAGAGTATACACACACACAAAGTATGTATGTGTGTATGTATGTATGTGTATATGTGTATATATATGTACATGCATACACATACATACAGAAATATACACATATATTGTCATATCTGGGTTGATTTCATTGTTATTGCTGCTGCTGCTGCTACTGCTACTACTGCGGAGAAGTCAATTTCAAGGTGGGAAGGGGAGTATTTTCAGAAATTACTGTGGCACATTGAGTCAACAAGCATGCCTACTATGTGCTAGGCTCTGTGCTAGGAGTAGGGGATACAAAGAAAGGCAAAATTATAGCCCTTGACACCAAGAAGCTCACAAAAGGTATCAATATAACATTTAATGTTTTTTTAATAGTAGGATTAGTGATCTGGGGAGGAGGCATACATGCATGCATTGCCTGTGGATTTTCTTAACCTATTTGCAATGTTTTGCAGAAGACACTTTGTGCTTGGCTTCCACCATGAGGCACAGAAAAATTAGATGGTTGAAGGCAAATGACTGGACGTGAAAGAGATATACAAATCTGAGCCGCAGTACACTTCCTTGAATTGTGGCAGCACATTGTCTGAGATGTTTAAGTGGAGCCCAGGGGTCTGTGGCTGGTCACAAAGCAATTAAGTTAAGTGCTACTGAAATTGCTTTTTATCATCTGGATGAGTTGAGCAGATCACAAGTGAAACAAAGGTTTAAAGCATAAAAGCTCATACTTCAACTTGGGTGTCAGTTCCTGTAACCATTACTCTAGGACCCATATCATTCCTTTTAAAATTGAAATTGGGGTGTCAGAGGGTGAAGTGGGCTTTTGAGGGTTCTGTGGACATTAAACAGACTTGACATTCCCTCAATTAAAAGTTTGAAAGATTTCCCTAAAAGTAACCGTACAAAGCAGTCTTACACATATTCCCACCCATGTCGGATCTCACAAATGGAATCCTGCCTGATGATGGGATTCAATGTGTTTAAGAAATTCCAGAATTTAATTCCCTGTCAGTACTCAGGGCAAATCCAGTCACCAGTCTAGAGGTGATATTGCCTCAAGGAGGCCAACCCTATGCTATGGGCTAGCCCTTGGACAAACTGGAAATGTTTAAAGTTTGCAGCCCAAGAGTTTCTAAGGCAGGCTGTGATCCTGGATTTACTCCTGTAATGTATCTAGAATTGAGAACCTAAATTGACCTGAATCAGACAGAGAAACATGATAATTTCTTGTGCTTACTTTGAAATGATCTAAAATGAGTTCTCACATGCATGGCCTACTAAAGCTTCAAAAACGAAGACCTAAACTGTTGGTTCATATTGAGCACTGGGGAGCCAGGAAAGAAGTAAACAAAATTGTGGTTGGCATAAATGCATGATTATTCCTGTGACAGAGAGTCAGAAGGCCACCTTCACAAGATGTTGTTTCCAGGAGTGGAGTTGAAGGAAAATGAGATTCTGGAGCCTCTCAAACCTAGTGGGGTTCAGATCATAGAACTCAGGGTTTTCCTAACAGATCTATTAAAAGTAAGTCACCCTGACATATTTTACCAGATGTCAGCTAACTATACCCATAGGCATTATCTTCTAGAAAGAGTTGCGGAAATAATAACCATAAAAGGGTTCCAGACCTTTCAGGAGACTCAAAGTAGAGTTGGCATCTGAGACTAGGTTGGGAAATATGCCAGGCAGTACAAAAATGGGGTTTGAACACAGGGGAGGGGAGGTTGCCTTAGCAACCAGGAATGAGTCCATGTGAGGTAGTAAAGATTCATGGCAACAGCAGAAAAATAAAAAAGTTGGGCAAGAATAGAAAGGGAGAATTCACTTTAATGTGAGATAGACAACTAAAATATCTACTCTTAGGCCTCTGGAAAGGGAAGGAAAGGTAGAAATGTGTTGCTGGGAGCTTTCTGAACCACCTCCTCAATTATGCTAGGCTTCAACTCCTTGCTAACAAGTTTTGTTGTCTCTTTTCTGGTCTCCAGATCATTCTCTTTAGCGGAGAGACCAGAAGGAAAATGGAAGAACTGCTTTGTCTTCTCTCTGTCCTCTATCCCTAACAAGCAGCAGTCTCAGGCCTCTTTTAATCTTCCTCTTACCTTACTATAACTTTAAGAAAAGCCCTTTTTACTGTGCTCAGCACTCACTGTCAGCCCTCACTCATTCTAAGCGTTAGCATTCCCGACATGGTTCTTACAGGTTCAGGCCACTCCTGTGTCTATCCATTCTCTTCTGACCTTGCTGACCTTTTATACGTGTCTTTTAAAAAATCTCAGTTGTTCAACAAATTCCCTGTGTGGCCATAATGGTCTCTTTAGGCAGCTCCCTCTTTCCTTGTTCTTTGGAATGGCTGGGGTGTTTGTGTCTTTGGAATTCTAAAAATGAAATTTCTTTCCTAAGAGTGTCATATCCCTCCTGGGTGGACTTGTCCTGTGGAATTTTAGGTCATGGCCTCAGTTCTCTGAACCAATTAGCCTTTCTCCAAATAAGAGTCAAATAGTGTACCCCTCATCAGTGGCACAGTGAATGGAGGGAAGGACTTGGAGTGAGTGAGGAAGATCTGAGTTCAAACCCTGCCTCAGATAGTCCTCATCTGGATGATCCTGGGCAAGTCATTTAACATCTCTGTGCTTTAGTTTCCTCTTCTATAAAATGAGGATAGTAATAATAATAATAGCACGTACCCCATGGGGTTCTTCTAGTGATCAAATGAGTTAACATGTGTAAAGAACTCTGCAAACTTTAAAGTGTTATATAAATGTATACTACTACAATTATTCTAGATCAATCCTGCAGCTATAATAAAAAGTGTCCAAATCAGGTCACGACAATAAAATAAAATGACAATGCTACCAAAATTAATTTAGTACCAAAGGGATACTTTGCAGAGCTAGACAAAATAATAACAAAATACATTCGAAGAAACAAAAGATCTACAATAGCAACAGAAATAATGATAAAAGGGTAGGAATGAAGGAAATTAGCACTTCCAGACTTCAAACTATATTATAAATCAATTAACATCAAAACTGTTTGGTATTGATTAAAAAATTAAAAAGTAGTTTAATGAAACAAGGAAGAATCAGAAATAAACACCCCAATATTCAATAAACCCCAAAACATAAAAGAACTCCCTATTTTAACAAGAATTACTCAGAAAACAGCAAAGATATCCGGCAGAAATTAGGTTTAGACCAATATCTTTAACTATATACTTCAAACTACCTTTTACTTGACTACTTTGTATTTTTAAATTTATTCTCTTTATATTTAGTCTCATATATATGTATATGTATATTATCTATATCTATATATATATAGATATAGATATACTTCTGTATGACTTTGTTATGTCTCCCAGTAGAATTCAGCTCCTTGAGTAGTTTCATTCATCGTGTCTGTGTCCCCAGCAGCTAGCACAATCTTCTCCAAAAACAATGTTTGATTGCCATATTTCCTCATACACCTACAGAACCATGAAAAATAATATAAAGACAATAATGAAAACTGAAAGAATACTAATAAAAGAAAGCCAGACACTAAGAATGTGTAATAACTAACATTTCCCAGAGAAGGGATAAGGAAATCTACCTCTCTCACTTCAATAGAGACAGGGAGTTATTGGTTCAGAATGCTGATCATTGATCACAGAGGCCAGATTTAATTCCTGCCAATCAGTTATTTGTTTGCTGGTTTTGCTTTACAGATTTACTTCATTGCAAAGGAGGGTTCATTGGATCAGGGTAAAATACCTGGAAAGAACTCTTAGAGTCAGGAAGTCCTGAATTCAAATCCTATCTTTGACACATACTGTCTATGTGACCCTGGTCAAATAATCTTTTTTTTTCTTTTTTGCTCTACCTACCCACAAACAATTAATATTTTTCTAATTATTTAAATGTGACTTTATTTGTATAAAAAGTGTTTTATAATTATGTTCATGTAGTTCCTGGATTTGTTTTGGTAGGTACACTCCCAGGTATTTTATTCTGCACAATTATTTTATTTTTTTTCCCAAATACATGTCAAGACAATTTTTAGTATTGATTTTTACAAGATTTTGAATTCCAAATTTTTATCCCTCTCTCCCTCCTTCCCCTCTTCTTTTCTGAAAGTGGTAGGCAATTTGATGTAGGTTATGTGCTATCATGTAACACATATTTCCATATTAGTCACAGTTGTGAAAGAAGAAACAGATCAAAAGGAAAAAAAAACACAAAAAAGAATAAAGTAAGAGGAAAAAAATATATTTTGATCTGCACTCAGACTCCATCAGTTCTTTATGTGGATGTGGATAGCACCATCCTTGGTGAGTTCTCTGTAACTGTCTTAGATCATTGTGTGGCTGAGAAGAGCTGAGCCATCCATAGTTGGTCATCACATAATGTTGCTGGTACTATGTACAGTGTTTTCCTGGTTCTGCTCATTTCACTTTGAATCAGTTTGTATGAGTCTTTCCAGGTTTTTCTGAAATCTACTTGCTCATCATTTCTTGTTGAGAAATAATATTCCATTACATTCATATACCATAGCTTGTGGAGCCATTCCCCAATTGATGGATATTCCCTCAATTTCTAATATTTTGCCACCATGAAAAGGAGTGCTATAAATATTTTTGCACATGTAAGTCCTTTCCCCTTTTTTATGATCTCTTTGGGATATAGATCTAGTAGTGGTATTGCTAGATTATAGGGTAAGAACAGTTTGCATGCCCTTTAGGCACAGTTCCAAATTGCTCTTTAGAATGGTTGGGTCAGTTCACAACTCCACCAACAATGCATTAGTGTCCCAATTTTCCCATATCCTCTCCAACATTTATCATTTTCCTTTTTTGTCATATTAGGTAATATGGTAGGTATGAGGTGGTATCTCAGAGTTGTTTTAATTTACATTTCTCTAATCAAAAGTGATTCAGAGCACTTCTTTATAGGCCTATAAATAGCTTTGATTTCTTCATCTGAAAACTGCCTGTTCATATCCTTTGACCATTTATCAATTGGGTAATGGCTTGTATTCTTATAAATTTCACTCAGTTCTCTATATATTTGAGAAATGAGGCCTTTATCAGAGACACATGCTGTAAGGATTGTTTCCCAGATTTCTGTTTTCCTTCTAATGTTGGTTGCATTGGCTTTGCTTGTACAAAAGTTTTTTTTTAACATAATCGAATTATCTATGTTATATTTTGTAATGCTGTCTATCTCATTTGGTCACAAATTTTTCCCTTCCCCATAGATGTGACAGGCAGACTATTCCTTGCTCTTCTAATTTGCTTATGGTGTCACACCTTATGTCTAAATCATGCATACATTTTGACCTTATCTTGGTATACAGTGTGAGAGGTTAGCTATACCTGGTTTGTGCCCTATTGTTTTCCAATTTTCTCAGCAGTTTTTGTCAAATAAGTGTTCTCATCCCAAAAGCTGGGGTCTTTGGGTTTATTATACACTAGTTTACCATAGTCATTGACTACTATATCTGGTATACCTAATCTACTCCACTGATCTACCATTGTATTTCTTAGCCAGTACCAGATAGTTTTGATGATTACTGCTTTATAATATAGCTTGACATCTGGTGTCACTAGGCCATACCTCTGTATTTTTTTTTCATTAATTTCCTTGATATTCTTGACTTTGTGTTCTTCCAGGTCAATCTTGTTATTTTTTTCTAGTTCTATCAAATAATTTTTGGTAGTTTGATTATGGTATGGTATGGCATGATACTGAATAAGTAAATTGGTTTAGGCAGAATTGTCATTTTTATCATATTGACTTGGCCTACCCATGAGCAATTGATTTTTTTTTAATTGTCTTAGACCTGACTTTATATATGTGAAAAATGTTTTGGAATTGTGTTCATAGAGTCCCTGGGTTTGTCTTGGAAGGCAGAGCCTCAAGTATTTTATATTGTTTATAGTTATTTTAAATAGGATTTCTCTTTCTACCTCTTGTTGCTGGGTTTTATTGGTCATATAAAGAAATGCTGATGATTTATGTGGATTTATCTTATATCCTGCAACCCGGCTGAAGTTGTTCATTATTTCAAATAATTTTTTGGTTGATTCTCTAGGGTTCTCTAAGTATACCATCATATCATCTGCAAAGAGCAATAGTTTTGTTTCCTCACTGCCTATTCTAATTCCTTCGATTTCTTTTTCTTCTCTCATAGCTATAGCTAACATTTCTAGTACTATATTGAATAATAGTGGTGATAATGGGCATCCTTGCTTCACTCCAGATCTTATTGGTAAAGCTTCCAGCTTATCCCCATTACAGATAATTCTTGTTGATAGTTTTAGATAGATTCTGCTTATCATTTTAAGGAAGGTTCCATTTATTCCTATGCTCTCTATTGTTTTTAATAGGAATGCATACAATATTTTGTCAAAAGCCTTTTCAGCATCTATTGAGATAATCATATGATTTAGGTTAGTTTTGTTATTGATATGGTCAATTATGTTGATAGTTTTCCTAATATTAAACCAACCCTACATTCCTGGCATAAATCCCTCCTGGTCATAGTGTATAAGCCTTGCCATGTATTGCTGTAATCCCCTTGCTAGCATTTTGTTCACAATTTTTCCATCGATATTCATTAGGGAAATTGGTCTATAATTTTCTTTCTCTTTTACATTTAAAAAAAGGCAGCTAGGTGGTGCAGTGGATAGAGAACCAGCTTCAGAGTGAAGAGGACCTGAGTTCAGATCTGGCCTCAGACACTTTACATTTACTAGCTGTGTAACCCTGGGCGAGTCACTTAACCCCAACTGCCTTAAAAACAAACAAACAAAAGCAATGATCAAATTGGCAGCTAGGTGGGGGCAGTACTGGACTTGAAGACACAAAGATCCAAGTTTAAATCCTGCTTAGAAACCTACAAGCTTTCTGGTTTAGGTATCAGCATCATGTTTGTGTCATAAAAGGAGTTTGGTAGAACTCTTTGCCTGTTTTTCCAAATGTAGTATTGTAATTAATTTTTATTTGAATGTTGGCTAGGATTCACTTGTGAACCAATCTGGCCCTGGGGATTTTTTTCTTAGGGAGTTCATTAATGGCTTGTTCAATTTCTTTAAAATGGGGTTATTTAGGCATTCTATTTCCTCATCAGTTAATCTGAGTAATTTATATTTGTGTAAATATTCATCAATGTCATTCAGATTGTCAGATTTATTGGCATAAAATTGAACAAAATATTTCCTAATGATTGCTTTAATTTCTTCTTCATTGGTGGTGATTTCACCCTTTTCATTTTGGGTACTGGATATTTAGTTTTCTTCTTTCTTTTTTTAAATTAAATTAACCAGTGGCCTATCTTGTTGGTTTTTTCATAAAACCAGCTCCAAGATTTATTTATTAGCTCAATAGGTTTTTTTTTCCTGTTTTTTGTTTTTTTGTTTTTGTTTTTGTTTTTACTTTCAATTTTATTAATCTCACCTTGATTTTCAAGATTTCCAATTTGTTGCTCAGTTATTTTTAATTTGTTCTTTTTCTAGTTTTTTAGTTGCACGCCCAATTTATTGTTCTGTTCCTTTTCTATTATGTTTATGTAAGAATTTAGAGAAATAAATTTTCCACTAAGTACTGCTTTGGCTGCATCCCATAAATTTTGGTATATTTTCTCATTGTTATTCTCTTTAATGAAATTGCTGTTTCTATAATTTGTTCTTTGACCCACTTATTCTTTACATTATTTAGTTTCCAATTAATTTTTAACCTATCTTTCACTGCCTTCTGTTGAATGTAATTTTTATTGCATTATAACCTGAAAACAATACATTTAATATTTCTACCTTTCTACATTTGATTTTGAGATTTCTAATGCCCTACTACATGATCAATTTTTGTGTAGGTGACATGTGCTGCTGAGAAAAGGCATATTCCTTTCTTTGCCCATTCAGTTTTCTCCAAAGATCTGTCATATCTAACTTTCCTAAAATTCTATTTACCTCCTTTGTTTCTTTTTTGGTTTTTTTTGGGGGGGAGTATTTATTAAGTTCTGATTGGGGACAGTTGAGGTCCCCCACTAGTATAATTTTGCTGTCTGTTACTTCCTGTAACTCACTTAACTTCTCCTTTAAGAATTTGGATGCTATACCACTTATTACATATATGTTTAGTATTGATATTGTTTCACTGTCTATGGTACCTTTTAGGAAGATGTAGTTTCCTTCCTTATCTCTTTTAATTAGGTCTATTTTTGCTTTTATTTTTTCTGAGATCAGGATTGCTACCCCTGCTTTTTTTTTTTGTACTTCAACTGAAGTATAATAGATTCCTTTACTCCATGTGTGCCTCTCTGCTTCAAGTATGCTTCTTGTAAACAACATATTGTAGGATTCTGGTCTTTGATCCATTCTGCTATCTGATTCCATTTTATGGGAGAGTTCATCCCATTCACATTCACAGTAATGATTATTAACTGTGCATTTCCGTCCATCCTGCTCTTCCTACTGTTTGTCCTCTCTTTTCTTTCCCCTTTGCCCTCCCCAACAGCTTTTCCTTCTGTCTACCACTTTCCCCGATCTGCCCTCCCTTCTGTCAGTCCATTCTTCCCTGCCCTTTACTTAATCTCCTCCCATCCTACTTCCTTGTCAGGTAAGATAGATTTCTATATTCAACTGATTGTGTATATTACTCCCTCTTTGAGCCAATACTGATGAGAATAAGGTTCAAGCGATGCCCATCGCCCACCCTCCCATTTTCTTCTCCACTGTGATAGGTCTTTCATGCCTCTTCATGTGAAATAGTTTATCCCATTCTGCCTCTCCTTTCCTTCTGTACCCATTTTACTCCTCTTTCTCATCCCTTATTTTTTTTATGTCATTCCCTCATATACACCTTGTACACATACCCTCTGTCTATGTTTATTCCTTCTATCTGTACTGTTAGTGACACAATTTTAAAGAGTTACAAGTATCATCTTCTTGTATAGGGATGTAAACAGTTTAGCTCTATTGAATCCCTTATGTTTTCTTTTCCCTTTCTACCTGTTTATGCTTCTTTTGGATCTTTATATTGGAAATTAAATTTTTGGTTTAAGACAATTCCAAAGGACTCATGACGAGAAATGTTGTCCATATCCAGAAAAAGAACTATGGAGTCTGAATGCAGATCAAATCATATTATTTACTCTCTCTCTCTCTCTTTTTCTTTTTCTTTTTGCTTCTTCTTTCTCATGGTTTCTCCCATTGGTTCTAATTCTTCTTTACAGCATGACTAATGTGAAAATAGATTCAATATGAATGCATATGTAGAGCCTATATCAAATTGCATGTCATCTTGGGGGGAGGGAGGGGGGAAAGATGGGGAGAAAATTTGGAATTCAAAATTGTATGGAAGTGAATGTTGAAAACTAAAATAAATAAATTGATTAAAATTTTTTTTGGTTTCATTCTGGTCTTCTCCTTATGAAATCTTGAAATCTTTCTATTTCATTGAATAGCCATTTTCCCCTTGATGTATTATGCTTAATTTCACCAGGTATGTGGTTCTTGGTTTTAATCTTAGCTCCTTTGCCTTGTGGAATACCAGGCTCCATGATTTTTAATGTTGCAGCTGCTAAGTCCTGTGTAATCCTGCTTGTGGCTTCCTGATATTTTAATTGCTTCTTTCTAGCCACTTGCAGTATTTTTCCTTGACCTGATAGTTCTGCTATTTGTCTATAATGTTCCTTGGAGTTTTTATTTTGGGATCTCTTTCCTGAGGTGATCAGTGGATTCTTTCAATGTCTATTTTGCCCTCTGGTTCCAAGACATCAGGGCAGTTTTCCTTGATAATTTCTTGAAAGATGCTGTAAAATTAGTTGCATGATTATGACTTTTGATTAGAGATTTCAGGTAGTCCAAAGATTCTGACATTGTCTCTCTTGAATCCATTTTCTAGGTCAGTTGCTTTTCCCATGAGGTATTTTACATTTTCTTCTATTTTTTAATTCTTTTGAATTTGTTTAATTGATTCTTGGTGTCTTGTAGAGTCATTAACTTCCACTTGCCCAATTTGAACTTTTAAGGAGTTGTTTTCCTCAATTAGCTTTTGTACTTTCTTTTCTATTTGGCCAATTGTAGTTTTAGGGTGTTGTTTTCTTCAGTGGATTTTTGTATCTCCTCTTCCATTTGGCCAATTCTACTTTCTAAGCAGTTGTTTTCTTTTTCCAAGTGGTTGAGTCTTTTTTCATAATTCTCTTGCATCACTCTCATTTCTTTTCCCAGTTTTTCTTCTACCTCTCTTATATGATTTTTAAGCTCCTTTTTGAGCTCTTCCATGAGTTCTTTCTGGGCTTGACACCACTTCCTGTTTTTCTTTGGGGTTTTACCCATAGGAGTTTTGACATTGTGCTCTCCTGAGTTTGTGTCTTGATCTTCCCTATCACCATAATAACTTGATATGGTCAAATTTTGTTGTTGTTGTCATCTTTTGCTCATTTTTTTTTACCTTTTCCCTTTCTTTTAAATTTGAACTTTGCTTTTTTAGTGGAAGGGGAATTGTTTCAGGCTTTCTGCGCCAGGGGTTGCAGGCCCTGACTGTTTAGCTGGTGCTGCACTGATATTGGGGGCTCTGCTGCTGTAGCTGAGGGGGTATGGGGGATGGCTGGCACTGCTGGAGTCCATGGGGGTCTGGCAGCTTACTTGGTACTGAGCCAAGGTACTTCTGGTATGTGCCAAGGCTGGTGGAGTATTTCTGAATTTCCCCAGCATACTCTGAAGCATGTGGCAGGGGCCTTGAGCTGGTGGCTGCCTGTTTGCTTAGGTACCCATAGGGTTGTCATCTACCTGATTGCCTGGGGATTCACTGAAGCATGTGGAGGTCTGACCACTGGAAGTTGCCTGTTTGCCCACGACTGCATTAAAGCACATGGTGGTTCTTAGACCTGGAGTCTGCCCATTCTCCTGGCTATGTTGAGGGACATGGGGGGGTCCTGGTGCTGGTGTTTGCCTGCTCCACCACACTGGGGTTCAGGATCTACCACTGGTTTGCTCAGGTAGGGGGTGCTGCTGGCTTCCTGGGATACTTCCTGGCCTGAACTTTGTTCCCCTTTTATGTGAGTGAGACAGACCTTTCCTGCTGATCTTCCAAGTTTCTTGGGCTCAAAGATTATTTCACCCATCTTTTTGCTGGTTCTGCTGTTCCAGGATGGTTATTTGGAGGTGAATATGGGCGAGTTACAGCAATTTACTGCTTACTCTGCCATCTTGGCTCCTGGAAGTCCCTCTCCTTGGTCAAGTAATTTAATCTGTCAGTCTAGCCTGGCAATTTTCTAAGATTAAAATTGCAGAAAAGTTGCTAGTCTGCTGTTTATTAGGAGTTAACCTCAATGGGATCTATGAAACCATATGTCCAGGAAAATTATTTTAAAATAATAATAATCACCTATCCCCTCATTGCCAGTAAACTCAAAAGACAAAAATTAGAGAAGCATAGTTCCCTACCAAATGTAAGTTGCAGCCTTGACTGAATGCGTTCTGTAGTTCTCAATTGAAATGTTAGTAACAAGTCGACTGTGTTTTTCATTTAAACCTGTAACATCACTCACAACCACAGAAAACAAAACAATCATGCTCATTAGAAAAAGAAATCTAAAGTTTACAATATAACTAGGCAGAAAATCATGCCTATGGTCTCTATTAGGTGACTCCCTGAGGCATTTTGCTTGTGCTTAATAAATAATAACCAGAATATTATGAGAATAAGATAGTTTAATGAAGGCAGACATAAATGCAGACTGAAGGATTTGGGGAGAGGAAATCTTTAATTTCCTTAGGACTGAACCAAATATAAGACAAAGCGTGAAAAGCATTTTTTTCTGGGTTTTTTTTCCAGTAGTATACTAAGAATAATGAATGATGGAGTAGAAGCAGGAATGAATAGAGTACTAGATTCAGAGTAAGGTAGAAGTGAGTTCAGATCTTCACTTCTGTTAATTATTGGCAGTGTGATCCCTGGGCAGGTCATTCAACCTCTCTTCACCTCAAACAAATCCTGAAGACTTATATCCTAAAGGTTCATTAATGTAGGTGAGTTTCCAAACTCACCTACATTATGTAGGTGTAATTATGTAATAATGCAAGTCAGGAGAAAGAGAGAGACAGACAGACAGACAGACAGAGACAGAGAGACAGAGAGAGCATGAATCAAATCAGTAGTAGTCAAAAACTATTTGATGTGAGATCTGATATTGCTCAACTGTTAAATCTAACTCTCCTAGTTGTACATTTTAGTAATGAGGAAACCGAAATAAAGGAGACAAGTGATTTGGGAAGGGTGTACAAAAATCATAAGTAAACTTAGAAGCTCCATAGTCTCTTTTATTGTAGTTAAGGGTCAGATAGTTTTGACATAAGCCAACTGAAGTGATATTTTTATATGTGCTAAATATCATTTTACCGCTTAAAGAAATATGTCATTCACACATGCTCCCTTTTTGCCCCTTCCTGCAAACCCATTCTTGTAGTCGGCAGGAGACTGTTCCTGCTACCACTAGCCATGTTGAAGGCTTCCATTATTCTTCACACTGTTCTACAGGAAACCCAGGGCCCAACACAGACCTAGCAGCAGGCGCTCTGGGACTTAACACCTGCTGTGATGGAATACCTAATCACAACTTAATTAAGTCTATTGTTCAAACAATTTGTTTCTTGCTGAGACTGACTCACTTGCTACTTACTGCCTCAGTAAAACAGATTTTATTTCTTGAGGTAGCCTGCCACCTTCATTCCTGTCTAGGGCCTTTCTTTTGTGAAATTTATTTTATTTTGGAAACTTCCTAGTTCAGCAGCAGAGTAACACTTTAAAAAAATAACCTATCCCTAATGGATGAGAAGCTGTAACCAAGAGGAAAAAAAACACACACACACCTTAGGAAAATTATGTAGTACTGCTATTGTTAGGTGATGGATGTTTCTCAAAGTAACATCAGTATTGAGAACCTGAAATAAGTGGAAGGCTGAAGATTGTTTCTATATAATGTTCTTGCTCAATGGAAAAATGGAAATGAATTTTCAGAGGCTTTAAAAATCTGTTAGATTTTAGGAATGATCTTAGAATAGAATCATAGCCTCAGAGTTGGGAGGGATATCACCTAGTCTAAGCTCTTCCTTTTAGAGATAAGGAAACTAAGGCCCAGATAGGTCAAATAGCCTGTGAAAAGACTCACAGATAGTCCCAAAGGACAAAGGCAGGATTTGAGCTAGGGTGCTCTGGCTCCAAATCCATTGAATTTTTCACTGTACCATGCAGGTCTCCCTCAAACCCCCCATTTTACAGATGAGAAAACTTAAACCTGATAAAGTTTAGTGAATTATTCAGCTTTCCATAGGCCCATATTTGAGGACACCGTTTGCAGATTAAGAAACAACATGGTCTAATCATGGAGGGCTGAATATGGAGTTGGAGGACCTGAGTTCAAATCCTGGTCTGCTACTTATCACTTGTGTGACTGCCAAGTCATTTAGCCTTTTTTTTTTTTTTGCTTTTTGGTTAGGCAATAGGGATTAAGTGACTTGCCCAAGGTCACACAGCTAGTAAGTGTCAAGTGTCTGAGGCCAGATTTGAACTCAGGTCCTCCTGATTCCAGGGCTGCTGCTCTATCCATTGCACCCACCTAGCTGCCCCCATTTATCCTTTCTGGGACCCATGTTTTTTATCTGTAAAAAGTGTGTGGGATAGACTATCAGAAGGGTCACACTCAGTGGCAGGCAAAAATCCTGAGTGCAGCCAAAACCAGATTAAAATACAATTGGGAAACATTGAACAAAATAAATAAAAATACAATACAACATAAAACATAATTGCTCAAAGTCCCACAGCTAGTAAATAGTTAACACTGCCTCCTAACTTTCCTCTTCTCACATAGTAGTCTCCCATCAGGGGTATGCTAGTGAATGTTTCAGAACCAGCTCTCTATGACACACTTTAAATTAAAGCTGCATTACTGACATTTTCCCCATCACTTTCTCAAGTCTAGACAATCAACAGGACAATAAATCAAGCCCTGGTTTGTAGCATTTGCCAATTTCCAATGTGTAAATGCTTATATGGAAAATTTAACTATTAGCTCTTTTGGCTCCAGTTCACCCTTGCCCTCCATTATAACAAATATGTACAGTAAAGCAAAACAAATCAAGATATTGGCCATATCTAAGAACACATGCCTAGTTCTGTACCTCTGGTCAATCACCTCTTTGCCAAGAGGTAGAAGACATGCTTCTTCATCAGTCATTTGAAGTCAGGCTTGATCATTGCTTTAGTCAAAGTTCTGAGGTCTTTCAGAGTTGTTTCCCTTCCCATTGTGATCACCACATAAATCATTCCCTGATTCAACTCACTTCACCCTGTATCAGCTCCTAAGTCCTTCCATATTTCTCTGAATTTGTCATATTCCTCATTTCTTATGGGACCATAAAAATTCTATTGAACTGATGTAGCTTAGTATAGCACCTAGCATGTAGTAAGCACTATATACATGTTCATTATTGTTATTATTGTTATTTGCTATAATTTATTCAACTGTTCTGTAATGGATGCTTACAGTTTTTTGCCACAACACAAAGTGCTACTATGAGTACTCTTGTACATATAGATTCTTTTCCTTTGTTAGGTATTTTTAAAGCAGATTGGATTGAATTTGCATAAATGTCATTTACCCAATGAGTTTGAAGGACACTCCAAATATCAGTTTGTTCCTGTTTTTATTTTTATGTATATTAAAACTTCATACTTCTTATTCTTGTCTTCTCCCCATTCTGTCTTCAGATGTTAACATATCATCACATCCTTTTTGTTTTGTTCATACCTATCCTCATCCTTTTAAGACCAAGACCAATTTATCCCTCTCCAGTGGATAATTAACGCCACCATAGTACATTGGGTATTTGGGGAATTAAGAGCCTTACTCTCTACTTCAAAGTACATGCAGGTATTCTGCAACATTTCCTGTTGGTTTACTGCATGAGAACATCAACTCACTTTTCAAAAGGGATATTTACTGAACAAAAGCACAAAACCATCACTCTCTCCCTCCTGGTACCTCAGATCCTGGAGAGAGTGGGGAAGGGGAAAAAGGAAAGGGAATGACCATTTATTTGGTGCCTAATATGTGCCAGGCGCTGCGCTAAGAGCTTTTTACAGAAATCATTTCATTGGAATCTCACAATTCTTCAAATCAGATCCTATTATGTTTCACATTTTACAACTGAGGAAACTGAGGCAAACAGAGTTTAAATGACTTGCCCACAGTCACACAGTCACACAATCTGGTCTAAGGCCAGATTAGAATTCATCTTCCTGAGTCCAGGCCCAGCTCTTGATCTACTGCACCACCATGTTTGAGTAGGCTCACACATAAAGTCTTTACTACATGGCATTTGTCCCACACTATAGCAGATGGACTCTTATTTGCAAGACACAACTTCTCAGCTGCCAGGCCAATTCACTCAGCTGAACTAAGTCCAAAAAGTCTCTCCTCTAGAGTGTTAAGGCTGTACCTGCAGGCAAACTCTACAGGGTTTTCTGACCTTTCGAAACTCTTAAGGTCACTCCATCTGCAATCATCCTTCACCTAAGATGAGCAAAGAATAGTTGCAACAGGGACAGAAGTAACCCAGGTGCCTGGGTCACAGGTTACATGGCACCCAGGTTGGGAAGCCCCAATGCCCCCTTTCCCCAAGAGGCCCACAGCAGTTTTTGCCTTGCTTGCCACTAAGGAAGAGAAAAACAATTTGGTCAGTGAAGGGTTTCTGTATGCTCGCTAAGTTCTGGCTCAACAACCAACCCCATTGGCTCCTCGTTACCATGACGTAAGTGGAGAGGAAGCAGTCAGTCAGTCGACAAGCATCTACTATGTATCAGGCCTTGTGCTAAGCCAGAGTCACATTGCCTATTCTGCATCATCACGTAATTCCAGAAGCAGGCCCTACCAAACATCCAGGTGGATCCCCTGAACATGGACTCCATGACTGGGCCCGCATTGGTCAGTTTTTCAATACAAATAATTTGTTCTGTGATCTTATCTACCTGGGTACTCCTTCCACTGCTGTAACTCACATTCCTTCTCCTTTGTAACGCCTGTCCATAGCCTCCTTTAAATCCTCCACAAGAAGTCTTTCATTCTTCTTGATCTCTTGACACTGTAACTGAGGGAGGAGGAATATCTACTAGAGTCCTCCGCCTTGTGGGCTGGGCTTTCTTTTCCTTAAGAGGTACTGAAACCACCTTCACTGCCTCAGGAGACTAAGGTTGCCTGAATTAAAAATTCATGAGGAATTCTAGCTCCTCTTGGATCTCTTTTTTGGCCCACCGATCTCAATGGGCAATTCTGAGGCAGGGGAATCACGCTCAACTAATTCAATGCAGTATCCTCCCTACAAGACCTGGCAATGACTAAATAAGTCTCCTTTTGTTAACTGTTGAATAACCTACATGTGTCTCATTTTCGTTCCTAATAGGACCTAATCTACCAGGTAACTGGCTTGAGTCAGACAAGCCCACAACAGTACAAATGGAGTGTGTGGGCTATGGACTCATTATTCCTCATTCCTACTACATGATGGACCTATCTAAGCATCATCTATATTGCTGCAACTCATATCCTCCCCTCCCCACCTCTTTCCACCTTTTATTCTGGTAAAAATAATCAAATCAACATGACCATTGCTACCAGAAGGAACAGGACAAGTGACTTTATTGTTCTCTTCTTAATCTCTATGACTCCTCAGACCAAAACTCCCTTTCCTGGTCACCACTTCCCTGTATATGTTGGCTTTTGTCTTGATGCACTCAAGAGTGTTTAGTGGGGTAACGAGGGTACTAAGGTTCTTATAGCTTCCCCTATTAGAATACAAGCAAGTTACATTTCTGTATTTTTTCCCAAGCAACCAGCACATAGTAGGTATTTAGTAAATGTTTTCTTAATTTATTCATTTATTCATTTCCTTTTCTCATCATACACCTCCTTGATAATATCTTTCCCCCTAGAGAAGGATGAGATATGCCATTATAGAGATTCTCCTGCACAAGTCTTCCCTAGTAATAAGTAGTAGAAAAAGGAGAGAATCTTTATAAAACTGATATTCCAGTAGTACTGATGTTTTCTCTTTGCCATCAATTTGCAATGACTTTACAGAACCACCCTTTCTGAATCCCCTACAGTGGAATGACTCATCTTTCTCCAGAAACTTTAAAACAAATTTCTATTAAAAAAGGAAAGTCAGCTCTCATCATCAGTGAACACTTTATTCAAAGAATGAGACAGGATAGTGAAAACCTTCACATGACGTTCCCATAACCCTCTCTATCAGAGACTGACTCAGTTCTCTATAACTAGACTGGAACAACCTTCAGTAGACATCTGTGCCTTAAGAGACCTTTAAAAAAAAAACCCGAAGTACCAAGTTGTATGCTTCTCTTTTGAATATTAATTTATGTTTTACTTATGTAAGAGGAGACTACTTGTTTTAAAAATGAGTATTGACAATAGGAATAATAAGTCAAAAAATAAAAATGGAGAAAAGCTAACCACAGATTTTGAGAACTTCCAGAAATGTGTGAGATGCCATTCCTGATGCCTTGGCCTTATGGAAATGTCACCTGTCCCTGAGCAAGTAAACCAGACAAGAGCATTCATTAGAAAAAAAGTTCTCAGCCTGCTTCCCTCTGTTCCCCTCACCAGGCTGCATCTTCCCCTCCCTTTCTCCTCTTCCTTACTTCCTTACAAATTCTCATTTATACACTAACCTCTACCTAGTCCCAGGAAACAGGACCTCATTAAAAATATGGGCCTTGCCCCAACTTCTGACAATTAATGACCATATGCTTCGTTGGATTAGGAGAAGATGTCAACTGCCAAAATTAGGTTTGTCCACAGCAAGCTGTCAGCTTCCAGTTTCTTAGAATACAGCCTAGAGAGCAGTTAATGGGAAGCTTGGCTAATTTGCACTATCAAGGGAACACAGAAAAACCTATGCCCTACAAGGCTTCTCAGGTTAATTATATCACCTCCAAGTATCCCCAAAAGCAAGCAGATAACCCGGTTAGAAAGCAGACAAGTTTCTGCGAGTACTACATAAAAAAAAAAAATTATCTTATTAATCTCTAGGTATCATTAGTCCCATTATAATATTACATTGTGGAACTCTTCAAAAGGAGTTCCTGATGGAGAAGTTTGGGGTCTTTTTTCTGGACATTAGTTTTCATACATTACCTTCAAAGCTAGGTAAATAAAGCTTACTAAACTCCAAAGCCTATTTTTGTTTTAGCTCTGACCCACTAAATAATCTGAGACAAGCTGTCCTTAGCTCCTCATAGTTATTTTACAAATGAGGATAACAATAGCAGTTTCCCATCAATCCAGTTTTCTGAACAACCTACTTTCCTAGGTATGAAGCTGTGTCTACATGATGCTAAAAATGTAGCTGAAAGTGGGGGATGGGGGGGATTCATCTATCATCTGTGTCATATCTTCACAACACAGGAAATGACAGCTTTTTTTTTATATGCCTACCTGACATCATGGAGAATGGGAGCAACAATTTTTGACTTGATGGTAGTCTAGCCAATAGCTTCCTGAGAATGGCAACCGAGTCCCCCAGCACTCTAAGAAACAGGTATTAGAATTAGACATTTGTTTTTGTGTTGTTGGTCAATTGTTCAGCTGTATCCAACTCTTCATGACCCTGTGGACCAGACTGTCCATGGGGTTTTCTTAGCAAAGACACTGGAGTGGTTACTCTTGAGGAGTAACTGCTCCCTTCTAATATCCTACACATGTGGTTGGGGATAGAGGCAAAGGGAGATGGGGAGTGGAGAATAACTTGCTCTCAGAGTAGACAGTCAATAAATACTTGCTGAATTCAATTGAATTTTCCTATTTCTTACATTTTAGATACTTCAGTCATCTGTAATTTTATCAGTGTGGACATTCACTCCACTGACATAAATTATGAATACTTTATAATTTGTAGTCACAAGGAAGACAGAAAGTTCCTGGATGATGGCAACAAAGAACGAAAACAGCAAAGAATTTCTAAATCAAGTCAGGATCTGCAGGTTTGCATTAAAATTCAATGAAGACCATTATTACGTAGAGCAATTGGGAACTATGCCCAAAGGCTATAAAACCATGCATACCGTTTGACCAAGCAATACCAGTGCTATGTCTGTATCCCAAAGAGATAAAAAACAAAAAGGAAAAGGACCTATGTGTACAAAAATATTTATAGCAGCTGTTTCAGTGCTGGCAAAGAATTGGACGCTGAGGGAATGTCCATCAACCGGGGAATGGCTGAACAAGTGGTATATGATTGTGATGGAATTCTATTGTGCTTTAGGAAATGATGAGGAGGATGCTCTCAGAAAAACATGGACTTACATGAACTGATGCAAAGTGAAATGAGCAGAACCAGGAGAACATTGTACATAGTAACAGCATTATTATATGATGATCTACCATAAATAACTTAGCTATTCTCAGCAATACAATGACGCAAGACAATTCTATATGACTTATGATGAAAGGTGCTGTCCATCTCCACAGAAAAAACTGGTAGAGCCTGAATGCAGCTCAAAGATACTTTTTCTTTATTTTTCTCAGGCTTTTTTGTCTGTGTTTTCTTTCATAAAGTGACTTACATGGAAATATTTTTTGCATGACTAGACATGCATAATCTATGTCAAACTGCTTGCCTTCTCAGTGGCAGGGAATAGAGGAGCAAGGGAAAGAATTTGGAACTCAAAAATTGAAGAAAAAAAAGAATGTTAAAATTGCTTTTACATGTAATTGGGAAAAATAAAATATTAAAGAAGATTTAAAATACAATGAAGGTGAACAGGCAATTACAGTAACAGCCAGGAATGAGGAACAGATAGGAGAAACCAAAGGATGGGAATACAGATTCCAAAGAGAAAGAAGAATGCAACTGACATTGGACTAGCCTCAGGACCCTCAACAGCAGTGCAGCAGGCAGGGACTTGACTACTTGGTGTTATGAACTGAGCAGATTTTGTGAATTAACACTTGGGAAAGAGAAAGGAATAGAAACTATAAGAAAGTGGGCTATAACCATTCCCTTGCTAACTGTGCTATGATCCTAACTCCAGGAGGCTTCAGATACAGGTCTTTGGACAGATTATTTGACTGTCCTAAGAGGCTAAATTCCAAAAGGCTTTTATCAATAGAATGTTAGCCACATAGGAATGACTCCCTCCTCGCCCCCCACCTACCACCACCACCACCACCAAGTAGTTCATTAAACCAACCTGGAGAAATTTCTATAGGAAGTACCCACATTGATGACATCACAATTTCATTAAAATACATATGCTTCAACTAAAACTGTAGTTTGTGAAAAGACAAGATTAGAATTTCCCTTTTGACAAGATCATAGGATTATGGGATCAAAGATTCAGAGATACAAGGGACCTTTGAAGTCACTAAATCTCATCCCCTCATTTTACAGATGAGGAACTTGAGGCCCAGATAACTTAAATGACTTTTAGCTAGTAAGTATCTGAGATAGAATCAAGCCTACATCTTCCTGACTCCATGTTCAATGCTTAATCCACTGTACCACTCTGCCCCTCAACTGGGAAATCTGTAAAGTTGTACCACTCTGCCCCTCAATTGGGAAATCTGTAAAGCAAGTTGGCAGTAAATAGGTTTAGACCAGCATCTTAGAGTGGGGTAGGCTAACTTAGGCCTGCAGGCCAAATCCAGCCTGCCACCTGTAGGGCCTGCAAGCTAAGAATGGTTTTTACATTTTAAAAAATAATTCTTTAATCTTTGTGATTACAATGATTATAACTATTTAAATATATTTTAAAATGTAAAAACCACTCAGCTCATAAGCCATACAAAAACAGGTTGTGAGCCAGATTTGGCCCTTGGGTCATCATAGTTTGCTAAATCTTATCTTATAGCAATGTACCACAAAAACAACAACAACAACAACAACAAAACAACCAACAACCTTCAAAATAACATACAGGCTATAGAGATAGATAGACAGATATTATTACATCCCCCAAAAGTTATGGGAGAATTAAATGAAGTAGTCTTCTCTTTTTTGGTTAGGAGGAAAATTCAGAACCAAACAAAAGATAGTTATCCTAAAAGATAAAATAGATAATTTGGGCTAATAACAGTAAAAAGCAAAGCGGTATAGCATAGTGGATAAAGTATTGTCTTTGATGTCAGAAAAATAAATTCAAGTCTTACAATTTACCCATAAATATTGTGGCAATTGTCTAAATCTACAAATTCCACTACTGAGCTTATACCTCACAGAAATCAACAATAGAAAAAAGTGTCTGTGTATATGTGTATGTATATATGCATGTACATATATGTGTACATATATATGTATATGTGTACTATTTAGACATTTCAGTCATGTCCAACTCTGTGACCCCACCATTTGGGGTTTTCTTGGCAAAAATTTTGGAATAGTTTGCCATTTCCTTCTCCAGTCATTTGACATATGACAAACTGAGGCAAACAAAATTAAGTGACTTGGCTAATGGGGGTCACACAGCTAGTAAGTGTCTAAGGCTGGATTTGAACTCACAAAGAGAAGTCTTCTTGACTCCAGGACCCCTGTTCCAGTCACTGTCCCATCCAACTGTCCCCTTTATGCATGCACATATATGCATATATGGGAAGATTAATATGAACTAATATAGAACAAAACAACAAAAGCAAAATAATATACACAACATATATATTTATATAAATGAAAATAATAGTAAAAGACATCAGAATCCAGGTTCTTGGTTCTAAAGAATTTAGGAGGAAGCATATTTCCTTCTAATTAGAAAAGTAGTGGAGGTTACAGGTGATGGGTTGGTTTGTTTTGGTTTGGCTGGGAGTCCCAACGCCCCAAAGAGGGGTAGGTTGGGATCAATTATTGAAAAGTCATAGTGGTATTTAAAAAATTGATAAAACACGCTGAAGGAGGACTTTGGCAGAGACACCACTGCCCACATGCAGGAAGAGCTGACCACCCTCAGGGCAGGACATCAGCTAGATATGGATAACATCCTGAAGAAGATTGCTCCGGCATGCCAGGAGCTGCAAAGCTGGGTACTCCAGCTGAAGACGAAGTGGCAGAGTCTGTCCCAAGAAGCCCTTCGGGGAAAAAAGGCTAATGGAGATGAGTGCCCTGGAGGTCCAGCTGGCTGGCCTGAGGCATGAGCTGGCGGCTTTGAGCCGGAGACCAGCAGCAGTGGCCAAAGAAATACAACTTTGGCCACTGAAGATGGCGACCCTGTGCAGTGAGGGGGATTCTCAGCTCCCGGGCGGGATCAGTCGATTCCTTTTGGGAGACAAGGGCGCTCGAGCCCGGCTCCTTCAGCTAGGGAGGTGCAGGCCCAGCTTCCACTGGGGCGGAGGAATGACACAAGTCGGCCAGAGAAGCCGCTTTTTTCCAGCTTGAGGCTGACTCCTCAAAAGGAAGGAGTGACCACCGGAGTGACCACGGCATAAGGGAGGACGATGTGCACCACATCATGCAGCAGGCCTGGGGCGCCGCAGGGAAGACGGCATCGGCTGCTGGACCATGCCTGGAGTCCTGGGGAGCATGGTCAGTACCCGCTGCTCGAAGAGCCCGGTCACCGGAACAGCCGTCATCCATCTGTTCGGCATCCCAAGAGCCATCCTGCAGCCAGATGTCTACCCTGGCAACTGCTGGGCATTCTGGGGCCCCACTTGTCTGCCCGCGTGCACCTCACTGTAGTCACGTTGGAGCACACTCTCATAGTTCGGTCCTGTCAGCTTGGAGCACGCCCGCCCGAAGGCCAGTCCTGTGCCTTGGAGCACACTCTCATAGTTCGGTCCTGTCAGCTTAGAGCACGTGCCCAACGGCCAGAACTGTCACCAATCAGCAACATCCCCAGAGCCCCAAAGGACTTTGTCGTCTTGGGGCTAAATGAAGATTCCCAGTCGGAGGGGATCACCCTCGGGCAGTTCATCTAGGATAGTGCTGGGGAGTCCACTTAGACCTTCCATTTTCAGGGCAACGACACGGCCCCACACTAGGCGGTAGAACTTTCCATCTTGAGCAACTGAGATCACCCTGAGTAGTCCTGCAATTACTGCTTCCGGGTCAAGGGGAAGCCTGCCAGTTGGCCCCTGCCCCCCGTTCCCTTCACCCTTTCCACCTTCAGCCTCCTTCCCTCCACCAACAAGCGGTTCCCCATCTTCTCTTCCCTCCC
Source organism: Phascolarctos cinereus (assembly GCF_003287225.1). NCBI lineage: Eukaryota > Metazoa > Chordata > Mammalia > Diprotodontia > Phascolarctidae > Phascolarctos > Phascolarctos cinereus. Next base: position 193,030,806 of record NW_027556098.1, read on the forward strand.
CCAGGCTTAATTCCTTCTGGGAACCATGGCTTCTGGGAGAGAGACAGAAAGTGGGAGCCCACCTGGGGAGGGGGGCAGTCTTGACCCACTGGGCCCTCTCTGATATGGAGGAGACCACCAGCTGAGCAATTTCTGTTTCACTCCCCAGCCTCTTGAGGGCCAGCTGGCTCAGCTCCTACCAGGCCCTGCCCACTCCCAAGAGGTGTCTGCATAGCTGTGTATTACGTATTGGGGCGTGGTAGGGACCAGCAGCAATCGGGCAGAACCACAGCTATCGCCACCTTGGCTCTAGGGCAAGAAATTTGGTGTATTAAGAGCATGACAAATTGGGCAGCTCAAAGGGCAGACTTGTAGCCAGCCAGTCATGGCCATACTCCAGCAGGTCAATAATGCCTGTGTCCATGGTACCTTACGCGGTTCTCTTCACCATTGGGCATGATGGGTGCAGTCTTTGAAATTGGAAGTACCTGGGCCTGACCACAAGTCCCTGGGCTTTTTGTTCTGACAAGGCCAGCAGCCTCAATCTGGGGGAAGTTCTGCCCCTAGGGTCACCTGGAGTGACATTTAGGAACTGAATGTCACCTGGGGGCATAACCATGGCTGGGAGGCCCCTTGTAACCCTTAGGGCTTAATTTAGAGAGGAATGGAGGGTTTCTGATGTGTGGAAAAGGCAGTGTTAGATACAGCATTAATCATGGATTAGATAATGCTGAAAGAGAGAGGGGCTCAGAGTGCAGCCAGGGGCCAATAGGGAGAGGGCCTTCCCTTATGCTACTGGCACCAGGTTTCTCCTCCCTGCCCTCGTGGGCCCAGAGGCCCTACTCCACTGTAGCCATGCCTTCATCTACCTCCTCACCTGTAGCTTGGTCACTGTGGTCTCTCCTTTGGGACCATCAGCTCATTCGGTTGTGGGTATGGTAGGAGACTGGCTGGATCCTGTTTAGAAGGGCCCTTCCCAGGCCCCATTTAGGGTTGGCATTGAGCCCATGCTACCCTATCCCTGGGGTGGACCTGCCATGCCTCAGGTGCCTCTGCAGGGAAATTGGGCATTGTAGGTTCATCAGGCTCTTACTCTGGGTTCTGATTCTAGTTCACTTCTGGCTTGGTTAGCATGTGGGCAGGTTTTTAGTTTATTGGGATAGGGTTGGGGGGGAGCTTGTTGGAGTTAAGGCTGGAATGGGAGAGGGAGGGCAAATTTTTTGACCTTGCAGGCTGATTGTATTATGTATATAAATATAGATATTTATATTTATACATATATATATACATATATATGTATATATGTATATATATGTATATATATGTGTATATATATATATATATATATATATATATATACATATATATACATATATTATATATACATATATATGTATATATGTATATATATGTATATATATGTATATATATATGTATATATATATATATATATATATATATATATATATATATATTCATGTTCTTTTTATCAGTTAGAAAAGCTAAGGGCTTCATTCCTGGCTGCCTGCCCTGGGGCCCAGGGTAGGGGGCAGGCATTCAAGCACTGATTGCCACAGTAGCATCACCATCCTTTCTGCCTTTTACTGTCAAGAGGGAAAGGAGGGGTTCACAACGCAGGGCTAGCCACTAGTTCCTGAAGCCAGTAGGGGCACCCACTCTTCTGCAGGTTTCAGGGGCCAGCAGCATTTGGTGTCGGACTGACCCTAGCTGCCCCTCAGCCCAGTCTGCTCCCTCTGCTTTTGTCTCCTCCCCAGGAAGCTGGCATCTGAGCAGCCCCATATAGGAACCTACAGAGGGGGCTTAGCTCTTCCCCATCACAAAGACTACTATTTAGTTCTCTAGTTTTATTTTGTAATCGACAGATTCTAATTTATGCCTATGCAAAAATAAATTTTCTCTTGGAAAAAAAAACAAAAAAGTGAAAAATCATTGTATCTTTGCCCCTTCCCACTCCCACTGGAGTTGATATTCAGTGAAATAAACTGATTCCTTCATTTAACATGCAATGTAGACATTTAAACACCAGAGGACAGTGTGTGAATTTTAAAAGGTAGTCCAATTGCTTATTCATTTAATTCACTTCATTTGCTCAGGTCATTACAAGAAAATCTTAATTTTTAAGTGCCTTTTCCCTCCTTGAAGAAATTTGAGAAATCATTTCAAGCTTCAGAAATTAAAAGTAGAGTTTGATAGGAATATGAAGCAAGAGACCAACTCATCAAGTTCCTTTGGATCCTAATGGAAATTTGGAAGATTAATTTCATAAGCAGACATTAATAATGGAAGCTGTTATGTGCATATAATAAAAGCTTTAAGTATTAAAAGGTAATTCATTACAATGAGTTACATCATATTTTTAAATAGTCCTAAATTTTTCCACTTTGGCTAGTTCATCAATAGTATACAGAAAGAGAAATGCTCATGGCTTTTTAAGTTTTTAAAAACTAGGCAAAAGAAATTTAATTGAGTTATGATTAGTGACCTCCTCATTTGATGATAGCAGGAGTCAATGTTCCTCTTTGTGAATGAGTGGAGATTTACACTTAGTGAGGAAGTAATGATTTAATGGAGGAAGAATGAAGTACACTATTCAACAGATACACATTGAAACCAACATGTTGTGCATTTTTTCTCCCATAAAAAAAATGAATTTGCCTTTGGGCTTAATTTTGAAAGTTCCTTGGAATGCACAAGTCAACTGCCTGATTTTCACAAGAAATACTGAAATGTGTGTTTAGATATCAACTAAATAGTGGACTGGTTGGTGCAACGGATATAATAGTGGAGTTGGATTCAGGAAGACTCTCCTTCCTGAGTTCATGTCTGGCCTCAGACACTTACTAGTTGTATGACCCCAGACAAGTCACTTAACCCTGTTTGCCTCAGTTTCCTCTTCTATAAAATGAACTGGAGAAGGAAATGCCAAACCATTCCAGTATCTTTGCCAAGAAAACCCCAAATGGGGTCACAAAGAGTGGGATACAACTGAACAACAAGATAGCAAACTCCTACTTTCAATACATTTCTGCTTTTTTCACATTCAAAACTTTTATGCAAAACACTTAAAAGATATGTTCCTATGCAAAACTGAAAACATAAGTATATTTGGAATGTAGTTTCAAATAGTGGGCCAAAAGGAATATTTTTGTCCTTATCACAAAGTGTTAGGACAACTGTTGATGTTAAATAGTTGCCCAGTGACTGTCTCCAGCATACCTCCATCTCCTAAATTAAAAGTACTTCTAATCCCTAAACAGAAATCAGGTGGTTTCCTTCATCCCCTTTCTCCATGCTGTTAAATTTTCCAGCTGAGCTGTTGCTAAAGTAGTTATAAAGATATGTTACTGGGGGGAAATCATTAAGCTCTATCAGCCTAAAGGTGTCCAGATTTACATAGGAGGTCAAACTGAACTCTTCAGGGTGGTGATAGTTAAGAATTAATGATCTTTCTACTGTAGACTTAAAAAGAAAGGGGGTCATTATTCACAGGACAATAATTGTTCAGCCAAATGAATCAATAATGGCATGCACAAAATCTATTTACATATTAATTCACGGCAGCAACAGACCACTTGTTCATATAAAAATAGATATTCCTTCATAAATATTCCATGGAACATATGTTATAGATTGCTCTCACAATAGAATGATGAGGCAATAGAGTCCCTGTTACAGGTTATTTTAACTTCTCTAATGTGGAATCCTTTTTAATAATACTATGTCTCAGTTTTTTAAAAAGGCAAATAATAATTTGTATTTAAATACTACTTTGCTGGTTAAAAAAAAAGCCTTTTCATATAAGTTAGCAAGAATCTCAAAACTGAAAGGGACTTCAGAGGGCATCTTATTCTAACCCATATCAAAGAATGGAAGCCATACCACAACATCTCCCCTCAAATGAACAGTTGACCAGTCTTTGTCTGAAGACAAATGACAAATACATGTGAGTGTATGTATATGTATATACACACATATTCACATATACGTATTATATAGACATATATACAGAGAAAGAGAGAGGGAGGGAGAGAAGAGAAAGAGACCGAGAGAGAAGAAAAAGAGGAGAGAGAGAGATGGGGACAGGAAGAGATTAAAAAAAGAGAGAGGAAAAGAGAGAAAAGGACAGAGAAGAGAGAGGGAGAGGAAAAAGAGAGGAGAGGAAAGGGAGAGGGAGAAAGAGAAAGGGAGGGAAGGAGAGACAGAGAGAGAGGGAGAATACATAGTAAGGAGTTTAATGGACGAGAAAGGGAAGGTATGTTGTCATTGGAATACACTGCAGACCACATGAACAGAAAAAAGAATGTGTGTGTGTGTGTGTGTGTGTGTGTGTGTGTGTGTGTGTGTGTGTGTGTGCGTACACATAACTGCAGTAAGACTTTTATTCTCCACTGGGACCCTAGGGTCTACTACTAGGTGAGTCATTGCTTTATCTCCCTCAGAACCAGGCCACCACAGCACTACCCTTTCTAATCCCATCTACCCTTTATATGCTGCCTTTCCTTTTTAGTATTCTAAAATATAGCCTTCTTGAGGGCAGAGACTTTCTTGCTTGCTTACTTTTGTATCCTAGCCATTAGCACAGTTCCCAGCACATAAGAACTTAATAAATGCTTTTCCATTCATTAGTTTATTCCATATCAAATCTTTTTATATGGAAAATTCACATTGGTTGATTTTGTCAAGTTCAGAATTATGAATCATGAAAAATTGTTCCACCCTCCTTTTTTCCTCATAGAATTAGGATAAATGTTTTTTGTTATCCTTAAATTTTCTTGCTAACCTACCTCATTCTAAGTTCTTTCATTCCTGACATTATTCTTATAAAGCCTTGCCTCATTTTAATATTTGTCAACCATTACCTGCCCTTGTTTCTGTCCTCTGCATTACCTTTTAAAACTCTGTTAGTCTGCAAGTTCCCTGGGCATCCACATTGGTTTCTTCAGACAAATCCCCCTTTTCCTCCTTAAGCGAATTATTTCTCTTTGCATCTTCAAAATTTCACTCTGGAGAGGTTCCCATTCCTCCTGCACTGCTTTCCCTGATTCAGTTTTAGTCCATGGGATCTTTCCTATCTTTTCTCTGAATGCTTTGGTATCTACTTGCCACAATCTAGGATTTAATTCAAACTGTGTCTGGCCTGCCACTTCTTTTTTACTCAGATGGAATGGGGAGACCAAGGGCTCCCAACATTTCCATCCTTTTAATGATTTTCTTCTTGTTTAGTGAAAGGCAGATCCATAAAAGAAGTTGTTTTTGCTGGATTTTTCACCTTTTGGAGGATTAAATTGTCATTAAGATTAAATCAAGAATTCTTGACTACTCTGCTTTTGGCAAAGAGAGAGCTCTAGCACAAAAGAGTTCTCCACATAATTGAAGTTCCCCTTACTATTATATCACATTTCTTTGGTAATTTATGATCTGTTGCTTTAACTCTATTCTTTTTTTTTTCTGTCTAGGTAGTCCACAGTATGTTCCATCCATAAGATACTTTCCCTTTCTGCCTCTGTTCAACTCTTTCTTCTCACCTCTGGTTCTTGGATTCTCTCACATCTTAACATATAATGCTACCCCCACCCTTACTCCCTTTACCTGTCCTGATTCTTTTGAATAAAGCATACTTTCTAAAAGCTATATTTCAGTGAGTCTCAACCTATCAAGTCTCAGTAACGCCTTATAAGCAGGAGTGTTCTGGTAAATATTTAACAACCAGCTCTCCTAAATCTACAAAGAACATACTTTTAAGTTTAATCTGCATTATTATTTTTCCATTATGTCCCTCAATCTAGACAATCAACAAAACAGTCAAGTCCTGATTTGTAGAATTTGCTGATTTTCAAGGTATAAATTCTCTCAAAGAAAATTTAACAATAAGCTCTTCAGAAGTTTTTCAAGCTGCCTCTAGTATATCCCTGCCTGTAAATTTAAACTCACGAGGTGAAGGGAGAAGCCCCGGATTTGGGGGCAGTAAATTCAAATTCTTGTTCTGCTCTTTATGATTTGCTCGAGCAAGTTACATTGCATCTTTGAGTCTAATTTTCCTACTTTGTAAAATGAGAGATCATAAGGTCATAGATTTAGACTTTGAAGAGACCTTAGAAGTCATTAAATCCAACTCCCTTATTTTATAGGTGAATAAATTGAGGTAGAAAATGGCCTACCAAGGTTTTAAAATCTATTTATTGAATGTTGCATTCCCCATGCAAAGTCAGATAATCGTATAGGTCTTTTCCTGTCCAAAATCCATGACTCTATGACCTCATTTGATCCTCACAATGACCATGGAGAGTGCAAGCATTGTTTTTTCCTTTATTTTATTGATGACTTACTAATGGTCACCTCACTAGTAAACAGTTAACTGAGAAGCAAACTCAGGTTTTCAGTTTCCAAGGCTAGAATTTTTCCACTAAGCCATAAAAGGAATTACAGGGTAAATTTTTGAAGTAATATGGAGCATGCCCTTTAACATCTCAAGACTCCAAAGTAGAAAGAACATTCAGCCTATTTATTTTCCAATTCAAGTTCTTAGTATTACTAGAAATCAAGGTTAGTATCAGCCTTTGTTTTAAACCCATTTCTAGGCTATATAACACAGTGGATTGAGCACTGGATTTGGAGTCAAGAGAAATGAATTCGAATTGCACTTCAGACACCTATAAAATTTTAGGCAAATTATTTAATCTCTTTGGCCTCATTTTCCTCATTTGTACAATAAAAGAGTTGGATTCCATGCTTTTTGGATACTTTTCAGTTTTAAATCTATGAAACTAATTTTTTGAGACTTATTAAATACGTACCCTGGGCAAGTTGTTTAATCTCCCAGGGTTCCAGTTGCCTTATCTGTAAAACAGGTTTATTCATACTTCTACTATGGTAAGGAAAGACTTGCAAGGGATAGAGATTGAAATCAGGAAGATGAACCAATCAAGGCACTGAAGAAGAGTCATAGGAGGTACCTAGGAGGAAAACCAGGAGCCAAAGGAAGAGAGAATACCCAGGAAATGAGGAAGAAGGATGGAGAGGAAGGGTGTAGGATGGATGCATAGACCATTGGTTTAGTAATTAAGATGACTGGTTTAATAGTTTAGGGTCTCCAACAACCCTTGATAAATTGGAAAGAGCACTATGGCTCAAAGGACCAGTCAAATCTCATCTCTGATACTTATTAGTCACATAATCTCCCCCAATCTCTCTTTCCTCATCTATAAAGGGAGACGCTTAGACTATATGGACCATGAGCTCCCTTCCATCTCTATAGCTTTCCTCTGGAAATACATTCTCAGATAAAAGTTTGAGGCATTTACTGAAGTTTATTCAGCAAGCCCATAGCTAAGTAATAAGAAAGCCTCTTATTTGTCAATCTAGATCTGTTTTTATTCACTATCTTCAAAATAAAAATGTAACTCCATCTTCTTAAGGGTTTCCACTAAGTAGTATTGCTCAGGAAATCTCTTCACGGGCTTCTGAAATACCACAGATTCTCAATGATCTCTTGTCAGTTCTTTAAGGTAACAGTTTAGGGCCATGACAGCCAGGTTATTCTGTCCTCCTATAGATGTAGGCATCATTGTTCTTCTTCCTGCTTCCCACAAATGACTTTTCCAGTCAACTTTTCAATGAAGAGATGAGATGCAACACCTCAAAATTCTTGGAAAAGGTTCGTTTTGTAAGGAAAAAGAAAAGAGGTGTGGTATACCACTTCTCTTTTGTTGTAAAGACAAAAAATTTTGATGAGTCAGCATTTCTTGTGTGTGTATGAAAGAATCGCACAGCTTCCCTGGTAGCCAGAAACAATGCATTGCACCCCCACTTCAAGTTTATTAATGTTGGAGGAGAGGAAAGTGATGGGGAGGGGGAGGAGAGATAAAGAGGGAGAGAAAAGAGGAGAGAGACAGAGACAAAGAGAGACAGAGACATAAAAAGAGACAGAGATAGAGACAGACAATGACAGAGAGGGAGACAGAGATAGTAAGAGAAAGGGACAGAGACAGAAAAACAGAGAGAGATAGAGATAGAGTTAGAGAGAAGCACATTAGCTTCCAGCACTAATGAAGATCATTATAAATTTTTAGTGCCTCTCAGAAACGAAAACAAAAGTTTCCTAGGGTATTTTGATTGGCTCTCTAACATGTGAGTAGAATTTATATTTTTCATATCTTTTTTTTCTTCTTTTCTGGGAGCATTCCTCTCTGGGTGATTAGTTCCCCTCTGCTTTTGCTACTGCTGCTGCTATTCTTCCCAAGAGAAAGGAGTCTTCAAGTAAGCATGAGACTCTTGCCCCAGGCCTCTTCCCTTTCCACCCACACAATTTTCATAAAGTGTTCAGATCTTCCTAATTAAGAAAGCTTTCATCCCTGAAAAAAATATAGTTTTTTTGTATCCAGATGTTATCCATCAAACAGAAACTCAATAGCATCATTACATCTTATATTGATGAGAGTTACTGTTTTTCCATTGTGGTTTAGAAGAGTGCTGGATCTTATGTCAGGAAATCCTACTGGTTTTGAATCATGGCTCTGACACTTACTAGCTGTGGGACCACTAGCAAATCATTTAACCTTTTTGTGCCTCTGTTTCTTCATCTGTAAAACAGGAAGAACATTACTTGTAATACCTCATGGTTGTTGTGGCAAAGTGCTTTGTAAACCTCAAAACTTTATATAAATGAGGTGTTATCACGTAACCTTCCCGTAGACAAACATCTTGACAAAGTAGATAGTTTATCCTTCCCCCATTCCCCAGACTCATTAGTCCCATCCTGTCCCACCTCCATACATTTACCTGGAATATATGCCCTTCCACCTCACTCCTAATTTCTGTTTATTGAAATCCCTTCAGGTCCTTCAGAACCTAATTTAGGCGTCACCACTTTACAGTCCCCCTATATGGAAGTGATCTTATTTTGTTCAAAAATTTCTCTTTATCATCAATCTAGTGCAACAAACACATTGCAATCTACTGTTACACCGTTATATGTGCACAAGTTTTAACAGGCATATATCTTCTCAATCAATCAGTAAATTGCAGAGGAAGTGTCAAACTCTATTGGTAGGGGGGAGTTTGCTCACTTAGGAATTCCCTATGGCAATTAAATCACAGGTCCAGTTTCTATCCAGTCTCTAATTTACCTGTGATACAAGTCATACACCTCTGTTAAAGGAAGGGAATATTTGAGGAGAAGGGTTGTCTTTGCAACTCCATTTCCTATCACATAGTAGGTCTTGCTGATTAGTTGGTTAGGTGTAAAACTGGAAAAAACCCTGTTGTTGTCTCGGAGCAGAATTGGCTTAGTGGAGGAGATGCCACCTGATCCATGTAAGCCTTCAGCTGTCTGGGAAGGGGCAGTTGAAAGCATGCAGAAACACAAAGAGTTTTATCTATAGGACAATACTTCTTAACCCATCATTGTCAATCTATTGAATCCTATGGACCATTTCTCAGAATAATGCTTCTCAGAATAATACAAAATATAAAATACAGAGGATTTCAAGGGAAACCAATTACATTAAAATAGAGATAACAAAATATTTTTTTAATGAGCTAATAGACCCCCAGGTTAAGAACCCTAGCTATAAGAGATGATTTGTATGGTCTGCTAATTAACTGATTATAGAGAAACTGAATAAGGTAGGTCATAGGGTGCTCCTGCACCCACTTTTTATGTACCCCAAAAGGGAGACTCTATGATAAACCAGCCATACTGGCCTACTTGTTGTTCTTCCCATGATGCTCCATCTCCCATCTGGACTGACTAGCTCCCATGCCTGGAGTGCTCTCACACCTTACCCTCATCTTTTAGCATCCCTAGCTGCCTTCAAGACTCAGGAGGAGACTTTTCTCTGGTTCTCTCAACTGCTAATGATTTTCCCTCTAAATTACCTTACATCTACTTTATAAATAGGTATTCATATGTACTTGGGAAAATAATTTCATATATATATATATATATATGTATATATATATATATATATATATATATATAACATTACCTTACATTCATATTAGAGAATTATATTATCATATACTCGTATTATTTTGGAGAGGGAAATGGCAAACTACTCCATTATCTTTGCAAAGAAAACCCCAGTTGGGTGGCACAGTGAATAGAGCTCTGGCCTTGGAGTCAGAAGGACCTGAGTTTAAATCCAGCTTCAGACACTTAACACTTACTAGAACAGTATTGGCATGCTATCATCCACCAGGTGGTCACAGAGTCAAACACAACTCCACAGCAACTACAACTGTACCTATTTACATACATACACAATAGATATTACCCACACAAACAAAAACTCTTTGGAGTCCTTGATAATTGTAAAGAGGTTCTGAATACGAAAAGTTTGGGAAACTCTTACCTAAGCTAATGCTGGAAGCTGAGGCTCAGAGAAATGAAATGATTTGCCCAACATTACCCAAAAGCTAAGCAGCTTTAAAAGATCTTGGAACTATCAATACAAGATTCTTTCTACCAAAAATTTTTTCTAGACAATTAATTGAAACCTACCTTCTTTTCCTGATTTCCTCATAATGGAATCCTGAGAAGGGATATTCCAAAGGAACCTCCATTCATATTCACTGAGAGCATTCTCAGTCAACACAGCCCAGAAGCTTTGTCTATATTAGCTCTAGAACCTCTTTTCCAACACCAGCTAAATGTGGTGTAGCAAAAAAGTTCTGAAATCTGAGAATCTGAGTTCAAATCTCAGTTTACTAGCTAAGTGGTACTTACTAGCTAGGTGACCTGGGGCAAATCACTTCATCCTAGGGTCTTATCTCAGTTTCCTCATCTATAAAATGAGGGAATCAGACTAGATAAACTCTGAGGTTCTTTCTAGTACCCCCTCTCTACCAGTGTGTATGCACACGCATATGCATATGTGTATGTGTATCTGTACCTTGGTGCAGACCTGTAATTACACTGAAGTATGGTTTTTCTGTGTGAATATGCATTCCCCTTCTACCGATGTGGATCATAGAGCCAGAACTGGAAGGAACTTCAGGGGCTGTTTAATCTAATACTCTTAATTTACAGATGAGGAAATTAACAACTGCCCTGCAATTAATAATCATTTATCTGGGGGCACCGAGACTTTAAAGGACATGCCCAGTCAATATATGTCAGAAGAGAAACTTGAACCCTGGTCTTCCTGACTGAATCTGGCTCTCTACACACTATGACCTTACTGCCTTTAAACACATTATCTCATAAACACAAAAACACTGACCAATCAAAAGATGCCTAATAGCTTTTTTGTACTTTTAGGTATTATCAAATATGTAAGAAATTGAGGCATTATCAAATATATGAGAAAGAAGAAAAGAAACAAGTACCTACCATGTTGCCAGGGACTTACAAATATTCTTTTATCTTATCCTCACAACAATCCTGGGAGGTAGATTATCCCCTTTTTACAGTTAAGGAAGTTGAAGCAAATAGCAATTAAGCCACTCATCCCAAGTTCACACAGCTAGTAAGGATCTGAGGCTAGATTTGAACTGAGGTCCTTTTGACTCTAGGCTCAGCACCCTATCCACTGAGCCACCTATCTGCCTCTGCCTAGGCTGGTCTAGTGGAAAGAGGTATGGACTTCACCCCAGAGGATCTGGGTTCAAACAATAGTTCTGGTGCTTGTTGACTATGATTTGTGTAATTATGACTGTGTAATTTGGGACAAGTCACTTTCCCTTTCTGGGCTTTGCTTTCTTCTCCTATAATTTGAAGACTGGAGTAGCTGACTCCGACATTCTATGATTACAAAAAAAAAAATAGCTGTAATGCCTGTCATAGAAATGCTAACAAAAGATGGCTAGCAAACAGACAAAAACACAAAAGATAGCAAATACAAGTTAGGAAAAAGATATGTCCCTTTCTTCATTGCAAAATACTGAGTACCTATTTCTTTGACTACCAGGATAATGTTTGGGTATTTTCTCAGTAAACTTTGAATGTGCTCTGTAAGTTTTATCTTCACTTTTTTTCTGACAGTCCTCTTGCTGGTATTTACATAATCATTTGCATAATGTTATTCCTGATAAGACTCTGGTTCTCTGAAGAAGAAAATTAACAATTATTATTTCCTTATTGAATGACTGTTCACTGCAGAATTCTGGGTACCAACTTCATTAATAGATTCCCAAACAGAGTAGAAAAAGAATAAGAATACATTTTTTTTTTAGATTAGCAATGGTCGAGAATTATATGCAACTCAACCAGAGTCCACAGAGGGTTTCAGGGAAGCCTCTGAATTGTCAGTTACAGGAAAAGGCAGAAAAAAGCAGGCAAATTACCCTGAAGCAAGCCATTTAATGAGGGCTTTGTTAGCATGGAGGTCTGCCACTCTGAATGACAGCTGGCACTTCAGGCTCTCATAATTAAGGCAACATAATTCAGCCCATCTGCAAGCTCAGGCAAAAGGCGACAGGGAGCTAGTGACAGGATGTGACCTAGAGCAACAGTAGGCTTGGATTACAATTTTTACTTGTTGAAAAACAATTTACACATGTGTCCATGAGCCCAGGCGGGGGAGGAGGGTATATGGGCACAGATGATAGATAGTATCTGGTTTGGGACACACACATGAACACACAAAGATTCTGGTGATACTCGATAGACCTGCTGAGCTTCTTGTAAATGAGACTGCCTCATTTACCCCCTTAAAGTCTATTATTGTTTAAGAGGCCAAGCCTGAGACCTACTGAAAGAAATACCCCTTTGGGCCCTTTCCCGGGGGATATTATGGTGATTACCTGCTACTGTGAATCTTCCTCATTAAGTCCAGCCTGCCACAAAAGGTGGCAGTTAGCAAGGCTCTTCCACCCACAGCCTAACCTTTACTGTCTGACACATTCCCAATATAAATAATTCACTTTGAAATTATTAGCAATTTGAAGAGGCCAGGTCCACTAACATTGACTTGCCCAGGAACTACAGCTCTCATTTGGGAGAAATGGTGTTATTATAGTTATTGAGAGGCAGCAAGCTTTAGCCATCTGGGCAAGGAGTCAGAATAAATGAAAATGCTTTTATTAACTGCTTATTATGTTCCAGGCACTGTGCTAAGCACTAGTGACCTTCAAATACAAAAAGCATGACAATTTTTGCACTCAATGACCTTGCATTCTCAGGAATTCTTAGAAAGACAGGTTCAAATCAGGCCTTTGTTGAAAGCTTTAGTAGAAGCACATAGATAGCGCAATGGATAGGGACCTGGGCCTGGAGTCAGGAAGACCTGAGTTCAACTACCACTTCAGACACTTACTAGCTGTGTGACCTCGGGCAAGTCACTTAACCTCTGTTCACCTTAATCCACTGGAGCAGGAAATGGCAAAACACTCTAGTATCTTTGCCAAGAAAACCCCATAAATGGTATTCCTGTGATGTCCCCGGGGTCACAAAGAGTGGGACACCACCGAACAACATCAAGTGTCAACGAATATTTATCAAGTGCCACTTTGTGCCAGGCACTTTGCTAGGGGAAGGAAGGAAAGGAGAGAAAGGGAGAGGAAGGAAGGAAGGAAGGAAAAGAAAGTTATCTCTGTCCTTCAGGAGCTTACATTCTTGGGAGGAAGGGACCCTCAGGGAGCTAACTTCCAAAGATTTATCATAGATGAGTTACCAATCAATCAAGATGTGTTACCAATCAATCGAGCACGATTGCTATGTGTCAGGCACCGCATAAAATGCAGGAGACATAAAGAAAGAGCAAATTACCTCATATTTATTTACATTTAACATATGCTTGCATGTGTACAAGTTGCTTCTGGGGATTGTAATCTCTTTGAGGACAAGAACTGAGCTCCTCTTTTGCCTCTTTTTCTATCCCCAGAGCTTAGCACAGTACCTGACTAGTGGTAGGCAATTACTAAATGTTTATTGATTGATTGCTTTTGTCTCTGTGTTGCAGGTGCCTAGAATTATGCCTGACACATAGGCATTTTGGTCAAAGCAATTCAAGTCAACATTTATTAGGTGCCTCCTATGTGCCAGGCACTCGGCTAAGGGCTGGGGATACAAAGAAAAGAAAAAACAAAACAGACTGTCCACTTACAGTCTAATGGGGGAGAAAGGGTACAGATACCTATGTAAAAACAAGATAAATACAGCATAAACTGAGGGGAATCTCAGAGGCAGGCACTAAGATTTCCAGTCTGGGAAAGCCTTCTTGCAGAAGGTGGGATTTTAGCTGAAACTTGAAGAAAGTCAGGGGAGGTAGGAGGTGGCCTCAGACACCTACCTCACACACCTAGTTGTGTGACCCTGGGCAAATCACTTAACCCCAATTGCCTTCCCAAAAAAATCAATAGATAAATAAAATGTTTGATTCTTGAGTTAGTAGAAAGCTACTGGAGTTTATTGAGTAATATGGTCAGACCTGTGCTTTAGAATGATTACTTTGATAGCTGAATGAAGAATGGATTGGAGTAAAGACAGAGTTGAGCAGAGGAACTCAGCAGTAGTCTACGTGTGAGGTGATGAGGGCCTGTACCAGGGTGGTGGCAGTATTTAAGTAGAGAAGAGGCCTTAGATGAAAAAGGCTGCAAAGGTAAAATTGACAGGCTTTGAAAACAGATTGGATATGGAGGTGTGGGGGGCGAACAGGAGAGATGAGTCAAGAGTGACATCTAGATTTCAACCTTGGGCGATTGAGAGGACAGAGATACCCTCTAAATAGGGAAGTTAGGAAGAGGGAAAATTGGAGGTGCCAAGGCAAAGATAATTACTACTTATTTCCTTGGCTTCCTTTAAGTCCCAACTAAAATTCCATCTTTTACTGAAAGCTTTCCCCAATCCCTCTTAATTCTAGTGACTTCCCTCTGTTAATTATTTCTTATTTATTCTGTATATAAATTGCTTTCTATACATTTGTTTGCATGTTGTCTTTCCCATTAGATTGCAAGCTTTTTGAGGACAGGGACAATCTTTTGCCTCTTTTTGTATCCTCAGTGCCTGGCACAGTGCCTAGTACATTGTTGTAGTTGTTATTTTTCAGTTGTGTCCAACTCTTCATGACCCCATTTGGAGTTTTCTTGGCAAAGATACTGGAGTGGTTTGCCGTTTCCTTCTCCAGCTCACTTTACAGATGAGAAAACTGAGACAAAAAGGGCTAAGTGACTTGCCCAGGGTCATATAACTAGTAAGTATCTGAGTCAGATTTGAATATAGGAAGAGGAGTCTTCCTGACTTCAGGCCCAGCACTCTATCTACTGTGTCACCTAGTTGCTTCTGGGATTGATTGGTTGAATTTTGGATACATTGACTTTAAGATGTCTACAAGACATCCAGTTTGAGATATCCAATAGACAATTGGAGATGGCAGACTGCAGGTCAGGAGAGAGATTAGATCTGAGAATTAAATGAAAAGAAATGATAATGGAATCCATGGGAGATAATAAGATCACCAAGCAAAATAGTAAAGATGGAGAAGAGGTCCCAGGACAGAACCTTGGGGGACACCCACAGTTAGAGGGAATGATATGGATGGAAATCCAACAAAGGAGACTGAGAAGGATCTGTCAGGCAGCTAGGAGAAGAGGCAGATGAGAATATTGTTACCAAACCCTAGAGAAAAAGTATCTTTTTTTTTTAAGGCAATTGGGGTTAAGTGACTTGCCCAGGGTCACACAGCTAATAAGTGTCAAGTGTTTGGTCTGAGGTCACATTTGAACTCAGATCCTCGTGACTTCGGGGCCAGTGCTCTATCCACTGCACGACCTAGCTGCCCCGAGAGAAAAGTATCAAGGAGAAAAGGATGATCAACTCTGTCAAAGGCTGCAGAGAGATCAAGAAGGATGAGGTTTGAGGAAAGGACGTTAGATTTGGCATTTAAGAGATCCTTGGTAATGAACGTTTATTCCTTTCATTGGTCACAGTCCTTCAAAATGAAGGTAAAACATCAGATTGTTGAACCAGAATGTCATAAATCCTTCTAATGAAAAAAAAAAAGTTGTAGACAAGTGATGCCAGTGATTGTTGTCAGTATGTTTCTGAGCACCCTTCAAACCTCAGAGTTGAAAGTCATGATTTATAGTTCTCTAGATTAAAGAGAAAATCAGTTAATGGGCCAGTCTATTGTTATGGGGTAAATAACATACCTGCCTAGGTCAATGGAAACTGACATTCAAATATGAGTGACTATCCATATATCACCTGTGTAAAGATAAAGGTTTTTGTAGTCAATAAATCTACCATGGAAATGATTATGGAGCCAGTCAAATTAGCTTAATAGCATAGCCAAGAGAATTAGAGGAAGGTTCACTACTACTAGGGTGTACTCTTCTGTGACAAATTTGTGAAAGGACCTGACTTAGAAATGCACAAGATAGGCAGGCATGGATACTTTGGAATCTGCATAGGTGAATATAGGTCCTATTGGGATATTGCAGTTTGCATGACACCACACGAATGGGGAATACTGGAGCATGGTCAACACCATAAAATTTGTATCACTTGCACAAAAATAGAGATGAGCGCCGCAGTAGCTGTACTATGTACAGGGTTTTCTTGAGGGTGAGGATCAAGTTGTGAGTGCCTGGAACACAGTAGGTGCTTAATAAGTGTTTGTTGATTGACAACAGGTGAGAATCAAATAAAATAACATATGAGAAAGGACTTTCTAATACTATTGAGCTATTTAAATCCAAAGCAAGTGGGGGAAAAAAAGATGAAAGTGATCAATGCCTCACCCTGTCCAAATAGGTGGATTCTTAGTGATGGCTGGTCTCGTATTGTAACTAAAGTCAACTCTAGATATACCTAAGAATGAAGTTTTTTTTTTCCTTTGCTATTTCACTCCTTACATTGCCTTTTTTGGTGACTCCTTTAACTCCCTTTCCCTTAACTCTGTTGAAGAAAAAGCTAGTAATACTGTAAAAACCAACAAATAAAATCAATCAGTACCCTACTCTGCATTTTGGGCACAAGTCTACCAGAAACAATTTTTATTAATTTACCATTATCCTACATCTAATCATTTCTAACCTAGAGAGAGAAATGTCCAAACTGCTCTAGTGGTCAGGGATGCGGTGGAGCCAGTATATCCCTCTACACTTCTCTGTTACACTCCCAGTAATCCCATCGACCTACAAGATTGTATCAACCTTGGTTGTGTTGTGGTTGTAGTTTGTCCTTTGTTCTTGAAGAGGACCATGACATCAGGAAAATGATGCTTTGACTTGCAAAGTGAATTGGATTTAAGTGAGGGAGGGCTGTGCAAAGTCACCAGCCTTACTTTCTCCTCCAGAATGACCTGGGTCTAGTTGGCCCAGATATAGATCAGGACAGCTGGAGATGGCTTAAAAAGGCCAAGGTCTCCCACTGCATCAACCTTGGTACTCATGCCTTATCAGCACCCTCTGTCCTGGGACCCCTCTGATTGGATGGCAGAGTGAAGAGCTCCTCTCAAAGCCTCCTTTTAAGAAAGGTGCCCAAGCTAGCCATAATTCCCATCCCAGTTTAGACTCCTTTTGATTTCTTCATCATTCCCCCAAGTCCAATGCATACCTTTTTGCTCCCCCCACACACACCCTTTTCAGCTTCCTTTTGTGTGTTGTGCTCAGTAGAGAGAGTGCCTGGAGTCAAGAAGACCTGAGTTAAAATTCAGCCTCAGACATTTACTAACCTTGTGACCCTGGGCAAGTCACTTAACCCTGTTTACCTTAATTTACTGGAGAAAGAAATGGCAAAGCGCTCCAGAATCTCTGCAGGAACACAAAAGTGGGACATGATTGAACGACTAAATGACAACATCTTTTCTCTGTTAGATTATAAGATCTTTGAGGACAGGGATTCTTTTTTGTATTTGTATCCCTAGCACAGTGCCTGACACATAGTAAGCACTTAATAAATATTCCTGTACTGACAGTTTGAAATAGCTTAAGAGAGCTAATAGTTAAATTTCCAGTGTGAGTATTTACACCTCACAATTCTGCAAATGCTACAAATCAAGGTTTGTTATTTTGTGGTTTGTTTTGTTTATGGTCTAGCCTTAATAAAGTGATGGCGAAAAATGTTAGTAATGCAGATTTAAACATTAAAGTGTGTCTTATACACATTTACCAACACACTCCTGTTAAGGTCCCCTTCCTACCCCTTTGCCCCCATGCTCTCAGACATTGATCTTTCCCCCAAGACAATTTGAAGTAATATTTATAGGTATCTTGAACATGGAAAATGTCAAAATGTTAAAATACAGGTGTTGGTTAACATTCTACTTCAACAAGTAAAACAATGTCAATAACTACTCAAGTCCTTCCTTGACTCTTCTCCCCTCAGTTGATTGAAAGAATCCCCTTTCTTGTAATCAATATAATAACTCTCATAATCCCTTCTGAATGAGAAAGAGGACACATCCCTTAGGTGAATCATAACAGTGATGGAGAAGGTAGTAATCTTAATAGGCAAAGAGGTACTCTTTATTCAACATTTGGTTTCCACCCTTAAAACATTTTGATAAAAAAAAAATTAAAAAAAAGGACTTTTGTTCTTGGTCTTCCACACATTTTTCAAAACAGGAAAAGTCTGGAAAGGGTTTATGGAGAAACATGTATTTCTTAATATTCCTCATAAAATTGAAAAGAAGGTTTTTAATATGCTTTCATAACTCCCAGTGTCCTCATGCTTCCCTCCCAGAATCCCTCAACTGCGGTATCAAAGGGTTAATTACTAGCAGCTATTGTTGAGTTATATGGCCCTCCACATGAGGCTGTGGCTATTCTACCTATAAGTGAGGGCTACCTGTATTGTGACCTTCTTGTAGGCACTCAGCGTGTCATGACCGCATAGAGTATTGCATGTTTATATTGGCCATGGGGTTTTCTTGGCAAAGATGCTGGAGTGGTTTGCCATTTTCTTTTCCAATGGATTAAGGCAAACAGAGATTAAGTGACTTGCCCAAGGTCACACAGCTTGTATCTGAAGCCAGATTTGAACTCAGGCCTTCCTAACTCCAGGCCCAGGGCTCTATCCACTGAGCCATCTAGCTGCCTATGTTACTGTGATTTGCTTAAAGGTAGCAGAATGCCTGCACATAGTAGGTGCTTAATAAATGTTTATTAATTAATCGATACATTTCCCCCCAGAGAGCCAGTTGTTAAACATATATCAGTACATCCCTAATTTCCACCTTGAAGTTATTTTGCATATATTTTACATTTTCTTATAGGTGCACATGTGGTTTCTTTGATAAAACACAAGTTTCTTTAAATCAGATACTTTTTTTGTTTTGTGTTTATATCTCTATATTCTACTCTATATTGTAACTGATTCATAGTAGGCATTTAATAAATATTTCTTGATTGACTAAATTTTATCTTATTAGATTCAGCCCAACATTCAACATAAAGTCTTATACTAGGGTTCAAAAAACCTTACTTCGTAAGTACAATATGAGGGGGGGGTATAGCTAAATATTATTTCAGCTGAAAAGGCTCTGAGGTTTTTAACAGGATTCACACTCTAAGTCAACACTGTAATATGGCAGACAAAAAGTGATTGTAACCTAAGGCTTCAATAAGAGAGGCTCCAGATCGAGAAGTAGGTAGGTAATCTCCATTCTGCCCTGATCAGAGCACATCTGGAGATCTGTATTCAGAGGCAGGTAGGTGGCACAGTAGATAAAGCACGGGAGCCTGGAATCAGGAAGACTTGACTTTAAATCTAGCCTTAGACACATAGTAGCTGTATGACCCTGGGCAAGTCACATAACTTTGCCTCAGTTTTCTTGATAAAATGAACTGGAGAAAGAAATGGCAAACCACTCCAATATCTTTGCCAAGAAAATCCCAAATGGGCTCGCAAAGAATTGAACATGACTGAAATGACTCAACAACAACAAATTCAGTTCTTCACACTACATTTAGGAAGGATTCTGGTAAGCTAGAGAAAATTCAAAGGAGGGCAACCAGACCCTGCCTAGAGTCTGTGCCACATGATGACAACACCTAGGATAGTGCCTAGGAAGGAGGGATGGAGATGAGGGAATAAGAAAAAAAAATAGCTGTCTGGAGGACTATCCCATGGAACACAGATTAGACTTGTCCTGATGGGTTCCAGAGGGCAGACCTAGGAGCCATGGTGGATATCGCAAAGTGGAAGCTTAAGGCTTAAGTGTAAAGAAAATCTAACAATTGAAGCTGTCCCATTTATCTTGTATGGAGGAGTTTCTTTTCCAGGTATGAGAGAATGAACCAGATGGGGCTGGCCTCTGAGATCCCTTGCAACTCTGAGATCCCTTCCAGTTCTGAGATCCTGTGATTTTATGAAAATGAGGTCCAAATATGTTAAGAATTTTACTTTGCTATTTAAAAGCAGCAGAGTCAGAACCTGAACCCAGGTCTTCAGAGATCACTTTGATCTTAGATTTTGGTCTAAGCCTTTCACAGGATGAAGCTGACAAGAAGCTGACTATGAAAAAAAAAATACACCAGATATTTAAAATAAAGAATCAAAGAGCTCTAGAGCCAAAATTGACTGTAGAGAACTATTCTAACCCAATATTTACAGAAGAAAAGGAGGCCCAGAAAGATAAATGACCTGCCTAAGATAACAAAGCTTGTTAATGTCAGAACTGAGATTAGAGGTCTGGTCTTCTTCCTTCTTAGCCTAGCACTTGGTCATCTCCTATATCATAACAGTGTCTCCCCAGCAATAATATTTCAAGAAGGTTTCAGTCACCCAAGCTTTTCCCATTTTGCCTGAAGGGATTTTTGGATAAAGCTGTGGCTTTCTCCTATCACAGTGTTGGACTTGGAATCAGAAAGACCCTAGTTCAAATTCTACCTGAGAAACTCATTAACTATGGGAGCTCAGACATTATTACTTAACCTCTCAGTCTATTTCCTCCTTTTGTAAAACAGACATGATAAAAAACACCTACTCTCAGGATTGTCATGAGGATCAAATGAGAAGACGTGTGGAAGGCACTTGGCAAACCTTAAAAAGCTATATCAATGCTAGCTATTATTATTAATTATTATTGCTTGTGTATGTGATGCTATTATAGAGTGTGTTAATGAAACAAATAATGACATGACAACTGTCCCCCAAGCCCCCCAAAATTTCTTTATATGACTACTATAATATCTGCCCTGCTAGAAACTAAGTCCTCTAAGGGATTCACTTTGGAAATAGGATCTGTGAAATCATCCTTCGACCTCTAACTCCTACTCTCAATGCTACCACTAGTCTTTTCCTGCTGCAGCCAGACCTGGAGACAGAACCAAGATTGACTCCATCACACCAACATTCTAATCAGTACATTGGGACCTCTTTATTTGTAGCTCTGCCTACCTAGTCGTCCCCCTGAACCATGACTACTTAATCCCAACCCCCCAGCTCTCTTAAATCCAAGTCTTTCAGGACTACTGACTGTCTGGGAAGAAATTCCTTTCCCCTTTTACTTCTCACAGAATCTTTATCTCTATTCATTTATATTCTGCCTTCGCCTCTATCCTTCGCTGCTGAATTGATAATGAATTTATGAAATTATGAATGGGGGCAGGAACACTCAGTTCTTTGGGTACTTGCCTGGAAAGACCATGATGACAGCTGGAAATGGGGTGGCAATAACACTTTAATAACCACATAGGGTTTAGGGGCAAACCAGTCCAGAAAATATAAAGACAAGCAGGAAAGAGGGTACAGAGGCAGACAGTGAAGGGACAGGGGAATGGGATGGTGAAGGAAGGCAAACATTGGAGAAGAGGATGGGGAGGAGAGGCAGAAAGCATCACTTGTGTAACCATTGGGAGCACTGGGTAGCATGGACTCAATGGAGATGGAAAGGGGATAGAAGAGGGAGGGCAAGAACTTGCATTCTGGTTTTTACAGGTTTTTGCAGGGAATAGACAGCTCTTATCTATGCCACCATGGAGTTAGTTCATTAACACATCCAACTCATCTCAAAGTTGTCAGTAAGACTTTAAAGTTAAAGTTAACATGTCCACATCACCTCAAAATTATTAACATATTTTGGTATTCCATAGATGTCTAGCACTTGTCTGAGATTAACACATCACGGGATCAAAAACCTTGACAATAGAATCCACATATCTTCTCCCTATTCTAAATATATTACCAGGATGTGATTTTTGGTTAATTTTTGATACAATTTTGCAAATTATGCTCCTTTGATCTTTGGAACAGTTTCATTCTAGGTTCCTCTTAGCAATTTTATTTTTTCCTATTGCCGTTTTTTACTGTCTACTTACAAACTTACTTACTATACTGACTAGAGACTATATGACCAGAACAAGATTCAATTTTTAAAATTAATTAATTTTTAGTTTTCAACATTCACTTCCATAAGCTTTTAAGTTTTAAATTTTCTCCCCATTTCTCCCCAAGACACTGTGCAATCTGATATAGGCTCTACCCAAGCATTCCTATTAAACATATTTTCACATTAGTCATGTAAAGAAGAATTGGAAACAAAACAGAAGGAAAAAAAAGAGCAAATAGTATGCTTCGATCTGCAGGCTCCATAGTTCTTTCTCTGGATATGGATAGCATTTTCCCTCATGAGTCTTTTGGAGATGTCTTAGATCCTTGCATTGCTGAGAAAAGTTAAGTCTATCAAAGTTAGTCATCACACAATGTAGCTGTTACTGTGTGCAATGTTTTCCTGGTTCTGCTCACTTCACTCAGTATCAGACTATACAAGTCTTTCCAAGTTTTTCTGAAATCAGCCTGATCATCATTTCTCGTGGAACAGTAGTACTCCATCACATCCATATACCACAACTTATTCATCCATTTCCCCAATTGATGGGCATCCCCTCAATTTCCAATTAACAAGATACAGTTTTGACACAACTACCAACCCTTCTTCTATGACCTCTCCAACCACAGCTCCCTTATTAAAAAAGCTCTTCTTCAGCCTCATCAGTGCAAAGCCAAGAAAGCAATACCAGAACAGCAATATGCACATTGATTACAACTCAGGGATGTTGTTTTGTTTTCACATTTTTTTCCTTTTTTTTTTTTTAGGCAATTGGGGTTAAGACTTGCCCAAGTCACACAGCTAGAGTTTTGTTTTGTTTCAACCTATTACAGAATCTTTTAAGTACATAGAAAGAAAAGAGACAAGAAAGGGACCCAGGGCAAATAAGATGTTTTTGTTATTTTGGCAGGATAATGGGTGTGTGTGGTGTTATGGAAAAAGTGTTGAACTTGAAGATGAGAGAAAAAATGATTTGAATCCCACTTCTGACACTTATTGGCTATATAACCATCAGCAAGTCACAACCTCTCTAAGCCTTAGTTTCCTGACTTGCAAAATTGGAATAATAATAATAATGATGATAATAATTGTAGTACTTACCTCACAGGAGTTATTTTTCGTTTGTTTTTTGAGACTTTTAAGGAATGTAATTTGCAAACTTTAAAGCTATTATTTTTGTCAAAATTAGATAATCTAGCAGTTAGAGTTTTATGTATTTTTCCTCACTTTATTTGATTCCTCATTTTGTCAAAATGATAGTAACTTGTGTTTTCTTTTAATAAGATATCTTCTTACTGCTATGAACTGATGCAGAACAAAATAATCAGAATAAGAACATTTTATCCTGTGACATCAGCATTATAGAGACAAGTTACTTTTGAAAGACTTAAGAACTCTGATCTATGCAATGATAAATGTGTCTAGAAAACTGAAGATGAAACACAATACTCACTTTCTTCCAGAGAAAAGATGAGCTTAAAATGCAGAGAAAGACCTATATTTGGGGGCGTGGCCAATGTGGGAATTCATTTTGCTTAGACTTTGAATGTTTACGAGGGCTTAATTTGTGGTTTTAGTTGGACAGACCATAATTGTATGTAAAAATATTTTTATAAAAGATATCTTTTCTCATCATCCCCTTTAATACTGGTTCTTTCTCTTGAGCATGTTTGTCTAATTCCCTGTGGAGAAAATAAATGAGTACATTCTTTGATTCACACGGTTACTTCCAAAATCTCACTGTGCCACAACTCATCAATCCTTGCTCCTTTGAGGTTCATGCCATCCAATTTACCAGGCTCCAACTCTTCTAGTATTTCCATCTCTACTTTGTGACCACCCAAAAGAATGATCTTGCCTTAGACCATAGTATCACCACAAATTACTGTACCTCTAAAATCACACATTCTTTTTTTGGGGGGAAGGGGGCTAGGCAATGGGGTTAAATGACTTGCCCAGGGTCACACAGCTAGTAAGTGTTATGTGTCTGAGGCCAGATTTGAGCTCAAGTCCTCCTGACTCTAGGGCCAGTGCTCTGTCCACTTCACCACCTAACTGCCCCACTAAAATCACACATTCTTAATCACAATCTCCTGTCCTTCTACCTTTCTTCCCACTATGTCCTGTTTTCCCTGTTCTTCATCCTCCTAGTTATTCAATCCCATTAATTTTCTCTGCTCTACTCTGGCTTCACTCCCTTCTTTTCAGAGTTTTTAATTTCTAGTTACACATTTTAACAATGTACCATCTTCCTTCCTTCTCTGTCTTTACACTGCTTCTGTCCCTAGCTATGATCAGTCATTCCAACTGTTTGACTTCTCTGCTTGTACTTCCAAGTTCCAGTATAGAGACTGGACTTTAATGGTACTTTAATGTGCCACTTTTAAGTCTAGGTAAAACAAACATGAAAATAAATAAGAAAGAAGCTAAAGACCTGAATGGAATTTAGAAAAAAATAAATACAATAGTCTTCTAGTGATTGGTGAATGGGACTCACAAGGAGCGTACATATTTCTTAACATTTTATAGCACCTTTGCAAAAATGGACAGTGTGCAAGGACATAATTATGTGGTACTGTGGAAAAACACTCTGAATTAGAGGACATAGGATCAAATTACATATCTGACACTACCCTATACGGTCCATTCGTTTTACGTCTGGATCTCAATTTTCTCAATTGTAAAATTACAGGGCTAGAGTAGCTGGCCTCTGAAGTCCCTTCCACCTCTAGATCTATGGTCCTATGAACCCCAAAACAGAATTATTAAATACATCCAATACATATCAGAGGCAAAAATGAGAACTTGAAGGATTCAGATTTAGAGACAAAATAATAAAATTCTAAAAATAAGTCAGTTAAGGAAACAATAAATAATTTTATCAAAGAAAATGATAGCAATAAGAAAACCTGCCAAAATTATGGGGATGTTTCCAAAGCAATCATTAGGAGAAAATTTATGTACCTAAACATTTCATCAACAAAAGAGAAAAAGAAAATATTAATAAATTGAGTATATAGCTAAAAAACTAGAAAATTAACAAAATATTAAAATATTAATATCAAATAAATGCAAAAGTAGAAATTCTGAAAATCAAAGTGGAGAATAATGTTGAAAACAAGCAAAATTTGAGTTGATAAATAAAACTTAGCTGCTTTTAAGAGTCTAATAAAATATATAAACCATTGGCTAATTTAATCCTGCCCCCCCCAAAAAAGAAAGGAAAACAAAATTACCAAAATTAAAAATTAAAAAGGAGAATTCACAACATATAAAGAGGAAATAAAGAAGATTGTTTGTTAGAAATTATTATGCCCAGTTACATGCCAGCAAAATTGACTGGTACACAACAAATTCAAGCCAGCCTTAAGTGGGACATCACCACTGCTTAGCAATCCTTCCATTCAATATTAATTGACTCCTCATCACACTCCTCACAACAGCTGTTCCAAAATGTCTCCTCAATCCCCTGGCTCCAACACCCACTTAGCAGATGACCTCGTTGCCTTCCCTAATGAGAAAATTGAGGCCATCTGTCAATGAACTCCCTTATTTCCCCTCCTCCACACCCCAAAACCTCTCTGCTTTCACCCACCCAGTCCTGCTCTCCTCTGGTCTCAGAGGATAATGTGGCTCTTCTTTTTGCCTGTGTTAACCCCTCACTCCCTCTCTTCTTCAATTCTTTCCTTTACAGGATCTTTTCTTTTCCTCTGCATACAAACATGATTAGATCTGTTATCCAAAGTAAAACAAAACCATTCCCTGTATCCTCTTACCCCTTAAGCTACTGTAAAATCATAGATTTAGAGCTCAAATGTGCTTAAGGGATCATCTAATCCAATTGCTTTCATTTTACAGATAAGAAAACTGAGACCCAGAGAAGAGAAATTAGGAGATACCCAAAGTAACATAGCTAGTGAATGAATGGCAGAGCCAGGATTTAAATCAATTTTCTCTGACTTCAACATCAGTGTGCTTTCAACTGTATCTCTTTCCTTCCACTGCTGTACTTCTAGAAAGAATAGTCTTGATCTATTCTAGTTGACTTTACTTTCTTACTAAGCACACATTCCTCAATGTCATGAAATCTGGCTTCTCTCTACAAAATGCCCAGTGATTCTCTAACTGCTAAACCAGTAGCTTCAACCTACTTATTACTCTGTAGCATTTGACTTTGTTATTCATCCTTGATATTCTTTCCATACTCTGTCCATTCTTGATACTCTTTCCTCCCTTGCATGTATCCATGACATTGCTCTTTCTTTTATCTCCTATCTGTCTGACTACTTCTTTCTTTGTTCTCATTCCCCTTTCTTCCACCTGTCTCCAGTGTTTTCTCTCTCTCTCCCTTGGTAATTTCATCTATGGCCATGTTTTTAATTATCATCTAGGTATATGATTTCCAAATCTATATATCCAACCCCAACCTCTCCCCTGCTCCAGTCTGGAATTTCCAACTCACATTGTGCCTGAATGTTCTGCTAACACTTCAAATGTGACAAGTTCACAACTGAATTATCATCTTGCCCTTAAACTTGCCTCTCTTCTCAACTTTATTTCTGTTGTTAGCAACCCTATCTATTAGCCATCTAGGCTGAAAATATCAGGTTTCTTTTTTCTTTCTCCTTGCCTCTACATCTAATCAGTCCACAATATCTCTTTCATCTTCTCCGTTCACACTGCTACAGCCTGATTTTAGGCTCTCATCATCAGGACTATTGGAAAAACCTATTTTTCCTCCTTGATACTAGTCTCTCCCTTCTTCGGTATATTAAAAATATTTTCCTAGTTATCTGTTATTTTTTATTACTTTAAAGAGTTTTTGTAATTGTCTTGAGTGTACTTTCATAGATTGACTCCCAGATTTTTAATGCATCATTTTTTTTGGTCATTTTAGTGTGTGTAGACTGGTCTATCCTGGGGTGGGAGTGGGAGGGAAGAAGGAGAGCAGTTCTTGGATTTTGTGTGAATATCCCTTTCCTGGTTCTGGTATATTGAATGGGAACTTGGGCACATCATAGTACACCTGGAAATCCTGTCTCTCATTGGCCAGCTTATGTGGTACATTACCTTGCAAGAGAGACAGTGAGAAAGAGACACAGAGAGAGAATGAGAGAGATCAGTATAAGAGTACCCACTTTACAATGGATAATTACCACATAAGTAGCATTCTTGTATGCATGTATGTATGTGTGTGTCTACAAAGATTTCCTCAGCAAAGATATTCCAAAGTTATATATGTAAATTGCATGTACAAACACACATATACATATCACTTGGATATTATTCATTACTACATATATACATCTCTGTCTGTTGAAATCTTCCCCTTCCTTCAAGGTCTAGCTGAGGTTCACAATGAAGCTACCTCTTATCCCTTCCATTATTCCAGTTGAAAGTGATCGGTCCTCTCTTGTACTTCTTAACACTTTTTCTACATTCCTCTTTTGCCTTTATCAAGTTGATCTTGTACCATCTTTATTTGTGTAGATATCACACCCTCCTTTGTGGAGTATAAGCTTCTTAAGGTCAGGGACTGTGTTGTTGTTTGTCTCTCTATACCTAGGACCTAGCAGAATACCTTGAACATAGTAACCCCTAATAAATCATTGTTGAATTAAATTCTTGATAAAGTAGATATTTGGAAGGCTGATTTAATGATATTTTTCTTCCCTTTCTCATTTTCCCTGGAAAATAATAGCTAAGTAAAGTGGATGCCATCAGATGGAGGAAATGCCATGTCTGGAATATACTCTTTTCTCACTTCTATTTCTTTGAATTCCTGATTTCCTTCAAGACTCAGTTCAAGTGATTCTCTCTACGTGAATCTTTTCCTGATGTCCCCGGCTGCTAGTGCCCTCCCAACCAAAACTACCTTGCATTAATTTTGCGTATTATCTTCACTATTACAATGTAATCTCCATGAAGTCAGGCACTGTTTCACATCCGTCTTTACCCAAGACTCAATATAATGCCTAGCTCATAGAGAGTACTTAATAAATAAATATTTGTTGATTAGTTGTTATATGAATATAACAAAATGTTATTATAGCAGAAGAAACAAAAATATGAAGAGCTCAAAGAAACTTATGAAGATGTGAATGAATTGAAGAAAAGTAAACTGAACCAGGAAAACAACTTACACACAATAATATAAAGGAATGACATTGAAAGAACGACTTCTGATTAATGCCATCACCAGTACTGATTTCCTAGGACTGATAGTGAAGCATGTGCTTGGGAAACAGGTGGTGAAGTATAGATGCAGAATTAGACATGTATTGTCAGGCATGGCCAATATATGGATTTGTTCTGCTTCACTATAAATTTTAACAAGGAAAGGTAGAGGTAGTGAATGGTTATTGGTCAATAAAAACAATGCTTTTAAAAGATATCAATAAAACTTTAAAAATAAAAGAAAATATAGCCAAATAAATTTCTAAAACAAAAGCAACAGCATTATGCCTGAAATTGAAGCTAGTTTGGTCCTGACTTGAGGGATCACCTAAAGCAAGTCAATTAATCTCATCATGTCTCTGTTTCCTTATACATTTTTATAACCCTTTATCATTCCATCTCTGAAAAAAAAAGGATTGCAACCAACTTTACACATAAAAAGTGAATGATTTCTAAAAAAATGTGAACATGAAGTGATTTTTATGGTAATATTAAATCTTTAAACTTTGAATTATACTGACAAAAATTTCTTTGGAACTAGGGAAGTAAGATAAAATATTTGTATTATATTTTTTCTACCTTTAGGTGATTCAAATCAAATGCTTTAAATCTTTTACTTTCAGACTATAAAGTGAATATATTTTGTTTTGGTTTTTTGAGAAAGACAAGCAGATGACCTTCAGCTATACTTTAATAAAATACTGGATGGCAGCAAGAAAAACTTGCTAAATTAATTCCACAAGAGGGAGACAGGTCCATACTGAATTTCTTCAGAGGAAAAAACCTACATAAAAGCCTCAATTCATTCTACTTGAGAATGTTTTGGGTTGAATAGCTATCCAAGAGGAGTTTCTATTCTATGAAAACAAAAAACAAAGCCTTTTAATCTTTAAACAAATTATTAATCTTTACTTTCATTTGCTTACATTCTCCAAAAACTCTAGGCAAATTAACTAAAAGAAAAAAATGGCAAGATCAGTCCAAACAAAATTTACTATACTTTCAATAACAGTAGCTTGATCAATGAAATGCATTCTTAGCACCTGAAATTCTTCTTCCTGGAACCCAGCTAGGCTCAGTCTCCCTTCCCCATTCCATGGCTAACTTTTCCCTGCCATTGCTAAAACGATGCACTAATCCTACCCTCATCCCCACACCCTCCACCCTTATATTTCTACTAGGTGAAGACCTAGTACACCTTTCCCCAATTGTACAGCTTTGTTTGAAATCCCTCCAAAGGCTAACTTCTTAGCCATTCGTCTATCAGCTTCTGCAAGTCTAGAATTAGTACAAGCTACCTCTGGATCTCAAATATTTTTCATTTTCCCATAGGTGAACCCTACCACCTTTTCTCTTTCCCTTTTGTTCCACACTCTTGTTGATTGATTGATTGGTTGATTGCTAGAGAAAGAGAATTGAGCATAGTCTTCAAAAGAGGCCAAAATTGAAATCCTGGCTTCAACAAACATTTTTGCAAAGTACGTCATTACCACTTTTCCTTTTCCACTGCCTGTATCCAACTCCACTCCAATGATTTTTCTCCCCCTGACTTTCACCAAGAAAACCCCAATCTGATCTTTCAAACTCTGAAGACTTCCCACTTCCCATTTTGTGGAAGTTTACTTCATGTAAAGCAGTTATTTGTGTATGGAATGGAGGGAAGTATAGCTGCTGCTACACTTGTTGGGAGATGAGGAGGACCTGGGACAGAGGGGAGAGGTGCTGCATATAGGCATGCCAAGATGTGGATATGTCGTGGGTGAGGGGAAGAGAAAATGGAATATAGAGAATGGTGTGACACTTCAGAGATGTGTATTAAATTCATCTCTTATTCTCTGCCTGGACTGATCACTGGTTTATTTCTACTTTGTGACATAGGTGGTAAGTATTAGAGACAGCATGTCATAGAGAGAATGATGGATTTGAAGTCAGGAAGATTTGGGTTCAAATCCTGCCTTAGGCACTTACTAGCTGTGTGACCCTGGGCAAATCACAACTTCTATGAGGCTGTTTCCTCATCTGTAAAATGGAGATAACAATAGCACCTAGTTTGAAGAGTTGTTGTGAGGATCAGCTAAAGTAATGTGTAACAATAACAAATGGTAGAGGATTGGAATGGGACTGAGACCCTTTGCCTTCTCTCTTTCCACTCAGGGACCCCTCTTCACTCTGGATCCACACCAGGCATCAATGTGTTCAGACCTGGTAGATCCTGGACCCCTAAAAGAAGGTTCAGGCTTTTTTCTGGTACTCTTTGTCTCTTTCCATTCCAACCTTAGCATACTAAGGAATGTTAACTAAAGGTCTCTCCAAAGAAGAAGGGAATAGAAAAGTACAAAATGTACAATGTAGATTAGATATGGGGCAGCTACTCATTTCCTCTACCAAAAAAAAAAAGACATGCTAAATAAGACTCACAAACACATATCGTCAGAAAACTTAAAGCAGCAGTTATTATAAATTACCTGCTAGTTGTTGTGTTCTTCCAGGAAGTTGATAGTTAAAACATTAAGACTTCATTGGAGTTTGCAGGATTTACGAATAGGCATTTTCTGGGTTACTTCAGCTCTGAACTGTGCAACCCTCCAAGTTGATATCTTCTGACAAGCCAGGCCAGAGCTTGGGCTCCATCTCTTTTTGGTAGCTGTCTCCTCCTCAACAAAGTTCCATAGTAGAGGGCATCTAAACCAAGTGAGAACCAGTATGTCCCATCCTCTCAAACTCACAGTGATTTCTCCAAGCCATCTTAGAATTGTTGTTTGGTCACCTGTGCTCAAGAAAGAAATACAAATCCAGTCTGAGGCTCAATAGCTACCACTCCTTTTATTTCTCCATCATGCCCTGAAAACCTCACCACTGGGAAACCTCATCATTGTGCAACACTGAATCACCTTTGGTGATCATCAGTACCCTCTGACCCTCTAATTAGAGAGTGAATCAATGAGCTCCAAAATCTTAATTTAAGAGTGGACCCAGACCAGCCATTTTTTCTTTCCTGCTGGCTGCTCTTTGACTCTTCCATCATGGCTAGTTACCTTCACCCTCATTTCCCTCTTTTCAGATCCCTTCGGGTGTTGTCTTTCCCCATTCAATTGTAAGTTCCTTGAGGGCAGGGACTGTCTTTCTTTTTGTATTTCTATTTCCAATACTAAATAGAGTGCCTGGCACAGAGCAGGCACTGAATCGATGTTTACTGACTGGTTGACATGTGCTTTAGTTGTCAAATGCTTACAGACACCATGCTATAAGGTTGGGGAAAGTCCCCTACCCCGTCAGGGAGAGGTTTGACCTTTCCTGATTTTATTTGAATACAGGAAGATAGGAGAGAGGAGATAACTTGAGGACAGATCAATCCTATCTGATGATCCAGTAAGTCAGCAGGTATTCCTGCTGAGCATCCAATCTGTTACCTTAAAACTCACACTCTTTAGTGCTAAGACGCATATGCTCCCAGAAGTTGCCAGGGGCATTCTGGTACATATGCTCTGGGATGGTCCATGTAGGCTTACCTTCAAGTATGCTCTATGGGGCACAAACTCCATCATACATGCAATGCCATTTCCAAGAGCTATATAAATGTTAGCTATTATCATTATTCTCATTTCACAGATGGGGAAACTAAAGCTCAGAGAGGTTGCAACTTGCCCAGGGTCGCATATCTGATAAGTGTCAAAGCCAGGGTTTGAACTTAATTATCCCTTGACTCCAAGTACACAGCTCTTTTCACTATTGACATGCTTCCCTGTGTGCCTATCATATGCACAGTAGTGTTCGAGGTGGTAGGGGAGATGTACCAGTTAAGTGAGATAGATATCTGGTTCCTAAATTGATTACAATTTAGTAAGGGTATAACAGCAATACATATCCCAAAAATACATAATATGACATGAAAAGTGCTTTGGATATAAACAGTAATATTAAACTAATCAAAATCTTAGTGATCAATACAATGATCAATCTCCTCAGAGAACTGATAATGAAACACATCTCCCTCTGATCAATGGAGAGGCAGAGTCCTATGTATGTGGAACGTGGTATGTACTCATGCTTTCAATGTTTTAGTTGGTTTTAATGAAATGTTTTTCTTTGTTACAAGCCAGGGGTGGATGGAGGAGAAGGGAAATGACTGTAGAATAAAATAGAAGACAATAGTAA
Organism: Phascolarctos cinereus; assembly: GCF_003287225.1. Taxonomy (NCBI): domain Eukaryota; kingdom Metazoa; phylum Chordata; class Mammalia; order Diprotodontia; family Phascolarctidae; genus Phascolarctos; species Phascolarctos cinereus. Next base: position 193,063,352 of record NW_027556098.1, read on the forward strand.
AACTTTTTAAAGTACATTGGAGAGTTAGTTACAGAATGTGAGGTCTGAGGGGGAAGGTCATTACTGACTAGAAGGATTATGGAAAGCTTCCTGGGAGAGACGGTGTTTGAAACAAATTCTAGAGCATAGGTTCAAAAGTCAAAAAGATCCTTGGTAGTTCTCATCTCACAATCAATGGAGTAGATCAATGTAGCCATAACCAATCAACAAATCAATAAGCATGTTGAGTTTGACATACCTACAGGATATGCACTTGGAAATGTCTGTAGACATTTGGTAATGTGGGACTCAAGCTAAAAGGAACAAGGGCTAGATGTATATATGGGAGTCATCTGCATAGAGATGAGATGATAAGTGAAACCATGAAAACTGATCAGACTATATAGAGAGAAGGTGGTCCAAGTACACTATGAGTCCACTTATAGTTAGGGGTGGTTGTTTTTCAGTCATTATTTAGTCATGTCTGACAATTTATGACCCCATTTGAAGTTTTCTTGGCAAAGATACTGGAATGGTTTGCTATTTCCTTCTCCAGTGGATCCATTTTGTCAGGCAATCAGAGGTTAAGTGACTTGCTATAGTCACACAGCTAGGAAGTATCTGAGGCTGGGTTTGAACTCAGATCTAACTGACTCCAGGCCCAGTGATATATCCATTCAGCCACAAGCTGCCTTTGTAGTTAGGGGGGCAGGACAGCAAAAGACACTGAGAAACAGTGGCCAAATAAGTAGGAGGAGAACCAAGAGAGAATAATGAAAATTCAGAAAGGACAGAGTATCTAGTAGGAGAGGATAGTCAGCAGGTCGAATGCAGACAGTTAAAGAAGGATGAAAACCAAGAAAAAGTCCTTGGATTTGGAAATTAAGAAATCATTGCTAATTTTGGAAAAGAGAAATTTCGGGTGATAAGACCAGAAGACAGAAAATGAGGTTGAGAAAAGAGTTAGAAGTGCAGAAGTGGAAGCAATGAGTACAGATGACTTTTTCTAGGAGTTTGACTGGGAAAGGGAAATATAAGACAGAGAATCTGAGAGGATAGTAGGGTCAAGTGAAAGATGTAGGGAAGACCCAAATCATTAGCAATAAGAAATATAAATTAAAGTAACTTTGAGATTCTATCAAATATCCATTATATTAGCAAAGATGACAAAAAAGAAGGAAAATGACAGTTGTTGGAAGGGATATGAGAGAGGGGGCACACAAATGCATCATTGGTGGAGCTATAAATTAATCAAACTATTCTTTTTTATTAGTATTTTTAATTACATGTAAAGACATTTTTAACATTAATTTTTAAGATTCTTATTTCAAATTTTCTTTCCCCCTTCCTCCCTCCCCTACCTCTCTCCTTAACAACGTAAGATTTTTAAATAGGTTATATATGTTCAATCATGTAAAACATATTTCCATATTAGTCACCTTGTGAAAGAAGAAACAGACCAAAAGGAAAAAACACAAAAAAGATAATGAAAGTGAAAATAGTAGTCTTTAATCTGCATTCAGAATCCATCAGTTCTGGATATGGATAGCATTTTCCATAATGAGTCCTTTGGAATTGTCTTGGATCACTGTATCACTGAGAAGAGTGAAGTTATTCATAGTTAATCATTGTATAATGTTGCTATTACTGTGTACAATGTTCTCCTTGTTCTGATCACTTCACTCAGCATCAGTTCACAAAAGTCTTTCCAGGTTTTTCTGAAGCCTACTTGCTCATCATTTCTTATAGCACAATAGTTTTCCATTACATTCATATACTACAACTTGTTCAGCTATTCCGCAATTGGTGGGCATTCCCTCAATTTCCAATTCTTTGCTACCACAAAAAGAACTGCTATGAATATTATTGTACACGTAGGTCCTTTTCCCCTTTTTATGATCTCTTTGGAATACAGATCTAGTAGTGGTATTTCTGGGTCAAAGGGTATGCACAGTTTTAATCCAACTATTTTTAAAGCAATTGTGGAACTATACTTCCAAATTCACTGAACTGCAAAACCCTTGATTCTGCAGTACTACTACTAAGCATATATCCCAAAGGGATCAAAGAAAGAGGGAAAGTTACTACATGAAAAAAAAATTTCTAGCAACACTTTTGTTATAGCAAAAAATTAGAAACAAAATGGGTGCCTATCAACTGGAAAATACATGAAAGTAATGAAAAAATATTGTATTATAGGAAAAGAGAAGGGATAGATTCCAAAAAAACTTGAGCAGACCTCTATAAATTGTTGCAGAATAAAAAAAAGCAGAAGAGAACAATTTGTACAATGGCTACAATATAATAACCGGTTCCAGAAGCCTGATGATGAGGCATACCTCCCATCTCTTGGCAGAAAGGTGATGGACAGGAGGTGCAAAATGAAACATGTTTTCATAGACGGTTAATGTGTGGATTTGATTTGCTTGAATATACTTATTTGTTACAAAAGCAGGGCATCTGTGGGGAGAAGGGCAGAAAGGCATGGGGTAGAGTGTAGGGGGTAATGATAGCGATAGTAGTCTGGCAGAAATTAGGCTTAGATCAACACCTTACACCATATTCCACAACACGTTCTAAATGGATATGTGACCTTAATATTAAAGATCATACTATAAAAAAAATAGAAAAATCCATCATATACCTCTCACAGCTATGGGTAAGAGATGTATTCTTAACTAAATAAGAAATAAAAACAATTATAAAGTAAAATAGATAATTTTGGTTATGGGAAACTGAACAGCTTTTTCACAGAAGCTTTTCAAAATTAATGCAGCTAAAACAAGAAGGGGGAAATGGTCAAATGGGAAAAATGTATCAAATTACTCTTAAAAGGGTTTGGTATTCAAACTAAATTGTCATTAAACTAATAGTCATTCCCCCAATAAATGAGTGGTCAAGGTATACAAACACTTTTCAAAAGAATTGCAAAGTTTTTATAACCACAGTAGAGAATGCCCTAGATGACTAATAATAAGATAAATACAAATCAAAACAGCTTTCCCTTTGGAGAATTGTAGACTCTGCTGTTCAGCATGGCCGAAAAATTCAATAATCACAAAAATTCATTAATGGGTAGCCAACCCTTTAGCTGAGCTAGTCTGGGTTATGGGTGGAGAGGGCAGCTTTTCTCTATGCAGAACATTTCTATCCCGGGAGGACAGAGAGCCGGTAGCTGAATTTGATGGCTGTGGATGTGGGCTCTGATCTTTATTACTTATGTGAAATGGTTTGTGAAACCATTTCATCCCTTTGGGCCTCTACTCCTCTAAAAACCATAGCCTCACCTGTCAAATGAATGGTTTAGACTTAATGATCTCTTCTAGCTCCAAATCTTGATTTTATGGTCTCTGTTGAGAGCAGATTGTCTATATTTTCTAGGAGGATATGTGCACCCTCCAAGGAGAACCCCCAGTTCACGGAAAAGAAAAGATAGGAGTTGTCTTTTCTATGAGTGTAACAGTTATTTGGCCAGACTGGGACAGTCTCTCTCTGTCTCTGTCTCTCTGTCTCTCTGTCTCTCTCTTTCCCTCCCTCCCTTCCTCCCTCCCTCCCTCCTTCCCCTCTCAGCATCCAGGGTAAAAGATTTCATTCACCCACAGTATGGGTACCATGCAGTAAGCTGGGTGAGTGAAGGGCTACCTTCCCCTTCTCCTTAGGCCCCATGGCTCCAAGAAGCAGGTTGAGAGTTGTTTTGTTTGTCCTTTTCAGTTCCAGGTACAAGGAGTGTAGTCCCAGATGAGGAGCTCAACCCATGGCATCTTTGTGCATCCAGGATTCCAGGCTGGATGTTGTGACCAGCCCAGCGGGGAAGCCCTGGAGAAGCCAGGGTCTCTAGAGATAATCCCAAGGGAGGCTTTGAATTTGAAACTTGGTGGGACTAATGCTACTCAGGAATTGAGTTAAGTTGTAAAGCTAGTCCCCCCTCCCCTTTCCAGAGACTAATGGTGGTATAAGGGGAAATTATATCTACAAAGGGTCAGGAGGGAATGTTTGTTATTGTTTTTGCTATCCCTTTTAATTAAATATTTCTTTGTAAAAACTACTTTGACTGTTAAGTGTTTAAATGGAACTGTAGTGCTTGGGCCCCTAAAATTGGAAGGAATACAGTCAATGGAGGCTTGGCCAATGGCAGAAATGAGAGGCACCCCAATCCACTAAAGGTATGGGAAAACCCTGGGGAAAAGGTGAAACATAACATACCTGGCCTTCAAGCAGTGGGAGTTAGAGAATCACCATTACATTACCATTACCAAATTCTGCTGTCTCAGCTGAATGGTACTTAGTTACCACATTAATAACCACCCCCACCAACCCCCACCACCCCTATTCCCTACTGAGACCTGAAGCCTGGGTTTCTACTGAAGTCACTGTGGTTATGAGTCACAGCCCATTAGTTCCAAAAATCAAAACAGAGGCCATCTGCCTGCCCTATCCTGGCCTCCTGAGGGCTGTGCTGATGTCCCTCCCTTCAGAGAATGGGATTTGTGGCCTATGGAATAGGTACCTGGTGTTTCCACACAAAATGGGCAGCTCTGCAAATGAATTCTTAATCCAACAACTGGGGAGAAGAAAGTGTGTTTTTTAGCTCTAGTTACTATGGCAATCACAGGATATACTTCTCCAGAGGAAATTTAGTAAGACCAGGCAGCAAATACAGTCCTGGATCTAGCCTGTGTCTATCCAGGTGGTTTGTTATTATTTCTTAACCTTCCAGCCCTTATCTGCTTCCCTTCAATAGCCCTGCTGAATTCCAAGGTGGGCCCCAAAGGGGTCTTTCTAATGATAATGGTAATAGCATTTTAGCCCTTTACCAAATCTATGAGATAGTCAAGGCAAATATTAGTACTTACATTTTATAAATGGAGAAACTGAGGCTAGAGATATTCAGCAACTTGTTCAAGGTAAGGTAGTTAGTAAATAGCAGAGAAGGGATCAACTAAATGACCTATAGTCTTTTTTCCAAGTAGTACCCCTCTCTTTCAGGTGAGATCACCATCTTATTATTTCTCAACTGGAGAGACAGAAAGGACATACATCACCCATGTTTGTGATAGAGCTCTGGATGGAGCAAACATCATAGTAGAAAAGGGAAATATAAGAGACTTCCCTCCAATGGGACCCTGGGGAAGGGGGGAAGAGGCTGATGAGAGAAAATTACAACTTGGCCAAGGAGAAATAGGGAGAGGCAGCAGGTGGGAGTTTTCTATGGGAATGAAAGTTAGTGCTTGGTGGAGCATGTCTAGGGAAAGGCTGAGGGTGAGAGTAGGAATTAGGGTGTGTGGGAGAACATGAATAGAGAAGGGAGAATGGGAGAGGTAATGAAAGAAAAAGGAGAAAGGAGTGACAGCTACAGTACTTTCAGATAAAGAAGGGGGCATTGAGAAAGTATGAGATCCACTGTGTTCACAGCCAGGTATTGGAGGATTCTGATTGATCCAGCCATCTATGATTTAGTCTACTATTCAGTGCTTGCATGTGTGTGTGTGTGTGTGTGTGTGTGTGTACACACATACACATATATACATAGATATATACACATACACATATATGATACAATGAGCTCTCTTGTCAAATGGAAGACTAATACCCCTTTCTGGTCATTTCTGTAGGATACCATGAGATGGAACCTGGAAAGCCTTTCTAGGAATAAAACAATTTTGAGCAATAAATGTAAGAACTAAGGGGCTATTTTGATCACTGATGATGATGAAAGCAAGGGCTTCAGATGTAAGAGGCAGGTTTGAGGAACAACAGCTGCTTAAAAGGATAGCATCTGTCTCATGGTTCCTCCCAGTTGTTCTAATTCTTCTTTACAACATGACAACGTGAAAATATATTTAATAAGAATGTACATGTAGAGCCTACATCAGATTACATGCTGTCTTGAAGAGGTGGAGGGGAGAGATGGGGAGAAAAAGTTAAAGACTCAAAAGCTTATGGAAGTGAATGTTGAAAACTAAAAATAAATTAATTTAATTTTTTTAAAAAAAAGATAGGGTCTGAGAATGCCTAGTGATGAGTGCGGACACAAAGAATGTCACTAATGCAATACTGCATGTAGATGAAGCTTGGAAACCTACTTCCAGGACAATCCAGTTGACTCGCAATGGAAATGCCTTAGAGAGTTCTAGAGCATATACAGACATCCTGTAACCATCCTGTAAACTGATTTGCTGGCCACATGATAAAGAGGAGCCTATTTTATTCTGTAGCTGTGTAATTAGATCTATATCTTGCCACTGGACCCAGATGGCTCCAGAGGGGAAAGTGAGGCTGGTAACTTTGCACAGCCCTCCCTCACGGTAATCCAATTCACTTGCATGTCATGACACCACCTCCCTGATGTCATGGTCCTCTTCAAGAAGGAAGGACAAACAACAGAAAAGGGGTGAATTTAAAAAACACTACTTGACCTAGTTCCATCCTTGGTTTGACTTCCTTTCCATTGACTTCTTGGCTATTGGCATTCCAGGGAGAGAAGAGAAATAGCATTATCAAGGGCAACCTGAGGCCAACATATGGACCATCAAGGAAGGTTCTTGTTTCCTTGCCTTGGCATTTGTTTGTTTGTTTATTTGTTTTATATTGTCACCTAAAACTTTGTGAACTTCAAAAGTGAGCCACGGGATGTCTGAGAGTCTAGGAATGAAGTCCATGCCAGGTTTTGCAACCAGCCTAGCACTGATGCCCTAAGGAGTGACCTTTAGAACTCAGCCCAGAGGTAGCTGAAATGAGAATTCATTCAAACAAATTTAGACATAAACTATAAGAATTAATGTTATGTCAATACTTTGTTAAGTCTGTCAGGTAGTAAAGGCAGAGCCAAGACTTGAACCCAAGTCTGATAAGAGGGAGCATGAATTGCTGGAAAGAGAGAAATCACGCTGAACTTGGAGTCACAGAACCTGAGTTTGATGACTGGCTCTGCCACTTAATCTAAGGACAGGTAGCTGGCACAGTGGATAGAGTGCCAGACCTGGAGTCAGAAAGACTCATCTTCCTGAGTTCAAATACAGCTTCAGTCACTTACCAGCTGTGTGACCCTGGGCAAGTCACTTCACCCTGTTTGCCTCAGTTTCCTCATCTGTAAAATTAACTAGAGAAGAAAATGGCAAATCATTTCAGTATCTTTGCCAAACACACACACACACATACACACACCCCAAACCAAATGGGGTCACAAAGAGTTGGGCATGACTGAAACAACTGAATAACAACACAGCCTGTGTTATATGACCTCCAGCAAATTAATTAACCTTTCTGAGCCTCAGTTTCCTCATGTGTAAAGTGAGAGGGTTATACTAGAAAGCTCCTACCGTCCCTTCCAGCTCTAAATCTGGGACTCTTTCCATTGCATCACAAAAGAGCATAGTAACAACAAGGAACCCAAGCACGCGAGGCTCATCAGGAGAGGCACACTGAAATGCCATGCTGGAGACAGCACTTAGAGACAACACCTGCCCAGAGCAATGACTGCGATGACTAAGCGTCTACACGTCCCTGGAGGAGAGCTGCTCAGTGGCAGGTGTTGTTGCTGCTGAAGAGTTGTAGAATGGGAAGAAGGCTGGGCTTGGAGTCAGAGGAATCTACACAAATCCAAGCTCTGACAATTTAATTTTCTCTAACAGAGGCGGGAGGGCTAGATAGTCTTTGAGGACACTTACAGCTCAAAGGATCTCATGACTTTCCTTATAAGTTCAGTTTGTTTACACTGACCTGTAAATAACCCTCTGAGTTTCAGCTGCTGTTCAGTCATTTCAGTCAGGCCCAACTCTTTGTGACCCCATTTGGGGTCAAGTTTTCTTGGCAGAGGTGCTTGGAGTGGTTTGCCATTCCCTTCTCCCACTCATTTTACAGATGAGGAAACTGAGGCAAACAAAGTTAGGTGATTTAGCCAGGGTAACATAGCTAATAATATTTGAACTCAGGAAGATGATTCTTCCTGACTCCAGGCCCAGCGTTCTACGTACTTTGCCACCTAGCTGCCCACGTTCTGGGAAGAGTGAGATAATGAAGTTCCCAGATAATCTAGGTGAGGACACCAAGGTGGTTGGTTGGCTGTTGTCCTCTGCTCTCGAAGAGGACCAAAATGATATTGCTATGTTAGAGTCAAGTTACAGTGTATCTGACTGTGCCTGAGGCACAAATAGTCCATGTGAACATTTGGAGTAGATTCTCTAAATTTGCACATCTTGCATCTCTTTTGAGCTGCTTCAATTCTGCTTTACTCATAGAGCACAGCACCTTCTCTGCTGAGGGCACACCATGCTGAGCAGTCCTATGCCAGTCTCTCCCATGTCACGCAATCAATGCCAAGTTCTTAAGAGAGACCTTGAGAGTGTCCTTGTACTGCTTTTTCTGACCACCATGTGAATGCTTGCCTTGTGTGAGTTCTCCACACAATATTCTTTTAGGCATTGACATAATTTTCCGTAAGCCCTCACAACTGACAGTATCAAAGGCCTTGGTCAGATCTACAAACATTGTGTACAGACCTCTGTTCTGCTCCTGGCATTTCTCCTGGAGATGTCAGGCAGCAAACACCATATCAGCCTTATCCTCAGTCCTTTCTGAAGCCACTCTGGCTCTCAGGTAGATGACCATCTTCCAGGTGAAGAATGAGCCTATTAAGGAGGACTCTGGCAAGAATCTTCCCAGCAGTGACTAAGGAAGTGACTCCCCTGTGATTATCACAGGACAATCTATTTCCTTTACTTTTATAGAGATGAATAATGGAGGTGTCCTTGAACTCCTGAGGGATAACTTCCTCTTGCCATATAATCCAGAATATTTCTCAGCTTTTATATGAGCAATGAACCCCCACCTTGTAAATCTCAGCTGGAATAGAATCAGCACCAGGTGCTTTGCCGCAGGAGAGGAGCCACATGGCATTCAAAACCTCTTCTTCAGTTGGAAATTTATCTAAAGAGATATTGACTTCAACCTGAGGTAAATGGTCAGTGGCTTCGGCATTGATTGATGATGGTCTGCTGAGAACACTATGGAAGTGTTCAGCCCATCTCTTCAGGATCATGTCCTTGTCACTAATCAATGTGGCTCCACCAGTACTGAGTAACACCATGGGTCTTTGGCCCATAAATTCCCTTCAGGGCATCATGAAAGTGCTTATCAGCATAAAACTGAATTTCATCTGCCTTCCTAATGGAGCCAAGCATCCTGCATCTCTTGAAGCTTTGTTTTGCACTTTACTTTGGATAGAGTTAAATGCTGCTTTCTTAGAGAGATGAGTGAACTGTCCTGCTCGTAAACCCTATGGAGTTCTCGTTTTTCATTTAGCAGCTTCTGAATTTATCCATCATTTTCATCAAATCATTCTTGATGTTTGCAAGTGTCCTGACCCAGATGAGTAAGTGTAGTTCTGTACACCAAATCTCTGAAAGCTGCCTACTTCTTTTCTGCTCCACTTTGCCAACCATGTGTTGGCTCAACTTTCCCTCCAAATGAGCAATGAACTGTTCCCGCTCAGAGCAGGGTTCTAATTTGTTGACTTTAAGTCTTGTGGTAGTCATTTTGCCTTGGGGCCACCACTTTTATTGAATGTGAATATTTAGCTTGGAGAGGATGTCTATTATCAGTCCAGCACTCTACACCATACATTGCTTCATTACCCTCACATCCTGTCTGTCTCTTCTCCTTACAATCACATAGTCTATTAAATGCCAATGTTTGCTGCAAGGGTACATTCACAAGGTTTTATTGCATTTAGGTAAATAGAAAACAATGTTGGTGATAGGAAGGACATGAGATGCACTAATCTCCAGTAGTAAGTGACCAATGTTGTTGCTGTTTCCATTTCCATTTCTCCCAAGGATTCCCTGCCATGTCTGGTAGTCTAAGCTGACTCTAGCAATAAAGTCACCCAGAATTATAAGCTTGTCCTCTTTTGGCATATTGGTGATAAGGGTCTCCAGGTCTTCCTAATATTTTTCTTTGATCTCATCAGGGTTTGTCATGGTGCGAGCATAGACACTGATGATGGTGGTAGTGTGGCATTTTCCTGCAAATGGCAATGACGTTGTCATGAGTCTGTCATTCAGTCCTTTTGGTAGTTATACAAGCTTGATGACTACATTAGTTTTGATTGCAAAACCTATGCCAGCTTCACGGCACTGCTCCCCTTCATGGCAGCCACTCCAGAAAACTGTATTCAGCTCCAGCTTCAGTAAACTGATCTCCATTTGCCAGCCTTGTTTCACTCAGGGCTACTATTTGGATGTGACACCTGCTGAGTTCTCTCATAAGAGCTGTTTGTCTTTCAGGTCTACTGGATTTTGTGTTATCTGTAAGTGTGTACACATTCCATGTGCCGACAGTGAGTTGAATCATCTTTGCAGAAGTTTTTGTACATTTTTTTGTGTGTTTTGACACAGAGCGGGATCCCCACCTGCTTTGGCAATCAGGCCAAGGTTGGGTAAGCAGATTAATTTTTAGGTCTTCTTTTCTAGCCCCTTCCTCACACCAGGAGGTGAGCAGTGCTGTCTTTAAAAGTTGCTCAGATACCCAGGGGGCTGCCAAATCCCACTGCTGTTTCTTCTGAGAAGATGACCCTATGGCCTGGATCACCTTTGTGTGCTGCGTTGCAATTACAGCTTCCAGAGTATCCTTACCTGCTGCTTCATCACTTACCTATCACCACAAAACTTTGAGATAGGTAAAAATGGTGAAATGGTGTGGGTGATGTCTTGATTCACGCATAAATTGGATTTAAGTGAGGCAGAGTTGGTCAGAGCTGTCAGTTCACTTTCATTTCCAGAGTTGTTGCAGTCTAGTGGCAGGACAGAGTCAAGGTGACTAGCGATGGCTCAAGATGCAGTGGGTGACCTTGGTATCTTCGAAGTCTAACCAAGCTATAAGTGCTCGACAGCACCTGCTCCAGCTGCCTTCATGGCCGTTGGAATAAATTGTTTTCATCCTCCCATTCCACCAGGGAAAGTCTTTATATGTTTGGGGTAGACAGCACCTTAACTCAGCAACAGGTTTGAGGCCCCTCGGTTACCCTCAGCCAGGTTTAGCGTGTCTGCTGAAATGGTTTACCATGGCATGACCACTGCATATGCTACAGTTTATTGGAGCCACAGGTGAGAGTTAGGTGGATCAGGTGGACACCAAAGGTGGAAAGCAGCCCTGAAAAGGGCTCAGCAGCCTTCACACTAGAGGTACTAGTCACCCCCAGACAACAAGGTAGAGAAGTGAGGAGTACCCAAAAGTTATAACCAGGCCCTTTGTGTTCAGTGAGAGTGTCTAACATAAGGGTAACATCAAGATGGATCCAATTGCCATTCTATGCAGATGATTCTCAGATCTGTTGGCATTTAGGTGGTGGAATGGATAGAGCCCTGGGCCTGGAGTCAGGAAGGCCCAAGTTCAAATCCTGCCTCAGACACTTAGTAGATGTGTGACCCTGAGCAAGTCACTTAATCTCTGTTTGCCTCAGTTTTGTCAACTGTAAATGGGGATTATAACAGCACCTCCTTCCCAGTGAGATATTTGTAAAATGCTTAGAACAGTGCCTAGCACATAGTAGGTGATTAATAAATATTATTCCCCTTCCCATTCCCATTCCCCTATTTGTCCAGCCCTAACCTCTCTCCTAACCTTAGTTTTACATCTCCAACTGCCTATTAGAAATCTCCAACTGGATGTCCCCTAGACATCTTAAAACCAACACGTCCAAAATTCAACTCATTATCTTTCCTTGCAAACTTCTCTTTTACTTCCTGTCACCTGGTCTTGCAATTTAGTTGTCATCCTCAATTCTTCATTCTCTCTCACCCCCAATATCCCATTTGTTGCCAGGTTTTGTCAGTTCCACCTTTGAGACATCTCTCTTAGCCCTTATCTCTTCAGATCTAGACTATTACAGCAGCCTACTGGTTGGTCTTTTCTCAATTCTTCTCTTACTTCAGTATACCTTCCACTCAGCCATCAAAGAGATCTTCCTAAAACATAAGTCTGACCATGTCATCCCACTAGGCAATAAACTTCAGAGGCTCCCCATCACCTCCAAGATTAAAAATAAAGTCTGCTGACCAGTTTTTAAAGCCTTCATAACCTGGACCCTTTCTACTTTTCCAGTCTTCTTATACTTTATTCCCTTCCATGTACAACCGTACATGTACATGTACAAGTACAGTGACACTGTACACAGTACAGTGACACTGACCTCTTTGTTCCTTGCACAAGATAGGCCATCTCCTATCTCTGGTCATTTTCACTGGCTGTCCCCGTCACCTAGAATTCTCTCCCTCTTCATCTCCAAAGTCTGGTTTCCCAGGCTTCTTTCAAATCTAAGCTAAAATCTCACCCCCTTGCAAGAAACCTTTCCTGATCCTTTTTGATACTTGTACCTTCCCTCTGAGATTGTCTCCAATTTATCCTGTCTATAATTTTTTGTGTATAGGTGTTTGCACGTTGTCTCCCCCATTAGACTGTGAGCTCCTTGAGAGCAACACTTGTCTTTTTACCTTCCTTTGTATTCCTAGTCCCTAGCACAGTACCTAACACATAGAAGCCACTTAATAAATGCTTGTTGTTGGGGCAGCTAGGTGGTACAGTGGATACAGCACCAGTCCTGGATTCAGGAGGACCTGGGTTCGAATCTTAACTCAGACACATAACACTTACTAACTGTGTGACACTGGGCAAGTCACTTAACCCCATTTCCTAGCCAAAAAAAGAAAATGCTTGTTGTTGACTTGACAATGTATTCCTATTTATCCAATATATTCCTCACTTATTCCTAACAGCCTAGGGCAATGATTTCCAACCTCATCTTTGAATATATGGGCCCATTTTTAATACAAAGACATTTCACAGACATACTTAACTGAATGTATATTTTACTTATCACAAAATGACCTATATACATTTAAAAACAGTATTAACTATATCGGGAGAAAAAGTGGGAGAGAGTACTTATTCATTCTACAGAAGGTGAGTTTGCTGACTTAGAAGACAGCATAGTAGAGTGGCCAGAGAACCTGTATTCATTCACTCTTCAACTTTATTACCTGTGCAACCCTCAAGTAAATAAATTCTCAAGGCCTAAGATTTCTCATTTTTAAAATGAGAGGTTTGGATTAAATGACCTTCACTGTCCCTTCCAGCTAAAAATCCATAGTCCTATTATTCTGAATCATGTTGCACATTTTGTTGGAGCTAAAAAAAAGATCAAAATAACAAGGCAGGAACTCCCTGCAATAACTCCAGTGTTCTCTAGGGGACCTTATGCCACAGGCTAGAAATCATTAGTCTCCAGGGTATCTATTTCTCTCAGAGTATCAAGAAATTCTCAAAACAAAATTAATTTCTATTTAGTGATAATACAAATCCAGCAGATCCCTTAAAGTTCTTTGAGGGATATATGTGGAAAAGATGAGGAGAAGAAAAGTCCATTTACTTTGAGATCAAACCGATGATAAGGATCTCTTACAGCTCTAGAAAGGTGGGGAATGGTGATAGTAGCCTAGAGCACAGGAAGTCATCTTGAAATGGGACACCCTTAGATCAGTGAAATCACCCCTCCCCAGCCTGCCTGACACAGACGGTTGGGAAATCTTTAAGAAAAAACCCACACAGTGAACCATCTGCTTCATGTACGTGAGAGATTGTGCCCAGCGATCCTTGTTAGAAGGGAAACGCTGCAGGTCCGAGCTCTGCTGGGGTGGAAAAGACTTCAAAAGGGCAGCTCTCTCAATTAAGGAAGCAGCTTTTCCTGGCCAGATCTCGGAATCTCATTTCCAGCACAAGCACTTCTGGTTAATGATAAGAGGGCTCAGGATAAGAGAGCCTTGCTTGTGGCCTGAATGGCTTCCTTCCTGATGCACAAATAAATAAATAAATAAAATAAAAGGCCGAATACAGGCTTCAAGATCCTGATTTGGTTTCCTCTTAACAAAAAAACAAAGACTTCTTTGCCTTTTGAGTCGTTTTGGATTTTCCATTCTCATCCAGCCCCGTAAAGGTTTGATTTGGGTTTTATTCATTGAAGTTGAAGTGTGCTTTACATTATTTTGTGCCTGCTCCTTATCTAGAGTAAGTACTGAGTGGTTTAAATTTGAAGAAAGCCCAAGGCATCCAGATCTTCTGGATCAGTTTATATCTCAGTTTATATCCCAGTCATTGGAGCAGAATTTAAAAGCACAGGTTAAAAAGGGAGGTGGGTAGTTTGAGGGTGGGAGGGCAGAGCTTGAAAATCTACTGCTTTGGTCTGTTGTTCTAGCCCCACTTCTACCCAGCTACATCTGCTGAGGGGGTGGGAAGAAAAAACAACAGCAACAACATTGAATAATATTTCTGGAGGATGTTCCCCTGGAGAGGCTTGGGAAAACTTCTGGGGTTAAAATGACAATTGATACCAGTGAGACACAGAAGGTTTAAAGTTATTCTACATCATCCCAAGTCATCATATTCTCATATGCAGATGGTGCTCCCAGGGGTTATTTCTTAATGAGACAACTGGGTAAAGTCACAAGCTCGTGGAAAAAAAAAAGTCACTAAATATTCAGTTTCATGCACGTTTTCCTCATCCTTTACAAGTATAGTGAGGCTGTTCCCCACATGTAGCATGGGAGAAGGAGGTGATTTGGCTTAAATGGAGGCAGAATCAACATCTCTAGCCACTTCTCCACCCCTCCCCCTTCTCCAAGGGAGACTTTATTTCCTGCCAGGAGAGGAAGCCAGAGGTTAGAGCCAGAAGCTTGGTCACCCTGCTCTCCTCAGAGAGAAGGGATACCAGGTCAGAATTATATCTATCTGCCCCTTTAAATATTATTGTTAGTCGGATGTGGTTTTTAGCTTCAAGTTAAACTTATGATAACTATTTATTAATGGGGAAAAGAGGACTCTGACTGAGCTTTATATCCAAGACTTGACTCCCTTCCCACAAAATGCCAGTTACTCAATGAACACACGTAGGAAAGAGCATGGAAATATATTTCTACAAGTCAATAGCAAAACAGAATTCAGAGAAAGTATACATAGAAGAATATATACCAGACAATACAAAGTGAAGAGACCTCCCATTGGGAGTGAAGTGACTCAGCTCAAGCAGCAAATGAGTCCTAGCTTTCACCCAAGGGGAAGTTCCCCAAAGTCTCTAGTAGAGCAAGCTGGGGATAGGGATATGACAGAGATTGCCAGCTCCTCTCTTATGGGCTTCTTCCCAGAGTCTTATTCTCCCTTCAGCAACCTAAAGTGGGGCTGGCATCATCCACCTTCTTTCTCAAAGCTGGAAGCCAGATGCACCCAAAGTGACTGAAGAGCCTAATGATATTCAAGAGATCAGAAGAAACTAAAGACACCTCAAAGGACTAAAGGGAGCTGGAGAGACTGGAGCCCACCACTTTCCTGATCTCTTCTCTGCCCTCATGCAGCCTTAGAATATTGATCTCTACCAATGCAGAGACTCCCATACAAATGGACTTTGGGACTCTGCACAAGAAAAGCAATGATCTTATCTGCAATTTGAGGCTTAATTAAGATGGAAAATAAAGAGAGGTCAAGATACCTCACTGACAGAATCCTATATATGTTAGCCCACTACAGAACTGCCCCTCCCCCATGCCCAGAACATTTCTGAGCTTCTGAAATTCATTTTAACAGTCATTTGCTAAGCACTTGCTGTATATGGAAAACCAAACTCAGTACTGGAGAAGATGAGCAAGATACAATCCCTTTCTTCATGGAGTTTGTAAATCTAGAAGCAGATATGAGATGTGTATGCAAATAATTATAACAATATATATAATAGGGTAAGTGCTATATCGGAAATATAAAGTGAAATGGGAGTATGGAAGGAATAGAGATTTATTTTTCTGACTAGGGATCATGGAATGCTTCAGAAGAAAAGATATGCAAGCTCAGTTTTAAAAGCTGGATTATATTTCAGCAGATAGAGATGAAGATGAAGGGCATTCCAGGCAGAGGGAACAGAGTAAGCAAAGGTATAGAGATGGGAAAACATAGGAGTATTTAGGAAACAAGAAGCCTATAGAAAAGAAGTACTTTGGCCATAAGATGTGCTTTTGAGCTTTAATACATCTGGCAAGATGCCAGACTGGTCCTTCCATACAGACCAGTGGTTAAAGAGCTGGTCCCCTATAGAAAGTGATGAGTACCATCTCCTGAGTAGTAGCAGAAATGCAGAAGCCACTGCTACAGGAGGCAGATCTATGATGGACAGAAATGCTGAAAGCTGAGTGACTGAAGGTGTGTTAATGGAAGCAGGCAGTAGAACCCCCAAAGAGTAACACCTTCTAGAGATGAGTTCTAGGAGGCAGAGAGCAGACAGTGATGGGAAGAAGCAAACATCAATCTCCCTTTTCCTGATAGAATAAGTACTGAACTCACAGAAACTATGAATCCCTGGGGGAAGGGCTCTTAGTGTGATAGGGAAAATGGGTAAGGATCTTAATTTGGGAGGCTTAAATGTTAGCCCTGTTTGCTTCCATTATTGTGTAAACAAAATGTATTGAGCCTTGTGAGCCTTTTCTGCTTGTCAGGGGTGCTGGTGGCTGGCTACCTTTAAGGAAATGTTAAATACTGATAGTCTCAGATTCTATTTCCATAATGGCAATGAGTTATGGAAGAGGTCTTCAAAGTGTAACCACTCCCTTCATATGAGGAGGGAGCCTCTGACATAAGGATGGCATAAAATTAGGAATCTCCCAAAAAATCTAGACGTATAGCCACCATACCTATGCTCTAGCCAGATTGGACCACTACTCACCATTCCTCATTTTTTTCTGCTTTCTATCTCCTATAGCTACCCTCAGTTCACAGCAAGTGGTCACTCATTATAGACCTTGCTCTCTGTTCTCTTTCGTTATCATTTCCCACAGCTCAGCTGCTGGTACTGCTTTTAAGTCACTTTTCAGTTGTGTCCAACTCTACATGATTACATTTGAGGTTTTCTTGGCAAAGCCACTGAAGTGGTTGGCCACTCCTTCTCCAGCTCATTTTACAGATGAGGAACTGAGGCAAACAGGGTTATGTGACTTGCCCAGGGTCATACAGCTAGTAAACATCTGAGACCAGATTTGAACTCATGAAGATGAGTCTTCTGGACTCCAGGGCCAGCACTCTATCTACTATGCCACCTAGCTGCCCTACCTAGCTACTGGTACTGCTATTCCTCAATAATTTGCCTATTAACTCAATTCCATTGTTGGTTTTTATAATTCTATCTAAACCTAGAAAATTGTGTTCTTCACCTTCCACAGGGAACCAGCTCTCTAGAAGCTTGAAACACCTTCCTTGGAGAAACTTGGCCAGAAAATTCAAACTAGCCTTGGACTATTTTGTGAAAGATCCCCCAAAGGAGAGGAAGATGGGTGGAGCCAGGAACCTACACTTAAGGCAAGGGAGATTGGCAGATTTTTTTTTTTGGTATTTTTTCTACAGCTTTTAAAAAATACAGAAATTTTTTAAAATGTGGACTTGCTCAAAGAATAATGCTGTCTTTTGTCAGCCCAGGTGCATGAATTTTTTATTTAGTAAACATAGTCATGTCAGAAAAAGTGGGAAAAGGAGACTAACTAGCTTGAAAGAAGGTTAGAAAGGTTCCTAGGAGGCAGGTCTACAGAGTTTAAATAACAAGCCCAGGGTTCACAGAGGGATTCAAACCCAACTCCTCTAATTCAAATTTGCAGTTCTAGAAATGTAGAATACCATTTTTTTGTTTATAAAATGCATCATCAATTAAATCACTGACTCTTAGACCAGGCTGTTCTTACTGATAGGCAGTGGAAGGTTATTAGTCACCCACAGAGCTCAATGCTTTTTAGCATTTTTAATCATTATCTTAGATGAAAAAAGAAATGATGCCATGTTTATCAAATGTGTCCATGACACAAAAGCTGGGAGGGATAACAAACAGCCTAAGTGATAAAATTAAGATTAATAAAAATCTTCACAGGCCAGAATGATGCACCAAAACTAAGATGAAACTTAATAAATGTCCTTAAGTTAAATAAATAATAAAGCAATCAGTCACACATGAACAGGATCTAATCAGCCTAGTTTAACAATGGGTCATGTGACAAAGACCTAGGAGTTTATGCTGACCACAATCAAGTTCAACATAAGCCACCACTATAATTGACTGCCAAAAACCTAACGCAATCTTTGCCCACATTAATAGAAGTCTGTTATTTAGATTAAAGCAGGAGATTTAGATTAAAATCCCATCTTCTCTGCTCTGGCCAGGCATCTGGAGCAGCATGACCAGGCCTAAGTGCATTTTTAATATTTTTAAAGCAATACTGACAATTCAGAGAAGGGTACAATTCAGAGAAGGGAAATCATGGTGGTGAAGTACCTGGAAACTGTGCCATCACATCATAGGATTATAGGGCTGGAAAGAACCATTAAAGGCCATCTAATCCAAATCTCTGGGTTTTGAGGTGAGGAATTTAAAGCCTCAAAAAACAAAACCACTTGCTCAAGGGTCACTGGGTAACATGTGGCAGAACATTAATCTGAATCTGGACCACCTGACTCCAAAGTACTTTTTCCACTAGAATGAGTAATCAATGAACATTTATAAAATGTCTATGATGTGGTTAAGGAGCAGCTTGGTATAGTGGATAGTGATCTGGTCTTAAACCTAGAAAGTTAGTCTGTGACTAGTTTTTAAGCACTTACTGTAAGCCAAGCACTATGCTAAGCCCTGGGATATGAAAAGAGGAAAAAGATAGTCCCTGTGCTCAAAGACCTCACAACCTAATGGAGGAGACAATAAGCAAACAAATATGTATAAACAAGCTACATACAGGATAAATAAGAAATAATTAGGAGAGGAAAGGCACTAGAGTTAAAAGGGACTAAGAAAGGCTTCCTGTAAAAGACGAGATTTTGGGTGGAACTTGAAACTGAAAAAGCCAGGAGGCAGAGATGAGTAAGGAGTGCATTCTAGGCATGGGGAACAGCCAGAGAAAATGCTTGGAGCCAAGAGACAGAATATCTTCTCTGTGGAAGAGTCAAGATGCCAGAGTCACTGGATGAAAGATACCAGTGGTAGAGAATAAGATGTAAGAAGACTAGAAAGGTAGGAGGGGGCAAGGTTATGAAGTATTTTGTATTTGATCCTGAAGGTAATAGGGAACTACTGATCAGATCTCTAGAAAAATCACTTTAGTGCTTGAATGGAGGATGGATTGGGATGGGGTGAGACTTGAGGCAGGCAGATCCATCAACAGGCCATTGCAATAGTCCAAGTGTGAGGTGATGAGGGTCCGCACCGGAGTGGTGGCAGTGTCAGAGGAGAGAGGAGGTGTATTCCAGAGATGTTGCAGAGGTCGAATCAACAGACTTTGGCAAAAGATTGGATATAGAGGGTGAGAGATAGTAAAGAATCCAAGATGACTCCTAGGTTTTGAGCCTGAGGGCCTGGGAGGATGGTGTTACCCTCTACAGTAATAAGGAAGGTAGGACAGGGGAGAGTTAAGACAATGAATTTTGTTTTGGACATATTGAGTTTAAGATGTCTACTGGACATGCAATTTGAGATGTCTGAAAGGCAGTTAGAGATATAAGACTGGAGGTCAGCAGAGAGTCTGGGGTAGGATAATTAAGTCTGAAAACAGTCAGCATAGAAATAATTAAATCCATGGGAGCTGATGAGATCACCAAGTGAGTTAGTATTGAGAGAAATGAGAAGAAGGCCCAGGACAGAATCCTGAGGGACATCTCTGGTGGGAGGGTGTGATCTAGAGGAGGATTTGGCAAAACAGACTGAGAAGGAGTGGTTAGATAAATAGGAGGAGAACCAGGGAGAGTGTTGTACTGAAAACTTAGAGAGAAGAGAGTATCAGGGCAGCTAGGTGGCAGAGTGGATAGAGCACTGGCCCTAGAGTCAGGAGGACTTGAGTTCAAATTCAACCTCAGACACTTGACACTCACTAGCTGTGTGACCCCGGGCAAGTCACTTAATCCCATTGCCTATCCTCCCCCCCCAAAAAAAAAGAAGAGAGTATCAAGGAAGAGAGGGTACTCAACAGTGTCAAAGGCTGCAGAGAGGTAAAGGAAAATGAAGATTGACAAAAGGCAAGTAGGTTCAGCTCCCACTTCTGACATGTAGAGTCAATTCTATAACTCAACATATAAGTTCCTAAAAATCACTTCACTGCACAAAGTCGCACAATAAATACTGCAGGGCTTATGGAAAAAGTGGAGTTGGAGCACACTTCCAGCCATAGATGATCCTTTTCTTTTAATGGTGTTGTCTCTGATGGTCTGCAGTATGGATTCCATTATACCCATTTCTCAGGAGATATCACATTTCCCCTCATTTCAGTCAAAATGCTGTATTTGTTTCAATCTTCTCTCCAATATTAAAGCTTTCCTAATGCACACACTGCATGGTATTTTTGAAACAGGATGCTCAGACATATTTGTGATGTTAAATAAGTATGTTTTTAATATATAAAAAACTTCACAAATGGGAAAGAATACCAAAAGACACCTTTGTAGGATAACACATGTGGCAAACTGAGGTAGTTAATAGCTGCTTAATGGATGTGTGTGTGTGTGTGTGTGTGTGTGTGTTTGTGCGCGCGCGCCTACAGTTTGTGCATTTCTAGATGATTCAGTTCATTTGGGTGCAGTTTTCTGTGTTCACAAGTTTTCCTTGTGGATGAAATTGCACATAAGCAAACACAAAATTCACATTATGCTCAAATCATTTCCTAACATAGAAATAATGATGGAACAAATTTACATTTTTCAAAACAAATGTCAGTGCAGAACTTACCATACTAACTTTGTGACCCCTGTACAAGTCATTTAAATTCTCAGTGCCTTAAGCAACTGTCTAAGATTATGAATAGCAAAAGTGTCAATCTGCACTGGTAGAAGGAATTTCCTCACCTAGGAGTTCCCTGTACCAATAAAATCACTAGCCTGATCCCTATCACTATCTCTTCTATGTGCCAGGCACTATGCTAGGTGAGGGCAATGCATATAAAAACGAAATAGTCCATGTCCTCATTCTAACAGATGATAAATACACTGTACACATATATAAACAAATATAAAACAAATAACTCTTTTCAAAAATATGCAAATAACACCATGCTTTTGAAGGAAATTACCAGGTTTTAGTTGGAAAAAAAGATGACAAAATGATATCTAGTCAATATTTTCAAGCTGAACAGTACCTTAGAAATTGCCTAAATTAAGCCCCTGATTTTACAATGAAAATGAGACTCAAACAGATAAGTGACTTGCTCAAAGTAACACCATTTTGACAATTGTCTTCAACGATTTGAAAGATTATCATGAGGAAGAAGGCTTGGTCTTTTGTTTTGCTCTGCAGGACAGGACTAGCTAGCACCAATAGGTAAAAGTTTCAGATTTTTGGCTTGACATAAAGAAGAACTCTCTAACAATGAGGGCAGTTCCCAAAATGGAATAGGCTGCCTCAAAATATAGTGAGATCTCCAACAATTAACGTCCTCTAATGTTCCCTCCAATATTAAGATAAAATTGTAGGTGACTGACCATATGATGTTCTAATGTAAGACGGGTGAAGAGATGGTCCTCACTGGCCCATTGTTGATGATGTTTCAAGTTTATCATTCTCTAATGTGGGTTAACAAACTCCTCTGCTAAAAAAACAAATACCTATATGGAGGCTAATGCTTTAGATTGTACTTCAGCTTGTATTAATTTGGGAAACTTTCCAACAGGAGAAGTTAGTGGCCCTCACATAATGAATGTAAAGACTAACAGATCATTAAAACTGGAAGGACCTGAAAGATCATTTAGTTCCAACCCTTCATTCTGCAGGTGAGAAAACTGAGGAGTAGAAAGATTAAATGACTTGTCTAAGGTCACTGTGAAGTCTGAGAAGCCTAGGCCCCTCCCTCTAGAGAAAGAAGCAGTAAGAAGCTTCATAAACATAGTCTCAAAACATCAGAGGAATTTTAGGAACTCATGTTTATTCTCATCTAACTTACTCATGACTGATGACTATAATCTGCTTACCTTGATCTGGGATATTTGCAAAAGGCTGCTGCTCCCTTTATGATCTTGAGTTTAAACCACAACAGTCTTCATCACTCCAAGGACACTCAGGTTCAGCTTGAAGTTCTGTGTAAGGATGTTTTCCTCCCATGTACAGCTTCATCTCTAAGAAATCACAAATCCAGATGCCTTGGACTGGATAGAAGCAGACTTGGAGCCAGATATTGATCAGATCCAGAAAGAGGCCAAAGAAAGAGAACTAATAGATATCAGGGAAGAGATGCTGGGATTACCTCAGTGTCTTTTGAGTTTTGACAAAGAGTCTACTGCAGGCTAGCTTTATTTCTAACTAAATTCCATGGGAAGGTACTGGGATAAAATGGAAAGAGAGCAGGCTCTGGAGTCAGGGAACCTGGGTTCACTTGATCCAATCATTCCTGCTAACGAAATTCCTTGAGAAAGCCATGTAGACTTGGGATGTCTCTGCTCCTTTTCCTCTCATCCTCTGTTAAACCCTCTGCAGTCTAGCTTCTGACTTCATCATGCAGTTGCAAATTCTCTCTCCAAAATTACCAATGACCTCTTACTCGCCAAATCTAATGGCCTTTTCTGAGTCCTGAGGCTTCTGGACCTCCCTGTAGCTTTTGGCACTGTTAATCACACTCATCTCCTAGAAACTCTGTCTTCTCCAGGTTTTCCTGACACTGTCCTCTCCTACTTCTCCTCTTACTTGTTTGACTACTCCTCCTCAGATTTCTTTAATGGTTCTTCATTCATTCTTCATTCATCTTACGCCTTTTAACTACAGGTCATTCCAGGGTTGTGTTGGAACCTGCTAAATTTTCAGTGTGAGCTTTACACCTCAGAAATGGGGAAATGCCACACACCAGGGCTTGATTTTTTTGTCTTTGTTGATTGCCTAGTTTGAAGAAAGTGATGGAGAAAATGTTAATGATGCAAACTAAACTTAAGATTGTGTGCATTTTTGAAGGCCCAGGTATTAAATATTTACCAGCACACCCATGGGTGTCTCCCAAAGCTCTCCTGGGGCTTCTTCTGTTCTCTTCTCCCTCAGTATCCCATGGTGGTCTCACCAGCTTCCACAAGTCCAATTACTATCTTTATGCAGATGATTCCCAGATCTATATATCCAGCTTTAACTTCTCTTCTGAGCCACAGTCACATATAGCCAATTGTCTTTGGACATCTCAGACTGGATAACTCGCAAATACTTTAAACTCTACACGTTCAAAAAGAACTCATCTTTTCTCTCAAATCTCTCTTCCTTTGAACTTTCCCATCACTGTTAAGGTCATCACCATCCTCCAGTCACCCAGACCCAAAGCCTCAGTATAATTTTTGACTCCTCAACTTTCACTTATCCCATACATTCGATCTATTGCCACATCTTGTTTCTTTCTTCGTAATATCTCTCATATACATCCCCATCTCTCCACTCACATAACCACCACCCTAGTTTAAGCCCTGGCCTATTTTCAGGAGCCTTCTACCTGGTCTCCCTTCCTCAAGCTTCTTCCTACTCCAATCTATTCTCCACTCAGCTGCCAAAATGATTTTCTCAAAGCATAGAACTAACAATGTCCCTTCCCCCACCCTCACCCCCCACACTGCCCCAACTCAGTGAACTCCAGTGGGTACCTATTACCTCCAGAACCAATTTTAAAATCTTCTCTTTGGCATTTAAAGCTCTTCAGATGCTTGATCCTTCCTACCTTTCCAGTCTTCTTACAACTCTATAGTTCAATGAGACCGGCCTTCTTTATGTTCCTCTCACAGGACACACACTGTCTCTGATTCCATGCATTTTTATTGACTGTCTCCCATGCCTGGAATGTTCTTTCTCCTTACCTCTGATTCCTGGCTTCCCTCAAGACTTAACTCAAATCCTTCCTTCTATATGAGGCCTTTCCTCTGAGGTTAATTTCCATTTACAGTGTCTATATCTTATATGTACAGGTATTTACATATTATCTCTACCATTAAAATATGAGCTCTTTGGAGGCAGAGAATATGTTTTTGCCTTTCTTTGCATCCCCAGAGCTTGCTTAGTACAGTGCCTGGCATGTGTAGTAATACTTAATAAATGCTTATCATTGACTAACTAAATTTGAATCCTGCCTCTGATACACATGTGTATGACCTTGAATAAATCATTTAAACTCCCAGAGGCTCAGTTTCCTCATCTGTAAAATGCTGGAGTTGGACTATATGGCCTCAGGACTCCCTTCCAGCCCTAGATTTATGATCCTATACTTGGAATTGTTGATCAGCCTTTTTCAGTTGTGTTTGACTCTTCACAATTTCATTTGAGATTTGCTTGGCAAAGACACTGGAGTGGTTTGCCATTTCCTTCTCCAGCTCATTTTACAGATGAGGAACTGAGGCAAACAGAGTTAAGTGACTTTGCCAGGATCACAAGCTAATAAGTGTCTGAGGCCAGATTTGAATTCAAATCTTTCTGACTCCAGTCCCAGCACTCTATCCACTTTTACCACCTAACTGTCACATAACTTAAATTAGGAAAGCATAAACATTTACTATTTTGCAGGAATTATTTTAGACCATCCAATTACCTCCATGACTAAGATACAGCATGGCATAGTGGATAAGGGACTAGACTTGGAGTCAAAAAGACCTAAGTCCTTCCTGCCTCACAGACTCATTGTGTGACCTTGGACAAATCACTTCACCTTACTGTGCCTCAGTTTCCTCCTCTATAAAATGAGGGAGTAAGAT
Organism: Phascolarctos cinereus; assembly: GCF_003287225.1. Classification (NCBI taxonomy): domain Eukaryota; kingdom Metazoa; phylum Chordata; class Mammalia; order Diprotodontia; family Phascolarctidae; genus Phascolarctos; species Phascolarctos cinereus. The sequence continues at coordinate 193,088,078 of NW_027556098.1, forward strand.
TCATTGCCCTCTAAGGATCTTTCTAGCTCTAAATCTATGGTTCCGTAAATTTTCTTTATGGTCCAAACTCAGCTCATGTAAATTCTGTGACTACTTGCCTGAAAAATCATTTTAATTCTCTCTTACAAATATGGCAGACATCACTGTTGGGTTATGGGCTTTCAGACCATTATTACTGAAAAGTCAAAGATGCACTTTAAGGATTGAAAGGACTGTGTTATAAACTGGAACAGTACCTGCTTGAATTACAGGAAGGAACAGCCAAAAGAATGAGAAACAATATATTCCTTCACCAAATCCAACAAAATTAATTCTCCCAGCACTTCATGGTGCTTGCTTGGGTAAATTACCCATGGTTCTGGGTAAGTTATCCAAAAGCATGCCTAGCAGTCAACATTCATTGTCCTAGGACAATTCTCTTTCTTTAAATCACAGATATACATTAATAATTCCTGCATGACCTGTATTTCTTTGAGTGCAGAAATTTCAACAAGCATTTTAACAACCAAATACACTCCTCTATTTTTGGAACCATTCTGTGTCACTTTCAGTATTAACTGAAACTGCTTTCATTCTTTCCTAATACAACATTTGAAGAGAGACAAAGACCAAGATAGAGAGAAACAGAGAAACAAAGAGAGAAGGGAAGGGAAGGGAAGGGAAGGGAAGGGAAGGGAAGGGAAGGGAAGGGAAGGGAAGGGAAGGGAAGGGAAGGGAAGGGAAGGGAAGGGAAGTTAGAGAAAACATTTATTAAATATTTCATATGTGTCAGGTGCTGTGCTAAGCTCTGGAAATACAGTACAAACAAAAAGAAAGATTATCCCTACCCCAAAGGAGCTTACATTCTAATGGAGAAGATGACACATAAAAAGGAGCTGAAAAGGAGGGGAAGCAAAGAGGGGAGAGGAGCAATTTGCCCATAAAAGTGGAGGGGCAAGAGGGTAAGGTAGAAAAGTCTGCAGTCAGGAGTGGAACTGGAACTGAAGTGAGCCATGACTGGCCTGGGCATTTCCTCTGGGCAGGAAATCACCAATGGGAGGAGGGGGCCAGCCTCAGGGCAGAGGCATTGCCAAAGTGAGAAAGCACCTGGGACAGAGGTTGAAAGGTCCAGAGAGTGAGCAGTGGAGCCAGGAATAAAGTGAGTGGTGGCTGGCTCAGGCACTTCGTCAAATCAAGATGTCAGACAAGAATTCCTAAATGGGAAGATGGGGCTGGCTACAGGGGCAGGAAATAATTAATAGGCTTCCTACATGAACACAAACTTGACTACATAGCCATCAAAGGTAAAGTGGGAAAGTGCCAAGATCCTGTTTACTGATCCCTTTAAGGGGCAAGATGGGATGTGAGCAGCAAGTGATGGCCACTTGAGAGGAACATTCACCAGCCACTCAAGGCTGACTGTCTTGCTTCTCAAGGCTGATGACCTCTTGATCCTGAGCTAATTCTCTGGCATTTTGACCCCAGCTTGTTCTTGGCTCTTTATCTCCTCTTGACCCCTCTCCTGACTGCCCAATCAGTCATTCTGATCTGTTTTTTGTCATCTTTGTTTCAGCTGTCACTCTGACCCAACTTTCTCAGCAAGAATTTAGTTTTGACTTAGTTTTGGCATTCTGATTTCTGTTTCATTTCTGCTCCTAGTTCTACAGTTTGAGTCCTCTCCTCCCACCCCAACCCCACCCCAAGTCAGACACTATCTGCAGACACTACCCCTTGTTAGGTATAGCTAACGTTTCAGGATATTAACTTTTAACTTCTTTCCTGTCTGGGGGAACATAATTCCCTGAAAACTAACCAAAGACAGTAGTGCATTAATGGAACTTGTATGTGTATGTGTGTTTATTATGCACATACATTATGTGACCCTGGGCAAATCACTTGGTCTCAGTTTCCTCATCTGTAAAATGAAGGGTTTGGACTAGATGGCCTCTAAGATCTCTTCCAGATCTAAATCTTTGATCATACATGCACAGCCCTATACCACCTGTCCCAGGGGCTACAAAGAAGAATAATTGTGACTGTGAGAGCTGAATTTCTTTGAATATAGAGATTTTAAAAAGAAATTTAGCAACCAAATATACATATCTATGCTTGGATAAATTCTAACCTGCTTAGCTTTTCAGGGTCACTAGAACCTTGGATGGAGACATGCTGTCCTCCTGAAGGAGATTATAAATCTAGGGAAGGCAAGACATGCGCACCTAAAAAATTAAATAGCAATCCTGCCAGGAGCACCTGCGTCCCCGGCTGTGGTCTGATGCCGGCAGAGTGTGAAGAGAGAAAGAACAGGTGAGAGCAGTGAATAACAAACTCTGTTTATTGATCTGAGGGCTCAGGCTTATATAGTACTGGATCAAGCAATAGTAACATTATTATTCGTGAAAAGTACAAATCTAATTAAGTGATTTCCTTACTTCCTTGTACCTTGACTGTTACATTCTTTCCTGCATCATGTCCTGTACCCCATCCATTTCCTCCCTTCCTGCGTCCTGTTCTCAAGAGATGGAACAGGGGGGTGGTGAGCCGACATCCTGAGTTTCACAGCTGTCAGGCTTAGTACAAGCTATAGGTAAGACCCGGGCTGGCCTAAGCCCTCCAACTCCTCAAAGCCAGCCCTCTACACAATCCAAGAGCTAAATAGTAACAGAAGGCAAGACACAAGAAGTATAAGAAGGCTGCATGTGACTAGGAGCCAAAGACTGGTTCAGATCATAACTATTATGACTTCACAGTAGGGAGAGATCACTGTGGGTTGGAGTGGTCAAGGAAGGATACATGGAGGAAGTGGGAATGGAATTGGTCTTTAAAGAATGGATGGGAGTTGAATAGGGAAAAAGAAAGACAGAGAATTATCCCAGGGCAAGGTTTAGAAGGGAAGAAGGGAAGAAGCATTTATTAAGCACCTACCAAAGGAGAGAATAGTGTGAATATAACGCTTTCAGCCTGAAAAGCAAATTGGATGTATGCTTTCTAAAAATAAAGTTCTCCATAGAATCTCAGAGCTGGAAAGGACTTCAAAGTTCACATATTACAGTATGTTCCTGAATGAGAAACTTTTTTACTATGAGCCTAACATGTTACCATCCAGCATTTGCCTGAAGACCTCTCTAACTACCTTCCAAGTCAGCCCATTCCAAGTTTCAGTAGCTCTAAATGTCAAGAAGTTTTCTTTACATCAAGCCAAAATATACTTATACCCTTCCATATTGCTGGGGTTAGAGAAATGCCCTGCACCCCTACTCTGAGATGTGGAAAATCTGTGCAAAATTTTTTGCCCCTCCCTTTGTACAGAGAAGAAGTCTGACTTATTATGGTATTAAAAGATAAAATGTTGATATTATACAATACTACACATATGTTTTATGCATTTATGAGTTTCTAAACTTTTTCCATGTCATCTGCTGGTTTCTGAGTGTTGTCTCTGTCTTCCACAAAACTCCCCCAAAATTTCCATTTAATTTCTTATGCCAACCTTCAATACACCAGCAAAACCTCGATGGGGAAAGTCATGACATGGAAGGAATAACTACACGTCTTTTGGCAACATCTACCCATTTCTGAGTTCTTCCCTTTGAGACCAAACAGAACAAATCTTTTTTTTTTAAGTTATATTGATGTGTTCTGTTTTCCCATTACAAACATTTATAGATTATTCCCATTTCATGAGAGGTCTCTTACAACACGGTAAAACAATTAAGTAAAACTAATAATATAGTGACCTCATCTGAAGTACATGGCAACAGTCTATATGTGTAGCACCTCTTTTAATAATGATAATAATAACGGACATCTTTTCTCTCCCTTCCACTCCCCACTCCATTAGGAAAAAAAAGCAAAACAAATTTCTTGTAACAAATATACATAGTCAAACAAAATAAATTCCCTTAATGTCTATATACAAAAAAAATACATGTCTCATTTTGCATTGTAAAACATGGATAGCATATTTCATCATTAATCCTCTGGAATTATGAAGGGTCATTGTATTGATCACAGTTCTTACAGCTTTTAAAGTTGTGTATTTTACAGGGTTGTTTTTAGGGTATAAATCATTTTCCTGACTCTGCATGTTTCATTATTCATCATTCTATAAAAGTCCTCCAAATTGTTCATTTTTCTAATCTTGATGTTATAGTATAAATTATTCTTCTGATTCTGCTCATTTTAAATCTAATCTGTCTTCCACACAATAGTTTATCAAGTGCTCAAAGGCATCTAAATCTTCTCTTCTCCAGGCTAGATATCCTAAGCTTTTTTAAATCTGTTCTAACCATAACAACAACAACAGTAGAAATAATATTAGCTAACATTTAAATAGCAGCTGTTATATGTCAGGCACTGTGCTAAGTGCCTTACAAATAATCAATCCTTGCAACAACGCTGGGATATAAGTAGTATTATGACCCCCATTTTACAGTTGTGGAAACTGAGGCAAACAGGTTAAATGACTTGCCCAAGATCACATAGCTAGTATCTTGAGGAAAAATTTGAACCCAAGTCTTCCAGACTCTGGGCCCAGAACTACCTAGCTATTTCATATGGCATGCCCTTGGAGACCTGCAATATCATGGTTTCTCATCTCCATATTTCTCCAGCTTATTTATGTCTTTTCTGAAATATGGCACCTAAAATTGAACTCAACACTCCAGATGTGCTCTTGTCCAGAGTGTGATAGTACTGCTACTGTCTTAATTCCAAATTCTATGCTTCTCTTAATGTAACCTAATACTATCTTACTTATTTATCATTTTCCTGACTCTGCTTGTTTCATTATTCATCATTCTATAAAAGTCCTCCAAATTGTTCATTTTTCTAATCTTGATGTTATAGTATAAATTGTTCTTCTGATTCTGCTTATTTTAAATCTAATCTGTCTTCCACACAATAGTTTATCAAGTGCTCAGAGGCATCTAAATCTTCTATTAACTCGTATTGAGCTTGCAGTCCACTAAGACTCCTGGATCTTTTTCAGAAAAACTACTATCTAGCCATGCATCCCCCTACTAGTATATGTGAAATTGATTTTTTGGATACAAGTCTAGGACTTTACACCTAACCATATTAAATTACTTCCTATTAAATTTAATCCAACATTCTAGCTTATTAAGATCTTTTGAGATTCTCACTCTGTCATCCAACAAGTTAGCTGATCCTATTAGCATCATCTCTTCTGTATATTTGATAGACAGGCTAGCTATGCCTTTATCCAAGTCATTGACAAAAATGTGGTATAGCATAGATCCCTGGGACACTTCCCAAGAGGCAGCCCTCTCTATAAGTTGATAGTGAAGCCATTAATGATGATCCTTTGGATCTGGTCACTCAGCTACTTCTAAATCCACCTAACTGAATATGCTATATCACAATGGAAAGAGCACTGGTTCTGGAATCAGGGAAATTGAGTTTAAATCCTACCTCTAACATTTATTGCCTCTGTGACCTTGTATGAGTTACCTAACAACTATGAGTCTCATCTAGTTGAACTAGACGATAATAATGGTAGTTAATATTGGCACTTAGAGGTTTTCAAAGTGCTTTACCCATATCATCTCATTTTATCCTCACAACAATCCTGGGAGATAGATGTTTTTATTATTCTCATTGGTTGGCATACTCCCACCCCCTCACACTCTCCCCATCCTAGTGGATCTGAACCCCTGGCTGTTACGGAACAAACTCTCCCAACTACAACTACCTTCTTCTTTCATCTCATCCCCTTAACCATATCTTACTAATACCCCACTTTAGATCTACCCACCTTTCCATTCCACTATGTTTTCCAGAATGCCTGCTCCATAAATAGCACACTTGCTTTCATCTTAAACCTTTTCCTTTATCATACTTTCCATCCTCTGGCTCCCTACTGTAGACATTACATCCCTGGGCAGCCTTTCCAGTACTGGCTGCACTTTTATTCATCCCTCTGACTCTGTCATAGTAGAGGAGTTGGAACGCTCCCTATTGCTGCTTCCAGATTCCCCTCCCACCAGAATCATTCAGCAGCCTCTCCTCCTCTGAGATTCACATTATTGAAATTTATTGCACAATTCAGATCCTGGTAGCTGTTATCTGTTGAACCCTAGGAAATTCACCTTCCTTCCTCAATTACTGCCTAGCTCACAGTCTTTTACTCCGGCTTTCATATGAGGAGACTTCAACATACATATAGATACTCCCTCAAATACTGTAACTGCTCAGTTGCTCAATCTACTTAATTCCCATGGCCTCTTGATGAGGGTGAAAGAGGAGAGTGTCAAAGCTGGCTTGAAGTTTAACATCAAAAAAAACTAAGATCTTGGCAACTGGTACTATTACTGCCTGGCAACAGAAAGAGAAGAAATGGAAGAAGTGTTAGATTTTATATTCTTGGGCTCAAAAATCACTGCAGACATCAACCGCAGCTATGAAATTAAAAGAAGCTTGCTCCTTAGAAAGAAAGCCATGGCAAATCTGGACAGCATACAAGCAGACACATCACCTTGCTGACAAAGGTCCATATACTCAAAGCTATGGTTTTTCCAATAGCAATGTATGGCTGTGAGATTTGGAGTATAAGAAAAGCTTAGTGCCACAAAATTGTTCTTTTTAATTATGGTGCTGGTGAAGATTTTTGAGATTCCCTTGGATAGCAAAATCAAATCAGCCAATACTTAGGGAAATTAATTCAGGCTGTTCACCAGAAGGTGAAATACTGAAGCTGAAGCTTAAATACTTTGGCCACATAATGAGACAACAGGACTCACTGGAAAAGACCCTGCTGTTGGGAAAGATTGAAGGCAAAAGGAAAAGGGGATGGCAGAGGATGAGAGGGATAGATAGTGTAATGGAAACAATGAACATGAACTTGGGCAGACTTCAAGAAAGAGTGGAGGATAGGAGAGCCTGGCATGGACACCACTGAATTACTGAACAACAATGCTAACTCTACTCCTCCTCAGCTACACATAGAAACAGTCACACTCTCATGATCTTGAGATCATCCACAATTGTTGTACTTCCATGTTCATTGACTTCGAAATTCCTCTACTTGATCACTATCTTTATCATTACATCATTCCCTTTGCCTTACAATTCCAAACTCCCTTCTTTCATTCTTTCCCACCCCCTCAATCTTGCATAGGCTGCACTTCTCAACCCACTGGGGAAACAGGTTCACTTTACATTTCTACACTTAAACCACTTACCCATTTGTCCTACCACCAATTGTGCCTTGCCAAACCTCAGTCTTTGAGTACTCCCATCTATTGCTGTCACTCTTTTTCATAAGTGGCTGAATGAAGCTGGAGAAAGTCATGAAACCCTACTGCTTGGGACCGCTACAAATTTATGTAATAGAATCTCAGCTGGACTTCACTGCATTAAGGCAATCTCTTTACATCTTCTTCATCAATTCACTCTCCCATTCACCACAACAGCCATTCTAAATGTTTTTATTCCTTCTCCAGCCTTTCATAGCATTTATCTCCTCTACCTTATCATCTGAGTGTCTTGTCTCATACTTTACTGAAAAAAATGGTGGCCATTTGCTAAAAGCTCCCTCTTCTTTCCTCCTGTCCTTTGTACATCACTCAGAAACCTCCCACTATCTCCTCTTTCACCCTTGTCTCTCATGAAGAGATAGCCCTTCCCAATTGCCACTCCTCTACATGCATCTTTGATCCCATCCTATCCTGTCTTCTCCAGTAGACTGTCCTACTATCATTGCCTCTCTCTCTCTCTCTCTCTCTCTCTCTCTCTCTCTCTCTCTCTCTCTCTCTCTCTCTTTCTCTCTCTCTTTCTCTCTCTCTCTGTGTGTCCATTGGCTCCTTCCTTGCTGTCTACTAACAGATTCACATCCTCCTTCCTTAAAAAACCCTCACTTGGTTCTACCATTCCTTCTAGCTATTGCCACACATCTCTCTTCTTCTTATCAGCTAAATTCCTTGAGAAAGTCATCTGCATTCAAGGTGTCTCTGCCTCAATTATTCTCACTCAGTTCTAAACCCTCTACAATCTAGTTTCTAATTTCATCATTCAATTGAAACTTTTCTCTCCAGAGTAACCAGTAATCTCTTCCTTACCAAATCTAATGGCCTTTCCTCAGTCCTTATGCTTTTTGGCCTCTCTACAGCTTTTAACTTAGTCATTCACCCTCCTCTCCTAAATACCTTGTCCTTTCTAGGTTACTATGACATTTCTGTCTCCTTGTTCTCATCTTACCTGTCTAATCACTCCTCAGTTTCCTTTCCTAGATCTTCATCCTGATCATGACCATTAGCTGTAAGTGCCCACCAAGGCTCTCTTCTGAGCCATCTTCTCTTCTCTCTCTATACTTTCTTGGTGATCTCATTGGCTTCCATGGGTTTAGTTATCATCTCTGTACAGATGATTCCCAGGTCTAACCAGCCTTAATCTCTCTCCAAAACTCTAATCTCATATTACCAACTACCTTTTGGACATCTCAAACTGGATGGCCCATAGGCATCTCAAATTCAACATGCCCCAAACAGAAATCACTGGCTTTCTCTGCAAAACCTCCCCTGTTCTGAACTGTCTTATTCCTGTTGAGGGCATCACCATCCTTCCAGTCACCCAGGCTGCAAATTCACTGTCGTCCTTGAATTCTCTCTTGAACTCACTGAACATGGCCAATATGTTGTCAAGTCTCATCATATCTTCCCACCTTTACAACATCTCTTGTACACATCCCCTTCTTTCTACTCACACAGCCACCACCGAGGTATAGCCCATCACCTTATACCTGAACTATTGCAATAGCCTTGCAAGAGATAATCTCCTTTCCTCAAGGCTTTCTCCACTCTAATCCACCATCTATTCAGCTGCCAAAGTTATTTTCTTAAAGGACAGGTCTGGACATGTCACTCTCCCTTCCCCCTCCCACACTTAATAAACTCTATTACCTCCCTATTAACTCCAGGATTAAATATAAAATTCTCTTTGGCTTTTAAAGCCCTTCACAACTATGCTTCTATCTTTCTGTTCTTACATTTCATTTATTATGAGGTCATGTGTACTTTAAGATCTGCCTTCTTGCTGTCTTTCACACAAGACACTCTATTTCCAGCTTCCTTACCTTCTCAATGACTGTCCCCCATGTTTGGAGTGTTCTCCTTTTTTGCCTCTGACTCATGATTTCCCTGAAGACTCAGCTCAAATCTGACCTCCAGGATGCCTTTCCTAGTCCCCATTGTACGACCCTACCCCTTAGCCCTCCATTCCCTCTGAGATCACCTTTATCCATTCTGTATACATCTTGTATGTATAGATTTATTTACATGTTGCCTTCCCCATTACAGAGTGAGCTCTTTTAAGGGAAGGACTTTTTTTCCTTTTTTTTTTTTTTGTGCTCCCCTGCTTAGCCAATTCCTAGGAAACTGTGAGTGTTTGATCACTCACTAATCAACTGAGGCAGATTGAGAATTATGTGATTTGCCTAGGGTCATACAGCTAGTGTGAGATGGCCTCTGAGGTCCTTTCTAGCTTTATTTCTTTGATCCTATGATCATGCCCTCATCTCTTCATCGAATCCATAAGAATACCATGAGAGATTTTTGTCAAATGTCTTCTGAAGTCCAGGTTAAACAATTATCTATAGCATGATGGGAGTTTGGCATGATTTTTTTCTTGATAAAGGCATGTTGGCTGTTTTTGATCACCACTTCCTATTCTAGACATTCTCTAACCATCCCTTTAACAATATGTCATAGCATTTTTCTCCAGGAATCAAAGAAGCTCACTAGCCTATAGTTTGCAATTTTTTTTTACAAAGGGGACATTCACTCCCATTCTGTTCTGTGGTACCTCTCTCATTCTTCTACAATCTTTTATTTAATTAATTTATCTATTTTTAGTTTTCAACATTCACTTTCATAAGATTTTGAATTTTAAATTTTCCCCCCATACTTCCAGTGCCCCTCCCCAAGACAGCATGCAATCTGATATAGGCTCTACATATACATTCATATTAAACATATTTTCACATTAGTCGTATTATGAAGAAGTATTAGAACCAATGATTCTCCCACAATCTTTCAAAGATCCCTGGCAATGGTTCAGTGATCACAGTGGAAGGTACTTTGTCTAGTTCTGGTGACATGAGCACATTGAAAACAGTTAAAAGTTTTACTATTATCTCTTCATTTATCTTGAGTTTCAACTCTCTATTAGCCATTTTTGTTCAGTCCTCTTTAATCTAAAGATCTTTCTTCTTGGCAGAGGAAATAAGCAAAATAAATAATTCTGCCATGTCTCTGTTCTTTGTTATCATGCTCCCATCCACCCTGACCATTCTCTTTGATCTTCCTCTTCCCAATATTGCTTAAACAAAACCCAGACCCTTTATTATCCTTAGCATTCCTCTCCAGTCACAGAGATTCAGCTTAGAAATTACCCTAGAGATTAGAAGACTTGTTCCTTAAATGCCCTAGATTTTTATATTTATAAAAAAGATATCTTTTTCCTATGAGAGTGGCCAGGAAGCTAGCAAGTACTCTGGTTTCACATGATTTTAAGGGCTTGATCCTAACCAATTTCTCCTCCTTCGGTTCATTGTTCCACACCTTGATTAAGCTAAAAGAGTTTCTAAAATAAAAAATTAACTTGTAACTAGAACATTCCAAATGGGGGTAACAGGGTCACTACATCACTACAATTTACAACATAGTTATTGGATGTCATATAGGACAGCTTTTATTTCACTCCCACAGAAAACGCACATGACATTAAGGAGCTCATGGTCACATAGAGAAGCATTAAATACTCAAACAGTTCGTCAGGTTCCCATTAGGAAGGAAAGAAATTTAGGGTTGCTCTTGGAGCAATCTGTCATTCTAGTGAATCTCTCTTCCTCCTAGAACCCTCTTATTTAATCCAGTTAGTTTCCCCAAGACATGTCATATAACCCTCAATTGCCTCGTCCATTGGACTCTGAGTATTAGACTGCTCTCAAAAGTAAACATGCTCCAAAGCCTTCTGAATAATCAAATCTGATCTCTTTGTACCTTTATTGTCTGAATAAGTTACCAACTTTGCTCTCCAAGAAGGATGCCTGGTAAAAGTACACATACTGTCTTATTATTTCTTCGAGGAGTATGTTGCATCCACATGTCTTCTCTCTAGAATGTATAGCATCATATTTGCTTCATAACTGATAAATAGAAGTATGTATAGAATAATTTTACACACACATACATATATTCATGTGTACATATACATATGTATGTGTATATGTGTATATATATTACATATGTGTATATATATTTGTGTATAATGGTTGCCATCTCTGAGGCAGGAGATGGAGCAGGGAAGAAAAAAGGTGAAAAAAGGAAATGTACATGATAACTTTGCTGTGTATTTAAAAGGAAATAACAGGCTATACATAGTGATTTTGCAGTTTCACGTGTAATCATCTTTTTTATTATACTATGTTATAGAAATGCTTGTTTTATTCCATAAATTAAAAATAAATAAATTTAAATTTTTTTAAAAAAAGAAAGTATAGAATCTGTACTCTAAAACTCAGGAACTCTTGAACTTGGGCTATCCACAAAATAATTCCATAATTTGTGACCCCAGGAAATAGTCCTCTAGGACAGGACTAGATTCTGGGGTCCTGCTACCAAGGGAATTAAAAATCCAACCCATTCCCAACTCTTCCTGTATACACTATGTTGGTGTTTAAGAACAGTGTCCTTGAACAATGCCTACCTCTTGGGTTTTCTGTGAGTATACATTTGCCGCAGCCATATGCTTCTGCCATGTTACCATTATTACTCCTGGCTGTACATGCCAAAGAAATACCTTCCCCAGTTCCTGCGATCTGGAAGAAGTTGGGAGGAGGGGAGGTATTACTGAAAAAGCTTCCAGAAAGTATCAATAGCCTGCTTTTACAATTCAGGGAAAGGTAGCTGATTCTCAGGCAATCTGTTCATCTGGAATTCTCTGTATCCTATCAGTTAGGTCAAAAAATTGGTCCATGCCCTGTAATCTGTTCGATTGTGATGGAAGTACCTTTTTCAAACCTTTCCATCCTTCCTCAAAACTCCCATAGCACCACTCCCCCTACCCTTTCTTCTGTGGACCTTGCCTCATGTTTCATTGAAAAAAATTAGACCATTCACTGAGAGCTCTCTCTTCTCCTCATCACCTCATTTCATATCATGCAAATGCCTTCAGCCACTATCTCCTACTTCACTCGTATATAATATGAGTGGTGGCCTTTCTTGCCAAGGCAAACACATGTACAGGTAATTCTTTTCTGCCTTTTGTTCCACATCAGATTTCCCCCTCTATCATCTCTACTCTCTTCCTAATCTTCAATCGCTTTCTGTCCACTGGCCGCTTTTAAGGCCCTTCATAAATGGCCCCTTCCTACCTTTCCAGTCTTCTTATAACTTGTATTAGAAGGTATGAGACCTTGTATAAGGTCTATGTATTTTTTTAGGAGGCTTTCTGACTCCAGACCCAGCACTTTATCCACTGCACCACTTAACTGACCATAGATCCATATATTCTGAGATCCAGGATGCAGTGACATTGGCCTTCTTGCTGTTCTTCTCACAAGTTTCTCCATCCTCTCGACTCTGAGAATTTTTACTCCTCTCCTGCCTCACACTCTCTTTTTCCTCTTCTCTACCTTCTGGCTTCCTTCAATTCCCAGCTAAAAATCCTACCACCTTCTATAAGAAATCTTTCCCAATCTCCATTAATGTCAACACTTTCCCTCTCCTGAATATCTCCAATTTATCCTGTGTATCTTTTGTTTGTATGTGGTTGTTTGCATGTTGTCTCTCCCATTAGACTGTGAGTTCCATGAAAGAGGTGACTGTCTTTTGCCTTTACAAAATACCTGGCAGATAGCAGGAGCTTAGTACATGTTTGTCAACTTCAGTGAGGACCTGTTCAATTTGATCCAGGACTAACAATAATGCCACCCTCTTTAATCTCATCAGACCACTCATCCTTGAGTCTTGGGATCCACCCTTTCACATATAGGGCTATAGAAATGACTGAAGTAGGTTGATCTCATTTCTTTTCAAGTCAATTTAATAGATGTTTATTAAGTGGCTACTATGCACCACTTTTTTGAGGAAAAATTGCTTATTGGGTCACACCAAGATACTGTAAATATTTTAAAATAATACCAAATTAATCCCTGGAATAGATTACATGGAGATCAAATGATCAAAAAAGTTCTAATTTTAGTTTGTTCCAGGGGCTATTAAAAGTCCAAAAGTTGATTTTTAAAAAGAAAGACGATTATTCTAATAACTTTGAATGTTCAGCTCTTGCAATCATTGAGTCAGGCTTCACCCCTTGTGTAAACTCCTCTTGAAATTCATCATCTGCTGCACTAAGATATTGTTCAGGTTCTGCATTCTTATCCCCCAGCTGAACTTTATTTTAGTTTCATTTAGTGAGGTTGGCACTTGTCAGATACCAAAAGTACATCAGGATATGAACAAACTTTCTTTATCATCATAGTAAACAGAGATGGTATCTACCATGGGGAATTTCTGGGAAAGTTATAATACAACACAATACAATACAACACGACACAATATAAAGCACATTTATTAAGTGCCTACTATACATCAGGCACCCTAATAAATGCTGGGGATACAAATAAGAAAAAGAAAAACAATCTCTACCCTCAAGGAGATTACAATCTAATAAGAAACCTTAAAACACAAAAGAACACTGAGGATGGGAGCATGATGATGGTGGAGTCTGTTACAAGGAGGGCAGCTGAAGGAAAATGAAGAATTGACTGGGCTTCTAAGACTTCTTTAAATACTCGGCTTTGAGAGGAGTTTTTTGCTCTTCCTTCAAGCCCTCCAATCAGAGGAACAGAGGCAATTGAGGGTACTGATGAAGCGTGAGTACCAAAGCCAATGAAGTCTCAGGATAATGAACTTTTCCTTGGAGTGAAGGAGGATGGATAAGGGCAGGGAAAAATTATGATGTAGAGTCAAATCCAAGGAGTGCAGCTGGTGGAAAATAACACATCTAACGACAAAATATGATATTAGAAGAAATAAAGCTAAAGAGGGCGCTAATTTCCATAGGAAAAAAGTTAAAATTGGGGAAATAGCATTCTGATGGGACAAAATTTATACTGTTAATGTTTCAATGAGGTCTTTCAGAGACCAATGTTTGTATAATTTTTATAATGATATCACCAACATCCCCTCCTCATAACATTCTTTCTTTTCTTCACCTAGAAATCTAACAGTTTCTTACTTGACAAATGAGGCAAGGACAAGGGTTACCGGCCCCATACATTCCTTTGCAAATCTGTGATTATTTGTAAGAGCATGGGGTGGGATAACATGAGGTTGAATGGGAGAATGGTCCTGTGAGCTCCCTGAGAGCAAGGATTGTTGTTTTGTTTTGTTTTGTCTTGTTTTGCCTTTCTTTGTATCTACAGCCTTAGTACAATGCCTAGCACACAGTAGGTGCTTAATAAATGCTTGTTGATTTGACTTAATTCTGCTGACATATTGGTCTTTTTGGAGTCCCTGAAATTTGTTTGTGGCAGCTAGGGGGCACAGTGGATAGAGCACTGGGCTTGAAATCAGGAAGATTCATCTTCATGAGTTCAAATCCAGCCTCAGACACTTACTAGCTGTGTGACTCTGGACAAGTCACTTAAACTCAGTTCCTCATCTGTAAAACGAGCTGGAGAAGGAGATGGCAAACCACTCCAGTATCTTTGCCAACAAAACCTCAAATTGGGTCACAAAGAGTCAGACACATGGAGGGGGATGGTAAATTCAGGGAGAAGAGATGGGGTTGGTAATTTGGTTGGCATGTCTTGTGATTGATTGATTGGTACTACCTTGAGCCTGAATATTTTCTAATTGGTTTTAGTAACTGGTTATTCTCTACTCTCCATCAGTTAGAAAGCAGATAGGATTCCAAGCTCTGAAAAAAGGGTATCTTTATACCATGGGATTTGCTTCCTGGGAGTTGGTGAAGGAATTTGTTGGTCATGCTTTTATAAGGAATCAGTGTTCCCTAGTTCATAAATAATTTCCAGGATCCAAGCTCTTGTTGCCCCATACTCTTCTGGGAGATGTAGTCTAGATGGAGAGTGCTAAGCCACCTAGACACAGGCTTCTTCCAAAAGTTTCCTAGGAAATACCTGTCCCTTATTAGCAACAACATGAAGTAATGTATTTGTCAGGGTAACCTTATGCTGAGCACAAGTACACAAAGATAAATAAGATCCTTTTCTTGCCTTGAAGGAGTTTACAATTATAAATCATTAAGTATCTTACAAATGCATACTATGATCAGATAAAGTTACAGAAGTGCTAATGGTCACAAGAGAACTCTATAGGGACTGCTGGACCAAACTGTATCCCTCAGCATTTGGTTGCTAGGTTTATATACTAAACCTGTTAAGAGGCAGTGGAGATTGTTACTTTGAACTTATTGATTCGAGAATTTATTTGTTTGTTTATTTCTTCTTCCAGCTAAATAAAATATTGATTTCCTCTAATTGAAAATTAGTAAGGGCCAATCCAGAACACAAAATGGCATGTGTGCCCTTTAATATTTTTTTTCCACTGTCACATTTGTTTCAATAGGTTTATCATTCCATGCTTGGAAAACATTTACTTGGTTTCAAGAAGACAATGCATGTTCTGTGTGTCACAAAATAAACATTGCGGTTTGTGTCATTAAGCTGGTGATTAAAAATAGGAACTACTCTCAAACTCTATCAAGTATTTCTCAAAAGACTGAGAAAAGCAAACCTTATTCAATACCAGCTTAATCTCTTATTCTAGAGCATCAACTAGGTTGAATAAAGATATTTTAAGCAAGAGAAACCAAGTAAATTTTGCCACAGTCCTCACTGAAAGCTCTCTGTTGAGGTGTATGTAGGGTCACCATTTTGAGACCTGAATCCTTTAAACTATTTTGAACTCATAAGACTTCCTTAACATGCCTGCCAGTTCTGTGGGTTTTTTTTTAAAAAAAAGATATAGGTAAGACAATAAATATTTAATATGAAGGAGCAAGTTTGAATTCATAGTTCTATGAAAAACTAAGCCAACAACAGTTTCAATGAGCTCCCTATGTCTCTACGTGTCTGTCTCCCTCTTTTTCTCTCTCTTTTTACTCCCTTTTAGGTCAAGTCAGTGGAAAATGGTGAAGAAAAACTTCATAGGGGTGGGTGACCTCCTCCATGATAGTCTTTTGCAAAAAGTCCCAATGGAGCTCCCCAAAGCTACAGGAAGTGAAGAGACTTAATTCCCAGAGGCTTCTACAGCTGTGGGGCTTGGAAAGGTCACATTCCTGGACCTCCATTCAATTATCCTGACCAAGAAAACCCCAAACATCTGAGTTTTCTGTTTTTAAAGTAAGGTTCTGACTCTTCACCTCCTAAAGGACACTTGCTGTTGTGTGATCCCACCTATTTTAAAAGCCAAACAAAACACTGTCTCCAGGTAAGCTAGCAACAGAGACCATTCTTTTCCAGCAGCCACAGTAAATAATCGACACAATGAAGAGAGGCATAAGAGAAATAACAGCAAAGTGGAAGAAGGCCAAGATTTACACATTCTTGCTGTTTGGTGTTTCCTGCTAGTAAAGTTTCATAAATCTTGGGATTTGAAACAAACTTGATAAAAATTATTAATTATGCATAAGAAAATGTTTACTAGTTAGAGAAGCCACAAAGCCTTCGTTCTAAAGTTACAATGAGTAACCAGCTCTGTATTTTAAAAGTTACTTCTTGTTTCTAACACTCTAGGCAAACTGAACTAATAGGTCAAAGTATGTTTACTATTGTTTTTCTTAAATAAACCAAGTTGGCTTCAAGATTTTTCAGGAGAAGCAAAGGTTTTAAGTAAAAAGAAACATACTAGATTGAGACACCAGGCCTTTTATTTTGGCTCTTAAAACCATCACATTTCTCTTTTACACTTCAGAGCTCACATACAAAATAACTCAGAGCCTTCAGGGGAGATTCAAGGGCTCATCACTAGAAGGCACATTAACTCTTCTAGGTCACTAGGTACCAGTAAGTAAATTACCGTTCCCAGAGCATTAAATAGTACCCTTGGGGCCTGAAAGAGTTCTCCCAAAGAATGACTACATCTCTGAAGAGTTACTGAACACCCTATTCCCCGGGAAGATCAGTTCTAATATATTTTAAACCAAATCTGGTTTCTGAGTATTGAATATCCTAATTGCAGCGATGCCTTTGACAAATGTTTGCGGGATGGTATTCTGAATCAAGTGACCAGTAGTCATTGAGAGGAAGAGTTTTAATGGGTCTCTGCTCCTGCAGCTTTCTAATCCAAGGTGGGGATGCTCATCCAGACATAGCAAATGGCCAGGAAATTTAACAAAGATGGGTTTTAGAGAGAACCGAGTATACTTGTTAACTCCACAAGGAAAGTAAATTATTCATTTAAAAATCATTTTTGCCATCCCTTGTTTTACATGCTTATTGGGAGAATTGATGGGAAAGGGAGAAGAGAAGGGAGAGGCATAAACAGTAACAGTAGGAGAGAAGAGGACTGTGAGAGAAGATATGCTTGAGTCATAATGAAAGCAAAAGATGAGAGAGAGCAGAAAATAAAGGGCTGAAGGTAAATCCTGGAGAGGGTGATGGGAAGAGAATAAATCAATCAACAATTTATTAAGCACCTGCTATGAGCTAGGTATTGTGCTAGATGTGGGAATACAAAAATTGTTCCTGACCAGAGTTAGACATATGAATTATTTCTTCTGGACAGAGCAAACACTGCCCTCACCCCTTCACTCACACTTCAGGGACTCACCTCCACCCTGCTTCTGACAATGGTGGGCAGGCAGCTAGCCACAGTGAAAAAAATCAATGCTTGTTTTTTTTCTTAAACATGTCTGCCAATCAGCTTCTAGATGAAAATGACTCTTTCCCTGCCTTAGGTTACTTTGTGATATGCTTCTAATCAATTAACAGCCTGTATTGGCAGTACTTAGCCTGGTTGAGTTGAATTGCTAGGTAACTAACTGGACATCAATCAGCCTCCTTAGTGGTGGTTGCATCAGCAAGCCCTTCCACAATCTGTAACCCAGCATGGCACTCACTCCCCCCATAACTTTCTTATCCACAAACTAGAAAAATCAGCTCTAGATCATCGGAATCTCGGCAACCCTGCAATGTTTCTCATACCCCAGAAACCTAGCTTTGGAGGTGGTGCTGAGACAAGGTGTGATGACATAAAAATTCGAAAGAGCCTAATTACATTTTCTCCCAAGGAATTTCTGGGGACTTTCATAGAATCACAGATTTAGAGATAGAAGGCACATTACAGGCCATCTGGTCCAATGTCCTCATTTTACGGTTGTGGAAACTGAGGCTCAGAGAGGTCATGGGGTAAATGGCAGAGCTGTAACTAGCTATTTTTGCACCTGGGGCACATAAAAGTGAACCTAACTTTAGGTGCAAGGGGAAAGGAAGGAAACCTAATCCAGACATGGGTGTTTAGGCTGACTGGAAAGTCACAGAAATACAAACCCAGAGATCTCACAGTGAGTGGGACCCTGGAGGTCATCTAGTCCAAACCCCCTAATTTTGCTGATGAGGAAACTGAGGTCCAGGGAAGTTAAGTGATGTGCCCAAACTCACACAGTGATTAAGTGGTGCCGGCATTTGAGCATAGCTCTTTTCACTTCAGATCTGTAGCTTTTTTCCTACTGTACAGTGTTCTCTCTTCCCAAAGGTGGCAATAGGGAGCTTATTGTCATCCAGAATTGGCCATGCATTTATCAAAGTATTATGATTAGTGAAGGACTCTGTATTTTAAAACAGGTCTGGCCATACTGAAAGGGATTTGGGAACTAGCTGTGTGGCCTTGGGCAAGGTGCTTTGCTTCTTTGACTCTTCTTTATCTATTTTTCGGGAATGTTGATATATTTGCACTATGTACAGCATTGCAGTAAGGAAAGCACTTTGAAGACCTTAAAGAGTTATATAGATAATGAGTTTTTCTTAGAAGTGCACAATGGAAAGCATTAAAAGGATAGGAGAAGGGGCAGCTAGGTGGGACTGTCCCTGGAGTCAGAAGTTCAAATCCAGCCTCAGACACTTACTGTGTGCTACATAGTTGTGTGCCAGCTGTGTGACCCTGAGCAAGTCACTTAACACCAATTGCTTAAAAAAAAAGGGGGTGGGGATAGGAAACAGGATTATGAGGTAAGGTTAAAAGAATTGAAAGTGATTAACTTGGAAAAAAGAAAAGCCTAGGTGATTTATAAATGTCCTTGTTCAGCATTATTATAAAAGTAAACCTGAAGCATCATCTACACTCAGCAGATGGGCTTAACTGGCAGCAAATTTGGTTGAACTACAAAGAGGACTAACTATTTATAAGGATAAGCCAGAAAGCTCAGTTTCCATCCTTGAGAATACTTAAAAGCCAGAGAGAAAATAATATTATCCCTTATTTGGTGTTGCTATAGAGCTACCTGATGCAAGGGGATGGACAATATGACCTCTCGAAGTCCCTTCTAGCGCCATTTCTAAAATTAGGAAGCCATTCCCCTCTCCGTGCCCCATAGCTGCACAGTAGCAGCACAAACAGGTTCTAAAGGAACAGTGTGGTGCAGTGGAAAGGCCACCAAACATGAGTCAGGAAAAGCTGGCATTTTCGTGTTCCAGCTCTGGAACTTGCTAGCTGTGTGGGCCTGGGCAAGTCATTTAACTTTTCAGATCTTATACTGACTACTTCATAGGGCTGTTGCGAAGAAAATGCTTTGTCAATCAATAAATAAACATTTATTAAGTACATACTATGTACCAGGTATTGTACTAAACTCTGGGATTACAAAAATAGGCAAAGCCCGTAAGGAGCTTACAATCTAATAGGAGAGACACTATGCAGAAGAAAAAAAAGTGTGTGTGTGTGTGTGTGTGTGTGTGTGTGTGTGTGTGTGTGTATATATATATATATATATATATATATATATACACACACATACATATACACAAGGCAAGCTATATATAGGATAAATAGGAAATGATCAACCAAGGGAAGACACTAGAATTAACAGGGGTTAGGGAAGGTTTCCAGGGGAAGATGGGATTTTAGTAGATTTTAGTTAAAGGAAGCCAGAGAGGTCATAGGCAGAGCAGAGATGGGGAAAATTCTAGGCATGGGGGACAGTAAGAGAAAATGCTCAGAGATGAGAGATTTAGTGTCTTGTTTTTGGAACAGCCAGGAGGACTACCTAGAGGTCAATGTAACTGAATTGAGGACTATATGTTGGGGAGTAAGGTGTAAGAAGATTTAGGATGAAGGGGGAACTTTGTTGCCTATGGAATAGGCATTCCAGAGGGCACAGTGAAATGGCTGAGTGGTGTTTGATTTAACTTTGGGGTGGGAGGTTTGAGAAGGATGGGAATAAGGAATTGATTGCTTGTTTAATCTTTTAAATGTAGATAGTAATACTTGTATTAACTACCTATCAGCACTTTTGTGAAGAAAATGCTTCGTAAACCTAAAAGTGCTACTGAAATGTGAGATGTTATTATTTTACACCCTAAATGGATGGAGGGAAGCCAGGTGGTGCAGTGGATAGAGTACAAGGTCTAGAGTCAGGAAGACTCATCTTCTTTAAGACTGGCTTCAGATACTAGCTGTGTGACCCTGGGAAAGTCACTTAACCCTGTTTGCTTCAGTTTTCTCATCTGTAAAATGAGCTGAAAAAGGAAATGGCAAACCATTCCAGTATCTTTGCCAAAAAAACCCCAAATGGGGTCAGGAAGAGTCAGACATGACTGAAAATGAGTGAACAACAACAAAAACTGAGTGAATCAAGGAGTAGCATAAACTAGCAATCTAAAGTAGAAGAATCATGCTACCAATTCTATCTGAACCACAGAGACACAGTGTCCTAAATTCTGGTAAAATACAACAATATTTACTAAAAGCCATGATGAAGCAATGACTTGATGGTACAAATGAGAGTTTTCTTACCATTCCCTGGCAGGGAAAGAGTCAAAGTAATGCAGTCAAGCCTGTCAATGTGGAGTTTTTTTAAAAAATCTGTTTATTTGTTAAATTAATATAATGCAGTGGTGTCAAACTCAAAAGAAATAGAGGCCACTAAACCATACATAAGGATCCTTAGGGCTGCATAGTGACTCAGAAAACCACATATTAACATTACATCCTATTGTATTTTTATTTATGTTATTAAATATTTCCCAATTACATTTTAATCTAGTTCCTCTATACTAGAGATTGCTCCTGCTCCACTGTGTGTTTGGCACTTCTGATCTAGTGTATGTGAACGGTTTTAATGAATTGATGGAAATAGAAAAGGATTTTTAAATATGAGTCTGCTAAATTTAGCCTTCTCATGACCTCCCTGAAACAATGTCTATACAAACCAAAGATAACATTTATCTGGGTGTTTTGTCTACATGAACATTTCTCTCCTTGGTGTACTGAAGAAACCTAGTTGGTGTTTTCCAAAAAGTGGAACAATTGTCAGAATTTAAGACACTTGCCCTTAAGTATCTTCCATATTATCTATTAGTTTATGGTCAAATTCCGGACTTCTGTGTTCTCAGGCAAAGTTTTTTTTTTAATAGAACTATCTTATTCTTCATTATCAAATACAAACTGCTCTGTAGCCCCCAACAATATTGGGACTCTCTGGACAAGATTTATACATGTGGAAAGAAAAATCAGCCTATTAGTAGAAACTCCCTTATTCCTGACCAGCTTAAGCTTCAGTGATCATATTAATTAAACTTCAGCAAGACAGTTCAATTGTTTAAAGCACAATGTTGGGAAAAGATTATAAAATAATATAATTAAGCTAAAAGTATGTACATTTAGAGCCATAACTAGCCGTTGGCAGATTCAGTTGAGTGACTAGGGGATGGAGGGAAAGTGGCATATGGGCACCTTGCAAGAACCAATTTTCAGTGTGGGCATTTTCATCTTAGAAACTAGCAAAAACTACCAATCAGGGCTTGATTTGTTGCTGTGTTGATTGTCTAGAACAGAAGTGGAGAAAGTTTGAGCTCAGTCAAAGGACTGCACTTGAGGACCTAGAGAGCCATATATGGCCTCGAGGCTGCAGGTTCTCCACTCCTGGTCTAGAACTAAAATAGTAATGGAGATAAAGTTAATAATGCAGAGTAAACTTAAAAATGTGTCATATGGCCTTTTTTCCCCCTTCAGATAGCTGATTAATATTACCAGCATATCCTTGGGAGAGAGTCAAAGGACAGTACCACCACAGGTGTCATCATACAAGACTGATCATCCCCCAGAGAGAACCACAGGTGTAGCTGTGCCTGTAGGTACTTTGGGAGGAAAGGGGCTTGAGTTAAACTGGAACAAGGTCACTCCAAGGAAGAAGTGAGCAAGGAAAATTATACGCTACCCCACCATGTTAGCCTGGAACAAAGTTCTATTCACCCTATATTACTTACTGAGGACACTCAATTTGTGGAAAGTTCAGAAAGCCTAGATTTTTATTTTTTAAATATTTACATTAGGTTCCTCACATTAAGCCTAAACCTGTCTTTCTGCAGCTTTCCCCTGTGGATCCTTGTTTTGCCCTTTAGGGCTCAAGGCAAGTGTTTGTAGAAGCCAATGAAGAACCTCATCTGTTTAATATCAATCCAACCCAATAAACATTTATTAAGTATCTGCTCTGTGCTTGGCACTGTGCTAAGTGCTAGAGATACAATTAATAAAAAGTAAAATGATCCCTGCCCTCAGGGATTCCCAGCGGGAGGAGACAACACACAAAAAGAGGCAGGAGAGTGGAGTGAAGGGCTGGGGTGGGAAGGCAGACTAGAGTGATGAAGAAAGTCCAGTTTCTGCCCTCTATACAGGAAGGCATTAGGAGGAGTTTGGTACTCTACCCTCCATTCTTCCCATCAGAGAGGAGAGAAGGCTGAGGGAAATGGTATCAATCAAGATGAAACAGAAACTCCCTTTACCAATGCAGGTCTGTACATTTTCTGGAAATGGGAATGTGGTAATACATTCTGGGAATACAAAGACAAATATGAAATGCTCCTTCCTCTGAAGCTTAAATACGACCGGGGTGAGAAGAGGTGAGGAGGGGAGGGTACATTGGATATAGTACAAGAAAAATTCAGGAATGGCTTCAACTCAAGGCCTGGTGATAATCCGAAGATTATTCTGTTAACCTGTAATCAATTACATTACCAGAAGAGCAAACACTGGAGACCAATTTTTTTTCCTGTATTAATGTATGAAAAATTCCCATGAAGGGTTTAGAGTATATAATCATCTGTGTAGTTGAAGGGAGTAGCCACACAGATGAGATCAATGATCTCTGAACCAGTGAAACAAATTAAAGCATTCTTTCTATATTTATCCAACATGTTTACTTCAGCTCACTAAAGTCAATATATGCAATTCACTATGAATTTAAAACAAAAAATTAAAAATATAAGTTAACACATTGGCTTTATACAAAAAGTTGGTGACAGAATTCCTTGGAACTTGGAGAAAGAAACCCAAGGAAATCTTGTAAACGTGGTGGAAAGGTTGTAGTAAGGAAAAGGAACTGGCACATCATGTCCAAAGTAAGTTCAGCAATTTTCCCAGCTTACTGAATTGTGGGAACTTAGCTTTTCCAGGGAATAACTATGTTATTTTTAACGTTTTTATTATACAATTTGTCACAGGCTGTCTCAAGAGAATATCAACAATCAGTTTCAAACAGAATTTTTTACCACAAACACTTCTCCACATGTGATTTGGAACATCTGGCCAGCTCAAGGGTTCACCCCATGCCAGGATGATGCTGGCATTTCATTGTTACTGACTTAAAAATCCATAGTCCCACTACTCATGTTGTGAGTGATGTCAGGAAAAGCTACAGCAAAGGTCCCATCTCCACATTTATCCATCCTGTGTCTTGGTCCCACGTTTATTCTCAAGAAAAGATGCCGACACTTTGGAGCATAGAGAGGGAGCAGAGAGTACTGGGGCCTCACTGCCACATTCCTTGCATTGTTCTGATTTGTGATTTATATAGACATCATACTCCCAAAGGTTAGACATAAAAATCTGGGCCTGGAAAAAATCTAACAGGAACCATTGAAAAGAGGCATTCATAATAAGTATCCTACATAAATTGTTTTTTAAAAGAAGCAAAATCTCTCCTATTTTTTTCCTCTCTCTCTCTCCTTCTACCTTTTTGTCTTTCTGTCTCTCCTTTTTCTCTCCTCTTTCTCCATCTTTCTCTCTTCTTTCTCTGTCTCTCTGTGTCTCTCTCTGTCTCTGTCTCTCTCCCTCTCTTCCTGCTCTGTTGTATTTTGAAATATTTGTACATTATGAAAAAAGAAGGCTTATTATTGGGAAAAGAATAAAGAGAAAATGAACTTGCTCCGTGAGAGATCTAAGATGATGTAAAGCTCTAAAAATAATGTTCAGATAAAGTAGTCAAAATTAAAAATTACTTTGGATGCATGCAGCTAAATATTATTTCATGCAAAAAATATCTGAAGTCTTTAGTGGACTGCAGTATGCTACGGCAGCCCAAAAGGTGCACAATGAGATGTCATGATGTGCTAAACCATGGATATGACAGGACCACTATACTTCCACACAGGTCAGGTGACCACTTTTGTACTGTGTCAATTTCTGGGCACACATTTTCAAAGAGCATTGACAAAGTGGAAGTGGTCTTGAGACAGTGAGAGGACAATAGACTATGCCATGTAGGGATCAATTGAAAAAGCCAAGGACACATAGCCTGCAGTAGAGAAACTTAGCAGGGACCTGATAGCTATCTTCAAGTATTGGAAGTGCCTTCATGTGGAAGAAAGATTAGACTTGTTTGGTTTGCTTCAGAGGGCAGAAATAGGAGCATTGGGCAGAAGTTCGAGAAAGAGGGACAGACTTGGGCTCCATATAATGCAAAATTTCCTAATGAACAGAATAATTCCAAAGTGGACCAAAGTAGGAGAATAATAACAATGACACTAATAGCTAACATTTATGTAGCACTTTAAGGTTTGCAAAGTGCTCACCATCTAATGGGGGAAATAACATGCAAACGATGTGTATATGGGATATATATTGGAAATAATCAATAGAGGAAAGGCACCAATTAAGAGGGATCGGTAAGAGTTCCTGTAAAAGATGGTATTTTAGCTGGGACTTGGAAGGAAGCCAGGGAAGCCAGAAGGCAGAGATGAGGAGAGATAGCATTCCATGCTTGGGGGACAGCCAGAGAAAATGCCTGGAGTTGGAAGATGGAGTGTCTTGTACAAGAAACAGCAAGGAGGCAGGCCAATGTCACTGGATCACAGAGTTCATGGAGGAATATAATGTTACGGAAGTAGCTAGGAGGTGCAATGGATAGATCACTGGGCCTGGAGTCAGGAAGACCTGAGTTCAAATCTTGCCTCAGATACTTACTAGCTGTGTCTTGGAGAGTCACTTATTTCTGTTTGCCTGGTTTCCTCATCTATAAAATGAGGACAATAATGGCACCTCCCTCCCAGGGCTGTTATGAGGATCATATGAGATAATATTTGTAAAATGCTTAATACAGTGCCTGGAACCAGCAAGTATTAGATAAATGTTAGCTATTTTTATCAAAATATTTTTTAAGGGGCAGCTAGGTGGTGCAATGGATAAAGCACCAGCCCTGGAGTCTGGAGGACATGAATTCAAATTCGGCCTCAGGCACATAACACTTACTAGCTGTGTGTCTCTGGGTGAGTCACTTAACCCCAATTGCCTGAAAAAAAAATTTTTTAAACCAAGTTTGCTGACTCCAAGTTCAGAATCTCTACTTTAGACTCCACCTTTAAGTGGATGAAAATGCTTGTTGTTTTTGTTGTTCAGTTATGTCAGACTCTTCATGACCCCATTGGAGTTTTCTTGGCAAAGATACTGGAACAGTTTGCCATTTCCTTCTCCAGCTCATTTTACAGATGAAGAACTGAGGCAAACAAGGTTAAGTGACTTACCCAGGGTCACACAACTAGTAAGTAACTGAGGCTGGATTTGAACTCAATTCTTCCTGACTCCAGGCCTGGCACTCTATGCATTGTGCCACCTACCTGCCTAGATAAAACACCCATCTTTCCCACCAAGAAAAACCTATCACAAAGTCTTTCAATATCTTAAGACTGAAGTCTAAACCCATCTTTGAACAAATGTAGATTTCTCAGTCATCTGAAGCACAACAGTACACTCAGATGTTCATTTTTTAAAAACTGATTAATTATTTTTAAAGTTATTCTTTGGAATAACTGGTCAATCAATAGCAAGCTGAAAGCTTCACTGAGTAAGCTATGGCACATCACATTTGAAATCATTGCCTCTATAACCAGATATCTATCATACTACCTCAGTACTCCATCTAAATGTCACCATGTTTGTGATCCTAAAGCAATTCTTACTTCACATAATTACTTCCCAGTGGATTGAATCTTTCAATGTTCATTAGATAAGTGAACTTACTTCTTCCTTCAAGAGCAGAGAGTCACTATGGCATATTGAAAAGAGCACGAGATTGGGGGTGAGGTGGGGGCAGGAGAGGTTAGTAGACTGGAGTTCCCTCTGCTGTCTGCTTTGGACTTATTCTGATGCCCCAAACAGGACACTTCTCTGGGTTTCTACCTGCTCCTCTGTAAAGTAAGAAGGTTAAAAGACATGATTTCTGAGGTTACTTCCACACTTAAAATTTTGTCAATCAATGAACATTAATTAAAGGCCTATTATGTGCCAGGCACCATTCTAGATGGTAGAGTAACAAAGATAAAAATTAAAAAGTACCTGCCCTGGAGCAGTTTATGTTCTACTGGGGAAAACCATGTGTCCATATGGTTGGTCTGTTGGTTATCGTCCTTTGTTCTGGAAGAAGACCAAAATGACATCACTATGCTGGAGTCAAGTTACAGTGTGTTGGACTGTGGCTGATCAGACCAATATGAGCTTGGAATGCTGTACCACAGGTCTGGCACAAATAGTCCATGTGGGCCTTTGGGGTGGATTCTCTAAATTTGCAAATCTTGCATTTCTTTTGAGCTACTTCCATTCTGCATTGCTCATGGAGCACAGCACCTTTTCTGATGAGGGCACGCCGTGCTGGGCAGTCCTGTGCCAGTGTCTCCCACGTCACACAATCAGCTCTCAAGTTCTTAAGAGAGACCTTGAGAGTGACCTCGCTTTTTCTGACCACCATGTGAGCACGTTCCCTGTATGAGCTCTCCATTAAATAGTCTTTTAGGCAAGCATACATTTGTCATTTGAGCAATATGGCCAGTCCACTGGAGTTGCACTTTCTGCAGTAGAGTTTGAATGCTTGGCAGCTTAGTTCAAGAAAGGACCTCAGTGGGGCAGCTAGGTGGCACAGTGGATAGAGCTCCAGCCTTGGAATCAGGAGGACCTGAGTTCAGATCCTGCCTCAGACACTTGACACTTACTAGCTGTGTGACCCTGGGCAACTCACTTGACCCCAATTGCCTCACCAAAAAATAAAAAAATAAAGTACCTCAGTGTCTGGTATCTTATCCTGCCAGGTGATCTTAAAAATCTTCTTAAGGCTATTCAAATGGAGTGATTCAGTTTCCTGCACAGCACTGTTATACTACTCAGGTTTCATAAGCATGCAACAATGAAGTATAAGTATTTATAGAACAAATATGAGGCAATTTGGTGGGAGGGCATACTAACAGCAGTGAGGTGAAGGGATCAAGAAATGCCTCCTATATAAGTCAATGTTTGAGCTAAACTATATTTTAAAAGTATTTATTATTTTATTTTTTCCAATTACATATAAAAACAATTCTAACATTCGTTTTTAAAATTTTGAATTCCAGATTTTCTCCCTCTCTCTCCATTTTCCTCATTGAGAAAGGATACAATGTGATATAGGTTTTACATGTGTAGTCATGAAACCGATTTTTAAAGGAAACTAGGGATTAATTCTAAGAGTCAGTTGTAAGGAAGAAGTGATTTCCAGGCATGGGGAAAGGCACGCAATACAAAGGCAAAGATGTGGCAGAGAGAATGTGCTGTGCCAGTTTGGCAGGATCATGCAGTGTATGAAAGGGAGCATGGTATGGTAAGGGTGGAAAGGTAGGTTGGAGATAAGTAGCAAAGAACTCTACGTGCCAGACAGAGGGGTTTATATTTAATCCCAGGAAGCAATAGGGAGCTGTGAGTTCGTTGAGTCACAGTCAGACCTGTGCTTTAGGAATACCACTTCAGCAGTGGTATAGGAAAAGATTAGAGATGGAGAAATAAAGATAGAAGTAAGTCACCCAAGGTTCCAGAAGTGGAAAAACTGGCTTTTGAACTTAAACTCCCCATCTCTGGTTTAGCCCAGAGGCTCCCATTGCCTACTGATAGATAATGTTGATATGTTCTTTGCTAGTGGCCTGTAAGGATCCTTACGTATTGTTGAGTGGCCCCAGTTTCTACTTGGGTTTGATGCCATTGGCCTAGAGTACTGAGAGAGGAAGTTACTGCTCGGACACAGCCAGTGTCAAAGACCAGACCTGAACCCAAATCTTCCAGGCTCTAGGCCAGCTCTTCATTCTCTAGGCCATGTGGCCTTTAAATATAGCAGTGAGGGATTCAAACTCATACCTCCACAGATAATGGAGGGAGATAGAATTAATCTCTGTTACATTTTTCCAGGAACTTTGTATGATTTTGATACATGCCTAAGAAACACCTTGTGGGATGAAATCTATGCTGTGATGAATATTTTTTCTTTGTAAAATTTTTTATTCATTTTTAAACATAAATAAAAGTTGAGAAAAGAAAAAAAAAGAACATAACCATGTACACAGCAGGACATAAGACAGGATAACAATAAATTTCCATTTCAAGAAAGCTGATAGAATAAATACTACACATTGTTTTCAAAGCTACCCAGTTTTTCTTTACTTCCTTCTATGTTTTCTTTTGTTCTCTTCTATGTACCTTTTACTTCATTTTTTTTCTCCCTCACTCCTAATGAATAATTTTTTAAAAAATCAACAAGTAATAAGCATAATCATATCTTGTATTCTTTACACCTTTCTGGATTCTGCTTAGCACATGGGTGAAAATGCTGAAATGAATTGAGAGTAATAGGCCTTCTCCATCAAGCAACTAGGTATGTTCCAGGGGGCTTGTGGGAGGCCTGTACTTTTTCAGGTTGGGGAAGAGAGGCTAGTTGCCCTATCATATCTTTCTTAGGGGTCTGGTATTGTGGTACTTTGCTAGACCCAATGCATGGGTATAGTTCAACACTGAACCACGGAATTTTCATATTTTTCTTTTTGACTCCGGGGTTATGATCTCCTTTTAGGACAGAACATATTGTTTTTAAAGAAAACAGAAGGATGTAGTATCATGTTGCAAAACAGTTACAAAAATATCCCCACTGCTTCCTGATTAGCTGCGTAACAGTAGCCCCACATGTTTACAAGAAGAGGCCATAGTCCATGAAACTACACATTGGGTCATACAAAAAAAAAAATCACATGCTTATATACACACCTGACTCATAATACTACTTAGGACTGAAGATTCTGGCAAATGTTTTCTTTTGGAAAACATATTTTGTTTTGGACTTTTTCTTTTTTCTTTCTTTCTTTCTTTCTTTCTTTCTTTCTTTCTTTCTTTCTTTCTTTCTTTCTTTCTTTCTTTCTTTTTTTGTTGAAATTCACACATCATTTCAATTACAAGAGCTACTGGATAAAATGGTGCCAAATGGTAAAAATAGGCTTAATTATTTTTAAACATTCTTTGGGGTCCATCTGTCAGTTACAAGTACATGAAGAAGTCATTAGCAATAGGAAGAAGCCAAGAGGGCCTCAATATCTCTCAATATCAATTAAAAACGAAAATTCGATGCTCTGTCTCTTGTGAAGCATTAGGACCAAAAAAAGAGAAAGGAGGTACAGGATTTGCTTCCTTACGCACTGCTACCTCATTTTTAAGGGGAAAAGTAGCAAAGTACTCTTTAAGAACCATCAATGAAATATAAACAAAACCCAGCGGACATAGAATTATTTCCCTTTATAGTCCAAAGCACCAGCTGTGAAAGATCCAGACATAGTCCAAGCTCCTGCAGCCATTTGCTAATTTCACAGGTATCAGCTGTCATCTCTATGATGTGTTGAAGGACACAGCTAAGATGCTGAACTAGTATTTGGCAACTCTGGTTACTGAGACTAATTTTTGGGGGGAAGAGGGGGCTTTGGAGCCATTGCTCTTTTTTGGGGCGAGGCAATTATTCAGGGGTATTTTTTATTATTTTTTCTTGTTAATTAATTTATTTTTAGTTTTCAACATTCACTTCTACAAGATTTTGAGTTCCAAATTTTCTCCCCATCTCCCTACCCCACCCCAAGACTCCATGCATCCTGAATACCCCTTCACCTAATCTTCCCTCCCTTCTATCACCCTCCCTTCTCTTATCCCCTTCCCCTTCTATGTTCCTGTAGAGCAGGAGATTTCTATACCCCATTGCCTGTATATCTTATTTCTCAGTTGCATGTGAAAACAATTTTTTTTAAACTTTTGTTTTCAAAACTTTGATTTCCAAATTTTCTTCCTTCCCCCCTCCCCACCCATCCTCACTGAGAAGGCAAGCAACTTGATACGGATTATACATGTGTAGTCATGCAAAACACTTCCATAGTAGTAATGTTGTGAAAAACTAACTATATTTCCTTTCATCCTATCCCACCCCTCATTTATTCTATTCTCTCTTTTAACCCTGTTCCTTTTCAGAAGTGTTTGCTTCTGATTACTCCCTCCCCCAATCTGCCCTCCCTTCTATCATCCCCCTGCTCTCTTATCACCTTTCCCCCTATTTTCCTATAGGGTAAGATAGATTTCCATACCCACTTGAGTGTGTATGTTATTCCCTCCTTAAGCCAAATAGGATGAGAATATGATTCACTCATTCCCTCTCACCTTCCCCCACTTCCCCTCCACCGTAAAAGCCTTTTCTTGTCTGTTTTATGTGAGATAATTTACCCCATTCTATCTCTCCCTTTCTCCTTCTCCCAGTATAATCCTCTCTCACTCTTTAATTTTACTTTTCATTTTTTTATTCTTTTTTTTTCATTTCACTTTTTAGATATCACCCCTTCATCTTCAACTCACCCTGTGCCCTCTATCTATCTATTTATCTATATAATTTTTTCCCTCCAACCACCTTAATACTGAGAAAGGTCTTATGTGTTACAAATATCATCTTTCCATGCAGGAATGTAAACAGTTCAACTTTAATAAATCTCTTATGATTTCTCTTTCCTATTTACCTTTCATGTTCTTGAGTCCTGTATTTGAAAGTCAAATTTTCTCTTCAGCTCTGGTCTTTTGATCAAGAATGCTTGAAAATCCTCTATTTCACTGAATGTCCACATTTTTCTGCTGAAGGATTATATTCAGTTTTGCTGGGTAGGTGATTCTTGGTTGTAATCTATCTCCTTTGCCTCCGGAATATTATATTCCATGCCCAGTCCCTTTAATGTAGAAGCTGCTAAATCTTGTTATCCTGATTGTGTTTCCACAGTACTTGAATTTTTTTTCTGGCTTGCTTAATATTTTCTCCTTGACCTGGGAACTCTGGAATTTGGCTACAATATTCCTAGGAGTTTTCCTTTGGGGATCTCTTTCAGGAGGAGATCTGTGGATTCTTTCAATTTCTATTTTGCCTCTGGTTCTAATATCAGGGCAGTTTTCCTTGATAATTTCTTGAAAGATGATGTCTAGGCTCTTTTTTTTGATCATGGCTTTCAGATAGTCCAATAATTTTTAAATTCTCTCTCCTGGATCTATTTTCCAGGTCAGTTGTTTTTCCAATGAGATATTTCACATGTTTTCTAATTTTTCATTCTTTTGGATTTGTTCTACTGTGTCGTGATTTCTCATAAAGTCACTATCTTCCAATTGCTCTATTCTAATTTTTAAGAAGTATTTTCTTCAGTAAGCTTTTGGACTTCCTTTTCCATCTGGCCAATTTTGCTTTTTAGGGCATTTTTCTCTCATTGGCTTTTTGGACCTCTTTTGCCATTTGGGTTAGGCTATTTTTTAAGGTGTTATTTTCTTCAGTATTTTTTTGGGTCTCCTTTAGCATCACTCTCAGTTTTTCCTCTACTTCTCTAACTTGCTTCTCAAAATCGTTTTTGAGCTCTTCCATGGCCTGGGACCAATTCATATTTTTTGGAGGCTTTGGATGTAGGGGCTTTGACTTTGTTGTCTTCTTCTGGTTGTATATTTTGGTCTTCTTTTTCACCAAAGTAAGATAATATAGTCTGACTCTTTTTGCCTGCTTGCTCATGATCCCGGCCAATTACTTGAGTTTTAAACTCTTTGTTAAGGTACAATCTGCTTCCAATGTGTCCCAAGCTTCGGGTTTGTACAGCTGTTTTCAGAGATACTTGTAGGGACTGTAATCTGTAATTTTCAGTTCTTCCAAGGTGGTATGATAAGGGGCAAGGTGTTTACTCCTTTCCTGGCCTGCGACTACAAGTACTCCTTTCTGTCCTGTAACTGTGAGGAGGGGCTTCTCTCCAATCACTACAAGCTCCACCAAGCCAGCGCTCCTCCTCACCCCAGCACCGCTGCCCAGAACTGTGGCCCAGATCCAAACATGGGCAAAGGAAGAGATTCCTGCCTCAGCACTGGCAAAGAGATCCCTGCAATCCCTCTCTGATCAGCCACTGGATTCCCCCTCAGTCTGTGGGCCGGAAGCTTGGGAAGCAGCTGCCCCCCCCCCAAAAAGCTCTTGGGGAATGGAGCTGAAACCCCGCCTTCCTTTCTCAGGCACCGACAGAAACAGACTTTTCCTGACCTTCTAATTTGTCTTTGGCATTAGTGGATTGAGGACTCTGGAAACCTCCACAGCTGCCCGAGATTCAGTCCTCTGAGGCCTGCTCCAGGTTTGCTGCTGCCTGCGCGTCCAGGCTGTGGCCTGTGCACCCACGCTGTGCTGCGCCGCGCTCCCAGCCCGGTGGACACACCTTTCTGATCAATCATCCACGTTGTCTTGGGCTGGAAATTTGTTTCACTCTGTCTCTTTGCGGGTTCTGCTGCTTCAGAATTTGTTTAGAGCATTTTTTGTGAGTATTTGGAGGGGTTTGGAGGAGAGCTCAAGCAAATCACTGCTTTCACTCTGCCATCTTGGCTCCGCCCCCCTAGAGCCATTTTTTACAGGTATTTGGAGGGGTTTGGAGGAGAGCTCAAGCAAATCACTGCTTTTACTCTGCCATCTTGGCTCTACCTTCCCATTGCTCTTTTAAGAAAAATAGAGCTGATCAAACTATTTTAATTTCCTTATATAACAGAAATAGATCAGCTCTTAAATGTGGTCCTTGAAGATCAGAAGGAAACAAATAAAATCTGTATTGTGTTCTTGAGTGTTAGACACAACAGACAAAAACATCCCAAAAACCCAACATTGGGATAGTACAAGTTCACCTCACATTTGCAATCTCAACTGACATTCATCTAGACTTCAAGTTTGCAAAGCACTTTCTACACAATAAGAGCTAGGAAATGTAATTATCATTATCCTTGCTTTGGAGATGTGGAAAATGAAGTCCTGAAAGGATAAATGAATTGCCCAGGATCCCACCACTAGCAAGTATCAAAACTAGGATTTAAATTCAAATCTCTTGATTCTAAGTCCAGTATTCTTTTTTGCCAAGCCACATTGCCTGGATATGTTTGTGGAAAAAAATTAGACATATTCTTGAATTTTAAGAAATCTGCTTTTCCGTCAAGTTATTTAAATGACCATTTTATAGTATCACAGAATTTCCAATTCAGAATGGACCTCAGCAGCTATCTGGTTCAACTCATACATGAAAAACATTCCTTCCATCATACCTGATAAAGTGGTTATATGACCTTTGCTTAAAAACATCTGTCAGAAATGGGGAACCTACTACTTTCCAAGCCAATCCACTTCACTTTCAGATGGTTCTAACTGTAAGAATTCCTCCACCCTCTTCCCAATTAAGCCTAAATATACCTTTTCTGTACATTGCCCCTACTTCTGCAATCTAGGGTCAAATAGACATTTAGGTTAAAAATAAGAACCCCAAAGTTTTGTCTTTTGTTAGGCACAAGGACCAGAAACATAGAAAAGAGGTATGAGATTTGTTTCCTTATGCATCACTGCTTTGCTCTTATTAATGGGAGCAGCATTTTAAAATCTTAAATGAGGCATGAATAAAACCTAAATTACAGCAATCATTTATTTTAGTTTGATTGATAACTGGCAATGGTTCCCAATATTCAATTTTAACTATCTCAGAACCTTCCCTCCCATCCCAAGTAATTAGTGATATTATATAAATGACCACTTAATATGAGTTGGGAGCACCTAGGATCATAGGATTTACACTTGGAAGGGACCTAATTATAGAGGAATGTTACAGTTAGTTCTTTTGTAAAGCAAATAATTTATAAAATATCTGGTTTTGTAGGCTGGGATTTGTGTATATCTGGTTTTCTTAAAGTAGGTCAAAACTTATAGGTGGAAATAAAACTAGCTGTAAGGTCATTCATAAAGAGAAGGAGCCATAACATTGTATTCTCAGAAATTGGTCTGAGGCTGGTACACCCTCTCCCATCCCCCATTCATATTTTAATTGATTATCTAGATGGAACTCAGGAATTCAGTAATCCTGTTTCTCTTCAGTATCAGTGTGATGACAATTAGCCAAAAAGTGAAGTGCTCATGGAGTTTGGGGTAGTAGTAATGAGAGTTCTGGTTAAGATGGCAATGTGAAAAAAAAAATAAAGGAGCCCAACTTTCCCATCTAAGCCCTGGCAATGATCCAAAAAGTGGCAGTAGGTTAAAAAAAACAAAAAAGTTAAAGAAATCCAAATGGAAACATCACTAAGCTTCTTCATCCAGTCCAGGACTATACAAAAAAGATATTCAGGAGTTGTGAGTAACGGGAGAAAGATCCCACCAGAAAGCCGATGGGAGTTCAGGTGAACTGGTCAGGAGCC
Source organism: Phascolarctos cinereus (assembly GCF_003287225.1). Taxonomy (NCBI): domain Eukaryota; kingdom Metazoa; phylum Chordata; class Mammalia; order Diprotodontia; family Phascolarctidae; genus Phascolarctos; species Phascolarctos cinereus. The sequence goes on from NW_027556098.1 coordinate 193,123,066, forward strand.
TGAAGTAGCAGCCTAGACTGTCAAAATGTCATGGAGGGTGGAAGATAGCAGCAGCATCCTGATTGGGCAAGTCCCAGTGGAGATGGAAAACCCAGCAGTACACTGACTAGGTCACTGAAACCTGACAGCAGACACACCTGGGAAGTGGAAGACAGAAGCAGGAGTTTAGGGGACTGAGATAAGGACTAAATGGATTCTGTCCACACCCAGTGCAAGAGTGAATGAGAGGGTGGAGTCTAGCATTACTAAATAGGAATTGAGGCTGGAGATATCAACAAATGAAAGAAGACACAAACACTATGGAAAAATACAATTGGTCTGCCAAAGCATTGCCCAAAATGAAAACTCGGGAAAAGAGAACAACTCAATAACAAATGCAAGCAGAGATTCAGCAAAAAAGATTCAGAAAAAACAGTGACTTGGTGGCAAGGACTACAGGAATATTTGGAAGAAATGAACTAAGAGCTAAAAAAGAAATAAGGGCTGTGGAGATTATATATACATATACATACATACACACATACATATATACATATATATATAAAACTTAGAATAGAAGGTAGAATACTCAAGTGGTGTACTCCTTGGAAATTTCAACAGATGAAGCATAATGCAACGACAATTAGACAAGAAATATTAGAACAAAAAAGATTGAAAGAAGAAAAATTTTGATAGCTTATATATATGTGTGTGTGTGTGTGTGTGTATAACACACACATATACATAAATATACATATAGCTGCATATATGTATGTGTGTGTGTGTGTTTCTGACCTGGAAGGTAGATCAAGAAAAGATCATTTAAGAATCACTGGAACCATGATTCTTTCTCCATCCTCCCAAAAAGCCTTGATATCATAATTCAAAAAAGTATAAATGAAAACTTCCCAGACTTGCTAGAATGAGAGTGTGAAGTGAAAATAGAAAGAATCCACTGTTCACTTTCTGAAACTCCAAATGAAAACTAACAATGTCATAGCCAAAATTCAAAGCTTCCAATTATGACACACACATGTACACACACACACACACATACACATGCACACATAGGAATGTGCATATACATATGCTCTATGCTTGCCTTTAAGGATTTTTCCACTTCGCTTCCCTTTCTCATCATAGTTAACCTATTCTCTCTTTCCCTCCTTTTCAGCTCCCTTTTATGTGCTGTCTTCCTCCATTAGAATGTAAACTCCTTGGGGACAGGGACTACGTTTTTTTACTGTCTTTGTATCCCCGAAGTTAGCACAATGCCTTACACATACACTTTCAGCTCTGTACTTGCATCCAATCCATTGATAAATCTTCCTGTTTCTACCTGCACAACATATATCACATACATCCCCTTCTGTCTACTCACATAGCCTCCTCCATGGTTCAGACCTTCATCACTTCTTGCCTGGACTATTGCAAGAGCCTTCTAATTGGTCTTCCTGTCTCTTCTCCTCACTCCAAATCCAGCTTCCACTCAGTTGCTAATGTGATTTTTATAAACCATAAATCTGACCATGTTCCTCTTCTATTCAGCAAACTCCAGTGTCTCCCTATTACATCTAGTTTTAAATATATATACCTTCATGACCTGGCCTTTCACTATCTTTCCAGGCTTCTTACACTTTTCTCCCCTCTACCCACTCTACAATCCAGCCACACACTGGGCTACTTGCTGCTCCTCACAGCCAATCTTCATCACCATAGCTTCTGCACTGGCTATCTCCTATGTGTAGAATGGTTTCTCTCCTCACCTCCACCTCTTAGTTTATCCAGCTTCCTTCAAGACTACTCAAACACCATCTTCTGCTAGAAGACTTCCCAATTCCCCCAACGCAAGTTCTGACATTAATTCTACCCCCATCTATACAGTATATATCTTGTATGTGACTAGCTATTGACACGTCTCTCCTATTAGAATGTGAGCTGGGAGTGTTTTTGTTTTTTCTTTAGCACAGTGATTGACAAATGGTAAACATGTAACAAATGCTTGTAGGTTTGGCCTTAATTACTTGGCACATAGTAAGTGCTTAATTAGTGCTTTTTATCATTCATTCATTCAAATGCTGCTAGATAAATGACTCTGGAGAACCTGCACTAATGAATACTGAGTTCTCATTCTAGGCTTCCATATACTGGCACAAATATATATATATATTTTTTACTTTCCATCCTGATGCTAACATACTGCTCTAGAATCTATAACCTGTTGTAAGGTCCCTTCCAGCTCTGCTATTCTATGAACCTATGAACTTCCTGAAGATCTAAAATGTGAAACTTTGCTATGTCCCTTTCTGGGAACCTGCATTATCAACTTCCTTTGGTTCCACATTAGAGACCACAGACACATACAACTTCATCTTTTCTAAAATAATGTTAAATCTATTCATTTCTTTAAATCATATTCTCTTGCGATACTCTCCAATATGTCATGGTGCATCACATCCTTCTTGGTCTTTCTACATTCTTTCCACCTTAGGCATTCACATATAAGGAGATTTCCATCCAATTCAAATGACGAATTCCTGTTATATATAAAATTATTTTTTTGAAAAAAGGAACCCAGAAAATGTGTCTGGAAGGGCTGAGTCTGACTGGTAGAATCACACTTTAGAGCCCAAAAGTATAGTCTTGGAATGAAGTAACAGTAAACTGGAGTCGAAGGTTATCTTGGAATGATTACAGAAAGGGGTAAAGGAAGACCACAGAAAAGGCTACTGAATCATTCAAACCATTTTCGCCTTCCTGAGAGAATAGGACACAAAAGGGACAGGGTCCCCTCCAAATAAAGTAGGAGTAATTAATAGAACTCATGGCTTCTAGAAAGAAGGTCAGGTATAAAACTTGCAGGCTTTTTTTTTTAATGTGCATAAGAAAAAATCAGTTTTTTAAATGATTGTATGGACATAAAATCATAGACTTAGAGATAAAAAGGGACCCTAGAGGCCATCAGGTTCAACTCCATTATTTTACAGATGAGGAAATTGAGATCAAGGATGGTTAGCCAAGGTCACACAGGTGGAAGGCACATCAGATAGAATTTGAACCTAGGTCTTCAATGTCCAGAACTCTTTTCCCTGAATGGCATGTCTTATATAACTGTCAAAAACATGAATTGATAAAGAATGTTGGCTTTAGAAACTTAGAGGTTTGGGGAGTGTAATGAAGGAAGGTAAGACATCCAGAGGAAGTTTACAGCTGTCCTATGTATAATTGTTTTTGTAGGCTTAACTTCTGTTCATTGGGGAACTTAGTTGAAGAATTTTCAAGAATACTGTCCTGCCCGTTCTACCGATCCTAAGGGCTTTCCCAATAATATCTATCATGATAAGTCTATGCTAATGGCTCTATGGTATTATCAATATGGATGTTCCTCTCTGAATGATATACCTCACAACCAACCTATGCCAGCCTGTGTCCTCATAAATTTTCCACACAGTGTCCTGAGGGCCTTCCTCACATTCTCATCACATTGCTGGGATACTACTAGAGAGAACATGCTGTCCATATATTTTATATAAATGACAAAATTTACATGCATATAAATCTAGGAGTTTGGGACTGTCTTGCTATTTTCCCTGATAGCCTGGGGGCTCCTTGGTGAAAAGTTTGAATTGTAACTCTTCACAGAAGATCAAGTCTTTCCCCTCTCCACTACACTACTCATTCTTACCACCCATATATAGCCTGTGAATTTAGCCTTGTGCTTTCCACAAGAAGGATACTCACAAAATATCTCACTGTCTGTCAGTAAGGGTTACAAGTCTGAATGAATGAATGAGTGAATGAAAGAGCATTTATGAATCATTTACTATGTGCTATGCACCACATTAAGCACTAGAGATACTAGTACAAAAAAAGCAAATGTTTGGCCAACTTGGCACTAAAATTGTCTTTACTCCACAATGCTCTATCCACCAGATTGTTATTTCCTGGCAAGAAAATGTCCCAAGATCAAAGAAAATTAATGCACATGACTGAAAAACAACCATGAAGGCTATCTCTGAGAGGCATATGCATCAAAGTGATAGGAAAAAATTTTTTTTTCTTTCCACTGCACCATGGCAGTCATCTTGAGTCATCATCACTCATTTTACCAGTGAAGAAACTGAGAAACAGGGAGATTTAATGACTTATCCACAGTCACATAGTAAATTCTATGACAGAGTTTGAACTCAGGTCTTCCTAATTCTGAATTCAGTGCCTTATCCACCATAGTCTACTCTGCAATCATCATCACCACACATCCTTTGGAAATGGCAGTCTTCTTAAGACAGAGATGGGAATGTATATCCATTCCTACAAAGCATTAGTAATGCCTAAAATTTTTTTTAAAAAAATGTAAATCTTGACTGATGCCTGATGTGGGCTGGATGATTTAAACAAAACACATGGTATCTTCATTTGTGGTTTTTCCCAGTGGAAAGAAGAGAGTGGTTGGTAGATTTCCTTCCTTTTTATAACATCTTAGCTTCCAACTGTTTTTCATTTAAAATTGCCAGATTTCATTTATTTTTCAGATACAAGTCCAACTTGGGCCAGCAAGTAGAAACAATTATTACTTAACAAATTAGAAATAATAAAGACTAGACTCCACACCTTTCTCCACTTCCTGGATTTGGATGACTAACTGAGGTCAGGCCTCTACCAATACTGTTATCATGGGGATGCCTGTGTTTCATTTTATAGCTGCAACAAGAGGAAGATGGTGTTTCCAACAGAAAGCAGCATCAGGGTCCACATGCCTCTGTCTAGTGAGGACACAGGAGAATAATCCTTATATAATAACAATAATAATTTTAATGATAATTATTATTATTATTATTAGTCTGCAACCACCCTGATTTTGAAGTCAAACAAATCTACTTCTCTGAAGGGGGAAAGACTTCACCTTGAAGGATAATTTTAACCAAAATCAGAATACTCAGGGTTGGTATACACTTCTGTATTTTAGTACTTTCATACTCTACTTCTGGAATTTTTGCTGAAAAGATTCAACTCTGTCACCTGAATGAGTATTTGCTTATTTTGTAACCTCACATCAGTCAGGGAGAGCATTAGGCCTGGAGTCAGGAAAATCTGACTTCAAATCTGGACTCAGCCTCTTATTAGTGTGACCCTGAGCAAGTAACTTAATCATGTTTGCCCCAGTTTTCTCATCTGTGAAAATGAGCTGGAGAAGGAAATAGCAAACCACTCCAGTATTTTTTGCCAAGAAAACCCAACTAGGTTCATGACGAGTTGGACTCCACTGAAAGACTGAAGGACAACAAAAGCCCCACATTAAACAACTCATAATGCAACTTCATTTACATAACATTGGACCAGGCCCTCCTAGAGCTAGCCCATCCTTTGACAGTTGGTCTTCAAAAGGTAATGTTTTTCCACCTTTAAACAATGATCTTACAGGTCAAAATCTTGTAAAAATTCAAGGATAATTATGTCTTAATCAAATCTTAATTAAATCTTCTCTAAATATGAGACTCTTCCATTCTTTGGGGTGACACAGTCTAGGAATTACCAAAATTCAGAACTGCTAAAACAAAACAACATAAAAAGTCACAGTGAATTTGACTTCCTATAGCACCAACCTCTCTCCATCTGCTCCATAACCTTTCATGCAGTATCTTCTAGATCAATAATCCCCTGGGTTTTTTTCACTATTTCTGTCAGTGACATCACCATTCACCTGGTCTCTCATATTTAATACTTTGGTTTCATCTTTGGTTCTTCCCTCATCGATCAGACTTTCCTCCTAAACATCTCTTGTATCTGTTCTCTCCTCTCTATTCCCACTGACCTTACCATAGCTCATTATCATTTGCCTAGACTTTTTCAATAGCTTAGGTACCTCCTGCCTCCCAATGGCTCATATAAATACTGAAATAGTATGATTGGATGATTCCTCCATACAAAAAAAATCTTTCTTTTACATTTAATTTTTTTTCTCAATTATATGTAAACAAAATTTTTAACATTGATTTTTTAAAAAATTGAGTTTTAATTTCTCTCCCTCCCTTTCCCTCTTCCTCCTTGAGAAGTCAAGCAATTTGATATAGATTATACACATGCAGTCAAGCAGAACATTTCCATATCAGTCACGATACAAAAGAAAACAAAACTAAACCAAGAATAATTAAAGTTTTAAAAGTATGCTTCAATCTGCATTCAGATTCCTTTAGTTCTTTCTTTAGAGGTGTATAACATTTTTCGTCACAAGTCCTTCACAATTGTCTTGGATCATTACATTGCTGGGAATAGCTAAGTCATTTACAGTTGATGATTATGCAATATTGCTGTTACTGTGTGCAATGATCTTCTGACTCTGCTCATTTCACTTTGCATCAGTTCATGCAAATCTTCCCAGATTTTTCTGAAAGCAGCCTTCTCCTCATTTCTTATAGCACAATAATATTCCATAACAATCATATACCACAACTTGTTTGGTCATTCCCCAAATGATGGACATCCCCTCAATGTCCAATTCTTTGTCACTACAAAAAAAGGTACTATAAATACTTTTACATATACAGGTCTTTTTTCCTTTTTCTTTGATCTCTTTGGGATACAGACCTAGTAGTGGAATTGCTGGGTCAAAGAGTATGCACAATTTTATAACCCTTTTGGCATAGTTCTAAACTGTTCTCCAGAATGGTTGAATCAATTCACAACTCCACCAACAATGCATTAGTGTCTATTTTTTCACATCCTCTCCAACATTTGTCATTTTATTTTTCTGTCATATTAGCCAATCTGATAGGTGTGAAGTGGTACCTCCGAGTTGTTTTAATTTGCATTTCTCTAAACAATAGTGATTTAAAGCATTTTTTCACATGCCTATAGATTGTCTGGATTATGGAGAAAGTAAGGGAGTTCTAGGAAAATATCTGCTTTTGCTTCATTGACTACACTAAAGCTTTTGACTATGTGAATCACAACAAATTGTGGCAAGTCCTCAAAGAGATGGTAGTACCAGATTATCTTACTTGTTTCCTGAGGAACTTGCATGTGGGTCAAGAAGCAACAGCTATAATTGAATATAGAACAACTGATTGATTCAATATTGGAAAAGGAGTATTTATATTCTCACTCACATGCAGAGTACATCATGTAAAATGCCAGGCTGGATAAATCAAAAGCCAGACTGAAGGTTGCAGGAAGAAACATCAACAATCTCAGATATGCAGATGGTACTATTCTGAGGGCAGATAGTGAAGAATAATTAAGAAGTCTCTTGATGAGGCAAAAGGAGCAGGAGATGGCAGAGATGAGATGGATAGATAGTATCATGGAAACAACAAATATGAGCTTGGACAGACTTTGGGAGGTAGTGAAAGACAGAAGGGCCTGGGGTCACAAAGAGTTGGACATGACAGAATTGAACAAGAAGAACAATAAATAGCTTTGATTTCCTCTTCTGAAAACTATTTGTTCATTTCCTTTGACCATTTATCAATTGGAGAAAGACTCATATTCTTATATAGTTAATTCAGTTCTCTATGTATTTGAGAAATGAAGCCCTTATTGAAGACACTCGCTGTAAAAAAAATCCCCCCAGTTTCTTGTTTTCCTTCTAATCTTAGTTGCATTTGTTGTTTGTGCAAAACCTTTTAAATTTGATGTAATTAAACATCCATTTGTCATCATGTAATGTTCTTTATCTCTTGTCTGGTCACAAATTCTTCCTTTATCAATAAATTTGACAGGCAAAATATTCCATGCTCTAATTTGCTTATGGTATCACCCTTTATGTCTAAATCAGTGCCCATTTTGACCTTATCTCCACATACGTTTCAAGATGTTGATCTATACCTAGTTTCTGCCAAACTGTGTTCCTAGCAATTTTTGTCAAATAGTGATTTCTTGTCCCAAAATCTTGGATCTTTGGGTTTGCCAAGCACTAGATTACTATGGTCATTTATTACTGTGTATTTATTGTACACCTAATCTGTTCCACTGATCCACCACTCTATGTCTTAGCCAGTACTATATTGCTTTAATGATTACTGCTTCGTAATACTGTTTGAGATCTTATACCGCTTTGCCACCTTTCTTCACCTTTTTTCACTGATTCTCTTGATATTGTTGACCTTTTGTTCTCCCAGCTGAATTTTATTATTTTTTTGTAGTTTCATAAAAACTATTCTTTGGTAATCTGATTGGAATAATACTAAATAAGTAAATTAATTTAGGCAAAATTGTTACTTTTATTATATTGGCTTAGCTTGAGTAATTAATATTTAGATCTGACTTTGTGTAAAGTGTTTTGTAATTCTGTTCATATATTTCCTGGGCCTGCCTTGGCAGGTAGACTCCCACGTATTTTATACTGTCTGCAGTTATTTTAAATGGAATATCTTTTTCCATAGCTTACTGCTGGACTTTGTTGGTAATATATAGGAATGCTGATGATTTATGTGGGTTTACTTTACATCCTGTAACTTTGCTAAAATTATCTCAACTAGTTTTTCAGTTGACTCTCTAAATATGCCATTATATCATCTACAGTGATAGTTTTGCTTCTTCATTGCCTATTCTAATGCCTTCAACTTATTTTTCTTGTTTTATTGCTATAGCTAGCATTTCTAAAACAATATTGAATAACAGCGATAATAATGGACATCTTCATCCCTCATCTTACTGAGGTTTCTAGCTTATCCTCATTACAGATGTTTGCTGATGATTTTAGATAGATATTACTTATTTTAAATGCTCCATTTACTCCTATGTTTTCTAGTGTTTTTTAATAGGAGTGTTGTATTTTGTCAAAAGCTTTTTCTGCATCTACTAATTATGATTTTGTGGCTTCGTTACTGATATGGTCAATTATGCTGATGGTTTTCCTGCATTCTTGGTATAAATCCCACCTCATTGTAGCATATGATCTTTGTGATACATTGTTGTAATATCCTTGCTGGAATTTTATTTACAATTTTTATATACATATTCACTAGGGAAATTGATCTATAGGTTTTTTTCTCTGTTTTTGCTCTTTCTGGTTTAGTTACCAGCATCATATTTGTTTAGCAAAAAGAATTTGGTAGGACTACTTCTTTGCCTATTTTCCCAAATAGATATATAGTATTGGAAATAATTGTTCTTTAAACGTTTGGTCTATACAAAAACCTTTAATAGTTCCCTATGACTTATGGAATAAAGTTCAAGATCCTTTGCCTAGCATTCAATGTCTTTCACAACCTGGTCCCCTCTAGCCTTCTGTCATTCAGTCTCCCCTCCTTCATTTTCCGCTCTAGCCAAACCAAAGTACCCTGTCCCCAAGTACACTGCCTTGTTTTTATCATATTGTGATGTCTTCCCTCCCTTTTGTTCAACTAACTAATCATCCTTTAGAGTTCTACTCAAATTTTACCTCCTTCAGGAAGAATTCCCCACTTCTCCATTTTAATGCTTTTTCTGAGTCTAGAAGAGTATTAATAGCTAACATTTATACAGCAAGAACTTCATCTTTTGCAAAATACATATATATATATATGTCATCTCATATAACATTTTGTTCTGCCCCTTTCAAAACTACTTACATATTATCATTATCTGTACTTGTTTTTGTTACTTTGTCTATCCACTTATAAACTGACTGAAAGCCCAACGAAGGTAAGGACTGGGTCTTATCTGAATATTTTTTTTTAATCACCTCTAGCATATATCACAGTGTTCTACTATAGGCAAAAAAGCGTCTGAAATGAAGTTCTCATTTAACCGGCATCACAACATGACTATTTCTGGCAAATGCTGTTTTAAGTTTTCTCCAAAATAATGGAGTAAAAAAATGTCCCATCTCCTCCCCCCACCCCCAACATGATGTTTGAAAATCTCCACTTCGGCAAATGAGGCGTGTGCCTTTTAGGCCAACTTTTTTTTTTTTAAAGTGAAGTTAATCTTGGCTTTGTGTATAGTAGGCAGCTAATTTAAATCCCAACATCAGAAGGGCTGAGCTTGCAGACTGGTTTGGAGAAAGCAATGTCCTATATGTAACATACTCAGCAGTGGGACATTGTTGAATTTCTCAGAAAACGTTTGGAAAGAGGAACTTTTTCAATAAAATGGGGGGGAGGGGAAGGGAAGGGACTGCACTAAGCACTTTCTACAAATATCTCATTTGATCCTCCCAACAACCCTGGGAGGAATGTGCTATTATTATCTCCATTTTACAGCTGAAGAAACTGAGGTAAACAGAGGTTAAAGTGACTTGCTCAGGGTCATACATCTAGTAAATGCTTGAGGTCAGATTTTAACTCAGGTCTTTTTAATGCCAGATCTAGTACCCTATCCACTGAACCACCAGCTACCTCTGGGAAAATGAGTAACCCAATGTAGCCATGAATCTCACTTTCAGCATCAATCTAGCTTCACGGACAAATGACAGTGAAACCACAAAATAAAAGCAATTACCTCAGTTTCCTTATTTGTAAAGGGTAGTCAGTGCCCCCAAGGCCCCAATTCTAAATCTGTGATCTGATGATCCTATGGTTTGATGCATTCTTTGCCAAGGAGTTAATTTTTCATGTTCCTCTATCATATCTGAACTGAAATGGATCTGGTCCTGAAATGGACCAAAATGTCCATTTCATTATGTCTCAGTAAAAGGCACCAGATCTAAAAAAGGGGGTGGGAAGGGAAGGGAATTTGATCTGAGTGCTTGTGAAGTTTCACCCAATTTAGATGTGCCTAAGGAAGAAATAAAATTTCATGAGTACTTCCAAGCCAGTAACTTTAGGGAGCCAACATAGGAAAAAAAGAGAGAGAACTGTTAGTAATAGAGAGGTTAGAAACCACAGAATCCATGGAAAACCATAATGCCACATAACAAGTACAGAACTCCACTCTCCCCAGGAAACTCTTCTAATATTTTCCTTGCATGATCCCATTAAGAACACCCCACCCCAAAATGCCCCCGAGGGAAAAAAAAAACTCCAAAAACATGTGATTTTTATTAACGTTAAAGAAAAGACCTGATTCTATCCTCATAGCTATAAAACTACAATGAAAAACTAGGCTTACATGAACATATCATATTCATTTGAATCATGGAAAGTCAGGTCTGGTCTCTTAATGCTCACCCCTTCTCATTTCTTCATTTCTTTATAAGTGAAGAAACTGAAGTCTGGGGTGGTTGGTTATGTGACTTGTGCCAACTCACAGACATAGTGAGGGAAGCAGGATTTGAACCCAGGTCTCCAGTAACTTTGGGCCTTTCCTTAAGTTTGAAAGAGAAAATAAAGATTATTGATTTCACTTTTTAAGAATAAATTAGATTTATTATCAGTGAGGGGATAGACAACCACCAAGGTCCCCTCTGGCCCTAAATCTATGAATTTAAGAAAGCAAAGGATAAGTGGCTTTCCTATTTGGTTGCCTTTTTTTTTTCTTTTGCAAAGACAGGGAGGAGTACTGATTCTGGAGTCTGCAGATATGCCAAATCCCAGTACTGACATTTGTTATATGATGCTGGGGAAGTCTTTAATCATCTTGGGTCTTAATTTCCTAATATGTAAAATGATGGGATTAGATTCAAGATAAGGGATCCATCACCCAAATACCAAGATCACTTAGAAGCTGACAGGACCTTTCTTGGATTACAAAATTAAGATTTTTAGCTCAAGCTCCTGGGATCATCATTCTAGGAACAGAAACTTTTGGGAAAAAAAAAGGTAAGAGTGGTTTTTGTAAGATTTTGAAAATACTCTCCATGCCAAATAAAATAAGTGGTAATAACAGCATTTAGAAGTATATTTTTTAAAAATCCCCCAAGTCCTATATTGCTTGTGTATGAACTAGACCCTAATGAGCTAGGATAGCTGAAGTCTGGCATTTGCCAACATCCCAAATGGCCTAGTTTTGAACTCCTTAGCAGGAGGAGCATAAGGGCCACAAAACTGGAGAAAAGCCTAGTTAGTTTCCCCCATCTTTCCTGTATTTTACTGTACATAGTCTTTGAATAAGGAAATTTTCCAGGAAAATCACTGCTCTTTTTATCCTATACTCTCCATCCCATTAATCCCTATTTCAGGTAACGAGACTTGCTTATTAAAATGAATTCATGTTTAAGTTTGGTATAAAGGAGTACATACATTCATAAAAGTTAATAATTTATTCCTGTACTACATTACCCAATTAAATATTTCAAAAAGCTTTATATTATAAACTCACATCATGTTTAAAAACAAAAGATTGCATGTGGTGTGAAAAAATTCCCGTATATGGTATGAATGGCATGGGAACTCAGCATATGCATTTCATGATAACAAGAATTTTAAACTTCTGCTTCACTACTAGCAGATATTTCAATGACATGTCTGGCCATGGTGCCAAACATACCCCAAACTACATACATGTATAGAATTCAAACTGGAGTTAATTCATACCCCTGGGCATATAAGTCTAGGTCTCAGCTTTCCAGGATGTTGTTCTAACAGTCATAGAGCAAAACTTCCAAGGGTCTTTCTTTGTCTTGGTCTCATGGAACACGGCAGAGTGTGGTCAGTGATGGTAACTTCCAGCAGGTAGCTGCTGGTACCTAAACTTTGTTAACTCTCAACTATCTCCCTATTCCCTTTTTCCACAGGAATGGAAACCTCTTTTAAAATAGATTTTGAGCAACTGAATGAGTCAAGTCCTGAGGCTTAGGAAAGAATGATCTCCCACAGGGAGATCCTCCTCATGGTCAGAGCAGATTCCACAGAAGTTCTGGAGTGTGCTCATTGCAATATATCTTTCAGGTTGTGGCTAAAGGTAGGTATAAGTCTCTATGCTTGGCCACTACAAGCACAAGAGCTATTAACTACTTTTAGGGCCTTGCCTTGAACAAGCAATTGAGGTTAATAATGTGAAGAGTAGTTCCAGTCTTTAAAAAAAAAAGCTTTCTGGATTGGCCAATTGAATGCTGGGCTCCCTCTTTATTCGCAGTTCTGGTAGACTAGCTCTGCTCCTTCTCCAATCTTGCAAACCCAACCGTGGGGACCACTTCCAGGAAGGGGACAATCTGGCTAAAATTAAGGCTTGCCTGCTTCTTAAATAAGATAGGCCACAAACTTCTTATTCTTTTTACATGCTGAAAACTATAAAATGAGTGCTTCAGGGCAATTTCAAATTGGACTCAAATGTCTATTACGTGTGTGTGTGTGCGCACACGTGTGTGTGAGAGACGTATCCATCTTCTTGCTAAATTTGTGACTTCTTCAATCAAGAGTCCCTAGAAGAAAATCTTAACTCCCACTCAATGTTAAAGATAGTATATCCCCCTGCAACCTTGGACTAAAGAACTCTAAGGAGACAGTGACGGAAAGCCAAGGGAAAAGCTGAACCCAGTAAAGTCAAACATCACCATCCTGAGAATTCTACAGTTTTAAAAAAGTGACCAAAAGCTATGTGAACTTTGATTGATAAGAATCTTTCGTTCTATCATATCTGAAGCAAAGGACAAATCTCTACTGGAGAAAAAGCATTACCGAATTTTTCTAATTGGTTAAGAAAATGTCATATGAAAACATTCCACAAGGAGTTTGAGACTAAGTATTTCATCTATAGGAGATGAATGCAGTATGGTTTGTAAAGTTTCAACGATACTATGATAGGATATTTGTGCAAAAAATGTGTGTGTGTGTGTGTATGTATGTGTGTGTGTGCATGTGTATATCACACACATATGTAGCAATGATAGCCTTATTTTTTTTATAATATAAGAAATGACTTGAAAATAATGAGGTATTTAGTTGTTAGTTTTGAATTTAAGTAAACCAATGAAAAACTTGAATTCTCCTGTCATTTTGGGCTTAAGTACATTTATGCCTATATTTCTACTCCACAATTCAGAGATCCTCACTTAACCTAACTGAAAGAATTTTGATATATCAGACTATCCATACATCAACAAGTAAAAATGACTTAAAGAAACTCTTCATGTAAATAGTTCTTTCTATCTAAAAACGAAAAAGAAAACTAATATTTTCAATGAACATTTCTGGTTTATAAAGATAAGTGAAAAATCAGTTACACTGAAAACATAAAGTAAACTTTGTGAAGTTTTTTTTTTGTGCGCACACATTACATCAGGCACAAAACAGAGGAAACAGTTTGAAATACAAAGTATGATTATAACATAGGAATACCAAAAAGCACCGAATTAGAACAATTTTATTATTTAACATAATACCAATTTATATACATCATCTCCCCAAATTAAGAAACTCTTTAATTCCAAGCATAGTTTCCAAATTGAGAACTTTAGTGTAAATTTGAAAAAAAAAATCCTACAGATTAATAACACAAACCCACTTTAATCCGTGCATAAAATATGCAAGCTGTACCAATCACCTCTCTTATACACAAAAGTGTATTATAAATAACTTTCAAAAAAAAAAAAGGTCTTGAATGCTTTATTGCACATCATAAGGACATATGCCAATATCTGAAAAGGCTTTCACCCTTCACTTAACTGTTTAAATAGCTACCTGAAATTTGGTGATAATAGCGCTCTGCAGGCATTAGCATGATGTAGACTCATCTAATGTTAACTGAAAACAAAGGAATATGCATCAGAGAAAAATATATTTTCACTGCACTGCTTTGGAAAATGACAGGAAATCTACTGTCACTTCTTTTAAAATAAGAATATGAGCTTTCTACAACTTAAAGCCATTACAAATAATCTGAATAAAATTCCAAAGTCCTTTCTAAATACCAGATTTTCTTCTTCAAATAGAAACCATATGCATGGACTTTCTTTGCAGTCTTACATTCCTTCTACCTCATGGAAATAGTCCTTCTTGCACTACGTTCTATTAATGATCAGATTACACAGCTCTTAATAATGCTGTTTACTATGAGTTACCATTTTTGTTTTCAACATTCCCAGTCCAAGAGTTAGCCAGCTCTTAGCACTAGTGAAAATGCCTGAAGGCAATGTGTTGAGGGGGAAAACATCCAAGTAAGGTTTCATTCTCCTTCACAGTAGGACCTTGATCTACCTTTTAAGTCAGGTTTCTATGCTAACACATTAATATTTTATCAGTCACACGTCAATTTACAGAATGTAGTACTAGCTGGTGAATGACTAAAATAAGAATACAAACATTGTTACTTTCTAAAATCCTGTCACTGGACAATTTGCATTTCAGGGGTTAAAACTGCTCCAGTAAGAAAAGATTTAAAGGTTGATTAGTCAAAATATTTTGCCAAAGGTCTCTAACACTACTAGCCACTGGCAATCCCCAAGTGGACAACTCTGTCTCTCCCCAATCCCCGCCCCCAATAAAACCCTAAAATTGCACTATGACAAAAAAAGAGTCCGTGAGAGACCCAAGAGCAGGACTGCAGTTAAGGTACAGCCACTTCGAGGAGACGGTTGTTTTTTCGCTTGCAGGTTGGGACGCTGCCATTTTTTTGGTTGCCCTGTATAAACTTCACACATACTTTGTCCTGCCTGAATTGAACCAGGAACCTAGGAGAGACAAGAAAACTGGTAAGTAAAGCACACAAGCAGAAAACAGATTATGCTAAACAATGATTTAAAAACAAACACCCTGGTCACAACCCTGGATAAAGTGAATAATTTCTCTCATGTCATTAGCACCCTGTCCTCCACCAGTACTACTGATATGACATTATCATCAGCTTTATCTTTAATGAAAATGACGCATATTAGCTTATTTCATATATATGATGTCATTCTGACGCCAGAAGGTCTAGGGATGATTATTCATCATTATATAACATACAAAATACGTTGTGTTTCTCTGTGGTTTTTTTTTTTAATTTCACACAGGTACAATTCATCAAAAATAGTGAAGGTTGGCATTTTACAAATGTTCAGTGACTGATTCATAGGCATAATACACAAATACATAAAGAGGCAGTTAGGTGGCACAGTGGAAAGAGTGTCAGAGCCTGGAGTCAAGAAAACATGAGTTCAAACCTGGCCTCAAGACACTTACTAGCTGTATGACCCTGGGCAAGTCCCTTGGCCCTGTCTGCCTCAGTTTCATCATCTGTCAAATGAGCTGGAGAAGGAAATGGCAAACCACACCAGTTTCTTTGCCACTAAAACCCCAAATGGGGTCCCAAAGAATCAGACACAACTGAAATGACTGAACAACTATGATTCTATTTAGCAGGTAAGTGCCAGTGAACTGCTTGAGGAACATAAAGGTTATATGACTCACAGAGACCTGCACAGCTAGTATCAGAGGCTCATAAATTTAAGAGCTAGAAAGAAATACAAGGCTGTCTATTCGGATCCTTTAATTCTACTGATGAAGAAAATGAGGCCAAGAGAAGACAAGGTGACTACAGTTTTGGGTCATCTGGACCTAGTAAGTGGCAGAGCTGGAATCTGAACCCAGCTCCTCTGACTCCAAATCATGTCTTCCTACCACTGTATCACAATGAGCCCCAACCGGGATCTGAAACCCAGCACTTCCTGACTCCAAGCCCTACGCTCTGTACACTATGCAAGACAGTTTCTAAAGGCACAAGGCAGAGTTAAATTTGATAGTATCTCCTGTGTGTTTCTTATGGAGCAGTTGTATAAATGTTACTGGTGTAAGTATACAGAAAGTAAATTGACACATCCACTGAGAAATCCATAGCAACAAATAAGATGCAAACAGTTCCGATATTTTTAAGCTAAGCCTCAGTTTCAAAGGCTGGACGACCCAATTCTTTCAGACATTACATACTAGGATGAAATTTGATATGCCAGGCTTTAGCTCAGCCTTAATTTAAAAATATACCACTTCCTGTGATTTTGAATGGCTTGGAGTTTTTTTAAAGCCAAGAGTGTAAGAAGGAAGCGTTTTATTCTCACACATAATTCTGTACTACTCTTCCTGAAAGGGGTGGGGTGAGGGTGGGTGAACAATCTTTTAAAGTTCAATTAAAATACTGAAAGCAATTAATTGACATCATAGACATCAATACATTTTCATTTTTAAGGAATACTTTCAGGGAACTTTCTGCTTACATCTAGGTGGGATGGACTGAAATGAACACCAAGATCTCTTTCCAGCTCTGAGGTTCTATGAAATACATGGATGCCAACTGCTTTTTCCCAATGTGCTTTCAGCACATGACCCCTTAAGAAGAGTGTATGAATTCTGGCAGGACTATAAGGAAATATAAGGATATATCCAATCTATGGAGTCTTCCATGTACCACTTCAAAAGGCTCTCTCAGCAGATCAATGCTATGAATTGTACGTTTCCAATAAATATGTGTGTGTGTGTGTGTGTGTGTGTGTGTGTGTGTGTGTGTGTGTGTGTGGCTGGCTGCTAGGTGGTACTGCAGACACAGCACTTGGCTGGGAACCAGAAAGACTCATTTTCCTGAGTTCAAATCCAGCCTCAGACACTTCCTAGCTGTGTGACCCCAATCAAGTCACTTAACTGTTTGCCTCAGTTTCCTCATCTGTAAAATAAGCTAGAGAATGAAATGGCAAACTACTCTAGTACCTTTGCTAAGAAAACCCCAGACAAGTTCATAGAAAGTCAGACGTGGTTGAAATGACTGAACAACAATAAAATATATACAGGCCCATAGTTGTTTGAATTAGTAACAGTTACAAAAATGTAGATTTCCATGCAAAATTCATGAATCCTTAAAATCACTTAAAATACTTGGGGCTTAAAATAAACTCATTCTGAGTACCACTATATACTCACAGGTTAGATGGAAAAGAAATATTCTGTAGCTCCAGAGAAACTCAGGTGGCCGTGGCAGTTGGGTGTCTGCCTGCTCTAACTATCCGT
Organism: Phascolarctos cinereus; assembly: GCF_003287225.1. Classification (NCBI taxonomy): domain Eukaryota; kingdom Metazoa; phylum Chordata; class Mammalia; order Diprotodontia; family Phascolarctidae; genus Phascolarctos; species Phascolarctos cinereus. Next base: position 193,140,819 of record NW_027556098.1, read on the forward strand.
AGCCTTCCCTTGTCTCATCCAACGTCTACTTATAGAGACGACAACAGTGTAATAAGAGGTAGACTCGCCTTATGCCATTCTCCCTGTAATTTGCCAAACCCATTGCTCAATAATGGTTACAGAAATGAGTGGTGTTGGAAATAGCTGCTTCTACTTCCAAAAAAGATACTGAGTCCAAACCCTAAGAATGTCTGTCTACAAAACCAATGATAAAGTGGAAATAAATCCACTTGAGACTGAAAAACACAGTGCTGTTCTAGGATACTTGTCCCATCAGTGGCTTTTTGGCAAATTTCTGCTTAAATCTGAAACACCTTCTAGATGGATCTACTAAATCTGTAACATAAGGCCACAGAAATAGATGGCCTTCAGAAAGGCCCAGGAGAAACATGAGGATCTTCACTGCTCTTTCCTTTTTACGAAATGTTTCCTCAGGGAAAAAATAATTCAAAAATTGGTTTTTTTTAGGACTTAAATAATAAAAACAGGCATTTACAAGTATTTTAAAGTGTGCAAAGAGCTTTTTCTTTTCTTTTAAAAAAAATTTTTTTTCAAGGCAGTTGGGGTTAAGTGACTTGCCCAGGGTCACACAGCTAAAAGCATCAAGTGTTTGGTCTGAGGCCAAATCTGAACTCAGGTCCTCCTGAGTTCAGGGCCAGTGCTCTATCCACTGGGCCACCTAGCTGCCCCAGCTTTTTCTTTATTGTTGCATTTGATCCTACGTGCAAGTGATACACCAGGACGCCAAAAATAAAAGTGAAACAGTTCCTGTTGGGGGTGGGGGGTTATATTTTATACCATAGGCAGTGGGGTGACCACTGAAAAAATTTTAGTAGAAGGGCTCCACAGACAGAACTTTGCATTAGAAAGGTTCTTTTGGCAATGGTGTGAAGAATTAGTGAAGAGAAAAACTAGAGATGGACCAAGTTAGAGACCACTATAATAGTCCAGGGCAAGAAATAATGAGAGCCTGAATTAGGGTAGCTAGTAAGAATAGTAATTCCATCCACTAACAACTACTGTATTTACTGGAAATGATACATATAAATCACTTTGAAGAAGCTTAAGTGCCTTATTATCATTGCTATTATTACTAATGATGACAATATACAGTCCTATTCTAGACTCTGAGGTGACATGGACGGATCTATACCTTCCTCTGATTTTAATTTTCTTTCACATTTGATAGATGTTCATGTTGTACAGAATAAAGTACTTAGCTCTCGGGGGGACGAGCTGATACAAAAGATGATGAACATAGTACTTTAAGGTTTGCAATGCATTTTACATCCATCATCTTTAGATCCTCGCACAATCCCATTTTGCAGATAAAGACGTGAGGTTAAAAAGACTGAATGATTTGCTAGTGCAGAGGCAGGATATAAACTCAGGTTTATCTGACTCCTACATCCAACACTGTGTCTACTATACCTTCTAGCAGTGCCTGAAAATATTAGAAGAAACGGTCTTTGTTCTAAATATACCTAGAATGTATGCAGAAAGCTCAATTGGATGTTAATGAAGCAGCCAGAGTCTCCTCCTTCCAGCCCTCTCTCTTTTTTGTAAGGAGAGGAGGCAAGTAAGGCAAACTACACATTCATCTCCTGGCCTATAACCGGCTCCAGTAGAGTACAATGAGAAAAGACATTAAAGATAGGGATTCTCAATGAAAAAAGTTTGAATCAAGTTCCCTATGCTTTCTTTATGTCCTAAGGGCAGGAAAGAGAAGGACATTACTTTAGAAAGATTTCCAGCAAAGGTTGAAACCCAAAGGGTTCTCTGGTCAGCTCTTAGCTAAGCTGAAAAAATAAATTAACCAGAACTTATTAAACCTTGAGCCCTGCGGTTAATTTAGATTAAATTGCTGCTGTGAAGAGTATGTACAGTGCACCTGTGTCCATGCACAAACATAGGCACAACAAACCACTTGCTGAATCAAGGTAAAAGTTAAAATAGGGATTAGCATCTGTTATTTCATTAGTATAAGGAATTCCTCAATGAGGAAAATTACCCAGGCAAGTTGGCATCTTCTCTACAACTAACAGTCTTAGAGAATAACCTGGGGGTTAAATGTTCAGGGCAACACAAAAATTAAAACTGTAGATCAAATTTTTTTTTAAATACATCTATATACTTACTAAAATAGAAGTCTTTTGACATTTCAACACTGTTCCCACAAGTAAAAAAAAAAGAACTTTCAAATGAATAAAAAGTTTCCAGTTTCACTTGGTGATGAGTATTGCCAATATTTAATTCTCAGTTATAAAATGTTACTTATTTAGATTAATATAACCACTAGCAATAAAAAAATAGATTTTGGAAAAAAGGATGTAGTTTGGAAATCTTAACTAAGAGAGAAGAAATAAAGGAAAATCATCTACCAAGAGTAAAACAAACATACTCATCTGAAATTTCAATGTTGAGTTTCTGCTTGGTTTGGCTTAGCGTGGTCCGATAGAGCTTGGTGGCCATTTCAATCAGGTGGTCACTGCTGAAGAGAAAATCCCCTTTACTAGCTGCTCCTGAGCCCTGAGAGAGAGTGAATGAGAGTTTTTTAAAAAGGCATAATTAGAGAAAGCTACCAAAGAGATGTGACAGAGGTGATCATAAGGTATCTGGGTTCACTACAGAATTGAACAAAAGATAACAAAAATTACCATGTGAGTCAAGAAAGAACATTAGTGACAAAGAATCATCATCCTCATCCTCATCATTATCATAACAACAACAACAATGACTAACATTTATATAACACTATGTGCCAGGCACTGTGCTAAGTAAGTACTTTACAATAATTTTCTGATTTGATCCTCACAACAACTCTGGGAGGTAGGTGCTATTATTATCCTCATCTTGCAGATGAGGAAACTAAGGCAAATAGAGGTGAAATGACTTGCCCGGGGCCACACAGTTCTATCAAGTGTTTGTGGCTAAATTCCACTCAGGTCTTCCTGACTCCAGACTCAGAACACTAACCAATGAACCACCTAGTTGAAAGAGACAGAGAGTTTCTTTATGTTGAGTCAATGTCATTATAGCTTACTGGATAAACAACAGGGACACTGCACCTAGCGAAGGGATTCTTAATCACTTCTGTGTCATGGATCCCTTTGGCAGCCTGGTGAAGCTTATGAATTCCTTTCTCAGAATAATGTTTTAAAATACATACAATATATGAGATTACAATGGGAATCAATTATAGTGAAATAAAGATATAAATTTTTCTCCATCCAAGTTCAGGGATTCCTTATAATTTGGAAGTGTCTGTGGCACCCAGGTTAAGAACCTCTGAATTAAAAGATAAAAGGCACAGAATTCTCACACCTACAGGGCACTAGTAATTTTGTAACAGGTGCTTGGGCAGCTAGGTGGCACAGTGGATAGAGTTCTGGACTTGAAGTCAGGAAGACCAGAGTTTAAATCCAGCCTCAGACACTAACTGCATGACCCTTTGCAAGCCACTTAACCCTGTTTACCTCAATTTCCTCATTTGTCAAATGAGCTGGAGAAGGAAATGGCAAGCCACTCCAGTATCTTTGCCAAGAAAACTTCAAAATGGAGTCATGAAGAGTCAGACACAGCTGAAACAACTGAACAACAGACACTTAGGAACTGGTTTTTTAATTTGGAGCAGACTCAGGCCTCAGATACTCTTACATTTACAAAAACAGCATTTCTTCCAAGTTGTTCGAAGTGCTATAATGAGTTTACCTAGCATTCTCCTAAATGCCTTCCAAAGAACTCAGAAGTAATCATTACATCTGCAAAAGGGGAAGGCTAGGGCAGAAAGAATTATGAGTCAATATTACATGGGATAACATTCAGTGGTATTACTAGTTCCAGAATCCATGTTCTTAAAGGTCTAGGAGGAGAAGTACTAGTCAGTCATATGGCTTAAAACACAGCATGCCTGAAAAATTGTGATCGTGGTAAGGCTTTCTCTCTTTTCACTGCCTTCTTCCCATGTTCAACATTTGCTAATTGCATGTTGGCAAGGAAGAAAAAGATATGTGTTTGTGTGTGTGTGTGTGTATGTATTCACACAACTTCTATCCACTAATTGTACAAACACATGTAAGAAAAAATTATTCAATAAAGGAACAGTTAAGTGAACATATAATCAAACATGAGTTAAGCTGAGTAGTCATTAAATGACTGGAAAAGTCCACATCTGAGTTGTACAAGCTGGTTTCCATTCACTTCAAATGAGTAACTTGATAATGGCTAAATTCAGCATAAACCTCAAATTATACAATGAACCACATATGGAAGTCAGACCTTCCTACTTTTAAACAACCAGCTTAATAGCAGAAAACCTACTTAAAATTTACCTCTTTTAGGTGGACAGCAAAGAAACCATCATTTTGTGAGCTCATGGACACTTTTGTAACATCACCCAGAGGGACTTCGGATTTAATATGTCCAGACTTTTGATCAGCAAGAAGCAAATTATTATTCGTTAGAAGGAAAATCCTGGATGCACACTGAAGGGGAAAAAAAAAAGGCAAAATGAAAGACCAAGATGTAAATAGTAAAGGATTTGTAATAGTAATGGATTGGCAACAACTACCCACCTATTAAAAACCATAAGCAACAGTTATTTCCAGAACATAATTTGATTCCATAATACATTACTTTGCCTACAGATGTGTACATCTAGTGAACATGCTGCATTGAATGAGAGGCAACGTGATGTACTGGAAAAACCAATGAATGCAGAATCAGAGAACTGGGTTGTAGCCTCATCTCTACCATTAACTAGCTTGGGCAACTGACTTCAATTCCCTAGGACTCAGTTTTCTCACTTGCAGAAAAAGAAGGAATTATACGAAATGAATTCTAAGGTTTCTTAAAGCTTTAAAATTCTACCTTGTGTCAAAGTTTTCTTGGCTCTATCACATTATTCAATCTAATGTCACCAGGAAAAACAAAGTCATTGAATTCAGAGTTAGAAGGGACATTAAAGACTATAATCCTGTGGCTCTCAAAGAATAGTGTGCTGGTGTTAACCAGCAGGCTGGTAAGTTTTGGCTAGGTTTGTCACAAACGAGTCTCCCAACTCTTGTGAATTGGGCCATAATTCCTCCTGGCAAAGAATAATGCTATGCTGTGAATAAATAAAAAAAGTCTGAGTTCCAACTGTTCTACCATAACTCTGATGAAGAAGAGGAGGGTAGAGAAGGGAAGGGATTCCCCCAAATCATACTGGTCCCAAATCCCAGAGCCCTCTCCCCATCCTTCACAGTGATCCTGATGAAAGCCCAAGCAGAAATTTAAAACATTCATTAATATCTGGAAAAGCAGGGAAAAGCATTCTGCTTAATTCACATTTTTAGGTAAGTCTTCACTGTTGGTATTTTTACCTTCCCATTAGCTCGGTTAACTTTGTTCACAACTTCAGCAATGATAATTTTTTCTTCAATGGCATCTTTGAGTTTCTTATACTTGGGGTCTTTACTAATCTCCAGGTAAGCCCCTTGGAATGGCTGGCCAACACTACAACAATAAAAAAAAGGAAACAAAATATTTTAATGGTTTTAAATGGACGTCACACTGTTAGTGAACAGTCAGGTTCAATATGGAATTGAAACCTAACACTCCTATGGGAAGAGTGTGCCACCTTCATAAAAATGCAGACATTCAAATTTTTATATATTACAGTGTTTTATCACTTGCACCTGGTCCTCAATCCCAGCTAGAAACGCATATTAATTCTATTCACATTTATTTTTTCATGTTGCCATAGCATTTGCTGGCAATATCAATTTCTTTACCCCCACACCTCATGAGGCACTCAGCTGAGGAACATTACAGAGTAGGTACATGACACTGCATGAATAAAGAGTAGGTCCTTGTCATCTGCTCAAATGAAAAAGCCTTAACTGCAGCTGTTCCCAAAGCATTTATTAGCAGCTTTTCACAATGTGTAGTGATGGGAGAAAGGGTACAGATAATTACCACCACCTGACACAATGAAAAATTTAATTTTCAGTCTCCAAGAGGAAAAGAAATCAATAGGTGTTTCTGGGCATAGGAGTAGAATACTTGTTAGAGTAACTCCATGCAGAACAACTAATATGAAAGAAAACGACATGCCTTTCCTCACTCTAGATCTTTTAAATAAGGCTCTGAATAGGAAATACATGAGAAAAGTGCAATTCTATCCTCCTAGGACACATTAAGCCACTTTCACAGAACAAAATAGAAAGAGACACAAGCTGCCAGAAGGAAAATTTCAGTTTTTACTTTACATAACAACACATGAATTCTAACAACAAATAACTCAACAAATTCTGACAAAGCAAAATCATGTATTATTGATAAAATTATAGATTCAGAGTTAGAACCCTCAGAGACTATCTAGGCCAACTGTCTCATTCTACAGAGAAGGAAACTGACGCCCAGGGAGGTGAGATAACTTGTCCAATGAGACAAATAGTAAAGCCCAAAGGCAGAATTTGAACTCTACCCGGAGGCAGATCTTCTGATCATCTCCCTGCTCTTTCCACTGTTCCACTGACCCTCAGACATGAGCATCTTTACAAAAACCAAGAGCCCACAGCTGCGGGCAGGGCACTGGAAGCCTCGATCCGAGCTGAAGAGTTCTCATAATTGCAAATGAAATTCTCCATGAGAACTGGTTGGGAGATTAAGGAAGAAAATTCTCTATAGGAGGTTGTGAAACACTCCGTTCCCCAAGACGTGCAATGTCATGAAAAGTTTTAGGAGACAACCCAGTCATTCCATTCCTGTCAGTACTATGGACCAACAAACTTACCAACAACCAAATGACCAAGTATAAAGGCTTAGGTTCTTGTTATTGCCATTTTGGCAATTCAAAAGTTAAACCCCAAACTGAATTAATCAAAATGCTCCACAAATTCTACTAAGTAGTATTCTTAGCATTATTTGTTTCTAAATAACCACCTTCAGGAAAACTTCATCAAAAAATTCATTATCAATTTCCAAAGCATGTTAACAAAGAAAATAGCTTCCAAACAAGGACAAATACCCAATTTCCAATTTAAGTCATGATTTAAGTTACAATCCAGCTGTTCTTTATCATTATTTTTGCCATCTTTATTGTTCTAAAAGAATGTGTCTGATAACTTAGGGAAAATGCTGGAAGAGGAATAATATTTCAAGCAAACTGATCTGTGTAATTCTCTCCACGCAGACCTCCACAAAATGTAGAGCAATATATTTTCATTTTCAGGTGCTCTTTTTGGAGAAAATGATAAAATTGCCATTAACATATTTAAGACTTTACAAGGTACTTTTTTCTCGCAATCACCAAGTGAAAAATTATAGTATGCGGAAGAAAAATGACCGTTATGAGACACGGTTAGAAAAGTAGGGCAAGGCATCTAATGGTAGAAAAATGGCTTCTCTCTCTGCACCTGCAATTAGCAATCTGTTCCTTATTTATGACAGTGGTGGGCCTATTATATAGGGAATCAGCTAGCTGCACGTCAATTAAGTAATGCTCAATGAGTTAGCAGAGCTAAAGGGCACCATTTATGGGGGCTCAGCAACTCTCAAAAAGCTCCAAATTGATTCACTCTCCTAATTTCATCATGTAAGTGCAATTCTGACCAATTTCATAGATATTTTAAGGCAAGACAATCTGAACAATAATTACTGTAAAACAGCCAACAGAAATTGTATTTATTCCCTGGGAATCATGGAGAATGCCTCATAATCCAACACAAAGTATTCAATCTTGATGCTGAATAGCTCATGATAATTAGGAGTTTTAAAAGATGGGTCTTACCCAATTATTTTATACAGTGTTGAGCACGTTACCAACGCTACCTTCTGTATCATTTCACTAATGTACTGACATACATGCATATATATGTATGTAATAAATATTCTTATTTTTATGGTTAACAAATAATTCATGATATAAGGAAATAATTATTTGCTGCAGAACTAAAATATCCCTGGAATTATTGCCTCCACATCTATTTGTCAAACCTTTTTAATTAATTATTTCAGTGAGTAAAATAGAAACTACAGTACCTAGATGGGTATAAGGCCTTCTTGTCTTTGAAGAGTTCGCTGGCTTCCAGTTTCTCTTCATAGATAAGCTTCCGTTGATCTGTGAATTGGTCTCTGTATTTTTTACACTGCGAGGTAGCACATGAAAGAGAAAACCAGACGTGATGTTTTCTTGCTGGATTATCAATCACATTTAAATGGCATGGTAAGTAATCCAAACAACAACAACTATAGAGATAAACAACACAATGAAGTTTTGCTTTTAAGACCAATACGGCAATGGTGACAGGCACAGTACTCCAGTGAACAGAGGCTTGGCCTCGGAATCAGGAAGGTCTCAAGTCATTCTCTAAAACTATAAGTCATCCAATAGTTGCAGGAATCATGAAGAACAGTGGTCAGCCTTACTGGGAGTCAGGAAGATCTCAGGTCTTTTTCTAAAGCTATAAGTTGCCCAACAGTTGCAAACTTGCATTGGTAGAGGGAGATTTCTCTGTTGTTCAGTCATCTCAGTCGTATCCCACTCTTGGGGTTTTCTTGGAAAAGATACCGGAGTGGTTTACCATTTCTTTTTCCAGTGCATTTGACAGATGAAGAAACTGAGGCAAAAGGCTTAAGTAACTTGCACAGGGTCACATAACTTCTAAGGGTCTGAGGCCAGATTCGAACTCAGGAAGATGAGTCTTCCTGACCCCAGGTCCAGTGCTCTCTTCACTGTACCACCTAGCTGCCCCCTTATCCTGATACATAGGAGGCACCCTAAATGCACATTGCTATAGGGAGTTCCCTACACAGAAGAAATTAGAGATATTGCCTTCCCCTTTCCACCCCCCAAATTCTTAGTCTCTTGGAAAAAAAGTAATAAAACATAATTATTTCCCCCCGTCAAAATAACATAGTTTTTTTCTATACTATAGATATAGTCCTCTCTCTAGGCATGGTTCTAGGAGCACCATTTCCCCACTTTCAGATTCAGTTCACTCCAGTCATCAGTATTCTCTCATCTGTCATCAATAATGTGGGATTGATGCTGCATGCAGACATTGGACATGGTTGGGAGCTGTATTAGGAGCCTTGGGGACACTAGAGCTATGGAAATGCATATGGAAGTCTTCTTACATTTTAAATTATACCTGTGACACAGATGCCACCATGCAATTCATAAAGAAAGAGACTAACATTAGGTTGATGGCTCTTGGGAAGTTCACATATGGAGATAGGGGTACAGCTAGAAAGAGAAATCAGTCTAATTTTTTTTTTACATACTGTTGTAATCCTATCTATTCAGTTACTATCACTGCACTAATAATAATAATTCACATACAGGGATTTACAGTTTACAAAATGTTTCAGTCATAACAACCCAAGAAGACCTGGGATCCAATCTCAAATAAGACATGTACCATCTGTGTGATCCTGACCAAGTCCCTTAAACTCCTAGTGCCTCAGTTTCCTCATCTGTAAAATGAAGAGTTGGACCTGATGATCTCTAAGATTATGATCCTAGAGGGAAGTGACACAAGTATAGGATATGAAGGGACCATCAAGATTAGCTAGTGTGACACTGCTTTTACAGATAAATAAACGGAGGCCTCATAGTTTAAATGATTTACCCAAAGCAGGGATATGTTAGTAAATGTTTAACAACCAGTTCTCTGAAAAACAAACACAAACAAACAAAAAAAACCCAACTGAATAACAGTTTTAAGGTTAATCTGCATTATTAACATTTTCTCCATCGCTTTCTTAAGTCTAAACAACCAACAAAACAATAAATCAAGCTCCTGATTTGTAGCTTTTGCCAATTTCTGAGGTGTAAGTGCTCACACTGAAAATTCAACAGCTAGCTAGAGACAGAGAGCACGTGGCACAATGGATAGAGCACTGAGCTTAGAATTTGGAAGGCTCATCTTCATGAGTCTGTCAGGCCTCAGACACTTGCTAGTGGTGTGACCCTGTGCAAGTCACTTAACCCTGTTTGCCTCAGTTTCCTCATCTGTAAAATGAGCTGGAGAAGAAAATGGCAAACCACTTCGGTATCTTTGCCAAGAAAACCCCAAATGGGCTCACAAATGATTGAAATGACTCAACAACAACATTCTTGTATAAATGCAGCAGATTATGTCATTTCTCACACATGGTGACTAAAGAAGGCCTCTTCAAACACACGCTGCAGGCTCCTTTTTATTCACTCCCCATATCTCACCTTACCTTAGTGGACCTTTCTTACAAGAAACACTTCAGTTCCACAACACATTGTCAGATAAAGTGCAGACTCGAAAGGAGGTAATGTGGAAAGAGCCCTACCTAGGTTTGGAGTCAGCAGGCATGGATTAAAATCTTAAGTCTGCTATTTACAATCTGTGTGAGTAATTCGGGCAAGAGTCGGTTTCCTTATCTACAAAATGAGGCGGGGGAGACCTGAGAAGCCTCTGAGGTTGCTGCCAGCTTTACATTTACCTTCCGAGCACAAGATTATATAAAAATAGGCTTTTTGGATTAACTTCCTCCATTAGGAGGAAATTTACATAAATGCAAAGGACTTCAAAGTCTAGTTGCCTTTCTACGGCAGAGGTTTATAAATCCTATGATGTGACTTATACAATCTGAAAATCTTAAATGTGTCTTTTATGCCCATGGCCTTCCATGGTCTGAATATGTTCTAATTCGATGGCTTTGAGGCCCATATCATTCCTTTCCCCAGGCATATTCTTTGAACAATTGTATTCACTGAAAGCAAGTGGAACAGAAATGTTCCATCTATAACGCAGAAACCAATTCCTTAGCTAAAAACAGCTAGAAATAAAAAAGGGCAGGTTATAGTGAATGTGTAAAAAATTGTCTAATGTATGCATTTCCTCATGCCATGGGAATGTGGACAGGACTGATCAGTTTCTAGACTCTGTATTGTATGTATGGAATGGGTTGGGTGAGGAGGAGAGGTGGGAAGAGGTTCACTACCTATGACCTCATTGGTGGGAGGAAGCTCCAGCATGGAAGATGACTACACCAATACTTATCTGTAATCTACCTCCTGAAAGAGGTGCCTGGGGCACTCGCCTATAGTCACATACATCACAAGTTAGAGGTAGAAATGGAACCCATCTTCTTGACTCCAAGACACTCCATTTACTACCAGTAACCTTAATTCCTTACAGAAAGAAATTTTAAGAGTTAGCTTAATTATGAGGATTGCACAGGGAGCTTTAAAAGGCAGAGAAAAGAAAAAGTAACTCTCATGTTTGCAACTGGGTAGATTTTCACCATCTCCATAACAGCATCTAAGACAAACATGAATTAATTCAAATGCTTCATCCAATTTTTCCAGGTGTGCAGAATATTAACAGGCATGAAGACAATTAAACTGAAACCATCGCAACCCACCTGGGGAGGGGAGGGTATTTCTAATTAACAAGTAGCATAAGTCCTTACAATACCTACTCTTACCATCAGCTGGAATATATGGCTCCAGGGTAGCTGTCCAGACACTGCTGTGTCAGTGAATAAGCATTTATTAAAATACTTCTGCACAATGGGCACTCTGCTAAGTGCTGGGGATACACAGAAAATTGCAAGCACTGTCCTTGTCCTCAAGAAGCTCACAGTCTAACAGTCAGAAAGTTAATCCAGAAAGCCTATTTTTATATAATCTTGTGCTTGGAAGGTAAATGTAAAGGGGAGACGACATGTAAGTAAGTATGTACATACAAGACATACACAGGGTAAATGGGAGAAATTCTCAGAGAGAAGACACCAGGGTTAGGAGTGAGGGGTAAGTTATCACAGCAAGTCAAATATAAAGAACAAAAGGAAACAGTAGCCTAAGTCCTGAGACTTTCTCTGCAATTCTGGAAGGAAGATTTCTTACAAACATACTTTTAATATAAACTCAACAGACAGTCAAATTCTTAAAGTGGCAGCATACGGTACCGTACCCTCCACAAATGGAAAATCCTTTTTAGTTCCTTGTGAGTAGAATCCAAGAAGAGGTAAGGTCTTGCTGGCCAATTTTTGTCTATCGGGGATAAAGAGGGCATCTTATTTTTCATTTCCAAGAAGTATTTTTGCACCTGTGTTGGATTTAAGATGAGAAGTTAGATCATTTGCATTAACCAAGAAAATGCATAGCTTCATATAAAAAACACAGCCAAATCTTGATACAGTAGCTTCTATTTTGTTTGCTTACCTTCTGACTGAAATTCTTTAAGCCCTCCTTTAAACTTTACTGAATAGTTGTTTTAAGCATCCTTTACCAATCGGTTAAGGAACATTAGGGAAAGGATTTTATGAAGCCCAGGCTACTTCTTGATGATGCACTGATAACAGCATTGGACCATGGAGTCAGGAACACCTGAGTACAAATCCAGCCTCAGACACTCACTGGTTATACAACCTTGCACAAAGCACTTCACTCTTTGCCTCAGTTCCCTCAACCGTAAAATAAGGATAATAACAGCACCTATCCTTCAGGGTGGCTGTGAGACTCAAACGATATATTTGGAAAGTGCTCAATTAACACAGCGCCTTGCACACAGGTGACGTATAGAGCTTTATTCCTTTCCCTTCCCCTTGACCCTTCTGTATAGCCACACAGACCCCTCCTTTTCACTTGCTTCTCTCATCACATCCTTACCTTTGTCTTCCAACCCTCTACCTTAAGCTCATTAAGTTCTGTTGGCTAAGGCTAGTTTGTTTTCTATCTATTCTGTAAATATTTATACATAGGCATGTCTCTGATATAACACACAGGGATTATCTCACTTTTTGTCTTTGTATCATCAGAGTCTAGTCAACCGGTCAGTCAACAAGCAGTTATGTCCTTACTATGTTCCGGGTACTGCGCTAAGAGCTGGCAATACAAAGAAAGGCAAAAACACGCCCTTGAGTCAGAAGAGACAGCTCACGCAAACAGGGGAGAAAACATGTAAATACTAGCAGAATACAAGATATATACAGAGTAGACAGAAGATATATTCAGAGGAAAAGGCACCAGCTACTGGAGGGACTAGGGAAGGAAGGAAGAACTTCCCATAGAAGACATGATTTGAAAGGAGTCTGAGGAAGCCAGGACTCAGGTGAGGTGGGAGATTATTCCAAGTACAGGGGATGGCCAAAACAAAGATTCAGAGACAAGACATGGAATGTTGTGTGTGAGGAACTGTAAGTAGGTCAATTTATCTAGACTGTGCAGTAGTGTAAGAGACTAGAAATGTTTGTTTTTTCTTTTGATATATTTTCATACATATTTTACTTTTATGCTTAGGAACAGAAAGTACATATGGGTTGAACTCTGTATTGGTGAGGCAAGTAGCAAGATCATTGTCTTTATAGCAGAGGTCCATAAACTTGGTATACTTTATGATTTTCAAGACATTATTCTGAAAAGGGATCCGTTGACACCAGGCTGCCACAGGGATCTGGGACACAAGGGAATCTGTGCTCCACTTGTACTGACAAGTACAAGTTCCATGACAGCGGTGAACCCTTTGGGTATTTGTCATTTCATATTGATGATGAGAGGATGGTTGAACAATGTTATCTCTGTCCCTGCATCTACTAACCATCTTAACATTTATGTGGGACACACCATACTGCAACACAGCCGTGAAGGGTGCATTTTTGTCTTATCCAGTCAAATGCTTTTTTGGAATCTACCAGTGATAAACACAGCTGTAGCTCATTATCTGCATCTTTTAGTCAGCTGTGTGACTGAAGTGGGTGATCATGGCCAAAGAATTCATCATGGAGTGGCTAATCTTATGGTGGTAAGTCTCTCCATAATCTTGGTAGGCTGGTATTCAGACCACAGACAGAGGCTCTTGTAAGACTTTAAGTCACCTTGCCTATTACAATTTAAATTCTGCTACCAGAAGTTTCTTCTACAGATTCACAAGTTGAGCATTTACACAATTGTCTCGGTGCTTCTTCAGGCAAACAGCACCCTCAGAGCTTGAGGGGAATGACCTCAGGGACCATCTAGTCCAATATGTATCTGGAAAAAAAAAATGCCTCTCCAATAGACTCCACCAAGGGGCCATCTCAGCCCTTGCTTACAGACCTCAACTATGAAAGAATCTACTAACTTAAAACAGAACTCATTCCACTTTTGGCTAGTTCTAGCTATTAGGAAACATAGCCTTGTATCAAGCCTAAAGATACCTCCCTACAACTTTCCTTCATTTCTCACAGTTCAAACATCTGAGGCCAAGCAGAGAAAACATAATGGGTCTTCCATGAGGACAGCCCTTCAGACACCTAAAGGTAGCTATAGTGTCCCCTATCCTATGCCAAGCCTTTTTTTCTTGAGCCTAATATCCCCAATTCTTTCAACTGACTCTCATGGGCCATGATCTTAAGGCGTTTTACCATCCCAGCTGCCCTCTTCTGGGCATTGTCAAGGATTCTCCTAAACTGCTAACTAATTGACCAGGATAGAGCCGAGCAGAACTACCACTTCCCAGTCTTACAGATTATGCTTCCTAATGAACTCCAAGGATGACTAGCTTTTTTCCCTACCATATCAAACTGCAGACACACTGAAAGAAGGGAATATACATTTTTATACAGCATCTACTATGTGCCAGGGGACTGTGCTAAAAACTTGTGTTATGTTATTTGATCCTTACAACAACCATGTGGGGTAGGTGCTATTGTTATCCCCATTTTACTGTTGAGGAAAATGAGGCAGACAGAGGGTAGGTGACTTACCCAGGGTCACAGATCTATTAAGTGCCTGATGAGGGATCTGAACTCAGGTCTTTTTTCACTCCAAGTCCAGTCTCTATCCACTGCACCAGCAGTTGTCCACACACTGAGCTTGCATTTCAACAAAACATTTAAACCTTTGTCAGATGAACTACTGCTATCTAGCAGCACACCTCACCCCACCCTCCCCATTTTGCACCTGGGAAGTTGAATTTTTTAAAAATTCAAATGTAAAACTTTAGATTTATCTATTCTGAATTAATTTCACTAGATCAAGTTCAAACTAACATTTTAGCCTAAGATCTTGTGAATTCTGACTGACATCCAATGTTACTTATCTCCCACAGCTTTTTGTGACCTATAAATTTGAAAAGCAAACCACTAGAGCCTTTCTCCCAAATTATTGTTCAAAGTATTAAACAGAGCAAGAACATATCTGTGAGACACTCCATTAGAGACCTTCTTCTTGGATAACATCAAATTATTAATGACTCCTCATTTAACCATTCCTGAATCTATCTATCTGTACTATAGTCTGGCCAGAAGAATATTATTAAAAACTATTGTAACTAAACTTGGAACTAATGTACTTTATGCTCCCCAAAACAAACCAGTAATTGTCTTATTTTACTGTTAATATTGTTTACCATTCACATGATAGTCTTAATAAGATATAAAAAAGTACAAATGGTCTGAACTTACGATTCTCTGAAGTGTAAACTCATAAATTTTCTTGCCAGCATTGGCTCGGAAGAATTTCCGGTATTCTCTACGTACCTTAAGAGAAAAGGTTAGGATGATTAGAGGTTAACTTCTGGCATTTTGTTCATAAAAGGCAGTATTTTTCTACGAAAGAAAAAAATACTAGAAAAGTGTGAACTTACAGACATGCTTTCCAGAAGTAACCAAAATAATTCAAGCATACTAAAAAAGTGGTAATTAGGTAAGAAAAAAAAAAGGGAGGGAGGGAGAGTTAAAAAAAATGCCAAGAGGCAATCCTTGATTTTTTCAAGAGTTTTGGTGATGGGTTTTTTTTTAAGACCCTAACTAAAAAGTTCAGAATTTAAAAAAAAAAACTCTTAAAAATCAAATGTATATATCTCAGAAAATAATACAATGTTTTAATACAACTATCTCTCTAAATGAATGCTAGAAAACTACTTAAAATAGATTAAATAACAATATTTAAATTCTAAAACTTATACAAGTGACAAGATAATCACAACTTCAGTAAGCCATACGGCCCTACCTAGAACCAAATTTTGACAAAAGTGAATATGAAGGTTTAAAAATATACAAATATATAGCACTTATAGCTTTGCTATCATTATCTACTATAAAAGAAGCTAAATTATCTAACCAAAAGGAAAAGATTTTCTTTTAAATATTCATCATCATATTGAAATGAATCTAAGAATCAATATTTATCTATCAATATTTTGGCTTATTTTAAAAAAAATCATTAAAGGAAGAGATAGTTTCCTTTGTCTTTTTTAAAAAAATAAAACATAGTAAATTTTACAAGAGCAAAGTTTCATGCTCTAACCAAGAGCCAAATATATTTCCTCTACATTTTATAATCATTTATCCTTCACTTTAAGTACTAAGAGATCAATTACCATTATTTCTCTTGGGCAACAGAGTCACCAGATCGAGTGAATATTTTAATTCACACTCTCCAATCATTTCTGGCCACAAAAAAATGGAATAAAACTGACAAACTTTAAAATCTAAAGACTACTAATGAACAGCTATCTTCACTACAGTATAGTTTGTACAAGTGGACAGGGCACATATGTTTGATTTAGGAAGAGGAGAACCTCATCATAACATAGCTCACTGGTACTTCATGTTAGACAAACCATATGAAAACCATTATCCTTTAAACCATTAAAATAAAAAAAACAAACCAAGCTCGTAAAAGCCTAGTACAATCTGGTTAGCCTGCAAAATGGGAGCCGGATCTAAAATTTGATCCAATTCGTGAAATTCAGTAAATACTGACTTGTCCACTGTGACAAGATATAAAGGGGCTTCTAATGTATTTTCAAATTATTTCAAAGTAGTACTAATTAAAATAGCAAATCAATCCATGGGTAAAAATACTCCCCCCACAGGTTCTTTGTAACTTACTCTGGATAAAATTCTTGAACTTGAAATGTTTAGCTCATATCACTTAAATATCAATTATTTTAAAATGAGAAAACCATTTATTTTGATAGCTGTTATTTTTAATATTTCCATAATGCCAGACGAAAAATGAAATAAACTACTCAGATGAAGTAAATGAATCACATAATGGTGACTAAGAATGATTATACTTAACCAACATCTCAACTTAATGTGATTTGTTTCTTATTTTGAAAATCCCTGATTCCCCAGCAAGAAAATATGCCAATTATAACATATAGATAAGATGAGAAAACAAGTAAAAGGTTTAGTTAATTAATTAAAAACAAAATGATCACACAGTACATTTCTTGAGTACTGGAAAGGTACCATTTGTCAAAGTTTTTCGTTTCTTTCTTTTTAAAAAAATGTTAGCTTAAGGACATAGTGTATCTACAATGAGAACAGTGGACTATTTGTTAAGGCATTTCGTCCATGCTCCTTAGCTAACTTTTCTACTTTTTAATTTCAGATATATTAATTGAAATGGTAATCTGCTAAAATCCTATACATGGAACTAGTAATTAGACTTTTCATAGTAGAGATTTAGTATTCCTAAGGTTATTCAAATTCAAAAACTTGTGGATCTTATAAAGAGTGCTTTAGTCCTATTTTCATAATTAATTTTCTCTTCCTTGAACAGGACTAAAAGTAAATTGCAACATACTTCATTCACTTTGCTGACAAGGTGTAATTGTCAAATTATTGATAGAAAGATAACAGTAAAAACAACCTGTTAAGAGAGGGCAAAAATAGGTTGCTATGGCCAGTGGCTGTGTGCACCCACCTCTCTTTAATATATCTGGGGCCTCATCAATGTGGGTATTCCCTCCACTGGTGCAGAATGAAACCCTTTCATTCCATCTCGTCCTGTGTGACTCCTGTCTATTTTCTTCTGGAATTCTCCCCAGGTGGAGTCTGCCCAGTATGTTGAGGGATTTTCCTCTAAAGCTTTTTAACACTGTGCGGACATCAGTGGAGCATACTCACTCTTGCTCCACAATAATAATATTTATTTACTATTTATAATTTTATATAAATTTATAATATTTATATAGACAGCACTTAAGGTTTCTAAAGGCTTCTAGAAATATTATCTCATTGGATCCTCCCAACATCCCTAGAAGGTAGGTGTTATTATCATCCCCATTTTCCAGATGAGAAAACGGAGGCAGTGAAGTGATTTGCCCAAGTAACACAGCTAGGAAGTGTCTGAGGTCAAATCTGAACTCAAGTCTTCCTGATTCCAGGTCCTGTGCCACCTGGCTGCCTGCCTCATAACCAGCTCCTTTTTCATTCATAAATCTCTCTTATAAAGTTATTTATGGCATTTTTCAAAGTATAATTTTTTGCTTGTATTTTGACATGGCCTAATCACACCTGCCATGTGTGTCTTCGTGTCCTGATGGATAATTCTCCATTTTAAATTATTTGTAGACTGTGATGTGTCATGATTTGTGTTCATGCAGAATTATTGGAATTACTGTTGTTAAAAAGAGAAGCCATTGGTTCTATGGAAATGTTTGAAGTCACTGAAAAGACTGCTATGATTTCCTAATGCTAATTCTTCTCTTCTTCTCAAGTTCTGGGTCTAGCTTACTACCTAAGACATATATTGACCATAGGCATTCTCAATCTACTTGGTTCTGCCTGAATGGAAAGATGGACCAAATTCTTTACAGCCATGATGTATCTCCTTGAAGAGGTTCTGCAGCGTTCCAGGGCGTAATTCAATTGGCATCATGACATCTGCAAAGACGGTCATTTGGAATACCTCTGCATCTACAGGGAATTCCTCTTCTGTTGATACTTGATGAGACTCTGCCAAGAGTATCTCCCTGTTTTAAGCCTCATTTGACATTCATAATTAGAGGAACAAAGTTATTTCTGTAGTTACAAATTTCAACAAAGCTTGCACAATTTTGACATACATCTCCAGGAAAGAAAAATCCTTAAAAATGCCCCAGAGTGGATCATTTGGAAAGTTTTCTGAAGTCTAAAGCCATATTTAGTTTGCACACCATGATTCTAATGCTGTAACACTTGCATTAAAGCAAACACATTTTCTGAATTGAGTGTCCTAGTTTAACTTGAGTGGTCCATTAGCCAAGCCTCCAGGGTAAACACAGATTGCCTTTCTTTCATCTAAATGTAGAAATGTAGTGAAGCATGATTTGAATTACATATTGAACTTGCTCTCTGATGGGCTGTGCTTTGGGGGGCTTCTCTTTCTCTAAATCTTAAGGCATTAAAATCAGGCTGATAAAAGGAATAAAAGAAATACTATTAAAAGATGTTGACTTAAAACTGATGTTAGAAATCTGACGAAATAAAAGTGCCTCAAAAGATCATTCTAAAATGTGTCACTTAAAAAAGATTATTAAAATGTGTATTAAAATCGGAGAATTTTGAAATGGCTTATCCCCCCCAAAAGAAAACAAAACAAAACAAATTAGGGAAGACTAGTCTAAAAGACAGTGCAGATCAAGAGCAAGCACAAAAAACTGGTTGTTGACGTTAGTAAGTGCCACGCTTTACTGAGTTCATCGTGGAGAGGAAGGAGGGGTTGAGAGAGTACCTTCAGTCCAAGCCAGTAAGCCCAAATGACAGCAACTGCATGCTTACGCCTAGCCTCCTCCTTCAAGCGTTTCAATTCCCTTCGAGCCTAAAAGGTTTAGATAGTGAATAAAAGAGACAGCCCAATGCAGACAGCACAACGTCCAGAAAAAAGGGACTCCCAAACAGAACAGCTGATTTATGAATGAAAGTTACAGAATGATGGAAGAACAAGATATGACCATTTAAACCCAAAGGACCAGTGTGAAAATGGTGCAAAGTCACTAGTGTTTTCAATGGAACAAGATTCTGCACAAGAGTCAACTCAGGGTACCTGAGGTCAAAGAATGGTGGCATGCTACCACTTATTCCCTTTTCCTTTTTGTCTTGTTTCTTCCCTCTTTCCTTCCTTTTTTCCTTTATTTCTTTTTTCTTATTCTTTTGCATTTCTTGCATAACTACCCCTTAAAACATTAGGGATGCTTAGGACTAAAGAAGCCACGTCTTTATTTGGTTTTATTAATTAGAAAGTAAGATTTTAAAAAGGAAGCACTCTTTACAGTAACTGCAAAGGGAAAAACACAAATAGAGGCTGTTTCCCTGAAGACTGACCTTTAAGTTAAAGAGAAATACTTTTGCATTAAAAATCTGAAGTATTCATCATGAAAACTCAGTCGTCGTTATAGCCAAGTACACAAAAGGAAATGTAGTAGAGTTAACCTCATCTCAGTAAGTTTGGAACAAGAAAAAAAAAAAAGAAGAAACTGCCCAGTTTTAAAGCTAACCATAAGCACTCAATTTTTAACTAAGATTTAAGTATTTATTCTACCATAAAAATAAACAACGATGGACTGACTAGGTGGAAGATGCTGGATATTTTTCCACCTTTCAATTTCATGTACTTCATTGAAACTGTACACAAAATAGTGAATTCTACTTTTCGCCTTTCAGAAGTTCATAAGATTTCTGTTTTAGCTATTGGGAAAGGTTCAACTACTAAATTTATTTATGTGTTTATGTATTTTTTAACCACCAATGGGAACAATGATTTTCAATAAGGTAGATGTAGCCATGTACTTACACAATTAAGAATTATTTTCATTTAAAAGGAATGGTTCACTTGTTTCTGACTGTGTACATCTCAAAAGAGGTATATACACATGCCTCAAGGAGAGAATTATAGAGTTCACTGAAGAATATAAGTCTCAGGGACAAAAACATAACTAAATGACTACAGTTTCAATTAAAGTTGGAATTTCAAGAAACATTTCTTTGATTCAGAAATAGATGAAAATAACTTTGATTTACATGTAGAAATAGTTCACGTCTGAAGTTACTGGAGTAACATAACCTTGAATAATTTATTATGAAATTCTAAAACCAAACTAAGTAAACTACATCGATTGGGCTGAGACCTTATTAAAGGCTTTTGTTACTCTTGATATATGGAGGTCTGCCACTCTCTGTCCCCATCTTTATTTCCATTTATGTGCTGTCTTTACCTATTAGAATGGAAAGTCCTGGAATGTAGGGGGCTGTCTTACTTGCTTGTATCGTATCCCCCGTGATTACACAGAGCTGGTACGTAGTACAGGCTTAATAAATGCTCTACAGATGTATCTATAATATAATGGGTTGTGTGTAAATCTACTGTAGATAGCTTCGAGCTCATCATATGACTTTTCTTATTGAGTTTGCGGCGATAATAGTAATAACTGACATTTATATAGCATTTGAAAGTCCTTGTCAGATGTAGGCCTTAAATCAAAGTCTTCCTAAGTTCAATGCTCTATTCATCATATCAGCCTACCCCAGGAGGGCCACACCAACAATTTTAGCTTTAAAAAGGAATCTAAATTTTGAGCAAAGAGACCTTTAGCTGTTTAAAGTAATAAAAATATTTAAAATATTGCTCCCTGGAGTATTTTCAGTGTTCACACAGCCTCCAACCATAGCCTGGGGATTAGCAAGAGTATTTCAGGAGGACTTTGTTTCTGAAAACAAACAGCTGATGCTGAAATTCCGGGGATTCCTTGGGGGCCATAAGCCTAGTTTTGCACGGAAACAGCATTCTGTTAAAACTCAGATGATAACATTATATATTCGTAATGTTTCCTTCCTGATAGCTAATAGTTGCCTCTGTAAGCCTGGTAAATAAATTTCATTCTTAAACTTCTTTTAAAAGTATGTGGGGTTTTTTTTTTTAAGTTTTTAGCATTTCCATTGTAAAGAAATGGATGAGATACAATCCATGTTAAAAAAAAATTACCATAAAAAATTAAATGGCTAGTAGCCAAGAGAAACATGCATGCTGTATTTTAGTTCAAACAATTCCAAAACCTATTCTTTTAAATTTAAAACATTTTTTTTTAATTCTACACTAGCAAGTCATTAGTAAGCCATTAGTATTGTTTGTCCGGACATGCTTGAGTTTCGTACAAACACTACTGACATTAAAAGTCTTTTTGTGGCATCAAATGCATGCACCAATATTAGCCAACTTTAACATTAGTCATTAATCCTCTCTATATGCTACCGAATAGGGTTGGGGACCATCAGTCACAGACGGGGGTGATGTGATGTGTGCATGAAGTACCTTAAGTCCAAGCCAGTAAGCCCAAATAACAGCAATAGCATGTTTATTCCTAGCCTCCTCCTTCAGTCGTCTCAGTTCCCTTCGCGCCTGTGGTGTATTTGAAAAGGAGTTATAGAAAAGTTTAAGGCGGAAATGGTTACTGCTAGTTCCCAATGGAGAAAGAAAAAAAAGAAAGAGAGAGACAGGTCAGTACAAAACAGTAAACTCGAAAGCATGTGCTGCTGTTCCACGCCCAAACTGCTGAAAAACAAGCAAGCAGCAAAAAGGGAAATAAATGCAAGTTTTGGGAGTGTGAGTCAGTGACAGATTTATCTGTTCCTCATCAGGGAGGGACCAACAATTCTGCTCCCGTGTCTCTCCCCAGATCACTGGCTTTGTAAGGCAGCGTCTTGCCTACCTGTGTACCATGCCAGAAAGCAGCAATGGTGGTGACAGCTTCCTGACAACGCTTCTTGTGTTTTAATTCACGCAGAATCTTTCGAGCCTAGGGTGCATCCAAAAGAAAAAGAAAAATCAAAAAGTAAAACGAATGATATCTCCCACCCCACTCAAAACTTAAACTGTTTGCCTCAGTTCCCTCAACTGTAAAATGAAGATAATAACAGCACCTATCTCCCAGGGTTGTTGTGAGGAACAAATGAGAAAATATTGGTAAAAAGTGCTTAGCACACTGCCTGGCATCTAATAAAGATAATAATTTTTTTTTTGAAATTTCAAGAGATGATCATCACCATACATTCTCTTTTAACAGCCACAAAGCAGAGATGAGAGAAAATGTATCCTACTCCACTTCTTGCAGAGGGGATGGTGGGTCCAGAAACATCATATATACTGTCAAGATTCCATCAATGGGTTTCTTAGTTTTAAGCTGAACCACATCCCTCCCTCCTTTTTATTCTTTGTGAAAAATGATGGCTCTCTGGGTGGGGATATGGGAGGGAGGAATATGTTTGGAAATTAAAATGACAGAAAAATGAAAGATCAATAAGACACTTTTAAAAATTAATTCTATCTTTTAAAAGTTTGTTTTTTAAAAGAACTAATATCTATATTAATGTTAAGAAGTCAAAAAATGCAATGGCCGAGTCCTCAAAACAACTCTGTGAGGTAAGGACTCCAAATATTCTAATCCTATTTTACAGATGATTAAATGCAGGCTCAGAAGTGAAATGATTTGTCTCTGATCCTTCAACAGCAAATCTACACCAAGATTCACACTCAGGTCTTCCATCTTCATGTCTAGCCTTCTTTCCACTACATCCCATTACTCTGACTCTAGGGCAGACCAGAAGAACCTCACACTCACAGATGATAAAACCAACACTTTAAGAGAAGGATCTGAGCCTACACTATGGTAAGACAGTGGTTCTCAGAATGCGGGCTAAGGAACACTAGTTGTCCTACAGGTCATTAACAGTGTGATCCCATTTAGTAGTGATGTGTGAAATGTGATAGTGTTTATATCTCCATTTCTGGCATTTTATACAGACCAGAAACAATATCACCAACTCATTGGTATCTTAGAAAAAGCAATGCTCTTCTTCCCGACAGATCTGGAGTATCCTTATGCTGGCTGTGATGATGGCAGCTGAGAGCAGTGTCTCTATCCCAGCCATACAATGTTCAGACCAAAGGAATGTGACAATTACTTGAACAGGGAAAGGAAGTTTTGACTAGCTCTGTCCTTACACATCAGACAAAGTCGGGTAAATCACTCGAACTTTTAGACAGATCATCTAAAAAAAGGAAGAATAACCACCAGTTTGCATGAAACGGATGTCTCCTTTGTTTGATGTCTCTCTACTAAAACAAACAAAAAACAGCTTATAGCACAAAGAACAAAAGATTTGGCAGAGATGTGGTAAAGGCACGACCTTCATCCAGAAAAGAGCTGAAAGCCAAGGCTGGGTTGATATGCACGAAAAAAGGAATTAGAACCAAAGGGAATCGGCCAAGGAAAGAAAGGTGGGCAAATGTGGCTATCAGGTGAGAAGAGAAACTGTTGCTGGAAGGAATAATGTCAGGCCCAACTGGATGAACACTGGGGTCAGTCAATGATGGTAGGATCCAGACTTAGGAATACGAGGGAGGAACTATACAGGGAGCCATGTTGCTTATTATTTGGACTAAGACTTCCTCTTTAGCTTTTGCTACAATGAAGAGTATTTTGCTTTCAGGACAATCAACCCTAGCAGTCTATAACAAAGACCAATCATTCCCCAGGCTAGCCCAAGCCCTTTGCCTCTATAGAAAGTCCACTACTTTGGAGATAGCCTGTAACCAACCTAAAGTATAAATCTCTGAGCCTGGGACATTATCGAAAAGTTTTATCCAAGCCCGAACCAGGGCATTTTGAAGCAAGGCAGTGGACAAGTAAGAGTCTAAAGTGTCTTGGAACAAGGACATCAGAATAGCCCTGGAATTAGCCTTTGGTAGGAAGGACCTACAAGCAGGCGACTGATCTACGATTCCTCTAGAGTTGATCTGGACCTAGAACACATCACTCTATGATAGCTCAGGCATCCTTGAATCCACTCCAGGGTTGGAAAGTGAGGAGAAAAGGGAAAAATGTAGATGCCCTACAGCCTGGTAGGATCAAAGGGCATGCAAGTAAGGCCTTCTGAACCAGAGGTGTCAAACATGCCCCAGCATGGCCAGAAACAAATTAAAATGTAATTGAGAAATATTTAGCAAAGTAAAATAATTAATAACATTTTTAAACTAAAACGATATGGCACTGTTGCTGGGGACTGCAGCTTCCCAAATAAAGGTATCTGACAGGGTAATTTTTCTATCACTGACCCTACCAACACCTTTCTCAGAGAACAAAGACAGAGTGAACCTGGAATAATGAAGCATTAGATCACCAGCTTGGCCACTAACAGGCATCACTTTACATCTGACTGACTAAGGGGGTAGAGTAGGAAATAAGGAGACTTCCTCCTCCTTAACCAACTCTAGGTACCCATAAAGAAATTATAAAGAATGTGAAGATTCCAAACAAGGATATCATATTCCATTCAAACTCACCTTCCATCCTCGGATGAAAGACTGTATCACAATGGCAGAACTCTTTATCTGTTGATATTTCTTTTGTTGCTGCAGGTAAAAAAGAAAAAAAGGTGTAAATAGTTCTATTTACAGATCCATAAAATGCACAAGCTTGAGGGCTGAACAAAGGCAAGTGTTGACTCTTGGGGTGGAAGAGAAGATGAAAGGGAATTACTTCCTCTCTCTTCTCAGACTTCCATTTACTTACTGATCCTTCTCCTCTTTATACCCCTTCCCCCAACCTGTGCTGAGCAACAGTGGTAGTGGGGCTATCAGGACTCCTGCCCACAAAACAGGTATGGTTCCAGGGTTAATTCCAGACTTGAAGTCATAGTCAAACTGCAGGGCAGGCTACAGAATACCACTGATGCCAAATCCAGTGACCTTTTCTTTATCCTCACATCCTCTCTGACTTCTCTTCTTTGCAGCATTTGACACTGTTGCTGTCCCGAATGCTCTCTTTTGTTTTCTATGAGTGTGAGACACTGTTTTTTTGCCGGTTTTCCTTCTACCTGTCTGCTTCTCCTTAGTCTTCCACGTTAATCATCAAGCATCTTCCACCACCAGGCATGGGTGCCTCCCAAAAGATCTCACCTGGGTGCTTTTTTCTTCTCATTCTATACTCCCTCCCTTAGTGATATAATCAGTTTCTATCACTTCAGTGGTCATCTATACATATGACTTCCACAGCTAATATCCAGCACTATTCTGTCCTCTACTGGTCCCGCATCACCATCTGCCTACCTTCTGGATAGCTTTATCTCACAGATATTTCAAAACAGAATTCTTTGCCCTAAACCTGCCTATTTTCTACAGGAGATATCCAGATTTACCACCTCAGAGTCATCCTCTGATTTTTTTTTCTATCCTTCACCAGTATTATAGCCAATTAGTTCTCAAGACTTACTAATTCTACACCCTCAGGATCCCTCTCACCCATCCCCTTTTCTTCACTTACATGACCACTACTGCACATTCAGCTTTTATCACCTCTCACCTGGATTACTGAAAGAGCTCCTTAATGATTTTTCTGTTTTAAGTCTTCTCTATCCAGTACATTCTCCACACAGCTACCCAATTAATAACCCTAAAGCATTGGTATGATCACATCACACCCCTCACCCCAACCTTATTCAACACTGTTCAGTGGTTCCTCGTTGATTCTAAGATAATACACAAAATTTAAGGTTCTCCATAGTCTGGGTCCCATATTCCTTTCCAAGCCTATTTTATATTGCTCTTCTTCACACAATTTACAGACAAACTAGAGGTTCCTGAACCGTCATGTGTCTTTCATGACAGCTCTCCTCATGTCCTCACCTTCATTTCTTAGAATATACAGTTTACCTTAAGGAAAGATTCAGGCACCAAATCCTCTGTGAATCCTTTCCTGATCTCCCCAGTTTTTGATGCTTCATCCTCTAATTAGCTGGTATTTATTTATCTGTCTACACATGCTATAATCCCTGCCCACCCTCAGAATGTAAGCCTCTTAAGGACAAGCAATGTTAACTTTTTATCTTCATATCCTTGGCACTCCACACAGTGCTACACATAGTAAGTGCTTACTTAATAAATGTTCTTGGAATTGAAGTTTAGTTCAAGTATAATAATATACCAAGCTCTCTGTGTGTGTGTGTATTAAATAGAATATGTATATATGTATACACACACACACACGCACACAAACACACATGAAAATTATTATGTCTCTGGATAAATTTTGCAAAGAAATAGAGAAATTACTCAACAAACACCTTTTGGTAACAACACTTTTTTTTTACCAGAGTTTTTTTTTTAATTATGAAGAATATATTTAAATTA
Organism: Phascolarctos cinereus; assembly: GCF_003287225.1. Taxonomy (NCBI): domain Eukaryota; kingdom Metazoa; phylum Chordata; class Mammalia; order Diprotodontia; family Phascolarctidae; genus Phascolarctos; species Phascolarctos cinereus. The sequence continues at coordinate 193,167,724 of NW_027556098.1, forward strand.
GATGGTTTTCTATCAACAAAAGACAACCTAAGTCAGGGAGGGTTCTACTTTATGGTTGCCCATCCTCTCCCTGCCAATCTCTAGCACAAAAATGAGGATGCAATATTTCCTCAATCACTGTGAAATACTGAATACATCTGCCCCTCAAATGTACAGAGATTGCCTCCTCTCTCTGGATTAACAGGGGAAATGAGACACTTGAGTTATTTCCCACAGATTCTACACCTCCTCAGTGTTCTTTTCCTTGAACTACTGAGGAAGCTTTAAAACTCACTGATGTTTAAGGCATGCTATTAGACCAACTTTTTTAAAAGTCTCAAATGAATGGGCAAATCAGTGGGTGCTTCTGACTGCATGACGACCTTCTCCTTGCAAAAACTTTACTCATTTACCTTCTGAAGTTTTTCTTAAGGAGCCATAAGACCCTATTTATGTATTAATTTTTATTAAAAAATAAACTGAAATTTTATCTCATAAATTTGATTTATCAAATAAGTGAAAATAATTTCAGAATATCATCCCAATGGATGGGACTCAGACTATGGAGAACACAGTAGAAGGAAAATATTTAGTCTAATGACTAGATTAGATGAGTAATTTGATGTTTACTTATGGAACAGTCATAGGTCCATATAAAATTTAGTTTCTCCTTAGAGAATGGGCTATTCTTAGTACTTATAAACCTAAAAAAATTAATATCACTTGGACATCCAGCCACCCCAAGCAACTGACAATAAAACATACACAACATTACTGTGTGTCCTATTTTTCATCTCCAGTCATGATTTCAAAATAGTGAAATAATACTATAGGCCTACACAGACATGACTCTACACTGTTATTTTCTCAAATAAATACAAAGCACAGCATTATAATTTTTAATCCAGTCAAGTGGAACTAGAGTTCTCCCCAGTGGGAAATCCATTAGAGCAGGACCATCTAGTAATAATGAAACCAAACAATCCATCTTCTAAGAAAATGCCATGAATGAATCAAGCATTAACTTGTCTACACACATTCATATTTGAAGTTCTGCTGTGTTTGCACTATATTAAATCAAACAAATACTTTGTCTTCAAAGGGCTGAAGATCAAGCAGATTTTCTTCTGCTGCCTAGGGTAAATCAATAAGTAGTTAAGTACTTCATTAATCCCCCAAACTTCAAGATCATTTGTACTATACTAAAAGGCACTATGGGAGGACGTTAGCAACATCTGCCACTGATTTAACATGGCCTTACTGTTGAACATGTCTATTGACTAAAAACAGGCCGAGTGTTCCAAGGGAGATGTATGCACTCAAATTTTCATTTTCCAATTCACCTGCTAAGAAGTTGGGAAAAAAAAAATTTAAAAAGATGAACAGGTACCTGAAATTGGATTAATTGTAATGGTGAATCTTTAATCCATGGGAAAGCAAATAACTACAATTCTTCACTAATTAGATAAGCATACTTTTGCACATATTTATCAATACAGATGAGTTTTCTCAAGAATCAAAAGAAATAAAATCTTTCAGTTTAGGTTTGCAGCCTGAGATAGCATGTGTGCGGTGGTGTGCCAACCATAAATCATTACATAAATGCTAGCTATGACTATGTCTGTTCTTTCCAATGCATGAAAATGGGGTTTGCAACAGAGATTTTAAACTGCAATCATTAGGCCAATATCTACTGAAGATTAAATGAATCAATGCCAGGTCAGTGACATTAGATTCCATTTCTGGTGTTGATTTCTCACATCACAGTTTCATAGATTTAAGAGATTGGAAGGACATCAGGTAACATCTAGGACAATTCCCTCATTTTACAGATGAGGAAAATGAGCATAGGTAAAAATCAAGCCAATTTATCATACAATAAGGAAGACCACATGTTTAAAGAGGGCTAACTTACTGAATATCTTCTGTACCAGGCAGCAATAACAATCTGACTTTTTTTCATTAACAAGAAATGTGTCCGGCACTTCCAACCTCGAAAAATTTTTTGAATGAGAGTGGCCAGGTCCTCAAGGCGACGTTTTCTTAGGTCTTCTAACTTGAATAGCTGTTGAGTCATGTATTTAAAAAAAAAAAAGATTATTTCAAAAAAGATTATATCATATATAAAGATAATTCTTAAGAAGCTAATAAAACAATACAATGTTCAGCCACATGAACATTTAAATACTTTAATTTTACAACAAACTGGGAACTAGCTTATGCAAAAATTATGCTGGTAAATACAGAAAGTAAAACCACATTAATGTGAAATTTATTTGCTCTATGGCAATTAATTGGGGAAAAGCTAAAATCTGTATTTGTACAATTTATCAAATCTAATGTATCACACAGTGGTGGATTTAGAGACAGAGGACCTGGGTTCAAATCTGAGCTCTGCTACTTTGTGACCCTGAAGGAAAGTCATTTCCTCACTCTGGGCCTCATCTTTAAAATTCAGGGAGTTGGATTGGGTCCTCTTTAAAGCGCCTTCCAGATTGAAATTTTATGATCCTATGAATATTTATTAAGGGCCTACACTTACAAACGTTGGGGAAAATGGGAAGTTTAAAAAGCATCTCAGCTCTGTCACTCCTAGCTTCTCTATGACCAGAGACATGTCTCTTGGTCTTTTTTTATGCCTGTTTCCTTACCTGAAAAACTGAGATAATAATACTTACACAACTGTTGTAAAGTAAGTGCTTTATATATCTCAAAGTACACAATTATGTTATGCTAATTATGTGTTATTCTGATCAAAACATTGAAGTAGGCACCTTTAGGATCTGGAATAGGCAATCCTTTGTTAGCTTCATTCCAGTTTCTGTATGACTTTTAAGTAATAAATGGCAAAGTATTCCATAATTCAAACTTTCCTTGAATAGATCTGATCTTCTCTAGTGTTTTCTCTAAGCCACATGGATGTCAGGTTGCCTGGGGATGGAGATGCTACCGTGCACACTGACTGCATCCATGCAATTGAAATGTTCTTTCTGCTGGTTCTGAAATTTTCAAACTGCTGGTCTGATGTCACTATTTACACAGTTGTTTTTGCTCTCCTTTCCTGATGTTCTACATATTCTAATGGGTTTATCAACTACCATTGGATTGGCCCATGTGATCCTGGCCAGCCACTGGGCCTTCTCAGGAATTAAATAGGCAGCGTTCACATTTTCAAATGGAATGGAAAGCAATGGTTTGCTGGAGTGACCGCTTTACCAAAGTTATCTAGCAGCAGAAGCGTGCAGCTATGCAAGACACACTTAAAACCCCATATGAAGGTAAGGGTGATAGCATCATCAGGAAAGGAAAAATAATGTTTTAAATAGTGACTGATGGTGTGAATATTTTGATAAAATTGTACAAATTTTATGGTATCATTCAATTAATAAATAAAATCAAAGATATGCGGACTTTGTAATTTTCAATGGAAATATTCACATTATGTTTATTGGCTAAAAAACTTTTAAAATGTCTTGTAGTCATCAGGTTGTGTAAAAAATTTCTGCTCAAAATAGTAGCAGGTCTGTGTAGCTGTTAAAAAAAAAAGTAGAGGAAACAATACCTTTCCCCCAATTAGTGTATTTGTAATACTCAGGTAACATTTTAGAGTTAGACTTTCTCTATGAACCTACTGATACAAATCTCTAAAACCTCCGAGAAGATGATCTGGGTCACATACCGTTCTTGGGTTCCGGATAAATATCTTTGATCTACCAAAGGAGTATTCTTCTACAGGGAATTCTAATTCATTAAAAAGCACTTCCACACCAGCTCTAGGAAAATGAAAAAGAATGAGGCTTTTTTCTCTTACTTTTTAGCTACAAAAAGTTTCTTTCCAAACAAACTAAGTTGCCTTGTAGCATTTTAATACAGAAAAAACAAAACATGCAACAAACAAAAAAACTTGCATGCTTAAAATGTCACCGTTCTTATAAAAACATTTCTTACGAGAAATTTCTAAAAATAATTCTATTACTTTTTTTTTTTATAACTTGCAATGACATTTTTTTGACGGGTCCAGACCTAGGATTTCATCAGTATGGGCAGCATCTCTTTCTACCAATACAGATGTTATGCAACTTCAAATACCACCTGGGCATGGAGGTGCCCAAGGTCACAGAGCTGGGACCTGAACCTACACTGTCTCCAAGGCCAATCCTGCGTCCACTTTACCAAGCTGCCTCTCTATAAAGATTCAACTATATGATTAAGAACAAATAAAATACATATAGAAAATAGGGCAAGCAAACAAAAAAAATGATTTAAGCCACTGCTCATGTGACCATGAATTTGTGTTATTTACTGAGTGCTAAGGGAAAAAAAATCTGTGTATCAACTTTATTTTTATTTTTGCTTTTTAAAAAAGCCTTCTTTTAGTCCTTCCATTGTTATTTATTTTATTTCATTCCTCCCACACTCTCCTCCCTCAATTTTCAAGGAGAAAGACTTAATATCACAGATTAAACCAAATCCTCTTAATCCTTTGTATATACTGGTCTATTTAGGTTTATCATTAATTTTTAAACGGAAACCTGGACCTACAGCCAATTTCTTCTTGCATTTGGCCAATAACAGCAACGCCCTGCATCCATGTACCCATATTTATGTACTATCCAGAGGTGGGTTTGCACAGAAGGTATTATGCAATGCAGAGAAGAGGATGTCAAATGTGTGCAAGGATTTATTCTGAGCCCCCTCAGTTAACCCACTGAAAGTATTTTTAAAAACATTCCCATCCCCTGGGGCATAAGTGGGGAAACAAGGCTAGAGAAAAAGTGCCAGCTGGTGGGAAACTCAGGATACAGACACTACTTGGGCATAGTAATAATGCTCACAATATTTTATTTCCACAGTAAAGAGCTGGGCAGGTAGAGATATATGATTTCATTGGTAGAGGGTAACTCCTAATAAAGATGTCCCAATTACCCAGCACCTGCTCTTTAATTTATACTCTAATATGATTGTCTGGGTACCATGTTCCCAAGAGGTGCCATGTCTTGCCCAGGATTTCACAACCAATATGTGTCACAGGCAGGATCTGAACCCAAGTCTTACTGATTCCAAGGCTAGCTCTTTATCTACTCTGCCTTTGTTTCACAGGTGAGGAAAAATGAAACACAAAGAAATTAAATCAACTGGATACAGAGAAGGATAGAATTAGCATAAGAAGCAACCTCCGAGTGTATTTAATTCAGCTTCTCACTCTTTCCCCTAATATAGGAATTTTATACCATACTACTCCAAAAACTAACACCACAGGCTGACATGGCACCAAGGTCTCCAATCAATGGTGTGACAAAATCTTTATTAGACCACACTATCTATGATTTTCTATGTCTAACTATAAAGTTATCAATTGGCACAAGGTGGACATCAAAACTGCTGATGGATTTCCATGTGAAAGATGAGGTAAATGTTGATAGTAAGCTCCCTGAGGGCAAGTACCGGTCTTTGTTTCTTCTTACTGTCGTTGGCACCTGGAACAGTACATATCCTTTGCACGTGGCAGATGCCTGAAAAGGACTTGTTGAACTAAACTGGAGGAGGTATAATATAACAGGAAGAATAGTTTTTTCTTAATAATCTCAAAGTTGTATCATCGCCCATCTCTGCCAATAACTTAACTGGGTCCACCTTTCTGGACCACAATGTCTTTACCTATAAAATGGAGGTGTTCAAAGAGATGTTTTGTAAAGTTCTACTAGGAGTCATTGATCAGTTCTTTCTTCATCTGCCATATACCTATTTTTAAAATTTCCTTGATAATATAATCCAACAAAATAGAACTGAAGAATCTTTTTTGGCTTCCAAAATTAAATGAGAGCTTCACGAAAGAGGGAGCAAAGTGGAAGTTAAGCTGTTTTGGAGCATGGCATAATGGACAAGCAGAGCCTTGAACTTGGATTTCTGCATTCCTTGACTCTGCTCTACTACTAAGAAGCTGTTTCACCTCATCTCTCTGAGCCTCAGCATAAGAATCACTGGCTACCTACCCTTCACAGTTGCTCTTAGGAGCAGCCTCTAGCTTTGCAGTGGTAAAGTATGTATAAATGCTAATTATATTATGATTATCATAGTCAAAATCTCACTTTAACATTTTGGCTATAGCACAAAGGGAAAGACAAGCCTTTCTCCTTTTAAAAGTTCATGATGAAATAAGTCAATTTCTTACCTGGCGGGCCCCTTCCAATGAGGCCATGTTTGTTTAGAAAGCATCTTGTACCTTTCTAGGCAAGGCTCATAAGCTTGCCTGAAGGCGTAACCTGCCCTTCTTACACGGACATTCTCCAAGAGACCAAGGTATCTGATCTGGTGACATACTAGGGCATCATTGAAGATGTGGGCAGCTTTTTTGTCATTAGGCTTGATACACCTGAAAAATGAAGGGTATTTTGATTTTAAATAATTCAGTATTTCTTAAAAGAAAAATAACCTAATGACGAATTATACTTTCTTACAAGTCTATCTTTTCTATATATTGCAAGATAAAAACATGTAACTATGAATGATACTTTCTTAGTTTATTTGAATTCATTTAAAAGAACCCTAAAATAAATCCATGGGAACAGTTACTGTAAAACATCTACCATTGCTTATGGCCAGACTGGGATTATCAAATAAATCTCTCACACCCACACACAAATACATACCACTGATAAATATCCATAGAATTACAGCTCATTTCATTTAGTGTGATCTGATAATTTCACCTTCTCCTCATTATGTTTAAAAATATCATGCTGTCAATTTAAAATGCCAACAGTATTTATTCACAGATTTTTTTAAAAAGATCATATTCTTGTATGTATGTATATGTGTGCATATATATAATATATATATATACACACACACACATATGTGTATGTATATGCATGTATATAGATATAGATTTTAAAAAGGGCCTTTGACTGTAATGAATTAGGGTACAAGGTGCTTTGTCCATTGGTTCTGTTAGTAGCCTTATTAATGTAATCTCCACCAAAAGTAATCTAAGAGGTTGGATATTCGGTACAGTGTCCACTCCACCAGAAATATCCCTTTCGGCACAAAGCTCATCAAATGTACAGCCTACCATACTAACACCCAGCCTTTACTGAATCCACAAGCAATGGTGAGTATGGAATAATCTGCAATTGTTGCTTAGGGGCAAGAAGAATGGGCAAACCAGTTCCTTCTATTCCTATGATGGGAATTACTCAACATTGCACAAACTTGTCTCTTTCTACCCTCTTCTTGGTTTACAACTCTCACAGGAAAAATCTAGATAATTTTCCCCTAACAAACTCATCATCTGTAACTAGATCCAGTTTTGTGTTCATTTCAATCAACAAGTATTTGTTAAATGTCTAATATGTGCTGGGCCCTGGGGATACAAGTACGAAGAATATAACAATTCCTGTTGGCAACAAGGATAAGACTACTGATGATTACTGTCACTGAAGCAATGTTTTCCCCTAAAACTCTGTTCAGGAACAAGTTTAAGAATATATTAAATATATTGGGCTAAGGGTGGACAAATAAGACCTGAAAATATTTTACCCTCTAGAGTAAAAGGGTCAAAATAAACCCAACCAGAAATTAAAATGTAATTGAGAAATGTTTAACGAAATAAATAAAAGTACAGTATAACACAGATAATGTTAATTTGTGGTTTTCTAAATCAATTCAAGTCTCCAGGGATCTGTTTCTATTTTATTTTTGACATTACTGCTCTAGAGTAGTTTTACAAGTAGCTTTCCAGAATTTTGGACAAGCCTAAAGTACCTAATATAGTTTGGATTTTTGGTCTGTAAATTCTTCATCAGTGTGGCCACTGAAGCCTTGAACTGGGATCCAGCAGTAGGTGGCCTCTTTAGGTTGATTTTGGCAGGATTTCCTTCAGGGAATAACGCCTTTATTAGAGAGTGACTGGCCTTCCACATGGCTTGAGACAGATCACGGTAGAGTAGATCATTGTTCTTGTCAACAAATCCTTCTACCTGATACATAACCTGTAAGAAATACACTGATGTTGGCGGTAGGCAGGCTGGACCCAACAACATTAAATTCTTTAAAGAAAAATTTCAAAATAATCTGTTTCCCAGATACCTCCCTCTCTCCATGAAACAACGCATGCTTTAGTCACACTGTAATACCAAATTAGCTCCAAACATTCAAGAAAACCTCTAAGTTTATCTCCCATCTGTCTAAATAGATATGTCTCAAAGTGCTTTTTTCTGCCCTCCAAGATTTGCAAGAACTCCAAATATGTTATCTTAACATTTTCCAAGTTTAGCTCTATTACTGCCTAAACACATCTTCTGAGGTTCTATTTTACCTGCTAAGTTACATGTGTCCTAAGTCTGAATCTCATCACAAAACAGAAGGGAGAAAATGGTTCAGATACTATTTGTGCTTTCTTAATTAGGTATTCTGTACCACAAAAAAAATACATATATATGTATGATATGTATGTATATTTGATATCAGGAAATATACTTTTGTCAGAAGCCAGGAGAGAAATAAAGGAATGTAATAATATCTCACTAATTTTTAATTGCACTAATTCACAAAATATGTTAGTTCAGATACAGTATACATGTTTCTTATTGAGGAAAGAGTTCAAAATAATTTCTCCTCTAAATTTTTAGGGCCATGCTTGTAAATAAAGAAAAACTGACTAAAATTAGTAACTTTCTTGAACCAAAGGCTTCAGAAGTTAGCCCAAGAGCTGCCAAAATTAGTTTCTACCATCTTTCTTATGTAATAAGTAGCATCAAATCCTTCCTAATGATTGTTGATGAATTATGGATTCCTGCAACATTGACTTCAACTTCTGACTGAATTCTTATACTCTACATGACTTTCTAAGTTTACATATTATTATTCATCTATTGTGTTTTTCAATTTTTAAATTAGTATACTTTGTTTATCAGCAACTTGTTTTATTTACTAAGTATTTATAAACCATCTATAAATATAGGTTGAGACACACGACAGCATTTGAGAGTAACGAAGTTGAATTTCTTTTTAAAATCAAGACATTTTTGTTTAAAAGCACTTAGCAGAGTGCCTGGTACATAAGAAGGCACTATATAAATGTTAGCTATTAGTATTAAGGCAAACTGGCTTGTCTTCCAGTGCATGGTACATTAAATGAATTTGCCCTATATGGTTTGGGAGTTCTGATTTTTGATGAACTTTCAGTGACCTTGAAAACTCTCACTATTCAATCATTTTCTTACTTTTATACTCTTTTACTCTCAAAACCTTGAAATTAGTCAATATTGGTGAGACTGCCTAACCCAGAGCATGATTTTGCCCTAAACAAAAATGAGGAAGGCTCACTAGTCAGGGGCTCATCCCATACCTTGCCTGCATAATGCTGAATTCTGAAACAGCTGTGAGGCAAAGAGGTATCATTTAGGAACCGGGAACACTTGCTCATTCTGCTCTCAAAATGCTGATGGGTGGCACAGACTTGGTTCAGCTTTTCTAAAAAGGTGTCATCGGTCACTGTGCCTGGCCTGAGGCACTCTTCATCCAGCATAGCCAGGATTCCATTAGTATTCTGTAGTTGTTAAAAAAAAAAAGTTTCCTTCCTTCCTCAGTCAACTGTTTTAATAATCATTTGTAATAAGTACATTAAAACACAATTAACTTAAAACCAAAACCATTCTACTCTAAGTGTTTAAATTTAAAAACACCGAGGCCAATTTTTTTTTTTTGCAAGGTTAGAAGAACATAGCTCATAGGACTTTGGGATCTCAACCCAAATTCATTTCAGGGGAGAGGAATGGGTTTCTTAACATCTTGGAGATTAACACCATTCAGCTGGTTTGAAAAGAAAAAAAGCTTCTTTTGAGGCTCATTTTTTAAAAAATTAAGATAGCAATTAATCTAGAAAATGGAAATCAATGTTAATTGTTTTATTTTTATATTATGAGATTTCAAATCACACAGCAGAGCTCAATGGGAGTTAGTCTATGAAAGAAACTTTTCAAGCCACTATTCGATTTTCACTTTGGGAAGGAAACGTGAGAAATTTCTTTCAGATTTTTACCAAATTTCCCAAACAGAAAATATAGAATACAATGTTCATTTTCTTTTAAGGAGAAACACACAAACATGTGCATGTATTTATAACTGTTTAAGGTGAGACTATGAAAGACTGAATTCCAAGAGCTCAACGCAACCAATCTAATAAAAACAATTATCAATCAACAAATATTTATTAAGCAACTATGACGTGTCAGGAACTTTAGATACAAAAACAGATAAAAGTCCTTGCCCTTGAGAAGCTTACATTCTATCTGAGGAGACAACATGTATATACAAATATATGGATATGGATACATACATATATGTTTATACACAAACACATTCAGTGTCCTAAAAGTCTTAGTGCAGTTTTAAGCTTAAGTAGCTTAAAACCTTATTCTCTTCATTAACATAAATGTAAAAATATTCTCCTTTTTGGATATGAGAGAACTACTTTTGTGTGCCTTCAGAATCTGTCACTTTTCATTAATCTCAAGTGCCAAAACTGAGACACGGTACTCACATCCAAGTTTAACAGGAAAACCTCAATTGTATACTTTATGAAAGTGTTCGTGTACCATTCCCTCCCCAAAGAAATGGTGATGGCCACCTCAACTCCCACGGATACAGCCCTATGATACTTAAAAGAAGCCCCACCTATTTCCATTGGTGCAGATCTCCCTATTCTCTTCTAACTTTCCCCACAGGAGTCAGGACATCCTTTCAACAGTACGTATTCATTCCAGATGGAACCAAGGGGAAGTACAGACTCTCTTGAAGTACAATGTAATTACAATAGCAACAAGAATAAACAGGATTTCTGAACTTAATGCTGGAAGGAAATACTTCCTGTAGGTAGGTATCAAGGTCCTTTCTTAGGTGAACATGCGTTTCTTCCATCATATGTACAATGTAGGTATTCTGGGCTGAGATAACTTGATTGAATAAGCATATTACTACAGGGCTTTCCCCTCCAAAACTTAAAGGGAAGTAATTAAGTGTGATGTTACGCTTAGGAAGGGAAACATGCTAGTTAGGAATTTCACAAGTTATGATTCCTGCAGCAAATTAACTCAGTCACAAAAGAGATGAGTTACTGTTTACTGTAAACAGTAATGAACCAGCACAAGTATCCACAAGTTGGGGAACCCTTGTTCATTGAATTTTAAAGCTCACGCTGAAGAAATACATCAACACTCATATTTTAAAGGTAAATCAGAAAAAAGGGAAGGGATGGGCAACACAGAATAACCTCAATGAAGATTGCTCATCATTTAATTGTCATCACTGTCAAGGAATCAACAGACACAGGGAAAAAACTCAGGCCAATAGGAACTATTGATCTTACTCTAACACACAGAATATCATGCTAGTACCCATCAGTGTCCTGATTTCCATATAGAAAAAACAGATAAATCTCCCACAATGCTTTCTATAGAAACAAAGAACGTCAGAGTTGGAAGAGATGTCAGAGGTCATACAGTCTAATTCATAAAGGAATCCTTTCTTTAAGTAGGCATCTAGCTTTTACCTGAAAACCTGTAGAGAAGGGGGCAACCTCCTAACTTCCAAAACAGCCCATTCTATTTTAGGACAGCCTTTCCAACAAAACACTGAAAGAAATCAGACTCTTGGACTACTGCAGCCCAAGATGGACACAAAGTTTGCTAAAACATATCATATGGTGGTTTTGCATTCTAGTCTCCCAGGAAATAAATTACCTTTGCATATAAGTATGTTAGCGTTCTTAACACTTCACATCACCACAGTACCTTCAAGTTTTGAGAATTTTAGAACTGGCAGGAATATGGTTCAATCCACTATTTTAAAGATAAGGAAATGGGCCCCAGGGAGAATAAAGTGCCTAGAAAGGCTTTTAACGGTTAAGGTCCCCTGGCTTGGACCAGCCTGTTCCACTATATCTTGCTAACTTTTATTTATTGTAGAAAATCTGACAGGGTAAACAATTATGTGTATACACTGGTCTGTTTGTACACACCAGTATGTATTTATGTGGTATGGATTGTAGGGAGGGATGGTCTAGAATTGATGTCTCCAGGGATGGCTTTTGGGTAGCAATAAGAGTAAGATAAAATATCCAGTGATTGCTGTTTTAGTGATGTAAAAATAACTGACCAAACTGGCATGTTCCACGGCCACCAGATACATGGTTGGGCCTACAATGAGTATATGCCACCAGGCTAGAGCCTTCTTGAGAAGGCCATTCTGGTTCTGGACTGGCCTTGGGGTACATACCCAGGAGGAGTGAATAAAGGTGTAAGGAGGGCTCAGAAAGTAGAAGTTACTTACTAAGATACCACTTGCCACACTCTGCCTGAAACTTCACCATTTCTTGTGCAGAAGCTCTAAAGTGGACCCCAGAGCTAACCCATCCCTTGCAGAGATGCCCTGCAACTACCATGAAACCAAAGGTGTGATGTAGCAAACAGATGGAACCTACTGTGGTCTGAAACCACAATCTCAGGAATGTTGAATTTGGCCCAGGCTCTAAACAGACAGTTAAGGGGTATTCAAAGACTTGATATGCTGGAATGGAGTGCTTGACAAAGCAAAGGATACCTAACAATTCACCTTGTTTTAAGTGTCTGTCATGGAGCCTCAAGAATTTTCTAGCACCTATATGGATTCCGATACAGTCCTGCTTGGTATTTAATAAACTTATATTCACTAATTCCTAGAATCAAGTAGTCAAAACAAAAATTGTAAGACTCAACACAATAATATCTTTCCATTTATAATTAAAGATCATTATTGTACCAAAGGAATTTTCAGAAAGTTGTATATCAGGTACTCACGTTTTCTATGAGGTCACAAATTATAGCATTATTGAAATAGTCAATGTGAGTCCATTCTATATCCTTTAAAAAAAAGAAAAGGAAAGAATGCCATCATGTATGTAGAATCTATGTAGAATGCCATCAATTATGCAGATCTTGCTTGTCTCAATGTATTGAAATCCCCCTCATTTTGTTACCTTTAAAGAATCAGCTTATGAACGTGGTTTTGGGTCCCCAAATGTTTATCTGAGTGAAGTGGTCCACCACTGACATTATCTAACCAAAATGAATGCCCTTGAACTGTTTCCAGGCTTGCTTTCCATTCCATTCTCCAATCTGTGTCAATTTCCCATGCACTTCATTGGCAAGGGGCCAAATCCTTGGGTCAATAATGCTTTGTGTATACTTACAATGTTTATAAGGAAACAAGTCAGAATTAGAGCTCAAGTATCTGAGATCCTAGATTTTTTTTTTTGTTCTTGATTTTTAAACATGAGAAAAATTAAATGGAGATACAATCTTAAGAGCATATACTTAAAAAATCAAGGTTGGTCAGATATTTCAGAATATTAACCACATAGTAACTACTTCAAGTGTGAAATGACCCAATGCTAGGCCACAGTGCACATTAAAGATTTATTTTGGTTGGTTGTTTTGTTTTGTTTTTAAAAGCATGGAAAACTATGAGTCTTTTCTAACTATCAGGTCAGTATAGCCAAAACTTAAATGCAAGATGCAATCATTGCAATCATCAAATCAAAGTCCACTCCCATTTTGTATATTCAAGCTTCACACAGATAAACATTCATACACCCCACTACAGTTACTTGTAGGAGTGTCCTAGTCAAACTGTACAAACAACTTTAAGTTACAGATCAAAGCTCCAACATTTTCTTTATGATGGAAGACAGGAAGAGAATGGACCCAGTTTATAAAATGTTTATGCTGCAGGAAGGTGCCAGACACTTAAAACATATTACTAAAGTGTAATGACTTCCCTGTAAAACAAAGACAAAATATTTATAAATTATCCTCAAAGCAAAAAAGTAGATGGTTTGCTTTAGGAGTTCATGGGGGGAAAACTACCACATTAGAAAAATCAACATAGAGGGGACTCAGGGTCAGGGAAGGGGGTAAAATTCATGTCCACAAGGGATGTGAAGACCAAAGAAGGCTGAAGAGAAGAAATAATCAACTTTTATTGGACCTCAAAAATAATAATGGAGAAGGTTTTCTGGTGATTTTTTTTGACTGATCTTGTGATTTCATTCATAGAGGGCACTTCTGGGGAGGAAACTCCCTCTGCCAATACAGATTGGCAGCTGCTATATAACTTAGTATCTTAAGATAGATGCTTGGGACACTGGATCACAGAGTTAGTATATGTCAAAAGGTAAGACTTGAATCTAGATATTCCTGACTTTGAGACCACTAAGCCACACTACCCTTACAAAAATGTTATTATTTAATAAGCATAAGGCAACTAAATGGGAAAAAAAAACGAGAAATAAAGTCCTGGGGACTCTAAAATTTCTTCAAATTACGGCATGTTCATACTTAGAAAATACATGAATATTGGAGGAAGGGGGCAGGGGAATCAAAATATTCCTCTTTTTCAACTAAGGCTGAAAGCACCTGACAGATGTTACCTATTAGTGATCTAAAATGGATATTTTTAGAAAATGAATTTTTTTTTCAGGAAATAAGCCAATAAAAGCAATTCTCAGGACACTTTTCCGAATACTCCATTATTTCAGAGCTCTATGTTTGAGCTCTTCCTGTTGTACTACATAATAGCTCACTTCATATAGTGTTTTCCTCACAACAACCCTCTAAGGCAGGTGGCAGCAGAAGTATTAGTTTTAAACTGAAATTCAGAGAGTTTAGTAACATGAATGTCACAGCTAATAAAAACAGAGATAGAATTCAAACCCAGGTCTTATTAACAGTTTTAAATGCCCATATATTTCTTAGTACTGGCAAAATAATTTTTTTAAAAGTATCTGGACATTACTTCTCGGATGTACTCTTCCTGCTCTTCTTTGAGGGTGAGTTCAATGAAGATCTGCTGCAGTTTTTCATTGCAATAGTTAATAATGAATTGCTCAAAGCTGTTGTCCTGTAGGAGGAAAAAAAGCAAGAATGGTTTTTTACAAAGCACAACTCAGTGTATTTATAGTGCCCACATAGTTCAGCTGATGAGGAACAAGCTTTTTAGATTTAGCTACAGTGGAGTAAAGGACAGTGACTTAGGCCTGGCAGGCACACAGTAAATGTTGTCTGAATAAATTGAAAAAAAATAAATGGCACCCAAATGATGCCATTTCCAGGAACGTAGATCAGCTTTTGGTCTGGCGCCAGGGTGGAAGAAAGATGAACCTTGTTTTTTTGTTGTGTTGTTTTTTTTTCCTATTTTAACGGTCAGAAAAGAGAAAGTGGGATTCATAATCATGTGGCCTAAAGTTTCTCACATCATGTCCTTGTGATTTGAAGGATGCAGAGCCAGCAAATGGGTGAATGGAAATCCTATTGGGTATTTTAAATGGGTCCAAAGTCTTCCTGGTAGAGACAACCACCTTGACTTGGGTGGTAGCATCACTTCCTTTTTCCCTTTTTGCTGAGGGATGATTAGAGCATATGGGATGGCGGTGGTATGGGAATAAAGAAGGCAGGAAGGTGCTCCTACTCTACCTAACCCTTATATATTAAGTTTATCTTCTCCAGCTCAGGTTTGTTGGCATCCATTTATTGATTTGCTCTCACTCTGTGATGAAGGGAGCTCATCACAGAACTCCCATTTAGTTTCTTGGATGACAGAAACTCTGATTCCCTCATTACAAGAAGAGATGAAGGTAGGAGCCTTAGAATGTTGCAGAAGCAGCTGGGGAAGGAACTAGGGCAGATGCTGGAAGAAATTAGAATCTGGTGCCTGCAAAGAAGCACTTGACCTAGTTTTTCTTCTGGAAGCCAGTACAGGATTTCTAGTCACCACTGATGAGCTGGTGACAGAAAATATTCAGCTCTAAGCTGCAAATAACATGAATATGATATTATATAGTGCGATCCCATTTGGACTGTGTTAAGGAAGAAAAAATGGAAAGGTAGAAAAATCCTAAGTACTCACTGAAATACTCAACTAAATAAATGAAAGTTGTTTTTAATATTTTAAATGGATGCAATCACAGGTTTATAGGATTAAAGGATTTAGAGCAAGAAGGAATCTAGGAGATCATCTAATACTAACCCTCTAATTTTACAGATAAGGAGACTGAGGCTCAGGGACAAAACCACTATTTGAACCCAAGTCTTTTGGCATCAAATTCAGCAGTCTTTTCTACTACATCATATATCCTTTAAAGTGTATTCTTCCTGACATTAATTTTTACACAGTTCTTAAAGTGCTTCTAATTCCTGGGTATTTAAAAATTTAGCTCTGAACAATTCAATTATGTACCTAAAGGATTTATTATTGTGATCATCTCTACACTAATAACTCTATTTACTTCTCTTACAAGAGGACATTTAGGGTTCTTAAGTCATAAAAAGGGTGGCCTTAAGAAAAAAAGGATTCCCTGAAAGGTTAATGTGAAGAATAGACATTTGGCTAATTCAGAAACATATTTATAGGATCTTATACAATGGGCCACATAGTCCTTGAGGTTATTCAGGAAGTCTCCATGAAGTAGCCATGATGCTATTTACAATGCCCTTATTGTGTTGACAAGCTTTAAGTGAGGTGGGAGAGGCAATGAATTTTCTTAGACATGAGAATATAATCTCCTCTGGTTGCTAAGCTACAAAACAAGGAATATGAAATATGCACACAAAGATTAGAAACAAAGACCAAAGCTGCACAAATTACCCACAACAATTAAATAATTCAGATAAAGGCAAATTAAATTTGCCCTTCAAACTCAAACATATATATATATACACACACACTTCTTCCTATTGGATTCAATGTGCCCTATTGGCCACGTGCTTAACTAAGGTTTATTTGCTGCAAAATTCACACAGCTGAAGAGATTAACACGTAGCATGCAACAAAGCGGCACCGCAAACAGGTCATACTTACTGAATTCTGGTGCAAAAAAAGACAAATTATATAAGATGTTGTCAGTTCTTAAGAATGAGGAACTTCAGAAATAAAACAGTTGTTGATAAGTTATTCGTGCTGGCAAATATGCACATCTCAAACAGTCTATATTACACAGAATATGTGAGTATGTGTCATAGATCAATCAACCGTTTAAGACTGAGTTCTACTTCCCACTCAGTGCTATTCACTAAGGTCCTACTCTGACAGGTCCTTCACATTTTTTTTTCAATGGGTTTGACTAAAACAGTGTTGAGTGACTGTCTTGATGCCCTGAAGCACAGTCAGTACAGGAGGATTAATGTTGATCTATTCTTAGGATAAATGAAATCTGTGTGACAGGCCCACAACACAGCCCACATCCACCTGCAATAACAGCCTCGGGAACAGGCAAACAGACACCACCAAAGAAGGTGAGATGTAATGAGATTCAGGAGAAAAGATTTTCTTTTCCACCTCAGATAAAATAAATAAAAACTAAACAAAAAGGATTTTCCAATGTACCTTCTAAGAGAAATTATAATCAATTATATTCTTTGGGCTTAAAAAACTGAGCATCTCAATGTGAAACATAATTGATCATTATCCCCTTTTAGAGTTACAGAGGTACCCAGTACATTTTGTCCGTCTCTGCGTGTTGTTTCTCTAACACACACACACACACACACACACACACACACACACACACACACACACACACACACACATCACTACAAATATATGATGAGATTTACTAATCCAATACATAACAATTTTGATCTGAAAAATTCTGGCAAATTTGTATTCTAACCATTATGCTTTTCAATGTAAAGTAGGATTGTACTGCAAAATGTAACCAAGCTGTCTTCAGTTCCATCTAGAACATGACTATTTTCCCTAATCTGTGCAACATTAAGTAATGTCAGGTTTTCATCCTTTTTAAGATGCAGCTAGCTGTCTGGAATTTTTAAAAAGCTATGAGTTACAATCAACTGGTCTAAATCAACTTTGTAAATAATAAAGACCCAGAACATGAAAGAACCAAGTTATTCATGAGCAGGGTACTTCTTTCCAGCCTTTCTGTCTCATGGCCCAAAGCCTCCTAAGACAGACTAGGGAGACAGCCGGTTCCATTAATTTCTTCCTTATTCTTCCCCCACCCCCTCCATTTCCACTTCAGTTGTATACCTGCAATTGTTAGCCACCTCTGAATTATCCTGCAAGGCTGAACAGAAAAAGGAAATTAAGTCTTTAGGAGAAGCTGAGCCACATTCTATTCATCTACCATATATCCCACTGGATTTAGACTATCTTATGATATGCACTAGAGCCCAGCTATATAGCTCTACCCTTGGAATACATGTGATGGGAATGTGAGGTCCTTCTGGTACTTGAGTAATTAAGCTCCTTTAAATAGAACCTAAGACAAACTACTTTTATTTACTTTTGCATTGTAAGTGGTATCACAGCAAAGTTCCAGTTTACCATATAGGCTTATTTTTGACTTAACACCTATACCCTATAGGAAGCTGATGACCAGACACTCCTGACTCAACTGCGAGGCCTGGAATTTTCCTATTCTGGTGGCTGCTGCCTGGGATACCTTTTCCCTTCCAACCTTCCTTCTTAGTCCTCAGAACTATCACTAGTCCTCTGGTTTTAGCTCTGCTCTCCACAGCAACCCCAGACCAGTTCTAAAACCCCCGTCACACTAAAACCTTGGTCACATCAAGCCAAACTCTGACCCAGTTCCTGTGACGTTCGTAATAGGGCAGAAAAGAGATTCATTTTTATTTCAGTTTTCTATGTAGTGTCCCACTATTTAGCACCTATGTGTTTATAACTTTGGGAGACTAAGTATCAGTGGCTCCCTATTGTTTAGATAATGAAATATGAACTCTTTGTCCTGATATTCAAGGCTCAGTACAATCTCAACTCAACTCACCTTTCCTGTGTGGTTTTATATTATTCCTCCTCTCAAAGTCCTTGAAGTTCCAGTAGAAATTGACTTTACATTCCATCTCTACCTTTAAGGATCTCACATTGTACTGGGGAGCAGCAGGTATTTCTGATGTTCTAGGTTTATTTTTTAGGACGGGTAAACAGCAGATTGGAGAGGGAAGAATATCTCCTGAACGGGTGTGTGTGTGTGTGTGTGTGTGTGTGTGTGTGAGAGAGAGAGAGAGAGAGAGAGAGAGAGAAGGCTGAGTATATTCTGGAGAAAACACAGCAATCTGCTCAAAGCTTCTTTTGACATGTCAGGCCGACAGAGAGAACCATTTTGGCAGTGCTGGTTGTGGTAAAAAGTGAATGACCTAAGTGACGGCACGAAGTGCCCAGTGCCTTTAAGTCGGTCTGAAACTAAACAGCCACAATTCTTTTCCAACTCAATTCACTTTGGAATAACTGGAAGAGACAAGAAAGGGGCGGCATGTCGGGTGAGCCTTTAATTCTTTAAAATGCTTTTCAGTGGAAGAGACATGATTGTCACCATCATTATAATTTAATGTCAAAAGATGTAAGTAGATATAAATTGAGAGGCTGAACCTAAGTTTAACAGGATATGGCTTGCTTGAGAAAATCTGGAGCTGCAGAAATGATAGCTGACAAAGCTCAATTCAAACCATTTAGAGAGAGAACTAAAGCATGTTATGCTTGAAGGTGCCTCTGATAACAAAAGCTTATCAATTTTGAATATTTTTGTTCCAAGTAGCAGTTAAATTTATAAAGGAAAAGTGAGCACTCTTATAAGAAGAGACAGAAAATTAGTAGCAGTAGGATTCTTTAAGAAATTCCCCACTAACAGAATATCAACACCAATAATCAATCAAAAATAAATTACAGACCAGATCAATACAACAAAGACACTGAATTTGACAGACGTGGAGGTAACAATGAAAAAAAGAGATGACATTTTTTATATTTCACGGAAACCTGGCAAAATTGGTAGAGAAATGCAAACCACAACAAAATGTATTAACTATCTGGGTGTTAACCCACCAAGACAAAACAAACATAGAAACAACTGTTGACAGAAAGAATGGAAAATAAATAACTGCAGGGATGTCCCATGCACATGGCTAATCCGAGCCAACTGAATAAAAATGTCAATAATTCCAAAGCCAATTTAAAGAGTTCATAATATTCCAAAACACCAATGAACTACTCAGAATTAGGCAGAATAATAAAATCTGCTCATAAAAACAAATGGGAAGAGCCTCCCTGATATACTTTCACACACATACTCTATAGTTGAGGAAACTGAGTAGACAGAGGTTAAGCTACTTGCCCAAGGTCATATAACTAATAAGCCTCTGAGGGTGGATTTGAACTGAGTCTTCCTGACTCCAGGCCCAGTGCTTTATCTATTGCACCAAACCTAGCTGCTTTTAATGATGAAGGAGTGTGTGGTTTTTTTTTTTTTTTGGGGGGGGGGTAGGAAGCCAGGAATGTATGTGAAAGTATACAGGGGAGAATCTTAAAAGACAGGCTGGAGTCTACAGTCTATTTTATCTTTGTGTACAACATTTCTGGAGTGCTTAGGATCAAATGAGACAGTCTTTGTAAAGCATTTACCATAGTGCCTGGCACACAGCAGGTGCTTAATAAATGCTTATTCCTTTCTCCCGTCCCCTCCTGATTTTCAATTACTTCACTCAGTTTTATAAGTTTCCTAGTTTTTCACTGTGTAAGAGCCCAGAGTGCTAGTAGGGGATGCAGGCAAACACAGAACAGATGAAAAATTCTCTACTTTTACTTCAAAGAAAAGATGAAATAAACAAGACGAATCTGTCTTGGGACTTCCTGAAAGGAAATCAGATGACCCTCCCTCCCACCCTCTCCATTACTGAGCACCAGGATATCTGAAGGATTAATCGGAGGAGGCATAAAAAGGGCAAATCACAGAAAAATTAACTGTAAAAACTTACATTTTTATTTTTATCAAAGAATAAAAGGAAAAGGCAAACAGAGAAGTCAGTTCAGAGAAAGAAAATTAACTTTATCGACCTTATGCTCTTTAAAGAGCTTTATGTAAACAATATGGCTTTTAGCCATAGCTCATAGTTATGATTCAGAACAATCAAATTTGGTCCTTTAAAAATATATACACATACATGTGTATATGTATGCATATACATATACACACACAGAGTCTGTAGATATTGGGAAAGTGTATGTCTTTTGGTCTAAAATGGAAGGAATTCACACTCACTGAGGATAGACAGATTAGTGTGGAGGGGAGGTCTTCCCAGAGAAGTATGAGCGAAGTCTTTAGAAATGCAGTGTAAGTAAACAAAGGGTTTGTCTTTAAAGAATCCCAAATGCACGCCCTGTTAGTGTTCTGTTCCTCTTAAGTTCACATATCTGTAAGCTGCAGTGTTTTCTGGGCTGGGATTTCCCCTGAGGTAGTTAAGGAGAGTCATGTGCCTGGCTTACCTCAGGCCCATTTACTAACCTTCAACAACACTTAAGAGGCCTTAGAAAAGGGTGACATCATCAGAAGGTCTAAGATGGCAGCTTAAGGTACTGAAAATGAGGGCCCCAGGTGGAAAAACAACAACAACGTGTTTCTACATCTAATCAGAAGACTGGTTCCCAGGATCACACAGTTAGAGTAAGAACATACCATCTATATACCATCTAGTCCAAGCCTCCCCGAACCCCATTTTGCAGATGAGGGAAGTAAGACCCGTAGAGGTTCAGTGACTTCTCCAAGGTCACTTGGGTAGTCATTATGTAGCAGCACCAGGAGCTAAACCCAGGTCCTCAGACTCCAAATGTAATGTTTCTTCCCCTACACCAGGGTTCTCAGAACAGAAATATCCCTGAAGCAGAGAAGAGGATGTCACCAGATAACTGGATGAGAATATCCCAGACGCATATCTAACCTCAGCTGCTACAATCACGTATACATATAACCTTCAGATAAGGAAGGTTATTTGAGTTCCTAGAGCTGGACCACACACCAAACAGGCAATTAAACCCAATACTCAATTATCCGGATAAGTTTATCTGATCTCTCCAGTTGGTAACAACCTTCCTCCAAGACCTCTAATGGATTTATTATGTAATAATCATCTGTATGGATAGCCCTTCCCAGACTACAAGCTTCTAAAGAACTGGGATTGTGTTTTTATCTAAAACGTGTATCTTCCCAAAGGTTATCACAACGCTTGGCTAACAGTAGGTATTTAATAAATGTCTAGATACTGGATAATGCCAGTTACATAATACTACAGTCCCCAAAGAAGGAAAGTTGAGGGGTCACCCAAAGCACAATGGGGGAAGCATGTGATGGGTATGATTAGGTTGGAACACATTATAAACAAGGAATTACAGAAGAAGTGATATGAAGGATGTCATCAAAGAAATATATGACCAGAAAAAAAAGGGGTGGGGGAGAGTTCACATAACAAAAGAGATGATAATGAAAATAAAAAAATAAGAATGGCTAGCATTTATATAGTACTGTACATATATCATTTCATTTTATCCTCAGAGCAACTCTAAGAGAGAGGTGCTATAATTATCACCCTCATTTTACAGATGAGGAAACTGAGGCAGAGCTTAATAAGTTTGTCCAGTAGTCACACAGCTAGGAAGTGTCGGAAGCAGGATTTGAACTCAAAAGTCTACACTGCCTAGATGATTGCCTGTTTGTTCCACTGGCAACCTTTAGCGTCAAAGTTCTGTCACTGGAAGGAAAGTCCACATCATAAGATCCACAAACCACTAGGATATTGTGCTATATATTTGTCTCCTACCACAAACGAATAAACTGGCCTCTAGAGATATAAAGCAGTCTCTTCTAAGTTTGAGTAGTTAAGCCTGTTAAAGGCAGAGCTTAAACTTTTCTTATTCCATCACCCTCTTATTATAATAGAATTTGAAGCATTAATTCTATTATGAAATTGAGCCCCAGACCACTGTTCTGGAACAAACAAAATCTCTCTTGGAAAAAAAAAAAGATATATTCTCTTCTTCTAATTCCAAATAGCAAAATGAGCAGCCTTCATCCTTACTTCTGGTCCTTCCTCAAAGTCAAAGTTACCCCCAACAATGTAAATAACAAGGTAAAGTTCAGTTTGATAGGATGAAACTATCACATTTTCAATTAAAAGAACTCTCTGGACCTCAAAACAGTCACTCAAAAACCTTCACTCAGTGTCTACTTTGTGCTAGGCACAGTCAAGGAGCTGAGAACACAGCTATGGTTGGGTTAAAGCCCTTATATTTCTCCCTATGTAGATTTGTTTTACTAGATATAGACACAAAATCAATTCAACCAAAATTTAAGTGAAAGACCATAATGTGTCCATTATGAAGCTATATGCTAGGGTATTCCAAGAAAATTATCCCCAACTAATTCCAATTAAATTTGGGCTAGTTTAGAATATAAGTCACAGAATCCAGAGTTGGAAGGGATTTTAGAAATCATCTAAGAGATTCTGTGCTGAGACAGCAAAGAAAATCTCTTCCAGTTTCCTTGTCTTTCAAGACATCAGGAAGCACATCCTTTTTTTTTTTAACTTCCTTCAAGTGAGAGCTCTGTTCACCATCTGCCCTGTTATCAAAAATGCCAAAATTCAGAAAAGCTGTATGCCAGGCAGACCAATTCTATCTCTGCCAACTATGAAACATAATGCCTCTCTCATTTTTCCCATTAGTGGGAGTGAGGCAAAGTCTTGCTAGAAAAGGGCCACGTTCTGTACAAAGCTTTGCTGGGGAGATTGATGCAGAAAACAACTCTGCATCTGTAATCCTTTACTCATACAATGTGAACGATAGTAATTGTTTCTTGAATTGAATTGCTGTACTGTCCTTTGCAAAGCAAAGGTCTGCTAATGGATGACAGATCTCTAACTTAAAGAGGGATTATTCTGAAGTACTTCATCTTCCATAGGCTATTTAGGAGCTGACTGGGAAATGTTTAACAACTGGCTCACTATAGGAAAAATATATGCATGACATACTTAAGTTTAATCTACATGATGAACATTTTCTCCATCACCTTCTTAGGTCTAGACATTCAACAAAACAATAAATCAAGCCCCAATTTGTATCATTTGCCAATTTATGAGGTATAAATGCTCACACTGAAAATTTAACAATTGGCTGCTTATATGAGTTGGCTCTAGCATACCCCTGGTGCTCTTCCAACCTTACAGGATCAAAATTTCCAGAGCTAGAAGAGACCGTAGAGATCATTCAGGTCAACTTACTCACTTTACAAATGAGGAAAGGAAGGTCTGGACAAAGTGACTGACCCAGGACATGAGATGGCAAGCAATCCAAGAATGATCTGTGGTGGCTGGCCCCAAACCGATCACAACACATAGCGTCACCAGTGGGCAGGTTCTAGGTACAGTCTAGGAGAATGCTTTCTCACTCCTGGGGAGCGACCTAGAATTATGTGATAGCAGCAGCACTTTCAAACTTTACTCAGGGGCATGGACAGTGAGGGGAGAGCAGCGAGGGAGGGATTAATATTGGTTTTAATTCCTGATAGGTAAAAGAAAGAGTGTGTGTGTGTATGTGTGTGTGCGCGCGTCTGTGCGCACATGCGCGCACACATGCATGCATATGGGTAGCCTGATGTAGGGGACACAATAAACCATCTCAGCTCTTAGAGGAGGACCCCTGCTATGGACCAAGTCCCTTACATTCAACAAATCCTTTCAGTAAGTATTAGGCTGAAGTGCCCTGACATTTCCAATATTCCAGATTGTTCTATGGTTCCAGTGATCAACACATACAGAATATCTACTCTGAAAGGTCATTTGCTGACTCTGTGCAGGACTTAAACAATTGTAAGCATTGGCATATCCATGGGAAAAAAAAGGTTATTTTCTAGTTACAGGAGACATTGAGGGACACACACCGACTCTAATCTACCTCACTCCTTTTTAAACAAGGAACATACAAGTTCTTAGACTTTAATTAGCTATCCCATATCTGCATGAAAATTATTAACATTTAGTCACATAACACTGAATTATTCTTATCAAATACTTATTACTGCATTATCGATGTTGAACTGTGTATGAACAAGCAGGAGATGGTGTGATGCACTATCATATTTTTTACATATGTTGGTCTATTCGTCAGTGATGAATATTAATACACACAGGAGAAATCATTTCCGCCTTCATAGCATAACTCAGGTTTATAGAATCATGTCTATAGGAACTGATCTTAGAGATGACACGATCTAATTTTTTTATAGATGAAGCAACAGAGTCTCAGAGACATTAGATGACTTTCTCTAGGATCTAGACTAAAACCTAGTCCTACTTTTCAAGCTGGTGTTCTTTCCATAGTCTCATACTGCCTTCTTCTCCCATGAATTATAGAAATACACATACAAACTAGCATGCTATAAATATCTAGGTAGTCTGTAGGTGCATGATCACAGTACAAAGTTTGAATCTGTGCTTTTAAAATTTATTTGCTATTCTAAGAATGAATTGTTTAAGAACAGCATTGCAGTCAACATGGTAGTGCTTAACTTTAGGAAAATCCTACACTAAATCTGCTCATGGTATACTCAGACCTGAGGCTAATGGACATTAAGGGATATTCTGAATTTACCCTCCAATAATTTAATTCTCAGCCAACTTACCTCAAAAATCTCAAAGCCGTAAATATC
The DNA here is from genome assembly GCF_003287225.1 of Phascolarctos cinereus. NCBI lineage: Eukaryota > Metazoa > Chordata > Mammalia > Diprotodontia > Phascolarctidae > Phascolarctos > Phascolarctos cinereus. The sequence continues at coordinate 193,193,246 of NW_027556098.1, forward strand.
CAAAACTCCCATAACCTTCTTTCTCACTTTTGTTTGGGCCTTAAGAAACAAGAGTTGTAATTTCAGCATGAAATAAATGATTACCATCAAATTAACAAAGAAAAATGAGGTCTACAGACAAATCACATGAATTCATTACCCCATGGTTTTCTTTACAAAGAATATAACAGTAATGAAGGACATGAGATTAATTTGTTAAGTGCATTGAAAAAGATTATAAATCAGCAATGATTCTTTCAGAAATTTTATTGGTAGGTAAGTCAGTCCATGTGACATAAAAGTTCTTAATTTAATAAAACAGATTTATAGCATTTTAGAGCTAGAAGAGTCTCTTAGGCTCCTGGCTCCAAACAAGAGATATACAACAACACATCTGCACGTTCAATGAAAGGTTTTAAAATCGTGTGCCTCATGTTACTATATATCAGAGACGTTAAGCCTTCACCACAATTTAAGACTTACAAGATAAATTCTTCCTATATGCCATGGAAAGTAGACCTTTCTAGCACTAAAAAAACCATGCATTATATTATAATAAAATGTGGAGCTTGCTACACTCAACTCTCTACCTGCTGTGCTCTAGGCAGCTGGCTGTTTCTCCTGCTTTTTCCTACTCTTGGCTCAGAATAAAACTCCCTCCCCTCCTTATTTTACTGATAAAAGTACAAACAAGCTAAGTGATTTGCTAAAGGTCACAGAGCTGGTTAGCAGCAGGAAGGGCCAGAATCCAAATTTTCTAAAACCCATTCAGTCTATTGCTTCTTTTACTAATTGCATTAATAATAACTATTTTTAAATATTTTGATACTGAAATACAAAAATAAAAAGCGTATTTCAGCTATTTACTGAAACTGTGACTTGTATATAGCAAGTGTTTAACAAATGCTTTCATTCATATGCCAATCAAGTCTCTTTTAAACCAATCTCCATAAAACTATTTTTTTAAAAATGCTGATTACCGAAGAAAATATTAGGTTTAATTTACTTAAATTGGAATTATTAATATTTAATCCACTGGTACCTTAAAGTTTCCATCGTTATAACAACAGATTTATTTACATTCAAACACAGTTATTACCTTGATGCTTTCATTGATTCGATTCACCAGCCAAGAGAACAACCTGCTATAAAGGTTCTTAGCCAGGGCATCTCGGGCATAATAAGCCTATTAAAAATAAACATATACAATTACTACAATCGCTACTTTCATAGGCATTATGAGAAAACATGTTTAACTGTTTAAAACTAGGCAGAAGGAATCTGGCCCCTTTAAAAAGATTTTTATTTCCTTCCAGATGCATGCAGAGATCCTTAGGATCCTTAGGAATTAGCAATTTCTCAGATAAACAGTAAAATCACAGGGCTTACCTTAAGAACACAATTTAGATCTAACAGGAAGATAGGAAGCAGGCAAGCAACAACCACCATGTCCTGCATCCTAGAACTCTGGTTGGGCTAATGCCAGGAAAAACTAGACCTTGTTTGTCTTTAATACACATTATGATGAGCAGAGAAGAGCTAACCAGGTATTTAAAAATGCCTGTATTCTAACTAGAAGCTAAATATATGCTAAGCTATTGGAATTAAAGTGATGCTAAAAGACCCCAGCAATAACACCAACAAACAGGATCTGTTAGAACAGCAAGATCTTTCAGAACAGAACCTGGAAGAAAGGTCAGAAGCCAATGCACACGTATGTAAAGAGGGGGACAGAGCCAATGCACATGTATGTAAAGAGGGGGACAATCAGAGTTTATCTCAGCAACAAGGTACAACATTTGTCCCTGGAAGTTTTTATTTCTATAACATGTTCCAGGGGTACAAGTACTTCATAGTTATTAAGAAATGAATTTGACTAATTTATGTTGCTTAAATTTTTAAAGATTATTTTATTTCATAAAAACCATAAGTAAACATTATAGGACGTCCCTGTTTTTCTCAGTTATCAATACCTGAAATAACTAATTGCTATGTGCCTTTATTATAAGAGGCTACTACTCTTCCTTCCCTGTCTAAACCTAGTGAAATGCCATGTCTCAGCAGCAGCAGCAAACCTTTTAACATCTTAAGTCAGAAAAACATTTTACATATATTATCTCATTTGATTCTCACAAGAACCCTGTACTATAATTATTCCCATTTTAAAAATGAGGAAACTGAGTATGGGAAAGGTTAAGTGACTTGACCAGTTTCCACAGCTGTAAGTATTTGAGGAAAGATTTAAACTCAGGCCTTCCTGACTCCAAGACTTGCATTCTAACCACTAAGCTACCCTTCTGTCTCTTCTGCCTCCACAGTGTCTCTCGGTACCTAAGATAACTGCCTTAGTTCAGGCCCTTATTACCTCTAGCTTGGACCAGCCTCTTAATTCCTTTCTCTGTCTCCAGTCTCACTTCTCTAATCCCCTCTCCACACAGGTACCAAAATAACATTCTTAAAGCACAAGTATGACTATTTCATCTTTTGCTAAAGAAATTTAGTACTTCTCTTTTACCTTTAGAAAGAGGTCCATGGATAGATTTCTTGCCTCTTTACTTGGGGTCCCTGGATGGATTTCAGGGAATCCACATTCTTGGATAGGAATATACACACACACACACACACACACACACACACACACACACACACACACACAGTCTATCAATTATTTTAAAACACGATTCTAAGAAAAGGCCTGTAGGCTTCACCAGAGTGACAAAGGGGTCCATAACATGAAAAAAGATTAAGAACCACCTCTTTAGCACAAAGTATAAAGACTTCTCCATTTGGCTTTAAAAATCCATTCACAATCTCTATTCTATCTTTCTAGGCTGATCGCACATTTACTTTCCTTCATGTGCCTTACATTCTAGTCAAGCCAGCCTGCATAATATTCTCTGTAGAGGCCATTTCAAATCCCTTGCCCATGCCTCTGCCCAGGCTACCCTCCGAGCCTGGAATGTACTCCACTCCTTCTCACCCCTGCCTCAGAGAATCCCCCTCAGCTGAAGTAACAGCTCCTGTAGGAAACTCATCCTGATGCCCCTCTAATTCTCCAATCACCAGTGCCTAGATAGAATGTAAGCCCCTTGAAGGCAGGGGTTTCAGTTTTTTTCCACTTTGTATTCCCAGTGCCTACCCCAGTGACTAGAACACAGTAGGCACTTAATAAATGCTTGCTGGATGAATGAATTATTTAGTAGCAGCTACAAAAAGAGAAGGTAGACTGCTTGGACCTGACATTAACCTAGGTCCCATCTCTAGGTCCTAAAACCCTTTTAAATGTTGAAATAATAAAAATGGATAACATTTATATATGTTATTATGTAATGCACTATATATTAATTGTATACAGAAATCCTTCCAGGCCTATAAAAAAGGAAGTAGATGCATCAAAGGTCTAGTATATATAGTGAGACAAAGCTTTCTTCAGAGGATCAGACTATTCCTAAAAAAACAAAATCAAAAGAAAAGAGGAAGAGAAGAAAACTGTTTAATTGCAGTGGAGAAAGAAAAAATGAATAAACAATAAGTAAAACAAACACATATACCCACTAGAAATGTTTTAAAGAAATTTCAATTATACCTTTCTTTTCTAAAATTTTTTAGGAATAGACTACAGATTTCTATAAGTTTCCTACCTTCTACCTGAAGACTATCTCCTAAATTCATAAGAGTCTTGGTTTTGTTTCTTTGTTAAAATAAGCCTTTACTACTGTTCATAGTTTTAATGCTAAGATTGGGAAGGTAGGTGGGTTAGAGCACTGGACTTGGAGTCAGGAAGACCTGAGTTTAAATCCTGCCTGAGACACTGACTAGCTGTGTGACCCCAGGCAAGTCATAGACTTTCTCAGCCTTCACTTCTGTAACATCTATATCACAGGTTTGTTGCGACACTAAAATGAGACAACATGTTCAGCACTCTGCAAACCTTACAGCACTATAAATATTATTACTATTGTTGCTATTATTACTAAGTTTCAAAGGTCAATAATAGAAAAAAGGAAAATCAGGCCTATTTTATAGGTACTCACTTTCCTTACTCTCTACAGTTTAAAGTTTTACAAGTCCCCGAAAATACACAGACACTTTGGTTTTCTACAAAAGAAATCTATACTCTGCAGCTGAAAAAATCTGGACAGCAGATCAATCAAATGATCAATAAAGATTTATTAAGTGTCTAAGACAAGGAAAGAAAGCAGCCTATCTAAAAAGTATTGGAATTCTTCTGCCATGCTAGAACAATTCTGTCATCTGTCATACGTACCAAATGGGTGACCTACCTATGACAAATGGATATTCCAGTGGGGGAACCAGGAAGTACTCATTGTACTATTAACGTCACTATTTCCTGGTTGACACTCCAGACCTCTAGTCAAGTCAGTCACCCTACCAGCATTCACATGTGCCATGCTAACTGCTTTCCTTGAACAGTATCAGGAAAACGGGGCTAATATCTACCTTGCCTATCTTTCATTGTTGTTGTGAAAACAGGTACAAAAGTGCTTTTAAAAGCCATCAAGCCTGATTATTCAATCAAGGCCAAATAGACTGGGCCTTGTAGGACACAACTGTCAGAATCAGAACTGGGTCTTCACAGGAGAAAGTTCAGTCATGCTAAGGTGCAGGGCTATAGAATCTGAGACTTAAGGTGATATACGTTGGGGACACTGAGTATATAAGAGGAATAGAAGAAACTACATAAAATAAAAGTAAAGGGTAAAGATATTTTAAGAAAGTGAAAACTAGGAGAAAAAAGCTTCGGGGCAGTATGTTTGGGGAGGTATCTGTAGGAAAGTTTCCAACTTATTCGGGTCTCCTATCGTCTTTTTCACATACAAGTGTGTGAGTGTGTGTGTGTGTGTGTGTGAGAGAGAGAGTGAGTGTGTGTGTGTGTGTGTGTGTGTGTGTGTGTGTGTATACATATATATATATACACACACACATTCAGTTAAATGCTTCCTATGGTGAAGTCATTGCTTTCCTTAAATCAGTGTTAAGCAGGAGGATTTTACTATCAGTTTTTGTGTTAAAAACAGCATGTCTGCTGCTCTTGATTGGCAGAGAGGTTACAGACTTGGGATGGAGAAAGTATGGCAAGGAGGAAGTCTGAGAAAGGAAAAGTCCATTTATCTGCTGAGGTCTGGAGCACCAACCAAGAAATATTGAGTAGCGGGTCCTTATTGGGAAATGGTGGGAAATTATCTTGGAGAGCCTCAAGGTTCCAGCCTTGAGAGCCGGTCAGAGTAAGCTGGATTATTGCTCAATACCACTCAATGCTTGAAATTCTAATTCCGTATGAGTCACCATATCAAAGAAAAGATCTGAATACTTCAGGGAGTGAAAGCTATGGAGCATTAAAAAATGACAGTAGTTTGGAAGAATGCAAGCTATGAGGAAAAGTTAATAAATTCAACTCCTTACTCACTGGGAAGGGAGGGAGAAGAAACCCTCCACTTGACATAAAAGGATTGGTAGAAACATAATTTTTTTTTAACACTCATTACACATTTTTTTAAAAAACCTATCACTATACTTGATTTTTTTCAAACAAAGCTAGAGATGCTATAGACCAAAAAAGAAAAAAAATCTGTGTTCTGGGAAAAAGGCTGGTCTGGTTAAAGACTGAGCTACCTTTCCATTCTGAGCCTATGATTCTATCAACTATTTCATGTCAGAAATAAGGAGGGAAAATGTTCCTTCAAGCTCTAATTTCATGATCCTATAAGAAAAAGGGGACTACAACCTGAATTCACCTAGTAAGAAACACAGTAAAAACTACAATAAAAAATAATTCTCCCAAAATGAGAAATAGCCAACCTTTTCTTAATGGAAAATATATTGTTGACATTTCTTGGGGGTTGTTAGATAAGACTCTCCCCTAATTTATACAATGTACAAAACCTCAGCATGTATTTTTTTTGGGGGGGGACTAAAAAGGAGTATTTATCTTGTAAGGAATATGGACTTGTATGAAGCTTGTAATCTGAATCTGCCTTTACTCCAGGTATATAATAGGAAAGTATGCAGAAGACTGACCAATGGAGGCAAGCAGCTGAACCCCACCCTGCATTCCACTATTCTGAAGGACTAAAGCATATATAAAGACTAAGCAAAAGCTGATAGGAAACCCTGGGTCTAGCTCTGCTCTGCTCTAGTCTGCTGGCTAGTGAGAAACTGGGCAAGAGACACAACCTCTATCTTAGTTTCCTTCATTTTTAAAATGAGGATAAGAATACCTGTACTCCCTATTTTGAACACAATGAAGGTCAAATTATATCACGCATGTGAATGTACTTTGAAACAGAAAAGGTGCTCTACAAGCACAGAAGATCATTATCATTATTATTACTACCATTGTTAGAAAGAAACAAAAAAAACACTGAAACATGCAGTTAGTAGTGCCACTATGAGAAAGAATAGCTCAGCAGCACATAAAGGAAACATTCACTTTAACATCCTTTTTGTGAGAGAAAACTAAAGTCATGCTTACAGTTCTTGGTCTGATTAAGTGAGGAAAAAAATGAAATGCAAAGCTGATTTAAATAAGGTTTTGTTTAAAGAAACACACAAATAAAACTGACACCATATATAAAGGCTATGGAGACTACTATATTGGACTATCTTTGCCGTTGGACACACATGCCCACCATGTTCATGAAAATTAAAGTAAACAAAAGGCAGCAAAACCACTCTCCTTACTTAGACAACAAGGGAATTCAGTCGGGATTTGGGATTTTACCTGAGCCACATTTAGTGTTGTTGAAACTTTCTCCTGTTTGGCTTCAACTGTTCGGAAGCTGAATGCCCTTTCTAGGACTGACTGATCTATGCCCGTCAACTCACAAATTTCCTTTAGCTCTGTGGAAAAAAAAACCAAAACTAAACTAAACAAACAAACAAAAACCCAGAATGTGACTCTGCATATTGCATAACACACTCTAAGAAATCATAAGAATTTTAACTGCTTTCTCCATCAGCTTCTACTACCAATTCATTCCAACTGACTTTTTTCCAAGCATTCATATATGCTCAGAATTTACTTTGGATTACATTTAGGTGCAGCTTAAATACCAGGTGAACTAACATTCAGATGGAGCTACCAAAAAATATAGGTAAATTGCATGTCTGAGACTTAAAACTGGGCAGAAGTTCAAAGCAAACTTGCCACACAAAAGTTCACTGACTTACCATTTTTATCTTTGATTTTGCTTTCATCTAAGCCATTCACTCGAGATTCAGGCTTGAACTCAATGTTCCCCAGTTTTAACACTGCTGCTATTACTTCCAAGACGGACTGGGCTTCATGATCCATAAAGCCCACAATCTGCATGGCATTCTGGGAAAAGGAAGCATGTGATTTTCATTAACTAAAGAGAAGTCATTTCAGAAAAGAAATACACATTAGGGGCAGATGCAATGGAAAAATATGAGCTTTCCAAACTCCTCTATCCCTGTTAAGAGTACCATCATGCTCCTAATCACTCACAACATAGGTATCATCCTCCACTACACACTCTTAGCCACCCCACTCCCATATCCAATCTGTTGCCAAGTCTTTTCATTTCTACCGTCATAAAATTTTTCTCGTATACTCTGCCTTGGAACTGAATCACTCGATTTTGACTGTGAAAACATATGGAACTTAAGAATAGTAGAAAGAGTGTTGGACTTTTGAGTCCAACAAATTTTGGGTTCAATTTCTGCCCCAAACACCTCAGTAATTCAGTTAACCTCTCTCTACCTTAATTTCATCTATAAGATGAGAGGTTTAGATTCTGTGGCCTTAAAGGTCCCTTCCAGCTCTAAATTTGATAACTGAGCCTATGATTCAATGCTCAGTAGTTCTCAAAGACTAGAACCTCAGGGTAATTTAAGAAGGAAATGTCTTACTCCTTTTTTATAGTGATAATGCTATTGAAATGGCCACCCTTACAGCATGGAATTAATTTGAGTTAATAAAGCAAGAAGGGGGGGGGCAGCATGGCAGTGGATACAGGAAAAGACTCGAAATCAAGAAGTCCAGAGTTCGAGTTTAGCCTCTGACAAAATCTATATGAGTGACTGCAGCAAGTTCCTTACCTTCCCCAGGCAGCTCTTTAAAACCCTAAATTATAGAGGAGCTTCTAACTTTCATAGATGGAGGGGGAATTTCACCAATTCCATTACCACTCATGATGAAATCATCAATTTAGACAAAAATAAATAATTTTTTAAAAAGCTGAAGAATTCTTATAACAACTTACCACCCTAGAATTTTGTATCTTACAAACAATCTGGGTTTTCCATAGACATCACCGATGTCAGTTTCAGAGACACAGGGTTGGGATATCTGTCATTATAGATAGGAGTACTTACCCTAACTGTTCTGAAATTTGCTGCATCATCCACTCCGTTCACCTTGGCAGAGTCCAGGCTCAAGTAGTTATATCTGCTAAAATCCCGCTCCAGTTTGAGTTTATCTAATGGGTCATAAACGCAAACATGCAGGGTGTCATCAGTAAGGTGCTTGGGTTCAACTCCCTTCCACCATGCCTCCCTCACTCATTCTATCACCTCTTCCACCTAACGGTAACTCAATGGCAACAAAGTGAGCCCACTTGAGAAGCTGCATATGAAAATTCAAGGGAAATAAGAAAGTGGGTGGAAATCATGGACACTCTCAAGGTGATTGCTAACTGTGGCAGCTTCACTAGGAAGACAAATACTTACGAAGCAGATCTTCCGAGGCTCCCGACAGGAGCTGATAGAAAATGTGGAAGTTCCTTTCGCCTCTTGGCTGCTTAACTACACGGGACTTTTCTAAGAGATCTGGAGAAAAAAAAAAGAGGCAAATAATAGAACGTCAATCACCTTTCTCTCAAATTCCACAAGTTTTTCTCCTTTGTCCTTTACCTTCTATTTTGTCTCACTCAGACCCTGTAAACCAAAGATACTGATAGCCAGGACTGGTTTCCACATTTGGCTATGATGGGCCAGACAGACCTCCAGAGAGGGCCAGGTCTAAACAAGAATTCACAATCACAAACATCAGGCTCCATCTGAACCTTTTTAAGGGGAAAATCTGCGGATAGCAGAGGAGCCTAAGGGAGAAATAGAATTAGTATGACAGTTGCCTGTCATCCAGACACGACAGGAGCAATGGGCCCTGAGAGCAAGAGAGCTTTACGGGAAAGGTTTTTTAGAAATCTCCAATGCCAACCACACCTACCATGGAAAAAAGTCATCTTTTGTACCACGTGTGCCATAGGTTGGCAACTCCTGGTGTGAAGAGTAGCATCTTCAGACTCGCACCATTCTTTGGCAGCATGAATGAATTCAAGTTGAAGTAGGTACCAGCAATACTACAAGACTCACTATATCATAACCCCTGGCAATGCAGCATAATTATGGACTGCAACAGCAACACGGAATCCAACTTCACCATCAGCAATCAGTAATCGGCTGGCTCTTTTGGAACAAAGACTGAATTTCAGCCAACAGAGGGTTAAAAAGTGAGAGGTGCCAAAATCAAGGATCTCTGCAAACAGCAGCTGTGGCCACAAATTAAAGAATGATATTCACATATGCCCAGGGCATCTCACTGTAACCTGTCTATTCGGCTGCCTATTCAATACTTACAAGGGAGTGTGGGTGTGTGTGTGCGCACGCGTGTGTGCGTGTGCTAAATATACAGTCTCCTCAACACTGGATACAGAAGGCCTCTTATGCCTGCTGAGTGTTACATCTAAACCACACTTTAACCACAATAACACACATCTGTTACTGTACAGCTGATGAGGATGATTACTCAACAAATACTGCTCCTTTGAAGTTCATTACACCTTTACACCTTTTTTTCTCCTGACGCTTGCTGCTACCATAACCTTCAGGATGCTCTCTCACTTTCCTCAATGATGTCAAGACTCAGCTTACTTTCTTCTCTCCCTTCTATCCCACCATCATCCTTGATAATAATAATGTTAAAAATGATGACTCGCCCTTGGGGCAGCTAGGTGGTACAGTGGATAAAGCACTGGCCCTGGATTCAGGAGGACCTGAGTTCAAATCCGGCCTCAGACACATAATATTTACTAGCTGTGTGACCCTGGGCAAATCACTTAACCCCATTGCCTGGCCAAAAAAAAAAAAAAATGATGGCCCTCCCAACATCCCTTAGTCTCTCAATTCCTTTACCTGCTCAGCCACTATGACTTCCATTTCTGTCCTTTTGACATCTACTAGGATTATCATTCCCTGCACTGAGCTCACTATTTAGGAAGCAACTCAATCTCTAAAATCTTGGGGTTTTGTTTTGTTTTTCAGTATTTTCTTCTCCGGCCACAACCTGCAGTCTTCCCACCCTCATCTACTCCTAAACTTGTTATCTGTTCTCAGCGTGCCTTCTTGGATCTTTCTCCCATTGACCTTTGACAGTTCTGAACCTATAGTGAGGCATTTCAATGTTACACCTTTGCTCCCCCCTTGAATCCTTCACCTTATAAGGATTTAATGATTCCTACCTGATAATACCACCCTTAGATCGCCTCCCTTATCTACTTTCTTCCCTTCAACTCCAGAGAAGAAGAGCAATACTACAGGATGTCCCCAAGCAATGCTGACAGGATCCATTATAAGTGCATTACTAACTCCCTGGCATATCCCCCACAGCAGCTGTTCTAAACCTCAAGATGCACAACCCCAACATCTGCTCTCCTCCCTTTTTACAGATGACCTTAAATTTTACTGCAATGTGTAATCAGGGAGATTCACCCTAGTGTCTTCATCTTTCTACATCTATACCTCAAAACTTCCCTGTGTCTTCTACTCGAATTTTCATGTCTGAGAGGATAAGATGAGCATCCCCACCTGTAACCCTTTCTACTCCATCCCATGTTTTCTAGGACCTGTTAATAATAATAATTATTATAGCCAGCATTTCTATATACAGCATTTTAAGGTTTACAAAGTACTTTATGTATATCACCTCATCTGAGCCTCATAACAACTCTGTGAAGTAGACAGTAACATCCAGATTTTGCAGATGAGGACCCTGAGTCTGGGAGAGGTTAAGCGATTTGCACAGGATCACAAAGCTATTATGTGTCTGAGGCAGGATTTCAACTCAGGTCTTCCTGACTCCAAGTCCAATGTCACCTCACCAATCATTCCATTAGTCATGTCCTTCTGGCTTTGTACCTTATCTTCAATATTTCCATACAAACATGTCAGATCATCCCTGTTCTAACAAACAAAAAAACTTCTCTTGACCCAGATACCATTCTTCAAGCTATAATACTTGCTCTGCCGCTTGGTCATTTTGCTACTAAACTGTCTAAGATGGACAGTGTCCATATGATGCCTCCAATTTCCTTACCATCCACATAAAGTCTTCCAATCTCACCATTCTATTGAAAACTGCTCTTTCCAAAGGTCACCAGTGAACCAATGGCTTACCTACCAAATCTGTTGCTTCCTTCTGAGCTCAAATCCCTTCTTCTGCAATAGGATTTTCCCAGTCACTCCAATGTCTAGTGCCTTCCCTTTGAGATTCTTCTCCATCTATTCTGTATGTATCTTATTATTTACATGTGGTCTTCTTCATTAGGATCAGAGCTTCTTGACAGCAGGGATTGTTTTTGCTTTTCTTTGTACCACCAGCACTCAGCGCATTTACGGCATTTTGACTGATTTGATGTTGGGGACCATTTGTACTTCTTGATTCTTTCTACTCCCTTGGTTTCCATGACACTGCTTTCTCACTCCTCCTATCTCACTGAACAATGTGACCAATGGCTGGTTTCTTTTCCTTCTCTTATCACCTTTATGTAAGCATCTCTTCTCTGTATTCTTTTTCCACTGAAATTTTATCCACTCCACGTTTCTGGAGAAGACTTTCAAATCTGTAGCCAAGTCTTGATCTCTTCCCTAATCCCTGGTTTCCTTCTCCCTGCAGTGCAGCTCTACTTAAATATCTGGCCAATACTTCAAACTTGATACATCTAAAACCAAACAAATCTGACGTGCAAAACATGCTCCATCTTGATAACCTTCCCATTTTTGCTGAAGGTACCAACATTTTTCCAGTCTCTCAGGATGGGAACTTCAGGCATCTTTGAATTTCCCTCTCCCTCACTTCCATGTACAGTAAGTTGCCAAATGTTGCTAATAGTTTAGAAAAACTAATGAGGTAGAACTCAGTTGGAGAAAAAGGGATAAATAAAAGCAACTTGAAAACCTCAGCTGAGACAAAACAGATTCCTTCCTCTAAAACACCTTCCCCATTTTTCCAATCCTTCCTACTTTTTTTATTTTTAATATAAGGCAATTGGTCACACAGGGTCACACAGCTAGTAAGTGTTATGTGTTTGAGGCCAAATTTGAACTCAGGTCCTCCTGACTCCAGGGCCAGTGCTCTATTCACTGCGCCACCTAGCCACCCCTAATCCTTCCTACTCTTGCTGCAACTACCCTGGTTTGGGCCTGTGTTGACCTTCTTTTAGATTATTATAATGGTCTCCTAACTCCTTCTTCTCCCTGTGTCTAGTTTTTTTCCACTCCAGAACTCATTTTTTTTTTCACCACTGTCAGAGTAAATAATGCATGAGTCTGACCAATCACATCTTTGCAAAACTTTCAGGGAGTTTCACCCATGACCTTCAGGATAAAATATGAACTCTTTGGCCTGGTTTCCAGGGCTCTTCACAGCCTGGTGCCTTCCTCTCAGTCTCATGTCACGGTGCTTCCTTTGTACACTTTATAAACACAAAGCTATTTACATGTTGTCTCCCTTGTTAGAATGGGAGATACTTAAGGGAAGGGGCTGTTTTTTTACTTTCTTTGCATCCCTAGTACATAGCACAGCACTTAGGACAGAGTAAGTGATCAATAAATGCTTGCTGACTGGCTGGACTATATTTGCTCCCTAATTTAATTTTGTCCCCCTATTTCGTCCATAACCAAAATATGCCTTCTTCTGAACGTCCACCAGTTGACACCCTTCCAATAAATGCTCGCTGAACTGAATTTAATCATTTTCATTCAAAACCCAGCTCTGCAATTTGGAACTAAGCCCAAAGGGCTATAAAACTGTGCGTACCCTTTGATCCAGCAATACTACTACTAGGTCTGTATCCCAAAGAGATCACACAAATGGGAAAAGGACCCACACGTACAAAAATATCTATAGCAGCTCTTCTTGTGGGGGCCAAGAATTGGAAATTGAGGGGATGCCCATCAACTGGGGAATGGCTGAACAAGTTATGGTATATGAATGTAACGGAATACTACTGTTCCACAACAAATGATCAGCAGGAGGACTTCAGAAAACCTGGAATGAGCTGATGCTGAGTGAAGTGCGCAGAACCAGGAGAACACTGTAACAGTAACAGCCACATTGTTGAGGACCAACTCAGCTAAACTTAGCTCTTCTCAGCAATGCAATGATTGATCTAAGACAATTCCAAAAGACTCATGATGAAAAATGCTATCCACATCCAGAGAAAGAACTATGGAGTCTGAATGCAGAGAGATGCATACTATTTTCTGGGTTTTTTTCTTTCTCATGCTTTTTCCCATTTGTTCTGATTCTTCTTTCACAACATGACTAATGTGGAAATAGGTTTAATATGACTGAACATGTATAACCAATATCAGATTGTATGCCATCTTGGTTAGGGGAAAGGGGAGAAATTTTAGAACTCAAAATATTATAAAAGCGAATGTTGAAAACTAAAAATAAATAAAGCATTTTTTTTTAGAAATCCAGATCTGCTGACATTTCTTTTTGTCTTTTAGTCCCGCTTCATGCATCTAATAATTTTCTAACATACATTACAGGCATTTGCATGTATGTCTCATTCCTTTGCTACACTGTAGGTTTTCTGTGGGCAGGGACAATATTGATTTTCATCTTTGTAACACCAGCACCTAGCAGAAAGCCTGACACCTAGGAAGGGTTTAGCAACCCTTTGCTGAATAGAAACAAATTATGACATTCCTAGAGACTCCAGTTTCAAACTCTCTACTCTCTTTTAGAAGTTATGAGCTGCTAGTTAGATAAATATTTCATTTAACAGCTTGTCCAAAATCGATGCAAATGTTTAAAAGCATTCATTAGCGTTTTCCAAGACCATGTGTGCATACTCACAATAGAACTGCATGAAGTCACAGCAGGTGATTACTTTAGGTACTGAACATAAATTCAGTTCATTATTTACAAATACCCACTACCTGACCATTTTCATTTATTTGAAAGCCTCCCTGCCTTATGTCTAAACAGAAAATTGGCACGGCACTTTCTTCTGCTCCAGGCATTTTTTGCCTCCACTAACAAAGAAATTCAGTATAGGAAAGAATTTGTAAGCACTTCACGTAGCTAAATCCCCTTTCATATTAGCATTTGTTAAAGCTACCAGTGTATGGACTTAACCATCAAATTCTGGGGGATGGAGAAAAATTCTAACACTAGAATGTTCCCTTGTCATTACAACCTGGGCATCAGCAAAAAAAAAAAAAGACTCCATTAAGTCATTCTGCAAGTATTTATGTACCAGCCATTGTGTAGGGGCACCATACAATCAGCTGGTGCTTCTCTTCAATTTTGACCATTTATTGGTATCCATGTCACATGCTAATATCATCATCATTATTATCATCATCACCTGACATGTTATAGTATTTTAAAGTCCACAAAACGACTATGATTCATATACCTTCTCTCAACTGAGCCTTATAATAACTGCTCTCCTAAGATAGGTTTTGCAGGTTGTTAAGCAGCAGCAGCTAGGGGACGCAGTGGATAGGGTGCTGGGTGTGGAGTTAGGAAGACCTGAGTTCAAATCCAGTTTTAGATACTTACTAGCTGTGTGACCTGGGCAAGTCACTTAACTCTGTTTGCCTCAGATTCTTCTGTCAAATAAGCTGGAGAAGGAAAGAGCAAACCACTCCAGCATCCTTGCCAAGAAAACCCCATGGGGTCACAAAGAGTCAGACACAACTGAAAAATGACTAAACAACACCATCATCATCATCATCTGACATTTTTATATTGTTTGAAAGTTTTAAAAATGTATTAGATACAGTCTCTCAACTGACCCTTATAACACCCGCTTTCCTGAGGTTGGTTCCGCAGGCATTATTATTCCCATTTGTCAAATGAGAAAACTAAGGCTCAGAAAAATCAAGTGACTCCTTTTACGGTCACAGAGAATGAATAACAGAACCAGGGCTCCACTTTTTCTACCACTGAATACACCACTTTTTCTACTTTACCACAATGCTTCTCTATTACATATTATATATGCAGAACAGTAAAAGAAATAGAACTTCTCTTTCAGACCCTATGGAAGGAGGAAGTATTTTTAAAAGGTAACAGGCCTAATGGGACATGGTTATTGCCCAGAAGAAACCCTTTGGCTTGAGGCCTTCCAAACTACTGCTCAGGTCTCACGGTAAAATATTTTCTCTGTTAAATCTCTTCTTGGCATAGAGATAGATAGGGTTTAGTGGGTAAGCTTGTTATTGGGATCCTAAGGCATAAAAATTAGCCTGGGTATGTTAGTTCTTTTTACCCTTCAAACCTGAAAGGTTTGAATTATTATTGAATAATACTGAAGTACTATTACATTATATATTTTATCTATATTATATATACTCATATATAATATATGTTATATAATTATATATAATATGTTAGGTATATTATATATAATTATAAATACACATTACATATAATATGTATATATTTATTATGTATTATATTATTTTATACACCTTAGTTTACTTGTCTGAAAGCGAAAGGGACTAGATGAGAAGATCCTCAAAAATCCCTTCTGTCTCTAGCATTTTAATCATATGATTTCTGATGCCAAGTAACTACATTTTCTCTCCATTTTCTTCCTGTCCTTCTGTATAATTAAAATAGATGAACACTTTTTGAACACTCAGTGGGTATGTTAACAACGTCCTATGTTATATAAAAAGTTAATTAACTTCCACATGAACTGCAACACCCAGGATGTTTTAGTCAATCCAAAAGTAGTTTTCTGGCTCCATTTAATTCTCTGTGTCCTCTGTGGGTAGGGATGGGGTGGGGGAGGTGCAGAAGTAGCATCTTCAGAACTGAAAGCAAGGATGTTTGACAAACGATCTGAAATTCAAAGGCAGAAAACTGCCTGCAATGGCTTCTTATAATATTTAAAATATGTGTCTGTTCAAAGAAAACAGGTCTTGGTTGTAGCAAAGGTTCAGCCTTGCCAACTCTGTGTGTAGTTCGGCTTTTGCACTTGCGTCGTGTATTTGAAGTTTAAAATCAAACTGACAAAAGGGAGCTAAAACATCTGGCATAAAGTAACAAAAGAACCATTTTCTTCCCTCCCTTCTCCCAGAATTTTCATAAATCAACTAAAAGTCTTAACTAAGTTACCATGACAAAGTTATCCCATTTAACCCCTAGGCAGCTGGGTAAGCTGAGTGACAAAGTTTCAAAGATATTCCATTTTGTGCTCATGAAAAATTAAAGTAGGGTTTGAAATGCTGAAAAGCTGGCACGGAGTCCGTGTAAGCTAATTAATTTTTAATTTCTAAGAGTTTATCACGTACTTGATATATGTGGGGACTAATAGCAAAATTGCAATTATAAGAAAAAGACAGAAATCATTTTTTAAAAAGCCCTGTAGGCAGATGTGCTGGATTAAACATATATAAATTAGTCACAAAGGAATGCCCTCTGTGTATTTAAATGATTTATTACTTTTAGTTCAAAGTGAGTTGAACTAGATAGTGAGTTACTTAAGGTTTTTAACCAACTCTTACTTTCCAACTGTTTAAAATTTTGTGAAGACTAAATTTATGAGCCTGAAAGTCTCTTCTGTCTTGTAGACTCACTGAGGTAGACAATTCTCTCATTGATGTATATTGCAAACCCTTCTTCCTGAGCCTAAGCTATTCTTGTTCAAGTCTTCCCATGAACTGGCCATAGAAGATCTTCCCAGTGGGCTGGAGCCCTTTCACTATACCTTTTTCCATTTCATGAGTAATGACACACCATTTGTTGCAATGAGTTACTTAGGTTTCTTAGCTAATTCCTGTTTTCCAACAGTTAAAACTGGACAAATTCCAAATGTCACAGTCTCATAATTTTTTAATTTAAACTATTTTAATAAAGTTGTTTGGAAGTGAATTGGGTAGCCTTGAGAAGTAGTGAGTTCTCTATCACTGACCATCAACTTGAGTTGGAAGGTGCATAGGATCACACATCATGAAGCTGAAGGGACTTTAAAGGGCATCTATATCAAATCCAAACCTTTCAATTTACTGATGAGGAAACTGGATCTCAGGGAAGTTAAGTGACTTGTCAAAAGTCATACTGGTCCTACAAGGAGCACAACCATGACTTTTCCGACACCAGAGCTAGTATTCTACCTACTATACCACCAGGCTTCCTGATAACACCTAGTAAATGGGGTTTCTGGGGGAAGCTAGGTGGAGCAGTAGATAGAGCACCGGCCCTGGATTCAGGAGGACCTGAATTCCAATCTGGCTTCAGACACATAACACTTACTAGCTGTGTGACCCTGGGCAAGTCACTTAAACCTACTGCCTGGCCAAAAACCAAAAACTAACTAACTAACTAAATAAATAAATAAATAAAGAGGGTTTATTTTTCAAATTAGTCTAGATCGAAGGTGTCAAAAATAATCAGATTAAAATGTAATTGGGAAATATTTAACAAAATAAATAAAAATACAATAAAGCCCACAGGAATTGGATTTGTGCACTCTCTTTCTATTTCAGTTTGTCACTACTATCCTAGATGATCTTTGAGGTACCTTTGAACTCTGAGATCCTGTAAATTTAATTCAATAAATATTTACTAAGCATCCACTATATGTATAGTGACCTTTGGCCCACCTACTCTGGGGCACCCTGAGCCCCTTCACTATCAGCGATCTCTACCACTTCAGGGTTGCCTAATAGCATAGCAGGACTCAAGTGTCATACCCCACTATCAACCAATGATAGACACCCTTTTCACTGACCTCTCAGTAAGGCTACTTTGGTATCAGGCCCTGGTCATACCTAACTCCCTTAATTAAGGGTGGACAAGAAAAGAGGGAACTGCTCTGTGTTTCACAGCACCTATGAAAAGTCCCACACCCATTCCCTCCCCCAACCCCCGGAAAAGTCTCTGGTGCCATTTTTCATCAGAGTTTGACCCATTATGGTGACATCTCTTCTTCTGCCCAAGTTATTTAAGTATGTGAGTATGTATGTGCTCAATAAACCTTTTTGCTTTACCAGCTTCCTGCCTCTGCAGATCTTGCTGCTCCCTAAATGCCTCATGGGAATTCACTCCCTTTGACAAGAGCTGACTCTGGCACTGTAATTGGAAGTTCTCCCTCTCCTCCTTACCACCTAAGCAGAGCCAGGAGAACAGGAGAGTATACAAAGCCAATGACAGACTTGATTCTGTGCACACAGACTTAACTTACTTATTTCTTCATTTAATTGACTCACAAAACTCAAATGTGTAGACAAAGAATGGGGCTGATACAGTAATTTTTTTATTATGTTAAGCCTTTAGGGAACAACTCTGTAACTCGTCCCTTGTAAGTCAACATAGTCCATGACCACCCACTGTAGACAAGTTGCTGTGCTTGGCACACCAGGTAGTAACAGAAGAAGTCACACCTTCTGACCTCCGGGAACTGAAGAGTTTAGGAGACACAGGAAAAAATGAACGTAAAGGAGAGAAACATAAAAATGGCATATTTCACTAACACACTAGCAGAGAGAAAAAGAGAGAAAATGAGAGAGAGATAGCGAACAAAGAGAGAGAGGAAGAGGAGAGGGTTTGGAAAGGAAGAAGAGAGAGAAATGGAGAAGGGAAGAGAAGGATGGGGAAAGGGCAATGAACTGTTTCACTTCATCTTTGGATCAATTCCCATCATTTAATTTAGTGCCTAGCATAGTGATGGGGAGACAGACAGACAGATAAGACACACACACACACACACACACATATACATATATACACGGTCACAAGTTGACATTTAAAGTATACCTTTAAATAAAACATCATCATTATTGCTTATTTATTGACACAAAACATAGCTGTTCTGCTTTATTTTAGGTGATCCAGAGTATAACACATAATGGTGATCCATTACACAGTTATAGGCTTTTTCATTTAAACAGAAAATACAATTAGGCTATACTATTACTCTGCCTCATTTCTTCTACCAATGAACTTACGAAAAATAAATATCACCTGATAATGGTACTTCCCCTCATCTGAAAAAAAATTTCTTACATCATGTTACAATTGTCCTAAGAAGTAAGAATGACCTGCCTGTCAATGTCATTGTCTTTGGCTTATAAAACTGTTAAAACACTGCAACCAAAGTAAGTCAATAGAAAGCAGCATGGGATTCTGAATGGCACATCCTTTTTTCTCTTTAAATATTCAGAAATAGCATCCCATTATGTTTTCCCCTAGCACACACACACACACACACACACACACACACACACAAAATCCATTAATTAATGTAACCAGACATGAGACATAACTGAGAAAATAATTTACTTTTTTTTAATATGGGACCTGTAATTTCAGTAGTGTTGAAAGTTCTTACTATTAATGTAGAACAGCAACTTCTCTGTAATTTATAGTCTTAAAAGATTTCCAGGGAGCACTGAGAGGTTAAGCATTAGCTTCAGAACTTAAACCCAGGTCTTCCTGACTCCAAGGCAGGCTCTCTATCTATCTACTATTCCATGCTGCTGATCATTTGATAACCTTAATATTTACCTATTTTATTCAGTCATTTTCAGTTGTGTCTGACTCTTTGTGATCTCATTTGGGGTTTTCTTAGCAGAGGAAACGGAGGGGAAAAGGGTTAAGTGACTTGCCCAGGGTCACACAGCTAGTAAGTGTCTGAGGCCAGATCTGAACTCAAGAAGATGAGACTTCCCAACTTCAGGCTGGGCATTCTATCCACTGCACCACTTGGATATCCCAGGAAAACAGTTAAGTAATACTTATTTATTAACAGTTATAAGAACAACTTAAGAGCAACATGTTGAAAGTACCCAATGACATGGTACTTTAAAAAAATGAGATATAAGTATAAAGACAGAATCCAGACTATGCATGTGCATAACACTTGAAAGGCAAAGGATTGGGACAACTAAACTAAAATATGGACTACAAGGGTTAATCTGAGTCCATCCAAGAATTCACCTGTCAGTGCTTTTCTTAGCAGGGGCTCAGCTAACTTTATTCTTGTTATGTGAGCATACTCCAGAGCCTGAGACCTTGCCCTTCCCACTCTTCTTAACTACTTATATCAAACCACAGGAGCCAAATAATGGATGACGATGACTGCACTCCATAAATGTCATTTCTTAAAAATTTCAGTTATTTTGTATTATTTTAAGAAACCAATGACAACCAGAAAATGTTATGTTTATGTTAGAAAGGAGCAAAATATGAAAGTGAATTAAACCTCAAATACATAGCATATAATAGTTAAATGACTGAACTGACTTGGCCGTCTATTTATGGCCGAAGGGATGGCAGGGGTTAGAGAAAATATTTTGTAACAAGGTCAAGGAAAGGAGAATGTGTATTTGAACTTGTTGAGACAGGTGTGTTCCTCCTCTCCCTTTCAGCCTCAAGGTCAAAACCTACAATTTACTTACAGATGCAAACTTGATAAGTGTGCCTGGATATAGCTAGAAAAAAGCTGCTAGAACCAGAAAGAACTGGTTACTTAGAATGAGAAATTTTATTTAAAAAATTCACAATTAGATTATGCTAATTATAATAGCTAATTAAAAATAAAATGAAAGCTCAAGAATTCACGGCTTATTTTAATTTTCTAAGTAAGTAGCTGTATCAACTTTTAACAGCCATGAAATATTTTTAAATGTCTTTAAAACCTGAATATTTTAACTTCCCTCATATAGATCTAAGAGATCACTGGATTACAAAGCTCTACAGAGGAGACTGAGGCTCAGTTAAGTTGTCCAAAATTATTCAGATAGTAATAATAATAATAATAGCCAACTTATTATAGTGCTGACTACGTGAGAGGCATTGTAATAAGCGTGTACAATTATTTAATCATCAAAACAATGCTGGAAAGTAAATGCTATTATTATCATCCCCATTTTACAGATGGGGAAACTAAGGCAGAGGTTAAGTGAATTGCCCAGGGGTCACACAGCTAGAGTGTGTCTGAGGCCAGATTTGAACTGGAGTCTTCATGACTCCAGGCCCACCACTCTACCCACTGCACACCTAAGCATTAGAGGTAAGATTTGGATTCAAGTCTTTTAACTATAGACCCAGTGCTCCTCCCTCTGTATCATGCTGCCTAAAGAAATGATTCTGAAAGGGATTTTAATTTCCACACCCAAAACTTTCCTGTAATTCAGACTTCCAGTTTTATAGTATAATGCTACTTTTATTATCTTGGGAAACAATGTTTCCAGTTATCCTATACCTTATTAAACTCAATAAATATTGATTGTGCATCTATTAAGTGCACAGCACTGTACTAAAGTGCCCTGAATGCTAACTTTCTGTGGTAGGCAATAGTGGAGGGAGCAAGGAAGAGGAGGACATGGTTTATTATAATAGAATGCTTTTAAGTAATAGAATGAGAGGTTCAGGATAATGCAATAGGAAAACTGCAACGAACAATGGACTTAGACAAGGAGACTCTTGAGGCAGGAACACCTTTTCATCAAAAAGCCATTATGACAGTCTGAGTCAAGAAGCTGAGGCAGCTGGGGGCTCTGTGGATGGAGCACTGGGCCTGGAGTCAGGGACAGCTGAGTTCAAATCTAGTCTCAGATACTTCCTGGTTGCGTGACCCTGGGCAAATCACTTAACCTCCATTTACTTTAATCCACTGGAGAAGGAGATGGCAAACCACTCCAGTATCTACCAAGAAAACCCCATGGATAGTATGGTCCATGAGATCGAAAAAGTCTGACACAACTGAACAACAGAGTCAAGAAGTACAAGCACCCAGCCACTAAGGGAGGGTGAGAAGTCAAAACTGACACAGCACTCTTACTTGTAGGCCCCTTGTTTAGAACTAACCTTCGTCTCATGAATTCAACCTTTAATTTAAAACTCGAGGAAAAGGTTCCCACCTCCAGGAAGTGCTGCCTGATCTCGAGGGTTGATAAATCAATTGATAAGCATTTATTAAGGGCCACTGATGAGCCAGGCAGAAGCTTATATTCTACCAAGAGAGACAACATGTATATTTATAAGTATATACAGAGTAAATATGGGAGGAAGGGGAGGAACTAGCAGCTGGTGAGGGCGGGGACTTTAGGGGAGGTTGGGGGGGAAAGGCAAATCAGGAGAAGTCTTAGAAAGTAGCACTTAATACAAGTTCTGATGGAAAAACAGCTGATTCTAAGAAGCAGAGAAGAGGAGGGTGTTCATTCATCGCAGGCATGGGAGTTGGAGGGGGGGAGGGGATAGCCTGGGCAAAGCACACAGAGGGACTCGTGAGCTGAGCAGCTTTAGAAGGCTAGTCTGAACTGCAAAGTATGAAGGAAAGTAATGTATAAGGCTTCGAAGAAGGTAGAGTGGAGCCAGGTTGTGAAAGGGCTTTAAAAGCCAGGGAAATCTGTAAAGATTCAATAAAAACCTTCCTCCTCACATCCCACAAAGTACTTTGTTTTCTAAGTCTCTTATCTGCCCCCTCCCTGCCTCCTTTTCGACTATATATACAATCTCCCAGAGGACAGGAGATGGGTTTTATCTAAACTTCTGTACCCTGCTGGTGCCATTGATAGTCTGATCTACACTTTTAAGTGTTGATAATGTGGATTAATCTTTAAAAGTGTACTATCTTGGGATTTTGTGGGGAGAACAATGTGAGAGACAATTGTTAAACATTTACCAGCAAACCAGGCTGTTCCCACCCCACATAATAAGCACACTGTAGTGAAGAAGGGTGATGACAAATACGGAAAAAGGGGAGCAAGGTGCGGGGACAGGTTTTGGGAAGAAAATTATGTGTCTGGTTTTAGATTTAAGTTTGAGAAAGGAAGCAGAGCCAGGTCTAGAGCTATCAAACAGGCTTTTGGGAAGAACTGAAGCTCCGGGGCCAGAGGGCTTGTGGGTCGTCTGCCCAAAGATAACTGAAGATGTGGGGGTCGATGAGATCTCCCAGGGAGGCAGTTTTAACAGAAGAAAAGATAATTGGAGATTTGACTTCACATCTCTCCCCAACTCTCCTAAATAGGGCCCAACTGTCCAGGAAGATTAAGTAAGGCTTAGAAGAATCCTTTGCATTCACTGAGTGAGGCATTACAGCCAGCCCCAGGGATCTTATCTTCTTTTCAGGATATAAGGAGTATGTGTGGGAGGTGGAGGGTTCAACACAGTACTTATATTTGTATGCTTGTGTTTCAGGGATATGCCATATATTTTGGAGTGAGGAAGCACATTTCTCCATCGTTTTATATTCCCTTAGATAGACTGCCCTGCTGCTTATAGAAACAGGGCTGATTGCTGCACTCATGAGCATCCCAATGCCTATAGGAAGACATTTCCTGCTTCAACCACTAATTCATTCCTTTTCTTCCCATGAAAAAGGAAAGGATATTTAGAAATGATTGTGTGTTTCCCATTACCACAAATATCAAAATAATTTCATTATGGAAACAAATGCTAAGAAATGCAAACATATGAAATCCCTTCCCCGAAGATAAACTCTAATCCATAGTGAGTTGCTTCTTCCTCTCCATATGCTTCTTCAAGAAGAATGAAAAAACAAAGGCTAATTAACCGGCTGATTAATCAACCTGTATTTATTAAATGCCTACTGCATTCCAGGCACTGTGGATCCAAGTACCAGGGATGAAACTAGCTCTGCTCCCCATTCAGATTACATTCTGATAGGAGACAACAAATACATATAAAAACATGCACAATTAAAAAATAAAGTAAATAAATACAAATATATATGGAGTAGCTAGATATGAGGCCATTTGGGAGAGAGATCACTAGCACTCTGTGGAGAATTAGGAAAGGCTTCATGAAGGACAGAGTGCATAAATTCCATCTAAAAGGAAGAGGGGACTCAAGTGCAGCATAAAGGAGAGTCTGGAGATGGAGTATAACATGGGAAGACTAACGAGAAGGCCAGTTTAGCTGGAAGAAGAGGGGAGGGGAGGGCAGCAATGTCCAGTGAGGACAGGAAGATCAAGTTGTCAAGTTGGGTAGTGCATTAAAAACTAGAGAAGCTTATATTTTATCTTAGAACTTTTATAAATATTATCTCATTTGATTCTTACAATAATTCTGGGAAGTAGGTGCTATTATTATCCCCACTTTACAGCTGAAGAAACTGAGGTAAACAGGTTAAGTGAATTTGCCCAGGGTCACACAGCTAGGAAGGGTCTAAATTTTGAAATACAGTGATATTCATATTCCTGCAACATATCATTATTGTGTTTCCTGTGTTTATTTTTCCATAAAAACATAATGTAATACTATTATCTAAGGGCAATTAGGTGGTGAAATGGATAGAGCATTCAACTTGGATTTAGGAAGACCTGTGTCCAAATCCAACCTCAGATACTTACTAGCTGTGTGGCCCTGAACAAGTCATTCTATTTGACTCAGTTTCCTCATGTGTATAATGAGCTAGAGAAGGAAATGGTAAACCATTCTAGTATATTTGCCAAGAAAACTCCAAATGGAGTCATGAAGAGTCAGAAGCCATGACTAAAATGATTGAATAATAACAACAATACTGTTATCAACTAAAATTAATATTACAGTTTTTTCAATTATCTTTATACACAAAGGGAAACGCTAAAAACTTATAAATACATTTTGGAACTACATTCTGAAAACAGTAACATTTCTTAGAATAGTATCCATAAACCACTGTAACCTGCTGAAGATTACTCTTCGGAGTCAAGGCCCAAACTCAGCTGCTACCACCTCCCTGAACCCTTCCCTGGTATGGCCACCTGGAATAGAAGTTATCCCTCCTTCCTCCTATCTCTCATGTCACTTACTCTTCAAATGTACTTAATCCTATTCTAACTTGCACTGTGGTAATCTGTATACGTGCTTTATCCTGGCTTACTACATTTCTAAACAGGAACTATGTCATCTTTTTAGCTCCATCTCCATAAGCCCAGTGCCTTGAACATTTTGGTGGTGAGAAGGCTGGATCTGTGATATCATCAGGAAGAAGACCTCCTCATGAAGAAACTCCTCCTATCAATGCAGAGTTGCCTTGGATAGCACAAATGTCTGACAAACATTGATACACAACATTCGTGTGTGTGTGTGTGTGTGTGTGTGTGCCTGCATGTATATATGTGTTTACACACACACAGGCACACAAATTTTTATACCAAACTATGAATCACAATAAGAGGCAGCTAAGTGATACATTGAATAGAGTGCTGGACCTGCAGTCAGGAAGACTCATCTTCCTGAGTTCAAATCTGGTCCCTGATGCTTCTTAGCTGTGTGACCCTGGTCATTTCACCCTGTTTGCCTCAGTTTCCTCATCTGTAAAATGAACTTGATAAGGAAATAGCAAACCATTTCAGTATCTTTGCCAAGAAAACCCCAAATAGGATCTCGAAGAGTCAGACACAACTCAAATGACTGAACAACAAAAATGAATCATAAGATGTCATGGATCTGGAATGGTGCCAGCCCAGCTAGTCTGTCAGGTGTAACAATTATATCCTTTCTGCTGCATCATGAAGTGCTTGCATGAACACTCTTGTTGTTTTCCCAAATATGGTGTGCAAAATGATTCGTCGTAAGTCCATTATGATACTAAGCATTTTATAATAGCAATGCATTTCCCCAAAGTCATCTCTTTAACAAATAGCTGACTCTAAAGTAATGATACAGTATAAGTCTACACAGGTAGATGAAGAATTATATGGAGAGACAACTGTCAGATCAGCAATGGGCACAGAAGCAGAAACAAAGAGGGTGAATTTGAGATTCCATCCCAATGCATTCGGAAATTTAATTCACCTAGACATAATGGTGTCAAAAGGTTTTCATAGTAAATACTCAAGTTCAAATCTGTTCTCCATTTTGGACAACAGATATTTTGCTGAATAGTTTGGTAATTAAAATTTGTGTAAATGTAATAATATTCTAAATGTGCTAAGGAAGCCTACCATTTAAAATCCTCAAAATATAAACCTTTCTATAAAACAAATCTTTTATTTTCTTTCAAACTCATACTTTCATACATTAGGTTTCCTTCAAGAAGGGAGGAAGAAAACAAAGAAGGAGGATAAGAAAGAACACAATTTCTTCTTTGCCGTTTCATTTCTAGAGTATGCCTTGCACAAGGAGGCACTTGACACATTTTTTTAAAAGGGATTTATTGGAAATGGTCAAAGAAAAAGATTAAATGATTTTAGAATTCACCTTACCTTAGTAGTCTAACACCTTATTAGTTTATTATATATCCTTATATGTAGAAATCAAATGTCTACATTCCGTATTTTATAATGTATGAGAAAAGACAAAATAAACTGAAATTCAAATCTCCAAATTCTGTGCACAAAAGGGGAAATGCCACTGTTCTTATAACACATAACATTTGTATTTTGAAATCAAAACTCCAAGCTAAACTTTTACTATTATTTACTATTTATTTACTATTATATTTTTTATAAAACTACTTAAAAATTTTCTAAAGGAAACCAAGGACAACACTCACAGTTACTTATCACTCCTCCCAGTGGATCTCCTTTGAAGTCAAATTCAATATCCATATACTTGCCCTGTAAAAAGACAGTTTACGTGTATTTAGCTTTGAAATCCAGATCAACAGATCTATCTATCTAGATATATATCTCTAAGTTGTATTTCTTCTAAGACAATGACCTTTGCTAAAGCCCTTGACCATATTTCATGTGTTAATTTAAATGTAATGAGGAAAGGGGAAAGGGTCAAGTGATAATAACCTAGTCTCAATTCAAGGCATATACGCTATTTTTCAATCTCCCATAAGATACTTCTGGTAAAGTACAACATTAGCACAAAACGAAAAATATCATTTTGTTAAGAGAAAAACTGTTCTCTCGTTTGATTTCCAGGCCAAAGTAAGTAAATTAGGTATTTGGTTTAATAATAACTGTTGAAAATAAATAATAGTTCTTATTTATATGCTGAGAAAAAATATAAACATAGGAAGGAGCTTCCCTACCCCCATGCTAGCACCTTCCAAGTAAAGTATTTTGCAAACCCCTGAAAGAAACTCCAGGCTTTTACTTATTCATCTATCTATCTTATAGCAAAACCAATGGGTACGAGGTATGAACAACCATCAATCACTGACTGATGGCAGATTTTTTCTCTGTTTTTGATGTTGATTATAAAACAATTCACGGCACAACATCACAGTACAGACACACACACACACACACACACACACACACACACAGATACCCAATCTCACACTCCCTCCCCCCCTTTTTTAAAGGACAGGCCCATAAAGTTAAAAGTAACAAATAATCTTGTTGGCAGTTTTTCCTTTGAAATAGGGTATGTTGGGATGATAACGGTGTGCTTATATTTTACTTCCCACTTTAGTAACAAACATTTTGTAACTATTTCTATCCTAATTTCAATTTAATAAGAATCAATTGAGTACTAACTATGTGATATGACCTGGAATATAAAGACACACCCACAACAATAACAATAACAACAAACCAAACACATTCTTGCCCTCAAGAAGCTTGCATTATTAATTTTTAATTCTCTAAGTAATTGGCAGGGGGAGGAGGGGTAGGTAAAGAGAGAAAATTCAATCATGGTCTTTAAAGATGCTTCTTCAAAACCACTGTTTTCATCATAAGTACTTGAAGGGCAGAGGCTGTTATTTTTGCCTTTGTAGCACAATGTCTTCCACGTAGATGTTCAGTCATTCAGTTAGTTCGACTCTTCGTGACCCTGTGGACTTGTGCACGGAGTTTTCTCAGCAAAGATCCTGGAGTGGTTTGCCATTTCCCTCTCCAGTGTGTCCCCATTTTACAGATAAGGAACTGAGGCATATAGGGGTTAAATGACTTGCCCAGGATCACACAGATAGTGACTGAGGCTGAATCTGAACTCAGACAAGTGTTCTATCTACTGTACCACCTAGCTGCCCCATGCCTTCAAATAGCACCTGTTCAATTAATAAGTCCATATGAAGGAATACTCACTAAACAACCAGCAACAGTAACTGGATTTCAAAAAACATTGTTGCAAACATGACTGTTTAGACCAGTCTGTTCTGGAGGTTCCTCTAAACATTAGGGTCCTATAACTATATATAACATATGGAATTAAGAGGTAATGATATATTAAAATGAAAAGTGGTCATTTAGGCCTGAGGGAAGGAGGCATCAGTTGCAGGAAAACGTGGTAGAGAGAAGGGGGGAGGGGCACCAAAAAGGGAAGAGAAAAGAACATGGAATAATAAAGGCAAAGATCACATTTCTACCTGATCTCTAAGCAGAAAAAAGCTGTTTTTCTTCTACTCTATCTTCTATGGCTGATGTGAAGTAAACTGATGTGAGGTGCTACAAGATGTAGGAGAAGGTATTTACTCTCCTGGTGATATTACATGGCTGTAAACCCTGGACCACCTTTTCACCTTAAGAAATGCAGGTTAGCAAAGCACAAAGAAGAGATACAAGGTGGACATAAGTTGACTTCAGCTTATTTTCTAATGACAATCTAAACATAACCATATCTTATTCTTATAGGATACAGATATAGGATTTTAATAAGATAGGGATGTCTTACCATCATCCAGGAAAGGCATTATTAGAAAGAAGGTGAGACCGTCATTTTGGCAAGAGTCAGAGATAACAGACAGACAGCTGGGTGCTATACCAGCACACAAAATGAGGGAGAAAACAAAAACGAACACACACACACACACACACACGGAACTATCTAGAGCAAAGGTTCTTAACCTGGGGTCCATGAAAGCCTACGACAATCTGTAAGGGAAAATGGACAAGAATTCCATCGGATGAGGTGTGGGCCAGCTATGATCTGCACTGAGGAAAGGGATCGATTCATTAGGTAAAAGCCAGTAATGGCCTTTTGGTTAGAAAAACCCCTAAAACTCCTGGATCTGGGGTCTAAACAATAAATATCTTCCCCAGTCATTAGACAAGTCTAGTTTCTGATGCAGTCTATACCTTTTGCTCACCTCATCCATTCATCTGAATCCAGATCACGGATCGGCTGCTGTCAGTCCACACCTCACACAAACCATAAACTTTTGCCTCATTCTGTTTGACAATGCCTATACTTTTGCAAACACCTTGTAAAGGAAGCATGAAATGTCATCTCTAGTTATATGGAAGAAGGCCAAGTATAACATAAACTAACAGAGACGGGAGGAAACAGATCCCACAATGATTCTAACTTGGATTATAGTGATTTGTGTATGTTTCGTTACTATATTATAAACTACTTGGGAGGTATGGATCATTCATTTCTCCTTTTTCTTCTACGCATTTCATCCAATACTCTGCACAAAGGAGATTCTTAAGAATTACTAGGCAGTATAAGCATAGTGGAAAGATTGGTGGATTTGGACTCAGACAACCTGAGCTTGAGTCTCAGCTCTGTTCCTTATTACCAACTTTAGATGAGCAAGGCACTCCACCTTCCTGGGCCAAGCATTCTCTCTCTGTAAAATGAGGGAGTTAAGGGGCAGCTAGGTGGTGCAGTGGTTAGAGTCCTGGCCCTGGAGTCAGGAGGACCTAAGTTCAAAAACCGGCCTCAGGCATTTGACACTTACTAGCTGTGTGACCCTGGGCAAGTCACTTAACCCCACTGCCTAGCAGCAGCAGCAGCAACAACAACAACAACAAAATTTAACGGGGCAGCTAGGTGGTGCAGTGAATAGAGCTCTGGCCTTGGAGTCAGGAGGACCTGAGTTCAAATCCAGCCTAAGACACTTAATACTTACTAGCTGTGTGACCCTGGGCAGGTCACTTAACCCTGATCACCTCACCAAAAAGCAAAATAAAATGAAAAAATGAAAAAAAGTGATGGAGTTAAACTAGATGCATTTTAACATACTTTCCAGCTCTAAACTGATGATCCTGTGAACGGGAAATCTGGAAGGTACTCTATGTTTAATCAAGCTGAGTAATCCTCTTTACTGCATCAACAGAACATCATTCAAATATATACTTACATACAAAAAGTATATGTATGTATGTATGTATGTATGTATGTGTGTATGTATGTGTATGTATGTATGTGTGTATGTATGTATGTATGTATGTGTGTGTGTATGTATGTATGTGTGTATGTATGTATATGCATTTGTGTATGCATATATGAAACAAGGTGATACAGTGGATAGAGTGCTGAGCCTGGAGTCAGGAAGGTTCATCTTCCTGAGTTCATATCTGGCCTCAGACACTTACTAGTTATGTGACTAGTGTGTCACTTCATCTTGTTTGCCTCAGTTTCCTCAACTGTAAAATGAGCTGGAGAAGGAAATGGCAAATCACTGCAATATTTTTGCTGAGAAAACCCCAAATGGGGTCACAAAGAGTTGAAAACAACTAAACAATACACACACACACACACACACACACACACTTAGGTATTAGAAAAATCTCATGCATAACAAAGTTGGTATAACAAGCCTTCTGACAGCTGAACCACTGTCACAAGCCATCTTTATTCTGCCTCCAGCAGTTGAACATTTTACTAGGACAGCTTTTAAAAGAATGATTAGCCCTTCTCAGTGCTGTCTAACTCAAATAGAAAGGGATCCTTGCTGGTGCTTATTGATTTAGGAATCTATAAATTAACATCACCTATGTTGTATTGTATTTTTATTTATCTTGCTAAATATTTCCCAATGACATTTTAATTTGGTTTGGAGTGTTATAGCTAGTTTGACACCTCCATCCTATATCATAGTCAAAGTATTTGAAAGGATTTAAAACTGGCAGGGAGCTTAGAGATCCCTAGTCAAATTCCTTCATTTTACAGATGGGAAAACTAAGGCCTACAGAAGTTAAATGATCTCCCCAAGGTCACACAATACAAGGGTCTGACTCTCTGTGACTCCATTTGGAGTTTTCTTGGCAAAGATACTAGAATGTTTGCCATTTCCTTCTCTACCTAATTTTACAGATGAAGAAACTGAGGCAAACAGGAGTAAATGACTTGCCCAGGGTCACATAGCTAGTAGGTGCCTTAGGATGGATTTGAACTCAAATCTTCCTGACTCTAGGCCTAGCACTCTACCCACTGTACCACGTAGCTGCCCACTGACCAACTTTAAGTTTTCTCATTTACAGAATGAGGGAGTTGAACCAATGACCTCTAGGGTCACTTCCAATTCTAAATCTATATGAACCTATTAATCACAACAGTATTTTCCCCCCAATACTTTTCCCTTTCCTATAAATATAGTAAATGACTACTATTTATTTTGGAACTTGCAATTTTTTCAGGATAATATAAACTACTGGTTTTACTATAGCAATTCTGTACTAAAGGATTAATAACTTGCTTCTATATTAGATATGCTAAAGTTTCACATAACTTTAATCAAAGTAAGTCAAATCTAAAAAATACTGGAGGAAAAAAAGTAAAACTGATAATGAAATTCCTTTGTCTGGCTCTGCCCTGTGACCATAAGGGTTGGCCAATACAGTAAGAATAGCTACAGAACAAACTAAGGCATAATTAGGTCGTTTCCTTTCAAGTAGGAGTTGGCCTCACTCACTTTGTGAAAGAACTTTCTGAATATACAGTAAGTACAATCATGTATACTTTTCTAAGTTTGCTCTTCTATAAAGATCTTCTCTTCCCCCACCACAGACACAGATCCCTTCATTCAAATTATAGCTAGCTTCCATTCACCCTTCTCTGTTTCACGTGGCACAAAGGAGGTGAGTCCTTCACGGAACTACGGATTCTCAAGTAATTTGAGGCCATCCCCACTTCCTAATGAGCTCTCCTGTAAGTCTGGAAAATGGAACCTCTAACTAGCTGTTTGTTGCAACCATGGCTACCTCATTTCAATTAAATACAACCATGTTAAGTACCTGTATGAGGAAACTTTTGCTAGACATTAGGTGGAAGAGTGTCCCCTGGAAATGCCACTGAAAGAAAATGCAGGACCCCTGATCTCCAAAGCCATACGCCTCGATTTCTTTAACTATCCTTCAAGTGAGAATCCATCTAGCATGAAAATAACTCAATTTATTAAAAGGAACTTGGAGATACTAAATATACCTTTTCCCTTCTCTTCTCATATCTGTTAGTTGTCTGTTATCAATATTAATAACAGCAGGTTAGTGGCTTCAAGGCAGAGACAGGAGAAATGTTACTTTGGTAAAAAACTTGTCTTACTTGAGCCCTTCAAGATCAATTGCTTTAGGGACCCGAGTTTTCCATATAACCACAGATCCTACAACTATGCTGGATGGAATGTATTACACTCCACCTGAGTTTTTGTTTTCTGTTTTTTGTTTTTCACTCCAGATAGTGAAGATAACCTAACCTTTTCTAGGTGATTCTGGTTCACTACAAAATATCTTTGTTGCTCTGTGCTAAAATATGATACCTTCAGGATCTATGGAGGTGTGCAGAGCTATCTGATTCCATACTAAGTGACCACATGGTCCCAGATGACTATTCTGAGTTTCTGTGGTCTCTTCTAGATCTAAAATCTATTGATCCTATGACTGGCAATTCAAGGGCTCCTGTGGTCCAACCCCCTATTTTCTCTTGCAATTGCCACTGTGACAATCCTTCGCCCTTCATTTAATTTGCAGTTAGCTTAGAAATCAAAGTTTGTTATAACTATGTATTGTGTTGTTGAGCCATTTTGGTCATGGCTGACTCTTTGTGGCCCCATCTGGGGTTTTCTTGGCAAAGATACTGAAGTGGTTGTCCATTTCCTGCTCCAGCTCATTTTAAAGATGAAAAAGAGGGTAAAGTGACTTGCCCAGGGTCAAACATCCATTAAGTGTCTGAAGCCAGAGTTGAACTCAGGTCTTCCTGACTCCTGGTGCTTTATCTACTGCACCACTTAGCTGCCCAGAACAGTGGGATAAGGGGAAATAAGCTACATGAGGGCCTGTTGGGTCCTTGTATAAATTAATTTCCAAAACATAACCCTTATGGTCTAGAATTTGTAAAGTGTAGCCCTAGCATTTTTCTTTGCTCTATAACCCTCAGGGCAAGACAATTCACCCCTCAGTTTTCCCATCTGTATGGTGGGAATACTTATATTACCTTACAAAAAATTACACTGTAAATTTTAAACTGCCATATTGATATAAGTTATTTTAGTTAAGTGGGTTTTTGTTGTTGTTGTTGTTTGTCCATGAGGTTTTTTTGTGTTTTGGGGTTTTTTTTGGCTCACTTCTTGGCTCTTGGCTGAGATACAATCAGGTGAAGGTGAAGGTGTTATTACCTGCCATCATGTTAAAATTGCCCTTTAAGTTTTATAACAGCCATCAGTAACAAGGAGAGTGTGATACCAGAGTGGTTTGCTATCTTTCTCAAAAGAATTACAGGGTAAGATATAAGAGAGATCAAAGCATTTCCCATCTTAATCACCAGTGTTTCAATAGAGTTCTCTTTTTATATTTTAAAGATAGACATACACACCACACACACACACACACACACACACACACACACACTCCAAGACAATATTAAATATCTCATTCATTTTCAACATCAATGAACCAAACATTATTGTTAACTCTTCTGTCTATACAAATACTTACAAATCTAGAGGAGTTGTCATTCCTTACAGTTTTGGCATTTCCAAATGCTGTAGGAAACAAAAAGATACAATTTGACATGATTAAAAGATGCTGACAACCTATGAGAAAAACTGAAGCAGGAAGATCAAAATATAAACACCCTATTCAAAAACTCAGTCATGTTCTGAGGAGGCTGAGCAATGACATTTTTAACGCAGAATTGATTTAATTTTCCCTGTGAAATTTCCCTGGAAACATCCAGGTTGGAAAGTTTTAAATGAAGTGTTTAAAATTTGCAAGTCTTGCTATTGGTTCAAATTTCCAGGTTAGGGGGTATATAGCAAGGCTTCATTGTGTTCCATAAGATGTCACTTATTTCAAAGACTCTGAGGTTTTCCTGATATTGGTCAATTTAGTAACATCAAACCTCAGTAACTATGACTTTCTATCATCATTAGTGAATATAAGTAAGAAGCATGGGATTGTGGCAATGGGTGGAGATTATAAGACCACAGAAAAAACCTCAACACTTTATGCATTCTCAATGGAAAACAAAAGCAATTTATTTAACCGAAGCTAACTAAGTCAGCCCTCCAAGGACAGAGTAAAGGACAGAACTCACCACTAGCACTTAGCATAGTGCCTGGCATAGAGCAATTGCTTAATAAATGCTATTTGACTGACAACCAATTTACAGTGGACATAACCTTCACACTGCAAAGGATCTTATTTTCTATTCCCATGACATATGTAAAACTTTCTGCACTATGGTGGACAAAACTCCTTTGGGAGACAACTGATTCGGCCTAGCTCAAGCTCATTCCAATAGCTCCAAGAAGAGAAGGATAAAGCAGTATTGCTTCCTAAACGTCAACATCCAGACTTCCACTCTAGTACTGTTCTGGGAACATCACGTGGGTGATGACATGATAAGGAGATACAAGACCGTCTCACCAAGTCATACAGTGTGCTATGTTCTAGGAAAGAAAAAAATGTGGGCATAAGGACGTGAGGGAAAGACTGGAGAAACTCAAAAATCTTCTAAATATCCTCAATAAACAAATCCTTAATACAGGGTGTCACAGAAATCTTAGTGCAGGTTTAAGTTAATAAAGCTTATAGTTTAATCTTAATAAGTAATCAAGTGCCTACTATGCACTCACTAGGTGCTGGGGATACAAGTAAAAATAATGAAACAGTCCCTACTTGCCAAAGACAATTAATCTAAACATCAAACGAATTTAGCAGTTTCACATTTGCTTGGTTTTTGTAGTGGTTATTTTATTTGTATTGAA
The DNA here is from genome assembly GCF_003287225.1 of Phascolarctos cinereus. NCBI lineage: Eukaryota > Metazoa > Chordata > Mammalia > Diprotodontia > Phascolarctidae > Phascolarctos > Phascolarctos cinereus. The sequence goes on from NW_027556098.1 coordinate 193,228,297, forward strand.
TCTAAGACGTCATAGGCATAGGGGACTCCCACTAAAGAAATGCTCCCTAACCAATTCAGGTCAGTCTGATCTGCAACTCGTAGTCTGAAGAGGGTTGGGGGGGGAGGGGTGCTGAAGTGGTTAAATGACTTTCCCAGGGTCACACAGTCAGTATGTCAGAGCCAGGACTTGAATTCAGATCTTCTGGACACATGTTGAATGCTACTTCTCTACCTTTACTTACAAAGGTGGCGAAGGAGTGAGTGCTCAAAGGTAAGGACTTTGGGTCTAGCTGAGAGCTACAACGACTTGGCTACCATTTTGCAGTCAAACAACCAATCAAAGGCCCAAAAGGTATGTTTGGAGAGAAGAGTGAAGTATCTAAACCAACGAGGCCAGGCTCACTCGGTTTTACACTGGCTGGCTTCTTTGTTTTGCATATTTCCATTTTATCTCAACTAAGCAAAACAAACAAGGCAGGCCCAGACAAAATTTTTGAAGGACAAAATCAGTTCAGGGATTCGAATAACAGCTCCTAGCAAACAATTTCATATTTGAACTAAAAATCAACTGTAACATAACTCCTTGGTGTCAAAGGAAGAGGAGAAATCCTATCTGAAAACCATGCTTGATGAGGAAGGTAGGAGTCATGTCACCCATCTGGCAGGCTAATGATTTTCATAAATGCAGTGCTGATAATAATGAGCTTTGACTTGCTTGATAAGAAAAACCTAACATTTTTGGTATTTCTCATAAGGCTCTAACTTCAGTGGGTGGGAATATACATAGCTCCCTAGCCAAGAGGTTGGAAGAGTTTTAGATCTAACTTAAGGAGCTGATACAATAAAAAGGGCAATTTGTTGAAGAGAAGGTCAGGGCCGAGTGAAAGAACTGTTTAAAAAAAAAAAACAACTTTATTCAGGGTGCCATTTGTAAGCCATAAATCATCTTTTCATCTAGCAAAGCTGAGCTACATATTATTAAGCACAGACCTAAACACTGAAGCTTTTCATTGTGAAGCACCAACTCAAAACACAAGCACTCTATTCTAAAATGCCTGAGACACATTCCTCAATTGTTTTTCTAAGTTCATTGTTTTCCATGTTCATTTACAGTAGCTGCTCCAGTTAGAAAGCAAAGAGCATTCCCTTAAAAGATAACACATGCCCACCAGCGTACATTTCTCCCATTTCCTGGGTTCGAGTCTAGTTTCAAATACCATGGAATAAAGGAATGGATTCTAAGCACAAAGGAAGACCAGAGACCCATACAATGCTCCTACTTTAGGGTATGGCATTCTTAAAATAAGCACGTGGAGATATACAGCACATACCTTACACAAAATATTAAGACAAGAGCCTATGATTCAGCAGGAACAGAAAAGTCAATAATTGAAAAATCCAAAGAATGGAATGATAAATCATAAAAGACCTGGCATTCCATCCATAGCAGCGCAGCCTGGAACTCAGGAAGTTCTGGGTTCAAGTGGCCCATGCGACATACACACTGTGTGATAATGAACAAAAAACTTAACCTCTCAGTGCCCGCAGGCAACTTTTTTTTTTAATATTCAGTATATATTTACTTTTTAAATAATATTTTATTTTCCCCAAATACATATAAAAACAATATTTCACATTCTTTTTATTTGTTTTTTTAAGTTCCAAATTCTATCCCCCCTTCTCTTTCCTCCCTGAGATGGTTTAAGCAATCTGATATAGGTTATGCATGTGTAATCATGTGAAACACTTCCATATTAGTCATTTTGTCCACAGGCAACTTTTTTAAGGCTATCTTGCAGGTAAAGAGGGAATCTGCTTCACTCCTAAAGCCTGCTATCAAATCCCATGTCTGACATTTACTACCTGTGTGACCTTGGGCAAATTATGAATTTACCTCCCTTAGCCTCAGACTCTGCATCCGTAACCTCTCATCCAGCTCTTTTTCTATGAGTCTACAACTTAGTAATCTAGGTGTATGAAGGGAGTTTCCAAGCCAAGAGTTCTGTGCATGGGCCTCAGATATGGTAAGTTATAGAAGCTGCCAACAAAAGGAACAAAAAAGGGCAGTAACAATACCTTGGACTCCTCAGCAGTATTCTTATGGAGACCTCAACATATTTTTATGTTTATTATTTCACTCTCTCTGGAGATGAGGGGGAGGTTTATAAATTTGAGAAACCCAAAACAGAGAAGCCATCCCATCTACACAGTGAGTTAGTAATGGCATTAAGATTGTTCAGTTCCCAAGTCTACTGATTGCTCTCAAAAACTATACAGACTACCTCAGCAATCCTCTCAAGAACAGAAGGTGATAATAGTGACCCGAGTCATATGATCTGAGACGTTTTTCCAATAGTGGTAATTGATTTGTGCTGATGTAACTCTTGCTTGATTCCCTATGGGACTAAGGGAAATCACTTCTGACTTTGTTCAAGAACATGCAGTTTACAAGATGGACGTTCAAGTTTAGCGATGACATTTGTGGCCACGGAGAAAAAATTAAACTAACCTTCAGAACGTTCATATTTAAAACCTGGGTGTCATTAACAACTCAGTGAGATAGCTAACAAGCTCCTACCTTAATTCTGCTGCATTTTGCCCTGTAAGAAGTTTCTTGAGGGAAGGGCCTGCTTCAAATTTGTCTTCATATATCAAGAGTCTAGTTCTTAATGGGTACGTAATTGAATTGTGGTAATGTTGCTGTTCCCTGCTGGATTCTTCTCAGCTAGTAAATGTAAGCCACAAATGTCAGCTAGATTTTGGAGTTTGGATTTTTTTTTTGTGGAAAAAAATTTAAGTTACATGGTTATCTTGAAAATGAAAGACAAATAATCACTTAATAGTGGGCAAGTTTCTCTCTTAAAAAAAAACAAAACAACAAAAAAACACCGTTTCCTGCACTCTGTATGTTCTGGGGCTTATTTACTCTGCAGGATTTGGTCCAAATTCTCTTACTTCATTCCTTTTGCCTCCCAAATGCCAGGTGTTTGTAGTGTTCCTAAAATGACCTCAACCACAAGGACCACGCTGATACCTGAAGGAAACAGACCTAATATATGCATATATAGGAAAATCATACCTTCTAGTACTGGATTCGACTGTAAAAGCTGTTCTTTGACCTGGTTAACTTCGGCTCCTTTTCCGCAAACCGCAGCAACATAGGACATCACAAGTTTGCTGGCTTCTGTAGATGAGAAACAAGCCACCATAATGAGTTAAACAGAAATCTCAAAAATACTTAAGGGGTGGTGCTAACAGTAAAAGTGTGTTGTGTTTTGAGGGGGAGAGGGCATAAACTCATCATTTTTAAATGTAGCATATTTTCAATGTCTTTTCTAAAAAGTTAAATTTTATTTTTAAATTTTGGCTAGCGTAAATCTTTATTAATTCAGACCTCAGCTGGATTAAATTCAACTCTACATTATTGGGGGGGGGGGGGGAAGGTTGCTAAGAAAACATTTCTTCTGAGATCATTATGTTTAGCAAATTGATAACATAAATATCTAAGAAATACTTTTTTACAATAAAATTTTATTAATATCTTTTGTTTTTACATCACCTACATTTGCTTCTCTACCCCCTCTCTCAGAGAGCCATCTCTTATGACAAAGAATGACGTATTTTTAAATGAGGAATAAGAGAGGGGAAAAATAGAAAAACTAATCCACACATTAAAAAATCTGATATTACATGCAATGTTCCACACCCATGGATCTCCACTTCTGCAAAAAAAAAAAGAGGGGTGGGGGATGTAACAGAGGGATATTTAAGAAAAAGAACTTAAAGTTTTGTTTTAGATGTAATCACTAGTCTAATTAAAACTGTCCTTAAAACACTTATTAAAGTAGCCTTCACTACACATTCATGCCAATCAGATTATCTGCCAAAGTTTGGTAAATCTTCTGCTTGCTGCCAAATTACATACACTTAAAAGGTCTAAAATACCATTTCTTCAAAATTAGTTTCTAGTCATACTCACTAGAGCCCCTCAAATCAACCTGAATTAGTGAAATATTGCTGATTATTCATGGTTGTACAGTTCTGCCAGAAGCAAATATTCACTCTTCAAATTAAAAAGTGACCTAATCACTCATTGCCCTATGATTTATACCCAAGCTAGGCAATGAAACAGGTAACAAATCATACTTAACTACATACTTAAATGCTAAAATGTAATGATTATAGCTGTGGGTCAGCATCAATTAAACTTTCTATTAACATTCTAGATCCAACAGGATATTCTAATGAACTGAAAAGAATAGTGAATATAAAGTACTTGATAAACTGTAAAATGTTTCACAAATATTATTCTAAGATCAGCTCAAGGTTTTCTAATCTTACTATACGGGCAAAGTATACATAAACTATATCATGTGTTAAGTTGCTTAAGTTCTAAAACAGGCTCTCAATTCTACATGAGAACTAAATTTCTCAACCTCTTCAAATTTTCCTTGGGAATTTTGTCTGGATCCCACTTTTATTCCCATTACACTCTGCTGTATATTATGCTTAGTTATGTAAATTTCATAACCATTCCCTCCCCTAAGAAGAAGAATATTAGCTCCCCATGGGCAGGTGGTAGGTGGTGTGTCATTTAAAAACAAACAAACAAAAAAGCAAAACACCTTTTCTCCCTCAGTGCCTTGTACATAGCAGATGCTCAATAACTTGCCACATTTACCAATGCCTCACGCCAACATGGTTTCAATAACTGAGAATTCACAGAATCATTCACATACAATGGTCCCAGAGACCTTTAACGCAGTGTACACATCTAGGACAGGGATGGACCCAAGAAAAACTGAGAAGGAAGCAGTTTCGTTTGGGTGTGTTCTTGTTATATCTGTATGTCTCTCCAAACTGCTTTTGATATTACTTATTCCACTTATCCCACATATTATTCTTGCTAAGTTTCTAGTAATTCTCAGGTGTATGTATATGTGTATACATATCTACATGCATCTATAGAAATTAAAGTATATATATATATATATATGTATATATGTGCATACAAACATATATAAAAATAAATACATGTAATAAATGTAAATACACATGCATGTTTACATATGAATGTATATCTATCAATAAACAATTATTAAGTGCCTACTATGTGCCAGGTACTGTGCTAAGCACTAGGGATACAAAAAGAGGCAAAAGAGAGTCTCTGCCCTCAAGGAAGTTACAATCTAATGGTGGAGACAATATGCAAAGAAATATATACAAATAAGCTATATACAGGATAAATAGGAAATAACTTAGAAGGAAGGTACTAGAATTAAGAAGAAAGGCTACCTGTAAAAGTCAGGATTTTAGCTTCGACATAAAGAGCCATGTGGCATAGGGTGGACCTGGAGTCAGGAAGACCTGAGTTCAAATCCAGCCTCAGACACTTACTGGCTGGCTGCATGACCCTGGGCAAATCACTTAACCCCATTTGCTTCAGTTTCCTCATCTGTAAAATGAGCTGGATAACGAATTGGCCAACCACTCTATTATCTTTGTCAAAAAAAAAAAACCCTAACGGGGTCACAAAGAGTGAGAATACAACTGAAATGGGATACAACAACAAGGGAACTGAGGGAGAGCATTCCAGACATAGGTGACAGCTAGAGAAAAAGCCCAAAGATGAGAGATGGAGAATCTTGTTTGTGGAAGAGCCAAAGAGGGAAATGTCACTGGATTAAAGAATAAGCGTCTGGGAGTAAAGTATAAAAAAACTGGAAAGGTAGGAGGTATCTAGGATATGAAAGCCTTTGAATGCCAAACAGAAGTTTTTTTTATTCGATCCTGGAGATGACAGAGGGCCACAAGAGTTTATTGAGTATGTAAGTGACATGATCACACCTAGGCTTTGTTTTAGGAAAGTCACTTTAGTAGCTAAATGGAAGATGGATTGGACTTGAGGCAGGCAGACCCAGCAACAAACTATTGCAATAATCCGGTGTGAGGAGATGATGGCCTTCACCAAGAGTGGTGACAGAGGAGACAAGGTCTTGGCCAGCCACACCCAACAGTAGCTTCCATGGGCAACTACAGCATTCATCTTCCACCAGAAGTGAATAAATGAAGGTTTGGCATGCTACCTGTGAACAGCAACTGATCACTATGCTAAAGTCTTTTAGCCAGTCTAAGGCTAACCTGGAGGTTCAACGACATATGATCTTACAGAATGTAATGGTGGCCTGTGAAGAAGCAGTATCTTACAATCCAGATCATGTGGGAGCTCTTAATCAAACATTAATTAGGACATACTAAAAGAAAGGTTAGCTCAAATGGAAGTAATAAAACGTGACTATCATTTTCCAGTGAAACTCATTTATATAATCCAATGAGAAGATAATTTTAAAAAAACTATAGTATTTCTAAGGCATTCATTTTAAAACTTCAGAAGTTCTTGGGTTCAGGTTGGTATATGTCTTCAGGCAAAGATTCTGGAGCTGTTTTCAGCAATTCACTTTTGGAAGCAGGGCTTAAGGGTAATTTTCTCCAAATAAGGCCTTGTTGACCAAAAATGTCAACTCGTACAACTATTTTTTTTTTCAGTGTGATACCTGATCTTCAAAACTCAAGTCCAAGAGACAGTCACTACTTTAGAAAGATGAATAAACCAGCAAGGCAGCATTTTGAGATCCAAGAATGTTTGATGAACACAATTTTTTACAGTCTGTTCTCAGTGTCGAGTCCTTCTGAAAACAGGAAATAATAGTAATCTCAGGAGGTTTTCTGCTCAATTTCCTTTCTGTCTATTTGAGCCAAAGTTCAGATAAATTTGGATCAGTATCCAAATACTTAAGATTTATCTAAATCAAATCTTTACATAATCATTTCTATTAATGACCAAAGAGTGGAAAAGGCATTGGCTATGGAGTCAGAGGACAAGGGTTTCGATTTCTGCATTGTCATCTACTCTGTGTGCTCTTGAACAAATTACTTTAATTCTCTAGGCCTCTGTTCTCTCATCAGGAAAGTGAGAAGGCTGGACAACCTCCCTCTTGAGTTCTCGTTCTATGCTCCAATGGACTGAGCACAAGAACCGAACATGGCTATCAATTCTTTTGTATCTGAAAGCCTAGTTCTCAGATGATTTCAACTGCTGTTAGGCACCAGCCAAATACACGACCTTGTATAGCCACAATTCTGCAGGGTCCTGTCGCTTATAAACACCCAATACATTATTAGAAAATTTAAGGATAATTTACAACAAATAGTTAAATATTTTTAAATAATAGAAGGATTCACAGAGTAGTAGACAAAGCACTGAGCTTGAATTTAGGAAGACCTCGGTTCAAAGGTGGTCTCTGACATTTCCTAGTGTGTAATGGGGCAATGAAGCATTATACTGGAAAGAGTACCAGGACTTGAGTCAAGAAGACTTATTTTCCTGAGTTCAAATCTGGCCTCTGACACTAGCTATGTGACCCTGGGCAAGTCACTTCATCCTGTTTGCCTCAGTTTCCTCATCTGTAAAATGAGCTGGAGAAGGAAATGGCAAAGCATCCAGTATCTTTACTAAGAAAACTCCAAATGGAGTTGCGAACAGTTGGATGTGACTGAAACAACATGCGATCAATATGTGCTTATCGGGTGGAGTGCTTCTTGGACATGACTGAAAAACGACTAAACAACAATACACGCTATGCAAACCTGTGCAAGCAGCTTAACCTCAGATTCCTCCTCTATAAAATAAGAGGACTGGACTGGAGGCCTCTGAGGTTTCTTCTAGCTCCTGATTTGACTCTGACATCATGATATCATTTTGGTTTTCTTCAAGCACAAAGGACATATAATGACAACAACACCTATGTGCAACTCTCCTGGGATATCCGCACACTGTCAAGATCACAGCTCTCCACCCTACCTCATGCTCATGTATACTTTGTAAAACAAGAAAATATGCCGCTTAAGGACAGAAGGAGAACTTTTGCTAACAGTCACAATCTAAAAACCTTTCACCCATTTAGAAGGAATATTAGTAATTTTTAAAATATGCTAACCAAATAGAATTTAAAAGGGTTGTTTCTAACAGTTCAACAGGATTTAAAAGGGATTCTCTTCTCCAACACATCCCCTCCCCCCAAAAAAAAAGGTATGTATATCCATACACACAGACACACAGAGCAATGTCAAGGATCTCCAATTGTGTGGGTGTGGAAACTCCCTTCATCAAGTCGGATCACAACCATCTATGACTTGGTAGAAAATCTTAGGGAACTGCCTCAGGCTAAAAGAGTTCTAACTGTCCACAATCACATTTCAGAGGCAGAATATGGCCTACTGGAGAGAGTGCTGGACTCGGGGAAGACCCAGGAGTTCATTTAAACCCCACCTTCAGAAACTTACAAGCTATCCCCAGACCACCTTGTACCTCAGTTACCTCAGTTTCCTCATCTGTAAAATAAAGAAGGCTCTTAAAGCCTCTAAGGTTCCTTCTCTAAAACTACAATCCAATATTCCAAGATGAACATGCCATCCATAATGCCACAGTGTTTCTCTTTATCTACATACATGAAAGACAGTATGACACAGTAAGCCAGCTTTGGAGTCAATGATAACCTGGATTCAAATCCCACCCCTGACAGGATCCAAGTCATTTGGACCCTGAAGCCTCAGTTTCCTCATCTTTAAAATGAGAGAACTAAACTACATGGCTGCTGCAGTGTCTTCTAGAGCTAAGTGTATGAGGAGATGATCCCTGGAGCTATGATATGAGGGTTCAAGGCTCCACCCCCAGCCACCCTGAGACATACTGACTCTCAAAATTCTCAGCATATCTCTAAATTACAGAACAGCTGCCAATCTGCATAGGGACCTCCTCAGGGAGTTCCAATGAAAACACCAATGAAAACCCTTCTACAAAGGACACACTTCTACGAGGTACTTTACAACTTAAAAAATAATTCTGAACATGATGATGCAAAAGAGAGAATCTTAAACTGTATCAGGAAAACTATGTTTTCATCTCCAGCCTCTACATATGCTTCCTAGAAGAGTGTGGGAGGAATGATACAGTATATAACCTACACATTCTTGTGGGAACAAGAGATTTTTTGCATATTATGAATATATCATTCTGTGATGAAATACTGCATCAACATTTCGAACAGGATTTCCCCCCCCACCCCCCACCAAGTTTTAGCAAAATGTTCATTTACTTAATGGGTTAAGATCATGGTAGAGTGAGACAGGAGTTACCTGGAAGAGAGCAAATGCACATACAACAACAAAATATGCTGGGGACACTTGGGTGAGGATGAGCACCTCAGTTGCTAAGACATCAAAGCAAACAAAGCTTTAATTGAGCAGATCTCCCAAGTCGATTAAAGCATTATAAAAAGGTTACAGATAGAAGTTTTGACTTTTTCTGACCCTTGTTTGAACATAAATTCTTCAAAAGCACTTGCTATAGGCCAGTTACTATGTGAGGTCCTGAGGATATAAAGACTGGCCAAAAAAAGTGTGCTGAAGGTCTTCTCATGGTCATTCTAGGATGAAATAATATCTGACCTTTATACAGCACTTTCATGTCAACTTGGTTATTTTCAGCTTATGTGCAATGCCAGTCCATGTTTGGGCTAAACTCAATGCATCATCTTTTTGCTCCAACAGCAAGGGACCATCTCAAATGAGCAGCACAAGGTCACTGAGGGTTTGGAGCCAAAACGTCTTAATGACTCCAGCAGCCTGCAGAATTCATGTGGAAGCTTCCACATGGAGCTCCTAGAAGCTACAAGTGACTGTAAAACTCTAAGCCAAACAATTAACAATATTTTCTTATTTTCTAAATTAGGCAGGCTTATTCTGCTGTCCTTGGGTAGTATCCTTGTATTCATTTTTTCCCTATGCACTGCTTACTGTGCTTGTGTTCTCTCTCTCTCTCTCTCTCTCTCTCTCTCTCTCTCTCTCTCTCTCTCTCTCTCTCTCTCTCTCTCTCTCTCCTCCTTTCCCCTCCCTCCCTCTCCCCTCTCTCCTTTCTTTCTCTCTCTCCCTCCTTCCCCTTTCTCTCCCTTCCCTCTATCTACCCCCCCTCACCCTCATCTCTCTCCCTCTCCCCCTCTCTCTGCCTGAATGACTCTTTACAAACTATTTGTACTTGGGGTAGAAATTTGTTGAGTAATGCCTGGAAACACTTGGCCTTTTCTCTGAGGCATAAAGAGTGAATTGCTTTTATTATAGCAGCAGTGCAACACCCAAGTTGTCGTGGCCCAGAAGACATCATGGCCCTCATCAAATGCCTGGATCATCAACAGAAAGTGACCCAGCCACAGGGGTGAAGGCAACGTTCCATGTTTAAGAACAGATGCTGCCCAACCCACCAAGCACTCAGTAAGTGCCTGTCATTGTGTTAAGACACTGGAGACAAAGTTGTCTCAGTCATGTCTGACTCTCTGTAACTCCATTTGGGGTTTTCTTGGCAAACATACTGGAGTAGTTTGCCATTACCTTATCCAGCTCCATTTTACAGATGAGGAAACTGAGAACAAACTGGATGAAGTGATTTGCCCAGGGTCACACAGCTAATAAGTGTCTGAAGCCAGATTTGAACTCAGGAAGATGAGTCTTCCTGACTCCAGGCCCAGCTATCCACTGTGCTACCTCACTGCCCCACAGTAAAATTCTAGAACAGATTATTAAATCATTCAACACCCTTAAAAAACTAGATTTGTACTTATTAGAAGGAGATACAAAGATAAAACAAAAAAGTCCCTGTTCTCAAGGAGTTTACTCTTGGATAGTATTAGAGTGATATAACACGCAAATAAAACAATAGATAAATATATATGTCTCACAAAGCTGGGCCTGAGAGCAAATCTTCCATCTGTTTTCACATCTGAATAAATTATTACTTATTCAATGTGCCTTCAGGAGGAGTGTGGTAGAGTTGAAAGAATATTGACATGGTGTGAAGGCTTGGGCTCCAGAAAGATAAGGCAAAAGCTGGTCTATTAGATCCAAGGGACCCAGGAGCAGAGTCCAGGTTACAGAGGAGGAAGTGGAAGGCAGTCAGTCACAACCATTTATTAAGCCATTCTTCCCAGCTAAGTTGATCTCTAAAGTCCCTTCAGCTATAAAAGTGCATGATTCTGGGTAAAGAATTTGTTGAAAGATATTGCACTGTTTGGCACCAATTACATGATGTGAAATTTTTAGTATTGAAACTCACTCAAAAGAACCTAAGTACTGCAGGAAGGTGAGACTCCATTTCCAAAGAGAAGCAAAATATCTGTGGCTCATTTGATCTGGAATTTAACATCTCAGAAAAAGAGTGGAGTGGATTTCCTCTCTAAACTTAATACCCTTCCTGTTACATTATTGTTTTATCTCTTTCATGTTTTCATTCTCCAAAATTTAATCCCAAGTTTTGTTGTGTGTTTGTGTATGTATGTGCGCGTGTGTGATTCTTTCTAATTCAACAGAACATACATTTTAGATTATCAACTTTAGAATCTAACAATACTAATTAAAGAAAACTATGATAAAACATTATTGGGTAATCCCTACTCTATTGTCTTCAAAACAAACAGACATGAAAACAGGTAGGAAAAGATAAGCAGGTAGATGGGTTCTGTGAGCCAGGCAACCATGAGAGTGTTGCCCAATTTGCAAACATTCCAAAGTAAGGAAGATGAGCTAGAGGCTAAGGCAAAGGGCCGCACTTGAGGACCTAGACGGCCACATGTGGCCTCGCGGTTGCGGGTTCCCCACCCTGGACTAGCATGAGTATAATAATTCAAAATAAAAGTAACAAGCAGCTTTGACCCAGGATAAATATAAAAGAGCAATTTAACCTAGGAAACTGATCCAATGACATGCAGGGTATATGTTACATTGGTCTTCTTGCTGGAAGTTATTACATAAGCTGATTTCCCTGATATATTAGAAATAATTATATTTGCCTAGTCAAAATATTAGAAATAATTCATAGAAGCCTGAGACCCTGGGGTGGAGGGAAAGCAGGGAGGAGAAGGAGTGTGAGGGTTGTTGTTTCCCCCCTCCCCCCAATCACTTTATCTAAGACTAGGTATAAGGAACAAGAACAAGTATATGATAAAAAAGTGACCAGAACATTGTATCAAAGTAACCATGTCATCTTGGAGTTGATCTAAGTGAAGAAAAGGAATCCTAGACACAGGAGATAGTATGAAAGAACGATTCTATGCCTCCCCCCAAAAAAAAATGAAAATAAAAACCAGAGAAAAGATATATAAAAGCCCATAATCAGAGTGTTAACAAAAGAGGTGTAAAGAACGATGGGAGGGCCTAAAAGTTGAAATTCTCTTTCTACAACTGCGAATCATCCCCAAGAGGAAGAAAGCAGGAAAGCAGCTAGAAAAAAAATTATATGGCCACAGAGGAAGTTCTCTGGTGATTTTTTAAAATTAAAATTGGCACAGTCCACTTTTTAAAATAATATAATAATAGACAACAGCACTAGGAAGGCCAGGGTCCGGAATGAAATGGGCCTAGCAAAAAAATGCCAAAACCCAAAGGAAAAATAAAGGTACTTTTCAGCTGTAGGTTCTAGGCAACAAGATATATGAGGTTCAAGATAGGAAGAGATGATCCCACTGATTCCAACATACAGTAAAATGTTCCAATATATAGTAAAATGACAGATGGGGAAAAGGAGGATTATTCAATATATGCAAAAAGAAATTCAGAGTCTTCTCCCCTCCTCCCCCCAATCTGTGGCTCCTCCCAACTTCCCTATTTCTGTTCAAACTGTCACCATATTTATACAGTTATCCCTTCACATTTTAGGGATTAGGGAATGCAACACCCCCTCGATCTGATAAATCTAAGTAAAATTTTTTGGCCCTCCTTTTGTACCAGAGAAGAAGTCCAAACTTCTTTTTTTTTTTAAGGCAGTGTTTACAATATCTTATTGTAAAATCTGGGTTGATATTACACAATACTATACATATTTTATGCATTTCTGAGTTTATGAACTTTTTCTGTGTCTTCTGCTGGCCTTTATATGTGGTCCAAAGCTTCTGCAAAACTCCCCCAAAATTCCCATTTAATTTCTTATGCTGACTCATAATATATCAAAACAGTAATGGGGAAAGTCACAATCAGGAAGGATAACTGTAGTTACCCACATAAACAACCTCAAGGTCATTCTACTAGTGTATGTGAAAAGTAGGACTTGAATACTTATCTTTCTGACTCGCAATCACACTGTTTTTTTGTGCTTGCTTATTTCAAAAGTACTTAAATCTGAAAAAAAATCTAGATATAATAAAAATAACTAGCATTTATATAGCACTTTAAGGCACAAAAAGCACTTTACAATTATTCATTATCTCATTTGATCCTCATAGCAACCCTGTAAGGTAGGTGTGATTATTATAATTCCCATTTTACAGATGAGGAAACTGAGGCTGTTCTTCTTTTGGTCAGTGGAAACAAAACATTTTACAGTTAACTGAGCAGCCTCTCAAATGATATGGAGACAAATTAAAAAGTATGTTGCACATAACTGGTCTGTTTTAGAACTTTTAATTATATGCATACTTTTAATTTCAGGCTGTGAAAAATGCTCATGATTACTCAGATTCTTTTCTGGAAAACAATAACAATTTAAAGATTTAAAAAGTTTTGAAAATGCCATTTTCTCCTCACTACCCTCCTTCTTTCCTCCTCCTCCTCCTCCTCCTCCCCACCACCACACCATTCCAATTGAGGAAGTTCACTGACAGTCATTGTTGAAGTATTCCCCTTTGGTCCTGGAGAAAGCAATTGTTTTGAGTCTTTTCCAGTTTAGCTGGGCACCAGGTGTAGAATAAGTTTCACATTCAAGATCAATCACATGAGATGCTCTGAATAAAGAGCATAAAGAAGTGGTTGATTACATGCCTGGCAAGAAACATACAGGATAAATCTCAATCCCTTGGGAAACAGAGAAATCATCACAAAGGGAAAACAGGCATTTGTCTTAAAAATATTTCCAGAGAGGAGTTAATATACTTGTTACTAGCACCCAGGCAACTTTGGAAAACAAAGCAAAGAATGTGCAGCCAAAATCTAGAACTGTACAATTTGGTAAATCTCAACATCAACCAAATTAATTTAACTGGGATAATGAGGTCAAAGACCCAAAGCTAAAAAGGCCATCTAATCCAGGCCCCTCACTTTTATAGATGAAAGAAATCAGTCTCAGAGAGGTTTATGTGATTTGCCCAAAGTTACACAAGAACTGAATGTCTGAGGCAGCATTTAAACTTGGGATCTCTGATTCTAGAGCCAATGCTCTTTCCAATGTACCACACTGTCTCCGAAACGGTAGTGCTGGTTTCTCATCCTTTGAACAATTTGCCTAGTAGTCTAGATCGCTTGTATTCTCTCTAGCCATCTTTATTCACCCCTGAAAAGTACAGCCCAGTGGTAGGAAGAGTCAACACTATGGTGACACCTTTAACCATTCTAGAACCCATCCTAGATGGCCAGGAAGTAGGAAGAACCAAAACTACACTCGGCACTCTTCCCACTTGCCTGACCCTTGGCCTATTGACTACTTACTAGGCTTTGATGGTAGAGGAGTCAACAACTCCATTCCTCCTGACGAGATGGTGGGCCACCAGGTCCTATCATCTGCCATGCCAATGTCTCCTGAGATCTCTTTATCATCTGCCCTGCCTCAGTTGTCCCTGCAGTTCCCTAGCACAGTCATCTTAACTACCTACATAAACAAATGACCTTTGGGCCTTGTCATCCAACCCCCCACCACCCCCTTAAGACTTCTAGGTCTTCACATCTTCCCTGCAGCTGAACTTTCTTTTAAATGTTATCTTCACCAATTAAGAGTATGAACCCCTTGAGAACAGGGATTGTCTCCATTTCTATATGTATTCTCTTGGCACATAGTAAGCACTTAAGAAATGACTTTTCAGTCATTCAGTCACTCATGAATTTGTTCATTCTGGAGAAAAGTTAATAGCAGATCCATATTTATCACAGAGGTGATCACAGAACCTAGCTAGTGAGAAGAGCATCTGTCTTGGAGGCAAAAGAATTTAAACTAAAGTTTAGTCCTGCCATATACTACTCATGTGACCTTAGGCAAGTCCCATTCTTTGGACTTTAGTTTTTCCATCTGTATAATCAGATGACCTCTGAGGTTCTATTCAATTCCAAAATCCAATGATTCTATTCACTGAACTAACACAAGAGAACCTCACAATAGGACGCTGTTAGATCTTCCTACATCAAAAGAACACAACCTTAACTTAACTTGTCCCCTATCTTTTTCCTTTATCACAGCCATTCTGTTTACTATTTCCCTTCTTCAAGGATGAAAGGGGACAAAAAAAAAGTTGCAGAATGATCTTACCTGTTTTCCCAGCTCCACTTTCTCCAGTAATAAGAATACACTGGTCTTTATCTTGGTCTCTCAGGGATCTGTATGCTTCATCTGACAGAGCAAAGCTGTAAAAGCATGAAGAAACAATCCTTAGAATTCATTTAATCCAATCCAACCACTGGTGGTAGTGGCTGATTCACCGCGAGACAATGATTAAATACTTACTGAAAGTCAACCAATATTGTTTAGAGGGTTCAATGGATAATGAACCTGGGGATATTTCAAGCACTTCACAAACCAAGAAAAGACACCCAAATATTTTCTCCAAATTCTAAATAGCTACGTTGCCTCTGGCTAATTAGCATTTTTGCTCTAGACACGTTCTACAGATTGAACTTACTCTAAAAAAAGATTTATTCACAATGAGAAATGTGACTGTACTTTAACAACATCTAATGCATCAGTTTGACATGCCATATTTACTACACCTGTTATTAAAACCCAGGAAACTTTGAAAAACAAAGATATGAGTCATAATCCAAGCCAAGAACTATATACCAAGATTTGCCAGCTAATGTCAATCAGAGAAACTAACAGGGATATTCTATCATATAGAAGAAAACATCTGTTCCAAGCATTCTCCAAGCTAATGTTAACATTAGCCAAATGGTGGGTAGCGACATCAAGGAGCTAATGACAGAACTACCCACTTTCCAAACACATGGTAGACACGTGATGATTCACCTGAAGCAAAACTGCTGAAACACAGGGGAAAGTTCACCAGAGGTACCTACAAATGCAGTGGCCCTTGTCGTCCCTGCCCCTGTACCCAAACCCTATCTGACTTCCCTAGATACCTTTCATGTTTGGATCCTGTACTCATCAAGAGTAAGCATTCTACAATGCAAAGAAAATTGGTTCCTGAGTCCATATCCTAGCCCAGCTGATCCCTAGCTGTGTGATGCCAGAAAAATTCCTCGTCTGTAAATACAGGGACAAGGATACCTTCACTGACTACTTCACAGGGTTGTGGTGGGGCGACGCACTCTGTTAGCTTTAAAGTCCTAGCTATGTGAATTATTACCAAAATCTGCTATCTTTGGGTCCTACCCTTGTTAGTTAATCTGAGAAACTAATCCATTCTAATATATACTCCAAGCAAATCGCATAATTTCAAAGTTGAAAGGATGGGTTAGGCAGACCCCTAATACAATGAAAAAGAACCTTCCTCCTAAAAAAACAAAACAAAAAAAAACTGGTCACCTTTACTTGGTTGCCTGCCTCCTGAAGCAGCCCACTCCGCTTTTGGCTCTAATTATCAGACAATTTTTCCGGCTATAGAACCCCAATTTGCCTCTTTGCAATTTCCACCCACTGCTGCCAAATAAAACAAATCTAATGTTTCTTCCACGTGACAACCTTTCAAATACAAGGAGAGTTGTGAATGTCCTTGCTCACTTTTCTCTTTTCTAGGCTAAAGTCTGGACTTCCTTCTACTGATCTTTGGACCTATGGGCCTTCACTATTCTAGCTGCACCTTATCTGGGCAATCTCCAACTTACTGATGTCCTTCCTAAACTACATTACACAAAATTCAATACAATACTCCAGACTTGTAGCTCCCCAAGGCAGTATAGATTGGGACCATCACCTCCTTATTCCCCAAAGCTATTTATTCACTCTTAAAGAAGCCCAATATGACATGAGCTTTTTGATTCTCATATGACACTGATGATTCATTCTGAGTATGATGCCCACTAAAACCCTCAGATTTTCAGATTAGCTGCAGTCTAACTATTTCTCTTCTAAAGAGTTTGATTTGAGCCTATCGGTACACATGTTATCTCCTGGGTAACAGAGGAGCATTTTAATAGTAGTTAGTTAACCTAAAGCTGACATCAGGAGCTTCATGCATTGAAAGGTAGTGTGGGCCATCTTTGGAAAGAGAAAGGACTTTTCAGAATCCCTGCAATCACAAGACACAAGCACTGACTATTACACCCACATAGTGGGGCTGGTCCAGTGTCAGTGATGTGGTTAGCAGAATATCACCTAAGATTTGGATTTTACTAACAACAGCAAAACATCCCCAAGATTTGCCCAGGATCACACAGCTAGTAAGCATCTGAGTCCAGATTTGAACTCAAAAAGATGAGTCTTCCTCACTCCAGGCCCAACCCAACACTCTATCCACTGTGTCACCTACCTGCCCACACATATGTACATTTGTACATTAAATTTAAAGTCCAAAAGTTCTTTAGTTTTTTGGCTTTCATTTTTGCCTGAAAACTATGAAATATCTAACAGCTCTGAAGGACTACCAATAATAACAGGTCTTAATAAAGCACTTTAGGGGCAGCAAGGTGGCACAGTGTATACAGCACCAGGCCTGGATTCAGGAGGACCTGAGTTCTAATCTGGCCTCAGACACATAACACTTACTAGCTGTATGACTCTGGGCAAGTCACTTAACCCCACTGCCTAGCCAAAAACAAACAAACAAAAATAAAGCACTATAAAAACTGTATATACATTATAACCTCATTTGAACTACAGGTATTATGAATGTCCATTTCCCAGGTGAATATACTAAGGCTCTGAAAGGTCACCAAGCTAGTTGTCAGAGGAAGCATTGGAACCAATGGGTCACTGACTCCAAGTCCAGATCTCTATTCACAACTGCATGACACCTGCAGACAGTCAAGAGGGGTATAACATGGAGGGAGGTGAGAGAGAAGGGCAGTGAACCCAAAAGCAGCCCTAAAGTGGTGGTACAAGCACAGACTGTGAAATATAGTGCTTACCCTTTCATAGTTCTTACCCTGAAACTGACTCAATTCCCTCCCTTAGACAGACAGTAAAGCTGGTAAACAGGAAGCCAGAGTCACAATGTCATCCCTGCCTGGCTCTTGCCCTATTCTCTCTATACCACAATCAAAATTTTGGCCAAATTCCTTATTACCATCTAATCAAGTGCTCCCAAGCTACTGTGAAGTCCACTGCAGACTGTATTAGTGACACCCAGCTGGTACAACCTAAAGCATCCAAGAGCCAGAGTTGGAGACTGGCTGGGAAGTCAGTATTTGTCTAAATGGTTAGCATGGAAATTAAACTAGAGAAGAAAACACTAACACAGAATTCAGATGTCCAAGTAAGGAAATGATTTTGAAAAATATAAATCTTTAAAAAAAAATCTACACTGGGCACAAGTCATATACAACTTTTTTTTCTTCATTCTATAACAGCAGATATCAAAAGTTAAAGAGAAAACACTGACATATTCAAGTTTCATATTTTGCGGTTAGTGACATTCATAAAATTATTTCATGTCATAACATTCCTTTGATACACTTCTTAACTTTTACCCTGAGGCCACTGCATACGAATTTTGTTTTCACATAACCAAATCCTAGGATATTTTAATTCACACAAAAAGGCAGTCAGATCCCTGTAACTTGAAAAAAAGAGAATAAAGTCAGTCATGATGTATGCACTGCCTTCTATTTTTTAAAAAATATTTCAGCATATACCGCACCTCTGTCAGTTGCTAGATAAAAAAGGCCTACTCAAGTCTACCATAACTACAAAGGACCAAGGTCAATTCTTAGATTGGGCACATTCTATATGATATTACAGTACACCTCATTAAGTTTTCATTAATCAACAGACAGTCATAAAAAAGCCTAAAAAATTAAAAAGAGGACTAGCTCTCCCCAAAGAACTATACTTAAATCCCTTTACTACTCTTTTTATGCTTATGACACGTTGACTTTATTCCCCTGTACTCAGAAAGATAGAAGCTAAATGGGTATCACTGGATTTTTTTTTCCAACACTTTAGAAATGAGCTCTCAACAAAACGTGTCTTTTAATGAAGTTTCCTTCTTCCTCCACTCTTTTAACTCTCAGAACAATGTTGCATTAATACATACAACATAAAAACATCTCTCTCAATTATTTCTAAGGCTGTTTATTAGACGACTCTTTTTTCATATTTTTTCCTTTATCTCTAAGAAAAGTACCAATAGCAAAGAGGGTAGGATAAGCTGACCTCAAAAACGATGAATAAGGATGTTGACCTGAAGGATCTTTGGAAAAGTGGCAATGAAAATAGGGAGGAAAAAAAAGCAATAAGAGAATAATGGATCATAAGCAGCGATGGAGTAAAAGATTCAAAAACTTAGAGGTATTCTGGATGGGATTCTCCTTCAATACCCTCTCCAAAAACAAAATAGATATACATATCTATATCTATATATATCTAGATATAGATATATATAGATATAGATATATAGATATCTACATATCTATATATCTATATCTATATCTATCTATCTATCTCTCTATCTATCTATCTATCTATATATATATATAATGATAGCTAACATTTATACAGTATTTACTAAGCACCAAGCAGTGGGCTAAGCACTTTATAATTATCATGTCATTTGATGTTCAAAACAACACTATGAAGTAGATGCTATTATTATTCCCATTTTTCACAACTGAGAAAACAGAGGCAAGAGGAGGTTAAGTGACATACCTAGGGTCACACAGCTAGTGAATGTTTCAGTCTGGATATGAAGTCAAATCTTCTTCACTAATAAGAACAACAGGCAGTGAGGTGGTGCAAAGAATGGAGTCCTAGACCTGGAGTCTGGAAGCCTTGAGTACAAATCCAGTCTGACATTTACTAGCTATGTGACCCAGGCCAAGTCACTTCAAGCTCTCTCTCAGCCTGTTTCTACATCTGTAAAATGGGGATAATAATAGCACCTACCTACCATGGCTATTGTGAGGACCAAATGGATTAATATTGGTAAAGTGCTTTAAAAACCTTAAATCGCTATATAAATGCTAATTAGGTAGTAGGAGTAGGAGTAACAGTATAGTGATAGAAACTGCATATATATGCAAAGTATCTTACACATATAATCTCATTTGATCCTCAGAAAAGTCTTGTTAGGTAAGTGCCACAAATGTCATTACTCCCGTTTTACAGACAAGAAAATTGAAGTTCAGAGGTTAAACCCAGGCTGACACAATGAGGAGAATCTAATAAAGGATTCATACTCAGGCTTCTCTAACTCAGTCTTGTATTTTGTTCACTAAGTTATCCTGCTTCTCAGCCATGTGACCTTAGAAGTCCTTACTCTCTTTAGGCCTCAATTTTTTAATTTGTAAAATGAAGACAACAACAGCTTCTTCAAACAACATTACAGGATCATATACCTAAATCTGGTTAGATCTCAGAGGTCATCAAATCCAATGCCTTCACTTTACAGAGGAGAGTATGTGACTTGCCCAGAGTAGAAAGCATTAGAGACAGGATTTGAACTCAGATCCTCTGATTCCAGAGTCAGTGCTCTTTCCACTATACTCCATTGCCCATGGATGGCAAAGTCCTATATAGATATAAGGCTATGGCACTATTGTTAGGAAAAGAAAAAAAAAACTTGTAGCCTCATGCCTGGAAGCTATTAAACAAGTCTGTATACACTGGGGAGGGTGCCCCACTACTTGTACTGTTTCCTACTCTTCCAAATATACATTATCTTTAACAGAAATTTTTCAAATCATTCTAATTTGCATAGCCATTTATGTGAAGCTTTTATGTATTCATGTGTTTTTTATGCCTAGCAGCTCTGATTAGAAAAATACTTAGGTATTACCTAAATGAATGCAGTCAGTGAAAGATGATTGTATGAAACAACACATTTCAAATTAAAATGTCTTAGGTGAAGATTTAACCATTTCCAAGTAGACAAGAAAATATACATGGTGCCCATCACTAAGTCCCTCTCTCCCAATGTGAGTTATTTCTTGATATCTTAAGATATTTAGGGGAGACGTCTATTTTTCCAGAGCCAATGATCCCAAATTAGAATTACCTGAAAGAGTTAAGGAGTAGACTCAAGGACAATCTTCTGTGAAAATGACCTTTATATCCTAGCCAGATACAGCCAGATTAGTGCAGAAAATGAATTCTATGAACTGGCAGCATCATTTGAATTTACATTTTGAGCAACAATCGACTGCCACATTTTACATAATTAAAACTTCAAATAGTGAATTCAAATCCATCAGACCACTTCATAGGATTCATTTTTTGCACTTACTAGGCTTGGCTATCATTTAATTAGGGCGAAAGGAAGCACACACATCACAAGCACAACTATTACGCTCCTATTTCTAAATTGTAGACTTAGATTTTATTATAGTGAGTACTTTAGGATCTGTGGTCTATCAATGTGACTATTCCTACTACCTATGCAAATCTTAGCTCCTGTCTCCAAAGATTTAAAAACAGATTTAACGAGTTGATGCAGAAGAAAAGAAAAGGGACAGGACAGGACGGGACAGGAGAGGATTCAAAACCTGGAGATCCATAATTCTGGTGATGAGTCTCTCCAAACCTGGGGAATCTAGCCTTCAGACAAGACACAATCAGACACTGTACCTAAACTCCAAAGGCACCACATGTCTTGGTAGGAGCTGACAGGGTTCTTGGGATCTTACTAGCACAGCCTTAGAGACACAAAGTTCACCCCCCTCCCCATCACAATCAAACATGAAAGGAGGACCACAATCAAGTTAATTGTTTAAAAAAATTTTAATGTGGCAAAGTGTTAGGGAACACAAAGAATCCCCCCATCCACCCTCTTCTTCCTCCTTTTTGGAAAGATTAGCATATTATCCATCACGAAGGCCAACACTACAAACGGAGACCACATGCCACTCTTCCAAACCACTATATAATTACTGAATCTAAATAAGTCTTTTGAGAAGTTCTTAAGTTAAAAACAGTTGGGAGCCATATGCTTCCTATTATTTTGTGAGTGTGTCAGCATTGTTATTTACCACACACAAAAATGAAGGGTTTCCAGTAATGAAGATAACGTAAAAGAGCGAGTGTGCCTTCTCTCCGACCACATGAAGGGCACACAAAATGTGTCCTATGTCCTCTAGTTGAGCTCTAAGTATAGGAAATGGCCCTAAGTTAAAGTGCTGCATTTTCATCAGCTTCCCTTCAGTCCCAGATCAGCTCAGAAAGCTATTCATTTGGAGGCAGACTTTCTGTGGCACAAGCATGTCGGCCGTAGGCTTCCAGACAACTGTATCTATCACTGGTAGGTTTCAGGAGTTTGGTTTGGGACTCATCTGTTACTTTTTGACATATGGAATGCTGGGTTGCATGTTCAAAATTGTCTTGCAGGTATTTATGTCTCTTCCTTTTATTTCTGTTCAGAATGTTAATCTCTATAAAGACTTGGGTACTCATGAAAAAAAAAAAGGCACACATCCTTCTCTGACTCCAAATCTCACATTCTGACATGGCTTTTCTGACTTCACCTTCTCTCAACTCCAAAACACAAATGATTTCTGGGCATCTCAAATCTAGTAGAACCAATGCAATCATCTTCATCATCATCTAGCATTTATTATATAACAAATGTTTATATTTATTTAAATTTATTGCATAATGTAAAGCATAAGCTTTACTTATGTTATCTCATTTGATCCTCCGCAAAGCCATGTGACACAGGCACTATTACTCTCCCCACTTTACAGATGAGGAAACTGAGGCTGAGAGAGGTTAAGTGACTTGCCCAGGTCATACAGAGAAGTAAGTATCTGAGTAAGTAAAGTCTTTCTGACTTTAAGTCCAATGCTCTATCTACTATGTCATCTGGCCACCTAATTTCACCTCATTTCTTCCAAACACTTGAATTCCTTAATTTCTCCCCGATGCACTGATGCTGATGCTGATGATGGGTAACATTTATATACCACTTTACATGTCATCTGGGTTGGTGCTCACAACAACTCTTAAGAGAGATAGGTACTATTGTTATATCCAATTTACAAGTGAGGAAACTGAAGCAGAGAAAGGTTAACTGACTTGCCTATATTACACAGCTAGTAAGTATTTTGAGATAGGACTTGAACTCATGTCTTCCTGACTCCAAGTCAAGTGTTCTATCCACAGTGCCCACATGGTGAGGAATCATACTCTTGAACATGTTTAGAAGAACCCCCACTCTTTTGATTCACTTGCCATCTCTAGGAAAGTAACTTCATTCCTATTGACAATAATCAACCACAGGAATCCTGTCCCAAACTCAGAAAGCTGTCAGCATGATTTTTATCCAGTATCTCTTTGCTAACAAATGCTCATGAAACATTTGCTGACCATCGCATTCTCTTTCAGTCTCTGGTTTCTTCTTTTAAAAAAAAACAATAATTTAAAAAATTCTCAACTTAAGCACAAAAAGAGAGAGAGAGAGCATTTCCACATATACAGCAGAACTAAAGATCTGCTAATTGTCAAGCACCTTTCCAAATACAGCCTTTTAAAAAGCTCATTCTCAGAGAGGCCCTCTGTTAATCTGAATCATGCCTTTCAGGACTTGTTGTAGTTCACATCCTAAAGACTCAAATGATTTCCAAACTGAAAATAACAAAAGCTGGATAAATGCTGTCTAAATTTAAATTTCATACAAAGCCCTACCCAAAATACTGAGGTAGTGCAGTATAGTGGCAGGACTTCTTACCACTAGGGGGTCAAGAAAGACCTAGGTTCAAAACTAGCCTCTGACATCTACTGAACTGGGTTTAGTGAAGGGCAAGTCACCTATGGTATCTGAGCCTCAGTTTCTTCATACGAAAACAGAGATATAAAAGAGTGTGTGTGTGTGTGTGTGTGTGTGTGCGTGTGTGTGCGCGCGTGTGTGTGTGTTTTTAGGATCAAGTGAGTCCATAAAAAATACTTTGCAAATCTTAGAGTACATAAATGTTACTTATTATAATCGCGGGTTACCATTCTAGTTCTTTGGGGGGGGGTGCACATGGAACCAGGGCTAGGACCCAGACACTCCAAATTCTATTGTTCTGCACAATAACCTCACTCAGTAACTTTGCTCTGTTTCCTATATGGTAAAGGAATAGAGGCCCACACTTCATAAAATACAGTTGTGGCAAACGAATGCGTCTTTATTTGCCTCATTCTTAGTTCAACAAATTTTTGCCCACCTGACGTACACTATCATGGTTAAACTATAGTGATAATAGTTAGCCTTTATATGGTGCTTACCATGTGCCAAGCACTGTACTAAGTATTTTACAACTTTTATCTCATTTGAGGCTCCCAATAACCCTGGGAGATAGATGCTATTATTATCCTCATTTCACAGATAAGGAAACTGAAGCAAACAGGTTAAGTGATTTGCCCAAGGTCACACAACTAGTTATTGTCTGAGGCTGGATTTGAACTTGGGATTCCTGACTCCACGCTCAGCGCTCTATCTACTTTGCCATCTAGCTGCCTGCTTTCTCCTGTGCACTCACTTCCTCACCCTGTCACAACTTCAGCTGAGACTTGGAATCGCCTATTATTTCTGCGCCAGGAGGCTTTACTATCTTCTTGTAAAATATTAATACAAACACATTATATTCATGTTTTTCCCATTATACAGTCATCTACTTATAGCCAGAGTACTTACTGGGAAGCGTTCCTAACAATCCAAATGTTGGAGTGAAAAAAGATATGGAACAAAATTAGGCTATTCTTTCAGAATAAATAGCAACTGGAAAAATGTACGGTATGAGATTCTTATAAAAAGCCGTTTAATCTACCTTCAGGGGGCATGAGTCAGTGAGGTTCTTCATGTGTAGAACAAGAAATGTAGAGGAATTTGTTTAAACATTTGCTTGGTAAAAAAAAATGCATTCTGCTTTTTTCTTGAACCCAGAAGTTTAAGACATTCATAAAACATAATGTTGCAGAGACACAGATTTTAGGTCAGAGTAAGGGAAAACATCCTAACAATGAGAGTTGTCCAAGAGTAGCATGGTAGGCTTTAGGAGTTGGTGGCTTCCCTGATACCTAAAGGTCTGTATGAGGAGAGGCTAAGTTGAGATTTTACTTGAGGAAAAGGTTGAATGAAATGATCTGTGAGATCACTTGTTCGGGAACAAATAATTTGGCTTTACAGTAATGTAAATACATTACAAGTAAACCTCACCATAAAGCTACAAAACACAGCTCTGATGTTTGTTGATCCCACGCTGAAATACGGGCAGCATTGTTTCTACTAAACTTAAGTTCTTTAGCTCCAGTTATTTAACTTGGCATTATTGTGGAACTGATTAAGGACATCAAGTGAAGAAGTATGGCACATATTAGGAAAAAAGAAAAGAATCCCATCACTATCTCTTTTTCAAAATATGGTAACAGCAAGATCTTATTATCTTATAATTAAAATACAATCTTCTAAAAAAATTTTTTATAACATACTTTTTTCTGAGGGGGGAGAGGAAAAGAGCAGACCTATAATTTCCTTAGTGTAGGGAACTCCCAGTATGGAAATCCCCTCCACCAATGCACAATAGTAACTTACATAGTCTTGAAAAGCTGTTTGGGGCACTGTGATTTGCCCACGATTAACCTATTAAGGCTGTTTCACTGGCAGGATTGAAATCAGACACAACAGACGATCTCTGAAGGTAGGAACTGTTTTGTCTTCCTATCTCCAGCACCTAGCACTGAGCCTGATATACAAGAGATGTAAAATAAATGCTTGCTATAGTGGAAAGAAAGATAGATCTGAATCCTGGCCTTGGTGGTTAATATCTAAGTGACTTTTCTTCATCTATAAAAAAGAGAGTTGGATTAGATGATTTCTAAAGTCCCTCCCTGCTCAGCATTCAACTCAGTCCTATCATATCTATCACGAGATCCTTATATTCAAGGCAGGTCTGCAGCTTTCTCTGAAGTTACTGAAAAAGACTATTCCTTAATAGCTTCAAAACACAGAAATAATATCTCAGTGATGAATCACTTTGAGATGACATCTGTTTAAGAATGCCACTAACAAAAACCATCAAAGCTGGGCTCTAAAATAGGACATGACAAATATTCAAAGAAAAGCATCTGCCCTGTTTAAAATGATTACATAGGTCTTTGGAAAGTAGAAGACAGTCTTTAAACAAATTGAGTAGAAAACCTGATATGGTGTCATGCACACTAGGCTATTTAAATAGGATTGATGTTCTTATAGAGGGAAATACTCAAAAGCATACCATAATCAAGAAAATCCCATGTAACCACTAACAGAATATAATGACACTTTCTGAGAATGCAACGTACATATAAGGCTTTGCATATGTTACAGTTTATGTTTAGAAGTGGAATGAACAGGCCCAAGAATATGCTGGAACAATGAGGAAAATAAAATGTGCCCATGACACTTTAAAAAAAATTATTATTTTTCAAATTACATGTAAAAACAATTTTTAACATTCTTTTTTAAAATGTGAAGTTCCAAATTCTCTCCCTCCCCTCCAACCTCTTTTAGAAGGCAAGCAATTTGACATAGGTTATACATGTACAGTCATGTAAAACATGTTTCCATATTAGCCCATGACACACATTTTTAAGTTTAATCTGTATTATTAACATTTTCTCCATCACCTTCTTAAATCTAAACAAACAAAACAATAATCAGGTCCTGATTAACAGCTTTTGCTGATTTCCATGGTATAAATTCTCACCCTGAAAATTTTTAAATCATCGGCCTGTTGGAGCAGGTTGCAGTACACCCCTGGTAGGCCTATTTTAAAGGCTCATTGGACAAAGAGCTACATTTATTCCAACATTTTAGCATTTGTACCAACAAAATTGATTTTTAAAATTCACAAGCTGGCTATGTAAAATAACCCAAAACCAATGGCTGTCTTTCAGGACCTTAGTGTTTCTTTCAATATTCTTTGAAGTGGTTATTTGAAGTTCTTTTTTCACACCCGAAATTTCCCTACATTTCAAAACTCCCCAGCAGAGTTTGAGTTTATCTGGTCTGCAGTTCCTCCTGTAGAGAACACCAACACCTTTTTTCTACGAGGAGACAGACCAGAATAAGTCCTGGGCCAAAGTGATGAGTTATTTTCAAAGATAAGGTGGAAAAAAAAAACAGGTGTCAGAGATTACCACTAAGAAGTAGATAAAAAAGAGATGAAATTACTACAGGAAGGAATATGACTTGATAAGATAGAAAAGCAAATGACAGGAAACAAAGAGAAGAAAATACTTAAGAGGGAAACAGGGTCACCAGGGCTTAAAAGTTGTTATTTATAATCCATCGTTTGACCCTATACTTCCCCCTCAAAATGAAGACCATAAATTGATAGAGTAACTTAATTTAAACACCACATAAGGTTTCTCAGGCTGCTCTAGGACAAGAGTATCCTAGCTGAACTTTGCAAAGAGTTAATTATGAGAACATAGAGCTCAAATGGACCTCAAAGTTCATCTAGTCTAACGTTCTCATTTTTACAGATGAAGAAACTGAGGCCCAGAGAAGTTAGGTTACCTTTGTCAAAAGTCACCTGAATAATGTGCATCAAAGGTAAGATTTGAACCCAGGTCTTCTGGCTCCAAAGCCTATATTCTTTGCAATGTAGTACTCTGCTCTATTTCTCCAGTAAATTTTTGCACATAGAAATAAGGAAAGTCAAGAGATCACAGGTCTAGGACCTGCCATATTTACTTCAATTAGACTCAACAGTATTTATTTACTTATTGTTGTGGTTTGTGCTTCATTCTCGAAGAGGACTGCGACACCAGGAAGATGATGCCATGACTTGCAAGTGAATTGGATTTAAGTGGGGGAGGGCTGTGCAAAGTCACCAGCCTCAATTTTCCCTCTGGAACCATCTGGGTCCAGTGGCCAGATACAGATCAGGACAACTGGACGTGGCCCAGGATGCAGTGGGAGACTTTGGTCTTTTTAAGCCAAGGTCTTTCCAGTTCTCACTTTGACTGAGGCAACACCCATTCAGTGATCAGGGCTGTTTAAGAAGTCACTGGACATTACAGTCAGCTGACCAAGGCTGAGACAAAAGGACCTTTGCCAGATGCACAGATATCCTGATGAGCATAATGGCCTGGTTTCAGGTCACAGCCAAAGCCTGTGCTTCACAGCAGACAAACTCCTTCTGTCTTTGGAGATACATGAATGCAGACCCAGGCTTCCCCTAGCTTTGGCTCTTACACTTTCTCAATTCCTGGCCACTATTCATACACTGAAGGTGCCTGGGTGAATACATTTTCTTGTTGTTGTAGTATCTGTCTAGAAGTAGCTAGGAGGTACAATAGATAGAGCATGGACTATGGAGTTGGGAAGACTCTATTCAAATCTGGCTCTAGACACTTACTAGCAACTGTGAGACCCTGAGAAAATCACTAACTCTCTGTCTGCGTCAGTTTCTTCACCTGTAAATGGTTGAGGATAATAGCTAAAATTTTTATAATGCTTACTATGGACTAAACACTTTACAAATATTTTCTCATCTGGTCCTCATAACAACCCTAGAAGATAGATGCTATTATCCCCATTTTACAGATGAGGACACTGAGGATAAAATGAGATGCTACTTGTAAAGCACTTTGTCAAACTTAAAGTGCTACATAAATGCCAGCTACTGTTTCCTTAGTGTCTACAACGGCTAAGCACCTAACAGAGGTTAAAAACACAAAGACAAAAATGACAAAAGTCACTGCCCTAAGGATCTTACATAGGTATTTACAATACTTAGCAGCAATGTAGCCAGGCTTTTATTTCCGGGCTTTAATTGAATAGGCACAAGCCCTTATCAATTAGGCCTTTGAAAATATAACCATAGATGAAATATAACAGGGTTAAGATGGCACATGCACAATATGATCAATGGGGACTGGTAGGACACCATGGGGAAATAACACTGCAGCTGAGATCACTGACCTCATTTTGTACCTCAAGTGATCAGAGGATCAAAGATTGGCTCTCTCCACTGTATATCCTGCCCTATAGGATAGAGGTAGGGTTTGCTTCGAATGAATGAATGAATGAATGAATGAATGAATGAATGAATGAACAAACAAATAAATAAATAAGTAAATTTCCTTTTTGGTGAGGCAATCGGGCTTAAATGACTTGCCCAGGGTCACACAGCTAGTGAGTGTTATGTGTCCAACGCCAGATTTGAACTCAGATCCTTCGGACTCTGGCTGGAGCTCTATCCATCGTGCCACCTAGCTGCCCCTCCTTCTAATATATTAATGCCACTGCACAGCTACCAAGATTAAGAGATCTAGCAAAAGGCTCCCAGTACACTGGGTGGACCTCACATGAAGGACCTATAGGAGGAAGGGAAGGAGAAAGGAACAAACATTTATTAAGCACCTACTATGTGCCAGGCACTGTGATAAGCATTTTTACAAATATTCTCTCTGGGGATCCTCACAATTACCCTGTGACCACACTGTCGATGTTGTCATCATCATCATTATCATCAAAGCAGCTAATATTTATATAGTCCTTGCTATGTGCCAGGTACTGTGATAAATACTTTACATTTTTTACCTCATTTGATCCTCACCACGACCCTGGGAGGTAGATGCTATTATTATTTCCATTTTACAAATGAGGAAACTGAGGCAGAAGTTAAGTGGTCTACCCAGGGTCACACATCTAATGTCTAAGACTGATTTTGAACTCACTTCTTCCTGCATCCAGAGACAGCATTCTAACCACTGTGACACCTAGTTGCCCAGGACATGGACAAGAGTCCCACATTGGTTAGGTGCTGCTGGAGACAATCTGCATCTCTTAAGAGAATAGACACATTAGTGAGATCACAAACTCACTGAAGGGTCAAACATAATAATGACACAAAGTTGGACAAGACAGTGTTAGTCAGAGTATGACTGTGCCTGACTGTATTTGGGGGGAAGGGAGTGAGAAGGAAAAGGATCCACCCAAAATGTCAAACCAGATTTTTTTAACAAGCCCTTAAGTAATTTCCCCCTCTTCTAATGCATGTATTCTACACTAAGTCACATTTTCCACAATATCAGAATCTCAGCCAAAACAGTTAAATATATTTCAATTTTTATAAAGAACAGGCTTACAAGTCCAAAGTAAATACAATCCAAACAGAAACCACAAAAGTACTTCAAAAGCTTTTTTTTCCTACAAATCCAGATTATTTCAAATACTTTTAATAGTTTGATTTTCGTGGTTATTATTGGCAGCCTCAATTCCAGGTACATCTTCACTGACCTTTTTATTTGTCCTTCATGAAGTCTATTTCCATTTACTTTAGAAAGATGCCAATAAAACTGTCTTTCCCCACCCCCACTCCCACCTCCGCCCCAATCCTCATAATTCATATAACAATGTCCTCTATTGATTTCACACACACAAAAGATAGCCCTGGTCATAGTTGTTTGTATGTTGTCTGCCCCGTTAGAAGGTGAGCTCCTTGAGGGCAGGGGATCATGTTTTTTGTCTTCTTTGCATCCCCAACACTTAGCTCAGTGCCTGGCACATACTAAGCACTTCACAAATGGTTGATTGCTCACAAGAGACATAAGGTTAGCTGACAAACAATCATTAATAAAGCATTTGATCCTTCAAATGACAAACTATGGGACTACCTGGCTTATTATGACCTACCCGTCCAACATCATTCCAATTTAAAGTGTTTGGAGCAAACTAAAGAGGTTATTCACTCAATAAATTTCTGTTGAGTGCGCACCATGAATAAAGCACTATTGAGGGCAAGAATTTTGTTTCTCTTTTCATTTTTTTAAAATTTTAAAATTTTATTTTTTCCAATTACATGTAAAAACAATTTTAACCTTCACTTTTTTTTTTTATAATTTGAGTTCCAAATTCTCTTCCCTCCATTGAGAAGGCAAGCAATTTGACAAAGGTTACACATTAACTGTGCAGTCACGCAAAAACGTATTTCCAGAGGGGCAGCTAGATGGCACAGTGGATAGAGCTCCAGCCTTGGAGTCAGGAGGACCTGAGTTCAAATGTGACCTCAGACACTTGACACTTACTAGCTGTGTGACCCTGGGCAAGTCATATCACCGTGGCTGACTCACCAAAAAGCAAAAACAAAACAAAACAAATCAGAAAAACATATTTCCATATTAGTCACGTTGCAAAAGAAAACACAAACAAAAAAAAAGAAAGAAAGAAAAATAAAGTTAAAAAAAACCAATACTTCAATCTGCATTCAGATTATATCAGTTTTTTCTCTGGAGGTAGACAGCATTTTTCATCAAAGGTCCTTCGGAACTGTCTTAGATCATTGTATTTCTGAGAATAGGTAAGTCATTCACAGTTGAGCAATATACAATATTGCTGTTAGTGTATACAATGTTCTCCTGACTTCAGTTTGCATCCGTTGACGTAAGTCTTTCTAGGTTTTTCTGAAAGCATCCTGGTCATCATTTCTTATTGTGTTTCTCTTTTTAAAAGAAAAATTTATATGCCTAGTTCCTGGCTTATAAATGTTGGAGCTTAATAAATGTTGAGTGATTGCTATCCCATTCCCCCCAAAGAGTTCACCACCTAGTAGGCTACACAAGATAACTACACAAAACAACGACTATAAAAGGCAGTACATAAGAAATACTATATGGTGTTACAAACTAAGTGCTTCAGTAACACAGGGAGAAAATATGATTATTTCTGTCTTGGGTGATCTGAAAGATCCACATGGAACTAGAGGATATGGAACAACTTAGGAAGGTTTCCATGAACTGATTCAGCATGAAGTGAATAGAACCCACAGATTAATTTACACAATAAACACAATAACGTAAAAGAAAACGACAATGAAAGATCAAGGGCTCTGGAGTCAAAAGGACTAAATCAAAACCTGCCTCTGGCTCCCATGCTTATCACCTGTATAACCCTGGGCAAGTCACTTAATCTCCCAGAGCCTTGGGTTCCTCAGATGAGATGGTGAACTAGATGGCCATAGAGACCCCTATGGAATCCCGGGATCCTATGTCTCTAATAAATGAGAGAGAGAGAGAGAGAGAAGAGAGAGAGAGAGAGAGAGAGAGAGAGAGAGAGAGAGAAGAGAGAGAGAGAGAAAAGGTCTGTTAAAAGTACAGAATGAGGTACAGGTTGTGACAGATGGTCAAAGTGTTAGCATATTTTGGATAACTGTACATTGTTGTTGTAAGGGAGGGTATCCTGGGTGTTTGGTAGGAATCAATGGGAAGTGACAATAATTTTTTTTTAAAGGATCAATAAAATATTTATTTTTTTAAAGTGACATTTGAGCTGACCTTGGAGAAGTGGGTAGTTTTTTAAAAAGAGGAGGAGATGGAAAGGGAAAGACATTTTAGGCAGTAGAAATGATATAATCAAAAGTCCAGAGGCAGGAAAAGGCAATGTGTGTTCTGGGAATCAGACAATTGGCTGGAACATGGGGTTCACATGCAAGGAATAAGTGACAGGTTGGGTTCAGATTGCACATTTGACTTGGAGCAACAGGACACATAATTTGGGAAGCAAGATACTTAAAAAAGCTAAAGTCATTTCTGTTTAGAATCAAATTGAAAATATATTCCATAGGGAAGATGTAAAACACCAAAGCACTTTTGGATACCCAAGTAGAATTACAGGAAGTAAGACAAGCAAAGAAAAATACAGAGCTCTTCCAGTTTAATAGCTAAGTTAATCTTTCTATATGCCAATGAAACAACATCTGAAAAGAATCTCACAAGGGAATTCATTATATAGAGAGAAATAATGCAAATTATAACTATATACATTCATAGCCTTTTGGGAACAAGAGAATACTTTGATCTAGGAATTTGTGGCCTGCCAAACAAACAATCTGACTTTTAAAATCCTAAATATTAGAAGAACACTGGGGCCAAGGACATTTAATTGAAAGTTAAAATACTACAACTGTTCTACAGTCTTTCTTTCAATATCTGTGTTACCCAAACAGAAAATGGGCATCAAATTGTCAAGGACATAACTGTTTATGCTTTCCAAAGGCTGAGTAAGGAAATGAAAGGATAACAAAAATGTGTATGTATGTATGTATGTGTGTGTGTGTGTGTGTGTGTGTCCATATATATATATATATATATATATATATATGGACACACACACTCTTAAAAATAATTTAGAGTTCTAAGTTCCCAAGATTATTTTTAAAAACGCAATACAAAGCTCATCTAGAAATCTATTTCTCATACTATATTTGAAATTATTTACATTACTCATTGGGATTCAGAAGTCCCACTAATCACATCTGTATTCTAAGATACCCTTAAGGTTTACAAAAAAAAAAAAAAAAAACAGAATTTCTTTTACTGGTGCTCAAGGAGAGTCGGCAATGATGATTCTCTCTTCCCTTCTTTCTTTCTGTTTTTTTTAAGGCAATTGGGGTTAAATGACTTGCCCAGGGTCACACAGCTAGTAAGTGTCAAGTATTTGGTCTCAAGCTGGATTTGAACTCAGGTCCTCCTGACTTAAGGGCCAGTGCTCTATCCACTGCACCACCTAGCTGCCCCTCTTCCTTTCTTTCTTGAAGACTCCTTCTTCCTCACAAAAAAAAAAGTCCTTTCTAGTCTGCTGATCCATTCTTGACCAGTACATATCTTCTTCAAGCCTCTTCCCATGTCAAACCACTCCACTGCCCCGATCCAACTTCCTCCTTGCTGGTTAAATTACCACTCCATTCCTTAACAATCCTCGTTACCTTCTATTTCTGGGTCAAGGTTTCCTGAAGCGGTCAGAATCATACCTACCTTGCCCCACCTGCAGCAGACCTGTTATTTGAAGGGATTTTAAGTGCAAGAGAGTGGTATTTAGGAGTAGAGTCTCCTAAAATCCTTGTTTAATAAATTCAACAAAGTATCCAACATATCTTTATGGTAAAACTGCAACTAAGGCAAGATGATAAGAGCTTAAGCCAAAGTGCCAAATTTAGGGGGCATTGAATTTTGAGGGTACTGACAGTATTTGAAGTCCTTCAGGAGTATAGAAACAAAAGAAAACCTAGTTTGTCAAGTTAAAGTAAGAAGCTACCAGCTGTCAGACTAAAGTGAGCAGCTTACATTATTTCAGGTGTGATGTGTGGTATTTGTCTGGGGCACAGAAATTCTAATTACACCTTCATAGGTTAATTCTTCACATCCTAATTTATTGCAAACAGAAAAATCTTCTAATAACTCTGCTACCTTAAAAACCCTCCCTCTCTCCCTCACCGAGATACTCTTCCCATTTCATTTAGGCATGGTAAGGATTATTATGCCATAGGCCATTTTTCAGAAACTTCCCTGATGAGTTTGTGTGATTAATGACTAGTCACAGAATCTATGGTACAATGGGAAGAGTGCTGGCACAGGCCAGAGGACCTGCGTGCCAATCTCACATCCGATTTGAGCAAGTTATTTATCCTCCCAGAACCCCAGTTTCCTTTTCTATAAAATAAGAAGGTTACATAGACCATGAGATCCCCTTCCAGATCTAAACCTATGAACACAGTCAACTTCTCTCCTGTGACTTTCGTATTAAAAGAGTTTGAAACTTGTGAGAAGGGTAATATAATGGAAAGAATGCTGGGCTAGGAAGAGGGACCTGGATTCAAATCCCACCTGTAATATTTACTATGTTACCATGGGCAAGACTCAATCTTAGTCTTCTTACTGGCAAAATAATAATAGCATTATGTCAGAAGTTTATTATGAGGATCAATGTACAGGAAGAGCTTTGCAAATCAAGTCAAGAAGCATTTTTAAGCACCTATCATGTGTTAGGAACTCTGCTAAGCACTGCAATGCTATGTATGTGTGAGCTATTATTATTATTGTGCAAAAGACCACTTGACTAAAGGTCCTTCATAACCTAAGAGTGGATCCTTCATCATGGCAGTCTAAACAGCATCACAAACTAGTTATATATGAGAAATGGGTATTTAATTGATAAATGGCCAAAGGATACGAACAGGCAGTTTTCAGGAAAAAAAAAATCAAAGCTATCTATAGTCATATAAAAATGTTCTAAATCACTATTGATTAAAAAAAAATGCAAATTAAAACAGCTCTGAGATTTCACTTCAGATATCACCCATCAGATATAACAGAATATAACAGAAAAGGAAAAGGACAAATGTTAGAGGAAAAATTGGGACACTAATGCATTGTTGATGGAGTTGTGAACTTATCTAACTATTCAGGAGGGCAATTTGGAACTATGCCCCAAAGGCTATAAAACTGCATACCTTTTGACCCAGCAATACCACTACCAAGTCCATATCCCAAAAAGATCAAAGAAAAGGGAAAAGGTCCTATAGCAGTTCTTTTCATGGCAGCAAAGAATTGGAAATTGAGGGATGTCCATCAATTAGGGAATGGCTGAAGAAGCTGTGGCATATGATTGCAATGGAACACTACTGTACCATAAGAAATGATGAGGAAGATGGTTTCAGAAAAACCTGGGAAGGCTTTTATGAACTCATGTAAAGTAAAGTGAGCAGAAGCAGGAGAACATTGTAACAATAAGAGCAAAACTGTAAGGATCATCAACTGTGAAAGACTTAGCTACTCTGATAAAGACAATGATCCAAGATAATACCAGAGGACCAATTCCAAAGGGGGGAGAGAGAGAGAGAGAGAGAGAGAGAGAGAGAGAGAGAGAGAGAGAGAGAGAGAGAGAGAGAGAGAGAGAGAGAGAGAGAGAGAGAGAGAAACATGGAAATTTGTTCTTCATGACTTCACATGTATAATTGATATCATATTGCTTGTCTTCTCAAAGAATAGGAGAGAGGCAGGAGGAGAAAAGAATTTGGAACTCACATTTTTTAAAAAATGAATGTTAAAAAAATTTTAAATATTTAATGAAATAAATAAAATATATTTTTTAAAATACAAATGGATATTTACCATGTACCATTTTTTTTAACTGCAGAAAGGAGTGAAAGGTTAAATGATTCAACAAGTTTGGCTGAAATCCATTTATTGTTGTGCAGGTCTTATAATGAATGATGATGGGGAAGGGGAGGGAACACTCTCCACTCTTGACATCACACTGAGCCAACTAGATCAAACCATAGATAAGAAAAACAACGGCCAGAAAAATTTCCATTTATTCACTTCTTATTGACACATTCAAATGTGTTCACAAGGCTAAGGAAATCTAGTGTTAAGACAGATCACAACATCAAGATTAGTGTACAAAATAGGCTATAACTTTTTAAACCATAGTACTGATGGGCTAGAAATAGCTACTAAAAGTCATCAGGTCCATGGCCTGACCTCTGGTTGTGAAAATGGAAAATTATTTACTCTGGGAACACTCGTGTTTTACTGCTGAGTCACTTATCTATTTAGATAATTCAGATTTCCATTTTCCATGCTTTCTTTTTCCCCAAGCCTTTTTTCTACCTTTTTTCTTAATTCTTTCCAAGAAAGTCCAAAACAATCCATGTGAGAAGCAACAGCACTCAGAAATAAAATATTCAAAGTAGAAAGAGGATCATGGATGCCCAAGATACTGAAGAGATAAAAATGGACAGGGATTGGCAGCTGAGTAGTCATGTGAGGTTAAGGGGGAGAAGGACAAAAAGGACCCCAAGATTTCCAACCTAGATGTGGAAGAAGATAATGGTAACATCAACAGAGATAAAGGAGTCAGAAGTGAACTGAAGAAATGAAGGGGAGATTATGGATTCCATTTTGAACATGCCAAGTTTAAGGTTAAGGCAGGCCATCCAAGTGAAACTGTCCAAAGGGCTACTGGAAATGTTAGACTGGAGACTCAAGGGAAAAACAAATATGAGAATCATCAGAACAGAGTAGTGAAACCCTAAGCCTTGGGAATAAGTGAAATTGCCGAGGGAGAAAACATACACAAGCAGATGGAAAAAGACAAAGGAAGAAGAAGACTATGGGGCAGGAGGAGGAAAAAGCTCAAGTGGAGGAGATTGAAAGGAATCGTCAGAGGAGACCAGACAAGAATACTATGCAGAAGCCAAAGGAGGAAAGATTATCAAGGAAGAAGAGGCAGGAAACAGTGTCAAAAGCAACAGAAAGGTTGACTAGTCCAAGGAATGAAAATAGGCCATTGCGCTCATTGTGTTCAAAGTCAAATGAGTCTTCATTGCAACACTGTTTAAGTAAACAAAATTGCCATTCTTTGATACCCATAATAGAGAAGAGGCTACGAATACTGAAATTCATCACTCCATCAGCAAATATGAATATGACACATTATGAACAAGACATATTTCACACTAAAAAATCTGAGATGATTCCATTTCCTATTACATGTCAACATTTCCTCAATATTTGCAAGACCAAGAAACACCAATGATTTTTCAAATGTCTATTTTTCTACTTGTAAAGTCAACAAAATGTATTCAATCCAAAACTCTTTCCCTTCAGAACTCCAAGCACTTACAACAACCACTGTAACTCAGCCTGATAGACCAAGTTTTATTTTATGGCACAACAACCTATCAACACATAAATCTCAAGTTATCATCAGGGTTGGCTATCACTAAGTCTTGGATTTAAGCCACTTTGCCAAGTTAGCTGTTCTTTGCTGTCAAAATAAGTCACTTCCTAGGTTTTAAAATACTGTCCCCAAAACATTGTACAACTTATTTTTAGTAGATAAGATTTACAATGCAGCCTTCATGAGTATCATGGTTAATAATTCTATTTTAATATGGACTCATAAATAAAGTTATACATGTATCATACATAATTTTGCTCTAACCAATGACACCAAGAAATAATAAACATAAAAAAATCTACCATAAAGTCACCGACCCAGCTGTAGTAACAAATAGTGAAATACCTAAAACAAATAAAGATCAGTCCCTTCTCTACATTCTGTATCTCTAAGCCTAATTTAATGGAGCATGTTAATAATTTCCCACCATCCTTGCCTTTTGGGAAGATAATGATTCAGCTGAGTTCTACTCCTATGAAACTAACACTGTTTTTACCTAGCACTATGCAGTGGTATTGGGCAGCTAGGTGGCACAGTGGATACAGCACTGGGCCTGGAGTCAGAAAAATTTATCTTCTAGAGTTCAAATCCAACCTCAGGCACTTACTAGCTATGTGACTCTGGGCAAGTCACTTAACCCTGTTTGCCTCAGTTTCCCCATCTGTAAAATGAACTGAAGAAGGAAAAGGCAAACCACTCCAGTCGCTCTGACGAGAAAACCGCAAATGGAGTCATGAGGAGTTGGACACAACTGAAACAACTGAACAACAAATGTAGTAATGCAACTGATTAATGATGCTAGCTGAGGCATATACCTTTCCTGGCTCTGGGAGATTTTTCTAAGTTAGTCCCATTTTTAGGGCCCATTATTTTCAACAGCTTGGCTCTTCCAACTTCAGGACCACAACCATGGACCTCACTTCTGTCACTCTAAAATCAAATGACTGATGTCAATAACTAGAATAAGGATTACTATTCAGAAAGAGAAGGCAGCAAACTATAGTGAGCTAGGGATTCAGGGAGTGTTGGCTCTGCCACTAATTTACGGTGTAACCTGAGAGCAAGTCACTTGACTACTCTTCTATAAAATGATGTTATATTACATGATCTCTCAGATTCCTTCCAGCCCTAACATCCTCTGGCTCCAAAGGCCACCAAGAAATATGTCCCTGTCAAAGCCAGTTATTTCAGCTTCATAAGAAAGAATGCAGTATCTTTATGCTCTTTATATATTAAATTTCATCCATGAATTCAGGGGATACAATGCCAGGCCAGTCCTGGAGACAGGAAGACCTGAATTCAAATCTAGCCTCAATATACTTACTAGCTGTATGACTCTGGGCAAATCACTTAACAACTGTTTTTCTCAGTTTTCTTATCTGTAAAATGGTGATAATAACAGTCCCTACTTCTCAGGGCTGTTATAAGGCTCAAATGAGAAAATAACTGTAAAGTGCTTAGCACAGTGTCTGACACACACTAAGTATGACATAAACATTACTTATTATTATTATTATTTTTATAG
Source organism: Phascolarctos cinereus (assembly GCF_003287225.1). NCBI lineage: Eukaryota > Metazoa > Chordata > Mammalia > Diprotodontia > Phascolarctidae > Phascolarctos > Phascolarctos cinereus. Next base: position 193,267,425 of record NW_027556098.1, read on the forward strand.
GGCTAGTGGGTACACTTCTTAAACTGAAAGTGAGGGCAATAAAAGAAATGTCAGTTAAGTAGCAACAGTAATTCTTATTTGGAGGCAAATTTTTTTGTTATATTCCCAGTAATACAGAAGGGTACAACAGAAGTATTTTTCTCTTCCAAATTAGTGTCTATTAATTCTTACTCCCACCTAGAAGTTTATTGCAGGGAGGTGGCACAGTGGATAAAGTGCTAGACCTGATGTCAGGAAGATATCAGCTCAAATCCAATATTCCTTAGCTGTGTTACCCTGGGCAAGTTACTTAATCTCCATCCGCCTTAGTTTCTTCATCTGTAAAATGGATATTATAACAGTAGCTACCTTCTAGGGTTGATGTGAAGATGAGATAAAATATGTAAAGTATTTTATAAACCTTTAAGCATTATATAAATGCTAGCTAATATTATTATTATGATTAATAATAATTAATGTTACAGTCCAGCAAGGGGTCTTACCTTAATTTTATTTATTTACTTTAAGGGGCTTTCTATTGAACCAATCAGTTTTTAAATGATATGAAACCATGAACATAGCAAAAGAATTACAATAAATTAATTTAAACTCTCTTAGCTTAGAATAGTGCTTTTGTTAGCCTATGAGGTATCAGGTCTATCTCAAGGGCTAGACAGGAACAAACTGGGCATGAAGGAAGACAAGTAAGCCAGCCAATTTTTTAGCACATCTCTAATCAGGTCTTCAGAATTTACCTAAACTCTTGGGCTTGTTATGAAACCAGTAGCTCTACAAGTAGGTACTAAGTGCTTCCAACATGCCTGGCACTGCTCTAAGCACTGGGGCTTACAAAGAAAAGCAAAAATCTGATGATAATCTACTCTGGACTAATTCATATATCCACCTATGGGAACTGAAACAATCAGCCTTGAAATTCCAAACACTGTAGTTTCTTTTTTCTTTTTCTCCCACAATGGAGTGTATTTTCTCATAATAATAGTAGACGTTTTTAGAGCAATGTAAGGTTTGCAAAGTATAAAGATGAGGATGAAGCTTAGCACAGAGGCAGCCATCCACTCCCTTTTGGACAGTTCTAGCCCAACTATAACTGAGTTGAATTTGAACACAGATATGAAGCAATCAAGAGAATAGCATGGAGTAACAGATGACAAGACTCGGAATCAGGAAGAACTGGGTTCAATTCCTGCCCCTGACCCATACTAGTTGTGTAACCACAGATTAAGTTCTCCATATCTCATTTTCCTCCTCTGTAAAATGAAGATAACAACACTTTCTGTACCTAATTCACAGGGTCAAATACAAGGTGTCCCAAAAGTCTTAGTACTGTTTTTAAACCACCACTCTTTAATGATGTATACTGTAGATGTTTTTCTGATCTGTATTAGCAGAGGTATTTTTCACACTATAAGTTCCCCATACCATGAAATCATGGTGATGGACCATACTCTACCCCACACAAGAGAAAGAGAGAGACAGAGAGGACAAGATGAAAATGATGGCCATCATACATTTGTAAATTAATGAAATGCAATCAGGTATCATCTATGTAATATGGGGTATGACAGAAGAATTTCTATAAGAGACTCCTAAAAAAACAAATGGTACCTCACAACGAAAGTGAAATCAATAAAATCCAAGATGATTGTGATACAATTTAAAATGTTCCATTCACAAGCCACTTGTAGTGCTGTTGCTGATGTTCTTTCCAATTTAAGGCTGTTTCATTTTCCATCTTTGAAGGCATTTATATTTGGCGTGGAGGGGGACAGACTATTAAGCAGTAACTTACTATTAAGTTAACTTATTAACTAGTAACTATTAAGCATTTATTATGTGTCTGCTATGTGCTACATGTTATTACAAGAACAAAAATGGCACTGCCCTTGCCCCTCAAGGAGTTGACATCCTATTAAATGCAAGCAAGTACATTATTTCTTGAGGTAGAAGAGGGCTAGCAACTGGAGGGATCAGGAAAAGTCTTTGTCACATAAGAGCACTGAAGAAAGCTACACTTGTCATTAACCACAGCATTAACTTCCCAGGGCATATGCCCTTGAGTTTTCTATATTCATCACCCATTGGAGAAAGGAGTTAACATTCATTGCTTAAAGAGTCCAGGATGATCAGAACACGCTGCCACAGTTCTTGATAGGTGGATATGTGAATCAAGGCAGAATAGATCACCCTCTATTTTTCAAAAAATTCTCATAGATTTTATGAACTACAGCCAGATATATTGGTGCCAAGAAAATCAATGCAACGGAATCCAGCAAAAAATGGGATCTTAGGTTGGACTATTAGAGCATCTTCAAATAATTACAAAGCAAACTACTTCAGGAACAAGGGATGCTGCGAACCCTCACTGACATGCCACTTGCCCACAATAAATCAACAGTTAAGACTGAGCAAGGCACATGTGCCAAATAGCGTGGTAAAAGAACAGAAACATCTGAGATGGAAGAAAACTTTTATTTTTTTTTATTATAATCTCTCCCAGACGTAAGAATATGAAATGAAAAGGAGAGGTGATCACAGTCATTAAAAGTTAAGTATTTGAAAATATTTTAAGGGGAGTTAAATTTCATTCCAAGTTGTAACCTGAGGTTCTCTAAACAGAAAATCACGCATATGTTACTTCATGTGGTGCCCAAGTGTCAAAAAATCAAATCCACATTATAATAACTCTACAGAAATGAGTACTTGCTGAAGACCTTGTTCACCTCTTCTCCCTTAAGAAGTCAAATTTCTTGCCAGGGCCCACTTAGACTTAAACCTCACTCTGATCCTTTCAGTGGGTGAGAAGTACACAAAAAGTGGAGTCAGCAAAAAGTTACTGTTGGGGGGGGGGTAACGGGGGGGTCTCAAAAATATTTAATTGAGCACCTATGCCTGCCCAGATTTGTGCTAGGCATTGTGGGACATAAAAAAATAGACTAAGATTTGCCTGTGCTTTCCAAAAGCTTACGATGTTTAGCAGGGAGGCAAGATTTGCACGTATGCAGCAATTAGACACAAAACACACTTTCTACCTATGTGACCTTAAGCAAAGTACTTAACATCCCCGGGCCTAAGTTTCGGCACATGTAAAATGCAAGGGGGAGGGGGCAATACATTCTGAAGGTTCTTCCAATTCTACAACAATGATTCTAATAGATAGCATGATAATAGCTAATATGTATATGGCACAATATAATTATAATGTGTTTTACATGTATCATCTCACATTTGTGCCTTAAACCTTGAGGTCTTCCTGACTTCAGGCCCAGCACTCTATCCACTGATGCATACAGGTTTCTACCTTTTTTGGTCCTACCTCTTTTCTAACAGATCTTAATTTTTTTTAATAAATATTATTGTTTTCTTTTATTATTTATTATTATTTTTATTATTATTAAGTGAGGCAATTGGGGTTAAGTGACTTGCCCAGGGTCACACAGGTAGTGTCAAGTGTCTGGTCTGAGGCCAGATTTGAACTCAGGTCCTCCTGATTCCAGTCCCAGTGTTCTATCTACTGCACCACCTAGCTGCCCCCAACAGATCATTTCTGTTTCAAATTTATCACATTATAGTTACAAATTATCAGTAGTTCAGTTTTAAATTCAAATCTCCAGTGACTGCCCCTCAATAATGTTTTATGTCTTCTAGTAACACCATATATATAATATATATATATATATATATATATATATATATATATATATATATAAAAATATATATATACACACACATATGTTCACTTCTCTAAGGCCATGTGCATCTTGCCATTTTGAATTTCTAATTTTAACTGATGCCTCATTCAACTCAAACAAAATGTATCAAACATTACAGCTTATTTGATTTCATGACTTCGCTAGCATTGTTTCCTGGCTTTTATCATTCAGTGCTAAATTCTCACATTTCTATGTCAATTTGTAAATGTTTCAGCATAAATTTAAACTATTCTATATACACAGAGAAATGTATCTTTAGGGTAAACCTCAATTTGAAAATTCACACCTGTAGGGAGCTGAAAATCCCCAGTTCTCCTGGACTGAACTGATTTGGTGCATTACCCTCGACCCAAACATTCATACTCTTACTGGGGGAAAAGAGAAGGCCTCAGCAGTCCTTCCAATTTCCAAATAATCCAAGCAGACTGACAATGTAATGCTTGTATCACAAGGTATTGCTTCTACCCATAAGTTGCTTGTTCAACATAACTTTTCATCATTCCTCTGCAATTCTTTGTTCTTGATTAGTGCAACTAAATGAATTCCATGAAGTGGCTGCAAATATATTTGAATTTGCGCTATTCAAAGTTATAATTAAATAAAATATACTAATTCCATCTCAATGGAAATATACAGTGCAAATTTGAATGACATGGTCACTTTATATTCTAGGTCATATTAATCACCTAGCCTAATAGCGGCAGACTGGATAGACCCACTAGGCCTGGAGTCAGGAAGACCAAGATCAAATCTGGCTTCAGACACTTAGTAGCCGCATGACTGTGGGCAAGTCACTTAACCAAGTCTGCCTCAGTTTCCTCATTTGTAAAATGAGCTGGATAAGGAAATGGCAAACCATTCCAGTATCTTTGCCAAGAAAACCCCATCCTGAAGAACTGGACACAACTGAAATGCCTGAACAGTTTCGTAGAATCACAGAACAGTGGACTGGGTTGGTAGCAGGGGCGGGGTTGGGGGGGAAAGGGAGAGAGATGGTGAGGCACAAAGAACTTTATAGTTCAACAAGTTCAATTTATTTTCCAGATGAGAAAACTGAAGTTCCAAGAGATGAAGTGACTTCTTCTAGTACAAAGCTAGTAGAAAGGGGCAGTCAGGTCTTAGCCTCAAGTAGAGTGATGCCCAGGGCAGTGGTCTGACCTGTGGATCGTGGATTGAAATACTCATCACCAAGATGCCATTGTATGTGTCCAGGATCTCAAACCACATTCCCTTGTATGCGATCAATTTATTCTTGATGTTAAACAGGCTACTGCCAATGCCTGTCAATAACTTCTAATATTTTTGTCAATGACTCTCTAGTCTCCCTCCCCCCGTCTTAACTTTGAGCTTAAATATACATACATTGGACAAATGTACTTTTCTTTAAAGGCAATTTTTTAGGAATACATTTGAATTTGCAGACCACATAAAGATTCCAAGACTAGAAAGAAATTTCACATAGTAAGATTACTTTCATTACTAATGATCTCATTATCTCATTTAAAAAAACCCATCAATGTGATAGATGTGCCAATCTGTCCTATCAATTACAAAATCTCCCCAATCTCAGAAATAAATTGTCTGTCTCTAGCACAAATTTGCCTAAAAACTAATAACTGACACATATATTTCTTTAACTTTTACAGCATATTTTACATATATTATCTGACTAGAGACACATAACCACCCAGAGAAGGCGAGTCAAACAGTTCTTGTTATCCCATTTTACAGATTAGGAAACTGAGGTTCAGAGCGGTTAAGTGATTTGCCCATGGTCACACACCTTTAAGTGTCAAAGGTAGGATCTGAATACAGGTCTTCCTGATTCCAAATCCAGCACTATGACATGCTGTTCATAAACAAAACAAAATAAAACAAAACAAAACTAAAATAATATCATGGATATTTAAAACATTAACTTACATAATTTTAAGAGCTTACAGATCCATCTGATTAAGACGTTATTAAGAGAAGATCCACAGACCCCTAGAGATTTCAGGGGATACATAAAGTTGGATGGGAAATAAATTACATCCATATTTTCATTAATCTTTGGTCCCCTTTGTAAGCTTATGCTGCTTTATACACTTAAAAACATTATTCTAAAACAGGGTCCACAAGCTTCACCAGACTGTGAAAGGTGACAAAAAAGGTGAAGGATCCCTGATCTAATTCAGCCCTCTCCTTTTTTACAAGAAGAGACACCTGCAGGCCCCAAAGAGGCTAAGAGATATGACTGATGTCAGTTAACCAAGAAATGGCAGGCTAAAGACCAGAATGCAAAAATAATCATTTCACAAAGAAGACAAGGCTCTAGATTCTACTTTCCCAAAATGATGAGAGAATCTATGGGGAAGCAATGAAAACTGGCCAGAATTTATCAGGTTCTACAACACAGAAATGGGAAGATGAATTCTGTAAGCCAAGCAAAAAACATCTGTCAGATAAACACAGTCCAAAAGGACAATTATGTTTAGAATTTCTTTCTTCTGGAACACTAACGACTTAATTTAGTTTCATTTTCTAGTCAACCACTTTAAAAAACTATTAAAAATATTCTTTTCTCCTTAAGTAACAGAGGAAGAATACTGAAATGACCTTAAGAGACAGCAAAGTTGTCCTTTACAAAGGAATCTTCCGCTAACTGACATGTGCTAACTGTAAACCTGGAAGAAATATTGTGGCCTTGGTTTTCCAGAACTGCGCAGGCTTGTCAAAGGTCAACCAAGTCTCCAAGCAAACAATGTCGGTATTCATTGCCCATAAGAGTCAGCCTTAAAAGAAAATGGGTAATTTTATCTATTTTGAAGGTGGTATTAGTTTCTTAAAACAACATGATGCACAGGAAATGTCCATTAAAAAATGGAGTAAGATGTAGTTCTAAGTCTCCCTACTCAAAGATGATAGATAATCTCAGATCATGAGGTAGAGTTGTTTAACTCTTTTAGGCCATACCAAATTCTTTTGGGGCCACCTCTGGAGGAGTAAAACGAGGACAGTGGAAAGAACACTATATTTACAGTCATGGGACCTGTGTTCTAATCCCTCCTCACTGTTATCTGTGTGACCTTGGTAAGTCACTTAACCTATCTCAGCCTCAGTTTCCTCATCTAAAAAACTGGAAGGTTAAAGACACGGGTTCTCAAAAGTGTTTTTGTAGCATGGACTGCTTTGGCAAGCTGGTGAAACTTATGAACCCCTTCTCAAAATCATGTTTTTAAGTGCCTAAAACAACACATGCAGGATTACAAAAGAAACTAATTATTCTTACATAACAGATACAATTATCAAAATACTAAAAAAAATAAAATAAAATAAAACAAGTTCAGGGACCTCAGGTTCAGAACCTTGTCTCTAAGGTTTTAATCACCCAGCTCTAAATCTGACCTTATGATCTTAACAGTAGTTAGGACAGTGACAAAAGGCCAGTCAGTGGACATTAGGATTAGAGGTCAATGATGACGTACACATTCAAAAATGTTGGGAAATCAAATATAATTCAATAGCCAAAGTCAACACTTGTCTATAATTTTTGTCAGTTACATAAAGATTCCAACTCTCACAATTAACAAAGTGTTGACTGAGCACAGTGGATACAGTGCTGGGCCTGAAGTCAGGAAGACTCAGCTTCTTGAGTTCAAATATGGCCTCAGACTCTTACTACCTGTGTGACCCTGGACAAGTCATTTAACCCTGTTTGCCCCAGTTTCTCATCTGTAAAATGAGCTGGAGAAGTTAATGGCAAACCACTCCGGTATCTTTGCCAAGAAGACCCCAAATGAGATCACAAAGAGTCAGACATGACTGAAAAACACAACAATTACGAGTTCAAGAGAAGGGAGAGAACAATATACCTATAATTATCAGGTAAGCAAAACTGAAACAAGGTAGTTTTCGGAACAAATGCCACATGAATAACATTTTAAAACCTACTTCTGCAATGTAAGAGCCTCTCCCACCCTACTCCATTATTTCTAGTTGTTGGATTTGTTTTTTTTTTCTTCCAATTTATTCATTATTTCCACTATCTGAAAATTAAGGACTTCAAAGGAATTTAGGTCTAAAAGCAAAGACTTATCTGAAAGCAGAAGACAGATTCCAAGCTTCCTCCAAAAAGCACACAGCTTTCATGTAAAGTTACATGTTTGGATGACTCTGTGAACTAAGTTTCAATTCAATTTCAATGAGGTCTAAGCTGAAGAAATAATTAGCCAAAATTTCAGAACATGGCCAGAGCTGTGTTTAAGCTAGTCTGGATTTAAACTGAAGCCAGGGCCCAAGTTTTTGTTTTTGGTTTTGCTTTGTTTTCCCTAGGATGTTCCATGTAGAGCTTATGGTCCAGTCGTTTTCCAAAAAGTTGGAAATTAATCTTATAGGGGCAGCTAAGTGCCACAGTGGATAGAGTACCAGCCCTGGAGTCAGGAGGACCTGAGTTCAAATCCAGCCTCAGACACTTGACACTTACTAGCTGTGTGACCCTGAGCCAGTCACTTAATCCCAACTGCCTGGCCAAAAAAAAAGGAAAGAAAAAGAAAAAAAAAAGAAATTAATTTTGTGTCTCATAAAACTAAGACTTATCTGTGTAAGAGTCAGCCTGAGTATTTAAGCAAACACGGCTAATTTCACCTCTTCTGTTTTCAGATACTGTAAGAGAGAGGGTGAGGCCAGCACACTGAAAAGTTATCCCAAGAATGGAGGAAGAAGGGAGGTGCTGTGTAGGCAAGACTGCAATGTTGGAGATGTGTTCTATGTGGGCATTCCAAGGGCAGGTACCCTCAGGGCAGAGAGGAATAAAACTTTGCTCCAGAGTTTGTGTTCCTATGTCCAAAGCTTGACTTATTCAGGAAAAAGAAGAATGAGATGAGGGTGGAAATTGGAATGCAGAATGAAATAAAGATAAAAGACAGGGGAATGAAATGGTGGCAATCCAGATGGGTAAGAAAGCATACATCGTGGATGAGCAAGAGTTAGGTGCCCAGGAGCACAGGCATTTTCCTAGGTATCTCTGATATGGAAAAACATCAATAATCATTGTTGTTGTTATTGTTAAGTCCTATCCAACTCTTCATGGCTCCATGTGGGGTTTTCTTGACAAATATACTGTAGTGGCTTGCCATTTCCTTCTCCAGATCATTTTACAGATGAGGAAACTGAAGCATTAAGTGATTTGCCTAGGGTCACACAGTTAGTAAGTGTCTGAGGCCGGGATTAAACTCAGGAAGATAAGGCCTGGCACTCTATCCACTGCACCACCTAGCTGCTAACATTTATACAGTGCTTATTATGTGTCAGGTACTGTGCTAAGCATTTTACAATTATTATCTCATTTGCTATTCACAACAACTCTGAGAGGAAGAGGATATCATCATCCCCATTTTATAGAAAACTGAGGCAAACAGATGTTTAAATGACTTGCTCAGGACACACAGCTAGTAAGTGTCTGAGGTAAAATTTAAACTCAAGTGTCCCTGCCTTCAGGCCTAGCACTATCCACTGCACCACCTAGCTGCCCTTGCATCAAAAGCGTGGGCATACCCTAGAAGCCTAAGGCTACTGCCAGATGTGGTAGCTTATGGCCTGGGTTAGGATCTGGGGAACAGAACAGGTATTGAAAACCTCTCTCTAAAGATTAGACTTGATTAGCATAAAAATTCAAGCATAAAGCAATGGATTTATTTCATAACAGAGGACTGAATAGACTGAAGATTCTGCAGAAATTTTCAGATGCTATTTTTTTCCTGATACATTTTAAACATAAAGCTAAGTGAAATTTTGTCTAGTCTTGCCAACACACCTGGAGGACAATTCAATGAGTCTGAAACAATTATTCACAAGTGGGTTCATTTTTTTTTAATGTCTAGTTTCATACAGAACATTCAGGGACGTATCAAGGGAAGTAAATAAATACTTGGAAATGGACCATCTGCTCCAAAAGAAATACTTTTATACCTATCAAAACCAACTGAGAGAGTCTTTAAGCTCACAAAGTAAATCTTCCTCCTGCTATGACACCATCTATGACTCTACTAGGTCCTTTTATTAATGAGTGCCAAGCAAACATCTAAATTCCAGAAAACAAATGTACTGCTCATCAGCCTGATAACTTTCAAATATGCCTCAACATATGCCCCTGGCCAATTCTTTCTTTTCACAATACATCACATTTGCCAAACAGCTGCCCATTGATGTTTTCAATTCCATTACAACAGATGGGTCATTAAAACTGGAAGCAGTTTGGGTTTTCAAAGAAGGAGTTGACTCCACTGATAGGAACACCTCTGTCCTCCATAACCCATAACTCTGCCCCAACACTTATTGGTAAATACTCTAAGTAACAATAACTTTAATATGTCACTTTAAGGATTACAAAACATTTTATATATGTCATTTCACTTATTATTATCACCCCTATTTTACAGATGAGGAAATTGGTCCAGAGATTAAGTGATTTCCTCAGCTTACATATCCTGTAAGTATCTGAGGCAGGATTTGAACCCAAGTCTTCCCAACTCAAAGTCCAAAACTCTATCCATTGTACCACGTAGCTACCTCTTCAACCAAACAAGTTGTCATACATAGTCATTCAAATTCTTGTCTTCAAGAGACTTCTCAATTTAAGCAGCTGACAAAAGTTCAAACATTAATTCCAGATAAAAACCAAGTAGCAGGCTAAATTAATAGCTAGAGAATCCTTGGGTGTCTTGGGAAGAGTCTCAACTATGTGGGTTTTTTTTCCCCTTTTAGCCATCTTGCAAATGAGAGAGTAGAGAAAGATCTGTCCTAAAGAATAGCTAAGAGGACATCACCACTTTGCCGAAAGAAAAACTAAAAGTACTTAGATCACTATCATTCTTTGAGCCCTTTATGAAGATTTTCATCTTTATTATTTCTAACTCAAAATCAGAAAATGTAGAGGTCCAATTCTTGATCCCACCACTGATTTATGGCATCCAGAAACACTATGGTAGTGTTATTTTAATTAAATTAGGATTATTAATTAATTATTAATTAATCAGAAATGACACCAAAATCATCACTGGTTTAGCCCCCTTTGGAAGAGGTTGGGCATTTCTTTAAGCCATTTACGAAGAGTTCATTTTGAGAATACAGATAAACAGAGAGGCAGGGTAGTATAGTGGATAGACTGCTGGTACTAGAGTCAGGAAGACTCGGTTCAAATCATGCCTCTCAATGCTGTGACCATGATGAAATCATTTACCCACATTTGTCAAATGGGGATAATACCTGTGAGTTTCTACCACAAAAGACCATCTTGAGGCTCAAATAAGTCAATAAACATAAAGCACTTTGTAAAGTTTTAAGTGTTATATAAATGTTAATTATTAGGGTTATAAATTCAATACAGTGGCATTCCTTATACAAGAATTATTTACTCTAAGAAATAACTCTTCTCTGTCTTACAAAAAGAAGAACCAATAGCCACACAAGTGACTTCAGAGACCGCGGTATCACACAGAAGCAGTATGTACCTAGGTCTCTGGGACATTTGCAAATTCCTTAACTTGTCTGTGAGTAGAAATATGCGAAGAATTGGGTAATGTCTCTACAACACTGAAGAATTTCTCTCAAAAATGCACTGTATAAACTGAAGGTAGCATTGAGCCCATTCACTCAACCTCCACTGCTCAACTATCTCCACTTGGGGACCTTTCTCAGGCCAACTAGTCTTTGAAAACACTGTGTGTGCTCTTTTAAATAAACAAATAAATCCTAGTTTTACTTTTTATTGAGATATAGCAACATCTGTTACTACTGTCATAGAAAAATACCAGAAAACTTCTGTACACAGGGAACTAAACATTTCGGAACTCAAATAGAATAGTAGGACGCTAAATGAAATGGCTTGACTTTTCCCTTAAAAATAAGGCAATGTTACCAAATGAACTCTGCAATCTTTTATCTTGAAAACCACAACTGATAAAAACATACTTTCCTATGACTCACGGAAAACAGCTGGACACATCTGTCAACAACCCAGCTCTTCAACGACAAAGAACCTTAAAGCTTTAATATACTTACATGTGAGGACTCAGTTCATAAAAATTTCTATTCCTGTAATCTTCCACTTTCTCTGGTGAATAAATGGGCAATGATCGGTATGGATTCACTGATATAACCACACTTCCAATGTATGTCTGTAATGAAAAATAAAAAAAAATTATCCATCAGTGTAGATAAACATCATTTTAGGTTAGAATTTCAGCATTTTTTTTTATCCTTCACAACACAGCATCATTCCTAACATGTGACTATTACTTGCATACTCTTCAGGAAAGTTTCAGAGTCTCGTAGCAGATGATCTGTCTTGTTTAGCACATTAGATGATGAATGAGAAGCAGAGATCTATTCTCTTAAAGAACTTTAAAAACTACCACTACCTGGGGCAGCTAGGTGGCACAGTGGATAGAGCACCAGCCCTGAAATCAGGAGGACCTGAGTTCAAATCCAGCCTCATATCAAACACCTGACACGTACTACCTGTGTGACCCTGGGCAAGTCACTTAACCCGAATTGTCCTATTAAAAAAAAAAACAACCTACAACTACCTAGCAAGGGGAAGGGGAGGAAGAAAAAAATGTTCATGATAATTTTATTATATATTTTAAAGGAATAGCAAGTTACACATGATAGATTTGTAATTTCATGAACAATTATATTTTTTATTATACTATGTTGTAGAAATACTTGTTTTATTCCATAAATCAAAAATAAATAAATAAATAAAACATGAAAACCACAACTACCCAAAAACATGTTGAATGCAACGCATACCAAAGATGGCTCTATTTTTCTCCAACATGTTATGTGCTCCCTTCTGCTCCACTTCCAGCACGAGCTAACAATATAGTCATGGTCTTCCCAATCTCTCCTTTACAATCCCCAATAACTGGCAATCAATCACTGTTCACGTTGGTGCCTTTGCACAGGCTGTCCCCTCCCCCCATCTCAGAGAGTCATCCCTAAAATGAAACTTTTTCAACTAAAAAGTTAGAAGAAAAAACCAAACTGAGAAAAATCAATCGATAAATCAAAAAAAAAATTGACATTACAATATGTAATGTTCTACACCCACAGACCCCTCCACTTTAGCAAAGGAGGCAGATATCTTCTCACAATCTTTTCAGGGTCAAGCTTACTTTTTGTAATTTTGCAATATTCAATTTTTAATTTTTTTGTGGATGCTGACCTATATATTTACATTGTTGTGGATAACGTGCGTGCTGTTTTCTTGGTTTTCTTTACTTCACTTTGTATCAGATTGTTTAAATCTTTCCATGTTTCTCTACATCATCATATTTTTTTTTTTAATGACAAATCCGCCACATTAGCATACCATGCTTTGTTTAGCCCTTCCCACAATTAATGGGTATCCACTTTGTTCCCAATCCTTTGCTACCCCCAAAAAATGCTACTATAAAGATACTGGTGTACATGAAGCCTTTCTTTTTGTCAGTGCTCTCCATCCATGCATGCCTACTAATGGAGTCTTTGGGTCCAAGAGTCTGGGCATCTTAGTCACTTTATTTGCATAACTCCAAATTGCTTGCCAGAATGCTTTAACTAATTAACAGCTCCACTAATAAAGTATTAGCGCATCTGTCACAGAATGGAAAGTGAGGAATTAGGAATGCTATGTTGATTTTCCCCCCAAATAATTTAAGAATCTGTCATAATCAGATAATTTTCTCAAGCTAGAAGACTTCATGTTTCATTTTTTATTATATTGTCCTTCCATGCAAAATTACCTGATTCACATAAATATACAATCATACATTCCAAAAAGGTCATACCTGCTATACTAACTTCACATTTAGCCATGACTGTAATTTTAGAACATGAACTAATACACAATAAATATTTAAGTCAGGCTTGTAAACAGCCACCCAAAAGTTTCTTAGCCCACTTACATTTTTACAAGAATCTCTTCTCCCAAGAAAAAGAACTCTTTTTAGGTGTAAATGGTGAGGTAGAGAATGTGATGTTTTATTTCGAAATTAATTTATCATCTACTTAGTAATAATTTCAACAGAAATAATAAAAAATGAGGAATGACACCTTAAAATTATAAATTTGCCACTATTTACATTCTGATTAAAGCGGGGAAACCTTATTTAACAAAAGAATAAAAATAACACCTTTATTTCTTTTTTTTTCCTTTTCTTTTTGGTGAGGCAATTGGAGTTAAGTAACTTGCCCAAAGTCACACAGCTGGTTAAGTGCCAAGTGTCTGAAGCCAGATTTGAATTCAGGTTCTCCTGACTCCAAGACTGGTTCTCTATCCAAACATCTTTATTTCTAACCTCTTTTTTGTTTGTGTGCTTATAAGATTTCACTGCTTTTTTTAAATGTAGTATAGATACTATCCATATCCTCTGATCTGTTTCACTTACAATCGGAGTATCATAGGCTAAATATTCCAACTTCCTTCCACCCCACTTTGCACATCACATAATTTCTTCCACATTTCTTTGTATTTTTCATATTTTCTATTTTTATAGTATTCCATCTAATTTCTATATCCCAGTTTATTCTAACATTTGCCAAGAGCTAGACACTCAAGAGAGCTGCAATAAGAGGAATGCCTACCCCAATGCCATTGAGCCTGGTTTTTCCTTAAAAGGTAATAAAGCGGTATATTAATGTAGTAGAATGCTATTGTGCTGTAAGAAACAGTAAACATAATGACTACAGAGAAGCCCAGAAAGACTTACATGAACTGATACAAAGTGAAGTGAGCAAAGGCAATAAAACAAAATACACAATCATTATAACACTATAAATGTAATGGATAGCCACCACAAAACAACTGAAATGAATGCTGCAAAATTACAAAGCACAAGCTTGGCCCCAAAGAAGAAATATGAAAAGACACTTCTTCACTCCCCCCACACTCCTTTGAAGAGCTTGTAAGAGAGAGCTTGGGCAAAATGTTGTATATATTGTCAGATTTTTTTCAATCTATTGGTTTTGAATGTTCTCCCCTTTCTCTTTTTCCTTTAAAAAAAATCTTATTGCTTTGTTATAAGCAACAGATCACTAGGAGGGGACAGTGGGAGAGGCACAGGAGAAAGCTAGGCAATTTGAAAACAAAAGATATCAATAAAAAAACCCCTATTTTCAAAAAAAGTAATGAAGTAATTCTTGAGACATAAATGGTCCAGAGAATTAAGTCTCAGATGATTCCCAGTCATCTAATTGCAAACGTTCAATTAAAAAAGGCATTAACTGACTCCCTGGATTGGGCACACGCTTCTGACCTGCATACCAAAATGGCCAAAAAAAAAAAAAAGCCACAGAGGAGCTGTGCCCAAATTAATCCGTGCCATATTTCTTGCTAAATATCCTTTAAATGTTATTAAGTAAATTTCTTCTTTGCTGGATATCAGAGGACTGCAAGTGTTTCCACCCAACCCAAGACCAAAAATGAACCTCAGAGGCTGGCCTGAGTCAGGCCTGGCCTTACATAATATCTTTCTATTTTTTACTGGATATACAAATAAAACCTCTCTACATATTTTTATACGGATCAGTTCAATTTTTCTTGTTCCTTTTAATAACTTTTCAGTAGAGGGATCACTAGATCAATGGATACAATCAGTTACCTGGTAACTTGCTGTATGCTACCAATGGTGGCAGCTGGCATTTTATTTTTCCTGTATTATACAAAGTCTTCCTTCCCTCCTTCCCCTTTGGGCAAGGCAATGTGAGTTTATTTCTACAACAGATTTTAACAGAATAATTTTTAAGTACGAGTCAAGAAAATCCACTCATTGCTAAATGAAGACATTCCCATGGTAGGTGGGAAGAATTAGCTGAAGACTGGAGAGGTAAAGTTCCCTTGAGATATACAAGGGGAAAACAGGGTACTAGTAATTTCTTGAATACATTGTTTAAATTAAAAAAAGAAAGAAAGAAAGAAAGAGAGAGAGAGAGAGAGAGAGAGAGAGAGAGAGAGAGAGAGAGAGAGAGAGAGAGAGAGAGAGAGAGAGAAGAGAGAAAGAAAGAAAGAAAGAAAGAAAGAAAGAAAGAAAGAAAGAAAGAAAGAAAGAAAGAAAGAAAGAAAAGGAACCTGTCAGACACAAAGTTTCCTTTAACGTTGAGACATTTAACATTCTCTTTAATACTGAGACAGTGGCTAAACCCTTGATAAAATCTGCCTTGGTAGCATTATTGCAAACAAAAGAAACTATATACAGCCTCCATGTCTCATACTCCCAAACGGAGGTTTACAGATCATTATACTCCAGTTTACCTAGTGCCAAGAAAATGAATTGCACAAACCACTGCTGACAAGTTATCGTAAGTATCCCTGGGTTGAAACTGAATACTAAGTAGACTCTTTGTAATGCTCATGGTTTTTCAGTAAACCTGTTCCCCATCTGTTAGCATTGCATGGGTCCCTAAATTACATTATTCTCCCTCATTTTCCCTTGTCCCACATAATTTAATAGCTGGGAAACTGGCCAGCCAGGGCTAAGATTCTCAGTCCACAGAAAACAAGAGTGTCAAAAACTGAACCAATACAGTACGGAATACTAGGAAGTATAGGTTTTTTACTCAACAGCCTCTCCCCCAGATAATAGGTCTATCATCTACTATGATTCCCAGACTCTTCATTTAAAGAGCTTCTTCCTCAAAAAAGAAAAAAAAATCTACGTGTGCTAGCCAAGGCTTTAAGTAATCCCATGTGTACCTTGGGAGAAACTTCACTGTTCATGGTGACAACCCTCACCAAACTGAGTCACTACCAGAAAGCAGCTGACAGGGTGGGGTTTGAGGAAGCTGTCCTGGATTTGGGCCACTGAGCAGATCCCAAAAAACTGTCAGGGAAGGGCTCCATTTAAGTCATTTCACTGCTTGGTTAAACCTCAGAGCTCTTGAAGGAACCAACCATTCTGGCACAAACCAAAGCAATTTCTCCTGTCATTGATTACGTGGAAACAAGACTGGCAAGCATGTTGGGTTACACCAACAATAACAACTGGGCACTGGCTTTTTCCCTCTGAAACATGTCATTTCAGAACACAATCTAAAGTTGCTGTTTTCTAATTGTATCATGCTCCAAAAGTACAGGAGCCAGACCAAAAACATACTATCATAAAGCAGTCAATGCTTCTGAAAGACATAGTCCCAATGGCTGGGCGCCACATGCCCATTTTAGCACTAAATATACCAAGAAAAAAATGATGAGCTGTCTGGAAGAAAGGCACCAACAGCATTTAAGTCAGTGATGCCTATGTGAATGGCCTCCTTTAGGGCATTAGTGATGGCACGAAGGAAAAGTTCCTAATGCCCACACAGGGATACAAGGCTACTGTGGTGTGGCTGAGCTAATGTATTCTGTCAATTTTACCTATTTTAAAGGGGACCCTAGAACTCAAGTAGCAATCCAGAAGATGCTCAGCTAGTATTTTATTGATTCAGCCAGGTAACAAAAATTTTTTAAAGTAAAAAACAAAATAAAACAAACAAACAAAAAACCCTTTCTACATAATGAACAGCATTCTATGAATCAAGTCCAATAAAGTAGTCCAACCTCCTCATTTTACAAGTGAGAAACTGAGGCCCAGAATGAAAAACTGAGGTTAAGTGACCTGCCTGGGTCCATGCAACTATAAATGGTTGCGATGGGGCTTGAAGGCAGGTCTTGCTGATTCAGATCCAATGCTCCATTCCAATTAACCACAGTGTGCCACTCACATAAGAGTATGTAGTATTAGCAAATTAAACTGATTAAATAAAAGCACAACAAAAAACTACTCTATTCGGTAACATTTTTAAATGAATTCAGACTTTATCAATCCTAACAGCACCAACATATATGTATGTGTGTATATGTTTGAGATGTTTACTCAGCCTACAGAAAGCATTTTTTGCATATTTATTATACCACATCATCCTACATATTTTGTAAGAGCTAAATAAAGCTCAAAATTCAAACTCCTAACAATGCCATGGACCCATAGGGGCCCCACAGATCCTAGGAATAGCTACTCTAGTTCAAACTTCCATTTTACAGAAGATAAAACTCAAGCCCCATAGAAACTATATAAACTGCCTGAGCTCAGACAGTATGGACTGTGTCCCTACATGTGCCACAGTTTGGACCGGTCCCTAGATGATTTACTGCGCTTTTTACTTTCTCATCAAAATATGCTATTCCTACATAGTTACAAGCCTTAATTTCTCTCCATGCTCTCATCATTTGATTCTATGTTTCTCTGTTCAAAAAGGCAACAACATGTTGGGTCAATAATTTAATTTTTCACCTCCAAAGACCAGACATCGTCAAAGCAAGAGAACATAAGAACATTCCTGAGCCAAACAAAACAATTTCCTGAGTGACATTCATCATCTTTCTAGAGAGATCTTTAACAATGATACTCCATGCTAGGACTGCTTATACGCTGTGAATGAGCAACACCTTCCTAGGCAGAGCTCATAGAACTATCAACATCAACCATCTAGAACACAACCAAGAACCCAAAAGCATGCGGCCTTTGCACCATAATGGCAACTGGTACAAATCCCATGCGTGTAACTCTGTAAGAAAATTCATAAGGAACTCATGCAGCAACTACTCATTGCTATTTAAGAAAAAAGGTCTACAAAGAGAATGGAGGGAGAGAGGGAGAGTAGAAGGGATGGAAGAAGGGAGAGAGAGAAAGAGGAAGGGAAGGAGAGAAAGGAGAAGGAAAGAGGGAAAGAAAGTGGAAATAGGAGGGAAGGGGAGGGGACGGGAGTAAAGGGAACTTAGCATGTGTCAGGCATTTTACAAATATTAGCTCATTTGATCCTCACAACAATCCTGTGAGATAATTTGTACTATTATTTCCATTTTACAAGTGAAAAAAAAAACTGAGCAAAGGAAGGTTAATTGACTTGCCCAGGATCACACAGCTACTAAGTATATGAATCCACATTTGAACTCCGGTCTTCCTGAATCCAGGTCCAGCCCCCTGTCCACTCTATCACTTAGTTGCCTCTAGAAAGGAGTATACTGAGAAGAAGCAGGGACATCTATTGACAGTTTGACCATATCAAAGGAGACTCCTGTCTTTGTGAGGCAGAGCTGCACAGGGATTATCTTGCTTATCTTCATGTGGTTAACACTAACACAGAAGGTAAGTGACTTGAATCACACAGTGAATGGTGGAACCAAGACCTGAAGAATCCCAAGTCTCTTCATTGATTTAGATTTTTTTAAAGGAACCCCACCCCAACACACACACACACACACACACACACACACACACACACACACACACACACACACACACAGAGCCCTTGCAGCCACAGCTGTGTCCAAAATGCTTTGGGGAGGGGGAGGAAAAACACCTGTCAGGATGTTTTCCTCATCACAGGAAACCGGCCTGATATCAATGTTCTACGAGAAGAATTGCCAACATTTTTGTAGTGAGGAGTTTTCCGCCAGTTAGGTTGTAATACATGATTTCAACATTCACAAACTATAAAGAACAAGAAAAAAAAGAACTTTTTATAATGCTTTTTTTTTAAACCCAAAGTTTAAAAGAATAAAGCAATGGTAGACAGTATTTTATTAGTTTTCATTTGTTGTGGTTAAAAAAAATCGAACAATCTCATAAACCAACCAATACAAACTGGAGATATTTGTTTAAACATATTAATGAAATACTAGAGAAGCAATGTGGTACAGTAGATAAAACACTAGGCTAGAAGACAGAAAAGACCTGGGTTCAAGTGTTGCCTCTTAACTCACATTGACTGTGACCCTGGGGAAGTCATTGAATCTCTCATTGCTTCAGACAACTAACATTATTTCTTTTCTTTTAACTATTTTTTTAAAATTTGAGTTCCAAATTCTCTGCCTCCTGCCTCAATAACCTGTCAATGGGTATTGAGAAGGCGAGCAATATATCAATTACACATGTGAAATCACATAAAATATATCTCCATATCAGCCATGTGGCAAAATAAGATGAAATAAAAGCAAGAAAAATAAAGAAAGTGAAAAAATAGGCTTCAATTTGCACTCAAGAGTTCATCAGTTGTCTCTCTGGATGTGCATTTATCAGGATTCCTTCAGAACTATAAGACCATAAGGTTCAAAGAACGTGCCAACACACATTGGCAAAAGGTTGATAGGAGTTCCCTCTACTAAGTCCAGCTCCCAACCCTGTGCATTTGCAGGAGCAGCTCCCACCCCCATAGGAATAGATTTCAAATACCGATTACTGAGTCTCAACTGGCATCAAGGGGATATGACAATAAACCCATAGAGATGGCCAAATAACTGCTCTGGCCTTCAAAAGCCTGAGCCTGTAAGGAAAAGGACTGTGATCATGGTACTGACAAATAGAGTCTTTCACCTAAAAACGTGATGCTGAAATCTAGTTTCACCTGGTAGTCCGAGAAAATCAATCAATTCACATGGCTATATAATGACTTCCACAGAATAAAGCTGTTGTATACTATCACCACTGATCTCTAATCCGTAAATGTCCACCATATTTGTGCAGGGCCCCCATACACAAAATATGTATATGAGTGTATTCACATACACACATATCACACAAATATGGTATATATGCATGTATATTATATATGTATACATGTGTATATACACATATACATTACCTATATGTATATACATGTGTGTTACGTGTGTGTGTGTGTGTGTGTGTGTGTGTGTGCACGCACACGCGCGCCACTAAAAGCCATGATCCCTGTCCTCAAAAAGCTTGGAAAATGGTTGGCTGTTGTCCATCATTCTTGAATAGGACCAAATGACATCACTAATTAAATAATGAAACTAAACAACAAAGATATCAGATCACAAGATTATAGACTTAGAGCTGTAGAGCCCCTTAAGTCCAACTTCTTCATCCTAAAGATAAGAAAAATAAACTGAGAAAGGTTAAGAGGGTTGGTCCGGAGTCACAAAGGTATTAAGTGTCTGAATCAGAAGTTGAACTCGGGTCTCCCTGACTCCAAGCCCAGTGCTTTATCCACCTACCCACTATACATCATCAGTGCTATAATTGTAAAATCAGTGATAAAGTAAATAAATCAGTGATAATAAGCTTATAAGGAAGAGATTACCACAGATTAAAATGACCTGGAAAGATTTCATGGACAAAAGGGAGTTGAACCAAGGTTTTTAGGATAGGTAACTTTTGAACAGACAAAAAGCAGGGAGGGGAGGGTCTGCAACTCGAGAGAAGAGCACAGGGAGCAAAGAGTTTATGGAAAGGAATTGAATACTATAATGCTAGAAAAATAGGTTGGGGACAAACCTTGAAAACCAAAGTATCAAGTCAGAACTGCATCCTGCAGAAGGCACACAATCATCAAAGATTTGTTACAAGAGGAAAAACATGAATCAGAAGTATCTGGGTTCAAGTCCTCCTGATACATACCAGCATAGCAGCTGGTATGGGCAAGTGCCTTAACTTCTCAGTGTCCCAAACAACTCTTCCTAAGATTAACTTCTTATATAGACCAGTTGCTGGATCTACATTGGTGGAGACAATCTCCACAGTGACAATCCCCTAATCCCCACAACCTTGAAATCATAGGTCCAGACTGGGAGACAAATTATCAAAATTAAAATACTTGTAAATATTGATTTGGCAGTGATGTGGAAAAATGGACTGCAGGAGGAGAAAGGCTGGAGGCAAGGAGAGAAGTTCAAAGTCGTGTGGCTGCAGTAAGTAAGCAAGTGCCAAGGAAACCTACAGTCCAACACAGCCCTCCTTGTGGCTCTGCAGACAGACTCACCAAAGCAAACAACAATCTAGGGCTGGACATTGATTAAGCACTCACAGTAGGGGCAGCTAGGTAGCACAGTGGATAGAGTACTGGCCCTGGATTCAGGAGGACCTGAATTCAAATCCTACCTCAGACACATAACACTCACTAGCTGTGTGACCCTGGGCAAGTCACTTAACCCCATTGCCTAGCCAAAAAAAAAAAAGAGAGAGAGAGAGAGAGAACTCATAGTTAGGTAAACAGGTTTTGTTTTATTGTTGTTTTGTGTAACTTTAGTTACACATTAGTGGCAGTAATGCAGTACACAAAACTGGTACAACCTGCTACACTGCTTTTTTCTAATATGAGATCCTATTTTATGAATCAACATTTTCCTATGACACTCAAATCTAAATGTGGCCAAATGAACCAGTGGCAACAGAGATGAACTCTGAAGACCAACTAAAGTAGAGGACAAAAATCCTAACCACCTTTCTTTAGTAAGCTCACAAAGTGCAAGGAGGTACAGTGGATAGAGCTCCGGGCCTGGAGTCATAAAGACCTGAGTTCAAATCCATCCTCAGATACTAGCTGTGTGATCCTGGGCAAGTCACTTAAACTTGTTGGCTTCAGTTTCCTCATCTGTAAAATGAGCTGGAGAAGTAAATGGCAAAACACTCCAGTACCTTTCCAAGAAAACCCCAAATGGAGTCACAAAGAGTCAGACATGACTGAAAACAACTGAACACAACTACACACATTATTTCGTTTGAAGCCCACAACAATCTCATGGGGTATATACTGTGGGTATTATTATCCCCAATCAATGAGCACTTATTAAGGCTTACCCTATGCCAGAGCAGGATGAAGCACTGAGAATACTAGGAAAAAGTAAAAACGGTCCCTGTCCTCAATGCTTCTACTTTAATGGGGAGGAGGGAGATAACATGTAATCAAATGGGTATCTATTTGTAAGCACTACAGAATGTATAATTTACTATATTATTTATTTACTATACATATGTACACATACACACACATATAATATGTTTATTACTTACATAGTAAGACTATAAGCTCCTTGAGCAAACAGAGCAAGGTAAACAGAGGCCTTTTTCTTCCCCCCCAAATGACCTCCCCCAGGTCATACAGCTAGTGAGTATCTGAGATAGGATTCAAACTCAGGTCTTCTTGACTCCTAAATGTGACACTATATATACTGCACCACCTATTAGGCAAATTTCTTCATCTTGTGAGATTTAATTTCTTAATCTCTAAAACTGGGATAACATATACTCCTATGGTCTACCTCATAGGGTCTTTGTGCTGAAAGTGCTTTAAAAAAAAATAGGCAGATGGGGCAGCTGGGTGGTGCAGTGAGTAGAGCTCCAGCCTTGGAGTCAGGAGGATCTGAGTTCAAATATGGCCTCAAGACACTTGACACTTACTAGCTGTGTGACCTTGGGCAAGTCACTTCACCCCAACCGACTCACCAAAAAAAAGGCAAAAAAAAAATTTGGCAGGTGCTACATAAATATGGACCACTATTTTAAAGCAACTTGTGGAACTGTCTACTAATATACAGGTAAGTTATTACCACCAGTGAAATCACTGATCTTTGGAAATATTTAAGTATCATTAGTAATAATTTATGAAGTTATTAATTAAGCCAAGCCAAAGACTCAATTTTTCTAATAAATAATTAAGAACAATAATAATGCCTCAGTTGACTTCACATCATTTTTTCCCCACCCAATGACTTACCTGTTGTTAAACAGCAACATTTCCCCAGTCATTTAGACTTAAAACCTCATGGTCATCTTTGACTCCTCTTTCTTTCGCGCTTTTCATTTCTAATCTGAAATCAATTTGGGGGCATTACTTCCTTTTTTGTCATTTATGCCTTCCTTCTCTTTTTTTCAGCCAATTCCCTAACATAGGTGAAGAACCTTTTTTCATTAGACTAAAAAGTGTGCCCCAAAGGAGTGCTCTTATGGACAGAGGAAACTGTACATACAGTTTTTAAAGGAGGGGGAAGGACTACTAAAGGGCACTAAAGAGGGATCTGTGGGATAGATACCTAAATCCAGAGAGTCAGAAGCAGAACTGGGCGACAAATGAGCAGGGTTGTCTTGAGAACTACCTCAAATGGGAAGCTTCCAGGGCTAGAAGGGACCTTGGGGTCATACAGCAAATCTTTTCATTTTAAAGATGAAGAAACTGAGGCCCAAAGCCTCGAGTGATGTGTTCAAGGCACGCCAGTAGTAAAGGACAGAACCAAAATCTGAAATTATGGCCATGCAATTCCAAATACAGAAGTCTTTCCACTATGTGATGCCTTACTCTACACAACAGTAAGACATCCATGTAGAAATGTTCAGTACGTTTGAACACGACTGGGGATTAGCACTCAAGGAAAGACAGAAATTGGGGAGTTATAAAGAAAAGAAGTAAGTTAAAGATATGGGCATATCTGACATCTCCAAAAGAAAGAGTACATACACAGCAGAGCAAAGGACTGAGGATTAAATTACAAAAAACCCCGGAATTTAGAGGGTAAAATGAAGAGCCAGTATGGAGGCCACCAAGATGGAATGAGAAGGGGATAGGCTGGGGCAGCTAGGTGGCACAGTGGATAGGGTACTGGCTCTGGAATCAGGAGGACTTGAGTTCAAATCTGACCTCAGACACTTGACATTTATTAGCTGTGTGACCCTGCACAAGTCATTTAACCCTGACTGCCTCACCCCCCCCAAAAAAAAAAGGTTTTGAGAAGGGGATAGGCTGACATCTTTCCTGCCAAGGCAGGAAAGAAGAAAGAGTCAGTCAGTACTTTAAAGTACTATAGATAGGTCAAGGAGAATACAAACTGAGAAAAAGCCATTGAATCTAGTGGTTGGAATGTTATCAATGACCTTTGAAAGTATAGTTTCAGTAGAAGGGAAGAAGCTGAAGTCAGATTGGTGTCAGCTGAGTAGAAAGTGGGTAATGAGTAAGTAGAGGAGGTGGCTACAGTCAGAATTCTGGGAGGAACAAGAAAGAAAAACAAAATGTTAACCAAAAGAAGCAAAGCAACAAGGTCATTTAAAGTCCCCAAAGTTGAAATGGTAGCATCTCCCAGTTCAAACAGAGCTCATCTATGCAATCTCAAGGGAAGTAAAAACGAACAAAAAACAAGTCAGGCCAGAAAGCTCTATGAAGACCAGGCTACCTCTTTCTCAGGAGATCAATCCAAGTCAAGACTAAGTTTAGTAACAAGCAAAGAAGAACCCTGAATAGCTTCTGGGGTCACCTGTGCCCTGTACATCCTCAACAGCTCGTTAAAAATCTCAATCACAAAAGTATTACAGGGTCTTAAACTTAGGAGTTTTACTGTAAGCAATCTATGATTGCCAATCCATTTTTCTTTTTTGTTTGGATTTGTCTTCTTACCAGAACTGTGACTGATAATAGAAAAGTTCTAGTAATAAGGGAATTCCTTATACCAGTGAAGATCAGCATCTGCCCTGCAATTTGCTATCCTGGAAAATTACTTATGGAACACCGAGTGATTAAATGACCTGCCTAGGGTCACAGAGGCCGTATGTATTAGGAAAAGGATGCAAATCCAGGTTATCTCTGATATCTTTATCCACTGTACAATCCTACTTTTCCAAAGGTATGACCTGATAATCTTGGTAGGTTCCTAAATATTTTTAAAACACTAAATGGGGGGGGGGTGCAGGGAGGGTGTCTACTTTTCAGGTTTTAAGGATTCTGTCCTCAGTATTCTTCAATTCACCTAATCCAAGACATATCACCATTTGTACTCTCTCTAACTCAGTGAGATAAACACAAATGATACCAAACCATAAAGGACTAATGAAAGGTCTTTGTGTACAGAGCACGTTCACTTATCAGATGAATGCATTGTGAACATTTCAATGAAACTAATAACACACGGATGGACGGGTGTTCTAGGACATCAGACAAATGACAGCATGAGGTGGACCTATGAGAAACTTCGAAAATGACAATATGGACAGTCACTGTCAAAACAAGGAGTCTATCCCCTTTGGCTTAAAATGCTGGGAATTTGGTCACAAGATGCTAGGTATCTAGCATTGTTTTTATTAGCCAGTTACCAGACTTCCCAAAGTTCCTTGAGGAGGATTTTTGGACTTTGTCCACCCTTTGAGCTGCTTTTTAAGACAAACAGTTCAAAATTGTGCACAACAGCATGTCTGCAAATTACAATGCTACAGCCAACAATGGAGATAGGTTTTGAGGTGTTTTTTGTTTTTGTTTTCACACTGGTCTTTACAGTATTTAATAAATGTTACTCACCATACATATTGTCCTCCCAGAAAAAACAAAAACACATTTGGAGCATACAGGTAATGTGTACATTAGAAATAAGAAAGGGGTAAGGAACACAAAGATACTGCAGTCTCAGTCTGAGTGATTTTCAGCTTTTTGGTTTTCCACAGCCATGGGCAGAGGTGGTAGTGGTGAGTCCATGGGTTGGTTTGTTAAGCATGGCCTGAATGTGGTGAGTGGTGGAAGAGGCTAATGAGTGAGTCTGTTACTGCTGCTAATTCATTAGGTTTTCCCACCTCATTTTAGGGTTCTTAGTGTCCTAAAATACAGAGACAGTTGAAACCATTTTATCTTTTGTGCAGAATTTCTGCACAAGAATGGAGAGGTTTGAGAGGTTGTAAAAATTGGAGAGAATGTCTAGTCCTCCATCTTGTTAATCATGTGACTTGGAAAATTTAGCTTTTTTTTTTCCCCTCTCATATCTTCTAAAATACACTTTCCTGATTTCTTTCAGATACTTACTAAATACAGATTAGCCCTGGCTTGATGACAATATGACTAATTATTGAGGTTACCAATATGGTATACTCAGGGTGAAGATGCAGACAGACATGCAGATGTAGACAGACAGTCAAAGGCATTGGACAGAATGAATAATGAATCCAGTCAGCCCTGGAACCTGCTTTGTTAAAAAGATTCTGACATAAGTTTGACCTGGGTCATTTGCCTCTTTTCTATAAATGAAGCACACAGCTGCACGGCCTCACAGGCAATTAAATATGGCTGGTTTTCTGCAACCCTAATAAGAAAATCAAAAACTGAAGACACTTTCTCCCAAGTTATTTTTTCACCATCCAGAAACTTTTTAGAGTCTGCCTTACCCAATAACATTCAGTTCCCTATTGCCTCTAAGATAAACTAACTCCCAACTCATGTTTCTGGTCTCATTACACTCTACATTGCAGCCAAACTGGCTTTCCCCCCCACCTCTCACACAAGGCACTAAGTGTCTTAGTACTGGTTGCGCCCCAATGTACTCCTCCTCACCTTTGCCTCACTTCCTTCACTGTGTCACTCAAGAATCACCTTTTGCATGATGCCTGAGTTCCCCAACTAACTTGTGTTTAGTTGTTACATATTTGTTTTGTATACACTAATATATGTAGACATTGTTTCCCCAGATATAATACAAACTTCTTAAGAGCTAAGATTATTTCCTTCTTTTGTTATATTCCTCAGGGCACATTAGGGTGTTTTGTTCATAACAGGCACTTAATAAATACTTGCTGAATTGTTATCATTGTCCTCTGTCCTACTATCACCATTCAAAACACCATCAATGACTATTCCATCACTAAGCCAAAAGACCAAAGACTATTCTTTGTCAACCTGCACCCATTTGTCTACTTCACTTGTAAGTATGTTGATACAGTGGGAAGGGGAGGACTTAATCCCAAAGTCTACATCCTCTAAATCTTCATCTAAAAATCCAAGTTCACAATTCTCTACAAAACTTCCCTTAATGACTGTCTTAAAAATTTTAGGCAAAAACAACTTTTAAAATGGAATCTTTATTTTTATAATGTGATCTATCAATGCAATAGCATCCCATATGGGACACAGCCCTTAGGTAGAATCAGAGAATTTACATGGCAGGAAGATAGTTTAAAAAACAGTATTTCTAGGTAATTGCGCAATGTTTTCTTAAAGTGAGTGCTACAATGGATTTCCTGGCACAACTGGCAAAGTAGAGTATAGCAAATACCACCAAGACAGAGCAGTTTTTGTTGGTATTGTTAAAGGACTCAAGTGATGGATGGTGCTCAGAAATGATCTCCCTTGAAGAAGTGACAAAAATTCTTCTTTACTACTGTTTTCTCACCAGTCTTCTAATGCCATGCTTTGCCTGGCTCAGTCAGAAGCACTTGACACAATTTTTTTTTAAATCTTATTTCATTGACAGTGGGACCAGAAATGAGAGTATCTTCAAAGGTTTTCTATGAGAAAAACAATTTGCATGGTCCAGGTGCTTGATAGGAGTCATATACATCTCCTAGAGCTGTTCCACAATGTCTGATGACTCAAAGTCATTTGAAAAACCAACAGATGCCCTAAAGATCTAGATTAGGCTGATTCATCAGCATTTCCTCATGTTTACCCCTTTCAAGGCATCTCTCTTAAGGTTACTACAACCTTTACATAATTCTGCCATTTGCCTTTCACAATTAGAAACAATGAGAATCTGCCATAGGATGGTTTCTATAATACAGCTGACTCTTGTGTATCATGTGCATATACACTTTGGATGACAGTACTGTAAGCCCTCCCAGAAACCTAACTTGTACTGGTTGGCAGAATCTCAGCATCAGATGCAAATGCTTTCAAAAGCACTCTCTTGAGGTGCTGCACACAAAACAGAGATGCAATGTGACTTCAAGGTTGCTTGAGAGTGTGGGTGGCCATTTTCCTCCACTCCTACCCTCCAAGCACTTTAGAATTTTATCACCTTTATCTTTGCTGCTAGCTCCTCTTCTCCATCAGTGTCTACTTCTAATCTCTACCAGCACTGCTGCAAATCCTGACCTTTGCAGCTCTCCAGCTCCATTATCTTTGCTTTTCTTCCTTTTTTTTTTTTGTCTTCAGCCTCCAGCTCCTCTTCCCAGATTTTATTCAGAAAGGTCAGCCTCTCATAGACATCACTAGCCAACCAGAGAACTTTCTTTTGTTCCACAAGTGAAACGGGGCAAATACCACTGAATTTGGTGCAATTTTAAGGGCCTCTAACAGTTCCCCAAAGGCTTTATTTGCTCAGGGGGATAGTCTTTGGGGCCAAAGAGTTCTATTTTATTTTCTAGATTTATCTGAATCTGAAACCATCATTTTAGAAACCTGACAGTTCTTGAAGACTGGTGTCTGAATAGCTAATGTATTACTGAATTTCACATCTGCTAATATTTTCTAGAATGTCTCAATATGGAAGGAATATCTTCTAGGACCCTTGAAAGTACTACTCAATAACAGCTATCATTTATATGGCACTTTGAAGTTTGCAAAGCACTTTATAAACACTATCTCATTTTATTTTTATGACAACCCTGGAAGGTAGGTATTAATTATTTGCATTTTACAAATGAGGACACTGAGGCAGACAGATGTTAAATGGAAAGGTCATACAACTTGAGACTCCCTGACTCCAAATCCAACATGCCACTTTGCTATCTTCCTAATAGGCCCAGTTGATGATGGCCCCAAATAGAGCTATCCCCTACATTCAAATAAAATAATTCCAAATGTCTGCTTGGTAATTGGTCCACATTAAGGATATGGAAACAGTACTATTGTGATACCCAAAAGCTATCTGGAAACAAAGTAGCACAATGACTTCACAGTAGAAAAGATATTCCTGGGATGGCTTAAAAAATAAAATTAGGAAGCTATGGAACCCAGACATCCCGTCTGCGGAAGACGCACAAATCTACAGCTTGGCACTAGGCTGAAAAAGCAGTTGTTTTTACTGGCCACAATGGATCAGGTATTTGAATGAACTCAATGTTCCACTCTCAACCCTCAGGCCCATTTTCAATTCATGTAATGGTGAACTGTACTTTTTTGAGGCCAAAAGGAAAAGTGATCAGTAAAGTTGGTTGAGATATAATTTATTCCTTCTATCCCAGTGACAAAGACTGGTGTTGAAAATCTATCTGTGTTTGAAGGTCTTTTATTTGGCATCAGACCAGACATTACAACCAAAGCTGTGTTAACTGCTGGGTTTTCCCACCTGGAAGGCAAAATGCTTTCTACACTTTGAGGGAAGGTGACACCACATGTCACTGCCAACCCAAACAATGAAGCTAATTGCTTGGCAAAGGCACTTTCTATCTCCCCCCAATAAAATAAGCACTTTGAAGAGCTCCATCTCTTAAGTATAACAAATATGTCTTTGTGTTGGGGCCAGTTGTCAAAATCCTCAGCAATTCTATGTTAACTGTCAGTGTCTCAGGAATAAAACAATACATCAGATGGTTAATTCTTAGATCAGGGGTGGGGAACCTGCAGCCTCAAGGCCAAATCCAAGGGGATCTGTTCTGTGAAGTTTGGATTCCGTCAAAGAATACTTGAAATTAGCACTTTGGTAAACACTTTCATAAAATGAGGTATCCTTTTCTAAGACAAAAAAAAGAAAAATCCCCCCTCTGTGCTTGTCTAGTTTAGCAGTTTTGTGCTTGAATTGTTATGGTATCATATTTTCTTAAAATAGGGCATGACTGTATTTCCCAAACTTTCCAGGCACCAAACACATATGCCTACTTATTATATGCTCATGTTCCCAGCATCTAAAAAAGAGCCAATTAAGTCAACATAGTTGTAAAAAAAAAAAAAGTCAGTGGCTCACATTTTATTAGTGACTTAGCTATTAGATAACTATATCCGGAAAGGAGCCACCCCTGGAAGGTAGCCACCAGGGATTTTGATTTGGTTACTTTTTCTTCTGACTATACATAGATAGTTTCACGGTAAGGACCCTCTAAAAACTTCCCATAACACCCACACCGTACAGAGAGGTTGCCAAGTGAACTGATTGAAGAATTGTACTCACATATATTTCACTGTGGTCAAACCGCTTCTTAAGGTTATCAATGAATGTTTCCTCACTGAGAGGCTCTAAAAGAACCATATCTCCCACTCCGATCATATTGTCCAAAAGGGATGTCTTCACCTCCATTTTGGCCATTCCTCTCCACTAGAATCAAGGAAAACATAAAAAGTCAACTAAGCTGAGCAAAATCACTTCCATTAGGCACTTAAATGCCTCCCAGAAACATAATAGTGACAGTTATTATAATTATTATACTATTATCACATAATATTCTAATACAATATAGAAAATATAATTCTATGATATAATATAATAATTATATAATTATAAACATAAACACCCACAGAATCACAGATTTGGAGGCAAGGTACATTAGAGATTGTCTAATCCAATCCCACTGTTTGACAGAGCAAAGAACTTGGGCCCAGTTGGGATTTAAATCCCAGTTCTCTCATTCAGAACCCACACTGCCACAATGTACCCAACTTACAAACAATTGATGCAAATACCAAACCCCACACCTAGGTGCCACTTTACTTCCTCCCAATTCCCAGCCCTTCCAGAACTGACCCCTTGGTCCACCACTGCTCCAGCCTCACAACTAGAGACTCTGTCCTTCCACCTTCTCTCTCCTACAAGAAGAAATCCCTCACCCTCTTCTACCCCAGCCATTGTCCATCCCCATGGGAAGTACCATGGAAGAAGCTCCTACCCCTACAGCAAATGTGTTCTTAGCATCCCAAGTTAAAACAATGTACTCTCTCCATAGAAACTCCAATGAAAAGTGCATGGTTCTACAGTTCAAATATATTACAAATGTAACAGATTTTTGTGGGCTAGCCTGGATAAACAAATCTCTTCTTATTTCATTGTTTCTTAGGGAAAATGCATCTTGAACTCTAAACAATTAACTTATAAACCAACTTTTGGAGCCAAACCTATTCATAAGAGTTGGGGGCTGCCCAGTTCACAAGGATTATAGAACATGCCAATAGTGACCTCAGTGGTATCACATTCCATTCAAATAACCACGTGCTTCTTGATACTAGTAAAATTAAAATACCACTCAATGTTATTATGCTAAATTTTAGTATTTACACAAAGCTAAATTAGCACAACAAAAATACTCACTTTTCCTTTTAATGTTATAGAGATTCTACCAAGTAGAAAAAGACGCACACCAAGAGGAAAGAATTCTCCATCACCACTTTTACCAGTGCATACAAAAGTATATATCGAAGCCAGTGTATATTGCCAATGTACAGTATATAGAAGCTAGCTAGCTACCTATCTATGAAATGTGCCATCCCTGGGGCTATAGAACTGAGTGTTCTCAAGAATACAAAAATTTTCTCTTAATCACACCGCACACAATTATTTTTTAAATGTTATAAGGCTCTAGAACCAAATTAAGCTGGGCCCTCAGGCTCCCTAAACTGGTAACAAGATGGCTCTGAATAGCTTTTGTACCCTTAGCACATAATACAAGAAGAAAACTACCTTTGGGGTCTTTCTATTAAAGAATAACTCTCGGAAACATCTTCTACCTTACAAATAGTAGCTTAGTTGCTCTGCGTTTTAGCATAAAAAGATGCCCTCTGGATCACTATTGCTTTTCACACTCTATGGTGTATGCCTCTTAAAGGCAGTCAAACTGCATTAAATCAGTGCTTCCTTCAAAGAAGCCAAGAATCGTGGCTACTCTGGTAATTAATTTGAACTATCACCAGGGCTAACACATACCATTTCTGTCCCTATGAGGATAAATAGCCCACAGATTTCTGCTCTGAAACATCTAAAGAAATAAAACCAAGATTAAGGTGAGGAAATCATCCTCACAGGTTGAAGGAGTGGAGGCAAATAAGGAAGTTTAACATTTAAAAGAAGATAATAAAGATGCTCTTTTTAAAAACTGGTGATACTGTAAAGATTTCATGCCAACCAGTCTATTAAGAGATGGCCCCCAGACACTACAGTTAAACAATAATGGCCCAGGGTGGAGTCTACAGCCTGTTCAAGTGAATGAGGCACTGTACTCCATCTCTGAACAGATGATGATGGAAGGAAGGAAATAGTCAATCCCTGGTGCTATAGGAAGAGCCAGGCCATCTTTGAACAAGAGGTGGCTTTGCTCTAGGGCTTAACTAAAACAGGAAAATTACTTTTAGTGATCTAAATTAACACAAGTCAAATTTTCAGGCACTCAAAAATCACATTAACACAAACCAAAAACCCAACTTCAGATGGACTATTTCGAATTAGACACATATGAAAAAGGATGGCTATGGGGATTAATTAGTTTTTTGGGAGAGGGAGACGTATTGGGAGAATATGGGAGAGAACAGGAGAAAAATGAAGCCGAGTATTTAAAATATATACAACTTCACTAACATTTAAGACAAGGGAAAGTGAATTGGATCAGGAACTCTGAATTTTTGGCCTCTTGATGGATTTCTGTGTGAAAGTCTTTTTTCACAGACACAACTGGGGAAAAGGCAAACTTAGGTTTTTAATTCCTATGGGGAACATAACCCAAATAGTCCCACTGAAAGGCTTCCCTATCACAGTCTCTTCCCATATCAAAAAAGTTTATGTTCCCAGGAGCTCTAATGTTCACACTACTTTCACACAATTTTGTGTTAAGTCTAAAGAAAAGAAAAATTCTGAAGTACAATAACTGCTAAGTCCAAAGTAGGTAATGAAATGTCATCTCTGAAAGTCTGAAGCCTAGCCATGAAGCAAGGCCAACTGACAAAGTACCAAAAGGCACTTGGATCCATAAGGCATCGTAGGCTTTAGAACGTCTTTAGAAAGATCACCTAGACCTACTCACTCGTTTTAATGAAAGGTATGAAATTTCAACTTCAGAAAAAGAAGATCTGGGAGTTTTACCAGGCTGAGCTCAATAAGTCAAAAGTGTAATGTGTGATCCAAAAAAGTCAATGTAAGTTTAGTCTTCATGTGATTCAACTCAAGAAATATTGATGAAGCAAATACTCAGCAAATACTCTGTACAAGGCACTCTGCTAGGCACTGCTTTAAGACACGCTGAGTGTCCAGCACTCAGGAGATGTCATGCCCACTCTATAGCTAGAACAGAGGTTCTTAACCTGAGATCAATGACCTTGCGGGATTTTTATTTTTCAACATAACTGCTTTCCTTTATAATCCTATGTATTTCATTTTATGCATTTTAAATCATTTTTTTAAGAGTCCCATAGGCCTCACTAGAAGTCTGCCAAAGAGGTTACACACACACACACACACACAGAGTTATGAATCCTTGCACTAAAGCAACATATTCAGTTCTGGGTAACAATTTTTTTAAAAGGATACCAACAAGCCAAAGAACATACAAAGGAAGTCAAGAAACAGGATGATGAGGAACCATAAGACCAGACTACACAAGGATTTCTTCAAGGAACTAGGAGTAGTTAACCTAGACAGAAGTCTTGGGGAGAATCCAATAGCTCTTTTCAGGTATCTACAGAAATGCCATATAGAAAGGGAAAAGGAAGGCAAAGGAAGAGAAGAAAATACGCATTTTTAAAGTGCCTCCTACGTGCCAAGCACTTCGCTAAGTACTGTTTACAAATATCAACAATAGATAACATTTATATTGTGCTTACTATGTGTCAGATATTATGCCAAGTACTTTTTAAAAATATTAATAATAGCTACATTTTATATAATACTTATTATATGCTAAGTACTTTTTACAAATACTATCTCATTTGATCCTCACGACAACCCTGGGAAGTACACGCTGTTGTTATCTTCACTTTTCAGTTGAGGAACCTGAAGCAAACAGAGATTAAGTGATATGCCCAGGGTCGCACAACTAGTAAGAGAGATTCAACTTGCTATGCTTGAACACAGTGGGTAGAACCAGGAGTGAGCGGGTGGAGGCTACAGAAAGGAAGGCATAGGCTCCACATTAGTAAAAATTTCCTGCCCAAAATAAGATGGGCTGCCTCCCCTCATGAGAGATCTGGACTGGATGATCCCTTGTCAGAGATACTGTAGACAGGGTTCCTTCCTAGGCAGGCACAAGTTTGAGATTCTGTGATTGTATGACTAATTCACAGCTCTAGTCCACTAACAGGATGATGCCGATGCTGGTAGTCAGAGGACACAATATTACATGATCAGTGCATAGAAGCATTCTGAAACAAACTACTTCATGAAGACTGTTCTGTTTGGTTTTTGTTTTTTTCTTCTTTTTTTTTTTCAGAAGAAAAAAGATCTTCTGAAGCTTCCTGAAGGAGACAGCATTTGAGGGGTAAAACAGTGAGTTCAAAGGCTATTACAATAATTCAGACAAGACTAGACAGAGTCTAATCTTGATATTGGTCTGGGCTCAACTACTAATTAGCCGTGTGCCCCTGAGCAAATTACTTAGCTTTTCTTTTCAGCCTTGCTTCCATCATGCTGAAGTGGCTAGGATGCTGACCTGAAGTCAGAAAGACAAGGGTTCAAATCCCAACCCCGACTCCATGGGACCATGAGCAATCTAGTACCTAGCTTTCCAAACCACAGTTCTCAAACTAGTAAAGTGGGAAATGAAAATAATAGATACCATGTAAGCTTGAGAAATTTACTTAATCTTCCCAAGTCACGGTTTTCTCATCAGGAAAGGCAGGGATGTAATAAAACATGTAATATCTACTTTGCAGGGTTGTTGCAAGACCGAAAAGAAATCATGTATGCAAATCACTTTATAAACTTCACGATATTACACAGATGTCAGTTATTATTCTCTGTAAAATGAGGGGTTTGCACTCAACTCTCAGCTCCATCCTATCCTGTTAATTAAGGAGAGACTGAATGAAGAGGGTGAGAAAGATGAGAACAAGAGGGATACAGATAATACTTCAAAAGGAAGAAATGACAGAACTCATTGATTAATTTTATGTGAGGTGCAAAGAAGAGGCTGAAACGTCCAGAAGACGGGCAGAGATGTAGGACTGGCACTATAGAAGAAGTCTGGACAAGAGATATCTACTTTGTATAGTTAAGGACAGAGAGGCAAGAACAGAAGATGTCAGACGAGAGAGAATTAATATGGAATGAGGTCCCAACAGATTCCCCTGGAGGAAAGCTCCTTCAGGAGGAAAAATCAATGAAAGAAAGGAAGGAAGAAGAATCAGAGCAATAAGATAGTGTTATATTGTAGAAGCCACTTTTGCAAGCCAATTTGCAAAAAAGGCAGGAGTGGTCAAGTGTCAAATACTACAGCAAAATGAAAAAATATTTAAGAATAGAAGTCACTGGATTTGGAGGTCGCTAGTGACCTTTCAGAATGCAGTTACAGTTGACTTGAGAAGCCAGATTACATGAAGATAATATGGAGTGAGTGAACAAGGAAGTCATGGAGAACCTAACATTTAAGAAACAACAGGCAACAGTACTTCAAGAATGTAATGAGGAGGAAGAAAAAGGTTTTGGTGTAGTGAGGGAAGCTACCGAAGTTTTATTTGTTTGTTTGTTTTG
Source organism: Phascolarctos cinereus (assembly GCF_003287225.1). Lineage (NCBI taxonomy): Eukaryota > Metazoa > Chordata > Mammalia > Diprotodontia > Phascolarctidae > Phascolarctos > Phascolarctos cinereus. The sequence continues at coordinate 193,303,278 of NW_027556098.1, forward strand.
GGTTGGGGGCTTTTTTTAAGAGATTTTTTTTTATATTTACCACCAGTATCTCTGATAAAGGCCTCATTTCTAAACTATATAGAGAATTAAGACAAGTTTATAAGAATATAAGCCATTCTTCAACTGATAAATGGTCAAAGGATATGAACAGACAGTTCTCAGATGAAGAAATTAAAACCATCTATAGTCATATGAAAAAATGCTCTAAATCGTTATTGATTAGAGAAATGCAAATCAAAACAACTCTGAGGTACCACATCACACCTATCAGATTGGCCAACATGACAAAACAGGAAAATGATAAATGTTGGAGAAGATGTGGGAAAATTGGAACACTGATGCATTGTTGGTGGAGTTGTGAAATGATCCAACCATTTTGGAGAACAATTTGGAACTATGCCCAAAGGGCTACAAAAATGTGCATACCCTTTGATCCAGCAATAGCACTTCTAGGGCTATATCCCAAAGAGATCAAACAAATGGGAAAAGGACCCACATGTACAAAAATATTCATAGCAGCTCTTTTTGTGGTGGCAAAGAATTGGAAATTGAGAGGATGCCCATCAATTGGGGAATGGCTGAGCAAGTTGTGGTATATGAATGTAATGGAATACTATTGTGCTATAAGAAATGATGAACAGGCTGACTTCAGAAAAACCTGGAAAGACTTATATGGTCTGATGCTGAGTGAAGTGAGCAGAACCAAGAGGACTTTGTACACAATAACAGCCATGTTATGCAATGACTGAGATTGTTAAACTGAACCCTTCTCAGCATTACGAGGATCTAAGACATCTTCAGAGGCCTTGGGATGAAAAATGCTATCCACATCCAAAGAAAGAACTATGGAAGTCGAATCGCTATCACTTATTTTCACCTTCTGTTGAGCTTTGTTTCATCTTTCTGATGGTTCCTCCTATTGGTTTTAATTTTTACTTACAACTTCACTAATGTGAAAATACAGTTAATAGGAATGTAAGTATAAAGCCTACATCAAATTGTGCACTGTCTTGGGGAGGGGGGGGAGGAAGGGGGAGAAACATTTTCAACTCAAAAGCATATGGAAGTGATTGTTGATAAATCAAAATAAAGTAATAAAATTTTTTTAAAAGTGTTTTGTTTTGTTTTGTTTTTTGTTAAGGTAAAGAAAGAATTAAGTGAGTTCAAGAAGGATAGTTTTGATTTCCTTGGCAAAGTGAAAAAGCAGGGTCATCCCTATATATACAAAAGTATTTATAGTAGCTCTTTTTGTGGTGGCAAAAAATTGGAAACTGAGGGGCTATCCATCAACTGGTGGATGGTTGAACAAGTTGTGATATATGATTGTGAGGGAATACTACTGTGCTATAAGAAATGATAGGGGATGGGGTAGGAGGGTGGGCAGCTAGGTGGCACAGTGGATAGAGCATCAGCCCTGAAGTCAGGAGTACCTGAGTTCAAATCCGGCCTCAAACCAAACACTTGACACGTACTAGCTGTGTGACCCTGGGCAAGTCACTTAACCCCAATAGAAGAAATGACAAGGGCAATGTCTTCAGAAAAACCTGGGAAGACTTACATGAACTGTTACAAAGTGAAGCAGAACCAGGAGAATACTGTACACAGTAACAGCATATTTTAACAATGATCAACTGTGAAGACTTAGCTACTCTAAACAATACAATGATCCAAGACAATTCCAAAGGACTCAGGATGAAAAATGTCATCCACCTCCAGAAAGAGAACTGATCAACCCCGAGTATAGACTGAAGCATATTTTTTTCACTTTCTTTGTATTTCTTGCTTTTCTTTTGTAACATGGCTAATATAGAAATGTTTGCATGACTTCACATGTATAACTGATATCATAGTGCTTAAATTCTCAAAGGTTGGAGGAAGGACTGGAAGGAAGGAGTTTGGAGCTCAAAATTTTTTAAAATAATGTTAAAGTCTAATTAAAAATAATAAAAGCAAAATCATCAAACTAAAGGGGGTAACAGTGTTAAGAGCTTGGGGACAGTAGAGATGATTTGGAACAACTGCCATGGTGAATCTGATAAGCAATTAACAAAAGGTTAATTAAAAGAAAAACTAACAGCAATGAAGACCAATACAGACAGTAGGTCCCTTGAACTTCTAGCAGACTCAGCTGGCATGTTGGGGGCCATGGTGGAGGTAGGAGTATTCCTAGCAGTACTTTGAAGTCTACGGAAACAAAGAAAACAAACTATAAGGTAGGCAGTCAGGGTCTACAAATAAGCAGAATGAGGATGGTAGAATTACTTCAAAGACAAGCCATGGGATCCCCGTTAAGGTAAATGAAACCAGAAAAAGAGACTTTTTATGAACTTGGAAAATAGAAAGAAGCCAAGGGAAAAGAAGTCAAAACAGATAATTCCAGAAGAGTTTCTGTAGAAGTCAGAGTCAAAGTGGAAGAAAGGAAGGAGCCCATCAGAGACTGAGACATTGGGTAAGTCATGTCACTTGTCTAGACCTTAATCCATCATCTGTAAAAGGAAGAAGTTGGCCTGGTTGGCCTCTCGAGTCCCTTCTGGCTCTAAATCTACTAACCTCTATTCTCAGAGGTGGGAGAGTATAAAAGACAAGCTATCTAATTAAAGGAATATTATATATAAATATATATATATATATATATATATATATATACACAACACACACACACACTACACACACACACACACACACACACACACACACACACACACACACACACACACATATATTCAAATTTCTTCTGTATGGATTATTTTGAGAGGAAGTGGCATATTTTCTTCCCCTCCCTCCTTATTAGTAACAATAGGCTCTACACCTGGTGAGGTCAGCAAAAAGGTGTGAACTGTTTTAATTAAATACTGTAGGCTAAAAATAGTTGATTTCATCAAGGGTCAGGGATTCTACTTTCAAAGGGGCTGTGTTTCTAATTGCCACAGCAATGGCAGGAAAAATTTTGCTAGGATACTGCCATCAGAGTTCACTGCTTAGAAACAATATCCTTGCATAACCATGGAACCCACCCTGGTATTAGTAGTAAAATAAGCAATGAAAAAAGGGCAGAAATTCTTCTCAAACCCGTAAGTTAGAGAGCTGGTTGGCTTGAATTAAACCAATGAGTTTACATATTTGGGGAGGTGGAAGACTGAGGTGGAGAGTTTCCTACCCTCACCACCTGTAAGGTACACAGGTCATTCGTGCTTCCCAAGCCAGTGGGACAGGCCTCAAAAGGGGCCAACATGACATGGTGAGTCAGGAAACACACACCAGATGACAAGTCTGAAGAACCAGATAATAGTCCTGGGCTCATAACACTGGCCAAGTGTGGGACACGTGGAAAAACACTTTACTCCTCTGCCTCAGCCTTTTCCTCTGTAAAATGAAGGGGCTAGATTAGGGAACAAATGAAGTTTCTTCTAACTCTAACATTTCGTGATTCCATGATACCTGGACTATTTATTGTAACAGATTTCTAATTATCTCTCTACCTCAAATCTCTCTCCACTGCAATTCATCCTCCACACAGCTGTCAAAATGATTTACCTGAAGTGCAGGTCTGACCATGTCAGTTACAACCCCAGTAGATCCCTATTAACACCAAGGCGACCTGATATCAAAGCAGGAAGGGCACAACCTGTCTTTAATCTACCTTTGCAGCTTTATTACTCATCTCCACGTACTCTATGGTGCAGCCATACTTGCCTTCTTGCTGTTCCTTACACATAATACTACATACATTTCCCAGCTTCTTGACTTACATTGCTTAGAACATTCTCCCTCCTTAGCTCTGACTCAGAATCCCTTCTTCTCAAAAAGGCTGAGTTCAAAATTATCTTCTATTGAAAACTGTTTACTGATCTGCCTACTGTTAGTGCCTTCCCTCTGGCCCCATCCCCTCATCCAACCCCCCAAAAAATTATCTTACATTTATTTTGTAATTAGGCAGTTAGGTGGCACAGTGAATAGAGTGCCAGGCCTGGAGGCAGGAAAACTCATCTTCTTAAGTACAAATGTGGCCTCACATGCTTTTTCTAGCTATGTGACCCTGGATAAGTCACTTAACCCTGTTTGCCTCAGTTTCCTCATCTATAAAAATGAACTGGAGAAGGAAATGGCAAACCACTCCAGTATCTCTGCCAAAAAAAATTCAAATGGGCTCATAAAGAGTTGGACATGACTGAAAATTTTGTAAACAGTCAAACAAGTATAGCTGTTTTCTCCCTGGTTAGGACATAAGCTCCTTGAGTAGGGCTTGAGGTTTTATCTCCAACACCTAACACAGGTCCTGATATAATTCATAAATGCTCATTGACTGACTGCCTGCCTGTACCTCTATGTGAGACACACACAAAAACTTCAAAGTTGGCTGCCAATTCACCAATTCTGAAGGTATGTTTCTTCCATTCCGAGGGCAGGAAAGATGTGTCTTCACTCCACAGAGTAAGCCCACTGCTTTGTTATTTTGGCAAATGTTAGCATTTAAGTAATTTGCACACATTGTGTCAAATTGTTTTTATATTCATCGTACAGCACAATCCTCATAAAGTCTGTTACCACTCAGTTTCTCAATCCTGCCTATGTGCTGTAGCATATAGGATAAAACTTGGGCCACATTATTTCATGCTCAAATAAGAAACTTTGTCTCTTAGCAGAGAGCTAAATTCATTCTGGTAAAATTCTGTATATTAGCAATGCAAGAAAAAAGACTTCACATACCTTCAATCTATTTGTGCCAGAACAAAAAAGTTATTTTTTAAAATATTACATTAACAAGAATCAAAGTCTCTAAACCTCCTATTAAATACGCTTAGCTTTTCCTAAACATCAGGGCCACTTATAACACCCAAACTTATATTTTTAAGTCTGTGAAAGTTTTTCAGCTTGTTCCTTTTGCCATTTCCTTTATCTAATCTTTACTGATCTTTAAATGTATATTCATTCCACCATAAGACATCTGTTTTTCAGTCTTTAGCTAACACTATTTCAAATATGAAAAATGCCATTTCAGAAATCTCTTAACATCCAAAAGTGTAGTTCAAGTATCGTATAACATCTTAAAATGGTCTTCTGTACTATAACATTTAAATATAACTTGTCTATCTCTCAGCTACCACCCTGAAATTACAAGCCACCTACCAAGCTAGCGTCATCAGTGCTCTGGAATTTTCAGACCATCAGTTGCCAAGCCATTAACCCACACATTCAGAGATTGCTAGACCAAATGGTACTTCCAAGAGAAACGCACAAACAGTTGACCCATTATTCAAAACCACAGTAGCATTGAAAACCTAGCAATGCTACTCAGAAATGATAATAACCAAGAAAGAATGCACCATGAACTGGAATAATGCATCTGGAGAGTTCCCATTTAATCTGTTTTCAGAGTAGATTAAAATAAATATTACTTTAAATTTGAATCCTGTCTATTCTGGGATTTGAATTAAGGTCATGCCAATCAAAACTGATGTTACACAAACAATGATAACCAATACTAAGTCACCAAAATTATTTAACTTAAAGGAGCATTGGTCCAAAGGGGTAGGAGGAGTTATAATTACATGAAGATGTATCTAGCTTATTAAGCTGCCAGCCACAACACAGGTAGGTAGGTGTTGAATTAAACTGAAGCTCTAAGAGCCACAGGGTTAAAGACACATATCCAATTTTGATGAGGGAAACACAAGTCAGAAGTGTCCTCTAACACTACCTATGCTCACACCATTCTTCTAATAGCTCACATTCATATTTCCTGTATTATCCCATTTCAGAGATAAGGAAACTGATGCTCAGTGATTAAGTGATTTGCCCAAGGTCACATAGCCTGTATATGTCCAAACTGGGATTTCAATCCAGATATTTTGAATGATCCTTTTAACTATATCATATTGCCCTTCTAGCATTTCTTGATTCTAATAACTACAACTTTTGTTTACATCTCTATTTCCCCTGTTAGACTCTCTAAAAGGAGGGAATTTTTATTCTTCCTGTTATCTCTCCTTGCATCTGGCAGACACCTTTGCACATATGATTTAAATAATCCAACAGATCTGTGACCTCAGTAATTTGGGAGTTCTCTCCAACCATCTGGATCAAAACTCATCCATGCCTACTAGTTCTGTGTGACTCTCATACATGTTTTCCCAAAAGTTGACTCCAAGGGTCCTCCCAATGTCCCGGAGGCCTTTCTCATCTTTCTCCCGGTACCATGAGGACACCAGTGGAGTATAATCTGCCTGTCTACTTGTCATCCTTCATCCTGACTCTTCACAGACTGACATAACCAACCTATCTTCTCTTTCTATCATACAATTTCTTGGTGACATACATCACTCCTGTTCCTGCTCAGTGCCCCTGCACTCTTTCGTTGCCTTGTTACCTTTAAAGAATCACAGAATTCTAAAATTGGCAGGTAATTCAGGGGCTAATTCACCTCATATATAGAAGGAATATAAAACAAATTACAAACCCAATCACAAATAAGAAACTCAACAAGTGGTCCAGGGACTGCTTAAAGATCTCCAAGGAAAGCGAAATCTAGTCCCTCTCAAGGAAACCATTTAAACTTGGACAGCTCTTAGGGTAAGTTTTCCATGACACTGAGTCAACATTTGTCTCTTCATTTGCAAGTTCAGCCCATTACCCGTGGTTCAGAATCTTGGGCTAAGCAAATTAAGCCTAGTCCCTCCTCCATAAGACAGCCCTTCAAATGCCTGAAGACAGCTCAATCTTCTCTTCTCCAGGATAAACACGTCCAATTCTTTCAAATGATACTTATATGTCATGGACTCAAGGCCCTTTAACTATCCTAGCTGCCCCACTCTGAAAACTCTAAGAAGCTTATCAATATCTTTCTGAAATCTTGGCTCCTAGAATTCAACTCAGTACTCCAGGTGAAATTTCAAAAGGATAGAGAACAGAAGAACTCCTTATTCCTAGAAGTTATTTCCTTCCTGGGAAACTAGATGGTTCAGTAGATAGAGCACTGGGGCTGGAGTCAAAGAGATCCATCTTCCCAAGTTCAAATCTGGCCTTACACACTTATCAGATGTATGATCTTGGGCAAGTCACTTAATCCTGCTTACCTCAGTTTCCTCATCCATAAAATGAACTGGGGAAGGCAAACCACAGTATCTTTGCCAAGAAAACCCCAAATTGAGTCACAAAGATTCAGACATTACTGAAAAACAAATTAATAACACGTCCCTCTTAATGTAACCCAAAATGTTAGGTTTTGGGCTGCCACTTTGTACTGCTGACTCCTGTTAAGCTTGTAGCCCATTAAAACCTCCAGATCTTTTCCAGAATAACTATCTATTCATGCGTCCCCCATTTGATACTTGTAGAACTGATTTTTCTGTAAGTAGGGGCAAGAGTTTACATTTAACTCTCCTGAATTTCATCTTACAGCACAAAATTATTCCATCATATTTATATGCCATAACTTGTTCAGCATTCTCTAACTGATGGAAACTCCCTTGGTTTCCAATTCTTTGCCATCTTAAAAAGAACTATAAATATTTCTGTACAGTACGTCCTTAGAGTTTATTTTTCTTAGGACTAATCTCTCCTGTAATCTATCCTCCCTTTAATTACCCTTTCCCTATTTCCCCACTGAATGAAATGTATTTCTGTACCAGTTCCACTATTCTCAATTGGAGGGAAAAAAAACTGTTTTAAAAGGTTTTGCAAATATTTTCCATTTTTCTTCCTTCTGGAGGTCTTCTCTCTATTTTCATCCTTTAATACTCTCGGGATAGCTTTGATCAGTTGATGGTTCTTCCAAACTTCGTTTAGACTGGCTTTATCTTTCACTGCTTCTCTCTGCATTATAAGACAATACTGCTCAGGATCATCTATCATTCTTCATAATATTTTACGAGGGAATTTATATTCTAACCCAGTGTTGTCTATGACATCCATCTCTGGTCTGTTTGATGAGTAAGTCAAATGCCTGCTAAGAAGCTTTTCTTGTCATGGTAGCAATTACACTGATTTAACTTCTAGGGGAAATTATTATAGTTGGTGTAAATGTTGCTCCAGTTGTCCATTTCCTATTTTATTTGCAATAGTTTGTTTAAATAAGTCAGGATTAAATCTTTCCTCAACAACAGATGTTTATGCATAAGTTGCAATTATTTTCATGGTGGCCTTTTTGCATATACTTACTCTAACTACTGCAATATGTGATGATCAAATATCCCATGAAATAATACTTCTTGTAGTTTTCGGGCATATATTAAAACTCACTCCATGAGAGTCATTCCCCACCTCTCTGCCACTACAGTTACCATCATGTCGATACCTGTTCAAAAAGTCACAGAGAAGAGCAAGAAAACACAAGAGAACATACACAGAAGTCTTTATTACAAACCAAAGTGTGTTAACATACCACTTGGGAGAATCAAAAAGATGACTCTTCTTCTTAATAACATCAAATAAAGGAATAAGAATCTTTCCATATTATAGTCTCATAATGATGACTACTTAATATTACCAACACTGGAAAATCAGTTACTTGGAAATCTATTCTTTTTTGACAGTGTAATTCAGATGTCAAACTCTACAAAACTCCCCAGTGCAGGGGAAGAAAATTAAAATGTAATTGGGATGTTTGACTAAATAAGTAAAAATACAATATAAATAATGTTAATTTGTGGTTTTATAAATCAATATGCACCAGCAGGTTTGACACCACTGGTAGAAGTTATTTTTGTTCACAAAATATAGTGCACTGGTTTAAATGTATGGATTGTATGGGTTGCCACACACAAGAACATGGAAAGAGTAAGGTAAAACCAATAGACAGCCCTTGCACTCCACCAGTATCCTCACAATATCAAGAATAAACAAGGATACCCTCAAACCACTGGGTGGACCTCATGGCCCAGTTCATGGTGGACCTCAGTTATATGGGAATATGGACAAGAATTGCACAGGATGAGTAGACACAGGTGGGTTAAAGCCTACTCCTCTGGAGTGTCTCCCCACCAATGAGCTCACAGGTCCATTAATAACTGAGTGGTATATTCTATAGTATTTTCAAAGTCATAGTGGTATGGCAACAGAGAAGAAATGAAATTTCACACAAAGAGCCACAGAGAGATGGATAATGGGTATAAGGAGGCTGCAACATATTACAAATAAGGAATTATATGGGAGAACAAATATCATTAAGGGAAATGCATGCATGAAAAAAATAATGGAATGGTAACATGGCGAGTATAAAGGATAACCACTGTATGGCCCATATGTTCCACCGATATCTTCCCCATGCCAAGAAAAAATAAGAGTGTGATAAAGTTATGGGAGAACATGGACCACAGTTGAACAGTATGGGTAACATGGATGGCCCAGGACTGGCATCACTGAAGGGAATAACCAGGTTGATAAGCATACAGATCCACTGGAGTAGATAACAATTAAAAGTCCCAAAATGTCAGGGTCTTTTTCCTCTAAAGCACTCTGTGGAGTAACAGTGCCAACTTGTTGAGAGCCCTGATGTTTTGCTATGATTACTTACGTTGAAGCTTCAGAGAATATACACAGATACAAAGAAAGGTGGCAATGACGAAAGTATAATGGATTTTAATAGGGAGAAGAAATATGCTCAGCACTAAGGCAAGACAAACACATAATAGAACTGTTATTTGGCACACCAAAGAATAGGAGTATCTGTTCATCAAAATTCCCATTAGCCAAGAGCCTTTTCATGCTGTTCCTAGGGACATTCGTTCTCCCCTGGATCTTCTTCCTAAGTAAGACCTTCAAGATAGAGCTAGGGCCCACTGTGGAATGGAAGGAAGATTACCTGAAGGAAAAACAATGAATACACACAAATTGGATAAAATGAATTCTGCTCTAGATAACTTTGTTACTGTTGTTCAGTGGTTAAGTCGTGTCCAACTCTGCGTGACCCCATGGACCAAAGCACTCCAAGTCCTTCTGTTCTCCACTATCTCCCGAAGTCTGTCCAAGCTCGTATTTGTTGCTTCCACATCACTATCAATCCATCTCATCCTCTGCCGTCCCTTCTCCTTTTGCCTCCAATAGCTCCCAAGATCAGGGTCTTTTCCAAGGTGGCCTGTTTTCCCATTATGTAGCCTAAGTATTTAAGCTTCAGCATCTGTCCTTCCAATGCGTAGTCTGAATTAATTTAAGTACTGACTGATTTGACCTCCTTGCTGTCCAAGGGACTCTAAAAAGTCTTCTCCAGCAACACAATTCAGCAGATTAATAGACTGGTTGGTTGGTTATTATCTTTCATTCTCAAAGAGAACCAAAATGACAGCACTGCATTAGGGTCAAGGTAGAGTGTATCCAACTGTGGCTGATCAGACCAATACCAGCTTGGAAGGCTTTATCACACGTCAAGTACAAATAATCCATTTGAACATCTGAAGTGAAGATGTCTAAATTTGTGCATCTCACATTTCTTTTGAGTTACTGCAATTCTACTTTGCTAAAAGAGCATAGCGCCTTCTTTGATGTGGACACTCCATGCTGGGCTGTCCTTTGCCAGTGTCTCCCATGTAGAGCATTTATTATGTGTTTACTATATGCCAGGCACAGTGCTAAATGCTAGGGATGCAAATATAAGTAAACAAAATAGTACCCACCCTCAAAGAACTTATTCCTAGGGGCGAAGACAGCATACAAAGAGAAACCAGAAAAAGGGAGAAAGGAGTGCTGTCAAAAAGGAGGGGAGGTCAAGAGTAAAAAAAGTGACGTATAGAAAAAGGCTAATCCCAAACTCCACAAAATCTGCCTATGAAGTGCTGGAAGGCTCTCAGCTCCAAGCAACTACAAAAGATTTGGATGTCTGCTTCTAAAAACTTTCTTATTGGCAACATGCCAGATAACACAGATTTCTCTAAATAAATAAAAAGCTCACATGGTGAACATATTAGACATAACCTAATTTGAGAACTTCTGATAAAGCAAGATCACTGTAGGAGTTAGCTACCATGGCTATTTTTATAATAACCAGCAGGGTTCTGGGTTGTGTAACAGAAGGAGGTAACCATTTGGAATCATTAATGCCATTTCAGATCCCTTGGGCTCCATTTTTAAAATCACAGACTCAGAAGAGGCCTACAGCAGCAGCACAGCATAGTGGAAAGAGCATCACATTTGGAATCGGTCCCAGAGCTACCACTTTCTCACTCTGTGACTCTGAGCAAGCCAGCTGTTTCTGTAAGCCTCGGTTTCCTCCTCTGTCAAATGTAGATAACAGATGCCTTACATTAGTTCACAGGATTATGATGAAAATCAAAATGAAATTAAGGCTGTGAATATGCTTTATGGAGTATGAAGTGCCATACCAAGAATTATTATCATCCAGATGGGCGGTAGCATGATATAATGGAAGCAGGAAGCTCTGAGTTCAAGGGCTAAGATATGCTGGTTGTGAGTGATCATGGGTAAGACACAACTTCTCAATGCCTGAGGCAACTTTCTTTTCTTTTTTTTAGTTTTTTTTTTTTAGGCAATTGGGGTTAAGTGACTTGCTAGGTTCACACAGCTAGTAAGTGTCAAGTATTTGGCCTGAGGCAGGATTTGAACTCAGGTCCTCCTGACTTCAGGGCCAGCACTCTATCCACTTGGCCACCTAGCTGCCCCCCTGAGGCAACTCCTGAAGACTTCAAGTCAGAGAATTTGGAATGAAAGGATCAAGGTTCAAGTCTGGCCCTATCACATACCCACCAGTGTCCAACTCCTGGCAATCTGTAACCATGGAGGGAATTTCTACACTAACAGTTCCCCACCCAGATGAACTCATAGGTCTGGACTAAGAACACAGACATTTCAACAACTTCATTTTACTGATAAAAAAGTTTGAGACTTAAAAAGTCATTCTCTGTACTAAAATCAAAGACTTGCCAGTAACAGCACAAGAATTCGAACCCAGATTTCTCACCCTCTCTATTCAGTGATTGTTCCACCATACCACCATAGTGAGCCTTTAAAGAACCCCCACTAAAACGTCATTAGAAGTCTTAGCTTCCTTTCAGGACCATGACCTTTCACAACTATTCCTATTTTCTCTCAATGGGGAACTCATTTCAATTCGACAGCACGCAAACATTTGCTGGAAACAGATTATGACATGAGGCACTGGGGAGATATCAGAATGAAGAATACACATTTCCTTTCTTCACAAAGTTTATAATCTAGTAGGGAATACATACCTCAGACGTTTACTACTGGGGTGACCCTGGGCAAGTCACTTTACCCTGTTTGCCTTAGTTTCCTCATCTGTCAAATGAGCTGGAGAATGAAATGGCAAAATACTCTAGTATCTTTGCCAAGAAAACTCCAAATGGGGTCACAAAGAGTTAAGCACAACCCCAACTGACAAAACAACAAAACAGAAATTGAGATAATAACAGAACCTACCTCCCAGGGTTGTTATGAGGATTAAACAAGATAATATGCATGAAATGCTTTGCAAACCACGAAGAGCTTTATCAGTGGTTCTCAAACTTTTTGGCCTCAGAACCCCCTTCATAGTCTTAAAATAATACTGAGGACCCCAAAAGAGCTTCTGTTTTTGTGAGTTATATCTATCAATATTTACCATAACAGACATTAAAATGTCCTAGTATTATCGCGAAAATAGCTTTGACCCCTCACACCCCCTGAAAGGGTCTCTGAGAACTTCTATACTGTATAAATGCGATTATAAGACACACACACACACACACACACACACAAATAACTGATACACAATAATTCCTAAAAGCAAAGTTATGCAAAACCAGGGGCCGTGATTCAAGAAGGAAATTAATGTTTGACTTAAGTTTGTACTAAACCCAAAACCCGACCAAATTTTGTTTGCTAGGGTAACAGCCATGTAAACAGCCAATACGGTAGGTTACTCACTCACAGAAGCACATAAGTGCAACTTTGTTCTCTTCTGATATCAAAGAGCAAAGGATACTGGCTCTAACATGCACAGTGCCAACTACACAGACAAGAATTGCCTAACCCTGAGGACATATACCTGACTTGTCTAAAGGTTACACTAGAAACGGCCTAAAATCAGCTCTTCAGACGCTGTGGAGCAGCAAAAGTAGGAGCAGATATGGATTGAGGAGATCTGACCCAGCATGGGAGTGGAATCTGGAGTTGGAGCAATTGTTATTGTTATGGTTCAGTCATTTCATTTGTGTCCCAGCCTTCATGGCCCCATTTTGAAGTTTTCTTGGCAAAGATATTGAAGTGGTTTGCCATTTCCTTCTCCAGCTCATTCTACCAATGAGGAACTGAGGCAAAAAAGGGTTAAGTGACTTGCCCAGGACCACACAGCTAGTAAGTGTCTGAGGCCACATTTGAACTTAGGTCTTCCTGACTCCAGACCCAGCACTCTATCTACTGTGCCCCCTAGCTGCCCCTGTCCAAGGGAACCTGAGATCAAATCATTACTCTGTCCTTTGCTACCTTTACAGCCATAAGGAAGATGCACAATTTCACTGGGTCTCAGTTTTCTGCTCCGTTAAATGGGAAAGTTGGGCTAGATGACCCTTACAGGGGCCCCAGATACCATGCTCCCATGACTCTCCCAGTTCCACAACTTATTAGCTATGTGACCCTGACTTAAGTTGCTTAACCTTACTGAGCCTGTTTCCTCATCTGTCAAGTAGGTATAATGATAGCCCTACTACTTACCTCCCAGGGTTAATGTGTGGACAGTGCTTCTGTAATGCTTTATGGGCTATCCTAATGTGAGTCATGATGATGATTATGTCTGCCCAGGGCTAAACTGTTCCCGAGGATGGTCTGCTACCTCTCAGGCCCACGTCAGAGCCTCTGAAATCCTCAGCCATCCTGGTCCCTATCAATGACCGACTGGGTCTAGAATGTTCCATGTGGTTTTGGTCACCTTGAAGAAAAGAGAGAGTTGCAAGCCAGCACAGGCGGATTTGGGTGTGACTCGTTGCCAGTATGGGATCCACTTACTTTGAACTCACCTCAGTGGGTGTCTGGCCAATCAACCCATGGGGTAACCTCAAATTTCAATTTCACTTTAATAGATGGGGTTAATATGGAGAGGCATTTCATTCCTTTTTAACTCACTGGAACGTTACAAAGCCTAATGAGATAATGTCTGAGAAAAGCAGAGCTCCTGCAGGACAAAGTAGCCTAATGCTGGAAGAACACTGTTCTTATCAGGAAAACACAAACTCAGTTACACAAAGGTCACAGTAATTCTACTGCATACAAGCCCAGCAATATTTGCCCGCCAAATTAAAAAATTCCAAAGAATTTATTTGAATTGGCGCTCGTGACCCTGCAATCCCTGAGTGAGTGTAAATCCCCCTCGGACATAAACGACACACTGGAGACGCCCCTCCATTCACATATTACTGGCTGAACTGCCAAAGCATGTTTCTAAGAGAAAGTAAAGTAAGTGTGTGGAGTCACACAGTCAATGACTCTCAGTTAATAAATCCAGTAAAGCTGTGGGAGAACGGCAATGCCTTTCGTTTCATGCCTTCTCACTTCTTAATTGCTTCCCATTCAATCTTCCTCCTGCATGCTCTTGCCTAACTGTTCTCCCTTCTCACTTTTGCAAATTAGGATGCCAAGCTCCTTGCTTTGTTCAGCTCAGGTACCACTTCCCTACAAAATGCATTACCTGATTACTCCCATCCCAGTTAAGTTACTCAGGATATATGTATATATTTTCTAATAGCTCCTCTGCAGACACGTTGTCTCCCTCTACCACCAAGATCTGTAAAGATCCTTAAGGGCAGAACTGCTAATTGCTTTGTCCTTGTAACTCTAGTTCCTGGTACACTCAGGCATAAAAGAAGCATTTATAAATGTTTGTTAACTTTAATTGCATAATAACGTATTTGTTGGTGTTCAGTCACGTCTTGACTCTTCATGACCCTGCTTGGCGTTTTCTCAAAGACATACTCAAATGCTTTGCAATTTCCTTCTCCAGCTCATTTTACAGATGAGGAAACTGAAGTAAAACTGAAGTAAAAAAGTGACTTGCCCCGGGTCACACAGCTAGTGTCTGAGGCCAGATTTGAATTCACAAAAAACAGTCTTCTTGACTCCAGGCTCAGCACTGTATCCATTGTGCCACCTAGCTGACCTAATGGTGTATAATAATAATAACAATAATAATAACAATAATAATATATATCCCTAGTGCTTAGCACAGTGCCTGGCACATAATAGGTGCTTAATATATATTTACTGACTAATAAAATAATTGACTAATAAAAGCTATTATTGATTGGGGGAAATTGGAGAAGATAATGCCTTAAATCCCATCTGCCATTATCTTCTCCAATTTCCCCCAATCAATAAATATTTATTAAGCACCTACTCTGTGTCAGGCACAATATTAAGTGCTAGGGATACAAAAAGCTGCAAAAGGCAGTCTCTGCCCCCAAGCAACTCACAAATACCTTCCCTTCTCTTAATCCACTGGTATCTTTGACTTTCACTCCCCTAGACATCTAGTCATCCTCTCCCCACCCACTGGGATTTCATCATTACAATTAATACCTCCTATTTAAAACATCAAAAAAATCTGTGACTTCATTGATCTGGACTCTTGACCACCAATACAGATTATGGCACCTCCACATGTTAGTACATCATTTCCTGAACTAAGGGGCTCCCCAATCCAATCAAAAAGTCACCAGGTAGTCTACCTTTTGGTGATAAGTATGTCTGAATTTAGCTAGATTGGATTGGGTCAACAGTCTATCCCTCAATTCACCCCTGGAAGACTTAAAGAAAGGCCTGGTAGCACTTATCACCTACTTGGTTTATTGTAGTCATTAAGAACCCCAAGTCTACTCCATGCCATGCTGAGGCAGTAGGGTAGGACCTGTGTAGACAAACTGAGTGATTAAATATTAATAAGCTAAAACAAATTCACCACGAGGCCTAGAACCTTCCCTATACTATTAGGATACTAATGAGATCTTATCTCCAGCAAAAAAAAGACATTAGATTTGGAGGGTGATCAGGCTAACCTTTAATGAACAAGCTCATAGAATAAGGATTGACAATTCTAACTACCTCTAACTTTTATTTCTTGCTCTGTAATTCAAATACTTCTTTAAAGGTGTCCCCTTATGTATCTGGTGTTATGCTAATGAATATATAAAACAGTTAAACAGGCAGTCTGGTAAAGAGAATAAGAGCACTGGTACTGGAATCAGGAAGGCCTAATTCACCTCAGATACTACCTGTATGACCCTGAACAAGTCACTTATCTCTCTCAGACTCAGATTCTTCTAGGATTAATAACAGCACCTACTCACAGTATCAAAATGGAATAAGGATCAAAATGAGATAATTAATGTAAAGCACTACATAAATACTCATTTGCTTGTTTGGTTCTGAAGAGGCCTATATTATTTGTTCATTGATTATTTCATTCATTCAATCACCATTTTTAAAGCCCCTACTATCACACAAAGTCCTGGGGCTACAAAGACAAAAAAGGCTAAACAGTCCCTGCCTTCAAGAAGCTTACAGTTTATTATAAGGGGTGGAGGGAAGAGGGAGAAGATTCACATGTATACAAAGTAGATACAATGTAATTTTAATTCTAGCACTGGCCAGATAGCTTTGTACTTAGAGAAGCTCTTTAGAAACATATCTTCATTTCACCCAACTATCTCAGAAAATTCATAAGAGAAACAACGTAAAGATTCTTCAGAATGAGCAGTGAAAATCTGTCATAAGTACTAAAAATGTATCAAAGGAACATCCTAAATATTAATTGCTCCTGGGTAGGTTGAGCCAATATGATAAAAATGACAATTCTACCTAAATTAATTTACTTATTATACCAAACAAATTACCAAGAAATTATTTTATAGGGCAAGAAAAAAATAATAGCAAAATTCATCTGGAAGGAAAAAAGTCAAGAATGTCAAGGGAAAAGGAGGCCTAATAGTACCAGATCCCAAACTGTAATACAAAGTGGTAATCATCAAAACAATCTGGCACTGGCTAAAAAATAGAGTGGTAGATTAGTGGAATAAATTAGTTACACAATGCACAGTAGTAAATAACCACAGAAATCTAATGACTGATAAACCCAAAGATCCAAGCTTTGGGGAAAAGAATTCACTATTTGAGAAAAACTACTGGAAAAACCCGAAAACAGTTTGGCAGAAAATAGGTATAGACCAATATCTCACACTGTATACCAAGATAAGGTTGAAATGGGTACAATGATTTAGAAATAAGGGGTGATATTATAAGCAAATTAGGGAAGCATGGAATATTTTATCTGTCAGATCTGTGACTAAGGGAAGAATTTAATACCAAACAAGAAAGAGTGACCACTACATGACATAAAATGGATAATTTTGATTACATCAAATTAAAAAGATTTTGCATGAACAAAACCAATGTAGCAAAAATTAGAAGGAAAGCAGGAAAGTGGGGGGAAAATTTTTACAGCAAGTTTCTCTGATAAAGTCCTCATTTCACAAATATATAGAGAGAACTGAGTCAAATTACAAGAATATGAGTCATTACACAATTGATAAATGGTCAAAGAATATGAACAGGTAGTTTTCAGAAAAGAAATGATCTACTGTCATATGAAAAAAATGCTCAAAATCAGTACTGATTAAAGAAATGCAAATTAAAACTACTCTGAGATACCACCTCACATCTATGCTATTAGCCTAATATGACAGAAAAGGAAAAAAACAAATGTTGGGGGAGATGTGGAAAAATTGGGACACTAATGCACTGCTGGTGGAATTGTGAACTGATCCAACCATCTGGGAGCAATCTGGAACTATGCCCAGAAGGCTATTAAAACCGTGCATACCCTTTGATCCAGCAATACCAGTATTAGGCTATATCCCAAAAAGATCAAAGAAAAAGGAAAGGATCCTATTTTTGCAAAAATATTTATAGCTGTTTTTATAGTGGCAAAAAATAGGAAACTGAAGGAAACTGAACAACTTTGAATGAATTAGTTATTTTGACTATGATAAACACTCAAATTAACTATAAAGGACATATGAAGAAAGACACTATCTGCATCCAGAGAAAGAACTGATAAATAGAAGTATGTATAGAATAATTTCACATATATATACTTATTTGTGTCTAATGGTAGCCATCTCTAGGGCAGGGAAGAAGAAAAAAAGAAATTTATATGACAATTTGGTTGTATGTTTGAAAGGAAAAGCAAGTTGTGCATAGTAGATTTACAGTTTCATGTACGATCATTTTTTTAAATTGTACCATTCCATGGAAATGCTTGTTTTATTACATAAATTAAAAATAACATTTAATGATGAAAAAAAGAAAGAAATTGAACGGCTACCCATCAATTAGGGAAAGACTGAACAAGTTGTGGTATATGATTGGGATGGAATACTACTGTGCTATAAAAAATGACAAAGGGGATGTTTTCAGAAAAACCTTGGGAAGACTTACATGAACTGATGCAAAGTGAAGCAAACAGAACCAGAAGAAAATTGTACACAGTAACAGTAATATTTTAATAGTGATCAACTGTAAATGACTTAACTAATCTCAGCAATATAATGATCCAGGACAATTCCAAAGAACTTAGGATGAAAAATGCTATCCATCTCCTGAGAAAAAACTGATGGAGTCCGAATGCAGGTCAAAGCATACTTTCTTTTTTACTTTATTTTTCTGGGGGTTTTTTCTTTCTTTCTTTATTTTTTTTAATCTGTGTTCTCTTTTGCAACATGGTTAATATGGAAATATGTTTTGCATGACTGCATATGTACAATCTAAATGAAAGTGCTTGCCTTCTCAAGGGATGGGGAGAGAGGAAATTTGGAAAACAAAAATTATAAAAAATAAATGTTAAAAACTGTCTTCATATAATTGAGAAAAAATAAAAACATTCTTCTAAAAAAAAAAAGGAATAAACTTTTGATTGTGGGTCACTTTTGTTATCATTATAAAGAACCTATACAAAGTTAAATAGCAAAAATTTTGTCTAAGATTCAAACCTAGGTCAGCAGGCACATACAATCAGCTTCCTTGGTTAGCTGTTCTATGAGTGACTTAATCCTAACATTTCAGTTCCCTAAGAGATTTGCATATTAGCAATATATAAGAAATTTTAAAATCAGACTAACACATCTAACATAACAAACTACCCATGAATCCCCTTGGCAAAATACTCAAGAATTCAATTAACTTCATCTCCATGCAACTAACTTTTTAAAAATTCAGCATTGTGCTTTAAAACATCCATCAAATAAATTATTCAGTTTCCAAGTCACTGCCTAAAGGCAAGCAACAAAATCCATGGAGAAAGTAAAAATAAATGTGTGGATTTTGTTTATTAGCTGTGCACCTGTAGGGTAACAATGGAGTGGTGTTTGCAAAGCCAGTTTGTAAAGGCCAAAATGTAATTTGCTATGGCTTCACGTGTGCTTTGTTTCACTTTTCAATATGAATCCCATCATGATATCAGCAAATACACCCTATGGTGACACAGTCATTTGTACAACACAGTCAAGTCAACAAACAGGTCCTCTAGACCAAGAATTCTCTTACTCCTCATTTTATCCATGGCTTCCCTGGCTTCCTTCAAGTCCCAGCTAAAATCTCACCTACAAGAAATCTTTCTCAATTCCACTTACTACTAGTTAAAGCAACCTACTACTAGTTACCACCAGTTTATGCTGTGGATATGACTTATTTGTACAAAGTTATTTCTATGGTGTCTTTCCCATTAAAACCGTGAACTTTCTGAGAACAAGGGCTATCTTTTGACTCTTTTTTAGCACAGTGCCTGGCGCATAATAGGGGTTAATAAGTGCTTATTAACTGACTGCAGAGGCATGAGGGGAGATCAATTGTCTGTACAAGTAAATTTCAGTGAAACCCTACATAATAAAGTTAACACTTATTCAGAGGCCTAATGAATCTCTCTACTCATGAAAAAAAACACATTTTTGTGGACAATTTGGGGATAAGAGGGTCTGGCCAAGACCTCTTACTTCAGGTTTTAGTTGTTGATTGTTCTAGAACCAGTACAAAGCAATCCAGTACAACTCTCAAGGCACTGGAAGGAAATTAATTATCCACTGAAAAAGATTCTTCTGAATGTTTTCTACTTACCTGACACTGCCATCCCAGCCATACCCAGCTCTTTCCTAAAGTAACATAGCTTCCATCTACCTTAAAACTGAACTTCATTATATATAAACTGAATTTTACACGGTTTTAATGTGTTGTCTTTCTCTACTGCAAGACTGCAGAGCACAGGGATTGTCTAGTTTTTTATATTTATGTGACTAGCAGCTAGGCACAGTGCTTGGCATGTAGTAAACAATTAATAAATATGCATACATACATTTACTTATACATATATTACAAATGTATATAATGCACTATATATATATACCCATGTACATACAAATATATGCATATGTATACATGTATATACACATATTGCATACAATATATACACATGCTATATATAATATATACCTACAGACACAGAAATGTGTATGTGTGTGTGTATACATACACACACCACACACACACACACACACACACACACACACACAATTTATCTGTTTATTTATTTCAATCTGAAGTGATGTTCCACCAGCAACCAGAGAATGGTTGTGCCAAACGCAGGGGTATGCCACCATATTCCCTACCAACCAAACCCCACTGCTAAACACACATACCCCTCACTTTATAAAATAATCACTTCAACTTCCCTACTTTCAAGCCCACCAGAACAATTCAATCTTTCAGGTTGATCAGCTGGAAACACATTGCCCACAGCCAAATGAAGAAGCCAGTCCAGGCCATATACTAAGTCAAAGCATTTTTCCCAAGGGAAGCTCCCACCTGAGAGAGAAAGAAAACATTCCATGCCAAACTTGACAGTATTTATAAAGAAGATAAAAACTTTCATTTCCCTTTTCACATACAATCTATCACTCATGTCGTGTAAAAGAATGACATTTAGGGAAGCATCAAAAGCCATGATCCAAAGTAGAGAACAGAAAAATTCAAATTTTATATCACATGTAAACAAAAACTATCACACGTAAGTTGGATAACTTTTTCCTACGGCCCTAAGTTAAAAATGTATTCCCGTTGACCCCAGTATCAAAGAAGTCACACTACTTACTCTACACTCTTTTGTTTTTAATCGTACAAACTTATTTAAGAGATGTGTAAAATAATCTAATACAAGTTCCCTCTAACTTTGGAGATCAGACCCACTTACCAACTGCTTTTCCCCTCCATTGTTTCTTTCTAGAACTCTGCTTATGCTGCTGTCATTTAATCATTCACATAAAGGGGAGGAGAAAACACTGATTTCGAAAGGCAAATCCACAAAGAACAACAAATATTTTGCAAATAGATAAGAGCAGAACCATTGGGAAAAAAACAAATTGTGTGACATTTTGAAAAGAACTGACTCATACATTTTTGGCTTTTAAAAATTCATTTCCATCCAGTACAATGATCACTCTAACTCTTAACCAATCCCCGAAAATGACAAATCACCTTCTGTAATAAAACACACTAAGTGGAACAGGAAATACAAATAAGAATATTTCCTGGACTCACTGAACATATAAATTGTTCTTCAGTCATTTCGGTTATATTTAACTTTTTGTGACCATTTGGGGTTTTCTTGGTGAAGATACTGGAGCAGTTTGCCATTTCCTTCTCCAGGCAACTGGAGGAAACCGAGGCAAACAGGGTTAAATGACTGGCTCAGGGTCACATGGCTGGTGTCTAAGACCAGATCTGAAGTCAGGTCTTCCAGACTCCAGGCCCAGCACTCTACCTACTGTGGCAATTAGCTGCCTCAAACTTATAAATTACTTGGGGAAACAAAGACATAACACATACCAAGTGAAATAACACTGCAAGAGTTTAATAACAATAAAATTCAAATTAGAAGTGGTGTGGTATAGTAGAAAGAACACTGGATTTCGACTCAAAGGGCCTGAGTTCAAATCCTGGCTCTTCAACTTATTTCCTGTGTGACCTTAGGCAAGTCATGAAAACTCTCTAGGCCTTAATTTCCTCATCTGTAAAATGTAGAAGGTTGGACACTAGATGTCCTCTAAGGTCCATTTCAGCTCTAATCTAGAGTCTTATGATCTTAAATTATCACAAAGCAAAAAAACATTACTAATTGACCAAAAACAAAAATTAAAAAGTGATATAGCCACTAAGTGCCATGAATTCAGAGAAGGGACACCTTGATGGACTTGGTCTGGCAAAGCCATTAGGAGGAGAGGCAGGAACCCCCACCACCTTACTACTACTAATAACTTACATTTAGATAGTGCTTTAAGGTTTGCAAAACATTTTACACAAGTTGTAGGAGCGTGGTTCATAGGTCAGGAACTGAAAGGCATTGCTAAATCCATCTAATCCAAGCCCCTTGATTTAACAGATGAAGAAACTGAGACCCAGGGAGATTTTAACTTCTGCAAGTGCACATGGCTGGCTATGTGTCAGTCTGGCAATCCAAATACCTAGAAGGGTGAGATCTGAATAGGCAAAAAAGAAAAAGTGAGTTTAGAAAAGCTATAATGGGCAACAAATGAGTGAATGAATGAATGAAAGAAAAAGCACTTAATAGGTACTTTCCATATGAAAAGCACTGTGCTAAATTCTGGGGATACAAACAGGAAAAGTATCCTCTGGTGGTGGCTCTTCCAGCCAGACCTCCTTCTTATGGGTTAGAAATGAGTCCGCCCTTTAAGAAAGCCCTTCCAGCATTTGGCATTTTGATCCCAAGATTAGTCTGGAAGCAATGTGCAAGATGAACGGAGGAAAGAAAAATTGATGGTGGAAGAAGCTATTCTAATAAGAAAAGCACAAGGTAAGGATTTAAAGTAAGACAATAAAAAGGAAAGGACTGTAACAAATGCTGTAACATGAGACTCTTCAACACTTGGTGACTGACCAGATGTGGAAAGAAAGGTCAAAGATGAAGCCAATATTTAGAGGCTGGGAGATAAGGCGAAGAGGGTGATGATATAAATGTCATGCTACCTAAAGTTAGTAATGCAGTTGATCTTTCCAAACTACATTTGTTGTTGTTGAGATGTTTCTGTTGTATCCTACTCTTCGGGACCCCATGTGGGGTTTTCTTGGCAAAGATGTTAGAGTGGTTTGCCATTTCCTTCTCCAGCTCACTTTACAGTTGAGGAAACTGAGGTAAAGAGGGTTAAGTGTCTCGCCCAAGGTCACAAAGCTAGTAAGTGTCTGAGGCAGGATTTGAACTGGTCCTCATGACTCCCAATGCAGGCAACTCTACCCACTGTGCCACCTAGCTGCCCTCAAACTATATTTATGCTATCCTAAATGCACAGCAATAGATGCCCATAGTATTTAAGAATGAACCAAAATACACTTTAAGCCCACAACCAAAGTCAAGAATGTAGTCTCTATATAACCTGGCTCTTAAAAAAAGAAGGATAAACAAAGAAGTAACTATTAAAACTATATTTAAATTTCACACTTTAAAATTATCTGTTTCTCTACAACAGTCAGAGGAAACAAACTTTCCTTGAAAGCCAATCTTGCATTTCTTAGGAAAACAAAGATTTTGCTAAAAAGCAATCAATTCAACTAGATAAACATTTTAGAAAGTGGGTGCTCAGTGCTTTGCACAATGCTTCACACATAGTAAGCAATTAATAAATGTTTCTTGACTGAATAAATGATTGGAAACAGAGATGATAAATGACAAATTTCCTGACTTCTAACTTACATTCTGAGGAGGAGAGTGAGATATAGAGGACAACATATACACATACAAGTAGAAAGTTCCCCTCCAAGAAATCCATCCCTTATACCAAACCTACACAACCTAGCAGTAGGTAGGGGCCAAAATTAAAATAGGCTAAACTTCTTTCGCCCACAGATAGGTTAGACTAGAGACAGACTGACGATGGTTGGTTACCACGGATCATGTGACAAACAGAAGAATGAGCAATGGCAACACTACATTTTTCGGACCACCCTGAAATCCTTTGGTGGACCTCAAGTGGCCAGCAGGCCTTCCTTATAACAAAGAACATAAAAAGAAAGGCCACCACCACCACCAAAAATAAAAAACTACAACAAAAAAAATAACAGTACAGGTTGCCAAGTCCATTATATGAGACATTCTAAACACATGATCCTGTCTCCTACATCTGCAAAAAAAAGGGGTACATTCTGATATCTTTTCTTTGGGACAAAGCTTGGTCATTACAATCTCACAGAATTATTTTGTTTTTGTCCTTCTTCCTTTCATTGTTAATCACTGGTTATATACTGTTTTCCTGATTCTACTTACTTCTCTTTGCATCAGTTCATAGAATTCTTCCTGTGTTTCCCCTTATTCTTCATAATCACCATTTCTTAGGGCTCATTAATATTCTAGTACATTAATGTACGGGAATGTGTTTAGTCAATCCCCAAAAAACATACATCTATTTTGTTTCCAGTTCATTACACCAAAAAGTACTACTTAAAAAAGGGGAACTTTCTTTTCATCTTTATTTTTTAGGGGTATATGCCTAGCAGCGGTATCTTAGGATCAAAGCACATGGACTAGTCACTTCATTTGCATAATCCCAAATTGCTTTCCTGAGTAGGTAGACCAATAACTTTATGCTCTCAACCTAAATACATGATGTTAACCCATTCCTAATATGTAAATATATTTTTAAGATTTTTTTTAATTTAGTCAGCACCTACATGATGAAGGGCACTGTGAGACACCTTGAAAGCCGTATAAAGTTTAGATTAAACATGGACTTTGGCATTTACACCCTACTAGGAAGCTAGAACACTATCATATAGACTAATAATACATAACATTACATGATAAGTGCATTAAAAACTTAAGAAACAAGGTACTATGTAAAGTATAAGGGGGAAAGGAAGCATTTTTAAATATATATTTTTATCTTGTTAAATAATTCTGAACTACATGTTAAAAAACTTTTTAACATTCTTTTTTTAATTTCGAGTTCCTCTCCCCATCCCTTGAGAAGGCAAGCAATTAGATAATGTAAAGTCATAAAAAACTTATTTCCATTTCAGCCATGTTGCAAAAGAAAGCACGCACTCATTCTCACACACACACACACACACACACACACACACACACATACACGAAAGTTAAAAAAAAATATGCTTCAATCTTCACTCAAAAGTTCATAAATTTTCTCTAGAGATAGGTAGCATTTTTCATCATGAGCCCTTCAGAACTGTCTTAGATCACTGTACAGAATCTTTTACAGCTGCTCATCCTTACAATATTGCTGTTACTATGTGTAATGTTTTCCTGGCTTTGCTCACTTCACTTTGCATGAGTTCATATAACTCTTCCCACGTTTTTCTGAAACCACCCTGCTGTTCATTCCTTACAGCAAAATAGATTTCTGTCCCAAATATATACCACAACTTGTTCAGCCATTCCCCAATTGATGGGCATCCCTTCAATTTCCAATTCTTTGCCACCACAAAAAGAGCTGCTATAAATATTTTTATACATGTGGGTCCTTTTCCCATTTGTTTGATCTCTTTGGGATACAGACCTAGTAGTGGTACTGCTGAGTCAAAGGGAATGCACAGTATCGTAGCCCTTTGGGCACAATTCCAAATTGCTCTCCTGAACGGTTAGATCAGTTCACAACACCAACAACCGTGCATTAGTGTCCCAATTTTACCACATCCCCTCCAGCATTTGTCATTTTTCTTGTTAAAAAATACTTTGGTGAATATACAGTCTCACTGATGGGAATAACTCCCTCCAAAAGAAGAGGCTCCTTTACACCTTCTCATCCTGTGTGTGTCTTGCCCATATCTTCCTAAAAGGTAAGACTTTTCTTCCTTCCATAAAGGAATGGGTGTGGATCTAACTCGCTGTGTTGGGGTTTACCTCTAGATCTCATGCTACTGCATGAATACTGGAGGTCCACTGGTCATTCTCACAACATGATGGCCACCCTCTTTTTGGACATATCTTTGTTAATAATAAACCTGCAGCCTACCCCTGCCCACTAGGTACATCTCCACTGTCCTTTGGGTCATCTACTTTAATTCTTTGGAAATGGTTTGTTTTCTAAAACTGGGAGCTATAAATCACAAGAAAACTACTAATTGTAAATAGGTGGGCAACTATTTCAGGGAAGCATCAGAGTTCATTAAGAGAACTGTTCGACACTACCCAATCCTACCCCTAGAGTTCTAGTGTTGCTGATTCCAGCCCAACACCCTGTAAGCTGCCAGAACCCCACAACCGCCAACTGCCAGCATTGGAGACCTCAGCACAAAGCCAGGGACCAGGCCCTAGGCTCCCAACACAAGCAGCTTAGGTCCGTGCCCTCTACTCCCCAGCAGGAGAACTCAATATCTTTAAAGGCCTATCAATAAGCAAATACCATGACCAAAAAGAAACGTATGATAGATTCTTATTATGCGAAGAGTGAAGATCAAGGCAGAAATTCTGTAGAGGACAACATTGTCAACAAACTCACATCTGGAGCCTCAAAAGGTAATAAAAAGGTAATATGAACTGGTCTGAAGCCCAAAAATTATTCTTAGAAGAGCTCAAGAAGGATTTTAAAAGACAAATGAATAGGGCAGCTAGGTGGCACAGTGGATAGAGCACCAGCTCTGGAGTCAGGAGGACCTAAATTCAAATCCAGCCTCAGACTCACAACACTTACTAGCTGTGTGACCCTGGGCAAGTCACTTAACCCCACTGCCCAACCAAAAAATAAATAAATAAAAGTCAAATGAGAGACATAGAAGAAAAAATGGGAAAAGAAATGAGAGGTATGCAAGAGAGAGTCAATAGCTTGGAAAAGGAAGGACGAAAATTAACTGTGGAAAAGGAAGTCCTGAAAAAATACAATTGGCTAACAATTGGCCAACTGGAAAAAAAAAGTACACTGAAGAAAACAAGTCCCTAAAAAATACAATTGGCCAAAAGGGAAGGAGGTACAAAATCTAATAGAAGAAAACAATTTGTTAAAAATTAGAACTGGGCAAATGGAAGCTAATGACTCTATAAGAGAGCAAGAATCAGTCAAACAAAAACAAAAGAATGGGAAAAAAAGATGAAAACGTAAAATACCTCATTGTTAAAACAACTGACCTGGAAAATCAATCTAGGAGAGACAATTTAAAAATTATTGGTCTACCTGAAAATCACAATGAAAAAAAAGAGCCTGGACAGTATCTTTCAAAAAATCATCAAGGAAGGTGCAGTTAGGTGGCACAGTGGACAGAGCTCTGGCCTTGGAGTCAAGAGGACCTGAGTTCAAATCTGGCATTAGATATTTGACGCTAGCTGTGTGACCCTGGGCAAGTCATTTAACCCCAATTGCCTCACCCCTCCCAAAAAAAAAATCATCAAGGAAAACTGCCCTGAGGTCCTAGAACCAGAGGGTAAAATAGTCATAGGAAGAATCCACCGATCACCTCCTGAAAGAGATCCCAAATTGAAAACACCAAGGAATATAGTAGCCAAATTCCAAAATTACCAGATCAAAGAGAAAATACAGCAAGCAGCCAGAAAGAAATAATTTAAATATCATGGAACCACGGTTAGATTATAGAAGACCTTACACCTTCTACATTAAAAGACCATAGGGCATGGAGTACGACATTCCATAAGGCAAAGGAGCTTGGAATTACAACCAAGAATCAACTACCCAGTGAAAATGAGCATGATCTTTCCAGGGGAGGAGATGTATATTCAACAAAATAGGGGACTTCCAAACCTTCCTGATAAAAAGACCAGAGCTCAACAGAAAATTTGATCTTCAAATACAAGACTCAAGAGAGACATAAAAAGGTAAACAGGACAGAAAGAAACAATATGTTATTAATAAGGGTAAACTGTTTACATCCCTGCAAGGGGAGATGACACTTGTAACTCTTGAGAACTGTGTTGTTATTATACCATGTTAAAGGAGTATACATAAAGGGGGTGGGTATAAATTGACTTTAATGTAATGACAAAATAAAATCTAATCAAGTGTGTTAAATGGATCCAAGTAAGTAGATTAATCTGATTTAACTGGAAAAAAAATGAACTGAGAGAAAAGGAAAAGAGGAGACAGACAAGGGTAAATTACATTACAGGAAAAGGCACAAAAACTCATTACAGTAGAGGGAAGGAAGAGAGGGAGATGAGCATTGTTTGAACCTTTCTCTCATCAGATTTGGCTCAAGGAGGGAATAACATAATCAGTTAGGTATAGAAATCTAACTTGACCTATAAGCAGTAGGGGAAAGAAAAGAGAGGGGGGCTAACAGAAGGGAGGTGGGACTGAGTGAGGTGGTGGTCAAAAGCAAAACACTAGTGAGGAGAAAAAAGGAGAAAGGAGAAAGAAAAGCATAAACGAGGATGGGGGGGAAAGGATGGAGAGAAAGACACAGATAGTAATCATAACAGTGAATGTGATATATGAATGCAATGGAATACTATTGTGCTATATGAAATGATGAACAGGCAGACTTCAGAAAAACCTGGAAAGACTTGTATGGTCTGATGCTGAGTGAAGTGAGCAGAACCAGGAGAACGTTATACACAGTAACAGCCACATTGTGTGATGACTAATATTGATAGATTTAACCCTTGTCAGCAATACAAGGATCTAAGACATCTCCAAAGGCCTCGTGATGGAAAATGCTATTCACATCCAAAGAAAGAACTATGGAGTTTGAATGCAGATCAAAGAATAACTATTTGCTTTTATTTTTCTTCTGTGTATTTTGTTTCCTCTTTCTGGTGACTCCTCATATTCTAATTCTTACTTACAACATCACTAATGTGAAAATGTTTAATAGGAATGTATATGTATAGCCTATATAGATTTGCATGCCATCTTGGAGAGGGAGAGGAGGAGGGAGGGGGGGAAAATTTAAAACTCAAAAGCTTATGGAAGTGATTGTTGATGAATCAAAATAAATTTTAAAAAAATATATACAGAGAGAGAGAGACAGAGACAGAGACAGAGAGAGAGAGCCTGCTTCCTTCCTATTATATTCTAGGCCCTATTCATTATCCATCTATGCTATCAAATTTGAGGCCAGCAAAACTCCCAAGCATAACCTGAATCAAAGTACAATATAATGGAAAGTATTTAACAAATTAAATAAGAACTAAACATAGATAATATTGATATGTGGTTTTCTAAGTCAATACTCAACCCATAGGGATCCTGAGGACCTTCCCATCTCTAAGGAATTACTTATCCATCTGGACTCTGCCAGACATCTTCACCCAACAGAGACAAACAGCTCTGGTGTGTTTACATCTCTCTGCTTTATAAGTCACAAGAATTTATCAGAAGTTCAAATAAGTTATCTCTGTTGTTACATGACTTAAGGAACTTGTTATGACTATAACCCATTATATCCCTTGGTGAAGGAAAAGGAATGAATTCTTAATCTGGGGTCTACAGACATCCCGGGATCTTCCTGGGATTTCCAGGGGTCTGTGAACTTGGATGGGAAAAAAATTACACCCTCATTTTCTCAAACCTCTAACTGAATTTTCCTTCAATTATTTAAAAATACTATTCTAAAAATGGTTTGCCCAACTTTCAAAGGAGTCCAAAACCTGAAAAAGATTAAGAACCTATCCTTTAAAGCAGAGGTTCTCAAACTTACTTGACTTATTACCCCCTTTAAAAAAAATTACTCAACACCATGGAAATCTACTTTCTTTAACCCTTTAAAGGGTTTTTTTAATTCACATCATTCAAAATAAAATATTTTTTAAATGGTGTATCTTAAATTTAATAATTTAATGTAAATTTGTGGGTTTTTCCTGCATTTAAATGTTGATGATGCAATACTGTGCTATGTAACCACATAGTATCATATTGTAAACAAGTCATTACATGCACACGTTCCTGTCGAATCATGCGAGACTTCCCAACAATGCATGACACCCTCCACGCCAACGCTTGCTTCTAAAGACCTGTCAGTCTGAAGACTGACACTGATCAGTTATAACTTGCATTTTGTGTTTATTTGGAAAATAATGTAATCACTGCGATTTTAACTCTGTTGTTACACAGATGAAACATGTACAAAGGGTTTTTCAAAATCTTCTTCTCTTTTCTTTCCTTACCCTTCCACCACCCCCTTACTTTTATTCAATGCCCCCAAATGCACCTGAGGTTACTACGGCCCCCCATTGTTCCAGTACCCCCCCCAAAGGGCGGTTTCACCCGCTTTGGAAACCTATTCTTTAAAGCACTTACAGAATCAAACGTCTTTCATTTGAAAGTCAACAAAAATAAGCACAAGGAGAACCCTGCAAAATCTACACCTTTTAGTTGACTGCATGACTATAAAGAAGTGGTCAGCTGTACAATATCATTCATGAAAGCATGCTTCTTCCCTCCTAATACCTTCATCAATGACACTCTAATATGTTTACCTGAGTCTCATAAAAAAGTCATAAAGATGGGAAAATAGGCATATGGATTGGTAATTTCTGGTATCATCCAGAAAATGTGCAATCCTTTAAATAGAAGGTGAGCCAGTCATGTAGTAAAAGCAATGCATAACATAAGGACAAAATAACTCACACTTACAGAGCATGTTAAGGTTTTCAAAGTGCTTTACATATATTAAGGTAGCAGTGCTTTGGAAAGATCTTTTGTGGAGGATTTATGGGAGGAAGACGTGAACAAGAATGTAAAAAGGAGAGGACGTACAGATGGGATGCAAGGTAGACACGATGGAGGCAGTATCCACCCAGAGGTCACTGACCCACTGAATATGCTGACAACACATGATAGCGATATAAAAATTCTGTGGTACACACAAATTATTATACAGTACACTATGGACACAAAAGAAAAATTTAGAGATCCAGGAACAGCAAAACATTGTCAAAATACCTTAACACAAATTCCTATCTGACAACCTATAACTTTGCAAAAACATTAATAATACCCAAGTCACAGAATCATAAAATCTCAGAACTGCAAGGGACCATTTAATGCAAATTAATTGTTGGGCAAGAATCTCCTCAGAAATACTCAATAAGGTCACGTCCTTGCTGTTCAGCCATTCTCAGTCACGTCCAACTGTTCATGACCCCATTTGGGATTTTCTTGGCAAAGATACTGGAGAGGTTTGCCATTTCCTTCCCCAGCTTATTTTACAGATGAGGAAACTGAGGCCTACAGTGCTAAGTGACTTGCCCAGGGTCACACAAATAGTTAAGTGTCTGACGCTAGATTTGAACTCAGATCTTTCTGACTCCAGGCCCAGCACTTTATCCACTGTGCCACCTAGCTGCCCAATAAAGTCACAGAATCATTGATTTAGAGCAGAAAAGAACCTTAGAGGTCACTGAGTCGAACCTCTCCATTTTATGGATTAGGAAACTTAATATTTAGAATCCTGATAAACGTTTGAGGTAGGATTCAAATCCAGATCTTTCTGATTCCAAGTCCAGACCCTATCCACATTGCTTCATTTCCTTTGCTTAAAGGCTTCCAAAGAATCTTTAAAAAGATCAGCTCCCAAGGAATTACATTTTGGAAGGAAAACAGAAACTTTCTCCAATACAACTCTAGCCCTAGGCTCTACAGAGACTGCTAATTTCTTAAAAGAGTTATTTTTAACCACAGCTAAGGTTTGAACAATCCTGACCCATGAGCCAAAATCAGACTAAATTGGCTAAACTGTAAACTGCAGACAAATCTTAATACAGTACTAAATCTCAGGCCTGGTGATCATTCCTATTAAAACTAAAATTCACATTAAAGCCACAAACTAGATATCTGAGCTTACCAGAAACAGCTTAATGTTATAATAAAATCTTACAATAAAATTACCTGCCATGTTATTTTATGATCTGTAAACTCTGTTTTGCTGCATACTAATTAGAGATAAGCAAGAAATTCTTGGAATACAAAATAGTACTGACTTTTACCCTACCAAATCAAACCCCTCTGGGATGAGCTAGGGGGAAAGGAGAATGAAACAGACAGGCACACGTCTAAGATTTTTAACCCTGGAAGACTGACCTCATGGAAAATGATAAAAATCCTATCAAAAGGGTTCCCCCCCTGACCTATGTGATGTAGAACATGTACATACACAAAAGATGGCCCCATGGCATAATGGATGGACTTTCAGGAAGATCGAGTTCAAATCCCACCTATACTCTTATTAGCTTACTAGCTGTATGACCAAAGGCTTAATCACTAAATTCCTCAAAACCTGAGTTTTCTCTCTGTAAAATGGGGGACAAGGAAACTTGGGAGTACCCAAGCTCAGAAAACACATGCATCTCTTGTAAGAACTCTCATCTCACCTACTCCAAACCTCAAAACCCCTTCCAATTTTACCAATTCCTATTGGTTAGCTGCCTACATACATGCTACCGAGGAATCTTGCATGATTTTAACAAATGCATAAAAGACAATCTCGTTGGAGCAAAGCCTCAGAATTTTGCTCTGTCCAATTAAATGCTTTTTTATAGTTAACAAATAAGTATAATGGGAGCCTGTGCTCTCTGTACTTTCCAGTTGGCTATGTAACTATAAAGATGTGTGGTCTGCTACTGCAAATCAGTTTTAAAAAGCCAAGGTTGTCCTCCTATGTGTATAAACTAATCTGAATTTTTATTAGAGTTTAGCATACAGCAGGCATTTGTGATTGATATCTTCATCACTTTTTTGGTAGTAATAATGTGCATGATTTTTTTCCAAGTATTTGTTATCTTCCCTTTTCAGATATTTTGAAAATCAATCCTTCAACACCTCCCAAATAGATTTTTTCTGTGTACATTTAATATAGCCTGTTCTGTTTTCTTCAGTTACACTTTATTATGCAGTACCCTCAAGGACTATGATTTTAAGAATCCAGCTATGATTGCTCTACTATTACTGATGGGGGCAAAAAATAGCATGCAATAGAAATCCTGGCAGATCTTTTCTATTTTTTTGCCCCTTTGTTATCCTTCCAATTTCATCCTTAAATGCTCTCAGGATGATCTGAATTGGGTCTCACACTAAGCTTCCACTCTTTATTTCACCACTTCTTTATGTTTTACAAGGCAATTACTCATTAACATTTCACCATTCTCCCTGTAAAATATAACATATACATTAATAATCTAAACTGATATTACCCTTTGCTACACGTCTCTGATTAGCAAGAAAATCAATATGTGCTAATTTGGCAATTTCTGGGCTACTTTGGCTTCCTTGTAGTAACTATTGCTGTTTGCTGTTTTTGTTGTTTGTTCTTTGTTTTCACAGAGGACCAATAACAACACAGGTGATGTCTTGAATTTCTTGTGAATTGGATTTAGTATTTCTTGTGAAAAGGATTTAAGTTGTACAAAATCATCAGTGGTTAGACTTACTAGCAAAAGGCGCTATAGTCCATATTGATGTCTGTCACTTTTATCAATTTCCCCTTTTTCCAGGGTCAATAGCCTGCTTAACTATGTCAGACGAAATCTATATTAATGGTAGACCATGTCTTCTCATTTTCATTATTCTAATTTGGGGTTAGCTTTGATCTTTTGCTCTGATGGTAGGATGTAAGCTCCCTGAGGGCAGGATTTGTTTTTCCATTTCCTTCATATTTCATTGCCTAACATAAGGCCTTACACTTAATAAATGTTTGTCCTATTGGATGGGATGATCTGATTACAGATGATAGATTCAGAACTGACTCTAGGATCAGCAACAAGTCATTTCCTGGCATCATTTGAATACGATCAGTTTCACATTCTTTTTATGCTATTTGCTCATTATCAGGTACTCTATCTCCCAACTCTCTTCTTGAATAAATATTCATGATATACAGGCAAGAGACTTACTGATAATCTGGCCATTTTCATTTCTTGATCCTAAGCCAAAAAGATTTTTTTCACATCTCTACAGAGTTTTTTTAGCATTGAATTTATCGAGCTTTAAAGTATGTGATAATTAAATTTGTAGGGGATCAAACACTCCAAAGAATTTTCCCATTTCTTCTACCTCTTCATCCTTTGCTTCCCATTTGAAAAATGCCTGGGAGTTTCCTCTGATCCCCAAGATTAACACAAACCAACAGCATAACACAACAGTTGAAAAGGCAGAGGAGAACTTTCCAGGAAATAAAACTGTTCCAACAAAGGAACGAGCTTCCTTGTTAATCCACAGGCTCCCCATCACTGAAAATATCCTTGCAGAATAGGTGAGACAAGCACCATCCAAGAATGATGCAGAAAGGATTCTTGCATTGAGAGGAAGGATGAAACCCTCTAAATTCTCTGCAAACTCTTAAAGTCTATAATTCTAAAGCGCAAGCATAGATGTCGATCAAAAAAAAAAATGACTCCTCGCCCTCATGGAACTCACAATCCAAAGGGGGAACAACATGACCAAAAAAAGTGTATATTCAAGATACATACTGATTGAGTGAAAGGTAATCTCAGTTGGAAGTTCTTAGCAGCTGTGGCAGGGTGGGGAGGGGATTGGGAAAGGCCTCCTGCAAAACGGCAAAATTTAAGGTTGTCTTGAAGGAAAATGGGGGAGCTAAGAGGAAGGGGAGAGGAGGGAGAACATTCCAGAAAGCCAGTAGCAAAAAAAGACACACGGGCCATAAGAAGCGCCAAGCACGTCGATATGGCTGGACGGCAAAGCGGGACAAGGAGAGCAAAACCGAGGAACACTGTAAAAGTAGGATGGGGCCACGCTGTAAAGGGCCATAAATGACAAACAAGGATTTTCTATTTGATCCTAGAGGTACTAGGGAGCCACTACAGTTTACTAAGTGAGGGTAGTGCTGAGGGTATAAGACCTATGCTCTAACATGTATCGGAAAATTTGGGGGGAAGGGCTGGGGTGGGGGGCGTGGGAAGGAATTCTGATGATGTCACTTTTCTAGCTGCTTGGCTTTGGGACAAATGCAAATTTCTTGCATAGTACTCCTCTTTCTTCTGCCCACAATTCATCCTTCCCATCCTATCTGTCCTAAAATAGGCAATGCCAAATCCTAAAAAATGATCCCACCACCTAATAAGAACATACTCGTAACCTATGGAATGGCATACTGCTGATTACTTCTCTCAATAAATCCAACTGGACACGCAAACATCTGCATGGCTGAACAACTGGATTCACAACATCTGCCAGGGCTACTAGATGCATTAATACAATGATCACCCGGAACAAGCTCTTG
Organism: Phascolarctos cinereus; assembly: GCF_003287225.1. NCBI lineage: Eukaryota > Metazoa > Chordata > Mammalia > Diprotodontia > Phascolarctidae > Phascolarctos > Phascolarctos cinereus. The sequence continues at coordinate 193,338,468 of NW_027556098.1, forward strand.
CTGAGTAGGACCGAATCTAACTGATTAAGGGAAAGCAGGGGGCATTTTCTCTAATTCAGGTAGCAGAATGTAGAGATAAAGGCCAAATTCAAATCAAAAATACAACAGCTTTTTTTCCCCATTGGTGGCTGCTATATGAAGCACCTTAACAGGTCACCTTGAAAGCAAAGACTGAGAAAGAATACCACCATTTCTATAACATAACACCAAAAACAAACAAATAAACCTTGGCAAAGGTTTAGCAAAGGGTTTAAGCTGGGCTGACACCTTGATTAAGTCTGCTCCTGGGACCTGTGATAATGCCCCCTTCAAGCCCTGTTCTGCAGCTGCCAACAGCTCTTATCGTGCCAAAAATCAAAGCCAACAGTATCATGTGAATTGGCTGAGGATGGTGGGAGGGGCCCTGAACCAGGAGTAAGGATAGCTGGGTTCTAGGCCCAACTTTAGTCACTAACTAGCTGTGTGATCTTGGGGGCAAAAAAAAAAAATCATTTGCTGTCTACTGGGCCTCTATTTCCTCATGTGTAAAATGCAATGTAGGTAAGGCTCATCTGGTCTAACTTGCACTGTAACATGCAATATTATACTACTATACTTATATGCAATATTATAATTATGCAATAATATGTATAGAGTTCTACTGCATCAGAAAAGATTCCTATAAAAAACAAATCACACCTTTACACAGACCCAAGCCTCCTCTCATGAATGACCATATAGTAACATTTGTATGAAAGGGAAGCATGAAACCACATTAAGCTCTTTTAGAAAAAGCCAATGAAGTCAAGTGCTTAATATAGGGCTCCTTATCAATGGGAAATTTGCCAAGCCTAACGTGGCTTTTTTTTTAACTAGTAATTTTCCAGAATATCTTCTTTTTCATCTAATGGTTCTACTCGAGGGGGAAAAATTTTTTTAAGAAAGCAATGTTATCACTACAAATTGGCAGTTACACACCCAGCCCCAGGCAAAACCATGAAATAGATAGAAGACACACATTTCCATCTGCTTACCTGATAACTTCACCTGATATTCAAACTGAACATGGCCCAAAACAAACTCACCACTTCCCCTTCCATTCCTTTCCCTCCAAAGACCTTATATGCCACTTTTTTTTCCCCTCTCTCTTAAGAGAGTTAGAGCAGATGATCCCTCACACCCTCTAATCAATCCAAAGGCAAGTGTTAGGTGCCTACTGCAGGCATTGTACTAGGTGTTGGAGACAAAAAGACAAAAATTAAACAGTCCTTGCTGTAGGAGCTTGTCCACTTCCTGATTCCATACTATAACTGAATCTCAGTGATCCCTGACCTTTAGGCATTTTTAACAGTTTATGTTTACTTGACTTGAAGTAGTTCCCCCCTCTTCCCCTTAGAATTTCTACATGGAATTTCTTTTAAGTCGAATTAAAATTTAGTTTAAGAATTTCAGAACCCCCACTGATAGCATGGAAGACACCTAGAAGATTCTGAGAAAACAAAGTTGAAAATCACTGATCGGAGCAAAACACTAATTATAAAGTGGTTTCTAAATAAGAGGCTAAAGTAATGACAGCTGGTTCCATAGTCTAGCTTGCCCACCTCAAGGGAAATTGGGTGAAGCCTCTATCATCCATGGAGTCCACTTCTTCCATAATGAAGACAGCATCACTCTTTATTAGGAAGCGGCAGAGCCTCCAGCTCTAAATACTGAACAGGGGTCAAGAGGAGAATCTAATCAATCAACAGATATTTATTAGGGGCCTCTGTGTGTGGTTCCTGAACATCTTACTCCAACAATTGATTGACTGCCAAACAAGTGGCATAGGCAATGAGCCCCATGAGCTCAGAAGATGGTGAGATCATTGTGGGCTCGAAAAGCCTGGGAAAGCTTTGCAAGTTAGTGGGTTGGGAGCTGGGCGTTGAAGGATGGGCAGGACATCCATGGCTTGCAAGGAGAGAGAAGGGTATTCCAGTGCCCAAAAAAAAAAAAAGGCACAAAATGTGCTTGTGGGATGTAAGGAGGTGAGCTTGGGTATAGCACAGGATTCATGTCAAAGAGCAACAGAACAGAACTCCGGAAAGGTGGGTCAGGGACACTGCCTATAGTCTGGGAATCCAACGTCGAGGCCTTGAACAGAGGAGAGGGCAATGAGGGGGGAGAAGCAGCTGACTGGCTGACCGGAAAAGGAACAAAGATTCCAAGACGTTAAGCTTGAGGAAACTGGGAAAATAAGCGTACCATCCACACCAATGGAGAAATAAGGAGAAGCTTCCTGGTGAGTAGGGCTGAAGGTGACATTCAGTTTGGCTCTAAGCAGATGAAACTTAAAATTATGGTGGAACATCCAAGTAGAAAACCGTGTAAATACAAAAGAAACACTTAACCCTCAGGACAGAAAAGTTCTGAAATCTACAATAGGTAGTAAAATAAAAGTCTCAAAGAACGCTTAGATCAAGGCTTCTTAAGTTTTCTGTCATAGACCCCTTTGGCAGTCTGGTGTAACCTATGGATTTCATCTCTGATTAATGTTTTTAAACGCCTAAAATAAAATTCATAGGATTACCAAAAAAACACAATTATACTGAAATTATTGAACTATATGAAATATTTGAAAATATATGAATAAATTCAAATTCATTTCAAACAAATTACTAAAATTCACACATTTGAAATACTTGAAATAATATTGAAGTTATTAAAACAGACCCCAGGTCAAGAATCTACAATTTAAATAGATTCATGGTCAAAAGACCTAAAACAAGTTAAGATAAGATAGAGATACTTAAGGTACCTCCAGTGTAATACTGTAGAAAGATTGTTAGACTTGAAGTCTACGGACCTGGGTCCAAAGTTATGAAACCTACTATGTGTAGAAAAATAGAAAGATTCAAAGAGGGTCTAGATCAGAAGCGGGAACCTTCGGCCTCAACTCCACATGCAGCCTGCTAGGTCCTTAAGTTTGGCCTTTTGACTGAATCCAAATTAAAAGGATCTGTTCTGTAAAATTTGGATTCAATCAAAAGGCCAAACTTAAGGACCTAGCAGGCTGCATGTGGAGTTGAGGCCGAAGGTTCCCCACCCTGATCTAGATGAAAAGTTCTTAACCTTTTTTGTATTACAGACCCTTTTGGCTAGCACAGCCTATAGACCTCTTCTCAGACTCATGTTTTTAAAATGAATAAAATAAAATAGATGAGGTTACCAAGAGAATCCAATTATATTGAAATACAGTTTTTAAAATATTTCAAAAAACAAGTTCACAAGTCCTGGGTTAAGAACTATAATTTAAGTAGATTCATGGATAGAAAACCCATAATAGGTTAAGGTAAGATACTTAAGGTACTTCTAGTATGGTACCGTGGAAACAATGTTAGATTTGGAGTCTGAGAATCTGGGTCCTGATCCTGACTCTGCCCCTTACTAGCTGTGTGAATCTGGGTAAGTCACTTAAACTTTCCAAACTTCAGTTTATTCAGCTGTAAAAGGTGGGAGGCAGACTAGCCTGACCTCTAGGGTCCCCTTCCAGCTCTAATAACACATGCCTATGATTTTCTAACCTCTTAAATTTGACATCACATAGGGTAATTGTGACTGAGAATCACAGAATCTTATAGCTAAAATGGTGCTTGGAGGTCATCTAGTCCAGGGATAAGGAAGCTGCAGCCTCGAGGCCACCTGTGGCCCTCTAGGTCTTCAAGTGAAGCCCTCTGATTGAATCCAAAGTTCACAGAACAAACCCCATAAAAGGATTTGCTCTGTAAAACTTGGACTCACTCAAAAGGCCACACCCAAGGATCTAGAGAGGCACGTGTGGCCCGGAGGCTGCAAGTTCCCCACCCCTGAAGTCAAACCCCTTTACTCAGGAGGAAACTGAGACTCAAAGGAAATGAAGAGACTTGCCTAAGGTCACACAGCAATTAGTGACAAGGCCAAGACTGGGACAGCACTCGCTGCCACGTACTAGATAGACCAGTGCTATAACCTAATAGAATAGTGCCTATCTGTATACTGATCCCAGTAAGTGATGTTAACTTCTGCCTAGATTTAACCTGTCAGTGATCAAAACTGATGTACCTCCATGGATTAAATAAGATTGCAAAATTAAACAGACACTTGAATAGGCACAGGCCAGCTGACTCTAAGACACTAAGTCTGTCACTAACGAATCACAGAATTTGGCAACCGCATGGGAGGAAGCATTCTATAATACAGAGTGTTGGATCTGGAGTCGGGGGATCTTAGTTCAAATCCTCACCCTGCTACTCAGTAGCTGTGTGACCTTGTATAAATCACTTCTCCATTGAGCCTCAGCTTCCACATGTGCAAAAAGTAAGGGGGTTGGGATGAGAAGTCTAATCCCTCTTCTCTGTGACAATCCTTTAAATAACCTTGCCTTCTCACTTTTCTTCTTCAGGCTAAATACCCCCAGTTCCTTCAAGCTTTCTTCAAATGCCATGACCTCAAGGTCCTTCACCATCCTTGCTACCCTTCTTTGGATGCTCTCCAGCTTACCAAGATCCCTCCTAAAAAAACTGAACACTACACTTTGGTATAGTCATACCAGAGCAGGTATATTCAGCAGGACCATATCTCCTTCTTGCTCAAACATATGCCTTTTCCAAATGCAAATTAAGATCGCTGGAATAAAAGGGAGAAATTATGAGTCTCCTTTTGTTAAGTTTTCACATGACCAGTTAGAGAACTGTGACTATGAACCACATGCAATTTTCACCACTTAGCAGTACTGGGGCAGGGGAAAGGTGGGGGAGGGGGAAGAATCCAAGAAAGGCAGAAAGGGTGTGGTGCTGGTAAATATAGGTTGCAGCCAGTCAAAAAACACTGCCCATAAATTGTTTCATTTAAAACAAATTTACCTGGTTTTCAAAAATGTAGCAAAATGAAAATGACTAGGCACTTTTCTAAACACAAAATCAGTTATTATCACCCTATTCCTTACAGCCAGCCAATAAACATTTATTAAGAGCCTACTATTTGCCAAGCACTGTACTAAGCCCTAGGGATACAAAAAAGAGGCAAAAGATAGTCCCTGCCCTCTAGGCAGGTTTGTTTGGGGGATTTTGTTTGTTTTTCAGATAACCCTTTTCTAATTAGTGTTTAATGATCTAACTGGCACCTCTGATCTTTGCAAGTCTCCAAATCTGCTATTTGATTTCCACACATATATAATAACATCATCATGGCAAAGTACAGAAAAGGCAGGAAAAAGGCGAGGGGAAGAACCACTCAGTTTAGTGGCGGTGTAACCTTGGGGAAGACAATGAACTCCTGAGGAAGCCCCAGGCAACAGACGATAAAGTGCAGAAAAGGTGCCAACACACCTGAGCTGGTAGCGGAGTTTCCTTAATGTAGAGGGGAAAGGCATTATGCCAATCACTACTAAACCACCCCCCCAGTCACTATCATTATATTAACAGTAGCTGCTCCAGTTTCTCTAGCATTTCTAAAATCTATACAGCATTTTCCCTACAAAAGGCTTGTGAGAGGAGTGGCTGAACTGATTAATTAATTCATGAAATTATGAGGTGGGGACAGGCACACTTGATTCTTCAGGTACTCTGGGAAAAGCCCATGATGACAGCAGGAAGTGAGGCTGCAACCACACTTAAATATGGCACAGAGGGTGACAAAAGGGGACAGAGGCAGATGGCTCAGGGAGGCAGCTGGAATGGTGAATGGAGGTAGGTGGCTGGGAAAGAAAATGAGGAGGAGGAGAGGCAGAGTGTATCACTCCTATAACCATGGATTGGTGTTGGGAACACTCAAAAAAAGCACAGACCCTTAGGAGACAGAAGAGCACTAGGAAGGAGGAGTTTGAGGGTTCATTTTTACAGGGTTTGGGGGCAATCAGACTACCTCTTATCTGGGCCACCTTGGGGTTAAGTTCATTAACACATCAGATCATCTCAAAGTTGTCAGTCAAACATTAAACTTAACATGTCGACATCATCTCAACATTATCGACTCCACGTGGCAATCTGCTGGTCTTTATCATGGAAGTCTGGAATTTGTCTGAGATTGACATATCATGGGACCAAAGGGCCCTGGAGGATGGCTTCTGCTGATCCAGCACATTGCCAGGATGTGAATTTGGGTTACTATATGGTACAATTTGTAAATGATGCTCCTTTGATCTTTGGGACAGTTGATACGTGACTTCCAGGTTTCCCTTTGCAATCTTATTTCCTTCTACTGTCCCTTTACACTAGCTACTTGTAAAGCTTACCATACTAAGTAGAGACGTACCCATTCCAAATGTTTATACAGACTATTCCATTTGTGCCTGACCTGTGGTAGAGCATTCTGAGCTCGTATTGGTCTGATCAGCCACAGTCAGACACACTGTACACTGACTTCAACATAGTGATATCATTTTGGTCCTCTTTGATTACTAAGAACAACCAATCAGAAAGGGGTTAGGGGTGTGTGGTGATCGGAAAGATCAGAACAAAGTATAATTTTAATGCAGTGGTGCAAAGTCTCCTTTTTCAGATAAGGAACATGAAGTTCAAGGGTCGAGGGTCTTCCCTAGGGTCACACAGTTAGTAAGTTTGAAAACCAGGACTTGACTTATACCATAGTCTTTTCTCCAACACAGACCTGCTCTCACTGCATTACAAGGTCACTTCAACACCTCTGCTCCACCTCTTATTCCCCTGGCCACAAGGCAGGGACAGCACTCTCATTTACTAATTCCACTCATCTCAGTCAAGTATCTAAGTGCCCAGTGGAAGAATGTCAAGATTCTCCATATGCTGGTCTTGGAGAAGAGACCAGCCTATACTCTCTGAAAGCTACCTGAAGGCAACCTGGTTCCTGCTGAGCGGTATATTTGAAACACACCACCATAGGAGAACAGTAAATACCATATGGCAAAGGTCAGCAACCTGGCAGAGGGGGCAGCCAGGTTTTCCAGTCCCTGGAAGCTCTGCTTTATTTGAAAAGAAGAGTATGTGAGGTGTGCAGGAGGAGGTGGCAGGCTCCTGCAGGACATATTAGGGGAAACTGTCAGTCAAGTCTGCCACTACTAAGTCTGCTGGTACTGCCATACTAAGGCCAAAGGATCAAAGATTTATGACTGCAAGGGCCCTTAGAAACTGTCAAGCCCAGACGCTTCATTTTACAAATCTGGAAACTGAGGTTGATTTGCCCAGGGTAAAACAGCTAGTAAGTTACTGAAGCCTTGAAGTCAGGTCCAGCATTCTATCAATCATTCAATCGATCAACATTTATTAAGTACTTACTATATGCCAGGTACTGTGCTAAGCACTGGAGATACAGAAAGAGTCACAAGACAGACTTTGACCTCAAGGAAGTTACAACCTAATGGTCATGACAACATGCAAACAAATATATATAGAGCAAGTTATATACAGGATAAACAGGAAATAATTAACAAAGGGAAGGCAATAGGATTAAGAAGGGCTGGGAAAGGGAAGATGGGATTTTAATTGGGGCTTAAAGGAAGCCAGACAGGTCATTAGTCAGAGTAGAAGAGAGTGTTCCAGGCATGTAGACAGCCAGAGAAAATGTCCAGAGCCCAGAGATGGAGCATCTTCTTCATGGTCAGTGTCACTGGATTGAAGACTATGTGTTGGGGAATAGGGTATAAGAAGACTGGAAAGTTAGAAAGGGCCTAAGTTACGAAGGGCTTTGAATGCCAAACAGATCATTTTATATTTAATCCTGAAGGCCAAAGTACGCCACTAGAGTTTTGTTGCTTTTGGGGGGGGGGGGGCACCAGGAGGCGGATACTGTTACATAGTCAGACCTGCACTTTAAGAAGATCACTTTGGTGGCTGAATGGAAGACAGACTGGAGTGGGGAAAGACTTGAAGCAAGCATACCCACCAGCAAGCCTGTTGCAATAGGCCAGGTGTGAGGTGATGAGGACCTGTACCAGGCTGGTGGTAGTGTCAGAGGAGAGAAGGAGATGTATTCCAGATATGTTGCAAAAGTGAAATACGCCTTGGAAACAGCTTTGATATGGAAGGGATGGGGGAATGGGGAGAGAGATAGTGAGGAATGCAGGATGACTCCTGGGTTTCATGGCTGAGGGACTGACAGCATGGTGGTGCCCTCTACATACAGTAAGGGGGAAGGTGGGGAGTGGGGAAAGGGTTAAGGGGAAAGTTTGGATATGTTTTGTTTAAGATGTCTACTGGACGTCCAGTTGGAGATGTCTGAAAGACAGATGGAAATGCAATATTAGAAGTCAGCAAAATTACTGGGGCAATACAGATATGAAAACCATCCACACAGACAATGCACAGTAGGTGATGAGATCACCAAGTGAAACAGTATAGAGGAAGAAAAGAAGAGGACCCAGGACAGAACCTTGAGGGATACCTTTGGTTAGAGGGCTATTTACTACGTCACCTAGCCACTACCTTGGTGACAGGGTCTCCAAGCCTTGAGTTTTCAGCAACTAAGACAAACAGTTAGAAGGAGAAGACTGACTAACCTCTCTCCCCTAGCAGGAACATTTCTTTTTAAATACTAATGCAGTCACAATTCTTGGACTTAAAAGTGGACAGCCCACTCAACCTAAACACCAGCCCTACCATTTATAATTCAACCACAACAGCTTCATGCCTGCCCTTCCCACCCCACTCCTCACCTTAGGTCTAGAAGATTTCCTTAATCTTCAGGTATATCCTTTTAAAATTCAAATATCCTAGGGAAAAGGGCCAGAGTTGCTTATCAGCTAGTATATTCATTTGTCCTTCTAAGCAAATACTGAAAGACAAATACTGAAGCTGAAGCTTAAATACTTTGGCCACATAATGAAAAGACAGGACTCATTGGAAAAGACTGATCTTGGAAAAGACTGAGAGCAAAAGGAAATGGGGACAGCAGAGGATGAGATGGATAGATAGTGTCACAGAAATATCATACATGAGGTTGGAAAGACTTCAAGAGATAGTGGAGGATAGAAGAGCCTGGTGTGCTACAGTCCATAGGAAGAGTTGGACAAGACTGAACAACAACATAATTATTACTGGTTAACACCTTTGCAGAGTCTAATTTACTACTGAGGTGGAAAGGATTCTTACAGATTGGTGGGGAAAGAGAAAATAAGAGAGAAAGACAGAGCTGACCCCATTGCTACCAATTTGTGAAAAGAAAAAGGACAGTTATTCCTTTACATAATTTGGAGCCATAAGAAACCAGAGTCCAACTCCTTCATTGACGAAAAGATGATGAAGCTGTAGGACACAGACAACAGGACTTCCCAAAGTCACACAACAGTAAAAATTCTGTATAAAAACCAGTCTTCTTTCCTCTCAAAACACTTCTATGCAGCTATCTTGCTCACCTTATGCCAGTTAATCTAGTAAAAAGAAAAAAAATCCTTAATTCCAATCCAATGGCATTTTTTGTTTGTTTTCTTTGTGGTATATGATGCTATCAACTACAATTCATTTCACCAAAGCTTCTAGTGCCGAATTCACCAGCATCGGCTCAGTAAGTGTCTAACCTTGTGCTCCTTCAGGGACAACAGACTTTCTCACTTGCATTTTTTCCCATATTGCTTCCTAAAAATACCTAGGCCAGGGTGCTGCACTAAATTGTATGCCTGACGAGATACGATCTGACAAAGATGAACACTTTACTGACAACTGAAAAAACAATGTAGGAGAAGCTCCATGAGAAGTAGAGTGGATAGAGGGGAAGCCTTGGAACATGGATGACCTGGGTTCAAATCCTGCCTCTGGCACATACTTAGCTATATGAATGACCATGAGCAAGTCATTCAGTCTTAAAGCACTGTCTGGAACAGTGAGACAGTATTAGTTCCGGCTAAGTTGCAGATCTGCATTGGTGGAGGGGAATTTCCATACTGGTACTCTTTTACACAGCTGTTCCAAGAAAAGGGAAAAAAAGCCCCAGGAATGAGATGCTAATAAGTTTCAGAAGAAGTTGAGAGTACAGCCTGGAGAGGAATCAGACAATCAGACATGGCTGGCCTGGGCCCCCTGTTTAAAGGGAAATTCTGGGAGAAGAAACCATCCCATCTGAGACAGAGGCCACAGAGTGAATTTCAAGGCTTAAGTGAGACTCCTAGATGGAGAGCTTGGGTGTGGCAGAAGTTCAAAGTGCAGCCTGGAGATCGATGACCTGCCCTCTCCCTACTTTTCCTGACTAAATACACTTCATTAACCCCTCCACAAATTCTACAAAGCAGCTAGATAAGCCTACCTTCTGTTCCTCAAAAAGGGACATTCCATCTCCTGCTTCCCATGCTGGAAATGCTCTTTCTCTTCATCTCTGCCTCTTAGAAGACAGGTAAGTGGTACCATAGATACAGCTCTGGACCTGGACTCAGGAAGACTTGGGTTCAAAATCCAGACTTGGACACTTGCTATGTACGACCCTGGGCAAGTCACTTAACCAATGTCTACCTAAGTTTCCTCATCTATAAAATGAAGATGATAATGACGTCTACATCCCAGAGTTGTCATAAGGATCAGATGAGATAACTGTAAAAGGGAAGCTCCCTTCATTAATTTCTGCCCACAACATCTCTGAACCATCTTTTCCATCTTCATTGTTTGACACCTAATTGGGTATAAGAAAATCCTGACATATCTATTGCTGTTTGCCACACCTTGTACCTGTCTCCCCAACATAAAGCTGAATTTTAAAGTAAACAAAAGACGTTTCCTGAAACTGGAAAATATAAAATATCGACTTATGCCAACTGCATGACTTTTTCTGTCATGAAATGATTAAGTGCCAAATAAAGTAAAGACAAACTTTCTAGACTTGAAGCCTTATCTTGGGTACATAACAACTAATATTGACCTTTTCCCTTTGATCTCATCCCTCCAACGAAGACATAAACAATTTAGGGTTAAAATCCAGTGTTAAAATCTTTTCTGTGTTTGTACTGGCAGCTACTCTCAGAACAGCTTTCTCCCAAGGCTATCTGAGGTATCTCCTACCCATCCATCACTCTTCATTCTGCTCCCATCTTCCACGAATGCTAAAAATTCCACTTCTGCTCTTCCTTCTTGCCGCTTTCTAAGTGGGCTCACTTCCTCTGTAGGGGAAAGATGAGTACAGAAATCATCCTGTGGGATTTCATTCCCACAGAGTCCAGAAATGTGATGATCTCAGAGGATCTTGTAAAGAGAGACCCTTGACACTTTCCAAAGGAAAAATGTCTTCTACAAAGGGGCTGCTGCCAGGACTTTTAAAAAGCATGTGCTGGGAAAAAACTAAGGACCACTTCATATGTTTCCAATTCCACTGAACCACTTCCTCCTTTTATTAACTGCCTGCCTTCCCTCCTTCCCGGTTGCTCCTATTAAAAAAAAAAGTGTAATAAGAAAAACTCAAGATCAAAATCTCCCCCCATCATGGAGCAAATTTTGATGTCCTAGGAAATGTTATCCAAAAGTTACACGTCTTTCACCACTGCAGAGACACCTTGAAAAACAGATGCTTTCACTGTAAAAACAAGCAAATCTGAAAGCTTAAGAGCTGTAATGGATGCAATGACCAACCACAATTCCAGAGGACTGATGAAGCATGCTCCCCACCTCCTGACAGGGAGGTGAAGGACTCAGTGAAAAACTCAACATACATATATTTTTTTGGAGATGCATACATATTTTTTTTGGAGATGGCCAAGTCAGAAACTTGTTTTGCTTGACTATGCATACTTGTTACAAGGCTTTTGCTTTTATCTCTCCCCCTCCCAATGAAGGAGGGAGAGACAGAGAAAATGATTTTTCCTAATTTTTAAAAAAAATTTCTTAAAAAAAAGTAGATGCTTTTTCTCTCATTTTTATACACCTCTCCTTTTTACACAGGCTTACTGAAAGGGAATGATGCGTTTTTACATATTGGCAGCCTACCAGACTCTTTTTCATTAAAGTTTCTTTTCCTTTTATCTTAATATCAATCAATATGGACTTATTAAATACCTACTATGTACCAGGCACTGTGCTAGACACCAGGGAAACAAATCAATGTGTACTCACAAGAAGCTGACATTCCAGTAGGTGACAAGTGTGGGACATGAGACTTTTCTATATGTAAATACACACACATACACATATGCATATAAAGAGAGAGAATAAATACCACAGAGTTAAATACAAGGTAGTTTAAAAAGGAGGGCACGAGCAGTTGGAGGGATCTGGAAAAGCTTCATAGAAAAGTTAGTACTTGTAGTAGTAGTAGCAGTGGTAAGTAAGTAAGTAACTTTTAATAAGTGTAGATAACTCCCTAAGTAACAAACTCCCTTTACAAAGGAAGATCTGTACCTCATCTATAATTTACAGCTTTAAGAACTGCTTGGGGTGGGGCAGCTAGGTGGCCCAGTGAATAGAGCATGGCCCTGGAATCACGGAGAGCTGAGTTCAAATACAGCCTCAGACACTTGATTATTAGCTAGTGGCCCAGGCAAGTCACTTAACCGCATTGCCTAGCAAAAAAACAAACAAACAAACAAAGGAATTGCTTGGGGCAAGAAGACGTGAAAGGATTTACTTACATCCAAGGCTGGATCAGAGGCCAGACTGCAATCCATGTTTTCCACTCTGTCTTTCAATCTCATCATAAAGGCCATCATTGTACCAATCTCAGATCTGAACTTCCAAATTTCACTAATGCCTTCCTAAAGATTAGACAGTTTGTGAGAAATTTCCATACCTCCTGTTATTAGCAGTGGAGGAGAGCAGAAATCAAAGAGGGAAGAAATGCTAAATCACAGTCTTCATTCTGATAGTCAATTAATGTCAATTAATAAATTATTAATATCAATATCATGCACTGTGCTAAGCCCTGGGAATATAAAAAAAAAAGGCAATAGACAGTCCCTTCCCTCAAGGAGATTACAATCTAATGGGGGAGACAACTTGGAATCAAATATACACAAAGCAAACACAGGATAAGTAGGAGATAATTAACAGAAGTCTCTTCTTACAACCTTTCCTCCAGCCCACCACCCCCATCCCATTTCCCTTCAGAGGTCTCACTTCACAGCTGGGGAAAGCCTGTCTTTGGCAAAATGATGATTCATTCAGAAGGGGTAAAGCCTGTTGCAGGCCTTAATACTGTATACAATCACACAATAGGATAGCCGGATGCTGGAAAATCAGCTTCTCCCTCAGCAAACCCCCCCCCATGTAGCAATCATTTTCTATTGTCATGTATATTTCATTAAAGAATATTTCAATTGTTATTTGAGAAGTTAGATAATCAAATGTGGTTTTCCCCTTGATGTTGTGAGTTATTCTGTAAAAGTTAAAAATGATGAAACTTTTTGAAAAAGTTACTCTTTGTTAACTGTAGAAGGCAGAATGTTTTGCCCAGCTTTGTGTTATAATAACAAACAGCTTGCCTGGTTGGAAAAATTCCCACTTCAATTTAAAACTCACAATGGCTTCTAAGGACATGTCCCATTGCTTAGCAGGCAGGCCCTGAAAAGCTGACCACATCCCCACGTAAAAAGGCACACACTCAGCAGTATGTACAATGCTTTTCCATTACCAGTTAGTGGGTAGAAAACATTTTTCCAGAGCATGCTCCCAATTCTCCTTCTAAAGTCAACTTTCAAACTTGGTTCACCTTAAAGAGAAAGACTGAGGTGAAAAGTAGAGTGGCACTCTCTCTCAAAAAACAAATATTGCCCCCTTGCAGTTAAGGACTGTCCCAAGACAAACACCAACCTTATTTTCTGTAAATAGTCTGCCCAGGAATTCTTCAGAGTATTACTGACTATCTCTCTGCATCACTACAGCAGTCCTCACGCATTCAGTAAAATGTTGGGCCCCTTCCATCAGTGTCCCATGGGCCCAGACCATGAATGCCTGGAAATTTCAGGCTCCTCCCAGACACAGTTTTGCTCAAAATACTTCATTCAAAAATATTGATCATTCACTCACTTCCTCTCCCCCAAACCCAGTTACTTCTTCATCAGTTTCCCTTGTGTGTCAATGCTTCCAATCTGAATAAGGTTAATTTAACTAATTCTTGATATGCTATATTTAAGGGCTATGTCCCCTCAATAAGAGCAGATTCCCCCAAACTCCCAAGTGTTATTTCTTCCTTTATCCAGACTCTCATGGGTAGAAAGCACAATTGAGGAATTAAAAAAAAAACTATTCTCTAATGAAAACTACACTTCCTCTCAACTATTTCTGAAGGGTTTTTTAAAAATACAAATAATTATTATTATTATTTGCTGGGAAAGTCCTTGAATTGGGTTTTCCTAGTGAATGTTACATAACCTGATTCATACATTTAGCAATGCCTGCCTGTCCCTTTGGTGGTTTTCCCCCAGACATTCCTGAGAGTTTTTTTTTATACTATTCTCCATTATGATGTATACAATTAACCATATGTGAATCTGACTGCATTACATTTGTTTTCCATAACGTATTAGGATGCAGGTTAATACCTTGGTCTCGGCTAGTTTCGAAGGACACAAAAAGAAACCTCCAGGTTCACACCAGCCAGGTTCCCCTCTCTTTCCAGGATACCTGGCAAGCTTTGATTTCAACAAACTACTGAAGAAACTCTCAGTGGTACCGCAAAGCACACAACTTGTTGCAGCAATAAACAAATGGTTACAACCTCAACAAAGGTTTGGTTTTTTTTTAAGCCAGCTCTAGAGACTCACAGCCCCTTAAAGTAAAGGTCTGCTGGCTGGAACAAGCACCCCCCTTCCCATCCTCTCATCACCCCTCTTCAACTCCTCTGTACCCCGGAAGGCATACACACACCATCAATCTCCAGCCCTCCCCCACAAGTGGCTCAAATGTAAATATTCTCCACTTCCTAATCTGGTTTCAATCCACCTCCCTCCCCAACCCCACCCCCATCCCCATCATGAATCAATCTCATCCCGGCAAGGAAACAGGACCCAGGGCAACCCCCGCCACAGTGCCTGAACAAAGGAGGAAGGAGCAGCTGTATGCAAAGGAAACCCCATCTTGTTCTTACCCTCCAAACACCGCACACTTCACCTGGACCCCTAATGCCCTTAGCCCGAACACGCCCCCCCTACCCCAGCACCCTGCTTTATTCTTCAATTTCATTCCCACACTGAATGAAATGAGTGTATGTTCATAAAATAGGGACAACGAGAAGCAATCAGGTTTTGTTTTGGGGTTGGAGGAGGGGTCCACACCGAGAGAGCGAGGATCTGGACTTCCCTTTCCTGGTGGGCAAGAGGAAGACGCGGACGAACTAAGCGCAACTTAATTCTTCCATCTCTCTGTTCTTTCCGCGTCCCCCTCTCAACCCCCCGCCCAACAACCAAAATAAATAAATAAATAAGAACAATACAGTGTATGGAGAGTCTCCCCTTCCTTCCAATCTCTGGCTCTCGCTCCCGCTCTCTAGGGGATCCCCCAACTGCAGCTGGCGAAGGCTGTCTCCTTCGCACTCCCTGGAGCCCGGGTCTCCATTCCCGGCTCCAGCTCCAGGGCGCAGCGGGAAGCGCAGAAGGACTGGGGAGAAAAAAAGAAAGAGCTACCTACCTCTCCACGCCACACACCTCCGCAGGACGCGGGCACAGACTGCTGCCGCTGTCGCTACAGCCGCCGCCTCCAGCGGTTCCGAGCCCCGCGTCTTCGGCAAACAGAGTCAAGCGAGAGCGCGAGCGAAGGAGCGAGCGCTCAGTCCGTCCGTCTGCCCCGTGCGCAAAGAGAACGCAGGCAGGCTCGCCTCGGGCTCTCAGGAGGCAGTCATTCAGCGCCGGGCGGCCACTCCCCTCGCCGGCTGCAGAAAGAGGAGCCGGTAGGGGCGGAGGCGGAGGCGGGGGCGGCGACCTCGCCACCCGGGAGTCGCCCCTCCGCGGGGAGGAGAGCTGCAGAGGGAGCCGCCGTGGACGAGGTGGAGGAGGAGGAGGAGGCAGTTAGCCTCCCTCGCTAGCAGCCTGCCTGGCCGGCGGCTCGGCCTCACAGCGCCCCCAGGTGAGCGCAGAGCGTAGACCTGGCCCCACCGCAAGCAGTGGCCTCTGTAACCAGCCAGCCAGCCATTCATCCAATCAAGCAACATTTATTAAGCACCTACTCCGTGCCAGGTACTGTGGTAAGCACTGGGGATATAAAAAGAAGCAAAAGACAGCCCCTGCCCTCAGGGAGCTTACAGCCAAATTCTGCATACACGTGCCTCCTCCTATAGATGAAGCATTTATTAAGTGCTTGTTGTGTGCTAAGCACTGTGGATGGAATCTATAGATTCCCCTCCCTTCCTACTCTGTATCCCGCAGTAAACCCGCTGATGCTTTCCAGGATTGTTTTAATAAAAAAAAAAGAAAGAAAGAGAAGTGAGATCCTTCAGGAAGCCTTACTCAACCTTTTTAATTCCAGTGCTTTCCCTCTGTTAATTATTTCCTATTTCTCCTTTATATCCTATACACTGTATTTATCCTGTATATCCAAATAGCTTGCTTTGTACATATTTGTTTTCATGTTGTTTCATGTTTTCATGCATATGCATACACATATGCAGATATTCAAAGAAATTTATGTTGCACATTATATGATTTTATTTAAACTTATTTAATAATTTCAAGACTAAGTTAGTCATCAATGTCATATGTGAAATACATATTAAGATTTAGTAAATAATAGTGGTTTTCTGAATGCATCCACCATGGATTATTAAATTTATGGACAAAGATACAGGATAGTAATTCCATATTAATGATTTGAACAGGTATATAAAACATAGTGAAACTTTAAATGAATGGTAAAATATAAACATATATAAGTTAATATGCCATTGAAAACTAATTTAATCTGTAAATAATAAAATAGCTCCACCTAGAATTATAGCACATGCAAAATCAGTTTCTATGTTATTACAATTTATAATCCACCAATTCAGTTCAACAGACAAATTTAAGCACCTACTTTGTGTATAGCATTATGCTAGCTGCTGAGCATATGAAGACAGTTATGAAAGCATTACTTTTCTCAAAACATCTACATTCCACTAAAGAAATCCGTGTGCATAACTATTTGGGGCAGCTAGGTAGTGAAGTGAATAGAGTGAAGGCCTAGAATGAGGAACGCTCCTCTGCCTGAGTTCAAATTTGGGCTCAGATTTTTCAATAGCTGTGTGACCATAAGCAAATCACTGAAGCCTGTTTGCCTCAGTTTCCTCACGTGTAAAATGAGCTGGAGAAGGAAATGGTAAACCACTCCAATATCTTTGCCAGAAAAAAAAAAAACCAAAAAGGGGTCACAAAGAGACAGTCATGTCTGAAACAACTGAACAACAAAAATAGTTTGCTGATTTCCAAGGTATGAATGCTTACGCTGAAAATTTGATAAGCTGAAAAATTAATGAGCTGGCAAGGTGGGCTGGCTCCAGCATGTCCTTTGGATCACACTGCCCGCCAAAGGCACAGGCCTACTCAGTTTGTTAGTCAATAAACATTTATTAAGCATTAACAATATGACACCATGCTGAAAAGAAAGGCAAGAGACAGTCCCTGATTTCAAGCTCACCAGTCTAATGGGAGACAACATGAAAACAACTGTCTACAACTACACATCCCATGCATATATGTACATATGTATGTATGTGTGATGATACATAATGTATGTGATAAATTGGAGATAATCAACAAAAAGAAGGCAATAGCATGAAAGGGGACCAGAAAAGGCTTCCTGTAGAAAGTGGGATTTTAGCTGGGACTTGAAAGAAGCCAAGAAAGTGAGGAAGCAGAGATAAGGAGTCATGGGAGATAGCCCATGAAAAAACCCAGAGATGGAAAATGAGTCTCTTGTTCCATGAACAGCAAGGAGACCAGTGTCACCTGGTCAAAGAGTACCCAGGGGTGAGTCAGATGTAAATAGACTGGAAAAGTAGGAAAAGACCATGTTATGAAGGGCTTTGAATGCCAAAAAGAGGATTTTATATTTGATCCTAATGGGGAGTCACTACAGTTTATTGAGGGGGAAAGAGAATGTGATCTGGCCAAATCTGCACTTCAGGACAGTTGAGTAGAGGATGGGCTGTGGTGTAAATGGGATTTTGGGGGTCCCAGAGGCTGAGTCTCCTGCAGCTGACCCCAGCACCCTCTAGGGCACACAGAGTAAGAAAGTGAGCATGCTGGGCAGTACGTTTCTCTGTTTTACTAGAAGGAACAAGGTTTCAACTTTCAAGAATAGGAATATCAGAAAATGACTATTTAACCCTATTGATTGGGGAACCAAAGGAAGTTATGCTAAATTGTACACTTAGCTTTCAGTCTTAAAGAGTTTTATTTTTCATACCATGGCAGAAAGAAATGGGTAATGTATAGTGTGCCGCTTTGCAGATTTTTTTAAATAAAAGGAGTGGACTGTACAAATTCCTATACTACCTGAAAATAGACATTTATATTCTTTAACCTTTTAAAAATCTGTAGGTATTTGACATCCTGTACTAGTCAATAAAGTGATGTGAACCTGTATATATGCACACGTATTGATATATAGATTCAAGTATAAATATATAAATAATATATGGATGTGTGTATGTATATATATATATATAGACACATATACATAGACACACACACACACACACACACACACATATATCTATTGGTAGGAACCCAGATCTTCCTGGTCTCAATATGGGCTGGGTTTCCACTATCCCAGGCTGAGAATCAGAATTTCCACATTTTTTATTTCTGCTCTGCCATTGACTCACTTTAATAAATCATTTAACCTGTGCCCCAGTTTCCTCATCAATGAAAAAGATGAGTTTGCTAACCTAACCCTTCAGGGGTGAGGTGAGAATTCCTTAGCTAAGGTGTTAAAAGACATCGTAGTAACAATAGGTGTTACTCACATACTATCTACTTAATCCTTTAATAACATAAATTGCCTTAAATGGGAACGGGCTTAAATGGGCTGTCCTGTATTTAGAAACTGTTAACTTTCTAGGTGAACTAGAAACTTTCAAACCTTGTATAGCAATATGTGTTGTCCCTCCGAGGAATAAGAAGCACATTCATTTCCCAGAATCCTTAAAGGAGAGTCCCAGCTCCTGAGGGGTTCTGAAAGCCAACACCTACCCCAAAGGGTATCTATTGGGTAGGTAGTCACAGCTCTAATCACCATCATCTTCAATTAATATGTGTGGAAGGCATTAATGACATCCCTAGTGAGTCCAGCCTTCTCTTCAATATATCAAGAACTAAGATTTCTTTCTCTTTTGTGACTCCTTTCACTGACACAGACCCACTGACTTCTCTATATCTCACTAGATTTCATGGGTTGTTGTAGCCAAAAAAATGTCATCTTCTGGTAACCAACCTAGTCATGCATCTCCCCAAATTTAACTAGCCCATTCCTTGCCCATTCTCCTTGGGAGAAGTTTGCTAGAGGTTTTGATTCAGTGACATGACCAAGTATTTGCAATCAGCATACCTAGATTTACAAACCTCATCTTGCTACTTTCTACTTTAGGAAATTTGGACAAGTCACTTAACATCTCTGGCCTCAGTTTTCTCATCTGTAAAATGAAGAGTTTGGGCTAGAGTACTTTTGAGGCCCCTTTTTGCTCTAAATCTGCGATCCTGTCAATCAAAGTCAAGTCTAGACCGTGAAGAGCCATTCATGTAGGATTTTAATGAAGACCTAACCTTTTTAGTAGACAAATAGTTTTCCATCCAATAATAAAACTTCAGACTCACTCCCCTGCTCATCTGATTTTAGGTTCTTAAGAGGATGCCTTTGAGTCTCTCTGACCTGTGTAAGCCCTTGGCCTCCCAGTTCATCCTTTCTAAACAGCACAAATTCACATGGCAGGTTCACAAATACCAAAATGTAAACAAATGGTCTGAAGAATGGGAAAATTCTATAACCTTTTGATCTTGGAAGTGGGCCAAGTTTTAGTAAAAGGCAGATTTGGATCTGTTTGCTTGGTGGAAGAAAAATATTGAGAGACCTGTTAGGAAAGAGCTTCCGGGAACTCCTGCCCTGAGTGGAGAGGTGAAAGCATGCATGAAGCTGGATCATTTTCTGGATGACAACCTAAAACATGCTACATTATTAAGCTTGTCCTTTTAGTGGAAGTGATTGAAAGGCAGAGCAAAACTGAATTGAACTGGAAGGAGGCTGAATGCTACTAGTTGTGAATGACTAAGGCACAGAAGAAAGCATTTTAGGGCAGGAAGTGAGTTTAATGAGGCTCTCACCTTCCTTGGGTGGATGCAAAAAGTTGGCAAGGTGTCAGTAGGCATAGAAAGAATGGCCACAGAGGAAGTTGCAATATAGCACAGAATCACAGAGTTAGAAGAGACCTGAGGCCATCTGACACTGCCTTTACATGAGCGGAAATCTCTAAAATGTCCCCAACATGTGGTGATACATCCTCTACTTGAACACCTCAAGCAACAGGGAATTCACTATCCTTCTAAGGTGGCCAATTCTACTTTCATATCAAGCCAAAATCAACCTTTCTGCAAGTTCTATTAGTCCCAACTTTGCCCCCTGGGACTGGATAGAATAAATCTAATCCCTCCTCCATCTCCTTATTCCCAATATCAAATCTGTCAATAAATGTCCAGAACTTCTCTCAGATATGCTATTTCTCTATTCCCACTTCAATCTCCTGAGCTAGGTACTTCATACCTAGATTCTTCTTCTTCTCCTTCTCCTTTCTCTTCTTCTCCTTCTCCTTCTCCTTCTCCTTCTCTTTCTTCTTCTTCTTCTTCTTCTTCCTCCTCCTCTTCTTCCTCTTCTTCCTTTTTTTCTTCTTCTGTCAAATATCATTGAACTTCAAATCTAAAAATACCTGGTTACTTCAATTGACTGTTAGTCCTACAGACCACTTGGACTAAACTATTGCCAAACCATTAGAATAAAAAACAAATAAATACAGAACCAGAGGAAGTCAGTATCTTTCTTCTAGAAACTGTCACTAATATTAAATAGATTCAGAGATTGTTAGAGCTGGAAGGGACCCTAGATAGAAATTATTTAGTCCAATCTGCTTCATGAACTTTAAAGTGACATATAAATAAAAGTGACTATCACCATTATAGATAAGGAAACCGATCATTTTTCATAAACTTTGTAACCCAAATTAATGATAAAAAAGATCTTGTTCTAGTACTCATTCTATCATTGATTCAACATGTGATTGTGGGGCTCAACTTCCTTATATTTGAAACAAAGGAGGTGAGCTAGATTAGCTCTAAGAAATCTTCTAGCTCTAATAATCTATGGTTTTATGATCCTAAGATTTTTCTCTTGTTTTAAATCCCTTTCACTAAGTGACATAATGGATAGAGTGCAGGGGCTAGAGTCAAGAAGACTCCTCTTCCTGAATTCAAAGCTGGCCTCAGACACTTACTAGCTGTGTTTCCCTGGGTAAATCACTTAACCCTATTTGCCTCAGTTTCTTCACCTGTAAAATGAGCTGGAAAAGGAGATGACAAACCACTCCAGTATCTCTGTCAGGAAAACCCCCATGGAATCACTAAGAGTCAGAAAAGACTGAAAATCAACTAAACAAACAAAAGTATTCTCACTTTGCATTTCAAAAGGTTGAATGGTGGTAATTTGCATTGAGGTACTTCAGAAAGAGGGCTAATTGAAGTCTTGAAGTCAGGTTTACATTCCACCTGGGGGACTTTGGGTAATCACTTAGCCTCCTTCAGTCTTAGTTATTTCAGAAAGTTGGTGAAGATGGCCTCTGAAGTCCCCTATGACCCTGGATCCATGATACTCTGACGAGAGATAAGATGCTTTCTGCTGTTGTCAAGAATGGATGATAATCATAACTCCAGCGCTAAGAATGGATCTTTTCTTACTGTCTAGTTTCAGTCTTCTGAAAAAGATACTCACCCATTTATACCTTGATGCAGAAAGGGTGCTATTAAGATCTGGGGGTGAAAAATATAAGTTGTCTAAATATCTAAGTGAAAGAATGTTGATAAGTAGGAGTCTTGATCACTAGAACGAAAATATGAAACAATTTGAATAAAAACAAGTGAAACCTTGCTACTCTTCTACAGAGGGAGAATTTTTACATCTAAACAATAGCTATAATAATCTCATAAAATGATAGGCATTTAAATACCACTTTACTTAAGTTATAAGATTTGTTCTTCACAGCACAGCACAGTGCAAAGGTCACTGGAGTTGGAGGATCAGGGTTCAAATCCTACCTCCAGCTCTTATGACCGTATCTCTCTCCCTGGACAAGTCCCAATATCTCTGGCCCTCAGTTTCTTCAAAATGAAGAGATTGAACTATATGGCCTCCAGCATCCCTGCTAGCTGTAAATCTAAGATCCCATGAACCCTGTGAAGCAGGCACTACAGGAATTATTACTCCAATTTTACAGATCAATCAATCAAAAAACAAGATGTAAGTTAATAAAAATGAAAATCTAGGAAAACATGGTCGTAGTTGAATGGGCTGACAGTGGAAGATGAAGATCTGGAAGGCACTTTGAAGTCAATGGAGAGAATGAATGGTAAAGATTTAGGGGAAAAAATATTGAGATTATTTTTTTACTAAACGGCCAGAACCAAAAAGGAAAGATTCAAAGCTCAGAGGCAAGTGGCTAAAAATCAGATGTATAACGATTACTACTATTATGGTCTACCTCAGTGACCCCTCTAACTAAAGGCCAAGGCTATAGAGGTAGAGGTGAATATGAATATCTTCCAGAGCCTTATGGATAGGAAGATGATTATGATTATTAGGTCATGCTTACCATAATTATCATGGTAACTCAGAGAGATCAGGTGCCTTGCTCATGATCATATAGTAAGTATAAAAGGGAAAAGGGGAGGGAATAAGCATTTATTAAGCTCCTACTATGTTTAATGGTAATGTACACAGGTCTTATCTCATTTTATCCTCACAACAGCCGGCACTTGCTGACTCCTGGTCTTTCTGTTATACTGTGTAGCTTCTAAAATAGTTTAACATGGGAAATAGAGGCAAAGAAGAAGACCCTGAATTGGAACATAAAGATTTTGTTCTGCTTTAACCTGATAGAGGAGAAAGAACACTGACCGGGAGGTCAAGACCCCACCATTGTAGTTCTAGTTCCGTAATTAACTGGATGCTCAATCTTGAGAAAGTAACCCCGAGACATTTTTAAACAAGCATTTATTAAGTGACTACTGTGTGGCAAGCATTGTGCTGAGTACATGACAAATACTCACTCATTTTATGCTTGCCACCATCCTGTGAAGTAGGTGCTAATATTATCCCTATTTTAGGATGGGGAGGCAGAAGGTAAATGACTTGCCCAGGTTCACAAGGCTAGGTGTCAGAGGCCACATTTGAACTCAAGCCTTCTTGATTCCAACTCCAGGGTCTTATCCACTGCCATACCTCATCACCATTTTCCTCATTTGCAAAATGTGGATGTGGAATTTGAGGATCTCTAGAGTCACTTCGGGGCATCTAGGTGGCACAGTGTATAGGGTGCCTGACATAGGGTCAGGAAGACCTGAGTTCAAATCCGGCCTCAGACACTTCCTGGCTGCGTGACCCTGAGCAAGTCATTTGACTCTATTTGCCTTAGTTTCCTCATCTGTAAAAAAAGCAGGAAAAGGAAGTGGCAAACCACTCCAGTATCTTTGCCAAGAAAACCCCAAAAGGGATCACGAAGAGTTGGACATGACTGAAACAACTCAACAGCAACATAATTCCTTCGTACTCTAAAGTTCTGTTTTCTGCTTGTAATACTACATTCACCTGGAGAGTCCTCTCTACACCTTTTCTACCAATTTGTATGAATTCTTTTCTTTTGAGACCAAGTTCTAAGCAAGCTTTTCCTGAATAAAGCCATCAATAATTAACTCAAATACCCTCTGATCATATCTTTCCATTCCCTTAACATTCAAGAATTCGATCTCTACTCCATCATTTTGCAATTTCTGAAATGAAGGTTGATAATTTTTCTCCTGTATGCATTCGTTTTGTCCCCGTGGTCCTGTGGGATGCTCGAAGCCTAGGTGCATGACTTTTTTGTACATCTAGTCTAGAGCAATGGTTTTTGTTGTTGCTTAATTGTTTTTCAGTCACGTCCAACTTTCTGTGACCCCATTTGGGGTTTCCTTGACAAAGATACTGGAGTGGTTTGCCATTTTCTTCTCCAGCTTGTGACTTACCCTAGGGCCACACAACTAGTTAGTATCTGAGGTTGGATTTGAACTCAGGAAAAGGAGTCTAGGACTGCAGGTCTATCCACTGTGCCACTTGACTACCCAGAGCAATGGTGCTGAACTCAAATAGAAACAAGCCATTAAACCTTACATAAAGATCCCTATGGGCCACATGTTGGCTTAGTTTTAAAATGTAATGCTATCTACATTTTATCATATTTTTATTTGCTTTGTTAATATTTCCCAATTACATTTTAATCTGGTTCTACAGGTACTCAAGCCACATGCCTGTCTCTATGTTAGACATCTCTCTTTCACGTACTGTGGACCTTGAATATACCTGTTTTTAAACTCAGTATCTCCTTGTAGCAGGCATTAGGAAGCAGCATGGGTACAATAGAGTAGGGCTCTGATCTGAGGGCCTGATTTCATGGGGTACAATCAGAGAAAATGACTGGAGTCAGAGATGGAGTATCTTGTTTATGTGATAGCCAGCAAGTCAATGTCACCAGATCAGAGACTATCTGAGGGGTGAGGAGGAAGGGGGAGGGAAGAAGAGGACTGGAAAAGTAGGAAAGGGCTAAATTATGAAGGGCTTTGAATGCCGAACAAAGCATTTTGTATTTGATCCTGGAGGCAACTGGCAACCACTGGAATTTGAAATAACAAAATATTTGTGCCCAGTAATTGGGCGATGGAAGAATAAACAGTGGTACATGATTGCAATGAAAAGGTTTTGTTTAGCTTTTTTTTTTTGGAAGCAAAATCTGCACATTGGAAAAAGCACTGGTTCAAGAGTCAGAGGACCTGGGTTCAAATCCTCTTTCTGACACATACAAATTGTGTAACTTTAGGGATATCGCTTAACTTCCCTTCCCGTCCTCTTAGTTTCTTCATCTGTAAAGCAAAAGTGTTGAAGCAGAGGCCTTAGAAGTCCATTTCAGTTTGATTCACATTAGCTTTTGCTAGGTAATTTATTGTTTTAGAGAGCTGCCTGGGGCACTGAAAGGTTAAATGACTTTTAGGGTTAGGGAACTAATAGGTGTCAGAGTCAAGACTTCAAGCCAGATCTTCCTGATTCAGAGACCAGTTCTAGATTCCCTATACCAGGGATGGGAACCTACAGACTATGCCATAGCTGCTTTCCTTTTATGCACTAAGGGGCAACACATATGAGATCAAAGAAGGATTAAGGTTAGAATAAAGTGACAAAAGAAGGCCCTGAAGAATTATACCTTATATACTATATAATATACCTAGAAATATGCCTATATATAACATATATAAATATGTGTTTCATTGGTTAGGATAATGCAGCACCCATTGGGCTAGTGCACCCTTTGGGTACTCCCCTCCCCCTCCACTTTGGAGCATGATTAGGGGCCATTTGTGTTCACCACCTGGAAGATGGGGGGTTTGGGGAGAACAGCCACCGTGATTCATTACTGGGCTGAATGCCCTAATCAGCAGCTAAGCCAGAAGATTATATTAAAACAGCTGACCCACGCCTTAGCTAAGTCTCTTTCTTCTGACTTAAGTGAGTATGATTCTGAGGTGACTAGAGGGTCTGGCTTACTGCCTAAACAAGCTGGTGTCTGGAATGGGGCCACTTCCGTTTTGTGTCTTCTTTCCTTTGGTACAGAACCTTTGGTCAGTGCTGGCAAGACCGCCGCCATAGTGTCCCCTGGGACGGCAGTGGCTGATGGCAGGAGAGAGCCTAAGCAGGAAAGGGCTGGCATTGGAAAGTAAGAGACCCCTAGAAAGAAGAGGTTGGTGTCTTTAACATCATTGGAGTTGACACCCAATACAGTTCAGTTACTTTTCTTCTACAATTCCAAACTCATATCCAGATGAGTTTGATCAATTCACAGCTCCATCAACCACATATTGAAGGATTATAGATGTAGAGTTGGAAGGGACCATAGGGATCATCTAGTCCAACTCACTTAGATGAGGAGCTTAAGGTTCAACCAGATTATTTACCCAAAGTCACACAAGTAGGAAGGGACAGAGCCAAGATTTGAAACCAATCCTCTGACTCCAGACCCCATATTCTTTCCTACTATAACACATTGTTCTCTATAGCGTGCCTGTCTTCCCTCAGTCTTTCTAGCATTGACTTATTCCCTTTATTTGTCATCTTTGCCAAATTTCAAGGTGTGAAATGAAACTACAGTTATTTTAATTTGTATTTCTCTTACCATTAGCCATGTGAAGCATTTAGTTTGCAACTATTCTTTTGAAAACTATTTGCATCCTTTGACCACTTTCAATATAAAAGAAAGTAAATACTTCTTTTTAATGTCCCCTGAAATTCAGATGAAATGTTATAAAAGCAGTCTTCTAACATTTTTAGCATCCTTTTATTCCAAGAATCTTGTGATCTAAGTTATAAATGGCAACATGAAATTACTAATTTTAAATTAGTAATTTAAATTAGTACAGAATTTCTCAGTCACTGGCAAATTAGAGTTTTTGAGGATGGAAAGGAGGATTTGGAGAGGGAATAATGGAGGGGATTTTTTATATGTACTATATTCTCTATTATTATTTATATATAGCATGTTATTTTATAGGTACTATAATATTTAGAGATCAAAGCCAATGTTTCTTTTAAGATATTATAACAAAATAAAGCATTAAAATTGCACAACAGAACTCCAAAGTATAACACTTTTTTTCTTTTAAAGTTGAAATGCTTCTGGGCACCTCAAACAATTATAGAACCATTGAATTCATATAGAATTCAAATTGCCCAGAACTTTTTTTTTTCCTGTGATGTCTGGTAATTTAGCTTTTTGTTATCTCCATTAGTAAAATAATTATTTTGATTTTTAAAAATTCCTTCTTAGCAGTGGTAACAAGTTTCCATTATGGCAAACCTTTGCTATTAAACCATAAATCAATCTGAAAAAAGTGTCTGTCGACCTTTCTACCAACTTGATTTACTGGAATTGTTGTTTGGAGCGCTCTCATTTTCCTAATTACACTTTGTTGTCTAGCTGCTTTTTCCCCAGATCTAAGGAGAAATGTAGGAGAGAGAGACTTGCTATAACAAAAGATGAAATCAACTAATACAGCAAAGAACAATTAGTTAATTCACAAATTACCCTTCAGTTTATAGTTTGATTTCAAAGTATAAGTATTAGGGGTTTGGGGGTTTTTTGTTTGTTTGTTTGTTTGGGGGTTTTTTTAGCATACTTTATTCCTTGATTACAGGTATTAGCAATGTTGAAGTAGCTTAGATTCATGAATACAAACATATGGAGAAACTTTCCAGAAGTGAAATGCAAAGGAATTTTAACTCCTTAAGGCTATTATGGCCCACAGGAAAGGTTCTGGATCTGTTTGCTAAACAAATAAATGAGTGTGTGTTTGTTTGAAGTATAAACAGGAGAGAAATAATACATTTGCTAATTGTTTTCTTAGCTGTGAACTTTAACTAGCATTCTTTAGCCTTGGCATTTGCAAGAGCATTCAATTAATAAACATTTATTAAGTGCCTACTACTTGCCAGGCACTGTGCCTGTGTTTTTCTGTTCAGTCATTTTCAGTCGTATCTGACTCTTAGTGACCCTGTTTGAGGTTTTCTTGGCAGATAACTGGAGTGGGCCATTTCCTTCTCCAACTCACTTTACAGAGGAGGAAACTGAAGCAAACAGAGTTATGTGACTTGCCCAGGATCACATGGCTTGTAAGTATCTGAGGTCAGATTTGAATCCAGGAAGAGGAATCTTCCTGATTCCAGGCCTGGTGCTTCATCTATTGTACCACCTAGCTGTTCCAAGCATGAATAAGTTCATTTTTATACTGCCCACCTTTCAAGAAACTTTAGTTTTGCCCTTATTCCCAATAAGCATTTTCACATATACTGACTTACCAGTATTAAAGTCCTTCCAGAGAACTAAATAAAATGAGAAATTTTCTTTATGATCAATGCTCAGCACAGAAAAAACAAGTGGGATCAGGAAGGACAAGCTGTAGAAAAGATAAGTAGCATGCTGTAGTGAGTTACTTAACCTGAGTTCTGAATAGTTACTTCACAGGATTACTAAGAGGATCAAAAGTCGTGATGTATCAATCAATAAACAATATATAAGCACCTGCTATGTGCCAGGTGTTGTTCGAGGTGCTGGGACTAGAAGCACAAAAAAATTAAGCAGTGTTGTCCTAAGGGAGCTTACATTCTATTGTGGGAAACAACATAAAAATAGGTTAAAAAAAATCAAATTAAATATAAGTGAAACCCAGGACTCAATCCTGATGTTTACATAAGACTTTTCACTGGTGGAGAGAATTCCTACTCAGTATTCCACCACAGGTAGTAATCTACAATCCACTACCGAAGAAAGCCTGTACAAATGTCAGGCTTGAGCCCCAGGTTACACAGGGTGGTGGTAGGGTAGAAGGTGGAGAATAGGCTTAGTAGCTGGGAGGATCAGGAAAGGCCTCATGTAAGAGAAGGCATGTCATCTAATTTTTGAAAGAAGCCAGGAATTTTAAGGGGCAGAAGTGAAGAGGGAATGCCTGTCACATGTGGGAGAGAGCCTATGAAAAGGCCTGGGGATGGGGGATGGACTCCTGTGTATGAGAGACAACAGTAAGGCCAGTTTGACTAGACCAAAGGGTGCCAGGAGGGAAGGAATTTCCATAAAATATTACCTAAAAACACCTTTGGAGAGAATGAAAAACCAAATTATAGCTTGTTTAAGGCTTAAGGACCTGAGCAGAACATCTTAACAGTAGAAAGCAGTTCAACTCCAAAAGAGACAAATATCTTTTCCAATGAAGAATACTTGTACAATTCTTTTCACAGTAAACAAAGGCCAAAATCCAGTTGATTTCCCCACCTCTTGTCATTCCAAAAAGAAACTCATTTTTTTGTCTGTTTGTTTGTTTTAACAATCAGTTTTAAGGTGAGTAGAATGGGAGGGATGGAGTCTCTGCCTTGCCCTCTGGGAGACTTTGTCATCAAGGAATCACTCAAATGACTGGGGTATCCCAGACTTCATGTCCCCAGCCACATTTCAGAGGTGGGAACTACTTCACAAGACAGTCTTTTAAAAAATAAATATGTTATTGATTTTTGAAAGCCACATTTCAATTACTTCCCAATGACCTTTTCCATATAACCTTTGCTTGTAACCAAACCAACCAATCCTATGCCTTATTCTGTACTCATTGACCCTTTCCAAAGAGAAGGTAAGTATTTCACGATGAATCCTCTGGCATCAAAACTGATTATTTCAATAACTGGAGTTTTTATGTTTCTCAATATTGTTTTTCTTTGCATTATTGTGGTCATCGTAAAAATTGTTCTCTTGGTTATACCAGAAGCTTAAAGCTTTTTTCCCCCTTCTGTAGCTCCTGAGACCCTGTTCTGGGAGCCCCAAATAAAGCCAGAAAAGTACAGTTCCCCCTCCAGCTTCTTTTGCAAATAATGTCACGTGGTGAATTCCTATGCACACTCTCAGAGGATGTTTGAAATAATGTTATTCTCTATTTTCCCCCTTTAATTCCTTGGCCACTTCTTCAGAATCTTTCATAATAAGAACTTTTAAGTTTCATTCCACTTGAATCCTTTTTCTATTAAGGTTAGATAATAGTGTGTTGACCTTTCTAAGCAATCTTAATGGAAGATTAATATTGGTTGATAACTGAATTGATATGATAGCCCCAAAGTACCTATTATCAAAAAGAAGTGGGCCCAAGAGTAGAGAGAAAAGTTGTCGTGCGTGACACCTTGGCTTGCCACATTTATTTTAGATACTTTTTTCAGTATTTGAATGGATCTTCGACCTCATTGACATGTATTCTCTCTCCAACAATGCAAATTGTAACCCATTCACATTTTCTTATTAATGTAACTCTTGTCCATGTCTTCTTACATTCAGTCTTCCCCAGAGGATCTGCCCAGTAGGCTGGGGGCTCTCCTCTAAGTGTCTTGACATTGTGACAGGAGACACACATTTGCTCCATGACAGTGCTTGTTCTGTCGTTCTGCTGTTCCTCACTTTGGCGACATCAATACTGGCCTACTTCCTTTTCTGGTTACATATCTCTTGGATGACATCTTTTACTCAGCTTTTTTGTACACAGTTCATTTTTCGTAACATACGACAGCATATTTATGTCTACCAGGAATCTCTCCATTGCCCTTTGAATGACCTGCAATTTTGATTTCTTAAAAATTCTGGTACTCTATGACTTGAAGCCATAAAACATCACCAGAAGAATATTAGTGTTAAAAAGATGGGAGAAGGTTTGGATCTTTGAAAGTATTTTCCTATTTTCCAAAGCCCACTATCTTCTTCTTAGTCAATTTTGGATACATTATTTTTTTTCCATCTGCAGTGTAAATTCAAGATATGTGTACTGATGGACCCATTCCATGGACTATCCATTCAATTGCAGGTCATAGCCTGTGCAATAGGCATTCTTCATCCGCTTGGCTTTTCTCATGTGGGTAGTTAGACCAAATTCTTTTTAGTTTTTCTGGATCTCCTTTAAAAGGCAGTACAATATTCTAAGATATGATATAATGAGCACAATGTCATCCATATATGGGAGCACTTAAAGCACATTGCTATCTGTAGGGAATCCCTCTTCCACTTTGACTCAACATTGAACATTCTGTACCATGGTAACCAACAACTTTGGTGTACAGATGTGTCCCTGTTGTATGCCTCACTTGACATTAACAATCAGAGGGGAGTCAAGCAAAGTAATTTGTTTTTTATGAAAATCGTATGTCATATTAACATGCGTGTAGACTATATTTGCTCTGGGTGTCCTTTTCCTGATTTCCACTCTTCATGGCAAGTTGCATTACCAGATCAAGTTTTTGTCTTCCCCTTAGGGTTCCAGGGGTATACCTGAGGTGTTGGTGGGCATCTTTCTAGTGCTATCAGCTCAAGCTTCCGTTCCAGTGTTTCCCAGAATATCAATCACCAGTTAGAGTTAATATCTCCCTTGTGTGATCAATAGACCCAGTGATTAGTTCCTAAGTATCATTTAACCAATTAACATAAACACACTTTTACAAAAGGGATATTTGCTGAGGAGACATAGCAAAAACAGAAGCATAAACACCCAACAGACAGGAGGTAAACTCTCCCTTATACTGCCTTGTTCCTGGAGAGAGTGGGCTCAGACTTAAAGTGTTTGCTGCAAAGCATTCACCGCACCAAGTTCACATATGAATGGAGCATCACCAATGGAGGCCCTTCCCCCACCTGGAGGACCAGCATAGCCCAACCTCATCACTTAAACACAGCCTGGCAGGAAAAGAGAAGGCAGGCTCTGGTGAGTCTTTGCACAAATCACTGAGATCTTTTGTAAGCATGTTTAGTTCCAGCTCAGAAACCAGTGGAAAAACTTTTCTTTTACTATGTAGTAAGTGAATAGGAAATGGTTATAAAATGCCTGGGCATACTCTGAAGTAGACAGCCAGGCTCATACCATCAAGAACCTTCCAAAGCAGGCTCACCAAACACACATACCTCCAGGACTGAGACCTCATTGGCCAGTGTGCTGTTGCGTATTCATGGAAGACATAAAATTAGAGGGAAAGTGGCGTTTTGCTCCTGTGTCAATTTTTTTTGGAGTCAACAAACAATCTTTTAATCAGTTTCATGACTTTAAAGAATATGAAATACTGTAGAATATTATTTGTGAAAGCCTATCTGTTCTCTTTTCATGAAAGGATTCATGAAAGATACCCTTGATACATCTATAAATTATTCTCACAAAGAGTTTTGGAAGATTGGAAAGTAGACATAAAGATTAGTAGTTACTGGCATTTTCTTTTTTAGATCAAATTTTATTTTATTTCTTGAAGATCAACCTCCTTTCTCTTCTACCTCCCACCCCCAAAGAGAAAACAAGAAAACTTCTTATAAACACATACAGCAAAACAAAACAAATTCTAGGATTGGCCATGCTTTAAAAAAAGAAGTTTCAGTCTGCACTCTTGAGTCCATAACCTCTCTATCCACAGTTGAGAAGCATGTTTCATCGTGAGTCCTTTGGAATTTTCAGAATTCCTCTTTCCCTTCCCTTTTCAAAGTTGTTTGATTTTACGATATTGTGTGTTCTCCCGGTTCTGCTCCTTCACTCAGCTATAGTTCATACAAGTCTTCCTAGGTTTTTCTGAACTAACCTCTTCATCATTTCTTCCACTACAATAGCATTCCATCACATACATATACCATAAATTGCTCAGCCATTTCCCCAACTAATGGGCCTCCTCTCAGCTTCCAATTCTTTGTCACAACAAAAAGAGCTGCTCTAGTTAGTTTTGTACATATAGGTCTTTCTCCTCTTTCTTTAATGTTTTTTGGATATAGATCCAGTAGTTGCATCACTGGGTCAAAGGCTAAGTACAGTTTTCTTTGATACCTCCTTGAATGCCTATTTTCAGTAGTGGTCACATCCATGACTTTTATTTTCCAGTCATTTGATCTTTCCCTCTTTCAGATACGTTAAAAACGGATCCAGGAATGCCCTCAAAATTGTGTCACCTGGAGCACAGACCTTCTTGGCATATTGTTTGGCCTAGTTTAGAAGTTCTTCCTGTCTTCATTTCCTTTGTTTTATGTGCTGCTTCTCAGCGCATCTTGAGCCGTGGCTTTAGAACTTGATACTATTCAGTGGTCTGTTTACTTTTGTCCCTGAAAGTATCTGTGGTAGGTGCCAAAGAAGCTTTACACAAAGTCAACAAAAGTCTAGAGTCCACATGTTTAAGCCAAGTACAGACCAGGGTAAAATTATAAAGTAAGGTAAAGTTCACCCTCAGAGCCCTCCCACATCTTTTTCTGTGTGACTCCTCATCACTTTCCCACTCCCCACCCTAAGGCATCCAGTGCTTTCATGTTACTGTATTCTACGCAATACTGTATTACCCAGTCTTATGGCATACCTACTGTAAATGACTCACTTTTCCTGAACATTCAAACCTCTTTACCCTGCCCATCAAAATTTACCAAACCTTTGACCTCTTAATTTAGGACCTACTTCCCAAGACTGGCTCAACAATCTGATAAATTGATTAAAATTGTTAATGACTGATGATGACAATGTATTATCTTTCCCATATAAAATTTGAAGATGTAGAAGTTAAGTTCAATAATTTAAACAGAGGGGTATCAACATTTTTCCAGAGAAGGATATACTTTTCATTTCCTCAAAATTTTATGGTCAACTGTCAGATTAGCAGATATAGGGCAGAGGAATAAATACTAACAAAAAAGGCCCATCAGTGGTAGGAGTGCAGAGATACAAATCACCAAAGGAGGAGTTGGGAGCAATGACTCCTTTTAAGCTTTGTAGAGAGGGAAGTGGTGGCAGCAGTTGGGGAGTTGGGGAGCCATACCTTAACCCAGTAACGTGAAAATTTCAAGCAATGCCATTTGAGAAGATATTTTTCATGCCCTTCCCATCCAACTATGTCTGTAGCTGTCTGCTCTGCCTATACATGTGAACACACGTACAGAACATCTTTAAATTTCCCATCAGCTGTTTCCTTATACTGATGGCTATAGCAGCAGTGTCTGTGTCCTTTCCCTGTCTTGGGCTTACGAGTCTGTATATCACTACTGATTTTTATACTCATCCCTTTAATTCCATCTTCTAGTCCAAATTCCTCTCTGTATATTGGGGTCACACAGCTAGTAAATGTCTGAGGCCAAATTTGAACTCAGGAAAATGAGTCTTCCTGACTTTCAGGCCTGGCACTCTATCCACTGTGCCATCTACTTGCCGCCACAACCAGTCCAAATTCCTCTCTTTGTAGTGAAGTAGGTATATTATGATGATAGCTGAACTCAAGATTTCAAGACTCTTTACATAATAACATTACTTCTTTAATTCTTTCAACAACCTGTAAGTTAGGTACCCTATCTATTCTTATCATCATTTTACTGATGAAGAAACACCAATGGTCACACACTTAATTTCATGTAGTGCTAAGATTTGAACCCAGAGCTCTTCTGAGTTCAAGTCCAACACTTTTCACTATACCAGACGGTGTTTCATGGTTTCATAGGATGAGGCAGACAGACAAGGCTTTCCATTATTCACTCTTGTTGGTCCCTGTTGGATACCTGTCATCTCACATTTAGAAAAATTGCCTCAACTGTCCATCTGCTATCAAAGTTCTCAGGAAATTTGTCAAATGCCCTGCCCTAATATGCCAAAGTATTGCTAAGAGCTATAAACATTCATAAGCAAAGACAATTTTTGTATATTTGTTTTCTGGAAAGCATTTGGTCCAATATCCTCTGTTCTTTAGCTAGGCCCTTCTATACCGTCATCCTAATGCACCAAATCTTGGTTTCCAGCTACTGCAGGAAAAAAAAAAGTTAGACTTAGTAGTAATAATTGTGATTTCTCTTACTGAGTCCAAATAGAGCATTTCCCTCCCTAATCTTCATGAACAAACCAATCTACCATTTTGAACCTGGAAAAGGAGAGTTATTGGTTCACTTTAAACACCTATTTCCTGAATGCCTAGAATTGAGTGATCATAGTGACACATGGACCAATTGCATAATGTCATTTAGTACTTATTTCTCAGCTGAGTGATTCCAAGAAACATGACCATGAATCTAATCACTGACTAGCCTTGGCATGACCCAAAAAGAATGAGCAAAAAAAGATCCATCCTGGCACTGAGATCAGCAGCTGCAACATGACTGACCTGTTTGCATACCTTTTTTGTGAATGCCTTAGGCAAATCCTAAACTTGAAATCCTAGAAAATTGGTCTTTCATCACTATAATTTATAGAATTATATAACTGCATGTATATAACAATTTAATGTTTGTAAAATGCTTTACAAAAACCTTACTTGGTCCTCACAACAACCGTGTGAGCTAGGTGATGTTATGATCCCCATTTTATAGATGAGGAAACTGAGGCTGAAGACAAGTTGAATGACTTGTCTGAGATCACATGGCTATTAAGTATCTGAAGTAGAATTTTAATTATCCACAACACCACTTAATGGAGATCTATATAGTACTTTAGGGTTTACCAAGCACTTTTTACTACATCATCTTCTTCATTCTTTATCACAAAAACTCTGAGACAGGTACTATAGATATTATTGTCCCCATGTTATAAATGAGGAAATGAGGTGGCAAGAAGTTATGTGACTTGACCAGGGTCCTGGGTATCAGAGTCTGGATTTGAGCCCAGGTCTCTTCTAACACTAAGTCCAGCAGTTTTGACTACTAAAAATAATTAATTGTTATATGGTTCTCTAAGGTTTGCAAAGTGTTTTACCTGTATTACCTCATTTGAGCCTTCCAACAACCCCATGAAGTAAGAACTGCAAGTATTCTTATTCCCATTTTACAAATAAGGAAACTGAGACTCAGAGAGGTAAGTGACCAGGCCACATAGATCTATCCAATTCATGGGAGACCTTTTTTTAGGTCAAAGGTTTTTGTTTTTTCTTTCTTTCTGTCTTTTTCTTAGGCAATTGGGGTTAAGTTACTTGCCCAGGGTCACACAGCTAGTAAGTGTCAAGTGTTTGGTCTGAAGCCACATTTGAACTCAGGTCCTCCTGACTCCAGGGCTGGTGCTCTATCACCTAGCAGCCACCTAGCTGCCCCCTAGGTCAAAGGTTCTTAACCTGGAGTTCACAAATTCCAGGAGTCCATGCGGTTCTGTGATCTTAGAAGGGAAAAAAATTATATCTTAATTTTCACTAATCTCCAGCTGAAATTTATCTTTTCCTTCAATTATGAATGTAGGTCACAAACGTTATTTTTAGAAGGGGTCTGACTGCCAAAGGGGTCCATGACAAAAAAAAAAAGGCTTAAGAACCCCTGTTCTAGGTCTTTTAATCTTCAAGGATGCTAGTGCAATATTCAAGTTTTTAGGACTCTGTTCTTTATCATTCTCACCGCATGATTAGCCCAGAGCCTTTTTCAGTCACATTTGTCTTTGGTGCTTTCTATGCTATCTTTCATTTGTGAATCTTAATTGGTACTATACTGCAACCTTCTTATGTCTACCAAGTGGCTTTTCATTGCTCTTTGAATTACTTGTAGTTGTGATTTGTCCGAGCTCGTGGTGTAATATCAAATAGAAGTTATTTATCACAAGAATAAAACATTGAGAGGCAACATGGTATATTGGATAGAAGCAGGCCCTGGAGTCTGAAAGAACTGGAGTCAAACCCTGCCTTAAACACTTAACTAGCTATATGACCTTGGCCAAGTTATTTAAGCTGTTCTTTAAG
Organism: Phascolarctos cinereus; assembly: GCF_003287225.1. Lineage (NCBI taxonomy): Eukaryota > Metazoa > Chordata > Mammalia > Diprotodontia > Phascolarctidae > Phascolarctos > Phascolarctos cinereus. Next base: position 193,374,818 of record NW_027556098.1, read on the forward strand.
ACTCAGTTTCCTCCTCTGTAAAATGAAGAAGTTGGACTTTAAGGTCCCTTCCAGTTCTAAATCTATGATTCTATAACCTATATTAAACTATCTGTCTTAGTCTAAAATAACTCCAAATAAGATCTGGCTGGACTTAATTAGAAATATCAGTCTGAACAGTGTAAGCATGGGGAATAGTTTATAAAGGTCTTCCTAGAAGCATAGTGACTCACCGCCCAGCAACATAAGTGATTTGCAAAGCTGCATAAAAAATAAGAAAAGACTTAGCAGCAAATATTTCTCCATTAGGACTGTGTGATTGATTGATCTTGGTTTGTGCTGGTAGACCATCTACATGTTCAGGGCTCATGGCAGAGCTAAGCAGAGCTCCTGGGACAAAAAAGGGGTGGGGTGAAGAAGGCAATCCTAGGGAAAGACCTAAGTTCCCAGCATAAAGGGCTAGGAAGGGAGGAGGTACCCAGGGACATGCTACATGGGTTGGAGCCTTGGAGAAGGGAGAACAAGAATTCCAGGATAGACCAAACTATTGCTGGGGATGGGAGCAGAGGGAGGCATAGCTAGAAAGAGGTCGCCTATCATGCAAGAAGGACTTGAGATTCCAGCTTAACCCAAATCCCCCAGCCTTCCCATTCATTATCCTACAGGTAGCTTTCATGAGAGTCATTCACCAGCACTTTGGTGCAGTCAAGCCAGGGTAGATGTGGCTTGCCTTCCAGAGTCCAGCTTTCTCCCCTAAAACATAGCCCTTTGACTCCTGATCTCTCAAAATTGGGAGGAGTGGAATCAAGGAAGACTACAAAGATGGAATCAGGGAAATGTACGTGGGGGGAGAAGGCTACAGGGACTGCTTCCCTTAATCCTAGGATATGGCAAAAATGTGCTCTCAGTGCAATAAGTACTCTTTGAGTCAATGACATTGGAGCCTCCTTGCTGTTCCTCATATGTCACACTCTGTATCCCCACTCCAGGTATTTTCATTGAATGTCCCCCAAACCTGGAACACTTTCCCTCCTCATCTGTGCCTCCTGGTTTCTCTTTAATTCCCAGCTATAACTCCACCTTCTATAGGAAGCTTTTCCTTATCCCTCTTAATTCCAGACACTTCCCTGTGTGACTATTTCCAATGTATCCTGTATGTAACTTGTTTCTACATAGTCATTATGTTAATAATAGGTTAATAATGTTGTCTCCCCCATTGAGTGTGAATTGTAAGGATAGGAACAGTCCTTTCCTTTCTTTGCATCTCCAGAGCTTGGTGTATGTGCCTGGCACATAACAGGCACTTAATATTCATTGATTGGCTGGTAAATGAATTTCAGGGCCCCAGGAGGATTGCAATAGTGACAGGTAGTGGCCTGGGGCTTTATTAAGGAACAAAAATGGTGTAGCTATGGATACAGGAGGCAGTAGTAGGGCTAAAGCCTCTGCAAGGTATAAGAGCATTGTCAGAGGAAAAAAACACATTTCCTACATGGCACAGGCATTCTGGGTCACGGATCTGCTTTATGACCACTATAATGGCACCATATCAGATGGAATATATGAGAATTATTGGCATATATTTAAAACCTGGCACAGGTTTTTAAGAAACAAGAAAATTCTTGTTCTAATATCTATTCTGGTCGAATGAGATCATGCAACCCTCCTCTCCAGCCTCCAGTCCTCTTAGCCATGTAGAGGAGAAAAGTCTCTTTCTCCCCTTGGTAGATTCTCCATTCAAACTGGCTGCTGGATATGCAAGTTTCCTATGTTTCTGAAAGCCTGAGGGGCAGACAGGTTCTCTCTGTGAGAGAACCCCTCATCATGTAAGCTGTTGGCTTCACCCCCTTTCATGACTACTAGGCTGAGTTGGGGCATAGGCAAAGTGTCCCATTGTCCTGTTGTAGCAAGTATCTATAAAGAAGAAAGGTAAAAGGGAGGGTCACATACTCTCCAACCATTCTCACAACCCCCAGCCCCCCCAGCTCTGACCTTCCCCTGCTTCCTGACCCCACTCACCCCAATAATTCTTATACTCCCACTCACTGTATATAGAACCATAGAATCACAGAATTTTCAAGCTAGAAGAGATTTTCAAAATCAATAGAGACCTAAGATCCCTACCAAAACATGAGAGAATTTGATGTTTGGATTTAACTTGGAATTGATTGAAATTAATGCAGATTTCATTTCATTCTTTCAAGATGGAATTTAGGGATCTTTAAAGAGTGTAACTAAGGGATTTGGGAAAGCCCAACCACTGGAGGCCCTTGTGTATGAAGTCTGGGGGAAAAAAAAGCAAGTCAGAATTAACAAAGGCGGATAAAAAAATAAATGTGGGGGTGGGGTTCTGAGGGTGGGGTGGGATGGGGATAGGATGTGGGAGAAGAAAACCCAAGGGATAAGTGCAGTGCTGTGTTCATAACTGCTTCAAATTAAAGAACTAATTTTGGACTGAGGAATAAAGAAAGGCATTCCTTGAGAAAGAGGCTATGGCCAAGAGCACAACATCTCCTGTTGTTAAGGCAAAAAAAGCTTCTATACACACTTATCCCAGACGAGTTTATTTTTTAAGGTTTAAATGTGTCTGTGAAGAGAAACCAAACCCTAATGCAGGAGCTGATGTTCCCTATTTATCAAACCAGTCAAATAAATACTCTGTGCCTGTCTCTCCCATACACCATATTATTTAGGTACTTAGACACCTGCAGATCTAGAACTGAAAAGAACTCAAAGATTATCTTATCCAACCCTCTCATTTTACAGATGAGGAAACTAAGGCTCAGAGGGGGTCGATTATAGTAATTATTTTAACAGCTAACATTTACAAAGACCTTTAAGGTTTTTTAAATGAAATTTTATTTTATTTTCAAAAGAAGATCTTAGCTTCTCTGCCTCCTATATTCCTTCCCTCCCCACTGAGAAAAACCAGAAGAACAAAAGCATGTTCTAAACATGTATGGTCAGTCAAAACAAATTCCTGTATTTGGAGCAAAGTGCTTTTACATACATTATTTCATTTTCTCTTTAAAAGCATCTCTTTGAGATAGGAGCTATTATCATACCCACTTCACAGAGGAAGAAACTGGGGCTCAGAGAGGTTAAAGGACTTGCCCAGGTTCACAGATAGTACGTGGCAAAGCTGTCATTTGAACCCAGTTCCTCTGCCTATGAGTTGACAAGATATGTCCTTTCATGTTTGGAGCCACATAAGCAGGGGTATGCTGTTAGATGTTTACCAACTTATCCCTCTCGCCCCCCCAAAATACTCAAAACACACTGTTAAGTTTAATCTGCATTAATATTTTCTTAAGTCTAGACAATCAACAAGACAGTAAACTAAGCCCTGATTTGTATTTTTTTAATTAATTTTTTATTTTCTTTTTCCATTTTTTTTTTTGGCTAGGCAATGGGGTTAAGTGACTTGCCCACGGTCACACAGCTAGTAAGTGTTATGCCTCTGAGGCCAGATTTGAACTCAGGTCCTCCTGACTCTAGGGCCAGTGCTCTATCCACTGTGCCATCTAGCTGCCCCTCTGATTTGTATTTTTGTTGTCCAGTCGTGTCCAACTCTCTGTGACCCCATTTGGGATTTTCTTGGCAAAGATGCTGGAGTGGTTTGACATTTCCTTCTCCAGCTCATTTTACAGATGAGGAAACTGAGGCAAACAGGGCCAAGTGACTTGCCCAGGGTCACATAGCTAGTAAGTGTCTGAGGCCAGATTTGTACTCAAGAAGACGAGACTTCCCGTCTCCAAGGCTCAGCACTCTGTGCATTGCACCACCTGGCTGCTCCCCTGATTTGTATGGGGAGGTATAAAAGTTCACAATGAAAATTTAACAATCAAGCTTGCTCCAGTGCATCCCTGTATGAGAGTCAGCTTGGGCAATTTGAGAAGCTGCCTTAACTCTTTCACACACTATGCCTTTCATACGGCCATTTTACTCTTTTTCCATGAGGTCATGTACCAACCATGGGTTGTGTCTGTGGAACAAAATTGACTTGGCTGAACAATGAGTCTGAGTAAAGGCTCAGCAGAGGATGGTCTGTTGATTCATAGCTGAAGAGCTCTTTGATCCGAGACAGCTGTTTAGCGTGAAATGGAGGCTCTGCAGCTGGATAATTGGAGCTTCAGCCTTTGGAGGCCTCTTAAGCTTGGCTAGTACAATTGTGCAAGCTCTTCGTGCCTGACTGACAGCTATCTGCTGTCAACAGTCTGAATTCAAATTAGGTGAAAGCAGACAGGATGCTGTTTTCAGCCAAAGAATTTGCCAGTGAGGATGGATTGTCCAAGAATTGCTTTTTGAACCTCAAAACAAAACATTGGTTCAGGAAATGTCCAGTTTAATTCTCACTCTTACATGGGCCACAAAGTCATCCATGGATGCCCAAGCCCCAGGTATACATGAAAGCCTGGTACTAGAGCAGTTAATTCAGCCTTGACCACAACTAAGCTATCTTCCCCCAAGGGAAATTCTTTTATAAGCATTTTGGTCCCACCTCTCACAATACTAAAAACGTCCCTTTGCTTAAAAGTTCCCCTTTTGGGTTCTATGCCAGGAATATAGCCCTATTAATTATCCTGGCTTGTTAGACAGTAACACTGTGCCTTTGTTCAGATTTTATTTTTTGTCCTCCTCTTGTATCCTTCCCCTCCCCCCTCTCATCTTCATTTGTAACAAACATTCATTCAGTGTTTGTTGTGTGTAACATCCTGCTGGATTCCAGGGCTTTAAAGTTATCGTAGACATAGTTCGTCCTCTCAACAAACTCGAGAACTAGAAAAATCATCAGACTTATTAAACAAGCATTTATAGCTCCTTCTTCCACCCTTCCCACTTCTAAACCTCTAAGAAAGTTTTCTTAGAAAGGGATAGATCTTAACATCCCCAGATGGTTAACATATAATCTTGCAACTTAAGAGGAGAATGGAAGGACAATTGCTGAGTCTGCTAAGATTTGTCACATATACACACTAAAATGTGAACTTCTGAGTTATTTCCACAGTGCGTGCGTGTGTGTGTGTGTGTGTGTGTGTGTGTGTGTGTGTGTGTGTGTGGTAAACTGTCCTTTAGAATCGGAGAATCACGGAATGTTAGAGATGGACTGGAGCTTGGAGTTTGTGTAGTGACTCCTTTATGTTGCAGATGAGGGAACTGAGGCCCAGAGAGGTTAAATGATTTTCTGAAAGGTATAAAAATAAGCGAATGAGCTAGGATTGGAATCCAGGTCTTCTGACTTAGTCCAGTGGTTCCTAGTGTTTTTGTTCCATAAACTCCTTTCAATAAAATGAAATGCGTTGTGAGTAATTTAATATGTGGTTCATAATATTCCTTTTGATTTATTCATTAAATGCTTGCAATAACTGCAATTATTATTATGTTCCCCCAAAGCTCTAAATTAAAATTTATATTATGTAATTATAATTATAAAGTTTTATTCTGCCTATAATTATGAGAACTCTAAATATAAAACTTTAAAATTCAAATTATAAAATAATTATAAATATTTTATTTGGGACAGTCTGTAAGAATTAAACAAGTAATCCAATAAGACCTTATATGCTTACTATTAACTGCAAGACTTCATGTTAAATTTATTTTACAAATTTTTGAAGATAAATAACATTTTAAGTGAAATAAGTTATAACTTAGAAGATGCTTAACATAATATAATAATTATATGTAAGCATAATTTCAAAGCTGGACTTTTTTATTTGAACAAAGGTTTGTATTTTTGGCTCAAAATCAAACAGTCTTAAATCTGGTTCCATATCAAATTTATTTCCATATTTTAATTTAAAACAAGAATAAAGTAAAAATGCTTGCTTGTACAAGTATGTGTTGGAAAATAGTAGGAAAATTCTACAATCTCTCTTACTGAAATACAGAAATTAATTTTTTAGCCACCTAACCAATCAATGAAAATAAGTAATTAATTATGGTATAAAATATTTACTTTTTTACTGGCTAATGACAAGCACTGTATTAAGGGCTTAATGTATTTAAAGTGCATATTGCTTTTTTTTAAAAAAAAAACCAATGTTTATATGTAAACTAATCTTTGGAAGGAAATAATCTCTTCAGACATGACTTTTTTCTCTTCTACCATCAGCATATCAGCTCTATGCTCATGAAAACTCTACTGAACAAGTGATTAGTATTGTCATTCATATCATTTGAAAATCTGACAGATGGAAGAATAGTAAACAGAGAATAAATATAAATTGGAAAGCAGCCTTAATACTTTAATGAGTGACAGCATAAGGCTTGTTTTTTTCTTTTTTAAATATGAGGCAACTGGGGTTAAGTGACTTGCCCAGAGTCACACAGCTAGCGAGGCCAGATTTGAACTCAGGGCCTCCTGACTCCAGGGCCGGTACTCTATCCACTGCACCACCTACCTGCCCCAGTATAAGGTTTGTTTCTGTGGAACATTTGTGATGGTCCCTGAGGGTTTCAAGATGCTTTATAATGTGCATGCCTAGCAATCATGGTTTTCAAACCACCTGATATTTGTGCTTTAAGAATGGAAATATTTATCACACTTTGATCACATGATTATACAACTGATGAAATACAAGTACCTGGTAACAGAGGGGAATAAGAAAGTTTCTCTGTTGAAGGTACAGAACACAAATAAAGGTATACACATGTATCTGAACATCTGTTGGGAATCAGTTTGTGCTCAAATGTCAAACCCTTGTGGCAGTTTGGAAACAATTTGATGACAAGTTAAAAAATTGCGAGAACATGTGCTTAGTCAGAAGTGGTCAGAGTTGGATGTAATCACTGAACAAATACCAAAATGGTTGTGTGCATGATCCTAATGATTTAAAATCACTTCAGAGAAATTAAAGCTGTCTATAGTCATACAAAAAACGCTCTATATCACTATTGATTAGAGAAATGCAAATTAAAACAACTCTGAAGTACCACCTCATACCTATCAGATTGGCTAATATGACCAAAAAAAAGGAAAATGATAAATGTTGGAGAAGATGTAGGAAAATTGGAACACTAATGCATTATTGGTGGAGTTGTGAACTGATCTAACCATTCTGGAGAGCAATTTGGAACTATGCCCAAAGGCTATGAAACTGTACATACCCTTTGATCCAGCAATACCATTTCTAGGTCTGTATCCCAAAGAGATCATAAAAAAGGGGAAAGGACACATATACATAAATATTTATAGCAGCTCTTTTTGTGGTGGCAAAGAATTGGAAATTGAGGTGGTGCTCATCAATTGGGGAATGTCTGAACAAGTTGTGGTAAATGAATATAATGGAATACTGTTGAGCTACAAGAAATGATGAGCAGGTGGATTCAGAAAAACCTGGAAAGATTTGCATGAACTGATGCTGAGTGAAGTGAGCAGAACCAGAACACTGTACACAGTAACAGCAACATTGTGTGACGATTAACTTTGATAGACTTGGCTCTTCTCAGCAATACAATGCTCTACGACAATTCCAAAAGATTCATGATGGAAAATGCCATCCACACCCAGAGAAAGAATTATGAAGTCTGAATGCAGATGGAAGCATACTATTTTCTATTTTTTTGTTGTTGTTTTTTCTTTCTCATGGCTTTTTCCTTTTGTTCTGATTCTTCTTTCACAACATGACTAATGTGGAAATATGTTTGATATGATTGTACATATATAGCTTATATCAGATTGCACGCTGCCTTGGGAAGGAGAAAAGGGGAGGGAGGGAGAAAAAAAAATTGGAACTCAAAATCTTATAAAAGTGAATGTTGAAAGCTATCTTTGCATGTTATTGGAAAAAATAAAATACTATTGAGTGGGAAAAATAAAATAAAATCACTTCAGAAACAAACCTTTAATACTTCAACATGAACATGTCTATTATCACAGAGGAAAAATATATTTGTACTATAAATGGGCAATTATTTACTGCTTAAGGTGTCATTAAAGAATTTTTAGCACAACCCCTTGAACCAATAAGTAGTTTCAGTCCACTGAATTTTTTTCCCCACTGTACAAGATATCTAAAAAGAGCCACTCTGTTTTTGATAGATAGGTCTGCAGTTATTGTTGCTGCCCATGGTTCCACGGTTTTGCAAGATCAGAGTTATAACTAAGGAGTGACTAGAGCTTTGCTTCATGATAGACAATTTAGAGGGCATTGACAATCCCACATGGTGGCTTTTTCCCAAGGTGTGCTTCCTCCTCACCCCCATGGCAGTGGTGGCAACCTTGCTCTATGGTGTATTTCCTCTCTTACTAACAGATGAATAATTTTGTGGTGTCCTGGGTGGTAGTGTCTTTTCCAACTGCTGATTGCTACATGCTAGTAAGCCTATCCCTCTGGTTATATCAAGTCTAAAAATAACTATCTATAGCTCTGTACCAAATCATTTCATGCTATGGTTCTGCATACCCTTTCAAAATTTACTTTACTCATCTCATCTCAATTTAACATGCCACCCAATCACTACTTAACTTTCCTCCTGTCTTCCTATGTCTATATTCTTTCCATTCTTTATATGTGTCATATCTAGGAAAGTAAAAAAAGATGCATGGACAGGATGCCTGACCTCAAGTGGCTTGCAGTCTTCACTGCCAGGAAAGAAAAAAATCTGAGTTATCAGATCAGTCACCTAAGGATAAATGTTCCATCAGCTTTGGTAGACTAATTGTTCCCACCACCCCAAGCCACCCAAAGATCTAGTTATGCTATTGAATATTCCTATGAAGTATGAATTGCATGTGATACTGAGGGAGATGCTAGAGGAAGGAATCTGACTAATGGTGATAGGCTTAAGCCTCCACCATATCTGAAGCTTAGAACTTGAGGCCCAAATCTCTAAGAAGAATCTTTGTCCTCATTTATCTAGGTAATTTTTCTCATAATAGTATGGAGGAGACTCTGGATTTTCAATGGCTGTTTGAGCGGAGCACAAGTATCCAGCTCCTGCCAAGTGAGAAAGGCTTCCAGTACTGGTCCAAAGACAGACAATAGCTGTCACCTAAGTACCTGTCCAGCTGCATAGAGACAGAGACATCAAATCAAGGGTGCTGGATCTGGAGTCAGAGGCCATGGATTTGAATTGTGGCTCTGCCGTTTAATACCTGTGTGCTTTTAGGCAAGATATGTAACCTCTCTGGGCTTCAGTTCTCTCAGCTATAAAATGGGGGGTAGAGTTAAGTGACCTTTAATATCCTTTCCAGCTCTAAAGCTGTTATCCAATAATAATTCAATAAATGTTTATTAAGGTCCTACTTCATGCAAGATGTCATGCTAGGAATTGGGGATACAAAAACAAAGATGAGAACTAATTGTTGCCCTTGAGGAATAGACATTCACCAGAAGGTTGGTTACCAGGTGAAGAGTATTTTGGTCATCTGATTAATTTATGAAAAAACAGGGTTTGGTTGTCCTTCCCCACTCCTAAAAAATGATTCATAAACATATTTTTATCAACTTTGTCCAAAGGTGGTAAATTCATTGTGTGCATCTCTTCATACTCAACCGCATAACTTTCAATTGTGTAAAATGTTGGTTTATTTTTGGTAGCAGAAACAGTGGTATACGATACTGTTCTGCTCCTCTATATAAAAGATATCTGGTGCAGTAGTAGTTATCTCTTTACTCATTTGTCCATTGTCTCCTATTTCTGTACACTGGAACAAAGTAAGTTCTCACTGTGTGGCCAAGATATCTCCCATGCTCCAAATCCAATCTAGTAGCAGCCAAGGCATCCAGTAGCATTCATTGAAAGTGATATACTCTGTGTGTTGATAATCCCAACTTCACCTTCGTTATACGGTTACATTTTCACAATCCCTACTCTGAATAACATTTCTGCAAATCTAAGGTGGATACTTTCTGTTCCTTGGTTCATGAGTCATAATCCCAGTAGTAATATTGGATTTCGTCGACCTGCGCCGCTGAAAATTGTTTTGTCCATGTAAGGTGAAAGAATTGAAAATGAGGATCGATTCGAGGGCAATTGTGAGTGTGCATGGTGGGTGTGCATAGGCTGTGAAACAGCAGAAAAAAAAAGAATTACAAAGGAGAATATAAATAAAATATGCCATCAAAGTATTGCAAGAATGAAAAAGAATTGAATTGAATTGAATACATGATGAAAGCGAGAGATAATTGATGGACAACCTATGTACTTCATTGGTATTGTTATGATGTGAGAAAAAGAGTGAAAAAGCCACTAGCATGTAACGTAGACTTCCAGCAGAAGCTTATAGAGAACATGGAAAAGAGTTCTACAACAGAGGCAGGCATGGGGGGAGGGGCAAGTTAAACCTGCAACCCCGTGTCAGTGAGGTCACAGATCCAATTGAGCATTTAAGTATTTGTTGCACAAGGGCACTCCTTATATCGCTACCTCAAGAGCCAAAAGGCAGGTGTGATGATAATGTTTTCAAAATTTAATTTGTTGACTCTTCCTAATCTGATCACAGTTGCACTAATTACTTTGTAATGTATACTAGAGTTCCTGTTATGATAATGATATAAACGTTGGCAAAATAATGTAAAATGATTAAAATTTTCTTTTATCTTTTTAGTGACCTCACTTCTGCTTTGTTGTTGAGTCATGTCAGTCATGTCCAATTTTTCATTTTCTTTTTTCTTTTTTCATTAATTTATTTTAAACTTAAATAATAAAACTTAAATACACAATAAGAAAAGAAAAAGAAACATATTATAAACTTAAATACTAAAACTTAAAACACAAAATAAGAAAAGAAAAAAAGCATTGACGTGCATAGCAGAACATAAGAGATGATTAAAAATATACAGCAATAAATTTGCATTTCAAGAAAGCCTGTATAATAAATACTATACATCTTGTTGAGAGCTGTCCATCTTTTCTTTGCTTCCTTGTAAGTTTTCTTTTGTTCTCTGCCGTGCACTTTTTACTTTGTTCTTTTTTCCCCCTTCCTCCCCTCTCCCCCAAGAAGGCTACAATTAAGTGCAGATATGTATGCATATATGCATAAACATATGCATATACACATATAGATACATATATACATACAAACATACATATCACATACACATATACTTATGTACTTAGATGTCTATCATCATACTCATATGTAGACATACATTCATATGCATCTATGTAAGATCATACTATTCTTGTTTGTCCTCTGTTTCTCTGAGTAGATAACACCTTCCTTCATAAATCCAAGTCTTTCTATATTTTTCATTTGGGTTTTTCTTGGCAAAGATACTAGAGCGGTTTGCCATTTCCTTCTCCGGCTCATTTTATACGTAAGGAACTGAGGCAAACAGGGTTAAATGACTTGCCCAGGGTCACACAGCTAGTAAGTGTCTGAGGCCAGATTTGAACTCATGAAGATGAATCTTCCTGATTCCAAGTCCAGCGCCCTATCCATTCATTGTACAACCTGGCTGCCCTATAGTAATCTGCCTCCAGGCCTGCATTCTATGTACTAAGCCACCTAGCTGCTCACTTCTACTACTTCTCTCTTATGTCTACTTAGAGAAAAACTCCAAAAGAAGAATTAAAAAGAAACCTCCCAAAGAGTAAATGAGCTACAGGATCAAGTCCAGAGGTCATCCTGCATGACACATCTTCTTAGAGAAATGGCTGGAGATGTTAGAGGAGGTATACATACAGGCAAAACAGCGGAGTAATAAAAGTCTCTAGTGTTGCATTTATACTGAGTCATAAGACAAATGTTATTATGAATGAAGAAAATGTGCCTAAAGTGCTTTTAAAAGTTATTCTCAGCTAGAGTCTTTATCTTCTTGAATGATATTATCAACAACTCAGTTCAGCTGTCTTTCAGGAAGAATAGAAGACTCCTTTGGGACTCGGAAAATGGTTCCCACTCTGATACAGGTCTTTGTTGGAAATTCAAAAAAGGGGAGGGGGATCAGAAAGAATGTTTTCCCAAGTAAGAAAGCTTCTGTTCTATTCAATATAAACAAATGTGAAATCTGGAAAGATTCCAATCAGCTTTCTTAAAGAGTTCCAACATCTTGCTTAAGTCTACTTCTCACTAACATAGGCAAAGTGAAGGAGAAAATCAAAAAAATTTGTTAGGTCAATTCTGTTAGGTAATTTAGAACATATGCATATATGTTCCATTTAGAACATATATATATATATATATATATATATATATATATATGTATATATATATATATGTATGTGTATATATATATATATATATATATATATATATATATATATATATAAACATTGTTTCCATTGATAAAAGAATTTTTTAAAATGTCCTTAAGTCCCTGTGGTACTTAGTCTATAGACCAGGTATTCATGGACTCATTAATAAAGGGACTGTGGTTAGATTTCAGGCGATCCATGAATATAAAAAATATATATTTTGATAACTATTCCAGTGTAATTTATTTTCTTTGTTAAGAACCCCAGAAGTCTGACATTTCTTATTTGATTTGAGTAGCTTTAGGAGGGCAAAAATAATTCTTGTGGGCTGGATAGTTTTTGAAAACTATTTGAAAGATTGTATTAACCCTCCTTTATAAACATAATAACTTGCTGGGACATTTCCCATTTCTCAGCAGTGGGTTTGTTGCATGACCCTCCTTTGGGTCCTTTAACAGCAGTCTGCAGGGGAGGAATTCAGGCCTAGCACTCATTTGGTGCCTCCAAGTAGAACAAAATCATGAATTAGGTAAATTTTTTCCAGAACAAAGAGAAGAGATGAACTGCTAAATAGCACACACAACATTTTACTGAAAGGAGAAAAAAATGCTCCAATACCACCTCCTAACCTGACCTCCACCAAATAGAAAAATGGGTTAATTTTGCAAATTCACCAAGATAAGGAAATAGTAGAGTTCTAGAATTTTTCTATAATTTTGCACACTAGAAAATGCCAGCCCCACCCATGAACACAATGACTGGGCTGATCCAGAGCAGTCCTGGAAACATCTCAGAAGTCTCTGGATCTTTTTCTGCCTTTGTTACCTGAGAGGAAACACACAGACTCCTGAAGAATATGTGACCACCACAGCTGGAGTGTGCTGCTGCACTTCCATTGGAAAATGCAATTGTATACTCCTGGAAAGAACTATTTGGCCTGGGACTATAAGACGATCTAGTTAGACTAGATCTCTTTTCCCAGAGGAGAAAGTGGGACATATAGATAGAAAAAGACTATTATTGATAATTACAGAAACGTAACCAGGATGCAGCAAAGACATTTAACCCATGTGCCTCTTCATTAAACCTATTCACAATTGATGTATTCCAAGGAGTCTGAGGTCAGCTTGCTCTGTGCTGTTGCATTTGTAAGACCTTTGCTTACTCCTGAGTATAAAACGGTCAGATCTGTCTGTAGTTCTGCCATAGACACCCAGTTCTTGGCTGGGCCTGATTAGTGGTATGCCATGTCCTGTTGTTCATTTCATTGTCAAAGAGGACCAGTGACATCATGAGGGTGTTGTTTTGGAGGAGGAAGAGAAAGAGATGGAGAAGGAGAAATAGCATCATTCCTCAACTCAAATTGTCAAGTTGGGTCCCCAGAAAGCAGTTACTACTACTCACAGATAACATGGTATAAAGGCAATTAATATAAAATGTTCTCCTAAAAACCTGGTTCAGTCCTTCCTACAAATATACACAGCATCCATGGGAGAAGTAAGCTTAAACTTATATCATAATCATAAGGCACGTGTGTAAAAAATACATGTAACAAAAGTTTAACTCATAATATCTGCTCTGGAAGTGTCTCTCTCTCTCTCTCTCTCTCTCTCTCTCTCTCTCTCTCTCTCTCTCTCTCTCTCTGTAGAAGCCTCATGCAAAACTCTATGTTGTTATTATTGTTTGTCCTTCATTCTTGAAGAGGACCAATAATATCACAAGGGTGATATCTTGACTTACTTGTAAATTGGATTTAAAGGGGGCAGAGCTGCACAAAGTCATTAGACTCACTCTCTCCTTCAGAGTTATCAGAGTCCAGTGGTAAGACAAAAATCAATATGACTACACCATGTCCTAAATCAGGACAACAGAAATCCAGGTGATTCATGTTACAGATTGGCATATTACTGAGTCACAGAATCTCAGAGAAGGAAGGCACCTCATAAGCCATCTCCTATAGTCCATTACATATATTACATGTATCATATATAATATGCATTATATATGACGTATATATCATATATAATGGGGAAATCCCCATTATAGCATGACAGACTCACAGTCACCCAGTCTTGGCTGAAAGACCTCCAGTGAGTGGGAGCTTATTATCTCCCAAGGTAGCCCTTTCCACTTTTGGATTCCTCTCATCGTTAGGAAGTTTTTCCTTGCATTAAACCTAAATTTGTATTTTTGCAGTTTTCAATCATTGCCCCACACTCTGGTTTCTGGGGCCAAACAGGACAAATTGAATCCCTTTTTTAGATAACAAACCTCTAAAACTTAAAAACAGCTATAATATCCTTGTTGTATTCATTATTTTAATATTTGTAAATTATAATTACGTAAGTTCTCTGTGAGTATGAACTGTGTCTCTTTCTTAGATTCATAAACCATGTTATAGATGTCACATATCTACCTTTATAATTACCATTGCAAGAAATATAAGGAGACCATTAGTATATATGGTTTCTTTATAGATGATTTTGTAAAAGATCTATACTGCTCTGTCTTCCCCACTACTTTTTGCTTGTACTAAAGAGTTAGACAAGCATGTTGATGCTAAAGGAAACAGGCCCTCTTGTTTGATGTTGACTTAAATTCAAAGAAGCATAAAGGAAGAGGCAGGAGGACCCAAGGAAGGATCTTGGGGCAGCATTCACCTCCTCCCCTTAAACTGGAGCGGCAGTTTATAGCTCCAAAATAAGGGCAGCATTGGGGTGTGCTGGAATCAGCTCAAAATTGGGAAAGCCAATTGTTAAATTTTCAGTGTACGCATTAACAAGTAGGAAATCAGCAAATCAGGACTAAATTTTTTTTTGATTGTCTAGACTTAGGAAAGGGATGGAGAAAATGTTAACAATGTAGATTAAAGTGTATCCTTTATACTTCCCCACTCCCACCAACAAGAGAGTTGGCTACCAGCACTCTCCCCCAAATTTAGGCAATAGCCAACACTTGGGGATGGAGAGGAAGACAGGGAAGGGACACAATCAGAGACATTGCCAAAGACCCTCAGCCATGATGATATGAAGGCAAAAGCAGGAAGAGGAAAAAGTCTAGGATGAACAATGCTATCTCCAGAATGGTAAATCAAAGTCGTGTTACTTCTGCCATACTCCAAGCATTGTCACGGTTCCAGGAAGCAGAGAAAGGCCAGATGTTTTCTAGAAAGTTCCACTCAGGTGGATCTGATTGGTTTCCCGCCTCTGACACCAGTTAGCTAGTAAGCTGGACATTTCTAGCTTGGCAAGTATTCCAGAGGGTATTCCAGGATAAGGAAGGAGATTAGGGTTATAGAAGGAGAAAAGGGTGTGTGGCAGGGGGAAATAATCTGCTGAACAGAGAGTAGTTCTGAAAAACAGGAGATTTTTTTGAATTACAACATCTGCTAAAAGTGTTTTCGTCCTGTTCCATATCTAAAAAACAAGAGTCTCATGTGCATGGCAAGTGTCCTATGGAGGGGACGTCTCCATCAGCACTAAGGGAGCTGAAGAGCTCTCTTCTCAATGGTTCACAATTCTCAGTGGCTCTCCGACACCCAGTAATATACGTTCCTGGGCACAGTAACCGAAGAGGCCTAGAAAACTATAGGTTGACACTAATCTTGTTGCCAGAGAAGGTGGCAAACACCATTACTACAGTGCCCTTGGATGTCCCTCATTTAGAGTGTATAGTGCCACCCAGTGGATAGATTCTATGTAATTTCCTGAATCATAAATTAATTTTTGTGTTAATCTATAATCAACAATACACATATGAGTTTGCTAAAAAAAGAATTATGTTGCTAGACACCAAACATGGTTTCCTATACTAATATGTGGAAAGAAAGGTTTCTGGGGCCCATGCAGTTGGAAGAGGCCTCTGTCACATTGGTATACTCAATACCCAGCATGGTTTAGTGAGTAGAGACCTGGTGTCAGAGTCTCTCTAAGACTGTTTATTTCAGAGCAACTACTAATTCTGCATTAATGTCAAAGGTTTGCTTACTAGAAGCTCTCTCTATCATCAGTCTGGTTCTTTCCTCCTCCTCTACTCCATCTAGAAAACTATAAATTTATCTTTTGTTTTCTTTCATAATCTAATTTACACTAAATATACATAATCAATTTTCCTTTAAAAATCTTGCATCTCCAATTGCCTTTCAGATATCTTGAACTGAATGTTCATCAGACATCTTAAACTCAATCTGTTTAAAACAGAACTCATTATCTTTCCCCCAAACTCTCCTGCTTCTACCTTCTCTATTATTGTAGAGGGCAATGCCATCCTCTAGGTCCCTCAGGTTTGAAACCTAGGAGTTCCTGAATTCCTCACTGTCTCTGACTCCCTATATCCAATCTATTGGCAAGGCCTATTGATTTGCAAAATATTTCAAATATTCCCCTTTCTCTCCTCTGACACTGCCACCACTCTAGTGCAAACCCTCATTACTCCATAATTGAATTATTGCAACAGGCTGCTGGTGGGTCTGCCTGCCTCAAGTCTCTTCCCACTCCAATCCATCCTCTATTCAGTCAATAAAGTGATTTTCCTAAAGCAGAGGTTTGAGCATGTCACCCTACCCCTTACTCAGTAAACTCCAGTGGCTCTCTATGACCTCCAGGATCAAATACAAAATGCTCTGTTTGGTATTCAAAGCCCTTCATAAACTAGCCCCCTCCTACCTTTCTAGTCTTCTTACACCTTACTCCCCATCATGTAGTCTTTGATCCAGTGACATTGGCTTCCTGATTGTTCATGAACATGATACTCCATCGCTTTACCCTGGGCATTTTCTTTGGTCCCCATGCCTAGAAAGTTCTCCCTCCTTCGCTCTGTCTGCTGAGCTCCCTGGCTTCCTTTAAGTCCCAACTAAAATCCCACCTTTCTGCAGGAAGCCTTCCCCAACCCCTCTTAATTTTAAGTGCTTTCCCTCTGTATATAGTTTGCTTTGTACATATTTGTTTGTATGTCATCTCCTCATTAAAATGCCAGGTGCTTGAGGGTAGGAACTGTATTTTGCCTCTTTTTGCATTTTCAGTAAGTATCTGAGGCCAGATTTGAACTCAGGAAGATGAATATTCCTGATTCCAGGCCCAGTGCTCTATCTACTGCACCATCTAGCTGTCAAACAGCAATATTATAGAGACAAACAGTTTTCAAAGACCTGGGAACTCTTATGAAATGACTGAACAACCACAAAATAATATCCCAAATATATAAATTATCCTCCTGGTTTTCACTTCAATCTGCATCAGTTCATACAACTCTTCCCAGATTTCCCTGAAACATCTCCATCATTTCTTGTAACATAATATTGTTCCATAACATTCATTAGCCCTAATTTGTTTGGCCTTTCCTCAATTAATAGGCATCCTTCCAGTGTCCAGTTTTGCCACCAAAAAAAAGAGCTACTAGAAATATTTTCATACACATGGGACCTTTTCCTCTTTCTTTGATCTCTTTGGAATAAAGACCTAGTAGTGATATCTCTGAGTTGTAGCATCATTGGTAGCCAGGATACAGATGAGCTCCCTAAAACACTGCAATCAGAATCCTGCTTGGCTGCCTTTAATGATTCATACAGAATAGAATGCTCTTTTGTGAGTTGTGAGCTATTAGGTGGAATGGAAGAAGAATGTCAGAAATAATTGCACCAAGGGCGGAGCAGTGACTTGCTTGAGCTCTCCCCCAAACCCTTCCAAATACCTGTAAAAAATGGCTCTAAACAAATTCTAGAGCAGCAGAACCCACAAAAAGACAGAATGAAACAAATTTCTAGCCCAAGACAATGTGGATGATTGATTGGAAAAGTCTATTTCGATGGGCTAGGAGAAGAACACAGTTCAGCGTGGGCAGGTAGGCAAAGACCAGGCCTCAGAGAACCTGGAGCAGGCCTCAGGGGACTGATTCATGGGCAGCTGTGGCGGTTTCCAGATTTCTCAACCCACAAACACCAAACACAACTTAGAGGGACAGGAGGAAAGGTCTGTGGGACCCTGGTGAGAGAGAAGCTCAGTGAAGCTCCGTCCCTGCCCCAGTCTTGGTGTAGCCCTAGGAGCTTTTGGCTCACAGACTGAGGGGGAATCAAGTGGCTGATCAGGGGGAATTGCAGGGATCTCTTTGCTGATACTGAGGCAGGATTCTCTTGCTTTGCTCATGCTTGGATATGGGTTGCAGTTCTGGGTGGTAGTCCTGGGGTGAGGAGGAGCACTGGCATGGTGGAGCTCATAGTGGTGGTGGATAGGGAATCCTCGTCACAGTTCCAAGGCAGAAAAGAACTTTCTAGGCATAGAAGATCAAAGAAAATGCCCAGAATCAAGAGATGGAGTATCTTTGATTCAAGAAGAAATAGGGACCTTAGAAATCATCTAGTCACACCATCACAGAATCAATTTCAGTAGAGGAAGGGACCTCCTCATACGTGAAACAGAATCCTCTCTACAACAGACCTCAGAAGTGCTCATTGAGCCTTTGTTCAAAGTCCTTCCTATGAAGGCAAGCCCCCGAAACCCAAGTAGCCCAATTCACTTCTGATAGTAAAAAAACCCCTTCATTTTGCACTTGAGGAAACTGAGGCCCTTAAGAGCAGAAATGACTTGTCTAAGATCACATAATAGAATAACTAAGATTTAAGCTAAAGTCCCTTTGCTTCTAAACACAGGGCTGACTTAAAAAAAAAAGTGTTCTACTAATCCTCACAATTATTACTTTCCAATGATTCTCCATGACCCAATAGAACCTTCCGTTGAAACAGAGAAAGTACAGCTAAGCAAATCAAGTCAACACACTAGCCATGCCTGAGAGCATATGCCTGATTCCACAGCTAAAGTCCACCATTTTCCTGTCAATTCACTGGAATCACAACTAATCATCCAGAGTCTTTTCACTACCCCATGGACCAAGTCAAAAAAAAAAAACTCCCCCCCCAAAAAAAAACCCTGTCCCCACCAACCCTGCCCCCTGCTTTTCCTTCCATGATCATGATCTCAGGCCATGAGGGATATGAAAATGGGGCTACCTTCTTACAAAAGAGTTGGAGACACTTGATCTAAATTAATCAAGACATTGCTAAACCACTCTGCTCATTAAGTGACTAGCATAGCATAGGATTATTGCCCAAGCCCAAAAATCATCATCAGGGACATTGATCTTGCTCAATAATGACTGCAATAGTAATCAGGTAGAGAAATGAGAGAGGAGGAAGAAAGACTAGTTAGCTCTCCAAAAGCAGTTCAGGTTAAAACGGGTAATTTCTACATTTTCCCCAGGATTTTTGCAAATGCTCATTTGCACTTGTGAAACTCTTGCCCTGAGGCTGATTTCTGATCCAGCTAGTTAAACCAGTTTACAAATCTAATTTGTTTAACATGAATGGCATCCTGGCTGGAGAGGTTGCCTTCCAAAGAAATCTGTCTGTTTGATGTTCAACTTACCCAATCCAGTTCAAACTGGCCAAAACCATGCAAACCAGCTCCAAACAGCCAAAACTAGTTACAACCAGCTAAAAAAAGGTTCAGACCAGTTCCAACCAGTCAAACTGGCTAAAAACCAATTCAAAACAAGTCAAAAACCAGTTCAAACCAGTTCAGACCTGGTCAAGCGGGCCAAAACTGGTTTAAACTAGATAAAACTGGTTTAAAGTGTCCCAAAGGGCAAAAACTAGTTCAAAATAGCAAAGACCACATTAAAACAGCAAAATGTAGTTTGAAAAGGAAAAAAAACAGTTTGAAATGGCAAAAACCAGTTAGAAATTGCAAAAAAAAAACCCTAGTTTAAAAAATGGCTAAAACCAGTTCAAACCAGTTTAAAATGGAAAAAAAAACCTGAAACATGCAATAACCAGTTTGAACTGGTCAAAACTGGTTCAAACAAACCAAAACTAGTTCATACTGCCTAAAACCTATTCTGACCAGTTCCAACAAGCTAAAATCAGTTCCAGCTGGCTCAAACCAACTCAAACCAGGCAAAAATTAGTTCCAACCACTTTGAACTGGCCAGAACTGATTCCAACTGGCCAAAACTGGTTCAAACTGGCTAAAACCAGTTCAAACCTCTCAAAACCAGTTCCAAACAGCTAAAACCAGTTCCAACTAGCAGAAACTTGCATAAACCTGGTTGAAATGACAAAAAACAATTCAAAATAACAAAAAATAATTAAAAACAGAAGAAAACAGGTATAAAATGACAAAACTAGGTTAAAAAAAAGAAAAAAAAGTATTAAAATGACAAAAACTACATTAAAACAGCAAAATTCAGTTTGGAACACAAAAAATGTTAGAAATGGCAAAAACCAGTTCACACCAAAAAAAATTGGTTCAGACTTGTTCCAGCCAGCCAAAATGGATTTAAAATAGGTCAAAACTGGCTCACACCAGCCCAAATGGCAAAAACCAATTCAAAATGGCAACAACCAGATTACAACGGCAAAAAAACCCCATGTTAAAAATGGCAAGATCCAGTTTGAAACAGCAAAAACCAGTTTAAAATAGAAAAAACAAGTCGAAGCATGAAAAAACCAATTTGAACTGGTCAAAAACTGTTCAAAATGACCAAAACCAGTTCATATTGGCTAAAACGGATTCAAACCATTTCCAACCAGTGTAAACCAGTTCAAACTGGCTAAAACCAGTTCAAACCAGTTCCAGCAAGCTAAAATCAGTTCTGACTGGTTCAAACCAGTCAAAACCTATTCTAGCTGATTTGAATCATCTAAAACCGGTTGAAACAAGTTCCAAATTGGTTTAAACTGGCCCAAATGGTCAAAACCAATTCAAAATGGCAAAAACAATTTTAAAATGGCAAAAAAAGATTAGAAATGGCAAAAAAAATTATGAAAAGAGAAAAAAACTACATTAAAACAGCAAAATCCAGTTTGAAAGAAAAAGCGACAGAAATGGCATAAACCAGTTCAAACTACTTCCAACCAGCCAAAACTAGTTCCAACTGGTTAAAACTGGTTCAGACCAGTTCCAATTGGCCAAAATTGGCTCAAACTAGCTAAAACCTGTTCAAACCAGCTAAACACTGTTCTAGCCTGCCAAAACTGGTTCAAAGCAGCTAGAACTGATTTAAACTGGTCCAAACTGGCCCAAAGGGCACACAAAAATTCAAAATGGCAAAAAAACCCCAGATTAAAATGGCAAAATCCAGTTTGAAATAAACAAAAAAAATAGTTTGAAATAGCAAATACCAGTTAGAAATGGCAAAAACCAGGTCAAACCAGCTGAAAAACCTGACCAGTTCCAACCGGCCAAAACCAGTTTAAACAGGCTAAAAACCCTGTTCAAACTAGTTCCAACCAGCTGAACCCATTTCAGACCAGTCGCAACTGGCTAAAACTGGTTCAAACCAGTTCCAACTAGTTTGAACCGGTTAAAACCAGTTCAAACAAATTTCAATTGGCCAAAACCTGTGAAACCAGCTAAAACTGGTCCAAACTGGCCCAAACAGCAAAAATCAATTTAAAATGGCAAAAACAAGTTATAAATGGCAGAAACCAGACTAAAGCTGGCACAAACTGTTTTAAAATGGCAAAAATCACATTAAAACAGCAAAATCCAGTTTGAAATAAACAAAAGAAAACAGTCTGAAACCTCAAAAGCCAGTTAAAAATGGCAAAAACCAGTTCAAACAGCCTCAAAACTGGCTAAAACAAGTTCAAACTAGTTCCAACCAGCTAAAACTGGTTCAGACCTGTTTCAACCAGCTAAAACTGGTTCAAACTAGTTTCAAATGGCCAAAACCAGTTTAAAGATTCAGACTTGTCAAAACCAGTTCAGACTTGTTCCAGCTGACCAAAACTGATAAAAAACAGTTCAAACTGGCCCAAATGGCAATAACCAATTCAGAATTGCAAAAACCATATCAAAAAGACAAAAAAAAAAAATTAAAATAGGAAAAACCACATTAAAACAGCAAAATCCAATTTGAAAAAACAAAAAAAGTTTGAAATGGCAAAAACCAGTTTCAAATGGCAAAAACCAGTTAAACCTAGTTCAAACTGGAAATAAAACAGTTGAAATTTGCAAAAACCAGTTTGAACTGGTCAAAACCTGTTCAAACCAGCCAAAACAGGTTCTAACTGGCCAAAATGAGTTCGCACCAGTTAGAACTGGTTCACACTGGTCAAGACCAGTTCATACCGGCTAAAACCATTTCAAACTGTTTTCAAACCATTTCAAACCATTTCAACTGGTTTAAACTGGCTAAAACAATTTCAAATGGGCAAAACAAAAAACCAGTTCCAACTGGCTTAAACTGGTTCAAACTGGCTCACAATAGTTCAAACCTCTCAAAACTGGGTCGGCCTGTTCCAGCTGTCCAAAACTGGCTTAAACCAGCTAAAACTGGTTAAACTGGTCCAAACTGGCCCAAATGGCAAAAACAAGTTCAAAACAACAAAAAATTGGATTAAAAATGGCAAAAAACATATTAAAATGGCAAAAACCACATTAAAACAGCAAAATCCAGTTTGAAACAAACAAAAAAAAGTTTGAAATGGCAAAGCCATTTGTCAAATGTCCAAAAGCAGTTCAAACCGGCTCAAAACTGTCTAAAACTAGTTTAGACCAGTTCCAACCAACCAAAACTGGTTTAAACTGATCAAGACCAGTTTAAACCAGTTTTAGCTGGCTAAAACTGATTCAGACCAGTTTCAATTCACAATCAGTTCCAACTGGCTAAAACCAGTTCAAACCTA
The DNA here is from genome assembly GCF_003287225.1 of Phascolarctos cinereus. Taxonomy (NCBI): domain Eukaryota; kingdom Metazoa; phylum Chordata; class Mammalia; order Diprotodontia; family Phascolarctidae; genus Phascolarctos; species Phascolarctos cinereus. The sequence goes on from NW_027556098.1 coordinate 193,397,625, forward strand.
CCAAGACCAGTTCCAACTGGCTAAAACTGGTCTGACTGGTCAAAACCAGTTCAAACCAGGTGAAACCTCTCAAAACCAGTTCCAACCAGTTCAGGACTACTGTTCCAGCCTTCTAAAACCAGCCCAAACTGCACAAACCAATTCAAAATGGCAAAACCCAGTTCAAACTAGTTTAAAATGAAAAAAAAAAAGTTGAAACAAGCAAAAACCAGTTTGAACTGGCCAAAACCATTTCAAACCAGCCAAACAAGTTCAAATCAGCCACAACTGGATCAAACAAGTTTTAACCAGTTCCAATTGGGCAAAACTGGTTTAAAGTGGCTAACGCCAGTTCAAACTAGTCAAAACCTGTTCAAACCGGCCCAAACTGCAAAAACCAATTCGAAATGGCAAAAACCACATGAAAACGGCCAAAGCCAGTTCAAAATGTCCAAAGCCAGATTAAAATGGCAAAAAAAAAAACCCCAAAAACATATTAAAAAGGCAGAAACCACTTTGAAAAGGCAAAAACCAGTTTGAAATGGCAAAAAACCCAGTTCTAACCAGCCAAAACCAGTTCAAACTGTCTAAAACCAGATCAAACCAGTGAAAACCAGTTTAAAGCAGTTTAAAACAGCAAAAACCATTTTAAAATGGCAAAAAACCAATACCTCTTAGACAGTATCTATATCTGGAGTTCCCAAAACATCAAATTATTAAGAATACTGAGAGAGAACAAAACCTAAGATCTCTTTCCCTATGTTGGGATAAGCCCAACTTGTTCTGCAGAGCTTAGAAGAATATTTTGATGTATTTGATCAAGCATGGTTTTTATGTGAATCAAAAATATTCCCTTGCTTAGTCTTCAAATTGAATTACTCTCTCTGCTTGTTACACAATTGTTGATTTACTTAGTTTCAAGGATGTTGTAGGCTTGATATCACATCTTGTTATGATATTTTCCAAGTGACTTGTCTCAAGGCAGTAGGGTTAAGACAACCTACTGGACTAGTAGGTGCTTGGGATTGAAAAGCTAACATTTGGAAAAAGGATCAGGAAATTCAGCCCTAAAATAAGGAAGAGAGCCACTTGACTAGGCCAGAATTATAATTTCAGGCCTTCCAAATAGTAATTATCCCAGACCCAGCTCAAATCCTATTTCCTGTGTAAAGCCCTCTCCTGCTACTATAACACACAGGTAGCTCCTTCTCCCGCTAAGCCTAGGCTATCCCCAGACAAGTGGTGTCAAGCTCAAGTAGAAAAAAGAGCCATTAAATTATATATATATATATATATATGCACACACACACACACACATATAAAAGGATCTCTCTGGGCTGCATGCTGACTTAGAAAAGCATACATTGGCATGCTCTATGTTCTATTGTATTTTGATTTATTTTGTTAAATATTCCTCAATTACATTTTAGCCTAGTTTGAATTGCACTCAGGAGTATTGCAGCTGCATGAGACCTGCTTCATATTTGACACCCCTGACTTAGATCATCGTAGACAACTCCAAATAGAAAAGATTGCGTCTGATTCCTTTTGCATCCTCATAGTCTTATACAGAGCTTGTACTCAATTAGTACTTGCTGAAAGAATACCACTGTTTTGATTCTTGTAAACTGCCTTCTGTTATCCTCTGATTTATCTAGGTAAATCCATGAGCAACCATTTGGTGAGCCCCTGTGATGAGTGGGTACACTAGGACTTTCATTCTACCCAAGTATCTAGCAGCACAGTGCCTCAGTAAGTGCTAAAGAAAAGATTGGTTGTATGGTTGATATTTCCAAGTGAGCAAAGTCTACGTGCCACACATCTCTTTGTCCTTTAAACTACTCTATCCATAATGGGTGACCAAATATTTGTTGCACATTTTTTGAATGAATAATTCTTTATATTCTACAGCAACTTGCCCGTTTGTAAAGATGTGGATATTGTCTGATCTTCCTTGTTTTTCACAGTGGAGATGAGAGAAAGACTCCTTAGAACAGAAGAATAATGAAGAATTTTTTCACTCAGAGCAAAAATTGTTGGGGGAAGAGAAGCTCACAGAAGAGTAGAAGTGGAGGGAGAATGGTATATACAAAGGCTGATCTGACTGTCACTGCAGTTGATGGAGATATGTATCTATACATCTCTTCACTACTTCCTTGTTCTCAGTTGGCCAGTGGTCCTGCTCATTTACCCTCTCTTGGGGTGTGCCTCTCCCAATCCCTTAACCATCCCAGGCCAGTGGACTATGAGCCTCAGAGATAATGATCTCTTGACTATTACAAGGTATATCATTTTACACCCATCCCCAAGAAAACAGCCCTTCCCTCATATTAACTCCTAGGAACAAAGTCCCAGTTGATATTCCCTAGTTATGGCTCAGCATTAGAGGGATCAAAGACTAAAAGGAGGGCTATATAAGAAGAGAGACAACTCGTGATTATAGGAAATTGATCTGTGTAAAATTTATTGATGTTAAAACAAACTATAAAGAGAAAACATATACCAGGGTGGCTTGCCATTTCTTTCTCTAGCTCATTTTACAGATGAGGAAACTGAGGCAAATAGAGTTGTGTGACTTGCCCAGGGTCTTACATCAAGTAAGTGTCTGAGGCCACATTTGAACTCAGGTCCTCCTGATTCTAGGGCTGGCATTCTATCTACTGTGCCACCTAGCTGCACACAGCAAAACTAAGAAGAGAGACATCTCACGCTCATAGGAAATTCATCTATGTATGATTTATTAATGTTAAAACAAATTATAGAAAGAGGACATAAGCCAGTGTGTTTGTAGCTATTCAGTTCCTTTTTTGTGCTGAGTCTAGCTATGCCACAGAGTATGAGTTCTATTTAGGGGCTGATCAGTTCTGACAGGACTATAGACTGTCCTGAGGGATTCCAGAGTGTCGGGACTTGACATTTTTTATACTTAGGAGGACAAAAGGAGTGGATTCAAGAATCTAAAGTAAGGGAACTCCAGCATCTTTGATTAGAGCAGCCAAGAATAATCTAGATGAGGTTAGATATGATAAAAATTCCTTTGCTACTAAGTGGTTGCATTATAGATTCATATCAGTCATTCTAGTTATTCTGTTTATGTATCCCCATCTTCCTTTTTCCTCTGTGGATGCCGGTCTGATCTGACTGGATTGCCTCAAGGGTTCCATTATATCAGTTCCATTTTAGGAAGAGGTGCAATAAAAACAAAGACCAACCATGTCTTTCCAAGAGAATTGCAGAATAAGGCCTCAAAATCCATTGAAAAAAAATAAAATAAGCAAAATAATTTGCAAGAGTGAGTTGGTAAAAAGTTTTTCAAATTTTCCTAATTTCCCCAAATGCATTCACCCATCTTTTCCCATTTGACCTGTATCCTAGCCTCTCTATCACAAGTGAATCATTTGCGGCTGAAATTCAGTCTGAAGAATCCAAACCATTAATATATATTGGTGTTCATCTTGGCTAGTAAAATAAATCCAAACAATTGATCCTCTAGTCTCAAGGGATAATATCTCAAGTCTAAAAAACAAAAGAAAAATTTTATACTCATATGAGTACTAGACTAAGATTCATAAAATCTATCTAGATTCTAACATTGAGTGTGATTCTAACTAGTTTGAGAACTTGGTGAATCAGTTTCCTCATTTGTCATATGAGGAGGTTGAATGAGACAATCTGTGAGGTCTCTTGTACCTATAAGCATTCCATGATTTCATATACTCGTAAGTCATGGATTTAGAGCTAAAAGCGACCTCAGAGAACATCTAATCCAAGCACCTCATTTACAGATGAGAACACTGAAGCCCAGAAATGTGAAGTGATTTCCTGAAAGAGGCAAAGGGCAGAAGCTGAATTGGAACCTAAATCTTAGAACTCCAGATCCATGCATCCATCCACAGGTACAAGCAGCCCCAGTTTATGAGAGGACCATGTTCCAAACTTATCAAATGGACTGTGTTCCAGGAATTCATTTTTAATTTGCATCTTTAGAAGTAGGAACACATGTTATTACAGAAACTATACATTATGAGTGGGGATTAGTTTCACCAGACAATGACAGCAACAAAATATTTAAATATTCTATATCCAAGATAAAATAAAAAGAGACAAATTATGAAAGAATATCTGTGATGAGCATTTCTGAGGAAAGTCTGACATCCACAGCCTTTAAGGAGCTGAGACATATTTATAAAAAGTAAGCTCCATACCTCAATAGAAAAGAAGTCAGAGGATATGAACAAACAATTTTCAAAAGAAGAAGCACAAATTATCAGTAACCAGTTAGTCAGCTAGCATTTATTAAGCACCTACTATGTGCCAGGCACTGTGCTAAGCACTGAGAATAGAAAGACAAAAGACAGTCTCTTTTCTGCTAAAGTTCTCAGTGTAATGGAGAACACAGCATTTAAAACAACTATGTAAACAAAAGATAAATACAGGATAGTTGGGGTTAGTTTTATAGGGAAGGCCATAGTATCAAGGAGGACTGGAAAGGCTTCTTGTAGGGGACTTAGATATTGGAAAGCATCCAGGGAAACCAGGAGGTGGAGAAGAGGAAGTAAAGCATTCCAGGCATGGAGGAGAGCCGGTGAAAACACTGAGAGCCAGGAAATGGGGTATCTTGTTGGAGGAATGACAGTGAGAAGTCTAGTGTTACTGGATCACCAAGTTCTCAGAAAGGAGTAAGATAGAAGAAGGCTGTAAAGATAGGAAGGGCCAGATTATGAAGGGCTTTAAAAACCAGAGGATGTTATATTTGATCCTAGAACTAATAGGGAACTACTGGGATGAGAAAGGATTTAAATTTTGTAATAATCAGATATATGCTAATACTTGAAGGAGCTCTGATTTTATCTCTCTCTACTAGAACCAAAATTTAGTAGATAAAACCTAAGTAGCTGCCTAAGGCACATAAAGATTAAGTGACTTACCTAGGGCCACATAGCTCCTTAAGAGCAGTCAGTTCTGCTGTACTGTGACATATGGGTTTCCAAAAAGCACTGAACTATGCAATATTGGGCAATAAAAACCTCAGGGCTTATGAGGAAAATGGTCTTGGTGTGCAGTGCTCAGAAATTTAGCCAGTGACACATTAAAAAAAATATAGAAACCTAATAAAAGTGGTAGTACATTCTTAACCATGTTAAATGGTTAAGAAATACATAAATCCTAAAATAAATAGTGGCGGCTTCTGTGGCCTTGGGCTGCTGCTCCACCTGTGCTCCAATTCTGGTGAAGTCTGTGTGTGTGTGTGTGTGTGTGTGTGTGTGTGTGTGTGTGTGTCCATGCAGCTCCCCTTCACCCAGAACTCTTACTACAGCAGAAGATATTCAATACAAATGACATTTTAACTTGATAAAGTCCTGACTTTGCTTATGAAAATGTTTGTAGCTTCTGGGTTATTATGAAGTAGTACAATTTTCTGCATTCTTGATGCTTCTGACTGAAGAAACCAAATATCCACACACTCAGAACTCATGCTATGCTTAAAATGTTCCTTACTGCATCAATCATGTTGGATCAAATCCACGTTTTTCAAAATAGGTATTCTAGCAGAACTGATTGTATTAGAGTTGGGATTTGAACACAGATCTTCCTGGCTCCAAGCCCAGGTCTCTTTCTACCATTCCATGATAACTGTAATAATCAGAGAACTGCAAATTAAAACAAATCTGAGATAGCATCTGATTAAAGAGTGGTTATGTTCTAATGTGGATTCCTTTTGTGTGGGGGTTAGTTTAGAAGGCCACTGAGGTCCCTTCCAAGTCTCCAATTCTCTGATTACATAATTTTATGATTCTATAAACTAACAAAGACAGCTTAAAATTATAAAATTCAATGCTGGCAGAACTGTGGAAAATCAGCATACTGTTACATTGCTGGCAGAGCTGTAAACTAGAATAATATTTTTAGAAAGCAACATAGAATTATATAATAAAAGTTGTAGAATTATTCATACCTTTTAAGCTATTGATTCCACCACTAGGACTTAAGCTACAATTAAAAGAACAAACTATAAATAGCAAACACAATTTTTTATTTGTTTTCTTATTTGTGTCTTTAGTAACAGAAATAAAGCTTTTTTTCCCGAGGTTCCCTCTTGCCACAAAAGATCCAGGTATACCTTAGGGCCTCTACTCCTCTGACAATGCCAACAAAGGAAGTTGGTATCTGACATTCCTACAGGGGTACCCACTACCTCCCTCTTAAAGAGGGTTCAGTCTTACTGAAGTGCTTACTGAACACCTGACCCAATGAGCTTTATTTCCTCATCATATAGGTTAAAAAACAGCACATTGAATTCAACAAAAGCTAACGACTTGATGGTATAACTAATAGACTGCATATTCTCAATTTTTTAAAAAAGAAATAGAAAGACTATAGATTCAGTTTTTTCTTTTTTACATAGTCAAATAGATAACAAGACTTTTTTTTTTTTTTTAGCAAGGCAATTGGGGTTAAGTGACTTGCCCAGAGTCACACAGCTAGGAAGTATTATATGTCTGAGGTCAGGTTGTCCTGACTCCAGGGCCGGTGCTCTATCCACTGTGCCACCTAGTTGCCCCTGATAACAAGACATTTTAAAACAGATGCCCTTATACTAGGGGACTTCAATATACATATTGATTCTCTCTCAATCACCCTAATCTCCCAGTTCCTCAATTTATTCATTTCCCATGAACTGTTCCTCTACTCCACCTCAGGTATACCCAGAGATGGTTATACCCTTGATCTTTGTTTCACTCATAAATGTTTCACTTCTATATTCATGAACTCTGAAATTTCCTAATCTGTTTATAATTTCATGTCATTCTACCTCTCTTTCTACCTTGCAACTCCAAACCCTATTCTTCATCCTTACAGGGACCAACAATCCCTTGACCCTACAGTTCTTTCCCAGGGCATCATCCCCACACTGGCTACATTTTCCTCCCTTCCCCATCTTGACCTCTTAGTGAACCAGGTCAACTCAACACTGTCTTCTTCTCTCATAATCCGTGCCTCCTTATCCAATCACCAATCTTGCCTTGCCAAGCTTCAGACTTTTAAAACTCAAACCATCCAATGCCTTTGTCCATATTCACATGCAGCTGAAAGAAGCTAGAAAAAATTATAAAACTATGCTGACTGGGTTCACTAAGAATTTGTGTTACATCATATAAATTGGGCCCTCTCTGCATCAAGACACTCTTTTTGTGCCTTCCTAATTGACTCTAACCCACTCACTTCCAAACTTTTTCATCCCTCCTCAAACTTCCCAAAGTTCACCCTTTCCCCACCCTTCCAAGCTGAGTACCATCCTTCATATTTCACTGAAAAAAATGAAGCCATTGCTTGACAGCTCACTCTTCTATCCTCTTCATCTCCTATCACTCAGATGCCTTCTGCTTCTTCCTTCATCCCTATTTCCCATGAAGAAGTGGTTCTTCTCCTTTTCAACGCAAACCCTTCCCCATGTACAAGTGATCCATTCCATCCCATCTTCTCCAGTAGATTGCCTCCTCTGTCATTCCCACTCTCTCATTTATCTTCTCTCTGTCTACTGTCTACTGTCTTTCTGTCTGCTGACTGTTTCCCTACTGCCTACAAACATTCTATGTCTCCCCATATCCTCAAAACCCCCTCACTTGATCATTCATCCCCTCTAGTTATCATCCCTTATCTCTTTCATTCTGTGGCTGAACTCTCTGAGAGGCTGCCCCTTCTTCCTTTCCTCTCACTCTCTTCTTACCTCTCTACAGTCTGACCTCCAACTTCATCATTCAACTGAAACTGCTTTGTCCAAAGTTACCAATGAACTCTCTAATGCCAAATCTAATGGCCATTTCTTACTACTTAACCTTTGAGACCTCTCTGCAGCTTTTGAACACCTTCTTGACAATCTCTTCTCTCTAGGTTTTTGTGATGCTGATCTCTTCTGGTTCTCCTCCTCCCTGTCTGTCTGCTTCTTCTCAGTCTCCTTTGCTTGATCTGCCTCTAGGTCATGCCCGCTTACAATGGGCATACCCTAAGACTCTCTTTAACACCCTTTAAGGCCTTTAACTTCTCTTGTCCTTCTATCCTATTTCCCTTGGTGATTTCATCAAGCTCCCATGGAATCATTTTCATATTTATGCTGATGGTTCTTATATCTAATCAGTCAGTCAATAAACATTTATCATATCTACTTATACAACCATAAGTTCTCTCCCAGCATCTATAATTGAATTTCCAACTGCTTATTGGACATCTTAAACTGCATATAGACAACTTAAACTCAGCACGTCCCAAACTGAACTCATTATATTTCCTCTCAAACAATCCCCTCTCCCAGATTTCCTTATTTCTGTCAAAGACACCACCATCATCCCAGACACTAAGGCTTACAATCTAGGTGTTATTCTTGACTCCTTACTCTTTCATTGGATATGAAGGAAACTCCTGGACTTTGTTGAATAGATCAGACCTGTGCTTTAGGAAGATCATATCCAATCTATTTTTAAGTCCTATTGATTTTACTTTCATAACATCTCTCTTATAAACCCCCTTCTCTCCTTTGCTACTACCATCACCCTGATGCAGACCCTTATCACCAGACTGAAATAACCCTCTGATTTGTCTCTTTGGATAGAACATTGGGCTTAGAATCAAGAAGACTCATCTTTCTGAATTCAAATCTGGCCTCAGACACTTACCAGCTGTATTAACCTAGGCAAGACACTTAACCTTTTTTGCTCCTGTTTCCTCATCTGTAAAATGAGCTGGAGAGAGAACTGGCAAACCACTCCAGTATCTTTGCCAAGAAAACCCCAAATGGGGTCACAAAGAGTCAGGCATGACTGAAAACAACGAACAACAACAACAAATTCCCACTCCAATCCATCTTCCACTCAGCTTTCAAATTGATCTTCCTAAAGCACAGGTCTGATCTATTCAACAAAGTCCAGGAGTTTCCTATTAATTTTTGGGGTCAAATATAAAATCTTTTGTTTGGCATTCATAACCTGGATCCTCCTAGCTTTTCAGGTTATTGTAAGAAATCAAATGAGATAATATTTGTTCCTGGTATAAGGCAGAAGCCATATAAATGCTTGTTCCCGCCCTACCCCCTTATACTATGCTCCCTCAACCATGTATTCTGTGTACAGTGACATTACCTTCCTTGTCCTTCCTCACACAACACACTGACTCCTCCAACTCCAGGAATTTTTACTGTCTGTCACCCATACCTGGAATTCTTTTCATCTCTGCTTCTTGGCTTCAATGGATTCCTGCAATTCTCAGCTAAAATCTCCTCTCCTACAAGAAGCCATTCCTGAGCTCCCTTAATGCTAGTGACTTCCTTCTGCTGATTATCTTCAATTTATCTTATCAATTTATTTAATTGTTTGCATTAGACCATGAACACCTTGAAAGCAAGTACTTTTTTCCCCCGTTTTTGTATCCCCAGCTATTAGCACAGGGCTTGGAATCTAATAGACACTTAATAAATGCTTGTAGGCTGATTGGCTGACAGTCTATGGTGCTCTTAAATGGCCTGGCTCACTTGGGACTGCACTCTGAATTTGGGAGGGAATGTTGCCATAGTTCAGCCCTTTCAGTCGTGTCCCACTCTTTGTGATCCTATTTGGGGCTTTCTTGGCAAAGATACAAGAGTGGTTTGCCATTTCCTCTCCAGCTCATTTTACAGATGAGGAAACTGAGGGTTATAAGCATCACACAGGGTCACATGGCTAATAAATGTCTGAGGCCGGATTTGAATTCAGATCTTCCTGACTCTAGTACCAGCAGTCTATCCACTGTGCTATAAATGCTGACCCTTTCTCCTTATCCCCCAAGAAAGATGAACACTTCAAGTGAAGAAAGTGACTAAATTATCCCCAGCCCTTCTATCCCTTCCTCTCCTAGTGGAATCAAAATGTTTCTCGTTCCATTAAGAAGCAGGTAAGTAGGGCTGGCAGTAGAACTGAACCCCAGTAGCTATTCAAATAAGAAAACAGGGGAGATCCAAAGTGAGCAGGCGACATGAGTCCCTGGAGCAATGAATCTAGTTGAGAGAGATAGGTAAGAACTAAGGAAATTCCTGTAGGATAGGAATGGAAGGCAGAGGACCTCATATTTATATAGGCTTCATGGTTAGAATACGCTATGATGTAACATACAGTGAAAAGATTATCGGATTTGGAAGCAGGGACCCGGGTTTGAACTCAGGTTCTGTCACTTATTGTCCATGTCACTTTGGACAAGTCATTTAACCTCTTTGTGTTTCAATTTCCTTCTTGGTAAAATATGAGAGCTAGACTAGACCATTGCTTAGCTGTTGTTTGTTTGTTTGTTTTTCTGTCACTAGAAGTTATAGATGTTACAGATAAGGAAAATGAGACTCTCAAAAGATAAGTCTTGGTCAAGGTCACAAAGATCTGCAAAGAGTCAGAGCCAGGACTCGAACATATCTTCCAAAGTTAATTTCCCTTTCATTTAACCATATAATATTTATTAAACATCTACTATGTACAAGGTATTGGGAATATAAGGATGAAAAAAAAGATAAAATCCCTGCCCTTAAGAAGCTTACATTCTGTTGATAGTGGGAGGGTGGCTAGGTTACATACACAGATACAGATTAATACAAGCTCAGGAGTGATATAGAGGCAAAGGAGAGATACAAAGGGAACTAGAAAAGTTGGATGAAGAGATTACTTTGGGGCTGGGGAAAGGGGAATTCAAGAAGGCTATGTGGAAGAAGTGGTACCTTTGTTGAAGTTAAAAAGAAAGAGGAGGATTCTGAGAGGAGGAGATAGGGAGGACATGTATTCCCTTGCATGATCTTGTTTGAATGAACAAAAATGGCAACTGGCTTGTAGAACTCTGGGGTCAGCTAGTGGTTAAATTTGTCAACAAGACAGGGTGTGCAGAGGTAATTAATGTGAACTAAGGCTGAAAAGGTAAGAACCAGATTGTGGAGGGTTTTAAATGCCAGGAGGTGGAGTTTGTATTCCTTTTTCCAAAATAGCATATTTCCTGCTGTAGTGTGATAGCGAGAGATGGGTGGGAAAAAGGATCATTCTCATAGGACTGGTAGGAATTGTCTACCATTGTTACTATTTTGTGTGAAGTACTTTTCTATTGTGTGTTAGAGCTTTCAAAGAACTACTTCCTAGGGGAGAAAGGGGAGAAATCAGCTGAAGAATGAATAGCACTGGTTAACAGAGCTTTATTTATTCTCTAAGCTGAGTACCTGTTGAACTTCTTCGTTTTGTTAATGGCTGTCCTAAGAGATAAAGGTATCCTTTAGACAGGCACTGACTGTATTCTTGGTCAATCACAGGGCTGGACTTTGAACAGAAAGAGAAGTAGAGCATGTAGGGGGAAACTCAAAGAACCTCAAGTCTGAGAAGGCAGAGGTGAGAAAACGGCAGCCTAGAACCATGGCCACTAGAGAAGAGGAGGTCCACGGGCCAAGTGAGAGCAATAAAAAGTAACTGATGTTTATAAAGCAATTTCTAAATGTCTGCCAAGCTCTTTATATGAATGATGTCAGCTGAACATTCCCAGTCTTGCGAAAAAACCCTGTGAGGTAGGGAAATTTTTTTTTTCAGTCTAGTCCTGTGATTTCATTGGTATCAGGAGCTCCTAAAATGGCAATTTTCTCTACCAATGCAGATTATTAACTGCTCTGTAACTTAAAGTGTTAGAGAGTTAGTCACCTGGTGAACTAAGAGGTTAAATGATTTGCCAATGACTCCACAGTTAGTATGGGTCAGAGTCAAGATTTGAATCTAGATTGTCCTGATTGAAGCAGGCTCTCTCTCCATTATGTCACACTGCATTGAGGTAGGCAATATAGGATACTATGGAGAAAATGAGTCTCACAAGCCGGTCCATGGCGACACAACTTTGAGAGGTGAGATTTGAACTGAGGTCTTTCATTTTCTGTCCATTTTGCAATATTCCCACCTTCAGTACATGAGAAAACTATACTTTGCCTAAAAAAGCTAAACCAGTTTTAACAACTGGTTGGAGAATTTGCTTCAGACAAGCCCGCTTAACAACAGAGGTAAGGAACAGGGGGGCTAAAGCTATGGAAATCTCCAGGGAAGGAAGTAGGCTACTTCAAGGTAACTCCAAGAAGTCCTGAACCCCAGGGGAAGAATCTTCGGAGATTACATAGAAAAGAATATTTCTTATCTGGGGAGCTAGGGGTGAGGATTAGGTCTCTAAAAGGCTTGGAGCCATCTATTGGGAGTGCAATTTAATTGCAAGACAGCTTGGCACCTTGTCAAGAATTTGTCTTGGAAACCATTAACTTCCATAAACTGGAGGTCCCATCCCTAAAGCTAAGACTTGGAAGCAGTATCTAAAAGAGGTGAGAAATCTAAAAGCCTTGAGCTAAGGTTCTTGGGCTAGTATTTGGATCAGAAAGATTAGGCCCAGGGATTTTGAAAACAAAATGGAAAAGAAGGAATTCAGTCAGGAAACAGAAGTTCTAAACAGCTCTCCCAACAATGGCATGGGTTAGATCTTAAAATATTAAGATATTTTATAACTTTGTATTTTTCCCTTTTTGCTTTAAATCTCCATATGTTTCCTGGTAGTGATTAGCTGGGGGGAAACCCTTTAAAAAATAAAGAGGCATGATGTAGTCTGGGAAAAAAAAAGCCCTCTGGTTTTCTGGACTATTCTTTCTCTATCAGACTGGACATCTATTTTCCAGCCATGTTCCCACCTCCTATCTGGTAACTTTTTACTCCTGTGTTTTCCCTTTTCTGAAACTTCCCTATATCTGGATTTTCTACCAAATTTGGAAGATGTCAGGCAAAGTTTTCACTTGCATAGCTGATCAGTGCCTCCCAGACTGTGACTTCAGCCACACCTGAGTGAGATCCTCAGCTCTCTCCCTAACAATCTGAGGAGCTCTGATAGCACATAGGAGAATGGAGTAGCATGAGCTGTGCTGTCCTGAGGCATGGGCCCAGAAGTACTAGTCCTAGGCCACTGGAGAAAATTTCTTCCTGACATGGTCTGACCAGCATAATCTCAAGGTTCCATAGTGACATCCTGGGGCACATCCTTTCCCTAACCCTTGCCAGTACCAATTTGAAGGTGTAAGTTCCAGCCCCATTGTGAGATGGTTGGACTGTCCATCATTGGAGGTTTTGTTCCAAACCCCAATGTAAAAATGTTGAGGGTTTTCCCCCCCTAATTTGGAGGTGTTAATTTTGGCCTGTGGAGGAGTTTATTGAATTGTGCTGATACCTTTACTTTGTTTTGTGTCTTTAAAGTCTCTAGGTAAACAATGTGGTCTTCTTTTTTTAGTCTATCTTCAAATATATTGGTAAAAAGGGCCTATTGCTTTCAGTATTCACTAACTACTCTAAATCTTTTGCAAAGTTCCTTTTAGTCCCAGCAATGGACATGACAGAATATTGCCATTCTGGGGGCATAGGTCAGGAACCAACTTATTTCATCTGTATCTCCCGGTCCCTGGCACAGAGTTGTGCATGTACCATATTAGGCCATTAGATATTTGTTGAATTTAGCTGGACCCACATCACCTTCTCTAGCAGAATGGCTGGTGAGAGGTCAAGGCAGGGAGAAAAGGTAACGTCAGTGGAAAAACCAGTAGTAGGAACTTAAAGAGCATTCATTCTGTGTCTTATTTGTAGAAGAAATGTAGGGTTGAGTCAGTAAATAGGTGGAGAGAATTTCCTGCAAACAAAATTTCCTACAAAAATTTCCTGCAAGTTAATAGATTGTTATACCTGGGAGGAATTTTAGAAATCCTTTAGTCCAACATACATTTTATTTTTTTTCATTTTTAAGTGTTTTATTGATGCTTTTTGTAATATTTCCACCAGTTTCTCTAGAAACTCCTCCTCTTCCACACTTCCCTATATCTTTCAAAGGTATCATCGTTCTTCCAGTCTGCTAGATTTGTAACTTTAGCATTTTACTCAATTTGTAACTGTCCACACCTCACATATCCAATCACTTGCCAATTGTTACTTCTTCCTTCACAGCATCTTTTGCATCTGATCCCCATCTCTTCACTTATATAGTCACGTTTAGTTCAAGCTCCAGCTCTCATCTAAGTTACTGCAACATATTCCTCACTGGTCTCAGTTCTGTAAGACTCTCACCTCTGTGGTCCATCCTACATTTTGTTGTTCAGTTGTTTCATGTCCAACACTTCATGATCCCATTTGGGGTTTTCTTGGCAAAGATATTGGAGTGGTTGGCCTTTTCCTTCTCCACCCTACATACTATTGTCTTAATAATTTTCCTTAAGTGCAGATCTGAGCATGTCACTCTCTTACTTAATATACTCCTGTGGCTTCCTATTACTGGATAAAATGTAAACATTTACGTTTAGCTTTTACAGTCCTATAAGCCTGGCACCACTTATCTTTCTAGCTTCATTGTATATTCTTCCCCCTCATATGCTCTTCAATCCAGACAAACTGAACTTCTCCATGCCCCCAATCATGACATTCCCACTCAAGTCTCCATGCTTTTTCCCTGGCCTTCTCACCTGCCTGAAATGTATTACCTCTTCACCTCCACCTCAGATTCCCTCTCTTCTTTTAAGATGTACCTTGAGCATCTTCTGCATGTAGCCTTTCCTACTCTCCCCCACTGCTAGTCACCTTCCTCCCAAACTGCATTAGATGGAACTACTTTATATCAAAGCTTTAATAGCTTCAAATGCATTAAGACTTTTGGGATACATTATATTTGCATTCATCAACTTTATATTTATGATATATATGTATATATTTACATGTGTACATGTGTACCCCCATCAGAATTCAAAATCCTTGCGAGTAGGGATTGTTTCATTCATCACCAGTACCTAGCACAGCAACTGGCGTATATAGCAGGAGCTTAATAGATTCTTGTTGATTGATTTTCAAAATAGCCAACTCAGTTATGTCATATGGTATCTGACAATACATGTGACGATTTTATACCAATTTTTAGAGATTTATACCATCTCTTTACCAATAAGAGGGTAATGAGTTTCATCATCCATCCTTTGGAACCCAGATTGTTAAATACAATTAATATGACTCATGTCTATTAGCTCTGTTTTTTCATTTATGCTATTGCCATCCTTTTGTATATTATATTCCTGGTTCTGCTTTCTTTGGTCTGCATTAGTTCTCACATCTTCCCATGTTTCTCTGAATTCCTTATAGCCATCATTTCTTACAGTGCAATAAGATTCAATTACAGCCATATGCCACTCTTTGTTCCACTATTGTCCAACCAATAGGCACCCTCTTTGGTTCTAGTTTTTAACTCCCATATAAAAATTCTGTTATGAATATTTTGCTATATGTAGGGATATATATGGCCTTGGACTCCCTTGAGGTACATTTGCAGTAGTGGAAGCACTAGGGCAAAGGATTATGAACAATTTAGTAGCTTTTCTTGTACAGCTCCAAGTTCTTTTCCAGAGTACCAACTCCTCATTTCATTGACAAAGATGCCAGATGGAAAAGAAGGAAGTAAGGTTGGAGTTACTGTTTGTATTTAATGGATAAGAAGTGGAACTCCATGTACGTATATAATTTTCTAAAGGAGTAAGTTTCCATATACAGTGTCCTAAAAAATCTCATCCAATTTAACCCTATGAAAATATGATGACCACTATTATTCCCTGATCCTGGGATTCTCTGAATATTTTATTTTAATTTACTTTTTAAATTTTTAAAATTTTTAAAATTTTAAAATTTTAATTTATTTTTTTTCTCTGCATATTTTAAAAGCGCAGATTCCTAGGGCTAGAAGGGACCTACTCTTTACTTGAGGACTGTTATTGTTTTTGTTTTTCCTTCATTTTCAAAGGGCACCAATGATATTATGAGGTGATGTCTTGACTTGCATATGAATTGAATTTAAGTGAGGCAGAGTTGCATAAAATCGTCAGCCTCAGTCTCTCTTCCAGAGTCATCAAAGTTCAGTGGCAAGATAAAAGTCAGGACAACTCTGAATGGCCTGAGATGCAGTGGATGACCTTGGCATCTTAGGTGTCTGACCACAGAGCCTGCTTTACTTACCTTCAAGGCCATTGGAACATATTGTTGTCATCTGCCCATTCCACCCATTCTACTGTGCTTGTGTAGACATCCCCCTACCTCACCGATAGGTTTGAAGCCTTTTGCTTGACTTCAACCTGGTTTAGCCTGTTTGCCAAGACAGTTTTACTGGGGTGTGGCCGCTGTGTGTGATATAGCTTCGTGGAGCCACAGGTGAAAGGTTGGTGATAGACTGAACACCAGAGGTGGATGAGCAGCCCTGAAAAGGGCTTGGCAGCCTTCACATCAGAAGTGCTGGTCTCCTTGAACACCACATACACCACTTGAGAACTGGTAAAGCTGATCAGATGACTGAACTCAGACTCTCATTAGCACTGATCTAATAGCTCTGTTTATTAGACAGATCCTCTTGTGATAAGTCTTTAGAGAAGAAAAAAGTAAGTCCAAAAGGCAAGAAAAAGGAGACTTCATCCAACAGAAAATTTATTCAATAGATTTTATTCAGCATATTTACCAAGTGTGTGCTCTGATCAAGACACTTATAGCTTTAGGATTTTTGGCATGGCTCAAAACTTAGTCTTGTTTCTGCCACTAAATAACCATGTGACTTTAAGCAGTCAGTCCATCAGCAAGATTTTATTAAGCATCTACTGTGTGCCAAGTTCTTTGCTATGCATGGAGGGAAATAGAATGTTATTTAAGACAAGCCCTAAAGGAACTTATAGGTCTCTAGAGTGGAATATAATACAGAAAAACATGATAATTGCATAAGAGAAGTATAAACAAAAGGGCATTAAAGATTGCAGGAGGTGCTCAAGGGTCATATAATCAGCCATACTGAGTTCTTCATTTCTGTAAATGGAGGAGCTTAACTATGCAATAGTTAAACCCCTTAATAGTCACAACAAATGCCAAGTCAATTGGATCAAAGTCATACCTCTTATGCAGTCTGTGGTCTCAATCAGAGTGATTGCTAAAGAAACATTCTCTGTGCATAAGAATGCTATGCAATTGTTGAATGGATGAGACAATCTGTACCTTAGATACACATCCAAATTTCCATCTCCTTTACTTTTATGTACTGCCTTTGTACATACATTTCCTTCTCAAGGAAACTGAAGCCAAAGCTCATTTTAGAGTTCCCTCATCTCTAATCTAATGTAATCATAGGTTAAGAGCTGGAAGGGGCTTTAGAAGCCATCTGGGTTAACCCTCTTATTATGTAGATGAGAAAACTGATGCCCATAGAGACAAAGAGACTTGTTCAAGGTCATACGGGTAGTAAGTGACAAAGCCAGATTTAAACTCACTTTCATCAACTCTAAATCTAATACTCTTCCTACTGTGTTATATAGTGTTGTTCAGTCATTTTTCAATGATGTCTGACTCTTTGTGACCCATTTAGGGTTGTAGGGTTTTCTTGGCAAAGATACTGGAGTGGTTTGCTGTTTCTTTCTCCAACTTATTTTACAAATGAGGAAACTGAGGCAGTTAAGTAACTTGCCCAGAGTCACACAGCTAGTGTCTGAGGACAGATTTGAACTAAGGAAGATGAATCTTCCTGACATCAGGTCCAGTTCTCTATCTGCTGTGCCAATAATTTCCATATATGCTATATATTGACCCATTGCTGAATTGAAAAGTTTGTTGTGGTAAACCACTTACCTGAAGTATACACATACCGTGGTCACATATATGAATAAAGGAAGGTGAGGGTCTATAGTAGATTTGAATCTGAGTTCAGAATCACAAAATCATAGAATTTCAGGCATCTGGATGCCTGATCTGATATGGATACAGCTGTGTGACCTTGGGCAAACAGTTTAACCCATGTCTGCCTCAGTTTGCTTAGCTGTAAAATGGGAATAATCATGGCACTTGTTGCTGTGAGGATAAAATGATATAGTTTTTGTAAAGCATTTTGTAAATCTTAAAGTACTATATAAATGCTAACTACTAGTAGTAGTAATAGTGTAGTAATTAATATGACAGTCCAACAAGGGACTTTACATCATTTTTATTTACTTTAAGGGGCTTTGCATTATGGATTCTAGCTATTATTATGCTAGCTGTTATTGTTTCAGCTGTTTATTTCTCTTGCTTTGTAGAAAAGAGCCACGTCTATATATCTGGATGAGACCAAACTGAGCTTATAAAGTTCAGCTTTACAGTTTGTCACAAAACCATGTGCGTTTTCATGCTTAGCAGGAAGGACCCAAGAACACCAGTCCCACACAGCCCAATGACCTCCAGAAAGCAGATTAATTAAGTGTCTCAGACCAATAGTTAACTGAGAAGCAGTGTAATGCAATGGGAAAAATTCTGTACTTACAGTCAGATGAAATCTGTGTTCAAATTCTGGCCTTAGCTGTCCTCCACTTAGCTGTCAAGGTGATTTTTCTTTTCTTTTCTTTTTTTTAATTTAACTAATATTATTCTGAATTTAAGATATGAAACAAATATTTCTATAAAATAGTAGAATAGAAAAAAAGATGATTATACATGAAACTACAAATCTATTATGTACAACTTGGTGTTCTGTTTAAATATATAATAAAATTATCATGTGACTTTTTTCCCTTTTTTTATTCACTGCCCTTCCTGCCTTATAGATGGCTACCGTTAGGCACAAATATGTGTGTGTGTGTGTGTGTATGTACACGCATACACACAAACATATGTAAAATCATTCTATACATACTCTATTTATCAGTTCTTTCTCTGTATGCAGATAGCAGCATCCTTCATATGCCCTTTGTAGTTAATTTGTGTATTTATAATACAATTATCCCTTCCACATGATTGAAGTTAGGGGCATGGCACCCCCAAAGAGATCTAGAAAATCCACGTAAAAATTTTTGGCCCTCTTTTCATACTAGAGAAGTCTGTTTTTTTTCCTTTTTCTTTTATGGGGTGTTTACAGTACCTTATTGTAAAATTTGGGTTAAGTATTTGGTCTCCGTCATCTGCTGGCCTTTACATGTCATCTATGGCTTCCGCAAAACTCCTAAAAATTCCCATTTAATTTCTTATGCTGACCCGAGAAATATCTGGGGAAAATCTCGACATAGAAGGGATAACTGGAATCAAAATGACTTAGTTGCTCAAAGTTGTTTTTTCTAAAGTGCAGGTCTGTTCATGTCACCCCCACCCCTTACTCAATGAATTCCAGCAACTCCCGTTATCTCCAAGATCAAACATAAAATCCTCTGTTTGGCATTTAAAGCTTTTCAAAACTTGAGCCCTTGCTACCTCTACCGGCTTCTTTTGAGTTCCTCTCTTCCACATACTTTGTGATCCAACCACCCGGGCCTCTTTGCTTCTCAGAGATGATGCTCTATCTCCCACAGGCAGCTGAGTGACTCAGTGGCTAGAACACTGGAGGTGGAGTCAGGATGACCTTAATTCAAATCCTATCTCAGATACTAGTATCTGCCATACTGAACCTCAGTCATGGCATTTGTAAAATGAGGAAGTTGGATTTAATGGCATCTAAGTTCCTCCCCTACTTCTAAATCTATGATCTATCTCTGTGCCCTTAATATTCTCCTGTGAATGGAATGCTCTGCCCTCTCACCTTTGCCTCAGAGTTTCTCCAACTTCCTTCCAGACTCACCTGAAAGCCTAGGAGACTTTTCCTAGTCTTTCTGCTGCTAGTGCCTTTCCCTCCAAGATTACCTTCCCTCTATATATATCTTAAATATGTTTAGCTTTTAATATTTTTAAATATGTTTAGGGTTTTTTTTCTGTGCTTAATATAGTGCCCAACACATAATTAGCACTTAATGAATGGTTTTTTAATTTACTGGCTGTATCATTGTGGTCAAATCACTTAAACTCTCCAAGTCCCAGTTTCCTCATGGCATATGTAAAATGGAGATGGCAATACCTTTAGTTCTTACCTGAGAGACCTATGAACATTGTACCTATCTCCAAGGGCTACTATGCGGATAAAATGAGATAAAAATTATAAAGCACTTTGTAAGCCAAGCCTAAAGTGCTATATAATATAATAAAACCCATTCTTGAGTTAAAGGAAAAATTCTGGACAGACACACAGACATATATGTATGTATACAAATACACAAATTAAATTAGTTTATTAATTTATGTTCACCTCCCTTCCTGGGCTAAAACAATTCAAACATTTTTAGTAATAGATCCAGAGAGAACCACTGTAGGAGATAATCCAAACATGAGGTCTGGTTTACAATTTAGAAATGGAACAGGCTGAAGAAATGTGTTTCTAGTAAACCCTGGGATGAGTCACACAAGTGAGGAAATGGTGCTGGGAGCAGTCAATTTGTTTGAATGCAAGGATTATTGCTCATGTATCTCTTTTATATTCAGACCTCTTATGAGAGGTTTTGCTCTCTTCAGATCCACATTATTCCAGGTAGAGACATTCCATATTTGGTCTATACCTATATAATAAGACATACTGAATTTTGAAAAACAATTTCATTCAATAAATTATTTTTATTTTATTTTTTCCTTAATAGTATTTTATTTTTCCCCAATTACATGTAAAGATAATTTTCCACATTCATTTTTGTAAAATTTTGAGTTCCCTAAGACAGCAAGCAATCTGATATAAGCTATACATGTACAATCATGTTAAATATATTTCCACATTAGTCATGTTGTGAAAGAAGAATCAGAACAAAAGGGAAAAATCACGAGAAAGAAAAAAAAGGTCATAATAGCATGTTTCGATCTGCTTTCAGGCTCCATAGTTCTTTCTCTGGATTCGGTTAGCATTTTTGGTCATAAGTCTTCTAGAATAGTCTTGGATCATTGCATTGCTGAGAAGAGATAAGTCAAGCACAGGTCATCATTGCACAAATGTTGCTGTTACTGTGTACAATGTTCTTTTAGTTCTGCTCACTTCACTCAGCATCAGTTCATGTAAGTCTTTCAAGGTTTTTCTGATATCTGCCTGCTGATCATTTCTTTTTTTTTTTTCCTTTGGCTAGGCAATGGGGTTAAGTGACTTGCCCAGGGTCACACAGCTAGTAAGTGTTATGTGTCTGAGGTCAGATTTGAACTCAGGTCCTCCTGACTCCAAGGCCAGACCTCTGTCCACTGTGCCACCTAGCTGCCCCAATGAGCATTTTTTTGAACACCCATTCTGTGCCATAGGTTGTATTCAATACTGAAAATACAAATACAAAAGTGAGACAGTTCCTGATCTCAAGGTACTTATCTTCTATTTTGGTGATACAACATGTCCACGGATATGTATGTGTGTGTGTGTATATATATGTATATATATATAAGATATCTATAAAAATAAATACACAGAGATTAGGGGGACGAGGAAGGCCTTCTGAAGAAAGTGGTCTTTGAGCTAATCCTTGAAAGGAACTAAGGCAGGGGCCTTTATTCGGTCAAAGGGCCGCACTTGAGAACCTAGAGGGCCACATGTAGCCTCAAGGCCACAGGTTCCCCACCTCTGACTAAGGGTACCAAGAGGTAGAGGTACTGAGGGAGAGCATTCCAAGCACTGAGGAGGGGCTTGGGCAGAGAAGCCCTCAGGTAGAAAGCAGAGGGGAGAATATGGCTTCCAGAGGCATTCAGGGTGCTGGTGATGGCAAGGACGAGTGACAAGTGGCATGATTGCAATGGAGGACCCAGAACAAAGCATAGAAAGTACACATGAACTCCAAAAGCACCTTTGGCTCATGATGTACAGGGTTAAATCATATATCCACAACCAATAAGATTCCAGATCTAGGTATGGGAGTAGTAGTAAGATGTGGGGTTTGAACCTAGGTTCTCCAGCCAAGAGATTCTGTCCTCTTTAGCCCTATCACAGCATGGCAGCTTCAGCATGACCCTGAATGAACAAAAATGTCTCTTTAAATGTTCAATATACATTATCTTTAAGAAGGCAGAGAAATGTGACACATTTTAAGAAGATTTCCATTCGCAGTGGCTATAACAAAAGTTTTAGTATTAAAGGGATATAGTTCATTTATATAGAAATCTCATTTAATGTGGAATGCTGAATTAATGAGGTATTAACCATGTAGACTAGAGCTTGGTTAACTTTAACAACACAACAATTTTTCCTTTAAGCAATTTCCAACCCTAGGTATTGTGTTTTAACAACCATTATTTCAGTTGCTATGCATTTTTCCTAGAAAAACCCATATAAGGAGCACAAAGGCTTCTGTGGTTGTGCAAGACAGGACAGTACTGAAGGTGAGTAACAGGTACTGGAACTGGAAACAGCAAATGGAGAAGGAACTTAGATCCCCACCTGCTCCCTCCTTTCCTGGAAGGTTTGAATATTTCTATTCAAATGATGTAGAATTCTCACTTCAGTGGTTCCTTAGAACCAGAAATGGGTGAGGAAAGAAAAGGATTTACAATGTAAGTCTTTGAATGAGCCATAAAGGCATTTTGATCTTTAATCCAAACTCAAGCAAATGGAAAAACCTGTCCAGGATTTGTTGACCATCTGCCATTTTCCAAACAAAAGTAAAAACTATAGCCAGATAAGCAATGGAAGTAGACTTAAAGAACATCCTTCTTTCATGCACACATAACACTGAGAATTCTCCCTTTATTTTTCAGAGTTCTTAGATCTGTATTCAAGTAACTCTCAAATTATCAATAAGTTTTATGCAAAAGCCTGGTCATGCATGCCCAAGAATTGAGTTGGAAAAAAAATGAACTGGAATAATCTCTCTAATATCACACTTCCTTCAACCCAATTTTGTAACAGAGCCCTAGACCTTGAGTCAGGAAGACTTGAGTTCAAAAACAACTTCAGACACTTCCTAGCTATGTGAGCAAGTCACTTCACTTGCCTGCCTCAGTTTCCTCATCTATAAAAGGAGGGTAATAATAATACCTACCTTCAAGGGTTGTTCTGAGGATCGAATGAGATAATAATTGTGAAGCACTTAGCACAATGCCTGGCACATAGTAAGCGCTACAAAAATGTTAGCTATTGTTATTATCATCATCATTATTAGTAGTATTATTTGTAAAATGGGCGTAAAATGGCATCTACCTCCCAGGGTTGTTGTGAGGATGAGATGGAATATTTGTAAAGCACTTTGCAAACATCATTTATAATACTGCTGCTGATGACGATGCTGCTGCTGCTACTGATATAATACAGTTACCAAGCCAAATCACTGGGTTTTTCCAGGTAATAAAAGAGAGAAAAATGAGAGAATAGAAAAGTCATGAGAGAAAAAAAGTGGGAGAGACATTGAGAGGCAATAAAAAATAGTTTGTAGAAACAACAATAGCTTGCATTAGTATGACATTTAAAAAGTGGTATTACATTCTTTAACCCATTCACATTAACTCTGAGAGACCTGTAGAGTAGCTATTATTATAATCCCTATTTTACAAGATAAAGAAACAGATTCAGAGTAGTTAAATTCTAGGCCCAGTGGTTTAAGAAGGACATTGATAAGCAGAAGAATCCAAAGGAGAACAACAAGATGGTAAAGGACCTTGAGTTTCTGATGTATGAGGATCACACAAAGGAACTGGGCATGTTTGTCCTGGAGAAGACCTTAAGTGGGATGCATGACAGCCATGTTTAAGACATTGAATGGCTGTCATGTGGAAGAGGGAAGATTTGTTCAGTTTGGGAACCAAACCTTAATTCTAAGACAAATTAAGAACAGGGATCCTTGAGTGGAAGCTGCAAAGAGCCCAATATAGGGTTGATATCAGGAAAAGCTTCTTAACAATCAGAGTTTTCCAAAAGTGGAATGGGTTCCGTTGAGAAGTTGTGGGTTATCTCTTTTTGGAGGCCTTCAGGCAGAGGCTAGATACTCACTTGTCAAGTATACCCACTTGTGAGGCTTCTTTTCATATATAGGTCAGTCAGCAAACATTCATTAAGTACCTGCTATGTCCTAGGCACTGTGCTAAGTGCTGGGGATACAAAAAAGTGGGTGAAAGACATTCTGTGAAAGACAACCCTAGCCCTCAGGGAGCTCATAATCTAATAGGGGTGACAACAAGTAAACAAGTATGTAGAAACAAGCTACGTCTAGAAAAAAAATTAAAATGGGCAAAGCACTAGAATTAAGAGGAATTAGGAAGAGCTTCCTGTAGAAGATGGGATTTTAATTGGGACTTGAAGGAAGCCAAGGCAGCAGGCAGACGGAGACGAGGAGCAGAGTATTGCAGGCATGGAAGATAGACAGAGAAAATGCTGGGATGGGAGAGATGGAGTGTCTTGTTCAAGGAACAGCAATGAGGCTAGTGTCACTGGATTAAAGAGCAGGTGATAAAGAATAAAGTGTGGGAAGACTGAAAAGGGAGGAGGCAAAAAGTATAAGTTATGAAGGGCTTTGAATACCGTATTTGATCTTGGAGGTGAAAGGGAGTAACTGGAGTTTTTTGAGTAGTAGGGTGGTGTGATCATTTTAAGAAAGTCACTTTGATTGCTGAATGGAAGATGGATTCAATTGGGGAGAGCCTTGAAAGAGGCAGACTCAGCAGCAGGCTACTGCAATAGCGCAGGTGTGAGTGATGGAGGCCTGCAACACGGTGGTAGCAGTGTCAGGAGAGAAAGAAATGTATTAAGGGATACAGCAAAGGTAAAATCAACAGAGGTTGGCAAAAGACAGGGGAGAGGAGTGAGAGATACTGAGGAGTCCAAGATGACACCTAGGTAGAGAGCCCGAGGGATGAACAAGATAAGGAGGATGTTGCCCTCTACAGCAATAGGAAAGGTAGGAGTAGGGAGAGTTTAGGACTGTGGGTTAGGCTAGACCACTGTCACAGCCCCTTCCAGTTCTCAAATAACTATGATTCTGAGACAAAGTAACTTCTGAGGAGTAGCTGAGCTCCAACAGTGGAGTAAGTTTCCATTTACAGATGAAATCACAGGTTGTAGCCAGCAAAATAAAAAAAAAAAAGAAAAGAAAAGAAAAACCGAGGAAACCTTCTAGAAAAGGTGCTATTTTAGGTGTTACTCTCTGAACTACAGAATCCTGCATTTTCTGGGTCTGGCCATTTGTATGTTCTTGGATGGCACACAGGAGAAGATGTGGATAGGAAGGAGACAGTAGAGAGCTCTGACTTCAAGTTGGTAATTGCCACTTCTGGCAAACACTGGAAGATTAAGGATCGTTGATAGCTGAAGGTAGTCTGGAATTGAAAACTGTCTACTCCGTATTAAGCTGGTACAATTGAGCTCTATTGAGTACATATAGAAATGACTTCGATCTTCTATTTGTGCCTTAAGGATGAGTAGCTTTTCAAGCTTAGAACTGAGGTTCTAACAATCACCACACAGACGGTTTCTCCATGGGCCAGTTTGGGGGCTTGTTCACTGTCAACGTAACTACATTACGTTACTAATCCCTCAGAGACACTACTTCTTTCATGTATAGCTAGGAAAAGAGGCAACTTCTTGCTCCTATTTTCCTTCATCATAAAGTAATAATTATGTCAAAGAGCTGTCACTGAATAACAGCCAAATGGACAACACATGTCTACAAGGCTGCCTTTCTTGTTTGTCAGCAAATTTAATGCTTTGGAAAGGTACTTCTGGAGGGCACTGCATTTTATTCAAAAGTCAACGAATATTCTTAAAGAATCCATTCACCTCTTCCCCCCAAAGAGAAACCGTTTTTATGCACATGTGGCCACCTTGAACATTAACCAGCCAATTTATTGTTTGGGGGATAACTTGCTATTCCAAGAGTTGTGTTTTGTTTTCAGTTATCCAGCTAGACATGGTCCAAATTTGAAGACTGGCTGTTTAATCAATCACCAAATCCCTCCCTTCCTCCTTCTGGCGTGTCTCTTGTAGCCCTCTTTTCCTCTCTATTTACATAGGTACAATTCACTCCCATCCAGACACCAGCCATTACCCCTTCTCTGGTTATTCCAATTGCATTCTTCTCGGAAGCCTTGCTTCCTTTCTTTTCCATCCTCCATTTTATACAGAGCCACTGTTTTTCTCATGCGTTGTCACTGCCATTACTCTGAACCGACTTTCTATAGATTCCACATTTACTTTTTTGGTGCACATGTTGGTTGTCTCCCTGCCCCCAGTAGAATGTTATCTTCTTGAAGGGAGTTTCATTTTTGTCTCTGTCTCCTCAGCACCTAGTGCGGTGTTTGGCACGTTGTAGGCACTTAATAAATGTTTATTGGAAGAACGCCTGTGTGACCTGGACGAGTCACCTCCCTAAGCTTCAGTTTCCTCATATTTAAAATTGAAGGGATTGCACAAAAGAGTGTCTGAGGTCCCTTCCAGATCTCCATCCATTATCCTACTATCCTGTGAATGTACTCACTTATAGTTAGCTGCTTTATTACTTCAAAGCAGCTGGGACAATGTTGATATGGATGCTCCTTCTGATGGAAGATTGCAATGTGTCTATCCAGGCCCTGCCTTCTGTATGTCCTCCATTGAGGGGGTTATACAACACACTGGAAGACTTTCTTTGAGTCTTTTAACATCCTCTTGGTACCAGTGCACCCTCGACTGTCCATCTGTCTTCTCTTGCTCTCGCTAAGTAAATGGCCCAAATAATTTTGGAATGTGAGGGCTCCTGGATGATATCCTTCATAACACTTCTTGTGTATAAGTCATCACTGGTGAGATGCTGCAGCCTACTCATACTCACTATACGTCTCTTCATTGCCCTCCGTGTCATCTACAATTTTGCTTCTTTGGAAATTGTAGCATTCAATGATTCTTCATCATATAGCATCCATAGAAGAGTGGTGTTATAAAGTATAATTGTTTCAATAAAAAGTTTGGGGCTATTGGAAGTGCTACATAATTTTCCAAATGAAATTCAGCCCACTCCCTTCTTCCTATTCACTTCTGGACCTAGTTCATTGCACATCTACTGAGCAAGGCAAATGTATTAAACATTTCTTTAGTCTAGACCTGGAATTTCCCAGTTAGGGGGACTCCCAGTGTGGAAACTTCATCTACTGATGCAGTTCTGTAACTTATGGTCTTAGAGAGTTACTTTGAGTCAGTAGGAGGTTAAGTGACTTGTGCGTGGTCACAGATCCAGTGTTCATCAAAAGTATGACTTGAACATAGATTTCTGTGATGCCAAGGTCAATTCTCTGTCCACTATGCTACTCTGCTGCTCATCAGCTAGCATAAGTGACCAAGTCTTGCTTTCAAGAGCTTGCACCAATTATATCTTTCAATGTCATGCAAACCTTCTTTTCCTTAGCAGACTCACCATTCTATCCAAGCTAACATTCATATTGTCTCCTGTACCTAATTTCCTGAATCTTGCCTTTGTTCTGCCTATGTAGCATTACCTGCAATGGAAATACTTTCCCCCTAGTTTCTCATAATTCTATCTTCATGATTTTCTTTTCTTTAAGTTTTCCCATTACTTTAATAAACATTTTCCTTCTCTTTATTCCTAGCAGGGCCACAGTATCCATTGAACAAAAGAGTCCTGAAGTATTAAAAGTATGAGCTGCCTTGGACACCTGTGTTCCCTATATGTAGGCCTTACTACCATTGTCCAGTAAATTTGTGTCCAATCTTCCCATGGCTCCTCTTTGTATCTGTGGGATAAACTGTGTAGCTATCATCCTACTGAATGCCTTTGCTTTGACCTAATTGTGTTTACTGGCTGACTATTAAAGCTAAACTCATTTGGTGGGGTGTGCTTATGATTATAATTTTATAGGAGTACAGACTAACTTTGGAACCTAGGTAGTATTAGCTACCTTCCAGGGGACCCAACATGCAACATGTGAGAGCAGAATTGGGAAAGTAGCTCCTGAAGGAGGTGCTACATTTTGTTTGTTGATGATACTTAAAATAAATGCATGAATGAATGGAGAGATAGAGAAACTTTTTTAAAATAATATTTCCCCAACCCTTTTTTTTCTATTCTTAAATTGGAATTTACTGTTGACTTGAGGACACTGCCACTTTCCCCATAGCTGTTAGCTTGGGCACTATTTTTGGTCACAAAATCACCAAATGTGAGAATTGAAAGAAATCTTTAAAATTATTTAGTCCAATCCTCTCTTTAAACTAGTAAAGAATCTAAGGCACTAAGTAGTTATTTGTCTAAAGTGATGCCTAAAATCACATAGCTAATATGACATAATTGACCTAATAAATGACATAATTAGGATTCTAATTCAGGGCCAATGACTCCAAGTCCAGTGCTCCTCAACTACTCTTAAAGACATTTTTAAAATGGTATAGGCATAGGAGGCATAGGCTTCTACTAATACCACCCTTCCCACACCTGTTTTACACACACACACACACACACACACACACACACACACACACACACACACACACACACACACACACGTAACGGATATGTTAATTGATGGCCAGGATAACTAGGGGAATTGGGGAGGCTTGAGTTAACTTCATGCTTTCTGTGACATTAACCAGGGCTGTTGTGAGTCAAAACATTCTTCTAGAGAACTGGGATACTTTGAGTTAACTTTGCCCCCAGGTGGACTGATGTGGGCGGCCAGTTGTGAGCCCTTTGGTCAAGGAAAATAAAACAACCTTTTTAGGACTTTGGAGAAAGAGCTCCTGACACTCTGGTAACCTCTTGCTTCCTGCTTTTCATTTTCTTGTCAGTGACTTTTGTCTGCTTTTTACTTTCCTGAAAACAAATTTTTAAACTAACTCCTGGATTACCTTTTGCCTGGAGGTTGTGGGGAGTTTTTATTAATGGGACAGTTTACCTGAACCCTCTGGCTCTGAGTGATTCATTGCACCAGATATGGAAACACCACTAAGGGACACGAGAAAGAACAATAACCCAGTTTTGAAATAATTTATTTTAAATTGCCAAAGAAGCTCAGGGAAAATGGAAAAAAAATATTTTATGGCTTGGGGATGTGAACCACACAATACTGATAAAACATGAAATTAAAATAAATTACAATAAAATAATGCACACTGCACCCTCATATTGTGGAATAAGAACTGACTATTGCTTTGTGCTTGTTTTAATATGGAAAGGACATTTTGGTGGTGACGGCAGCTGCACAAGAGACATTTTGTAGCAAGGTCAAGTGAAGAAGAATGCTTTCCACAACTTATTGAGGTAAGATTTTCTGCTTAATTCATGTTTGTTTTAGTCTTGAAGTTGAAAACTACAATGTGCTAGTAGATATGTAGCTTTCAACAACTTTGGTGATCCTATGGACTGAAGAAAGCACTGGGTATAAGCAAGTGTAAGCAGATTCAGTCCTATGCAAAATTGTCATAGACTCAAACTTTCTGTTTAGCTCCCTCGTCTTCCACATTCTTCATTTTTTGTGCCTTATGGTAAAGCTCCTTCCTCTCACCCAGCTCAGATATCCAGTTCCCTCATGCACCAATTCCTCTCCCTTCTTCTTGCCAAAATTTGTTCTCTGAAAACTTGTTCACGCTAGATTAGAAATTGCTGATATCTTTAAGTGAGATTTCAGAGAGTATTTTCATTATAACAGGAATCAAAATTTGATACTAAAGGAATAGAAGCTCTAATGATATCATTTAAGGCATAAACAAAGAAGTGAGGAAGGTATTTTGGTTTTCAGCCTTCCTCAGACCTTTGAAGTTACCAATTATCACACTTACATGTAGAACCAGCCCTGAATGTCAGTATACAGGGCAGGCGTCTTTACTAAGACGAGTACCCAGTAGACTCACTGGATCTCACTCCCCTTCCTGGGCTCTTTGATCCTGCCAAACTGCCCTTCTCTTTGCTCTTCATATATACTTAGTATCCTGTCTCCATTTCTTCTCACTGGCTCATCTTGCCTAGGAGGCTCTCTCCCTCTTTACCTTTGTCTCATTGGGTCCTTCTATTCAGGCTACAACTTTGCTGACCCTTCAACTGCTGCTGCCCTCCTTCCTGAATGACCTAATATTGACCTACCAGTAAAGTATTATCTTGACAAATCTATAAAGGTTTGTATTTTTAACTTACATTGTGTGTGTGTGTGTGTGTGTGTGTGTATACACACACATATACATATACATATATATACACAAACACTCATATATCCTACATATATATGTATATTATTATATATGCTGTATATGTGGGTATATAATATATATACACATATATATATATATACATATTTTCAAATATGTTCTTATATCCCCCCAATACAGTGTGATCTTATTGCAAGTAGGGATTGTCCCATTCTTTGTACTTGTATCCCCAGCCACCTAGCACAGTGCCTGCACAAAGTACACATTTAGTAAATACTTGTTGGTTGAATGATGTCTCACATCTGTAAGTAGCCATGGTCCAGGGCTATTCAAAGAGTGGTTAGTCATTCATTCTACCCCCAGCCCCACTGTCCATGCCAGAGGAAATCTATGTCTCGGTGAGAGTTATGTTTCTAGCTCCCATGTTAGAGAATCAAGCTCATTTCACCAAAGGCAGCTAGGAAAAAAAGATTTAACTCAAAAGAATACCTTCCATGGAATTGAAATGAACAACAAAATCTGGCAGAAAGTCACAGGGAGTTTTCTTTAAAAGTAAAATAAAAAGAACGCCTATGACAATTAAAAATGTTTGTGCCTACAAACTACAGTGGATACTTTTAGCCCTTGCCGATTGTTCCAGCTTAGTGGCTAAAGTCCTGTGCTGGTTTTTTGGGGTTTTTTGGGGGGAGGGGACAGTGCTCCAATTTTAGCAATATTGTATAATTGGTTTTCCTGGGAAGCTGGTAATTGACCTTGGTATTTCAGTCAGCTTCTGAAGTACAAGTCACCCAAGAGACCACAGTCTTTAGAAATTACGATCTGCTTGCCACCAAAAAAAAAAAAAGTCTAGCTGGATTATGTTTCTGTAGATTGATGGCACTATGACAAAACACTAACTTTTCTCATTTTCAAAATGGAGCTGATGGAACTCCATTAACACTATGGCTAGCTGGGGATTACTTCTCATCCAAGACTCCAACTCCTGTTGTTCACAAGGACCATTGTAGTAACATCTGGCAGGCCCCCAACCTTGTCCACAGCTGGAAACAGTGGTTTTCTAATTTCACTGCTGAGGTGGCACTTTTGCCTAGTAAACACCTAAACATTTTTTCTGCAGCCCTACAAAGACTCTAAATTTTATTTTCACTTGTTTCCCTTTCTTACATAGCAATTTGTCTGTTTTTTTTTTTTGTGGCTGGGGACAAACATAGGGGGGAAAATTTGTCAGGTAGAAAAGTTAGCATTTCCCTCCCCTAATCCCCAATCTAAAGCTGTCTCCAAATTCAGTGTTTGATGTGCATCCAAACCAGAAGTGAAAACTCTCCCTTTGGCAGGATGCACCCATAACAAGTGCCCAGACACCCCACGGCTGGCACCCGTGCATGGAAATTTTAAGCCAGCTAATCACAGTTTCCTCCCACGTAACTGGGGCAGCTATTCAAAGGATTTTGGTGCCAGACTAATTTAAGAATTGATAGGAAACACATTTTAGCAATAAAAAAAAAATGAGCTTCCCAGCCAGGAAATAAAAACAAGAAGTGGCCTTCCCTAGGATAGCCAAATAGAACATGGAGTAAAGTGTGGATACAGCATGCAGGGCCTCAGCTCACTGTCACTGAAAGTGTGAGTGCTGGAGAGCCAGGTTTCATATCCCCCCTTTCCATCTGTCAGCAGGGTAAGTCTGCAAGTTCCACCTGCAACCAAAAAGGTTGATTATCTCAATTTGGAGCAAGGTCATTAACTGTAGGAAACTGCGTGAATCTGCCAAACCTGGCATTCTGCCCAAGACTTTCACTACATTCTTCTTGTCAACATTTCCATTTTCAGCAGTGGAGAGGTAGGTCTGCTCTAGATTCATGGCGACCTGCAAGACAGCTGCTTCACCAGCCATTCTAGGAATGGTAGAATGGCTATTTTTTCCTGTAGGGCCGTGGATATAAAGAGAATGGAGAGGTCACTTTGAGTCAACCCTTGAAAATGGTTTAAAAGAGAATATTCACAACTTCAAACAAGGATGTGGACCACACAGAGAGGCTCACCTTTGTTTCTTGTCTGTTGACCCCTTTTCCACTCCTGAAAGAGAAAGCCTTGTCCCTGGCAATAGAGCTTTTCATACCCACCATGATGAATTAAGAAGAAACACTGCTATTTTCTAAGGAATATGTCCTCATAACAAGGCAGACCTATGACTTTACATACCATTCTCCTTTTAAATCAAAGTACGTGCTGAACAGAGAGGCATCATACTATAATGGCTAGAATGTTGGCATTAGACCTAGGAAGACCTGGGTTCAAATTCTACCTCTGCCACTTACTAGCTGTAAACTTAATGCTAGTGACTTCCCTCTAAGTTTATCTCTGGTTGGTCATATTTATCATACATACACACATATATATGTATACATGCATAAGAAACACATAAATAAATAAATAAATATATATATATATATATATATATATATATATATATATATACACACACACACATACATATGACCTTCCTCTAAGATTGTCTCCAATTTATCATGTATAGGTATATATATACATACATACATACATACATGTATATACACACATATACATATACCTATATAGTACATCCAGGGGTGGGGAACCTGTAGCATTGAGGCTACATATAACTTTGAGGCCACAGATTCCCATATACTATATTAAGTGTACTATATACATAGGAAACATATACATATGCATATATATGTACACATTCATATGACTTCCCTCTAAGATTGCCTCCAATTTCTCATATATGGGCATTTACCCATGTATATATAGGTATACACAGTTCATATATATGCACACTTACATGCACATGTACCTGTAGATGTATGTCTGTATACATAACTAGATGTGATGCATTGGAGGCATTCTTAGAGGGAAGTCGCTAGCATTAAGGTCACAGCTAGTAAGTGTATGCATATATACATACACATACACACAAATATATTGTTTTATTATTGTTTGAATATCATCTCCTCTGTCATACTATGAGCTTCTTGGGAGCAAAGACTGTTTGTGTTTATTTGTGTCTTTCTTTGCACCCCCACTGCTTAGCACAATGCCTGGTACACAGTAGGACCTTAATAAATTCTTATTGACTTCATTTGACTAACTGTGACCATGAGTGAGACACTTAACCTGTCTAGGTTTCAGTTCCCTCATCTAAAAAATAAGAGAGCTAGGCAGGTTGATCTCTAGGATGCTGATGGCTCTAAATCTCTGATCTATAATCCTGTATCATTACTGCAATAGAATAGCATCTTTGTGAGATCCCTATTAGGAGAATAAACCTGAAATGCCCTTTAGACTCACCTTAAAACCTCATCACGTATAAGATGAGAGGTAAGGTTCTGGGGCAGAGTTAAAAACCAGATTTCCTGACCAGCAAGATAGTAGCTCCTCTCTATAAACCTTCTCCAACCCCAAGCAAACAAAGGAATTAAGAGCCAGATGTAGTAGTAGAGTAACTGAACTAATCCTCAAGATAAGAAGATAAAATAGCCCCAAGAATGATGGTAGGAAAACTTAAAGTACTCATTCTGTGCCTCCAGAAATAAGCAAGAGCTAAGTTACAAGGGACAGCTAGGTGGCAGAGTGGATAGAACACCCAGCCTTGGAATCAAGAGTTCAAATTTGACCTCAGACATCTGACACGTACTAGCTGTGTGACCCTGGGCAAGTCACTTAACCCCATTGCCTAGCCAAAAAAAAAAAGCTACATTACATCTTGGGGGCGGGAGCCATTAGGTAGGAACCCTCAGAGCCTCAGTTCTTCTCAGAGACTCTGCCCAAATCCTCCTTTCCCCCTACCCTGTAAGAAGTAACAGACATGGACTCTGCTCAGCCCCATGAAGATGAGAAAGAGAACAGAGGAAGAAGCTGAAAGCAGGCCTGTACAGGCTGCCTATATGAGGCATGAGGAAAAAGAGACGGAAAGCTGAGCTGGGACCAGTCTTGATGTTAGTAGTCCATAGGTTTCTCAGTGAGTCCTGGGCTTCTGTGACTGCCCAAACATGCTACTACCCTTCATCCCCACCCCACCTCCCTGATGCAGCTGATGGCTCACCAGATATGAGTGAGCCAAAGTGATTATCTTTGCAGGTAGATTGCACAGAAGTAACTTAAGGATCCCAGATCTCCTAAAATAAAATTTAAAAACCTAAATTCATAATGCAAGAAAGTACTACAAGAAAACTCTTCAGAAAGAAAACAAAACATCTATCGACGGAATCTACATATTGCTGACAGGAAAGAAATCCTGTGCTTCAAACTCGATGACATGTAGTGGTTATATTAAATCATTTCAATAACAACTGACCAATTTTTAATTGTCAGGAAAAAATGTTCTTGTATGAAAGATTAGCCTATAACTTAGAATCTTAGAGAGTTTCTGTGTCACTGAGTTCAGTGATTTGCCCATGCTCATATATTCAGTGCACATAAGAGGCAGGATTTGAACCCAGAACTCTCTGATTACAATTTTTGTTGTTGTTCAGTTCTGCCTGACTCTTCATGACCCCATTTTGGGTTTTCTTGGCAAAGATACTGAAGTGGATTGCCATTTCCTTCTCCTATTCATTTTACAGATGAGAAAACTGAGGCAAACAGGGTTAAGTGACTTGCCCGGGGTCACACAGCTAGTAAGTATGTGAGCCCAGATTTGAATTTAGGAAGATGAGTCTTCCTGATTCCAGGCTATGACAATTCATCCACTGTGTCACCTAGCTGTCCTAGCCCTCTGTTCCCTGTGCCATGCTACCATTTATAGATGACTTGCATGTATATTTTAAGTCGAGGTCTCCTAGAACTATGGTAAAATTGGTTTGTATGCTAAATGGCTGATTCTGGGTGCAAAGAGCTGTCTCTCACAAAGAAAGGTTCAGGGGAGCAGTGAAGATGAGAGGCTGCATTCAAAATGAGAGAAATCATAGTTATTCCTTTAGTGGTAGAATGCTGGGCTATTTCTTTCTGTGTACCAGTTGGTGTCATCACCCAGAAGTAGCTCAAATAAGGGCCTCACCACTCGAACACAGCCAATCTCCATATATTCTGCATAGTATTTGCTAGTATGAATGTCTGCCCCTTTCAGACTTTGGCAAACTGCAGGATATGAAGGCAAATAAGAGAGACA
Source organism: Phascolarctos cinereus (assembly GCF_003287225.1). Classification (NCBI taxonomy): domain Eukaryota; kingdom Metazoa; phylum Chordata; class Mammalia; order Diprotodontia; family Phascolarctidae; genus Phascolarctos; species Phascolarctos cinereus. The sequence goes on from NW_027556098.1 coordinate 193,432,711, forward strand.
TTGAGATGTAAGGGTAAGTTCCTTTCAGATTTGAGTGGATCATTTTGCACTTTGTAAAAGATATAAAACTCTGAGTAGACTCATTTGTACCTTGTGAAAGGATATGAGGCTTCAAGTAACTGATTTGCATATGAAAAGGCCAGGAGAGAGCTGAGGATCAGAGACAATGAGTTTCCACAGATTGCCTCTGTACCCTTTCCTTCCTTACTCAGTTTTGTGGACCATCAGAAGAGAACCAGAATTTTTAAAAATTTGGGAATCAAAACTCAGAGATGTTTGGTGATTATTGGCCATATGTTTATTGCCTGATTATGGCCTAACCTGCAGAGATGAGTATTTGGGAAATATACTAGTAACCATAATTTAAGGTGAGATCTTTCACTGAGGAAGGCCCTGTACTAAGGAGAGTTATTAAAAAGATAGATTTATCTCTTACTTCCTACCTGGGAGAAAGTGAGTATCACAGTTGAGATCCCAAAGATACTGAACTGGGGAAAATTTTTGATAATCCTACAGTAAGGATCTTAATTTTTTGGAAAGAACAAAGCAGTACCCCCAGGTAAGAATTGCAGCTGGCTTAAGCTGGAGGTGGTGAAAGCTACAGCTTTCTATCAAGAAACAAGTCCAAAAGAATTCACCTGAGATATCTTTCCAAAGTAGAACAACAACAGATACCAACCCCTTACAAAAATTGGAAAGAGTTTGGAGCCCTACAGTTTCACAGGTGTGAGTTGCCTTAGCCGCATGTATTCTCTGTATCTTTATAACAATACTAATGTATTCTAAGTTTTTCCTATGACTGCTATGTGTAATTGTGGAATAATGCACTTAGGTTTGCAGAGGGAACATTTTGTGACTATTATTCTTATTTGTCATTCTCAAAGCTTTTTTGAAAAAAAAATTTCACTTTTGAAAAAGTGAAAAATGCCTTTGCTTTGAGCTAATTATACCTACTGCTTGATTGTTAAAGGGAAGCACAGCAATGGGGGCTCCTGAGCTATAGTATTAGGAGTGTAGCCCACAGGGTTGCCCCTAGACCTCCAGCTAGCACCTACCCCCTCAGGGTCCAACTCATGAGTATGACTCCAAGTTGGGGAGGGTATCTCAGTGAGGGTGTTTCCTTCTAATGACAGGAATCAGTATTACCTTTGATTGTTTTATGTCTTCCACAGCAGTGTTCATGTTTAGGACTGAATCAAACCTCAATTCCTTCTTCAGTCTTCCAGGCATTATGAATTGATAAGTTATGAAATTATGAAATTAAGGCAGGCACACCCAGTTCTTTGGGTACGTGCCAGGAAATACCATGACTGGCAGTGGAAAATGGGGCAGCAATCATACTTCAGTAACCTCAGAGAGTGTGGGGCAAAAAAAAGCACAGGAAGTACCAGGAGAGAAGAGGACAGTGTAGGGACAGAGGATGGGATGCTGAAGGCAGGCAGTGTGCAGAAGAGCATGGGAGGGGATGAGCCACATACCTTTGGCTTGAAGTTGGGAGCACTCAAGCAGCATGGGCCCTTAGGAGACACAAGAGGTCTCGGGCACAGGAGTTTGAGTATCATTTTATAGGGTCTTGGGGGGGAAAAGATTAACTCTTATCTGTGCCACCTTGAGTTAACTCATTAACAGATCAGATCATCTCAAAATTGTCAGTAAAACTTTAAAGTTAATATGTCCACATCATCCCAAAATTATCAACACCTTTTGATGTTCTACAGAGGTCTGGAACTTGTCTGAGATACACCAATCATAGGACCAAAACCCTGACATCAGTGCCTAGATGTCTTCTGCTGATTCAGCACATACAATTAGGATGTGAATTTTGGTTACTATATGATACATTGTAAATTATGCTTCTTTGAGTTTTCGGGCTGTTTGTGACTTCCCGGTTCCCCTTTTCAATCTTATTTCTGCTATTGCCCCTTTATACTGGCTACTTGCAAACTTTCTTTCAAAAAAAAAAAAAAGAACATACTTACCAGAATGGAGGACGCAGGAGAAAGGTGGTGGTCAGAGGGACCAGAGCAAGACACAATTTTAATACACAGCAATGATGAGGGGGTGAGAAAGGTTGTATCTCTCCACGCAGCTCAAAAATTTGAACTCTAGATACCTTTAAGACCGGAACTAAAATTCAGCCTCAGGTACTTAGTAGCTGAGTGACCTTGGACAAGTCACTTAACCTTTGTTTCTTCATCAGTAAAATGAGGATAATAATAGCACCTGCCTCTCAAGGTTGTTGCGAGGATCAAATGAGATAATAACTGTAAAGCACTTAGCATAGTGCCTGGCACATGGTAAGCACCATATAAATGTTAGCTGTTATTAATATTATTTTTATTGTTAGTTATGCCTCTATCATCCACTTAACCACTTAATTTATTTGCATTATGGATTTATATAGCAAAGTGTTTCAGGGTATCTTGGAATTTAATAGAGTATGGTTGGAAAATACTCAAGTTGTATAGACATGATCATAGGTACAGAAATGTCCTTCTTGTGACAGTATTGGAGAGATGAGTTTGCATAAATGTGAATTTTGGCACTATCAAAAGAGTGTTGGGTTTAACTTAAGAAGATCTGAGTTGAATGACAGCTCCTCTACTTATTATCTGTAGGATGCTGGGCAGATCATGCAGCTAGATGGTGTGGTCAGTAGAGTGTGGGACCTAGAGTCAGGAAGACCTGAGTTCAAATCCTGTCTCAGACACTTACTAGCTATGTGGCCCTGGTCAAGTCATTTAATCTCTGCTTCGGTTTCCTCAACTGTAAAATGTGAATAATAATATCACCTACCTCCCAGGGCTGTTGTGAGGATCAAATGAAATAATATATACATAAGACACTCTACAAACCTTAAAAAACTACTATAATTAACCTCTCAGTTCTTCCATTTTCTCATCTGTAAAATGAAGGCATTGGGTTAGATGGCTGCTGAGGTCAGTTTTCAGACTCAGAGTCTGAGTTGCAGCTTGCTAATAGTGCGAAAGCTCAAGTCTAATGACGGCACTCCTCCACTCAGTAAAACATGATGGCTCCCTATCACTTCTAGGATTAAATATGAAATCCTCTATTTGGCAATCAAAGCCTTTCATAAGCTACTCAGCCTGTCCCCCAACACCAACATTCCAGTCTTCTCTCTTACTTCTAGCTCTACTTTTTGATCGGGTCACACTGGCACTGTTACTGTCTCTTGAACAAGACTCCTCCTGACTCCAGGAATTTTCACTGTCTGTCCCCCATTCATAGAATGTTCTCCTTCTTCATTTCTACCTCCTGCCTTCCCCTTCCTTCCCTTAGGTCTCAACTAAAATCTCATCTGCTACAGGGAGCCTTTCCAGATCCCCCTTAATTCTGATGCCTTCTCTTTGTTGATTACCTCCAATCTATCCTGTATATATTTTATTTGTATATGGTTGTTCGCATGTTGTCTCTCCCCTATTAGATTATGAGCTCCCTGAGATAAGGGATTGTCTTTACCTTTGTATCAGCAGTGCTTGGCCCATAGTAGGGGAGTCCTACTTATTGACTGCTTTGAAGTCAATGGATCTAAGTTTAAATTCTGGTTCTGCTACTTATCTCTGAGACCTTGGGCAAATTATTGAATCCCTCTGCACCTCTGTTTTCTCATCTGTACAATAAGGGGATTATACTAGATTACCTTTAAGATAATTTCTAGCCTTAAATCTATTATCTTATGCCTGGGTTATGAACTGATAACTCTTTAAGTGCACCATACATGTGTGAATTATTTTTTAAAAGAGAATTTATGTTAGTCTAAATGAATTTCTTTTGCTGTTCAATCATTTCTGATTCTTCAAGACCCTGTTTGGGGTTTTCTTGGCAAAGATACTGGAGCGGTTTTGCTATTTCCTTTTCCAATTCATTTTACAGATGATGAAGCTGAGGCAAACATTGTTAAGTGACTTGCCCAAGGTCATATAACTAGTGTCTGAGGTGGGATTTGAACTTGGGAAGATGAGTCTTCCTGACTCCAGGCCATACACTCTATCCACTGTACCATCTAGCAGTCCAGAAATGAATTTCTAATTGGTAACAAGATATTTTTTGAGCAGCGTGAAGTAATGTAGACCATCCTGCCTTGGAGCCTACCTTCAAGACAGCTTTTTCTTTTTTTTTTAAGCAACTTCTCTTCTACTTCTGAACCAACAAATTCTCTAAAAGCCAAAAGCTTTTTTCACGGTGGCTCACATGGCTGTAGCTCCTATAAGGGTAAGGGATGTTTGTATATAGAAATTATTTATAAGTCTCATATTTCTAAGTTGGGGACTGCCTGTATATATATACAATAGGTTTGCCTTTCTCCTATTTTGAATCTTGAAGTGCCACATATTTTTAAAAAGTAAAGGGCAAGCTGGTAATATAACTGCCTTATTCTAAGGGACATAAGCCACTCAGAAGACCTCCACAAATACATTTTAGATAACCCAGTAATGACATATAGGAAAAATTTTTAAATGATTATATTTATATAGAAATATACCCAGAAAAGTGGCAGCCAGATGGAGCAATGAATAGAGTGCCAGGTCTGGAGTCAGGAAACCCTGAATTCAAATCCAGCCTCAGACACGTACTAGCTATGTGACTCTGGGCAAGTCACTTAACCCTGTTTGCCTCAGTTTCCTCATCTATAAAATGAGCTGGAGAAGGAAATGGTAAACCACTCTAGTATCTTTGCTAAGAAACCCCAAATGGGGGTCACAAAGAGCTGGACATAACAGAAAAATGACTGAATAATAAAAAATACTCAGAAAAAATGGTGACCTCTAACCAGTTTTTAATTGCAAGTTTCATTTCTTTTGAGAATGATGTATAATCAAATGAGATTTTTGTTCAAAAGAAAAAGTATGGTAGCATTTACAATCACCGTGAAATTCAGGCCATTAACTTGGAATTCTTCAATGAATAAGAATGATTCATGGATACCCAGCGGCCTTCAGAACATTTTCCATAATCCTTGTTACTTTCAATGAATTTAAAAAAAAACAAACCTGTTGAAACTTGAATTATGTGATAAACTTATTAGCCAGTCTTATGACTCCCACTTGAGCCACATTTGGTGTGAGATGGAAAGAAAAAGTAGGAAGTATTTGTTCTGTGCCAACTGAAAGGAGAGAGGCAAGACTGGGCAATACATTTTCTACTACATCATTTTAAATGGAAGGAAAAAAAAGAGCTAATTTCTTAAGCTAGCACAAGACTTCTTTGTATGGGTGAAGAGATACCAGCGGTATATTTTTAGTCTAGAATGTATTATTCCATAAGATATTCAAGAACCTGGATAGAGCAAACTTAACCATTAGTACAAATAAATCAGGAAAGCTCAGAAAGGCTGGGTGAGAACCAATCACATATTACAGCCTTGAAAGTGCTAAACATTCATTGTGTCCGGAAAGTTCTCATCAAGTCACTCCTTGCAGAGTATGTTTGCAGGAGGGGCAGTAAGGAGCGGTTGCCAGAAAAACAAAAATGCCATCAGAGGACTGATTTTATTACTGTATGCTACTACGTTGATTGTCATGCCGTAAGATAGTTCTCTTCCTCCTTGGAGGGAACCATCTTTCCCTAACCACCTCCGCTGTTTCCTGTGTTTGTCCCAATGCCGTCAGAAGCAGAGAGCCTAGTTACCAATCAAACTCCAACTGGGTCTGTCTCCTACCAGACTTGTGTTTTTAATTTTGAGACTGACTATAAAGTTGTTCTTTCAAGCTGGGAAGGTATTGTTTGTCCGCCAATTCTACCTCCTACTTGGCCTGTTTAAAGGATTGAAGACAAGGACAAAGCTGTGGGGCCGGCCAAGGCCAAAGCAATTTTTCTTTTGTAAGGAGAGGTGGATAGAGAACAGTAGGAATGGGAATGGTTAGATGAAGTTGGCTGCTTATGTTTTGGGGAAACATATGGCATTCGCATTACTGAGAAAGGCTTTCTCCTCATCATAGGGGTAGAAAAAGGGAAAGGAAGAAGGTGATAAGCATTTATATAGAGCCTACTGTGTGCAAAGTGCTGTGCTAAGCACTTTACAAATATCTCAGTTGATCCTCATGATGATCCTGTGGGGTAGTTGCCATTATTATCCTTATTTTACACTTGAGGAAACTGAGGCAAAGAGGTTAAGGAACTTGCCCGGGTTACGTAGCTGTTAAGTGTCTAAGGTCAGATTTAAATTCAGGTCCTGTGATTCCAAGGCTGGTGCTCTATCCACTGCACTACCTAGCTGCCAATATCTGATCTGAGATGTCTCAATTCCTAATACAACTTGGTCGGAGGTGCAGCTGGAGAATGTGAAATAACAGCAGAAACTAACTAAACGTTTGTAATCTCAGGCTAGAGATTGGAAGAGACCATCTAGTGGTCCATTCCCTCCTCATTTTTCTGAAACTGCACAGACCAGAACAGGTATCACTACACTATACCTCTTCTATCCTCTTTCCCATACAATAATAATTATTAACCTTATTTGGGCCTTGACTATTTCCCAGAAATTCTTCTAGTCTATTCTTATTGAATAAGACTCTCAATCTCATTATCTGTAATATCTTCTCTTTCCTTAAGCCATCATCCATATCCTTTTATCCCTCTCCCATGCCCTATACTTAACTACAGATGATCCAGCCTGCTGGTTTACTAAGAATAAGACCATCTGATGGGAGACCCTTCAGACCCCCTCCACCATCATTCAAAACTTCTCAGCATCATCAACAATTGTCCTTTGTTTCCTTCCTTCCTTCCTTCCTTCCTTCCTTCCTTCCTTCCTTCCTTCCTTCCTTCCTTCCTTCCTTCCTTCCCTCCTTCCTTCTTTCTTTCATTTCTTCCTTCTTTCCTTCCTTCCTGTCTCAGAGGAAGAAATATGCCTCTTCCTTGCTAAGGCTCTCCCCATGACATCCCTCTTATCTCCTCCAAGAGCTTGCTCCAGCAATTATCCCATTTCTCTCATTCATCTTCCATCACTTTCCTTTTCTACAGGTTCCTATATAGCATATGTATGTATATATAAAATATATAATTACATATGTGTATATGTTTTATACATGTAGCCACATGTATATATGCACAAATTTCTATGTACACATACATAAATACATTATACTGGTTCATATACACACATGCATGTGTGTATATGTGAATATGTATTATACATATACAAATATATATATATATATATATATATATATATATATATATATATATATACAAGTATATATGTATATACATATGCACACATACAGCCAGAGAGAGATAGAGAGAGACAGAGATTGGAAAAGGAAGTGCAGGTGAGTGAGAGGGTGAGAGTGAAGTCCTGCGGCTGGTTGGGGAAGATAGAGATCATCCCATTTCTGCCCTCCCCTGCCAGCTGCAATGATTCACCTTGCTCTTCACTTTCTCCCTCCTCTACCCCCTTCTAGATATAGAACCACAAAAATCACAATTCTTTCATTGTTCTTGAAAAAGTGTGTCACTGGATTCGGGAGAACCTGAGTTCAAATCTGGCCTCAGACACATAACATTCACTAGCTGTGTGACTCTGGGCAAGTCACTTAACCCCAATTGCCTCACCAAAACAACAAAAAAAAAGTGTCAGTTTATTCCCATGTGTCTCCACTCACTATCCTTGTGATATTTTCCAAACCAAAATCTCTCTCCCTGGCCACCACTCCCTTACTTGTGTATGTGTTGTTTCCCTCATTAGAATGTAAGGTTTTTGAAGGCAGGGACTGTCTTCTTATAGCAGGAACTTAATAAATACTTTTTCATTCATTCATCTATTTATGAAAAAAATTATTAGAAAAAGTAGCTTACGCCTGATTTTTCCGTTTACTCACCATTTATTCTATTTAACTTCTTGCAATTGGCCTTCTGCCCCAATTAATAATAATAGTGATAATGATGATGATAGCATTTATACAGTACCTGCTATGTGGTAGGCACTGTGCTAAATGGTTTACAAATATCTAATTTGATCCTCATAATAACCCTGAAAGGTAGGTACTATAATGATCCTCATTTTATAGCTGAGGAAACTGAGGCAAACAGAAGCTAGGTGACTTGCTCAGGGTCATACAACTAGTAAGTATCTGAGGCTGGATTTGAACTCAGGTTTTCCTGACTCCAGGTCCAGTGCTCTATCCACTGCATCACCCAGCCACCAATCAATCAACCAAACAACATGCACTTATTAATTACTTACTTTGTGCAAGGCATCATTCTGCTAAAATTGCTCCCTCAAAAGTCATTAGTGGCCTCTTAATTGTTAAATTAAGTTACTCTTTTAGTCATCCTCCTTCATTCCTCGGCGTAACTGGACCTATTGACCATTCCTTCCATCTGGAAACTCTCTCCCCTCATACTCTCCAGCATATCGCACTCTCTTAGTTTTCCTCCTACTTCTCTCATCATTCTTTCTCTGTATCATCTGATGCTTCATCTTCCTCCTCCTGTTCCCTTAGGTGGGTGTTGCCCGAGATTCTCTCCCTGCCACTCTTCCCTTCTGATAGTTATCTAACATTTATATAGAACTTACCAAGTGCCAGGCCTGGAGAAGGAAATGGCAAACCACTCCAGTATCTTCATCGAGAAAACCCCAAACGGGGTCATGAAGAGTCGGACATGACTGAAACGACCGAACACGTGCCAGGCACTGTGCTAAGCACATTGTGATTATTATTTCATTTGATTCTCACAACAGTCTTGGGAGGTAAGTGTTATTACTATCAGCCCCATCTTACAGATGAGGAAATTTAGGCAGAGCCTAAGTGACTTGCCCAAGCTCACACAGCTTGTATGATTCTGAGGTTGAATTTGAACTTGGGTCTTCTTGACTCCAAGCTTAGCGCTCTATCCACGGTGCTACCTAGCTGTCTCTATAAATTCTCCTAGGGAATTTCATTTACTCCCACAGCTTCAAAGGCCATCCCTTTGCCAGTTATTTCTAAGCTACTAACTCCAGCTCTAACTTCTCTCTTGAGTTGTAGACCAGCTACTTCAATGGCCACAATGCCTAATACACTATGATGGTCAATAAACGTTTGCTGATTTGAATTTAAGCTGATCAATAGGATTAGCACAAATGAGCACAATAAAGAAATCATCTCATGGACTTGATGAACAGAAATGTACTAAACACAAGATATCATGCTGTGTGCTTTAAGGAAGGATACCTTTAGATTATCCAGCTGAGTCCTGTCACTTTATAGAATTACCAGATCTCAAAAGGGTATTCACAGTTTTGGTCCAGCTCAAATCCGAATGAGAATGTCCTTTACAAGCATCACTAATAAGTGGCCAGAGCCATAAATGGGGATTTTTGCACCTAGAGTAAGAGGTAGGCAAGGTTCCCTCATTTAGCAGGGGTAGAGACAATGGAACATATTTGCAAGACATTGGGGGATTGGGAAGTCACTAGGGATTTATTTGGCTCAGGGACAAATGATGTGAACCTATAAAAGAGCCCAGCAGGGAGTAGGAAGGTGGACAAGAATGCCTTTTACAATATCTCTGATAACTGGTCAGACACATACATGGGATTTTTGCAACTGGAACAAAAGGCAGGTAAAACTCTTTTGTTTGGCAAAAATAGAAGAAGAAACACTGGGACACCATACCAAGGGCTTGGGGGAGCAGCTCATCCCTGTGGATCATGGTTCTGGATTCTTTTTTTTTTTTTTTAGAAAAGAGTAATGATATGGCATTTTTAGGATTGAGAAGGCATTTTTAGAATAGGAGAATTCTGAATCTATATATATACACACACACACACACACACACACACACACACACACACATACATACAGAGAGAGAGAGAGAGATGAGAAGGAGGCAGTGGAGAGGAGAAGATTCAATTTAATAAACATCAAGTGCTTACTATGTCCCAAGCACTATGCTAAGCAATGGGGATACAAAAAGAGGCAAAAGACAGTCCCTGCCCTCAAGGAGTTTACAATCTGATGGTGAAAACAGCGTGCAAACAATTATGTACAAAGCAAACTATATACAGGATAAATAGGACAAATTAACAGAGGGAAAGCACTGGAATTAAAAGGGAAGGCTTCCTATAGAAGACAGGATTTTTTTCTGGGACTTAAAGGAAGCCAGATAGGTCAGTAGAGAGAAGAAGAGCATTCCGGGAATAGAGGACAGAGCAAAAACCTGGAGCTGAGAGATGGGGTGTCTTGTTCATGGAACATCCAGGAAGGACACCAGTGTCACTGGATTGAAGATTATGTGTTGGGGAGTAAGGTGTAAGGAGACTGGAAAGGTTGGAGGGGGAAAGGTTATGAAGGGATTTGGATGCCAAACAGAGCATTTCATATTTGCTCCTGGAGATGATAGGGAGTCACTGGAGTCTATTAAGTAGGAGGGTGACATGATTGGACCTGCACTTTTGGGTTTTTTTTGGGGGGGGTTGGGCAACGGGGGTTAAGTGACTTGCCCAGGGTCACACAGCTAGTAAGTGTTATGTGTCTGAGACCGAATTTGAACTCAGGTCCTCCTGAATCCAGGGCCGGTGCTCTATCCACTGTGCCACCTAGCTGCCCCTTGGACCTGCACTTTTGAAAAATCACTTTAGTAGTTGAATGGAAGATGGATTGGAGTGGGGAGAGATTTGAGGCAGGCAGACCCATCAATAGGCTATTGCAATAGTCCAGGTATGAGGCCATGAGGGTCTACACTAGAACGGTAGCAACGTCAGAGGAGAGAAGGGGGTGTATTCCGGAGATGTTGCAAAGGTGAAATCAACAGGCTCTGTCAACACCTTGGATATGGAGAGCAAAAGACAGTGAGGAATTCAGGATGACTCCTCAGTTTCGAGCCTGAGGGTTTGGGAGGATGGTGTTTCCCTCTACAGTAATAGGGAAAGTAGGAGGAGGGAGCGTTAAGATAATGAGTTCTGTTTTGGACATGTTGTTTAAGAAAACACGAGTTTAAGGTGTGTACTGAACATCCAGCTGAAGATGTCTGAAAGACAGTTGGAGATACAAGATTAGAGGTCAAGAGAGAGATTGGGGCAGGAAGAATAGCTATTAGAATCATCTGCATAGAAATGGTAATTCAATCCATGGGAGCTGATGAGATCACCAAGTGAAGAAATATAGAGGGAGAAGAGAAGAGGACCCAGGACAGAGCCCTGAGGGACACTGATGGTTAAAGGACATGATCCAGAGGAGGATCCAGCAAAGAAGACAGATTAGACCCCTGGCTTGGAGCTCTCCTCTCAAGCCTTATGATGAGTGCTAGGGTAACCTCATTTTTTTGCATTATTATCACTCTTCCCCCATTCTTTCTGACCAGGTAGCCATATCATCCGCAAAGCAGATGTTTAAACATTGGTTGTTGTGAGCCATTCACATACCTACACCTCCAGGGAGGCCCTCAGGAAAGGAATATCTGGCTTCAGTATCCCCAGGAAGGGCTGTGCTTTTGTTAGAAGAACCTACCATTGCCTCCTATGTATTGACCCATAACGAGTCCCTTTACATCTTCCACGTCCATTTTGATGCCACCTAAATTCAATCACCCTCATGGCAAAGCTCCTTTTGCCTCACACCGGTTCCTGCTCAGTAAGTGTTCAGTCAGTCTTTGCCTGAAAATCTCCATTGAGGAGGAACCCATTATCTCCTGGGACAGTCCAGTCCATGTAGGGATATCTATAATCCATAAGAAAGCTTTTCCAGATGTCATCTAATTCTGCCTCTTCTACTTCCATCCATTGTTTCTAATTTTACCCTCTAGGGCCAAGTAGAAGTCTAATCTCTGCTACATGACAGCATTTCCCCTCCTTGAAAGTAGCTAACATGTTCCCTCTAAGATCTCTCTTCTCCTAGATGCCTAGATGCTTTAATTGATTTTTCATATGGCAAGAGGTCCTGAACCACTTTCCTCACTTTCCTCTGGCTTCTCACCAGCTTGCGAACATCTTTGTTAAAATGGTTGAGAAAATAGTGGTGGTTGTCATTTAGGCAGCTAGGTGGCACAGTGGATAGAGCACTGGGCCTGGAGTCAAAAGACTTCGCTTGGTGAGTTCAAATTCCACCTCCAGATACTTACTACCTATGTGACCCTGGTCAAGTCACTTAACCCTGTTTGCTTAAGTTTCCTCATCTGTAAAGTGAGCTGGAGAAGGAAATGGCAAACCACTCTAGTATCTTTACCAAGAAAACCCCAAATGGGGTCACGAAGAGTGGGATGCAACTGAACAACAATTGTCATTTGCACAATCACAATCACACACAACGTGTTAGTAGCGGTGTGGCGGTGGACTGTCACCAGTCTCAGTACAGCTGACTCCCATTAGGGAAGGATGAGGTAGCAGAAGGAGCCCTGAACACAAAATGAAGAGAGCTCTGAGCTTAGTGTCAAGAAGGCGCTAAGTTTGAAACTTGCTTCTTGCCTTCATTTTCACAGTTCTGTAAGAAGTTAGTGAGACAAGTGCCTGGGCTGACAGATTTGAATTTGCCTGTTTTTTAAAATAATCTGCTTGCTTTCCTTCATTTTCCAGCTTAGACTTTTTGTCCTTTTCTTCACCTTGTTTTTAGTTCACAGTTTATCTTTTGGTAAAGAACAAACTGAAGAGAAAAAAAAACTAAAGCAAACTCAAACATAAAAAAAAAACCTTTATCTTTTGGTGTCTTTGTAAGTTCTGTCATCCCACTATCTAAAGAGGAAATATTGTTCTTTATCCTTCTATTGTTTCTAATATATGTTTGGAATGTTTTCCAATTTTCCTTGTCTTGGGCAATATAATTCAAGAGCATTAGTCATTGGAAAGTCAAACCAAACAATCTATTCAACTGTAGAAACTGACCCTTGCCTGGGCTATTAGCATCTCTCCATCAATGAAAGTTAGGTCAGTACTCATTATCCATCCTAATGTGAGAGGGAGAATTGCTGTGCTTCTTTTTCAATCATTTTTTAAAAATTATTTTTATTTTGTACTTAAACACCTAAATAGCCTTTTTACATACATAGCAAAATGCAAGAAGGGGCTTGTAGATGAACCCATATATCTCCATTTTGTCCTTCTTGGGGTTTTTTAAAGTATAAAATATATTCCATATATTTTCAAAACTCTCCTACTTGTCTGTTCTCCCTTCTGAATTTCCTTTTATTCCCTTCTGTGCAAAGAAATCCTGTGTTTCCAGTGTTACTGGGAGTGAAGGAGGATGACAAATTTAATAAGACCTCCAGGACTTCCAAGGAGTAATTAAGGACAAGTAGGAGAGCATCATTTAGGGACAGAAATCATCCGACAGAAAATCTCTTTGGAGTCTTTCTATCCTCAAATGTTTCCTGATGAACAGGTTGCTTGAGGTGCCTCATAGTAAGACTGCAAATGAACTGAGGAGACTTCACTCTTTGTCCCTGGAATCGCTTCTTAAGGGTTCCCTTTTTCTCACCACTGAGAGTATTCTTCTGGGTATTGGCAATGTCTGTATGGGATAGTTTAGGAATATTGGCTGACAGCATCACTCAGCCATATTTACCCGGATAATGTGACATCCCAAGGCCTAATCAAAGGGTGTGATGCCTAGCATTCACTCCCCCTGCAAGGCAATATCCACTTTCCCAAGACAGTTGCTAAGAGCAGGCAGAACCGTGAGAAAACATGATCAGAGTACTTATTAAGGACAACCTTTCACCGGGAATATGATCACAAGGCCTTCCATTGTCTGTGACCTGCTCGGGTGTATTCTCCTCCTCCTGTTCAGTATGCTCAGCCTCATTGTTGGTGATGGATAATAATAGACGTGTATTTGGCTCCCACAGTGTTGGACATCAACCATCTATCTCAGAAATAAACACGGATCCTATTTTTGAGGGCTTCATAATTCGACACACTATTCATCCCTTGAGGTTGGAAGTGTGTGAAAGCTTGTGGTATAAGAAATAACATACTACTGGGATCTAGGTCTGAGGCAGCTAGGTGTCTCAGTGGAAAGAGCATCAGCCCTGAAGTTTGGAAGGCCTAAGCTCAAATCTGGCCTCAGATACTTGCTAACTGTATAACCCTGGACAAGTCACTTAACCCTGTTTGCCTCAGTTTCCTTACCTGTAAAATGAGCTGGAGAATGAAATAGCAAACCACTCCAGTATCTTTGTCAAGAAAACCCCAAACTGTGGTCATTAAGAGTTGGACACAACTGAAATGGCGCAATAACAACTAGGTTTACCCTTGTCCACACAGAACAAAGTAGAGTGAGCACATGGCAGTTAATCTGCTCAGCTTGGACAGACAGTCCAAGAAATTCTAGGGAGGGAAAAAAACCCTCATGTTAAGGATCTAAAATTGAGGGCAGCTTGGTAGCATGGATAGAGTACAGAAATTAGAGTCAGAAAGACCTGAGGTCAAATCCTACTTTAGATGCTTATTGGCTCTGTGACCCTGGGTAAGACACTTGACCTCTCTCTGTGCCTCAATTTTCTCAACTATTAAATGGGATAGTATTAGCACCCATCTCCCTAGGTTGTGAGGATAAAATGAGATAATATTTCTAAAGAACTTCACAGACTTTAAAGTATGATATAATGTTAGCTATTGTTGTTATTAAGTATTTGGAAATAATGAAGATACTCTGGAATAAGAAAGAACCTCTAATTATTGAAGAAATCAAAGCACAGAAGTGAGAACCCAGTATTTCAGCTGTGCTATTCAATAAACCCAGCCAGGTGAATAAGTAATCCTGAGACAATAGTCTTTTCTGGGCCAGAGTTTATACAAATACAGTGCCTGGCAAGGTTCTAGCCTCCCTGAACTGAAGGACTCCTCAGGACCTTTCCAGTGCTGTCTTATGCATTTGGCACAGCCTGGTCAGGGTTTTGTCTATGGGAACCTGTCCTGAGGTCTTTGCACAAGCATCATTTACAAGAGCTAATTGCCTTCCACCAAATGACTCTTAGATCTACCCAACTGGCCTCCTGGCAATGCCTTCATTCTGTGTGGTTATCTCTGGGCACGGATGAAAATAGAAGCACTGTTGCTGGAGCTCATGTTTAAGGAATTAAGTGGGGCATGGGTGCAGCCAAGTAAAACAGATTTGGTGATTTGTCAATATAACTAGGGGAGACAATGAAGTCAGTGTAGTTCTACTACCAGGCCCTTGGGCTGAAATGAAGTGTGAGATTCTTTATCTAGGGATTGCGCCCTTTGCTGGCAGCACTGGTAGACTGGATGATCTAATCAGTCTTTCCCCTTTTCCAACAACTGTATATGATCTATTGTCCTGGTGGTTAGGCAATATCCAGTGGTCTTCTCCGGGGATAGTTTAGGAAGCAAACGGGGGGGGGGGACATAGCCTTGCCCGATGATGTCAGCTTCTGTTTTTTGTTTAAATATTTTTAACAGGATATCCCCGTTCAGCCAGACAGCTTGTTTACAATGGGGCAGTGTCCAGAAGTGGCTTTAAGCCATTGCACAGGGCCTGGAGCAGGACAATACAGTTATAGTACAAGTTACTACTTTGCAGTAAATGATGTCAAAGTTTCATGTTACATCTGATTAACTGGCTGGTTCTGGTACTGTAAAACATGCCAGGATTATTTGCCCTGAAAGAATCTGTAGAGTGACTACCATCTGAGAGGGAACTTGAAAAGACATCTTTTAGGTACATCACAAGGGGTCCTAATATGTATTATTGTGAGTGTGATTTTCATTATGTCAGATATATTTGGGGTTGATGGGGACGAGATTCCACCATCTTAGGTTTAGTGGAGATCATCATAAATGCAGTTGGAAGACAACTAAGTTGAGCTTCAAGGCTGGACTATTCACCCATAAGGAAAGACCATAAGGGGAATTATACAAGATTATTGCCTGCTTAGCATCTCATCATGGGATAGGTGTCCTACTAGTAGTAGGTTTAATAAGAAGAGGTCCACATGTGACCGCCATTAAAGAATACAAAGGGGAAAGATGTACTAGGTATATTCATTACACAGATGCACCTTCTCAGGGTCTTGATTTAACTCTGTCTCAAGGGTTTAATTTCTAAATCTAGGAGGTCCATTCACTTTAGCTTATTAATCTCTCACTGCTTAAAAACTTTCTCCTGCTTGTAAAAACTTGAGCTGGCTTAATAGTACAGTTATCCTTTCCACATAGCTGGGGTTAGGGGTGTAGCCGCCCCCGCAATCTGGAAAATCCGTGTAAAATTTTTTGGCCCTCCCTTTGTACCAGAGAAGAAGTCTGAATTATTGTGGTATTAAAAGGTAACATATCTTGATATTATACAATACTATACATACATTTTATGCATTTCTGAGTTTCTAAACATTTTCTGTGTCATCTGCTGGCCTTTCCATGTTGTCTGCAGCTTCCACAAAACTCCCCCCAAATTCCCATTTACATTTCTTATGCCAAAATGCTATATTGAAACTGAAATGGGGAAAGTCTCAATGTGGAAGGGATAACTGTACTACCTCAATGTGTCACCATTGTATTTGTGACTTTTGGATGTAGTCATTATTTCCTCTACCTCCTGTGCACCTCAGGCTAAAGCAAGATGTTCCTCTGTTTCTGATTCTATTTCTGTCCATCTGTCTCTGACTGTCTGTCTGTCTCTGTTTGTATGTCTGTTTCTCTCCCAAATCTAAGCCTTCCCCAAATTTCTACATGTACTAGAATTCATCGCATAACAAGGATCAGCACCTACCACCAGGCTTTCTTTTATATAAAGGGGAATAAATAGATAGAAATGAAAAGAGAAAAAACAAAGGGAAGGGAAACAGTTCATTGGAATAAAAAGCAACCAGGGCTAGTGTCGCTTACAAAACCAGAAAACAGCTTCTTCTGCTTTTAATTCCTTCCCCCTCATGGGAAAAGAGACACAAACCTTGGAGCAGTTGGGCAGTTGCTTTTTTTCCTCAAGTCAGGGGTGGTGGAGAAGAGGGCTGGCTGAAGGACACTTGGATTAGCTCACCGACCATCACATTCGCCTTCTCAGTAGTCGTTTCACTTCTTGCTGTCCTCCTGGCACAGAAGCAGCAATAGCAGTGATTAAAGCCTGTCAAAGTCTCAGAAAGAAAGAGAAGGAGAGAATCTACTCTGAAATCCAGTGGGGTTGTTACTAGATCCTGGCCTGCCCACATGGCCCCAAGATGTAGGACCAGTTCTCAAACTCTCAAACTCCAGACTCTCCAACTAATTCCTTCTTACTCTGTGCTCCCACCCCCTAAGCCCCTAAATACTCCCAGAAGTCCAGATTAAACAATATCACCAAATGCTGAGCTCTGCTTCAGTCTCTCTCTTCCATAGTAATCAAGGAACTACAATTAGTAACATCTTTTGTTTCATGTAGTAATATTCTAGTCCAAAGCAACTGA
Organism: Phascolarctos cinereus; assembly: GCF_003287225.1. Lineage (NCBI taxonomy): Eukaryota > Metazoa > Chordata > Mammalia > Diprotodontia > Phascolarctidae > Phascolarctos > Phascolarctos cinereus. Next base: position 193,450,045 of record NW_027556098.1, read on the forward strand.
ACTTGGAAAAAAGGAAGGCCTAGTTTCAAATCCTGACTCAAACTGTTACTAGATATGTAACTTTAGGCAAGTTACAACCTCTTTGGGCCTCAATTTTCTCATCTGTAAAATGGGGATTGGGAGGTGGACTTGGCTCTGGACACTAGTGCTATGATGAAACACTAGAGGGAGCTCTCCTCATATAGGAGCCACTTCATAGCAAGAATCCTTGAGGCCCTAAACTTGTCGACCTCATCTGGCCTTCCAGCTCTGTTTCTATCATCCCTTGGTCATTTCCCATTTTAGTATTAGAGAATTGTATGCAGAGAGGTTAAGACTAAGGCTGCACATCCAAGCTGAAGTGGGTGACTGAAGCAAAGATCTGAATAATTCAAACAAAAATAAAAATCCACTTAAGCCTAGAATAGCAAGGTAATTGAGGCAGAAACATACTTTACATAATTTTTTCTAGGTGAATGGTCAGTTCTTTCTTCTGTCAGAGCCCTTCATAACCTAGCCCCCTCTTTTCCAGTCATGTTACATCTTACTGCCCAATACGCACTCTTCAGTCCAGTGACACTGGCCTTCTGGCTCTCTCATGAACAAAACACTCCACTTCTCAGCTCCAGGCATTCCCTCTGGCTGCCCCCGTGCCTGAAATGCTCTCCTTCCTCCACTCCAACCACTGACCTCCCTGGCTTTCTTTAAGTCCCAACTAAGTTCCCACCTCCTATTGGAAGGCTTCCCCAACTCCTCTTAATTCCAGTGCCTTCCCTTCGTTAATTATTTCCTATTTATCTTGTATATCTCTGTGTATCTATTCATTTGCATATTATCTCCCCCATTAGACTGTAAGCTTCTTGAGGGCAGGGAGTGTTTTTTGCCTTGTTTCATATCCACTGTGCTTACCACAATTGCCTGGAACATAGTAGGGGCTTAACGATTGAAAGTCAAGTGTACACATGTATCAAAGTCATTTGCTTAAAGCAAGTCACTAAGGAAGACTTTTTCCCACTTGAAACCATACATTGAATTGTAACCCTCTTAGGCTGTCAGACTGCACATGTGTTGCCAAGTTCCTTTAATATGTGGCCTGCCCCCTGTCCCAATGCTGCAACCTTAGCTCAGTCACTGGATGCTGGAAGAGGCCCCCATAGAAGAACTACAGGGTTGCACAACAATTGAAGAATTAGATGTCTGTATTAAAACAGAACTGCAGTTTTATACTGGCAGGGACAAATTGCTACCTGCAGCCAAAATATTGACGGTAATATACAATTCTTTGAATTGAATGATGTTGACAAGTTTACAGCCTCAGGAATTCGTTCCATGAGGTAGCTGCTGTATGAGGAGGGCTCCCTCTAGTGTTCCATTATGGGCCTGGTGTCCAGAACCAATGAAGAAAGCTCAGGTGAACAGAGTAGTTTATTAGTGGGGAGAGGTAGGCTTAGAATTGTCTGGTTCAATGTGCCCACTATACTTAGATTACATAAACTGGGTTTTTCCATTGTTCATATGTAGCACAAAAAAAAATTCTGGAAATCTTTAAATAATTAAGAGTCAATAAATGTAAAGAAGGGTGGTAATAATAATAATAATAATTTAGCATTTATTCTGCTAGCGTTTATCAACCTCTTTAAAGGCTAGTGAGATCATAAGTTAATAGATTTGGAATTAAAAAGGGCTTTAGGTGTCATCTAAGACCCAGAGCCCACCACCAGGGGCCAGAGATGGAGCCCACTGGACTGGCATACCTTGGGAAAGTACTAGCCTGACTCCTGCTGGTCCAATAAATCAGTCAATAAGTAATTCAGTAAGTACCTACTCTCTCCTAGCTACTGTGCTAGGCACTGAGGATACAAACAACCCTTATTCACAAGGAGCATACATTCTAATGGGGGAGACAATATATAGAGATATATAGATATAGATCACATATATGTGCATGTGCACACATGTGCACATGTGTGTGTACATGTATAATATGTATATAGAGAATAAATACAAAGTGAATAAATACAAGGTAGTTTGAGGAGAGCGCTAGTGGATCAGGAGATTCAAAAGGTTTCTCGCAGAACGTGATTCTTGACTTGCATATTGAAGGTATGAGAGGTGACAAGGGAGTGCATTCCAGGTATGGGTTACAGCCAAAGCAAAGGCTGGAGATTGGAGCTGGAATTCCATGTGAGAGGAATAGAAAAAAAAAAAGATTAGAGCTTAACAGGATCTCCCTTTTCCAACAGATATAAGGCAGTATACTAAGTTACTCCAAGTTACTAGAGGGCTGTGGCTCTTCAGTCTCCTTTGATGAGCAAGGATGCACCAACCATAATCTTTCTGGTAGGATGGAAGACCACCAGGCCCTCATATCTGCCTTGCTGCTAAACCCTACACTACGCTGGGCCTTTCTATCTACCTAGAGCTGAACTTTCCATTGTGTCATCTCTCAAAATTAAATCTAAGCTCTTTAAGAGTGGGGACTGTCTCATTTTTCTCTTTATATTCTCAAGGCTTAGCACAGTATTTGACACACAGAAAATACTTAATAAATGCTTTTCTATATCATTCCATCTAGTCCAAGCCTCCCATTTTACAGATTTGAAAACTAAGACCTAAAAAATTCAGCAATTTGCCCAAGGTCACACAGCTAGTAAGTGGTAAATGGAATTTAAGCCTAGGTCCTCTAACTCCAAAAACAGTGTTCTTTCCTCTATTCCAAACTGCCTCAGATCTTCATATTAAGTCTGTAGTTACACAAGTTTGTCAAAGATCCCTCTATTTGGTGAAGGAAACACTTTTTCAAGTGAATGCAGAATTCAAGTAAAGTACCATAGTTAACTCATGGATGGATTTGGGATCAGGAAGATCTGGAATCAAATACTGTCTTTCACACTTACTAGCCATGTGTCCACAGTGAAGTCTTTAAACTTATCTGAGCCTCAGTTTTCTCATCTGAAAAATGGAAGCAACAATACCTGTGGTACCTGCCTCATAGGGGAAGATAAATGGGATAATATATATAAAATACTTTCTAGCTCTAGATAAATGTCAATTTTCATCATGAACAGCAGCAAAATCAGCTAGTTATCCAAAACTCATGTAAGCATGATAGCCTCCCTTAGATCTATAGTTTGGTGTAGAGTGCAATAAAAGGAATTGGAGAGGGTGAGGGGAGGTAGGGAGGAGACTGTTTCTGGGCTAAGTTGCCATGTGCCTTGCCTATATATGGAAGAATAGGTTCACTCACTCCTCTGCTGACATTTTTTCATTGGTTCAGATGTTTGTTACAGGTGTTTCCCTTTCATGCTTTTTTTTGCCTGAGGTATAAAATACCGAATGGATGAGGTACTGATGAGGCCTTTTCCTGTCAAATGTTGTTTTGCCAATCCTCAGAATATTTTCAGGGTCAGACCATGCCATGCAGGACTCTGGTTTGACCTTTTGATGGTAAAATTAAACATGAAACCACAGCTCTAACCAACAAGCTGTATATAGTTTGTTAACTATTTGAAAAGAAAGAGCAAGCTATTGACAAGATAAACTAGTATTAGTAAATAGTTGTAAACTAGGAACTGGTGAAAAAACCCTCAAGCTTGGAGGGTTTTTGTTTGTTTGTTTTTTGGAGGGGAGGGTGATCCAGATCTGTGATTTTATCTGCTTAGAGGAGGTAAAACTCAGTCCTCTAAAGTACAGACCTGTAATTAACTATAATAGGTAGCATTTACATAGCACTTTTTTGCAAAGCAATTTTTTGTTGTTATTCAGTCATTCCAATCATGTCTGACTATTCGTGACCCCATTTTGGGGTTTTCTTTGCAAAGATGCTGGAGTGGTTTGCCATCCAGCTCATTTGACATATGAGGAAACTGAGGCAAACAGTGTTAAACAACTTGCCTAGGGTCACATACCTAGTTAGTGTCTGAGGTCAAATATGAACTCAGGAAGAACTGAGGCCTGAGTCAGGAAGATTCCAAGCCCTACCCTAACTCTATCCACTGTGCCGCCTAGCTACCCCTGCAAAACAATTTATAAATATCTTGTTTAAATATTGCAACAACTTGGGAAGTAGGTGATGTATTATTATCCCTATTTTACAGTTGAAAAATTGAGTCAAACAGAGGTTAAGTGACCAGCTCAGGGCCACACAGCTAATTAAGTGTCTGAGACAGGATTTGAATTCAGGTTTTCCTGTTCCTGTCTCCAAATCTAGCACTTTATCTAGCATGCCACCTAGCTGCCTCAGATCTTGGAGATCTGCCTCGGACCCTCTGAGGTTAAGTGACTTGCCTATGGATGACATGTATCAGAGGCTAGACTTGAGTCTGGGACCTCCCAACTCAAAAGGCAGGTTCACTCTTTACTGTACCACATTTCCTCCCTCCCCTTTTCCTTCTCCTAATCTCTCTTCTTCCTTCTATCCCCCCTCCATCTTTCTTCCCCCAATACTTGCAGACATGATTTTTGTCTTTTTAGGAGAAATCTGTTGATTTATTTAAAAGTACACTCAATGGCATAACCTTAAGTTGACATTCAGGTGACTGAGGATAAAAAATATGTTTAAAAAATCATTGAGCATAATGATGAGGTCCTCAAGAAGGTGGTTTATGTTCCTTGGATTCCAAAGCTCCATCTCATCCCCTACCTGTGCTCCCTGCCCCTGCTGCCCAGCTCCTGTCCCCAGCTTAGCTCTGCCCTTTCTTGTCCTGATGTCCAAGCATATGTGCTGGCCTACTGTAAACATGCAAATTGCCTGAGATGGACCATTAATCCTACATAGCCCTCTGTCCCACACACTCCATCTCTGACCTGGAACATCAGGGTCTGAGCTTCAGCAAGTCAATAAGCAGTCAATGAGTCCCCCAGATGATCATTCTGGCATGGCCAGACAGGTCTCCCCATTGTGCCAGGACACCATGTTTATTTCTGCGCCTTTATTCATGGACTCCTTTCTGCTTTGCTTTATTCTGCTCCTGCTTCTCTTCCCTTTTCCCTTTTCCTCATAGAAATCCTAACTGGAACCTCATCTACTTTAGCATTTATATAGCACTTAAAGGTTTGTGAAGGGCTTTACATATATTACCTCATGTTATCCTCATAATAACTCTGTGAGGTAGGTGCTATTATCATCCCTAGTTTACAGGTAAGGAAATAGACTCTGAGAGAGGTTAAATGGATTGCCCAGGGTCTAGTTATCTGAACTAGAATTTGAACTGAGGTCTTCCCGATTTCAAGTCCAGCACTCTTTCTACTACACTACCTGACTGTCTAACTTCTCTGGCCTAGTGTTATGCTGCAGGTCAGTAAAGCACGAGTTCTCCACAGCAGACTACTCTGCCCTTCACAGTTAACACCTTTCCAAGAGATCTGGAGCCAGGGCTGGGAGCAGCAAGACTTAGCGGGGCGAAGGAAGAGGAGAAAGAAGAAGAGGAAGGGAAAGAGGACAAAGAGGAGGAAGAGAGAGGAAGAGGAACAGGAGAAGAAAGAAAGAAAGAAGAAAAGGAGAAGGAAGAGAAAGATAAGGAGGAAGAAGAGGAAGGGAAAGAGAAGAAGGAGGAAGAAGAGGAGGAAGAGGAAAGGAAAAAGGAGAAGGATGAAGGAGAAGAGGAAGGCAAAAGAAGGAATAGGAAGGAAAAGAAAAAGAGGAGGAGGAGGAGGAGGAGGAGAAGAAGAAGAAGAAGAGAAGAAGAAGAAGAAGAAGAAGAAGAAGAAGAAGGAGAAGAAGGAGAAGGAGAAGGAGAAGAAGAAGAAGATGAGGAGATATTTAAACAAATCATTTTTGAGAAGGCTCCTGGGAGCTCACTCTAGGTAGCCAAATCCAACCATGTTTTTCTCTGGCACCTGCTCTCAAAGGGCAGCCTGGGCAGTGCCAGCTTTGGCAGCCTCTAACAAGCTGGAAAAGCATTACCCATAGTCTTGGCAGTAGACTGTCTTTTGTCAGAGGAGCAGCCTAGCAAAGTTTTGGAGCCCCAATGCCAAGTTGGCTGTAGGATGAAGAATTTTTTAGTCACAGCAACTTTCTAAGACTATCTGTTAGGTTAAAATGTTAATACATAGTAATTCACATTCATATAACCCTTTAAGGCAGAGTGCTTTTGTCATCATAACCCTGTGGGGGTATGTAGTACAAGTGTCATTTGTCCCTTTTACTGATGAGAAAACTTCCATCTCTGAGAGGTTATGTGACTTGTCCATGGTCACACAGTCCTTCAGTGTCTAAAGTGGAATCTAAGCCTCCTTATTCCAAATTGAGAGCTCTAGTTCCTACACCATCCTTCCTCTGATTTGCCAGGGTCCCATAACTGCAGACCATCGAAGTGAACAGGACAAAGCCCAGAGGTATTTTCTAGGTTGCTGACTTGGAGACATGTTGTCATCATTGCCCAGGCCTATTAGTGTGGTTGTACCTTAAGAGCTCTGGCAGCTTGCAAGATAGTCCCATTGTACATGGCTCTCACCACAGTCTGTGCCACCTGGGAAAATACAAACAAAAATTTGGGTGGGGTGTATCTATTCAAGAAAGTACCCATGTTCCCACAGCTTGTGGCCAAGAGGGCCTCACTTGCTAGAGGATGTTTCTTTTGAACCAGTCATCCCAGAAGCCTATGTGGCCTCCAAAATCTGATAACACCATTCAGTGCCTACTGTGGTTCTGGGTCAGTAAACCTCCAGTATTCACAATTTAAAAAAGAGGGTGAGAATCTTATGGAGTGTGTTGAGACAAAGAGTTATGCTAGACAGTGGGCATAGGAGCAAACAGGAGAGGTGGGAAAAAAAATGGCAGCCATGTGAAAACAATAGGGCAGCTAAGTGGCCTGGTGGATATAGCCCCAGGCTTGGGGTCAGGAAGACCTGAGTTCTCATGCTAGCTGTGTGACCCTAGGCAAGTCACTTAACCCTATTGGCCTCAGTTTCCTCATCTGTAAAATGACCTAGAGAAGGAAATGGCAAACCACTCCAGTGTCTTTGCCAAGAAAACCCCAAACGGGGTGACAAAATGTTGGACACAGATGAAACGAATGAACAACAATGTGATGGGCAATACCAAGAACACCAATATGAGGTGTAGAGTCAAAATAGTATAGGGAGCAGGGCAGTAAAGACGTGGGAAAACATGAAGAGACTTCCTTTATGGTTTCTAAATGAGACATCAGCACTCCTAGGACTGATGTTCACTGAGAGAAAACACTGTATCAAGAAGCCAGCCCTTTCAAATCTAGGGCTGGGATGAGATGAAAAGGGAAGTAACTAAGTGGAACCTACCAGTGATGTGCTGCTGAATATCTTTTTTTTTAGGCGGTTGGGGTTAAGTGACTTGCCCAGGGTCACACAGCTAGTAAGTGTCAAGTGTCTGGTCTGAGACCAGATTTGAACTCAGGTCCTCCTGCCTTCAGGGCCGGTGCTCTATCCACTGAGCCCCATCTGGCTGCCCCCAGCTGAATATTTAACAACAGCTGGGGAAGGAAGAATGTGCTCAGGACACACTTTTAAGTTTAATCTGCATCACTGGCACTTTTCTTTGTCACTTTCTTAAGTTTACACAATCAGCAAAACAATAAATCAAATCCTGATCTGGAGCATATGCTGGTTTCTGTAGTGTAAACGATCATACTAAAAATTTAACCATCTCTCCAGAGAGCCAGTATGAGCTGACTCCAGCCTACACTATTAGTAGTAGATTAGTGGACCTTAATCTAATCTCTTGTCATCAGTGAAGTGATAATTACCTCTTCTCTTACTGTATTAGGGAGACAAAGGGCTTCATTCAGAAATGAAAGCAGATTTTTTGGGGGGTGGGGTGAGGGGTGAAGAGTGACAGGCATTTGGGAATGGGTTCTGAAAGCCTTTAATTTTTTATCTAATTCCTTGTCATTACTTTGCTATTCTGTTTTAATAATTTAATAATTTAATTAATAATTTAATTAAATGCCTTTGACTTGACTATATAATACATCTGTCTTGGATTGGCATAGAGATATACCAGTGGGAGCTTGAAGGTGTGAAATCAAATGGATGACAGCCTAAACTGGTCATAGCTCAAAGGTAAGGCCACATGTGGAGACCCTAAAACAGATCCCTAATCCTAATCTCCAAATGTGGAGAAAGCCACCCAGGTAACCAAATTTCCCAATACTATCCTGTTGTGATACTTAGAAGTCTCCCCTTCAATTCAGTTCAATAAAGTTTACCAAGCCTCTAGTAGGTCAAGGCCCAGGGCTATGCACTAAGTATAGATAGATAAACAAAACAAACAGAATGAGCCTTTTGTCTTAAGGACCTTACATTCTACTTGTTCTATTGTTCTCTCTTCTAGAGACTACCAGCTCTGTAGCATGCCATTTAGAAATATGAAGCCTCAAAGTCTTTTATTTAGCTTTTTTTACAAAAAGCTTTGAATAAGGAGAAAGACCAGTAAGAGTCCTTATCAGGACTATGCACCTCAGCTATTGACTTCCTGTCCCCCAGCTCAATTATCTGACTGTGATGTGGTAGTCAGGGGGTGGTAGGAGCAGCATCAGGGCCTCTCCTATCCATAACTAGATTGGGAAGCAGTTGACTACTTGGAATGACTTGAGAAGCACCACAAAACTTGCTTTCCCCCGATTTTTTGCCAATACTTCCCTCTTAACTACTCTTCCCCCACCCACCTAGTTTGAAATTTCCATCCTTAAAGACATTTCTTTAGGTAATACAGAAGACACAGTTATTATGAATATGTTATCTCTAGAATATCAATGCTAATTTTAATAATTTCAAACAGAATTTCAACCAATGTAAATAAATTACCATAAAGAGAGAATCAAAAGAGGACCATTTCTCCATTAACCAAGTGACTGAAGGATGTAGAAATTATAAAACTTCATCATACTTATTGTTTTAAAATGCATCTAGTTTGATAGAGTGAAATGCTGCCTTAAAGATCTTCCTCCAATAAGCTGCCTCCCAAGCACATGTCAAAATTATACAAGATTCCTTGAAAGATGTAACAATAGAAATATCTTTATTCTACAGAAGGAGGGAGCCCAGGGGAAAACATCTCATGATTTCCCACTTGGCTGCTCACTTGCGCTTCATCATTGCTTCCAGAAACTCATCTTCCAGCAAGATCAAATCAGCTTTGCAACTCACACCAACTCAGTACCCCCTGCCCCTGTGGCCTCTTCCTTCTTCTGATTGGAGAGTGGAGAGAATGGAAATCATAGAACTCCTTTCATATCCCTTATTTAAGGAATGGGCCAAGGGCAGACACCTCATAATTTTCCACTTGGTTTCAGGATTTCTTCATGCCCCCGAACATGGTGCCCTTCTTCCCTTCCTTCTCTTCACACACACACCCCTTTTCAACTTCTTTTTATGTTTTATCTTCCTCCATTAGGTTGTGATTTCTTGAGGGGCAGGAAGTACAGTCGTCTCTTCCACATCAAGTCTTTCACCATCAAAGTTTTGATATATGAGGGACTGGCATAAGAAATTAAACGAGAATTTGGGGAAAGTTTTTCAGAAGCCCCAGACAACACATGAAGGCCAACAGACAACACAGAAAACATTTAGAATTCAGAAATGCATAAAATATATGTATAGTATTATATAATATCAACCCAAATTTTACAATAAGGTATTGTAAAAGAAAAAGAAAAAATCCAGACGTTCCAGATTATGCAGGTGCCTGTGTCCCTAACCCCCACAATGTGGAAGGGATAATTGTATCTTTTGCTTTTTTTTTGTAACCCCAGCACTTAGCACAGTGCCAGGTACTTAGCAAGCTCTTACTAAATGTTTACTGACTGACTGATAACGATCTTTGATTATTATTCTTATGTGACTTTAAAAAAATTAGAGATATAATATAAAATTATACATATAAGCATATATGCTTGCCAAAGGACCTCATTATGGTCAAGGAGGAGATAAAACATAGAATCCAAACTGAAGAGGGATTGACTTTAGAAATTGAGGTCCTACAGATGCTCCTGTCTGGGGATGGCGTTGTGCAGGTTGCATCAAGGCCTGGAAGATGGCAGAGCTTCCTTCATGACAGCCATAATCATTCCAAAAAAAAAATTTGACTTACCTATCCACATGGGATAAAACAAGTGAAAGTCTACTATGCAGACAATGAAATGTAGTTAGACAAACAACCTACAGAGCCCATTCATTAGTATTTATTTCCTGTACAGATACTGAAAATGGACAGTGATCTTGGCCTAGTATTGAACAGGAGAAGAGCAGGTTATTTTTGGGATATACCTAAGTTCTTTTAGTGACCACAGACTTCTAAATAAAAGTTTATCATTTTAACCCTGATAAGCTTCTAGTAGCATATGGCCCTCTCCTCTCTTCTTTCTTTTCTCCTCTCCTCTTCTTTCCTTTACTACTCTGTGAATCCAAACAGAACAAGTCTTATTTCTCTTCCATGTGACAGCCTTTCAAATACTTGAAGACAGCTATCATACCACCCCTTTGATTTCTCTTCTTCAGGCTAAATATCCACAGTTCTTTAAATTGTTGGATGTAGATGTGTGTGGGTGCTGTCTGATATATAAAGATGGTTCATGGGTTGCCTGAATAGATATGACCTGGAATCTGGCCCACTCTTACAGAGTGTAGAAGAGCTGTGCTGGCATCCCAAGCAGCCTGCCTGGGGGAGGGGGCAAAACACTGGTCAATTTCTCCTAAAGTCAGAGTTATGCCATAGAAAAATCACTTTAGCAGCTGAGTGGAGGAAGAAGGATTGGAATGAAAAGAGACTTGAAACAGAGAGATGAATTAAAATCCAGATAAGAGGTGAGATGTACCTGTAGCAGGGTGGTGGCTCTTTGGGTGAAGAAAGGTATATGAAAAATATTACAAAGGTAGAACCTGCAACTGATTGGGTATGTGAGTTGAGTGCGAGTAAGGAGTCAAGGAAGACCTCAAGGTTGTGAGCATGGGTGACTGGGAATATGGTGGTGCCCACAACAGTGATATCGGTCTTAAGAAGAGGGGAGGGCATGGGAGCAAAGATAATGCGTTATGTTTTGGACATGTTGAAATTGGATACCTACAGGACATCTAGTTCGGGAGCAGTTAAGAATCCAGAAGAATATTGACAGACTGAACATTGGACTGAATTTGATAAGATAAAATTCATTAGGAATAATAAATAAAATAGATAAAAGATTATACCTAGGTATAAGAAATCGACTTCACAAGCACAAAATAGGGAAAGCTTAGATAGAAAGCAATTCACCTAAAAGAATCTGGGGATTTTAATGACTTGAACCAACATTCTAATATGGCAGCACTGATGGTAGGCTAGGTAAAGAATAACCTCCAAATGGATATATGAGTGATTTATTTTTAAGCAGGAGGAAAACCAAATTAATAGTATCAAAAATAATACAGGAAAATTCACAACAAATAAAGAAGAAAAAAGGGAAATTATTAGAAAATATTTTGCCTATTTATATGGCAATAAAACTGACAACTTCAAATGGATGAATATTTACAAAAATATAAAATGCTCAGTTTAACAGAATGAGAAACAAGAAATGTAAATAACCCAACCTCAGAAAAAGAAATTAATCAATCCATAAAGAGCATATATACAACAACAACTCTAGGTCCACATGCATTTATAAGCATATCCTATCAAATACTCAAAGAACAATTAATTCCAATATTGCATAAATGTTTGCAAAAGTAAGAAAATAAAGGGACCTGCCAAATTTTTTTTCTGTGACACTAATATGGCCTTGATACCTCAACCAAAGAGTAAAAATATGAAGAAAGAAAACTATAGACTAATAATGTCCCTAACGAATATTATCACAAAAATTTCAAATACAATATTAGCAAAAACACTACCATAACATATCATAAGGATTATACACTATGACCAAGTAAGATAGGTATCAGAAATGTAGGGTTGGTTCAATACGAGAAAAACTATCAGCATAATAGATTATATTATTAAGAGCAGCAAAAACCATATGATTACATAGGGCAGAAAAAAGCTTTCAGTAAAATACAACACCTATTCCTGTTAAAAACATCGGAAAACACAGGAATAAATGGACCTTATCTTATTATGATAAGTAGTGTTTATCTAAAACCAAGAGCCAGCATTATCTGTAATGGGGAAAAATTAGAGAGGGGCTTTTTCAGCAAGACAAAGAGTAAAGCAAGAGTGCCCATTATCACCAGAACTATCTGATGTAGTGCTAGAAATGGTAGCTATAACGATAAGATAAGAAAAAAACTGAAGGTTTAAGCATAGACAAAGAGGAAATAAAATTATTGCTTTTTACAGATAATACTATGGTTTACTTAGGGAACACTAGAAAGTCAATTAAAAAAATTTAATTAAAACAATAATGTCAGCAAAGTTACAGGATATAAAATAAGTCCACACAAATCACCAGCATTTCTGTTTATTACAAAGAAAAAAAACAGCAGGATAAGGTAGAAGAGAAATTCCATTAAAAATAATTACAGAATCTATGAAATACTTGGGAATTTACTTGGCAAGATACACACAGGAACTATATGAATGCAACTACAGAATATTCTTTTACACTAACAACAGATCTAAAGAATTGGAGAAATATAACTTGCTCATGAATAAGCTAAGTTAATATAATAAAAATGACAATAACTACTTATTTTAATTTACTTATTCAGTACTGTACCAACCAAATTACCAAAGGATTACAATAACAAAGGATTATAATAACAAAATTCAGCTAGAAGAACAAAAGGTCAAAAATATCAAGGGAAATTAAATAAAAATAGAACGGAAAGGGGCTTAGCAGTATAACACCTCAAACTACTACAAAGCAGTAGTTATCAAAACAGTGTGGTACTAGTTTAAGAAAAATAGAGAAGCTAATCAGTGGAATAGATTAAATACCCAACATACAGAAGCAAATGAATACGGTAGCTAGAGTTTGTTCAACCCAAGTCACCAGACACTGAGCTAAGGATTCATTATTCAACAACTGCTGGGAAAATTGTAAAGGAATCTGGCAGAAATTGAGTACAGGATCAAAATCTCACATTATAAGCTCCAAATGGATACATGACTTAGATATAAAGGGTGACATCATAAACAACTGAGAGGAGCAAGGAAGAAATTACTTTTTGGATCAATGGATAAGGTAAGAGTTCACAACGTAGCAACTAATAGACAGGATCACACAAGATAGATAAAATAGTTTTGATTTTGTAAAATTTAGAAGTTTTGCACAAACAAAACCAATATAAAAGGGAGATAACTGGGAAAAATCTTTGCAGCAAGCTTTTCTAATAAAGGTTCCATTTCCAAGGTATATAATTCAAATTTATAAACAGAATCATTCCCCAATTATTAAATTGTCAAAGGATATGAATAGGTAGTTTTCAAAAGAAGAAATATAAGCTATCAATGCAAACTATATGAAATCATTATTAATAAGACAAATGTAAATTAAAGAAACTCTAAGGTAGCACTTTATGGCCATTAGAAAGCCAAAATTAACCAATAAAAGGACAATGATAAATTTTATTATTGGAAATTGTGGAAAAAAACAGGCATATTAATATGCTTTTAGTGGAACTGTGAATTGGCCTAGCCATTCTGGAAAGAAATTTTGAAATATGTCTAAAAAAGTTACTAAACTTATACTTAATGATACCAGTATTAGGCCTATGCCCTAAAAAGATTTAAAACAAAAAACCAAAAAAATCCATATGTATCAAAATATTTATAGCAACTTTTTTTTTTTGTAATGGCAAAGAACTTGGAACTGAGAGGAAGCCCATAAATTGGGGAATGGATGAACACATTTTGGTACATGAATTGTGATGGGATAGTATTGTGTGAGCCAAGATTAAAATGAATATCAAGTTAAAATAAAGGATAAAAATGAGAAGTGACATTAGGTGCAATTATAATAACTTTAACCTATCATATCAAGCAAGCTATCAGTACTGAAAAATGCTTGATTATCCTTATTTCCTATAAAAAATGTAAACAACAAAAAGCAATCACCATAACATGGAAACGAGAAGACTCAAATAAGTACCTTAGCCAGTAAGTACCTTATAGCAGCCATAAAGAATTACATGTTCTGAATATACTTGTTTTAAAAATACTATAGAGGAAAGTGGAAGATTAATATTAATATCATTCCATACATTGTTAAAAAAACCAGAAATGAAAAGCCTACAGAAAAGGTAGCATAAACTGCATTATATCAAATAAGATAATATATGTAAAGTGCTTTGCAAACCTTAGAGCACTATATAAGTACTATTATTATTATTATTATTATTATTATTATTATTATTATTCCAAGAGCATTCATTGCTGAAATTGTCAGGAAGAAAAGACTAATAGACATAATATGGAACATATTTTTATAAGGACCTATTTTCATCATCACAGACAGGGGAACCATTACATTTAAACCTTATTGACACCCTGGGGCTCCATATTGAAAACTAGAAGAAAAAGACAAAGTTGGAAAAAGCAGGTGGTATAAACCAAGTCAGCCAGGTAGCATCAAGGATAGAGCACTGCATTTGGAGTAAGGAAGACCTGAGTTCAAATTCTACCTCAGACGATCCTGTGACATTGAGCTTAATCTCTCTGTTGAGTTTAATCTCTCTTTGCTTTATTTCCTTCATTTGTAAAACAAGGGGGTTGGACTCAATGACTTTTAAGTCCAACTCTTAATCTTTAATCTCAAGAAGGCAAACACTGGAGGCCACACAGCCTTGAAAACATTGAGGAATCATTTTGTAAGTTACCTCAAGGAGAGGAAACTACAGAAAGAATGAGAAAAATGTCAGATGATATTAGTCTAAAAAAGTGAACAAGAGAACATCAATAGCATATATGCCTACTTTCTCATCTTTATGAAATCTTTGGGAGAAAGTTCCATATGTTTATTGGAAGGGAGATTTTCTTGATGAAAACAGAAGGGAATTGCTGGGACTTCAAAAACTAATTTTTCCAGTAGACAACACCTTTAGAAAAAAAACAACTGGCTCAGAGAAAGTAAGATCCTTTTGCCTATTTTTTGTGGATAACTTATTTATATGAAAAAAATATGGATACAATTATTTTTGAAGAATAAATGGATTATATTGACTAAATGTATACCTAAACGGAATATACAGAGGCAGGAAGGGATATATTGAAACAAGCACTGAAAATCAACTCAGAATTCCTGGCTTTGAATCCTGTTTCTGTCACGTACTAGCCATGTGACCTTGGTCAAGTTGCTTAACCTCTCTGTGCCTCAGTTTACTCATCTATAAAATGGAGTACAATTATTATTATGAATACAACCAATTTCAAAGGGTTGTTAGGAAGAAAATGCTTTATCAATTGTCAAGACAATGTGCTTTGTGGTGAACATGAATCATTATGAAATAGGTATGATATGTGATCAGCTATATTAAATGTTCACCTTCATGTGCCACTCTGTGAGGTGCTATGCAAAGCAAGTTAGACAAACATTAACACTGTCTCAAAACCTGAGACAGACATAAAGCACCAATAAATGAAACACTGTTGGATAAGAATATGTTAAAAAATTTTAAATTTGACTACCAAGAAGCATTTAAAATATATATAACAAGAGGAAGGCCTCTAGTACATTACATAGAATCTCTATGGAGGATTCATGGGAGAACATGGTCAAGAATTGCATTGGATCAGAAGGCATTCTGGTGGAGGTGGGTAGGGGCAAGTTGTGAATTGCCTCAGTGGAAGTACTTCCACATTGATAAAATCATGGATCCACCAAAGATGAAACCATTAGGGATTTTGCAAAGGGATGTAATAATTTGTGGTCTAGTGGGTGAAAGAATTTATTTTATTTTATCAAATTTTATTTTTTCAATTAAAAAAAGTCTCCCCTTTCCATCCTCATTCCCTTTCCCCACCACTGAAAAAGAAAGAAAAATAAAATTCCTGTAACAAATATGTGTAATCAGGAAAAACAAGTTCCTACATTGGCTATGTCCAAAAATGTGTCTCATGCCCCACTATGAATTCATCATCTCTCTCATAGAAAGTGGGTAGCATATTTTATTATCAGTCCTCTGGAAACATGGGTGGTCATTTCTTTGGTTGGGATTCTTAAGACTTTCAGAGTTATTTAGTTTTGCAATATTGTTTTTATTTTATGAATTGTTTTCAAAAGGAGAATTTAGATAGCATCAAGCCAGGTGAAATTTCATGGGTTTTTTTTCCATTTTAAAAAATTAATTTATTTTAAACTTAAAAATACACAATAAAAAAGAAAAAAATATATTATAAACTTAAATATTAACTATTAAAATAATACAAAATAAATAAAATAGTAAAACAATACAAAATAAGAAACAAAATAAAGAAATAAAAGCATTGCCATGTGCATAGCAGAACTTAAGAGAGGATTGAAAATAAATAAATTTCCATTTCAAGAAAGCCTATATAATAAATACTACATACTGTGTTTAGAGATGTCCATCTTTTCTTTGCTTCCTTGTAAGTTTTCCTTGGTTCTCTGCTGTCCACTTTTTACTTTGTTCTTTTTTCCCCCTTCCTCCCCAGGAAGGCTACAATTAAGTACATATGTATACACACACATAAATATACACATATGTGTATATACACATATATGTATGTATACACATACTATACACAAATACATATACATACATTTACATACACATACATATACTTAAGTATCCATAATCATACTCATACATACATTTATAAAAGACCGTACTATACTTGTTTATCCTCTGTATCTCTGAGGGTGGATAACATTTTCCTTCGTAAGTTCAAGTTTTTCCATATTTTTCTACGTCCACCAACTCATTTCCTGTACCAGAGCAATATTCCAACCTTATACTGTCTAATTATTTTGAGTAGTCTAAAACAATATTGATTAATAAGGCTGACATATAACAGTTTCCCTATTTTTCTCTTTTGATTAAAACTATTGCAGCTTTAACTTTATCTGAGATCATGATTACTATCCCTGCTTTTGTTCCTAATAAATTCTACTCTTGGTCTTTAGTTTATGTTTGTGTATATCCCTTATTTCCTATTCCTTCTGACTACTGTATTTCTGCTGGCTACCTTGCCCTCCTATTACTTAACCTACCCCCATCCAAAGATCCTTCCCTTATTCTCCCATTCCCCTTAGTCTAAACATCTTTCTATTCCACCCCCTTATCCTATTCCCTCAACTTCTTATTTCTTTATAAATTTAGAAGACTTTTATTCCCTTCTAAATGTATATATTCTCTCTTTAACCCAAATCTGATATGAATAAGATTCCCTCTAAAAATCCCTCCCTTTTCCTCTCCCTTCTCCCTATCCCTTTAGCCTTTTATTATGCCCTCCTAGATATATATTTATCGTTCCCTCTTTAACCCATTCCCAGTGAAAGCAGCCCTCCTCCCTCATCTAATTCCTCTGTGTCAGTTCTTCCTCTTGTACCTCATTTGTATAAGATAATTACTCTTTTTGCCTTTTCTTAAATGGTTACTTTTTTTAAAAATCACATCATACTCAGGTCTACCCTACCCCAACCTTTCTTTTGAACTACTCAATTACTAATAACAATCTTAGACAATATGTTTTATATTTCCTCATATAAAAAGTAAACAGCTCATCCTTACTGAGTCCCTTGTAATTAGTCTTTGATTATAGTTGGATTCTTTCTCCTTTGCTTGCTCATTTTTTTTTATTTGTAGCAGCTCATTATTGTAATCACCTCTAGTCATGGGGTATGAGAGATGGTGCCTCCGGCTTCAGATCCTCCTTCAGTTTTCCCCTCTGGTCTGGGACCGAAACCAGGAACTCCACCCTCCTGTAAGTGCCTATGGCTGGCAGCATCCCTGCTTCTGCATTCACTGGGCATGTGCTGGTTCCTCCTTTATGCCCAGGGCTGCATCTCCTCCTTTATGCTAGGCCTGGCATCACTTATCAGCCGAGGCTCCCTCAATCTTCCCCTGCTCAGACCCCTGACTCCCTATACTCTCAAAGAGGTGAAAATTCCTGAGGCAGGGGCCAAGGCTACCTCCCAACCCAGCTAGCCCCAGGGCTTGCTGCTGGCTGTTTCAGTGGAACTAGCCTGGAGCTGTTTAGACTTCACAGGGACCAATCCTCACTCCTGGGATTTTTCTTTGGATCTTTTTCCATTGTCCCAGGAAGACCACTGTCCTACCCCAACTTTTGTTTATTTTTATGGCCCTATGTTTGCCCTGAGGTGCTATATGTCTTGTTTGTGGGGGAAATGTGGAGAGCTTGGAATTTTCTGACCTACTCTTCCATCTTCCCAGAATCCTCTCTGTTTTTTTCAATTAATAAGGGGGTGAGGAATGGGATTTCTAGAGCTAATTGAATGAAGAAAAGAAGAAAGTTGATGAACTAGAATGGGAATACAGGAAATCCTGTATATGGTTTTAGGGAAGGCCCAAGTCAGTCAATCAATCAATAAGCATTTATTGTACCTATATGTGCTAGGCATTGTGCTTAACACTGAGGATGCAGAGAAATACAAGATATTGCCTTTTATCAAGGAGCTCATAGTCTAATGGGGGTGGCAACACGCAAGCAACCATATAAAGACAACATATATATATATATATATATATATATAAGAGAGAGAGAGAGAGAGAGAGAGAGAGAGAGAGAGAGAGAGAGAGAGAGAGAGAGAACATAATAGAGATATTCAACAGAGAGAATAATTAGCATTAAGGGGCATGGGGAAAGGCTTCCCATTGAAAGCAAGATTTTATCTGGGACTTCAAAGAAGTTAGGAAAGCCAAGAAGTGAAAGAGGTAGAAGCGGGAAAGTGGTTCATTCATTAATGAATTGATCTGCTTTTCTCAGAAGTATTATTAGGACATTTCTAATTATATTATGTGTCTACTTCTGGAAGAATATGTCAGTGCAATGAATAGCAGAAAACCACTTATAACATGTTCCACATCCTAATTTGGGCTGTTTAGGGACAAATTGTAGAGCACTCAGCTATTTACCTTGGTAGAGGGAATGTTCCCTACACTAATGGAATTACAAATCTAGACCTTTTCCTTTACTAAAGTCTCACTCTCATTCCTTAGAATGTATGGACATGACTCTGGACTCTTGAACTGGAAAGGCTTTCAGGGACAAGACAGGTTAGCACACACATGGCCTGAGGTTGAACCTCAAGTTGAAGGCACAGCAATTTGCTGATGCCTAAGTGTTATGAACTGCATCAGTTAAGTTGTGTTTGTAGAAGGGGGAAGAGGAAAGTGTGGGGAAGACCCATACCAATAAAATCATGGATCCTTCTAATGTTGAAATAATGTATCTTCCAGACTAAATGGTCACTGAGGTTCTTTTTCACTCTTAAATTTAGGGATTTTGTGATCCTTAGGAGCAGTGAGAAGTTGTTAAGGGTAATGGGATTCACAGCCTATAGTGTTTCTCAGCCAGCATCAGGGAAGCACTAGAGGTGTCTTTTCATCATCTTTGAGGACTGTATTTAATGGAATCAGTAATTCAATCAAAAAGTTGTAGTTGGGCACCTACCATATGCAATGACTGTGCTGAGAGAGGTTAAAATACAAAGACTACAAAATATGATCGCTGTCCCAAAGGGACTTCCAGTTAAGTCAGGACTACTGTCAGAGCACTGGATTTGTAGTAGTCTAAGGACCTGGATTCAAATTCCTGCTCTATACATATATACTGCCTATGTGACTCTGGGAAAATCACTGTTTCTCTATGGCTCAGTTTCCTCAACTGTAAAATGAGATGATTTCATTCAACTTCAGATCCTACAATCCTAAACAAATGAGATAAAGTGTGTTAAGGACTTCTACTACAAATGAGAGTAATTATTATTATCATCATCATCATTTTCAAATTATTTGATGAAGCTTAGATAGAAATGGTTTAAGGAAAAATTGCTATCTTGCTATTATTAATAATTATAATTATCGGCCTATTTCTCTTTCTTCTGTGAAACTAAAGTATTTATTATCTATACTCTTCATTTGGCAATTACCACATACTACCTTGTAGTTGTTTATCCTTTTATGTTGTCTCAACTAAATTATAAATTTCTTGAAGGCAGTAACAGAATATTATTAACATTATTCCTTCTTTGTATTCTCCATGCTTGGTATGATGCCTTATTATACAGTATAGATGTTCAGGGAAGTTTGGTGTTAAGGAAAATAGCCATACAACATATTAAAAATGTAGCTAATAATGGCAAACAGAGAACAGGACTTTTGAGCGGGGACAAATTGGGGCAGAGAACAAGGCCTTTGAATAAGGACAAATTGATAGTAGGAAGATGAACTATAATAGACAGTAAATGCTAAGGGAATTCAGAGCAAAGAGATCACTGGGGACTGAGTTGCTCAGAGTATCTTCCCCAAGGAAGTAGGTCTTCAGGAGACTATGAAAGGGGAGTTGAGAGAATCTTGATAACAACTTTACATATTTTGCAACTTTTCCTAAAGCCAGCATTAATCTGTGTGATATCAGTATTTGGATAGGTGTGCGGGTCATCACTGGGTGTCTTCTCTCCAGGGACACAGGTCACCACTCATACTTTCTCATCCTTGGCTGCTATCCTCCCATATAACAAATGAAAGCTGGCTAATTGGTGAGGATTTCAAAGTTCATTTGGGCCTTGAATGATTACTGGATTCAGAGAGGTGGGAAAAGTGGGGATAAAATTCTAGGCAAGATGAACAGTGGATGCCAAGGTTTAGAGTTGGAATGTGCAAAAGGTGTTGGAGGGACAATCCACTGGCCAACCTACACTGGGTCAGCTTTAACTCTACTGCAGCTCAGAGCTGCATACTCAAGCAATCCACCAACCTCAGCCTCCCTAGTAGCAGGTCGTATAGAGGAGCATCACCATGTTCAGCCAGAATTTTGACTTTTAAGAACTCTAATTTGGAAGAAAAAAAATCTTTGTACCTTCTAGTTACCAGCTGTAATACTTTGGGCAAATCCCTTCACCTCTACAAAATGATGAGGTCAGACTACAGGACCTTTTAGGTCCCTTCCAACTCTAACTCTGGGTTCTTATTACCTACTGTTTTTATCTAATTTTCTTTCTGTGAGATGGTGAATCAATTTCAGGGCTGAGAGTGGACAAAACTGAAAAACAGCAAAATTTGTCCTTGGTCTTCTCCCAAATCTCCTTTCTGCAATTTTCTCCTCCTATCTCTTTAGGTGCTCAATGTCCCAATGTCCCCTGGCTATTCAAAACTCCCCACCACAGAGCTTTCCCAATTCTATTCTCCCTGTAAGTTTTCTTTCCTGCAGACATGTCCTTCCACTTTTCTACCTGGCCTATGAACCATTATCCCAAGCTCTCTGAACTTAGCTGGATCAACTTTTGGAAAGCAACCTTAGGAATGAATTCATGCTAAGCCAATAATGGCTTTTCCTTTCCCTTTGTATTTTAATGGTGAACTCTTGGAAGCATAATGTCTTACTTTCAGATTTGAGAGAGTATTACAGAGAATGGGTAACTAAGAGGAAGTCTGGTACCATGGTGGGGGGGAGGGTGCGCGGGGGACACAATGAACCTGGCTCTGGAAGGGAGGTCACTTAATCTCTCTAGTCCTCAGTTTCCTTATCTGTAAATAGAGGTATTGGACTAGATGACCTCTGGGGTCTTGTCTAGCTCTGGATCTGTGATACTATTGTTGGGCAGGGGGCCCCTCTTTGGTGTCTTCCATATCACGTCAGGAAGACACAGATACTGATGGAGAGGGAAAGGGAGAGAAGTGCATTTGTAAGACCACATGTATTTATTTGTAAGGTCCTGAGGATTGCACATTCCTCCTACAGACTCAGTGACTTAGGAAGACGGATGGAATAATGAAAAGAGTATTGGTTTTGGAATCAGAGGACCTGGATTCAAATCCCTTTGCTCATGATTACTGCTGCATGACCTCAGGCAGGTCACTTGATCTCTGAGCCTCAATTAGCTCCTGAGGTCCCTCCTAGTTCCAGCCCTTAGAAATGTGGCTGTTTCCCCAAACCACTGATCTAAAGACTTTCTGTGTGAGTGGCACCCCAGATCACCATTGATGTTCTAAAGCCCTGCAGTAGTGTCCTGGTGGCTCTCAGCTCACTCTTGGCCAGGGTCTGACTCCAGAGGATCAGGGAAGTCTGGTTCTGGAAACACAGAAAGCCACTGATGCTTGGACAATAGCAAGACAGTAAACTGCCTCTAGCGGCCACTCTGTCAGGGAAGTGAATGAGGGTACTCCCTTTTGGGCAGCTTCATTGTCCCTTCTCCTGCCCACAGGTAGGACACAGGACTGCACTGTGCGGGAGAGGAGAGAAGAGAGCTGAGCAACAGTATCTTCCAAGCCTGACTACATTTCTGAGTTTGAGCATTTCTAGAAAAAAGAGTGGGTGGGAGCAGGGCATAAGTAAAATCCCTAGAGGCTTCAACCGTGACTTACAGGAAAGCCTCAAGTGGGTGGAGAAATGTAAATCTCTTTATTGAAGGAGTAGGGGCACCAGCAACTTCAGCCCAGAGTGTGAGTGTGGTGAGCGCTACTCAGGCATCTGGCCTGTGCACAGACTGGGATCAGAGCCAAGCGAGAGAGACACAGACAGAACGGAGTAAGTAGACCAGTGACTGTTGTCATGCTGCTTCTCAAGAGGAGGAGCTGGGGAGCAAGGAAAGGGCTTGGAGCCGATCAGCCTACCAAGAGTAGGGACCCGAGTTTGCTGAAGCCTGCCTTTTACAGAATACAGCCATGGTTGCTTTGGATAAAGGTGCTCTTTGCGTCTGGGGCTACCCTTTGGCCTTTATCGGGACGAGAGAATGAGAGAGTTGTGCCCAAGCACATGGGAAATTCTGACTTCTGAGAAGGGAGTGAAAACACCCAGGCTTCCGCCTGGAGGGAGGTGTGGACCCAGTGATCAGGGGGCCCCTGCCCTAACTGCGTAGAAAGTTGTCATTCATCTCAGTATCCCATCGTATCAGAAAGAGTTTCCTAGTAGAGGGACAATGGGGCCCGATGTGACAGGGTTGCCTTTACTCTCCGCTGCTGCTGAGGGTAGCCTGCCTCTTTTAATTCTCAGCTGGCTCCTTAGGGGCTAAGATTCAAACTTACTAGGAAGATGCAGTCACCCACCACCAGAACTCCAGTTTTTTTATACTGCGTATTTGGTTCTGCTACATTAAAGCCATGTAATATAGTGGTAGAGTGGAAACAGTTCTGGACTTGGAACCAGAAGACCCAGGTCTGGATCCATTACTTACCACCTATACCAAAGATGACCTATAAAGGCCCTCACTGATAGCTCTAAATCTATGGTCCTATGTTCTATTATGTGATATATGGAACATGTTTCCCATAGTCACAAAGAAAACCTCTAAGGCAGCTATGACACTTACCTGGTCTTGCCTCAAGTGCCAGAGAACCAATGCTGGGCTGCCACCACCCCCTTTCCTGAGAAAAACTCAAAGTAGCATGTGTCAAAGACAGGACTTGAACCCATGTCTTTCTGGTTTTGAGACCAGCTCTCTACTCACTATGCCATGCTACCTCTCCCATTTTCAAGGATACTGGGTTTTAAATAGAATTTAAGTATTGAAACACATTCAAATATATTTTATAAGGAACCACTTTGAAGAATGTGCCAAGTGATAATGCAAGGTGTTAAATCAAAATGAAAATAAATCACCAGATCAGAATTACATTTTGATATTTGGAGACTTAGCTGTGAAAATATATAGGAAAAATGAGCTGACAGTTTAAAGGAAAGGCCAAGAACGGGGAAATTCTTCATGGAACTCAGACTTAGATGGGGAAAAGAGAAACAATAAATACCCAACTGCTTGCTGGATAGAATTAGATCACCCTCAAAGAGTTTAAAATCATACAATGGGAAAAAGACAGATAACTATAAAATGAATATAAATTTATATTGGTGAAGACAATAATTTTGAGTGCAAGAGGTGGAGAGGATATTAGATGGTTGATTTTAATCATTGAAAGCTTCCTGGAGGAGTTGGTGATTAAGCTTCAAATTGAAGGCAGGGAAGGATGTGGTTTGGGGGCCAGTAGATGAAGGCTGTTCCATGAATTTGGGGTGATTCAGGTAAAGAGTCTGTTGTCAGGCTTAAGTGGACTATTCATATCCCTGTACTGAAAGTATTCCTTCCTTCCTTTAATAGAGGAGTGAAAATGGAAAGAAAAGACTGCTGCCAAAAATAAGGATGTATGGCTCTCCTCAAAATTGGGGAGGGGGCATCAAATGTCACAACTATTGACAAAATTCAATCAATCAACCAATATACATTTATCAGGTACCTGCTATATGCAAGAATTGATGCTTAGCAGCTGGGGTTACAAAAAGAGGCAGTGGACAAATTCCTGCCCTCAAGGAGAGGAAACAATATATACAAAGCAAACTATTTACAGAATAAATAGGAAATAATTAACACAGGGAAGGCACTAGAATTAAGAGGGATTGGGAAAGGTTTCTTGTGAAAGATAGGATTGTAGTTGGGACTTAAAGGAAGCCAGGGAAGACAGTAGGTAGAGTTGAGGAAAGAGGGTATTACAGACCTGGAGACCAGCCAGAGAAAATGCCCTGGCCCAAAATTCAAATTTAAAAATTCAAATAAAATTATATTTATTTCTGAATTTATTTTAAGGTGTTATTTTAAATTTATTTGGAGGGAAATTTGGGAGAGTTTAGGTGAATCCCTGCCTTTACTCTGCCATCTTTGTTCCACCTCCAATAAAATTCTATTTGCATCCTCTTTTAGATTATGTCTCAGTGGAATCAAGTTCAACAACTGGAAATCAAGTTTTTGGAGCAAGTAGATCAATTCTATGATGATACTTTCCCCATGGAAGTTAGACATCTCCTGGCCCAATGGATTGAAGGCCAGGATTGGTAGGTTCAAACATTTTTGTTGTTCTTAGAGATTGATATATAAAGGCTCTATTTTCTATCCGTATGAGTTTCTGGTATGGTCTGTTTATGAACTCTAAAAATGAAGTTTGTTGCATCTTTTTAAGCTTAAAAAAGACTTCTCACTTATTTAGAATGTGGTATATTGTTTTTTGAGAGTTTCATCCAACGTGTACAGAAAATTAATAGTAACAAGATTCCAACTGCTTTAATTTTCAAGGTAAAATTGAATAATTGCCTCAGTGGTTTGCTTGCTAAAAAAAACCTGAAGAATAAAATAATTTTTTTATTGTTGGCCACAAATGTCATTTCATCAGAAAATAGACTTTCTCATAAAGTACATGATTTTCCTAAAGCCTGGTGCCTTCTTGGGGAAAGATGAAGAGATTCTGAAAAGCAACTTTTCACCTAGCCAAGTTTTTGTTGTTGTTCAATTGTTTTTAGTTGTGTTTGATTCTTCATGATCCCTTTGAAGTTTTCTTGGCAAAGATACTGGAGTGGTTTGCCATTTCCTTTTCCAGATGAGGAAACCAAGGTAAATAAGGTTAAGTGACTTGTCCTGGGTCACACAGCTAATAAGCATTTGAGGCCAGATTTGATGAGTCTTCCTGATTCCAGTCCCAGCACTCTATATACAGTGCACCACCTAGCTGCCCCAACTATGGGTAGTTAATTAGCAAAATGCAGATCTATCACCTCATTTTAAGAGTAATTTTGAAAAGGCAAAGGGAAAAGACAGAAAAGAAAAAAAAAAAAAAAATCTTTGGAAAAAATGGCCAATGGCCTGACATATTTTTCTCCCAAAACTACTTAAGATTCTTAATATTGATTCATTGACTTTGTTATTTGCCTGGGGCAAAGAATTATTTAAGACGCCATGATTGTTATCCATACTTAGTATGTTGTTATGCTAGTTGGGCTTATATCACATCTTTGATGTCAGGTGCTATAATACTTTATACAAGGGTCCCATTGGCTGCTTCCTTTTTCCGTGTGGCATTGATGGTCTACCATAGTGTTAACGTAAACAAGAGATGACCAAATACAGTTAAGCTTTTTTTCCACCTGACTTGAAATTTAAAATTCTATGAAAGGCAAGCAGCTAAGCAAATGAATTTTTCAAAAAGAGTTGATGTTTTTCTGTTGTGCCAAGCAGCCCATGCAAACTCAATCATGGCTAAATAATATCTAATAATAGCTTACTTTTTAACAGGGAAGCAGCTTCAAACAATGAAACCATGGCAACGATTCTCTTACAAAACTTGTTACTGCAGCTGGACGAGCAGCTGGGTCGAGTTGCCCAAGAGAAGAACCTGCTCTTGATACATAATTTAAAAAGAATCAGGAAATTGCTTCAGGTGAGAGCATCTGCCCTAATTCTCCTGATGGATATTTGGATTAAGTGTCGTTGTGAGTTTAAAAGTCAGAAATGGTTTTTTGAATAGAATTTTACTGGGATCCCATGATATAACACAGATGCGGTTTTACACTTGGCTTTTATTTTTTTAATTTACTTTATTGGCTTAATTTTTTGTGGATCTAACTGATGGTGTGTGACTATAGCTAGCTAGTTAGGACTTACCTGAGGTAGGACGAGGCCTAGCATTAAAAAAAAGTTAATGTTTCCTATATTCCCAGAGAGAGCTGGGAAAAAGAACTGATATGTGCCAGGCAAGGTAGAATATTGTTATTATGCATTTATATATCCATATATAATACTTGAAGATTTACAAATCTCTTTAGAAATAGTATCTCCTCATTTGATCCTCACAACTCTGGAAGGCAGATGCTGTTATTATCCCTGTTGTATAGATCAGGAAGCTGAGGCAGACAGAGTTTAAGTAACTTGTCCAGGATCACACAACTAGGAAGTGTCTGAGGCTGGAGATCTGCAAGGATTCTTATTACCAGTTCCTTTCATTGTCAAGTAGTGGGGAGTCCCTAAACTTTGACTCTAACATCACAGTCTTGGATGTGCTTATAGAAGAGGCAGAAATACCACTAAGGACAACAAAGATGGAAAAGCCAGCTAGGTGATCTTTGAAGGAAACTGAGGATTCTGTGAGGTATAAATGAGGACGGTGTTCCAGGCATGGGGAAACAGCTTGGGCAAAGACGTGGGGGAAGGAGATGGATATTCTATACACAGAACAGCAAATAGACTGGTTTGGCTGGAATAACAAGAACAAAAACAACAATCAGCATTTATATAGTGCCTACTACGTGCTAGGCACTATATTAGGCCTTCATAAATATTATGTCATTTGATCCTCACAATAACTGGGGGGGGGCAGATGCTATTATTATCACCATTTTACATTTGGAGAAACTGAGGCAAACTTGGCCCAGGTCACACAGGAATGTAGGCTTCATGAGGAGGAGGAATGTACAGCAAGCCTGAAAAGGTAAGCTAGAATCGGATTGTGAAAAGCGTTAAAAACCAGAGTTAAGAAGGAGCTACTCAAGTTTCTTGTCACTCGAGGGGGTGACATGGTCAGAGCTATACTTTAGGATCAATTGGACTGGAAAAGAATAGATTGGAGAAGAAAAGGGTGATACAGGGAGACCAATCAGGAGGCTGTTAAAATAGTCTGGACTAGAGATGAGCTAGGGCTGGGGCTACATGAATGGAGATAAGGTTACTAACGTGATAGATACTGAGTAGGTAGAATTAACAAAACTTCACAACTTTTGATTTGATATTTGGGAAAAGGGAGAGGGAAGAGGTGAGGGTGGCTCTGAAGGATGGTGGGGCCCTCAGAAAGAGAGGGAAGTTGGAGGACAAAAAAGTGCAGTGCAGTATAGTCTTTTTTTTTATTATTGAAATTTTAAAAAATTTTTTAAAAATTAATTTATTTTGATTTATCAACAATCACTTCCATATGCTTTTGAGTTGAAAATGTTTCTCCCCCTTCCTCCCCCCCACCCTCCCCAAGATGGCGCACAATCTGATATAGGCTTTACATTTACATACCCATTAAACATATTTTCACATTAGTGAAGTTGTAAGTAAAAATTAAAACCAATAGGAGGAACCATCAGAAAGGTGAAACAGAACTCAACAGGAGGTAAAAATAAGTGATAGCGATTCGGCTTCCATAGTTCTTTCTTTGGATGTGGACAGCATTTTCCATCCCAAGGCCTCTGAAGATGTCTTAGATCCTCGTAATGCTGAGAAGGGTTCAGTTTAACAATCTTAGTCATTGCATAACATGGCTGTTATTGTGTACAAAGTCCTCTTGGTTCTGCTCACTTCACTCAGCATCAGACCATATAAGTCTTTCCAGGTTTTTCCGAAGTCAGCCTGTTCATCATTTCTTATAGCACAATAGTATTCCATTACATTCATATACCACAACTTGCTCAGCCATTCCCCAATTGATGGACATCCTCTCCATTTCCAATTCTTTGCCACCACAAAAAGAGCTGCTATGAATATTTTTGTACATGTGGGTCCTTTCCCCATTTGTTTGATTTCTTTGGGATATAGCCCTAGAAGTGCTATTGCTGGATCAAAGGGTATGCACATTTTTGTAGCCCTTTGGGCACAGTTCCAAATTGTTCTCCAAAATGGTTGGATCATTTCACAACTCCACCAACAATGCATTAGCGTTCCAATTTTCCCACATCTTCTCCAACATTTATCATTTTCCTGTTTTGTCATGTTGGCCAATCTGATAGGTGTGATGTGGTACCTCAGAGTTGTTTTGATTTGCAAGTGCAGTACAGTCTTACAAAAGGCATACGAAGGTACATGTCTATGTATGTGTATGATAATAGGTATCTAAGTATAGGTATGTGTATGCATGTCTCTATATGTTTGTGCAGGTGTGCATATATGTGTGTGTATGTTGTATACTTAATTATAGCCTTCTTGAGGGAGATGGGGAGGAAGGGGGAAAAAGAACAAAGTAAAAAGTGCACAGCAGAGAACAAAAAAAAAATCACAAGAAGGCAAAGAAAAGATGGACAGTTCTGAATACGATGTGTAATATTTATTATGTGGGGTTTTGAAATGAAAATTTGTTTCTGTGTATTTTGAATCACCTCTTACATTCTGGCAATGCTTTCTTTTCTATGTTCCAATTCGTCCAAGCTAATTTTCCTAGAACACTGCTACTAACATATAATGCCAATCAACAACAACAACAAAAAAATTTAAGTGTTCAATAATACCAACTAGGTGATAAAAGGGGATAGAGCTGAGTGCCTAGCCCTAGAGTCAGGAAGACCTGAGTTCAAATCTGGCCTCAGACACTAGCTGTGTGACCCTGGGCAAGTCATTTAAACTCTGTTTGCCTCAGTTTCCTCATCTGTAAAATGAGCTGGAAAAGAAAAGAGCAAACCGCTCCAGTATCTTTGCCAAGAAAACCCCAAATAGGGTCATGAGGAGTCAGACATGACTGAAAATGACTAGACAATAACAACAAAAATAACTATTATTATTAATGACATTTACATAGTACTTTTATGCATATTATCTCATCTTATCTCCACAACAACCCAGTAGGTGCTATTATTATCCCCATTCTACTGATAACTTAACTGAGACTGACATTGACTATGGTCACACAGTTAGTAATGGTCTGAAGTAGAATTTTCTCCGAGGTCTTCCTGACTCCTAGGCCAGTGCCACCTAGCTGACTTTACACTGTGCTGGTGCTCAAGAACTTGGATTGACTTCCTTCTAATTTCCCAGTCTGGAATGTCCTCCCTCTTTCCTCCCTCCTTCCTGCGTAGCCAACCTAAGCATAATATGAAACCCAACACTTGTGTTACCTCATCCATGAAATCTTTCCTAGCTCCGGCAACCAGAATGGGTCCCTAGATCTGTCACAAACCCAACTCGTGGCATAAAAGGAGTCCTAAAGTGATTGGGATGTCAGTTAGTGGTGAGTGGGTGGGGACATTTCCTCGTGGTGAAAGACAGAGACCCCAAAATGCCAAATGGCTAGCTATGGGGAGGATCTCTCTTCCTTCTCTCGAGAAGTTGGACCATTTGGTAGATACCTATTTAAGCTAATTCTTGTAAACCATAATAACAATAGCTGGCAATTATACAGCTCATTAAACTTTACAAGGAGAAGGAAATGGCAAACTATTCCAGTATCGTTGCCAAGAAAACCCATTATGGGGTCATGAAGAGTTGGACGTGACTGAAAATGAGTGAACAGCAACAAAATTTACAGAACATTTTACATGTTATCTAATTTGACCCTCACAACAACCCTGAGAAGTAGTTATTATTATCCCTATTTTACAGATGAGGAAACTGAGGTTGGAAGAGATTAAATGACTTGTCCAGAATCACATAGTTATTAAGTGTCTGAGGTAGGATTTGAACTCAGGTCTTTCTGGCTTCAAGTCCAACACTTAGCTTGCACCACATTTAGATGCCTAGATCCTAAGCTAGTTGTTTCTTTACATTGGGCATCCAAGAAGCCTGATTCTTGGTGAGGTCGGACTGGAGGGGTAACGCCCAAAACAATCTGATCCGTGTTTTGTAAAAGGGGACTTAAAGAGAGCTGGTGATATTTTAGAGCTGGAAGGGACCTTACAGGTAAGGTTGTCCAGATGCTTACTTTTACAAATGAAAGTGAAGCCCTAGAGAGAAGTGACTTTCTCATGTTCGCAGTGGAAGTCTCATTCAACTCTTAATGAAATTGAGTCTGAGTTAAAGTCAAATGGAGCCTAAATTTCATAAGCTGACATGACTCTTAGAGTTGGAAGAGACTTTACAAGCCACCTTTTCCAACTGCTTCATTTTGCACAGGAGAAAACAGAGGCTCAGAGTTGGTGTCAGAAGAGGAGTTAGAACCCGTTCTCCAGACTCTCATCCAGGTTGTTTTAGTCGGGTTGTTAAATTTGCCAACTCCTTCCACCATATCCTGGGAACATGGAGGTGCAAAAAGCCCGTTCACATATAAAGTCTTGTGACTTAGGCCAAGAAGCTAAATAGGTTGGAGGGCCTTGGTGTACCTTGGCCTTCATGCTCATCTCTACTCTCTCTTCTTTTCTTCTTTGCTCTTTGGGAAAGTTTAAGCAGTTATCAGAGGGCTACATTTTCATGGGTGAAAAAATTCCAGGTAGAGAGGAGACAGAGGCATTCTCATGATACTATCCCTATTTTGCCCCACTGTATGTGTCCAGGCCAAGACAGACCATGCTGAGGTGGTGGAACATTTGAAGGCCTGAGTATTTCTCCTTCCCTGTATTCCCCTGTAAGGGCAAGGGAACCCACTCTATGGGTGGCCCATTATACTTTCAACCAGGCCCCCATCCTGGGAAGTATGAGAATTCAGGGAAACAGAACAAAGAGAAACAGAGACAATCACCTAGACTGGAAAAATAAAGCTTTCTAGTAGGTCAGAGGCACCTATCAGAGGTGGGTGTGAATGTAAAATAGCAATTGTTTCTGTTTTGGCCAGAATCCCTGAGGGTCTTCCCTTCCCAAATTGATTTTTTTTAATAGCTAAAAGAGGTCATTCTTTACCTCCTTTCTTTCATTTTTTTTTTCTTGCTAAGTAAGCAATGGGGTTAAGTGACTTGCCCAAGGTCACTCATCTAGTAAGTGTTATGTGTCTGAGGCCAGATTTGAACTTGGGTCCTCCTGAATCCAGGGTTGCTGCTCTATCCACTGTGGCGCCTAGCTGCCCCTTTACCTCCTTTCTTACCTACCCTTAAATGGATGTTGCCTCAGTTGAACTGAGACCTGTTTAAAGGACCTTAGCTTAAAAAGGCCAAGATCACTACATCCAGAGCCATCTCCAGTCCTCCTGATCTATATCTGGCCACTGGATATGGATGGCTCTGGAGAAGAAAGTGAGGCTGGTGACTTTGCATAGCCCTGCCTCACTTAAATCCAATTCACTTGCATGTCATGGCATCACCTTCCTGATGTTTTGGTCCTCTTCCAGAAGGAAGGACAAACAACAATCATAGATGGGTGAGATAAAGGAAGGTAGGGTGGGGCCTAGTTAGTTGCTGTGTTCCTACCTCACCCCAGGCAGTGAGAAGCTCTATAAAGTGGTCTTTTGCTAACTACTTTCTCACTGAAGGACCAGGGCCCTGGGACTGAAATGGAGCCCATTCCTATCTCAAAGCTGAGACACAGTTTGGGTCCACTCAGTCTAGGCTGTCCATGGCACCATCTCCCGAAACACAGCTCCACCTCCAACCCAACACCAGTCTCTACCCCACCCAACAAAGCCACATCACACCACCAGGTCCCACCCCTGCGTCCTCAGAGGAATATACTTGCTTTTCTGTGGTCCTTTAAATCTCCCACACTGAGGCAAACTTCTCACCCTAGGGCCAGGCCCTGTGTCCTACTTACAATTCTGTTCTTCACACCTTTCTTTAAACTCCAGACAACTGCTTAAGGGTAGAGACCATAGATAAGGGCATACTTCTTTTTTATCTCTTAAAGAGTTTTTGTTGGCAGAAGATTTGCTTTTGATCTAGTATTTCTGAAGATTTCATATCATAAAAGACAATTTTGAAATTAGCACAGTGCCTGACTCAAAGTAGGTATTTGATAAATGTTTATTGACTGATAAATTAATTTATATGAATAAGTATTATTTTCCCCTTATCAAAATGTCAATGATCTTTTCCTTCTCTAATTTACATTTTTTTTATCACCTGGGATTTTAAGCAATGTTAACTGCTACTAACAACAACCAAAAATGGCATATAATATTGTTTTCAGGGATTGAAAATAAACAAATCTAGGATGTATTTATTTTGCTTTTTTGGAAGGTGATGCATTTTCCTCAATATTACTAAGTCACTGAGTAGTCCACCAAAATTGCATTGTTTAATGCATTAGATTCATGTGTTTTCCTTCGAATGGATTAGCATGAGAGTCTATCTGTAAAGTACATGTATTTTGAGGTGTCAACTATTAGACAATGAATTATTTATAAAAGCAATGTTGTAAACATTAGTCTGACTATAATCTTAATTCTGATCTTTAAGATAAAAAGATTTCTACCTTTAAAATGATCTCTGGACATTTCCATCACAAAAAAAATTATGCTTTGTTAATATCAAAGCAGATGGTCAATTACTTTTTTTTTTTTAATGTAAAGCTTGTAATAGAAATGCTAACCATAGGTTAAATAGGACTTTCACTATTCAAGTTGACTGCTGACGGTAGTTCTCATTTCAATTTTTGTACGATGATGTACCAAATACCTTCATGTTGTACTTACCTTCTGTTTCCTATGCATAGTTA
The DNA here is from genome assembly GCF_003287225.1 of Phascolarctos cinereus. NCBI lineage: Eukaryota > Metazoa > Chordata > Mammalia > Diprotodontia > Phascolarctidae > Phascolarctos > Phascolarctos cinereus. The sequence continues at coordinate 193,483,194 of NW_027556098.1, forward strand.
GCTTATCAGGGCTAGGCTAGGGGTGGGGAACCTGTGGCTTTGAGGCTATATGCGGCCTCTAGGTCCTTGGGTGTGACTTTTTGACTGAGTCCAAGTTTTACAGAACAAATCCTTTTATTAAGGGGATTTGTTCTGTGAAGTTTGGATTCAGTTAAAGGGACACACTTGAGGACCTAGAGGGCCACATGTAGCCTTGAGGCTGCAGGTTCCCCACCCCTGGCCTAGGCTATCCTTCGACATCACTATTGTAGGTCTAGAACACTGTGACTGGCTTCTTTCTCCCATGGAAAAAAAAATTAATGACAACTATCTTAATTTCTAGGAGGGGAGATTCAGAGCTGATCCTCAGCAAAATTTTGAAGTAAGCAAAGTTAGACTTTGGCCTCCTTCTCCTATTCCTTTCTGGGCCCCTCTCTTCTTCCTGCTTCTCCCTCTATTCTCCCAACCCACCCCTGAAATAAACAATCTTTCTCCAAGGAACTCAGTGGCCTCCTGCTGCCATGTGAGTGCCTCATTCTGGCACTTTACTACTATAAAAGATTCATCCTAGGCCATGGACCCTCAAACTTCAGCTTTCTAAGGAATCAGTTCTTTCTATGAACTGACCCTATTAATAGGGGTGCTAATAGGTGGCCTATCAGGTGTTCATATTTTTGGCAGATGGGGATGTTCCAGGAAGAGTTATTATAGCTAAAAATTAAATACCAGATGACTTTCCATTGTTCGAAATGCCTAGTTGCCCTGGGAGTTATGACTTCTCAAGTTATCAACATGGCAAAAGTACAAAGAGCCATTTTTTACTTCAGACCAACTTGCACAACACAAAACACATGGCCTCATTTCTTCAAGTAAGAAACCAATCAGGCTCAGTTCCATAGTTCCTTACAGATGGACTCTTGCAGTAAGAAATGAATGAAGAAGAGATACAGACAAAAAAACCCTACATATTTGTTTTGTAAGTCCTCTGATAAATCTGTATGGATATGGTTAAGAATTGAGAGATGAAATAATTCAGCAGTACTGACATTAAAAATGGAGTGCTTTATTGAGTAATGAGAAGATTCACAAATCTTGTTGGTTCTGTCACGTGTAATATTACCTTAAAGTGATTTCAGTATCAGAATCAATTCTGGGTTGCCAAACATAGCTTCGCACCAATGCTTTCACTAGGCATTTCTCAAATGCCCTAAATATAATAGAAACCAAATAACTAAAGAGACAAAAAACCATGAAGAACTATCTTCAGGAATAATAAAGGCTAATTCATCATAAAAGCATTCTTTATGGGCAGATAATGAAATGAATCTAGGTTTAGAAACTAATTTAGACCTTTCATAACTTATAACTTGAATTATTCAGGCATTTTCTCTTCTGTAAATCCTCTCTACACTCATTCCCAGATACAAGTTAATCTGGGGTTCCATGTATTGAATTGTTCAGTTTGACCAGCCTCAAGAGGCTGTCCCCCATGTCTAGAATATTCTTCCTGCTCTATTCTGACTACCGACCTCCCTGGCTTTCTTTTAAGTCCCAACAAAAATCCCACAATCTACTGGAACATCTTTTAATTCTAGTGCCTTCTCTCTTTTAATTATTTTCTATTCATGTGGTATTTAACTTGCTTTGTATATATTTGCTTGCATATTGTTTTCTCTATCAGAGAGTCTTTTTTTAACCCAAAGTCTTGAATTCACATTTCTCTTCTTATACTTATATACTTGATGCATTGAAATCATGTAGATTTGCAAAAGGAAGGAAAAGATAGATTCTTGAAACCTGAAATTAAGCCCTGGGAAAACAAAAGAATAGTAAATTAAAAGATGGTTTGTGAGCAAGTAGGAAAGAGCAGTTATTATTGGGAACCACTAACTTGGCATGTGATGTTGAACACATCATTTCATCCCCATAGAACTTTATTTTCTTGAAGATAAAATGAGAAGATTGGATTAAATTATTTCTAAGATCTATTCAAATGCTACAATTTTCTTTTTGGGTCTTGGGTTTAAAAACAAAACAAAACAGGAGCTTTGTTACTCATTTGTTAAGACCCTGTCCAGATAAAAATCTATACTTCTATGATTCCCTGGTTTATTTTTCAAAAACTGTTTTTTGCTAGAAGCTTTTTTCAGCTCCTTCAGTTTTCAAGTTGAAGATTTGCACTTTATGCCTCCAAAAATATTTATTAGAAGCATCTTATTTGGGATTTTCTCCATTCTTTGGGATTTCCATAAGTATCCCCATTCCCCCATGTAATGGTTCATGGAAAAGTATCTTGAAATCTAATTAAACTATGATTGGCTCATGGATACCTTTCCTCCTCAACTCTTTGTCAAATTAAATGAATCTCTAGTTGGTATAGTATGGGAGTGTTTGAGCTAAAGGGACTTTCCTTTCAGTCATTATTCTCAACAGTCTACCTGGGCCCTCCCTTGTAGGGAGAAGAAGGAAAAGGAATGTTGGAACACTCTAGGTCCCTGTAGTAAATGGGTGAGGTAGGAACAGAGAAAAGTGGGCAGAACATAAAGGTGCTCAGTGGATTCCCTTGTATCTGTTACCAATAAAAAAGCCAGGTGACTAGACCCGCCTCCATATCCAGCAGAGAGGGTAATTACGAGGTATCTTGACAAGGACTTGGTGGCTTGGTTTAACTCAGGGCAGTCCTATCTTCTAAGATCAAATGGAAAAGTAGTGGCAGAGCAGGGTAAGGGGAGGGAAGGTGACATTAGGCTCCAGTCAGGAAAATAATGGACGTGAGATCAACAGAACAGTGGCTAAGTTCTTCCAACTCCTTCCTTTGTCCTACTATGGGACTGGGTTGAGAAAGCCACAAACTCTGCTTGATTTGACTTTAATGCTAATTAGCTATTTATTAATGCCTAATTACAATGCATAACAAAAATAATGTGCCAAATTAACTTTGTATCGTTTTATTCTGAGACCTAACTTTGTTCACACATGCTCTAGATCTTCATAGCTTATTTCTTATGCAGCATTGTCATCAGTTCAGAGAGAAGTTTTAAGTTTAAATGCTTCAGTCATTTTTTATTTATAATTGTACTTTATTTTTAACATTCATTTTTTAGAAACTTTGAGCTCCAAATTTTCTTTCTCTCTCCAGTCTCTCTCCTACCCATGTAGAAAGCAAGCAACATGATATAAATTATGCATGTGAAGTCATGTAAAACATCTTTCCATATTAACCATGTTGAAAAAAAAGCAGGAAAAATAAAGTGAAAAAAGTATGCTTCAGAATACACTCAGAATTCATCAGTTCTCTCACTAGATGTAGCTAACATTTTTCATCATAAGTCCTTTGGAATTGTCTTGGATCATTGTATTGATGAGATTAGCTATCTTTCATAATAATTATTATTACAATATTGCTATTACTGTGTCCAATCTTTTCCTGGTTTCTGCTCACTTCATTTTGCATCATTTCTTATAAGTCTTCCCAGGTTTTTCTGAAACCATATGCCTCATCATTTCTTATAGCACAATTATTCTATTACAATGCTATATCATGACTTGTTCAGCCATTCCCCAGTTAATGGGTATCCCCTCAATTTCCAATTCTTTGCCACCAAAAAAGAGTTTCTATAAATATTTTTGTACCTATAGGTCCTTTTCCTTTTTCTTTGATTTCTTTGGAATATAGACCTAGTAGTGGTATTGTTGGGTCAAAGGGTATGCACAATTCTATAGAGCTTTGGACGTAGTTCCAAAGTGTTCTCCAAAGTGATCAGACCAGCTCATAACTCAGGTCATTAGTGTCCCAATTTTTCCACAACCTCTTTAGCATTTGTCATCTTACTTTTCTATTATGTTAGCCAATCCGATAGATGTGAGGTGGGACCTCATAATTGTTTTAACTTGCATTTGTCTAATCAATAGTTATTTAGAGCATTTGTATATGACTATTGATGGCTTTGATTTCTTCTTCTGAAAACTGCTTGTTTATATCCTTTCACCATTTATAAATTATTCTTATAAATTTGGTTCAAATCCATATATATTTGAGAAATGAGGCCTTTGTCAGAGAAACATGCTGCAATCCCTCCACCCCCAGTTTCCTACATTCCTTCTAATTTTGGCTGCATTGGTTTTATTTGCACAAAACCTTTTAAATTTCATTTAATTAAAATTATCCATTTTCCTTCCTGTGATATTATTTATCTCTTGTTTGGTCATAAACTCTTCTCTTATCTACAAATCTGACAGGTAAACTTTCTGTGCTCCCCTAATTTGCTTATGATATCCCCTTTTATGCCTAATTCATGTACCAATTTTGATCTTATCTTGCTATTCAGTGTGAAATATTGGTCTGTGCTTAGTTTCTGCCAAACTGCTTTCAAGTTTTCCCAGTAATTTTTGTCCAAATAGTGAGTTCTTGCCCCCAAAATTGGATCTTTGAGTTTATCAAACAGTAGATTACTATGGTCATTGCAACTATGTATTGTATACCTAATCTATTTGAGCAATAAGATCCATCACTCTATTTCTTAGCCAGTACCAGATTGTTTTAATTACATTTTGTAATAGAGTTCAAAATCTGGTGCTGCTGGGCTGCCTTCTTTCACATTTTAAAAAAATTCCATTGATATTCTTGACCTTTTGTTTTTCAGATGAATTTTTTTTAGCTCTATAAAATAATTCTTTGGTAATTTGATTGGTATGACACTGAATAAGTGAATTAGTTTAGACATAATTATCATTTTTACTATATTGTATCAGCCTACCCATGAGTAACTCATATTTCTCCAATTGTGCAGATCAGTATTTGTGTGAAAAGTGTCTTATAATTATATTCATATGGTTCCTTGGTTTGTCTTGGAAAGTTGACTCCTAAGTGTTTCATATTATCTGCACCTATTTTAAATGGAATTTCTCTTTCTATCTCTTCCTACAAGGTTTTGTTAGTAATATGTATGTGTGTGTGTGTGTGTGTGTGTGTATAAATGCTGATGATTTATGATTTATTTGGGTTTATTTTATATCTTGAAACTGCTACAGTTGTGAATTGTTTCAACTAGTTCTTTTAGCTGATTCTCTGAGGTTCTCTAAGTACACCATCATTTTGTTTGCAAAGAGTGATAGTTTTGTTTCCTTGTTGCCTATTCTTATTCCTTCATTTTCTTTTTGTGTATGTGTGTGTGTGTTATTTCTATTGCTAGCATTTCTAGTACAATATTGAATAATAGTGGTGATAATGAACACCCTTGCTTTACCCCTGCTCTTAGTAGGAAGGCTTCTAGTTTATCACCATTACAAATATTGTGTGCTCTTGGTTTTAGATAAATATTACTTATCATTCTAAGAAAGGCACCATTTATTCCTATGCTTTTGGTGTTTTTGAGAGTCTTGTGGGGCAGCTAGGTGGCTCAGTGGATAGAGCACCACCTTGGATTCAGGAGGACCTGAGTTCAAATTCAGCCTCAGACACATAACACTTACTAGCTGTGTGACCCTGGGCAAGTCACTTAATCCCATTGCCTAGCCAAAAAAAGAGAGAGAGAGAGAGAGAGAGAGAGAGAGAGAGAGAGAGAGAGAGAGAGAGAGAGAGAGAGAGAAAGAGAGAGAGAGAGAGAGAGAGAGAGAGAGAGACAGTCTTGTATTTTATCAAAATATTTTTATTCATCTAATGATATAATCACATGATTTTTGTTATTTTTATAATTGATACCTTCAGTCATTTTTTAAAAAATAGATAATATAGAGCTTCTACCTTCTGGAATTCTACTTTGTGAATGAAAAGTTATAATCATTTTTAGGCATAGAACATGAAAGCAAAAAGGACCCTGAAAACCCTCCAGCATTATATTTAAAATACACAGCATAATGGTTTCTGATTGCTTATAAATGCTTGAATTGGAAATAAATGGGTCTACTACAGTTGGTGATGCCTATATAATGAGGTTCAAATTTCAAGTTAGAAATAAAAACAAGGTGACTAAAAATAATCTAGGGAGATTCAAACTACCTCAACTTTTAAAATATTTTTCTAGGGAGCAATACATTAGATCACAGGATTTAGAGCTAGGAGTGACTGTAGAGGTCATTTAGTACAACCTCCTCAGTTTATAAATGAGGAAAATAAGGCCTAGACCCCAGGTTGTCTGATGTCACATCCAATGCACTTGGCATTGTACCATACAGTTTCTTGCCTTACCATCTCAAACTCTTCAGTGGGCAGTCAAGCCCTTCCATTCTTTGACCCTATGTTACCTATATAGCCTTTTCGCCCAATCTTCCCTAACATTAACTTTCAGCCAGAGAGAAGGTTAATCTCATAATAAATATCATATTTAATTAATTATTTCTAATTAATTAATCTCTTTAAATGTACTACATTCAGTTCATTTCCATGTCTTTTACACATGTTGCTCTCTCTCACCTTTCTCCTCTTTCTACCTGTCCAAATTCTCCCCATCTGGCAAATGCCCAGATCAAATCTTACCTTCTCCACAAAGCCTTCAAAAATGCCTCAGGTTCACATCTCTATTTCCTTTCTTTGAACCCTTTTAAGCATTTATGAAAACTATACCATTTGACCCTTGATTTTATAATGCTAAATTATAAAATGTAAAATTATAAAGTGATATTCCTAAAGTATGGGTCTGCCTATATCATTCCCTTGTTCTTCAATAAACTCCAGCGGCTTCCTGATGCCTCTCTAGTGTCAGATATAAACTCCTCTGCTTGACATTTAAAGCTCTTCACCATCTGGCTACCTTTTCAGTTTCATAACACCTCACTCCCTTCATACAATGCTATCCAAACTGGCGTCCATGTCTAATTCTGACACATGACATTACCTTTCCTCTATCTTTGCCTTTGTCCCTTAAGCCCATGTGACACCAGTTTCAATAGTCTCACTGAAGGTGTTGTCACACGAGGAATGCATTAGCTCCTCACTTGGTTTCTTAAAAGCTCAGCTGTCTTCATAGTTCAGCCAAGTGTCACCATTTACAGAATGATCCACCTCCCACCCCCCAAGGTATTAGTGCCTACTCCCACTGAGTCTACAAAGAATAGTAGCAATATTGAATAGGCTAGGTGGCTGTAGGTATCATGGCTACCTTCCTTTAGCTCAGATAATTAAAATGTGACTGTTTAACATTAAAAACTGTTTCATTAAATTTGATGGTTACATTTGACTGTTAAACATTACTTTTTGACAGAATATAACATACAAAAACTTATGCTATGTAATAAAAAGACATAACAGAACTGTGCTGATGAATGTTTAACAACTAGGTCTCCAAAAATACAAGAAACAATTTTAAGATTAATCAGTATTATTAACATTTTCTATATCACTTTCTAAGTCAATAAAATAATCCACAAAACAATAAATCAAGCCTTGATTTGTAGCGTTTGACAATTTTCAAGGTGCAAATGCTTACACTGAAAATTTAACAACTACTGACTCCAGAACATCCCTGATATACGTACACACACATGCATATATATGTATATGTTATTTATATATATATATTATATATATATATATATACACACACATACACACATCTATATGTATACATATACATAGATGCATACATACATGGCATTAAAAAACACTTTCCTAAAGTTATTTTAGGAGCTTGATGGCATTTTTTTGCTGTAACCCTCCATTCTACCAAGCTAGATGCCTTAGTCTTCAATATGATATTTAAGGCTAAGGGGAACTATGCTATAATCCTGCATATGATACATAATAAATCATAAATTTATAACTAATTGAAGCTGCATCATTCCTCAGGAGACCTTTAAACAAGATGTGTTTTTTAGTGTTTGGGTGATAAGAGATTGTAGCTTGGGTAGTGGTCTTTCTATAGTCATTAACAGCCCATCTTTAAAAAAAAAAAGGGAAAAGAAAACAACCAAACCCTCCATTCATTACAACACGTGACTCATGTAACAGAGTGCTAGCTCTGTGGTTAGTAACCACAAGCAAAGTTTGAATCAAGAAGACCATCAGGGAAAACTTAGAAGGGGGGCAGAAGCAAGAGAAAAAAAAAGACCTATCTCTTAATACCTTGACTTCTTTCTCTGAAGACATTTTTTGATTGACTGAAAATAAGAGCTAAAATAGAAATCTATGACTATTTAAAAGTTGAAATGTTTTGCTTTTGCTCAAGCCTGCAACTCACCTGCTGATGTTGCGTTCATCAGCTGTGATAGAACGTTTAATATATCAAGCTACAGTGCTGAATGTTTAACAAAGTTGAGAATTTAAAAATGTATTACCTTTGCAATTTTGCGTTGTTTTCTAATGGTAAGACAGGAGAGGAGAAGTTGGTCTGACTAAGTCTGACTTTTTGAAGTTAGAGTACGTCTGACCTTAGTTTCTTACTCAAGCAACTTTCTCAGTTCACTCCTCTTCCTTCCCTTCGGCATACCACACACAAAAAGAATTATGGGGCCTGACCTCAATATAAGACATAAAAATTATTTCATTTAGCTGCTCTATATTAACACTCAAAGTGTACTGAGTCGAAGACTCAGTTGAATTCTAGTTTATTAGAAAGTACATGGGCGTCAACCACATAAAAACAAATCTTTTACCAAAAGTCCCCCTAAACCTCAAATGATTATCTTGGCAATGATAGATTCATACTTGCACCAATAATGAAAGTCACATCTCTACTTTTTGTTATGTGTACAGTTTCTTCTCTTTATCACACTTAAATTTTGGTCATTAAGTAGTTCTTTATTTCCATAAAGAACATTGAAATCAGTCTTGTATCATCTAAGACGTAAGAAACATTTGAAAACAGTTCTTTCAGGAAAATCTCTCTATTTCTGTACAAAAAAATGATTATGATAAGTTTCATTGCTACGTTAATTTCCATCTGAAAAGCACATTTCTCAGATTTGAAAAAAAAATTTCTTTTATTTGGGATGGATTCAATGTATCTAACTGGAGAGCTTCCTCTCTCTGCCACAGGACAGCATGTGGGTTAAAAACACAATGAGCCACCTTCCTGGAAAATGCACCTGAGATTCCTGTTGATTGAAAGCTCAAGTTTGGGAGAGTGCCATCCATTGCCCCTTTGCTGTTCAGAGAGGATTACTAGCTAGCTGCAGTGGGCTTGTTACTGTACCTACTAGAGTTTTCCAGGAAACATTATTACTTACATCTTTCAGAAAATGAGAGTATTTGAAAAGATAACGTCACTTGCACTTTTTCCAGAAAAAGAGAAAACAATATGACTAGAAAGGTCCACTTAGCTCCGTGATCTTGAGGCCCATGTAAGTATTTTTCACATGGCAGCTCCCACTTGTGTCTCCTGACTTCGCTGGCTAGAGTTCCTGCCTCTTACTTCCCCCTCTCCCCCCCAAGACACCCATCAACAAAACCTAAAAGACCTTCGCTTTCACTGCTGCAGCTCTTGGGCTATCTCAGCCACAGTGGGCATTAATAGAGCTGCTCAACCTGTACCATTTTAGTCTGGTGGGCTGGGAGTTTGACACCCTGATCCAGGTGACCTTGGGCAAGTCCTCTAATATCTCTGGGTTTGCATTTTTCATTGGGAAAATGACAGAATTCTCTCAGATGATAGTTATAGTTATGGTCCCCTCATTCCTAAATCAGCAAGACAATTGAATCAGACTGTTTTTCTTAAGATCAAAATTTTAGATTATCAATTAGGTGAGGAACTCAAGATGTGGGCTAGTGAAGGAGAAGTTAGACATAGAAAGCCCTGAAGTGGAGGGCATGGGGGCTTGGGGCAGCCAAAGGGCAAGATAAGGGGATTAGTAATTGGGAAAGAAGTAGGTGGGAGGGTGCTGAAGGCATCCTTCTTGACTCTATCACCATAGAAGGGTCTTCCTGAACTTGTGCCATTCTCCTCTGAAAAGCATCTTGGTGTTAGTCTGAATTCCATTTCTAATCTTTACTAATTGTGTGGTCTTTAACTTCTCAGAATGTTTCCTCATAGATTGGGGGTGATATTTGTAATACTCGTATCACAGGGTTGCTATGAGGAAAGTCTTTCACATACCTTAAAGCCCAATATAAATGTGAATTATTAGCATTATTATTACCAGTGAACCAATTTAATTCTATATTTCGATCTGTGACTTATAATGAAGCAAGAAACTCCAGGTTGGTTTGAAGTTCATTGAGAAGTTGTAATTTTTATCCCAGTGCCAAAAGAAAATACAGAAAGTCTCCCAAACCTTCCCATGGGGAAGAAGTACAAATTAAAGTCTACCATTGCTTGAGATACTATAATAGAACTAGTTTGGGGAAAACACTAGGCTGCTACTTAGTTGTTCAGTTGTTTCAGTCATATCCAACTGCTTGTGAGCCCATTTGGGTTTTCTTGGCAGAGATACTGGAGTAGTTTGCCATTTCCTTCTCCAACTCATTTTGCAGATGAGCAAACTGAGGCAAACAGGATTAAGTGACTTTCCCAAGGTCACACAGCTAGTAAGTATCTGAGGCCAGATTTGAACTCAGGAAGATGAGTCTTCCTTACTCCAGGCTAGGCACTCTAACAACTTTGCCACCGAACTGTCCTGCTACTTAAATAGACCTAACTTATCCTGACTCCTTATTGTGTGACTTCAGACAAGTCACATCATCATTCTATGTCTTATTTGTAAAATGAGGGCAGTAGTGTCTACTTATCACTTTAGGTAGTGGAGATCTCTTAGAACACTAATTTTGTCTTCTAACCATGCCTTTTGTCACTGGCCCATCAAGTATAACATGTATACCAATGCCAAATTACAGTCATCTTAATACAAAATTCTGATCACATCATCCCACTTCTCAAACACTTTTGAGACAAATTATTATTATACTATTATATTAATAACCAATGATTAAATTGAGATTCAGACTTTTTTAAAAATTTTTTCTTCATTAAGGTCTAGCTCTTGTTAAAGTCTCTGAAAGACATGGCTGTTGATGAGATTACTTCTAGCTCTCAAGGAACAAGCTCCTGGGACCCCACCCAACTAGAAGACCTAACTTCTGTCTACAGTACAAACAAAATCTAGTTTGGGCAAGTCCTTAATCTGGGTAAAGGAGCTCCATCCTTGTACCCCTCCATTAGAATTCAGGGTGACTCAGCTCATGAAGGAGAAAACTAGCCAGAGAGATCTGGATGGAGGTAGATTCTCCTGACCAGATTACTGGAGGCTGCTGATCAAGTCAGGTTCTCAGTGAAAGGAGCTGAAGACTTCTAGCCTTCCTCCTCATTAAATGTCAACCAAACATGGTTGATTTTCACTTGTCAGGGGCATACCCTTTCAGAAAGGTATTTAAGGCTCTCAGGGTCTCCAGGTCTCAGGGTTACTGAGAGAAACCACCCACCATCAATTTATTGATTGCTGGCTAGACTAATTAATAAATGATTATTAATTACCCTTAAACTGTCTCTCAAAGTTTTTCATTCATAACACTTTCAATACCTTTCCATTGTTGATAGAATAAAATATAAACTTCTTCACTTAGACGTCAAGGTCCACAGTCTAGATCCATCCTATCTTGCAGACTTAGATCCAGCCAAACTGGACTGTTTGACATTCTCTAAACATAACCTATGTTTTTTCTGTATCCTTGCCTGTTCTCACATTGTTACCTATACTTGGCATGACCTACTCTCTGTAGTCTTCTGAATTTTGCCTATAGACATCCTCCTCATTCTTCAAAACCCAATCAAATACCATCTTCTATATCTTCCCCTGGTAAGAAGTAATTTCTTCCTCATCTGATCTCTTAGGACTTTTTTTAAATCCCTCTTGCATAATTTGAATTATATTTATACATTTCATCTTTCTCCTAGATTACATATTATTTGAGAGGAAGGAATATCTTATTTACTTTTTTATCTCTCTTCATGCCTAGTACAACACATTACATATTGTAGATAATTCAATAAATATTTATTGAATAAATGAGTGAATGAATGCAACCTATTAACTACCCCTGATAAATTCACGTCATCTACAAAAGTGATAAGCATACTATTGTAGACATAAGCCCCTATGGGTAGTAAGGTTATGGGAGGAAAGGGAGGTTGACCAACACTAACATGTAACCCAATCAGTGCTGACTTATTACCACACTTTTTCTCACCATCTGGAGCTCAAAGGTAATTGGAGGTATGGGCTACTGAAGAAAAGATCAGTTAAGCCCTGAAGTGGGGAGTCTAGGGAGCTGGGATGTATTGGGGGTATAGCTGCATATTTTCTTATTAATTATAACATTTTTCTTTTAATCAATTGGCTCTTAGTCATTCCCCAGCTTATCACTTATTATTTATTTAATAATCTGAAGAAACCTCTTTTCTCATAAACAGTGGCTCATCTCTCTGCATATATATATATATGTATATTATATATATGTACACATATATACATATATGTATATAAGCTACTAATCTCATAGGCTTGAGTTACTAGCTATACAATCTATTAACAGGGCAACATTATAATCAATAACACAGGCATACATAATTAATTACACTACTTTAATTGGGAGAAAGATCACAGCCAGAGTTACCTCTCATCATCACTTCTACTCTTGAGTTTTTGTACTTTGGAAACACAATCCTCCCCTTTGGGTTCCACAGATATTGACCAAAGTTTCTCCAGAGTCCTCTTTTTAATTATTCACAATATAAGGGTTTTTACCTTTATGTTTCCCCTTCAGGGAATGAGTTCTTTCTGTTCTCTCCTGGTCTCTCTTCAACCATGAAAGAAAGTCTCTTCACAGATGACGGCTAAAACTAAACCTCTTCACCAAATAATTAAAACTCTATTTCTTTACAGATAGCAGTTAGAACTCATCTCCTCACAGACTCCTCAAAAACCACACTTAAAATTCATATTTTCCCCAGACTTCTTGAGAAACAGCAGCTAAATTTTTACTGTTCAAGATGCCAAAGGTTCTTGAAGAGACAGTAAACGTTTATATTTTCTCTGTAGGAGAAGTTATCGAAACTGGGTTTGCACATACTAACGTCTTCAGCTGAGTTTTTGATAAAAATGTTGGCGAGAACAAGGATTATGATAGAGCCCTCCACTAAAAATCTTGTAGAGAAGGAAGGCTCTATTTTCTTCCCTTGAAATGGCAGGAACTGTTTTTTACCTTTCTTTGTATCCCACAGTGGCACATAGTAGGCACTTGAATTGCTTGCTGACTTGATATTAATTGCCTGTCATAGGGTATAGTTGTTCAGACAGTTATGATATCACCTAGTTGCATTATCATCCTACCCACATATCTTTGCTGTATCTACAAAGGCATCATGAGACATTTTGTCAAATGCTTTCTATGCCTTCTCTTCAACATTGCCTTGCAAGGTGCCTAATGTGTACAATACATTGCCATAGGCACTAGGGATACAAGGATTAAAAATGACACAATCTCTGTCTTCAAGGAGTTTGTAATCTAATAGGGAGAATATGACATTCATACAAAAAAAGTATAAGACTAGCTTTCATACCTATTTAGGTAATGGCTATTACAAAAAAAAAATCTAGAAATGAGAAATTGCTTTCAGCTGGGCATGCAGGGGCAGAACAAAGAAAGCTTTGTGGAAGAGGTATCACTTGGACAGGACCTGGAAGGAAGAGAATTTCAGCAGGTAAAGAAGTAAAGGAAGAGCATTTCATCCACGAAGAACCACTTACATATATACATGGAGGTGGGAGAGCTCAAGAGCAGACCAGGGATATCTATTGGTTCAATTTGGTTGGAACATATGGCTCAAAAGGAGATTAGATAGTCAGAAGGTAGGTAGGGTTAGGGGCTGCTAAGAAATTTATATTACATTCTATCAGCAACAAGCAGCCAGCTGAAAGTTTTTGAACAAGGGAATGACATAGTTAGGTTACTTTGGCAGCTACATAAAGGAATGATTTCACAGGAAGAAAGCAGAAATTCCAGGCAGGAGCTTATTATAGTAGGGTAAGTGAGAGGCAAAAGTGTAAACAGAAAAGAGGAAATGGATGAAAGATACCGTGGAGGACCAACAGGACTTGGCAAATAATTGAACATGAGAGATGAGGAAAACGGAAGAGTGAAAATTGATTCTAATCTTCATGACAAGAGGGATGATAGTGGCACCATCAATGGAAATAATGATGTTGAAAGTAGGAGAAGTTTTGGAATGGAGGGAGAGCATGAGTTTAGTTTGAGATGTGTTTCATGAGGTGCTGGAAGGACTTTAGGACAGAGATGCATTGGACTGAGTTGGAAATGCAACTCTGGGATCACAGGGGAGAAATTAAGGCTGAATTTATAGGTTTGATAGACGTTAGCATGGGAGTAATAACTGAATTCAAAGAAATAAATGCAATCAAGTAGGAAAGAGTATATGTAGGGAAAAGAAGGGCCAAGACCAGAGAGGAAATTAGTCAGTTGTGATTTGTTCTAGGAACTGTTTCAAGAGCCTCCTCTTTGGGAGCCCTGCCTCAAGTTTTTCTAACCCATCCTCCACACAGCTGCCAAATTGTTATTCCTGAGGCATAGATCTGACCACATCATTCTGCTGCTCAGGAAACTCTACCAGATCCCCTTACTTCTAGGATCCAATGCAAATTCCTCCATTTGACTTTAAAAGCTTTTCTTTTTTTCCCATCCTGGTTCCAACCTATGTTTCCAGAATTATTTTACATTGCCATCATACTCTGCCATCCTTGAACTGGTTTTTGCCTTTCTGGCACATAGTAAGCACTTAATAAATGCTACCTCAACTTCCCCATCAAGACTTTCCTGTTTCCCCTCTCCCAATAGCTAGTGATATCCCCACTACAAATTAAAATTGTGTTTTCATTTTGTTTATGTTTTGTCTATGATTATCTATCTACATGTTGTCTTTCCCTATGGAATATAAGCTTCTTGAGGGCTGGGACTATTTCATCTATGTCTTTATATTCCCAGGGCCTGGCATGTAGTATATACTTAATAAATGTTTGCTGATTGATTGGTAGTAATTCCAAGTGGATCCCAGGAATTCCTTCTTCTGATCCCTAAATGCTCACCAGCTATTCACTTGATAATACATTTAAAAACTTTGCCAAAAATCACTTTTTCTTTTTTTGAAAATTGAAAAACCGTTTGCTCATCTCTAGTCTTCTAGCACCTCTCTTATTCTCCACAAATCTCTCCTATCCTCCACGAATCTGACGGCAATTGAACAAGCAATCTGAAGATTCAGTATCCCAATTTTTGATTCACCCAGATCTAGAATTTATTTTAGGATTCCCTTATCAGGCACTTTTGCTATCATCTTATTTGTAGCTTTAAATCCTCCTTAAGGGAAGTAACATAGAAATTGTATCTTTTAATATTGCCCTATTTGAGGACAACACCAGCCCTGAAATCAGGAGGACCTGAGTTCAACTCTGGCCTTAGACACTTGACACTAGCTGTATGACCCTAGGCAAGTCACTTACCCCAATTGCCTCACCCCCCAAAAGACTGCCACATTTGCCTTAAGTAGTAGACCTATCCTGACCTTGTTGTGACCCTACCTAATGAAACCCATCTTTATTATCTTTGGCAATTTTTGGAAATATTTTGCTGACTTCAGGATTTAATCACTCATATGTTTGTACCACCTTTTCCCTCTGTATTCTTCTTTGTGCTCGAATCCCTTGTTTTCATCTTTTGGATGTGTCTTTTCAGCTCTGAGCTTATCCAGGAGCTACTTGTGCAGTTATGTCAGTCTCCTTATATGTCTCTCACTTCTATGCCTTGCAGGGATCATATCCAATCATATGATTAGAATTTCACTTCTGAGAATCTCCCATTCCCTCTTAAGTCATCTTTTAACATCTGGGGGGTGGGGATTGGACTAAATGACCTCTAAAGTAGCTTTCAGCTCTAAATCTATTATCTAATGATCCTGTCATCTCAGGACATGCTATCATTTCTTTGAACTCTTTGAAAACTGCACATTTCATGGACAGCTAGATGGCACAATAGATAGAATGCCAGGCCTAGAGTCGGAAAGACTCATCTTCCTGAGTTCAGATCCAGCCTCAGACACTTAATTAGCTGTGTGAGCCTGGGCAAATACCCATTTCCCTCAGTTTCCTCAGCTGTAAAATGAGCTAGAGAAGGAAATGGAAAACCACTCCAGTATCTGTGCCAAGAAAACCCTAAATGGGGTCTCAAAGAGTCAGACATGACTGAAACAACCAAACAACAATAAAGATACACATTTCAGAAAAATCACACACTTCTTAGAGACAGCAGCAAATTTATTTACATTTTTTGAAGCCTCCTGTTATCAAAGGATTGATCATGTCATACTGCTTCTTCCTTAAGAAGGGCTAGATCATCTTTATATGGGAAGCATGTCATACCTATTTTGAAGCTCCAGTAATTCACAATTTGTTCTCCTTCCTTTTTTCCTGTGTCACGTTTTGCCATCTTCCAACTTCCTTGATGATGTTTTTTTTTAATTCCTTTTTCTTTCTTCAAAAGTTTTGTCGTTCATGACTAATGTGAAATTATGTTTAATGTGAATGTGTATGTGGAGCCTGAATCAGATTACATGCTGTCTTGGAGAGGAAGGAGTGAAGGGAGAGGGGGAGAAAATTTAGAACTCAAAATCTTATGGAAGTTAATGTTGAAAACTAAAAATAAATTAATTAAATAAGAAAGTTTTGTTGTTGTTGTTGATGATAATGATGATGATGACATCTTTACTTATTTCTTCTGTTTGGTCTAGGATTTTTTTGTATCCTGTCTATTAAGGCATAGTCTCTAGAATAAGGCTTCTTAACCTGGGGTCTGTGAACTTGTTCTTTTAATATTTTGATGATTACATTTGAAAATAATTGGTTTCTTTTATAATTGTACATGTTTTATTTTTGCATTTAAAAGCATTATTCTGAAGAAGGGTCTGTAGGATTCACCAGACTGATGCATGATACAAAAAAGGTTAAGAACTCTGAGTTAAAAGAGTTATTTCTCCAATTTTTTCAAGCTTGAAAAGATGGTGTTCCATACTTAACATGTTCTTCTTGAAGGAATACAAGTATAGGAAAGTTACTGAAACAGTTGTGACTTTTGACTGTCTCTTGCCTCCGTATCCAAACTGTTGCCAAGGCCTATTGATTTCACCTTTGCAACATCTCTGGAATACACCCCCTTCTCTCATCTAATACTGCCACCACTCTGGGCAAGACCCTCATCATCTCACACCTGGACTCTTGTAATAATAGCCTGCTGGTGGATCTGCCTGCCTTTCTCCCTATTCCATTCTCCATTCAACAACCAAACTGATTTTCCTAAACTGTAGGTCACCACATGTTCCCATCCACCCCCAACCTACTCAATAAACTACAGCTGCTTCCTATTGTTTCTGGAATCAAATACAAATGCTCTTCTTGTTATATGAAGTGCTATTCAAAGCCCTTTATAACCTAGCTCACTCTTACCTTTCCAATCTTCTTCCACCTTACTCCCCAACATTTACTCCAGTCCAGTGACATTGGTCTCCTGGCTGCTCCACAAACAAGATACTCCACGTCTCAGCTCTGGGCTTTTTCTCTGGCTGTCCCTCATGTCTAGAATTCTCTTCCAACTCTATTCTGACTACTGATCTCTATAGCTTCCTTGAAGTTCAAACTAAAATTCCATCTTCCACAGGAAGCCTTCCCCAACCCCTCTTAATTCTTGTGCCTTCCCTCCGTTAATTACTACCTATTTATCTTAAATATAGCTTGCTTTTTAGATGTTTGTTTGCATATTGTCTCCCCCATTAGACTGCAAGTTCCCTGAGAGCTTGGACTCTCTTTTGCCTCTTTTTGTATCCCCAGTACTTAGCACAGTTCCTGGCACACAGTAGGTGCACTTAATACATGTTTGTTGATTGATTCTTGGGATGCACTATGTTAAAATACTCAAATGGAATGGCAATCTTTTGTGATTCCCCTTGGAAATTTATATTATTAACTACCACATTTTTATCACAAATTTATATCATTAGCAACTTGTTTATATATTTTCATGGGTTTCTATATGTTGTTTTTAAATTTTAATATATTTTTATTTTGTTAAAAATTTTCCAATTATATTTTCAAAAATTTTTAACATGCATTTTAAAAATTTTTGAGTTCTAAATTCTTTGTCCCTCCTATCCCTTCTTTACCCATTGAGAAGGCAAGGAACAAGATATTGATTATACATGTGAAGTCATGCATAACATATTTCCACATTAATATTGTTGTAAGAGAAAACACACATATACACAAAGAAAAAAAAGAAAATGAAAAAAGTTTGCTTCAATCTGCACTCAGAGTCCATCAGTTCTCTCTCTGGACATGGATGCCATTTTTTTTCCAACCATGGATCCTTTGGTCTTAGATCATCTTGATCAGAGTAGCTAATTTTTCACAGTTGATTATTATTACAACAATACGTCACTTTTGAGCTGGCCTTTTTATCATTGATCTCAGTTATCTTAATGTGTCCTTATTGTCCAAGGATTGATTATGGCATGCTACTTCTTTCTTAGAAGGTCTATGCCCTTTTCTATAAGAAGAGTCCTATCTAGTTTGACACTCAGATCTATTGAGATGTCACAATTCATTCTCCTCACTTTCCTCCTGTGTCATATTTTTCTACCTGTTAACTCCTTTGATCTTTATTATGATTCCTATTTTTCTTCTGATTTACTCAGGCACAAGTGATTAGCAATTAGCCTGAGAATGCTAATTTCTCAGCAATGCAATCACTGAATACACTTTGCTGATTGCAGAAAATCTTACTAGAATACAAATCCCAACTTTTCTGTCTCAGAACTGTTTTGCTGTGTATCCACTCTGCCACAATTCTCCTGTTGTAGTTTAAGCCTTTCTTTCTACTGGTTAGTCTTCAATGGAATTAAAGAATAGTCAATCTCCAGTCCCTGTAAAATGCCTCTCCATGTAATGGAATACTGATTAAATGATGAGGTTTTTTTAGCCCTTACTCATAGGAGTTTGGGCTGTTACATGTACTCTATAGGCAAGCCATTAGATGCTTCAGGGTACAATGGAAAGAATGCTGGATTTGGAATCATGAAACCTGAGTTTGAATTCAGGTTTTGCCATTTACTAGCTCTGTGACCTTGTGCAAGTAATTTAATTTCTCTGGAACTCAGTCTCTTCATCTCTAAAATGGGGTGGTTTAACAAGATGACTACGTATGTCGTTTCCAGTTCTAAATCTATGATGCTATGACCTGTTGAAGTACATCCAGAAGTCATTAGAACAGGATTTCTTCATCTTTTTCGTGTCCTGGACTCCTCTGGCACTTTGGTGAAGCCTATGCACCCCTTCTTAGAAATGTTTTTAAATGCACAAAATGCATAGGATTAAAAATAAACCATAGTTTATGTATGTTCATGTATATGTTTATGAAAAAGTTATCAAAACATTATAAGAACAGTTCATGCACCTAAGGTTAAGAACCAGGTATGACAGGGTTTTTTCCTTCTGAGGAATCAACCGCTTAAGCAATCAAACAACAAATATTTTTGACTATATATTATGTGCAAACCACTTAAACTTAAAAAGGCTTAAACCACTGCAATCATGCTTATCACAACAGAATCATAGTGAACTTATAAAAAGAAAGCACAACAGCAAGGCCTGCAAACAACTATTTAGTGAGCTGAGGAAGAATGATGAATGCTAAATCCAGCCTCAGCTTAGCATGCAATGAGGATGGGGAGGAAATTCCTGTCCCAAATAATCCTGCAGGTCTAAGAAATTGATTTGCCCTTTAGGAAAAGAAGTTTCAGGTTATTAGGTCTGGGATGTATGGTTGCCAACGACGACCAGCACTTTTGGTGATGGTTTGAGTCACTAATCAAAGGGCAACAGATTTCCTGAGTGTTCAGGATGGAAAGGACTTTAGGTTTCAAATTGGCCTTTGCAGATTCACCATCAAAAGGAATATTGTGATGAGGATTCATACTTCAAGTAATAGTTGCACCAGATAACTGCCCAGGGTCTCTTTCTTTCTTTCTTTCTTTCTTTCTTTCTTTCTTTCTTTCTTTCTTTCTTTCTTTCTTTCTTTCTTTCTTTCTTTCTTTCTTTCTTTCTTTCTTTCTTTCTTTCTTTCTTTCTTTCTTTCTTTCGGCAATTGGGGTTAAGTGACTTGCCCAGGGTCACACAGCTAGTAAATATCATGTGTCTGAGGCCGGATTTGAACTCAGGTCCTCCTGACTCCAGGGCTGGTGCTCTATCCACTGTACCACCTAGCTGCACCCCATCCCGCCCCCGGGTCACTTTCAACCAGAGGTGTGATGGTTAAGGTTTAATAACCAGCTCTCCAAAAAGTCATGACATAACTTTTAAGTAATCTGCATTATTAGCATTTTCCCATTACTTTCTTAAGTTTAGACAGTCAACAAAACAATACATGAAGCTCTGATTTGTGGCATTTGCTGATTTCTGAGGAGTAAATGCTCACAATGAAAATTTAATCATCAGCTTGCTGGTAAGAACTGGTTTCAGCACATTTCTGTTTTCAACTCTACGATACCCTGACCAAAGAAAACTTAAAATCTCTGGACTCATCTCACACACACACATACACACACAAGTGCTACTTCATATACAGACCTTTTCTCTCGCCTCCTCACAAAGGTGATCGATCTGCTGTGTCTCCCCTGTCATAGTGTATTATTTATTATATATCATAGTTTATATTAGCTTATTATGTACAGGTTGTTTCCTATATACATTCTACCATGTTCCTTGAAGGCAAGGATTAGTTTTGTTTGTTGGCTTTTTTTTTTTTGTATTCCCCAGGGCCTAGCATAGTGCCTGGCATAAAGCAGATGTGTAATAAGCGTTTGTTGAATTACACTGTGCTTGGGGGACAACAGTTACGCAAAAAGTAGCATCATGTGGCATGTTGGAGGTTATGGTGCTGGTTCCCAGTAGGATTTACTTTGGATTTCTAATAAATGCTCTGATGAAAAATATGTGGGTTATGGAAACAAGTCATTCAACCGAGAGTAAGTCGTTACTTCCTGTTAAACTTTATGGAGGAGGTGAGACTAGAACAGTAAAAGAGAAACTGTTCTGAAACAATAAAATGCTTCCTTTTTTGATTTACTGATAGATTACCTTTCAGTTTTACAAATATTGTGCTGTATGCGTCTATGAACACACTGTACATATACATGTATCCTAGATGCAGTACATGTGTGGATATGTAATATGACACATAAGTAAAAGTATTTTCTAACTTGAAACTACTTATTAATACAAAGAGACACTACTGCATGAACATATATATATATATAGATGTGGGTGTGCATATAAATGATATGGTATCTAAGCAACTGTTGAACAATGAATTACACGTGTGTGTTTGCATTTATCAACTTTTATATGGCAAGCACCAACAAATCCTCCATTTATTATTCAGATAAAATGACATAAGGACATCCTTGCCATGTGGATATTATTTCTTTTCCCAAGGCATTTGGGTATAAGTGTTTTAAATGGTATGTTCAGTTGTTAAAAACCATGTAAGTAATTTAGAGAGGTAGTGTATTGACCCTTGAAAGTTAAGGGTTTTCTTTATAGTTACTATGACATAGTTGGAGAAACTGAGTCAGAAAAGCCACCTTGGTTATGAAAAGATCCTGGCTCAGACTGATTTAGAACAATAGCTTTCCAAGGACTGTATCTTGTTTCAGATCACAGCTTTCTTTAGAAGCAATGTATTTTAAGTCACAAAGGTGATCGATCTGCTGTCATCTTTGGGAGTCCTTCCTATCTAAACAGATAAAAAGGAAAGGAGAAGCATTATCAACATTAGGATGGCTAAAAATATTGTCTAGATAGGCACCTGTTTTCTCTATTTTAAAAGCTTGTTATGTGGCTAATACTCTTAAAACCAATTTGGCCTTTTCCAGTTCAGGCCAATGGCCAATCACTGATTGGAAGGGAAGAATGTGGGGAATTTGCTTTTTTTAAGAAGAAAGAAAACTGCAAATCAGATGAATAGCATTAGGTCTACATTATGTACTTGTATAATTCCTTTTCAAGATGTGAGGTGGAAAACTCAAATCTAAAAGTGGAACTGATGGCACCTAATTACTTCTCCACATCTGGCTATGTTGTTATCAGGCTCGTGTCTTTTTTTTTTTAAGCTAGTTTTCAATCTACATGACTGTAGTTCTAAAAATAAACATTTTAAGCATTCCATCAGTCTTGAATATATTGGCCCAAATGCATTCTTTTCTCTCTGTTTTTTTTTCTGGTTGTGTTTTTTTAAAGCGCTGAAATTTATATGCTAATAATTGCTTTTAATAGATTTCATTACATTCAATTTACTTGAATGCATCTTTCCTTATTTTTGAAAATAATCTCTTAATATTTGTTCCATCACTTTAACAATTGTTTTCAATAAGATTTGCTGGCCAGTTATTCCTTAGATAACTGCTAATTTCTGATAAATGACTTTAATTCTCTCAGCCATACTATTGATTTTTTCATGTCCTTAGTTTTTATAAGCATAGTTTCAAGTCATGGTTTTTATGATTTTTTGCTGAAACTTTCTATTATTCAAACATATGTAAAAAATTAAAAATCAACAAGAGATTTTCATGGTTGGTGGCTATCAATTACTTTGTTTTGAAATTATCCACAGACTCATTATCAAGCACAACACCCTGAGAAATTCAATAAAAGCCTGAATGGGAAAGTAAGTTAGTAAAAGGTAAACCCAAAGAGAGGAAGATCAGGCATCTATTTTTCCACAAAAGTTGGATTTTGCTAGCTGTAAATTCCATGAATTAATTCTGTTATCTAGCCTTTGCTCATGCATATCAGATATTTAAAACAGAATTAGCTCAGGATTGAGTGTGTCCTGAAGGTTCTCCTTTAGAAGCTTGACCAATGGTGAAATGATTTTGAGAATTATTTTAGTGCTCAAAGCTCTCTTCTTCTTATAAGATCAAGTCCATATATAAACCTGTCTCCCTGAAGCCCTTCACCATTTTAGAAGTCTTTATTATTAACATAACTTTGTAAATTCTCAATTAATTCTGCTAAACCAGCAGCACACTCTCAAATGATGCACCAATAAATAAGGAGAAAAGCAACAAATCTTTTTAAAGACTAACAGATTCTGAATAAACATGTCATCGAGCACTAGATAACTACAGAAAATATTTTCGTGATGTCATCAATATAAATGCAGTCATTTATATGGCATATTTATACCTATATCTATCTACTCACTTGGGACACTAGTTTGTTTATACCCATTTGTGAAAGGGTCATGGGGTCAATCATTCCAACTGTGGAAAAATGTGATGTGCCATTCAGGACAAATAAAACATCAGAACACTGTAATAGTGAGCTATGAAGGATACAAGTGTATCCTCATTCATGGTGAGCTCATCATACTCACAGTCAGGCTTTGAGAACTTGGCTTTAATGACTTAGAAAGTTTTAAAACAAAGCAAAACAGCAGAAATATTCCCCCTTTAGATGATAACTATTTTTTAAAATTATTATTTATCGTGTTTTCGAAAAATCAGAACTAACAATCCTCACAGATTATGTTTAGCCATCATTGGCCCAGTTTCTGTATATGGACTCTAAAATAGCTGAGAGATTCTGCAAACATTTACTAAGCATCTGTTATGTACAAGGCACTGGGGATACAAATGGAAAGAATTAAATGGCTGCTGCCCTCAAGAAGTTTACCTTCTACCTACTTTTTAAAATGCAACATCTGTATCAGTGTTGTGGTCTTTCTTTCTCCTGGATACTCTTCCTTTTGTCCTTTCAGCCTGAAAGATGATGTTAAGAAGAAAGCGAAGATAAAGAAAGAACTCTGAACTAATGATGGCAGTGTCTAAACCCCCCCCCAAAACTCAGCTATACTTGCCCCTCCCCTCTTTTTTGAGATGTGATGGTTGTGGGGGAGGTTGGAGAAAAAAAGTTTGAGAAACCCAGGAGGAGGAGGAGGAATTACTGGAAGAAGGAAGGACAACATGATTAGAGCTCTTAGTGTTCTTCCTTCCCTTCTCTACTTGTTCCAGTAAGCATTATTTATATATCTATATCTTTTGTGACTTTCTGTGAGGAAAAATTGAATATATTTTCATGAAATGAATGAAAACTACTTTGTATTTTCTTTTGGGAGCACTTCCAGTCTTAGTAAGTTGACATTAATATTTTTTGCTGTGTGAGCACTCCTCTAGATAGCAGGTTTTATCTTTGATAAGAACAAAATGAAACACAGCTATTCTTTGGTGATTTTCCATTGGAAACCAAGAAGTTTCTCTGGTTACCAAGTGGAAGAAAGTTATTTGTGGTACGGAGAAAAAAAGTTTTATTTTTCAGAAGTGGAAAATTAAATGAAAATAAATTGTGCTGCCAAGGAACCTTTATTAAAATTTTAAGGAAATGTCCTCAAAGTATTAAAAATTGGGGGGGGTTTCCATTAGTGAATAGCTATTGCTTTGATTGTGACCTTTTCGTTGATACTAACCTATATTGCAGCCAACCACAGAATTTTAATGTGACTTTTTCTCGCAGTTTTCTTTGCTTGTTTTCTCTCCTCCACCCAACTAGCCTCCTCACATTGCTGATCAACATGTTTTCTTTTTCTTAATTTTTTACAAACATTTATTATATCTCCCTTCTGCTTCCCCTTCCAATTGAAAAATTAAAAAGAAAACTAAAAATAAAACCACTGTAACAGCTATGCATCCTCCAGCAAAACAAATTCCCACATTGGCCATGTTCAAAAATATATGTCTCATGCATTTTAAATCGATTCCCTCTAGCAGAGGTCAGTAGCATGTTTCATCTTCAATCTTCCAGACTGGTGGGTTATCGTTCATTGATCAGGGTTCTAAAGTCTTTCAAAGTTGTTTTCTTCATAATGTCATTATATAAGTAGCTCTAGTTCTGATCACTTGACTCTGCATCAGTTCATAGAGACTGTCACAATTTCCTCTGAAACTGTCCATTTCATCATTTCTTACAGCACAATAACATTCCATTAATTCTTCTATCATAATTTGTTTAACCATTCCCTAATAAATAGCCACCTATATTTTCTTTTCTGAAATATAAGAAATTGCATCTGTTTCTGGGGTCAAAGGACACAACCCTAACCCTTTCCTGTCCCTTTCATGATTTCCCCACTCCCACCTCCACCGCATCACCTGAACCTGGTTTCTTCATATCTTTGAGTTTCAAATCTGTGGTTTGCCAGTCCTAAGGGGGAATGAATACATCAGTAAGTTTCTGAACCTTCCTCCAAAACAAAGCTGTCAGAAATTAAGTGCATAAATTTTGGTACATGTTTCCTAAGGGGCTTACATTAATTCCCAAATGGAGAAGGACTACACCTGTGATTTCATTGGTATGACAAACTCCCAAATCAGCAAACTCCCTCTACCAATGCAGGTCAACACTTTTGCTACAACTTACAGTTAAAGAGTTCTCTAGAATGCTAAAATTTAAGTCATTTGTCCAGGGTCACATTGCCAGTATGTGTCAGACTCAGGACTTGAACCCAGGTCTTTGTGGTTCCAGGGCTAGCTCTCTATCCACTAGGCAATATTGTCTCTCTTCATCTGCAAAAGAACGTGAAAAGTCATTTCACTTCAATAGCATCTACCATGTAGATAGTAGGCAAAGTTTAGATAAGAAATAATCTCTGTCTACATGGAGCTCACAATCTAATTGATGGCATAAATATCAGTAACAAATGCAAAATAATACATAATAAATGCATCAGATTTAAAGCTGAATGGGATCCTAGAGTTCATACTCACATTCTAATTTTTAAAATATTGTTATCTCTTTTTAAAATATCATCTTCATTTCCAAATATATCCCCTCAACCATACCTTGAGAGAAAGAAAGAAAAGCCGTTTGACAAAACTAACCAACACATCGACTACATCTGGCATTATAAACATGTGCTACATCTATAGTCTCCTTCCTCTGCAAAGAAAAGAGAGAATTTCATTTCCTTGTCTTTTTAAGAATGCTTGGTCAGCACAATTAATGTTTAGTTTAGTTTTCTGTTCTTTCCACTTACATTATTGTAGTCATTGTATATAGTGTTTTTCTTAGTTCTGTTTACTTTGCATCAGTTCATGCTTCTCTGCATTCTTTACATTTATCAGTTCTTACAGTATACTAATATTTCATTTATATTCATAGGCCAAAATTTATGTGGCTATTACCCAATCAGTAAACATATATCTTGTTTCTAGTTCTTTGGTACCATAAAAAATCGTGCTCTGAATATCTTGGTGAATATGGAACCTTTCTGTCTTTTACCTCCTTGAGATAAATGTCTTACAGTGAGATCTCTAGGTTAAAGGGTATGGCTATTTTAGGCATTTTCTTAACATATCAAATTTTTTTCAGAATGGCAAGACTGAGTCACAACCACACCAGCATATGATTATGCCTGTCTTTCCATAGCTCCTCCAAAATTGGCTATTGCCATCTTTGCCCATTGACTGGTGAGATGAAATATCAGAATTTTTATTTGCATTTCCTCTATTAGTGATTTGGAGTAATTGTCATGAGTTTGTAATTCTATTGAAAACTATTTATCATATTCATTGACCACATATCCATTAAGAAATTATCTTGATTTTACATTTGTGCTAGTAAACTACATATCTTGGGTAATAGACCCCTAACAGAAAGATTTGACATAGAAATTTTTCCCAATCAATAGCTTCTTTCCTTATAATTGCATCAATTTTGTGAGTCAAGTGATTTTCAACTTCTTATCATCAAAATTATCCATTTTATTTTTTGTGATCATTCCTATTCCTTATTTGCCAACCCCCTAATTTTGGTGATGAGGAAACTGAGGCCCAGAAAGGTTAAATGAATTGCCTGGGATTATGCCTATCATTAAGTAGCAGAGCCACAATTCCAAAGCAAGGTGTCCTCTGACTCCCCATCCAGCATTATTTCTAATGTTCCACATTGCCTCCCACGCTACCTTAGTGAAATTCAAACAAAGTACCATATTAAATCTGAGGAGGGAGGAAAAGAGTCATGTAGAGAGGGTAGTTACCAACTGGAATATCAATGAAGGGTTCATAGACTCTTTCTTATGGTAGATTTGAGGTGAATGCTATTCAGAGAAGAATCTTTCCGAGTCACTAGCTGCCAGGAACTCATTGAAGTAGGCAATGAGTGAAACCGATGGACCTTTTAGGAAAAACAAACTGATGATCACTAAAATGTCTGCTGATGCTCTAAATAAAAAAAAAATGGAATGTTTATATAGTCCTTAGTAGTGGTGCAAATGAAAAACAAATTTCCCATGAAGCAGGGTGTTTTGACTCATGGAAATGCCTACCTACTACTCTGTAAGGATCATTCTTGCTATTGTCCTAGGAGAATTGGAGAAAGAAAACATAAATCTGATGGGGGCTGCATTGTAGATGCCAATCTGCATGACCTTAATTTGGTTATTGCAAATAAAAGTGAGAAAGATATCTCAGGACTAATAGTTACCACTGTGTCTCCTCTCCTGGAGCTCAAAAGAACCAGTAGAATCTGCAAGCTTTTCAACTCATCTGTAGAAGATGATGTCCAGCAGTATGTTGTGAGAAAGCCTATTAAGAAGGAGGGTCAGAAACCCAGGAACAAGGATCCTAAAATTCAGTAACTAGTGACTCCCCATGTTTTGCAGCACAAGTGTAGATGCATTACTTTGAAGGAGCAGTGAGTGGAATATATTAAACTTTTGACTGAGAGAATGAAGGAGGACAAAGAAAAATGACAGGAACAAATTGTAGAGTGTCTTCCCTGCTAGCTTCTATCTCTAAAACTGAATCCAGTCAAAAATAAAATTTCTAAATGTATTGAAATAAGTAACTTTGGTCAAGTTAAAAAAAAAGAATTTGAAAAGGTTCATGGGATAGATGGCCTTTGAGTGGAGCTAGAGAGAATGGGTGAGAGGCAGAATCATAGGCCAGGCTTGATGTAATAAATACCTAGATTTAATTCCTGCCTCTGACAACTGCTGGCACTGTGATCATGGACAAATCACTTAGGCTGTAAGACTGAGTTATAGACTAGTGGTGATCTGCTTTGGTGGAAAGAATCTCCACACTGGAAGTTTCCCACATTGATGAAATTACAGGAACCAAAATAAACAAAAAAAACTTAAAACATGTGTGAGAATTTCACGAGGAGGGGAAAAAGGAAGACGTTCTGAGCACAGGGACTGTCTTGAGCAAAGGTAGAGATGGGAAAGTACAGTGTATATGGATATGTGAGTATAGTGCATTTTTTGAATAATATTTATTTTTCCAATTACATGTAAAAATATTTAACATTCTTTTTTTTTAACATTTTGAGTTCAAAATTATCATCTTGCCTTCTTCTCTTTCCCCTTCCTTAGTAAATGTGCAATCATGCAAAACATATTTCTATATTGGTCATATGTTGTAAAAGAAAACATAGATATGATGTATTTTTACATATTCAATTTTGCTTTGTGTTTCCTGTTATTTCCTACTGTCTGTAAGAAGAGGTTATATCTTTTATTTTATCCCTAGTATTATGTGCGCTTAATGGACAATAATAATAGATTTCTGAGATCATGGAAATTACCCTTTTTATAATATGTGGGTATTCATCAAGAAAGATAATGTCTAAAGAAATTGTGGGACTTCCCCATGTAATAAATATTTCCTGAAAAAGTAGGGTTGTTGTTTCCCTTCCTGTGTCTATTCCTAAGAGCAGAAGAAAGGAGGAGGAGAGATAACAATCTAAGATAAAAACATAGAAAATCATTTATGACATGATTACTTCCTCTTGCCCTACATAAGCACTAGTCTGTCCTATGGAATGGCCCATTGTGAACCCAATTGTAAAAGCCATCAGAAACAGCAAACACTTTTGATAGAAACTCCCAGATGGTAGAACTTCAAAAAAAAGTTTTGTCTTGAGAATTCATACTTTTGAGAGGGGCTAAACTAGACAGAATGAGAAAAGTGCTTAGAGATCATCTAGTCTAACGTTGTTTTATACATGAAGAAGTGAGGCCTACAGAGATGCCCAAGTTTGCCAAATTAGTTGGTGAAGCACCAGGATTTGTATTTTGGTTTTCTGACTCCCAGTACTCTTTATTTTGAGTTTCTCATCAAATTCCATTGCTAAACCATTTCCTCTCAGTTTTCCAGATGTATTTTATCACAAATTAATGTTCAGGTGTTACCACTCTGCTCCCCCTATGGATAATTAGGAGTATCCTTAATATCTCCCAGTACTATGCCAACATCCACCAACACCTCAGAGAGGTGTAACTATGAGGGGCAACCTCATGCACATGGCAAAACATGAAAGCACAGAAGTACTAGACTCTATGGCAGTGGTCACAGGTCAAGCAAGTAGCTGAATAACTCTAACCTTATTCCAAGATCTTTTCTGAGTCAAATGGGAAGTCCACTATTCTCAGAAGTCTTAACTAAGACTATCCTCCCCCTTCTCTGGATGTCAATCTCTGAGAGAGTTAATAAGACTCATTCATTTATAGGATCATAGATTCAGAGCTAAAAAGAAACCTAAAGATCTTTTTATCCAACTGCCTTACTTTACAGATGACAAAACTAAGGCCCAAGAATTTGAGTGACTTGCCCAAAGTCACTCAGGAAGTAAAAGGTCGAGCCAAAATTTGAACTCAATCCAAGGCTCTTTCTACTATACTTCACATTCCTTAATTTGATAAGAATTTTTAAGTGTCTACTGTGTGCTGAGTACTGAAATACAAAAACAAAGAGGAAACAGTTCCTGGTCTCAAGGAGCTTATATCCTAGTTGATAACCATAGCTTTACTCCTTCAGTTTTTAAGATGGGATTTAACCAGAGTGATTAAGACTCATGTTGGAGAATTTGCCATTAGGCCAGGATAGCTGGATTATGTAGTGTGTGAAAGGGAGTGAGATGTAAAAAAGCTGTACAGGTGGGGAGTGACCGAGTTTTAAAACACTTTAAATGCCCAAAAGAAGGCATTCTATTTGATCCTGGAGGTAATAGAGAAGCGCTGAAGGTCAATGAGGAGGAGTGAGGTAGACGGGGTCAGATATGCATGATACAGAGACCAATTAGTTGGCTATTATAATAGTGTGAGAGGTGATGAGAACCTGAACTAGGGAAATAGCTGTATGAATGGAGAGAAAGAGATGGATGAAAAGAAGTTGTGGAGACAGAACCGAAAATGGAACTGGAACGGAACCAAAAACCAAACTGGAAACTGACTGGACATAAGGATAACCATGAAGTTGCAAACCTGGCTGAGTCGGAAGATAGTAATTCTCTGTTAGGTGGTGCAGTGGATAGATAGAGTGTTGGGCTGAGTTCAAATCTGACCTCAGACACTTACTAGGTATGTGACCCTGGACAAGTCACTTAACCTTGTTTGCTTCAGTTTCTTCATCTTTAAAATGAGCTGGAGAAGGAAATGGCAAACCACTCCAGTATCTTTGTCAAGAAAACTCCAAATGGAATCATGAAGAGTTGAACATGACTGAAAATGGCTGAACAACAACCACAAGTTCTCTGTTTCAAAAGAAATAAGGGAAATCTAAGAGGAAAGGTGTTCCATTTTTGACATGTTAAGCCTGAAATATTAATGGGAAGTCCCCATGGAGAGGTGTCTAGCAGGCAGTTAGTGAGAATAGAATTAGGAGAGAATTTAAAGTATGATATGTAGATTTGAGAGTCACCTCTATAGAGAGGATAATTGAACCCAGGAGAGTTGAAGACATGACCAAGAAAAAGAAAAGGACCCTGGACAGAGCCTTTGAAGGCACCTAGTAGGTTGGAAATAAATGAGAATGCAAAGAAAGTGACTCAAGAGTAATAGAATGGATCAAAGAACCAAGAGAGAAGAATGGCACATAAGTCAAGAGAGGAAACAGGATTCATGAGGAAGAGGTAGTCAAATGTGTTAAACACTGCAGAAAAGACAAATATAATGAAAACTGAGACAGAGCCATTAGATTTGGCAATTAAGGGACCTTGGTAACCTTGGAAAGAGCAGTTACAGTGGAGTAATAGAAGATAAAGAAAGCTAAATTACAAGGGGTTGAGAAGTGAGTGGGAGGTGAGAAAATGGAGGCAATAAGTACAGACAGTTTCTAAGAGTTTGGCTGTGAAAAGGAGAAGAAATATAAGACAAATACTTGAATGGATAACAGGGTCAAAGGAAGATTTCTTAAAGACAGAGAAGACCTGAGTATAGTTCTAGGTAGTAGGGAAAGAGCCAGTGGAGCAGAATGTTGTTCGTCCTTCACTTTTTTTTTTAATATAAATTTATTTATTTGTAGTTTTCAACATTCATTTCCACAAGTTTTTGAGCTCCAAATTTTCACCCCGTCTCATCCCTTCCCCCACCCCAAGATGGCATGCATTCTAAATATCCCTTCCCCTAGCCTGTCCTCTTTTCTTTCTCTACCCGCTTCTCTTATCCCCTTCCCCTTCTATTTTCCTGTAGGGCAGGACAGACTTCTGTACCCCATTTCCTGTATTTCTTATTTCCCAGTAGCATGTGAAAACATTTTTTTTAAGCATATGTTTTTAAAACTTTAGGTTTCAAATTTTCTCTCTCCCTCCCTCCCCACCCACCTTCATTGAAAAGGCAAGCAACTCAATATAGGTGCAGTTATGCAAAATACTTCCATAGTAGACATGTTGTGAAAAACTAACTCTATTTCCCTTAATCCTATTCTGCCCTCCCATTTATTCTATTCCTTCTTTTGACCCTGTTCCTCAGAAGTATTTACTTCTGATTACCCCTTTCCCAATCTGCCTCCTCTCTATCATCCCCCTGCTCTCTTGTTCCCTTCTCCCATATTTTATTGTAGGATAAGACAAATTTCCATACCCAATTGAATGTGTATGTTATTCCCTCCTTAAGCCAAATCCTATGAGAATAAGATTCACTCATTCCCTCTCACCTTTCCCCATTTGCCCTCCACTGTAAGAGATTTTCTTTTCTGTTTTTTTTAAATAATTTACCCCATTCTATCTCTCCCTTTCTTCTTCTCTGAGTATAATCCTCCCTCATCCCTTAATTTTATTCTCCAGATATGACCCTTAATCTTCAACTCACCCTGTGCCTCTATCTATCTATCTATCTATCTATCTATCTATCTATCTATCTATCTATCTATCTATCTATCTATCTATCTCTCTATCTATCTATCTATCTATCTATCTATCTATCTATCCATCTATCTATCTATACATACATATAATTTTTTTCCTCCAACTACCCTAATACTGACAAAGGTCTCATGAGTTATAAATATCATCTTTCCATGCAGGAATGTAAACAGTTCAATCTTAATAAGTCTCTTATGATTTCTCTTTCCTGTTTACCTCTTCATGTTCCACTTGAGTCCTGTATTTGAAAGTCAAATTTTCTATTCAGCTCTGGTCTTTTCATCAAGAATGCTTGAAAGTCCTCTATTTCACTGAATGACCATTTTTTCCCCTGAAGGATTATACTCAGTTTTGCTGGGTAGGTGATTCTTGGTTGTAATCCTATCTCCTTTGCCCTCTGGAATATTATATTCCATGCCCTGCGGTCCTTTAATGTAGAAGCTGCTAAATCTTGTGTTATCCTGATTGTGTTTCCACAGTACTTGAATTGTTTCCTTCTGGCAGCTTGTAATATTTTCTCCTTGACCTGGGAACTCTGGAATTTGGCTATAATATTCCTAGGAGTTTTCCTTTGGGGATCTCTTTCAGGAGGAGATCTGTGGATTCTTTCAATTTCTATTTTGCCCTCTGGTTCTACTTTATCAGGGCAGTTTTCCTTGATAATTTCTTGAAAGATGATGTCTAGGCTCTTTTTTTGATCATGGCTTTCAGATAGTCCAATAATTTTTAAATTCTCTCTCCTGGATCTATTTTCCAGGTCAGTTGTTTTTCCAATGAGATATTTCACATTGTTTTCTAATTTTTCATTCTTTTGGATTTGTTTTACAGTGTCTTGATTTCTCATAAAGTCACTAGCTTCCAATTGCTCTATTCTAATTTTTAAGGAAGTATTTTCTTCAGTAGTCTTTTGGACTTCCTTTTCCATTTGGCCAATTTTTCTTTTTAGGGCATTTTTCTCCTCATTGGCTTTTTGGACCTCTTTTGCCATTTGGGTTAGGCTTTTTTTAAGGGTGTTATTTCTTCAGTATTTTTTTGGGTCTCCTTTAGCAAGCTGTTGACTTGTTTTTCATGATTTTCTTGCATCACTCTCATTTCTTTCCCAGTTTTTCCTCTACTTCCCTTACTTGCTTCTCAAAATCCCTTTTGAGCTCTTCCAAGGCCTGAGACTGATTCATATTTTTCTTGGAGGCTTTGGATGTAGGAGCTTTGACTTTGTTGTCTTCTTCTGGTTGTATATTTTGATCTTCTTTTTCACCAAAGTAAGATAATATAGTCTTACTCTTTTTGTGCTGCTTGCTCATGATCCTGGCCAATTACTTGAGTTTTAAACTCTTTGTTAAGGTAAAAAGTCTGATTCCAATGTGGAGAATGTACTGTCCCAAGCTTCAGGGGTTTGTACAGCTGTTTTCAGAGATACTTCTAGGGACTTGTAAATTTTCAGTTCTTCTAAGGTGGTATGATAAGGGGTGAAGTGTTCACTCCTTTCCTGGCCCGTGAACACAAGTATTCCTTTCTGTCCTGTAACTTTGAGGAGGGGCTCTTCTCCACAGCCACTACAAGCTCCACCATGCCAGCATTCCTCCTCACCCCAGCACCACAGCCCAGAACTGTGACCCAGATCCAAACACAGGCAAAGCAAGAGATTCCTGCCTCAGCACTGGCAAAAAGATCCCTTCAATCCCTCGCTGAGCAGCCACTGGATTCCCCCTCAGTCTGTGGGCTGGAAGCTCGGGAAGCAGCTGCCCCCGCCCCGCAGGGCCACGGTCTTGGGGAATGGAGCTGAGACCCCGCCTTCCTTTCTCAGCACCGACAGAAACAGACTTTTCCCACTGACCTTCTAAGTTGTCTTTGGCATTAGTGGATTGAGGATTCTGGAAACCTCCACAGCTGCCTGTGATTCACTCCTCTGAGGCCTGCTCCAGGTTCGCTGCAGCCTGTGCACTGACGCTGCACTGTGCTTCCAGCCCGGCGTGATATACCTTTCTGATCAATCATCCAGGTTGTCTTGGGCTGGAAATTTGTTTCACTCTGTCTTTTTGTGTGTTCTGCTGCTTCAGAATTTGTTTAGAGCCATTTTTTATGAGTATTTGGAGGAGTTTGGGGGAGAGCTTAAGCAAGTCACTGCTTTTACTCTGCCATCTTGGCTCTGCCCCCCCGTCCTTCATTTTTCAAAAAAGATCAATGATATCATGGAGTCAGAAGATGATCAATAGGGAAGAGTGATCAGTGAGACAATCACTCTAAGGAATGGAAGGGAATAGAAGGGGGGAAGCCAAGGTGGAGGGATTGGCCTCAGCAAGGAGAAGGGTCATCTTTTCCTTAGAGAATGAATAAAGGAGAAGGGAAAGGAGGAGGATATGTTTTGATATGTAGAGTTTTGATATATAGAGAAGGGAAGAAGAAGGAACTCAGCTTCTATTTTCTTATTAAAGCAGGAAATAAAGTCCTCTACCAAAGGGAAGAGAGAGAAGGGGGAGTAAGAGAGACTGTTCATAGGACATGATGCCTGAACTAAACCAGAAATTCTAAAGATGGAGGGGAAGAGTACCTGCAAAGCACAGGAAGCAGGCTGGAATGGAAGTGTAGTATAAGGGTGATATACAGATTAAAAATCTAGGCTCCATTATGAAATTGTTTTCTAAAATATATCTTTTATAGTTCATGTCACTTCCACCTCCTTGGGAGTTCTAATGCATAATTCATGCTTATATAGGTCTTCCTGAATCCAGGGCCAGCACTTTCTATCTACTGTGCCACCCAGCTGCCCCTTATGTTCATTCAGTTCCTAGAGAAATAGAACTTACCCATGACAGCCATAGGATTGCAGGACAATAGATTCATAGGTCACTAGGTTACCTTACAAGTCACTTATAGCAACCCTCTCACTACGCCAATGAGACAGCTGTGGGCCAGAGAATTTAAGTTATGTACCCAAGGTCATGCAGGCACTAAGCAGAAGAATTGGGTTCTAAACCCAGTACCTTTGACTCTAAGTCAAGCAGTCCTTTCGCTAAAACTGCTGCTCAAATAATGTCAAAACTCTGCTGTGTCCAGTTACAAAATAGTAAGGATTAAATTATCATTTAACTCCATTCCTTTCCTGCAGACTCATGAGATACATATCTATATGTGGAAGGAATACATATGTGTATATGTAGAGATGTGTAAACATATATGCACACACAGATATGTGTTTGTAATAGATATTTGCATATGTGGGTATATATATATTGATATCTATCAATATCTATAGGGTGGCTAGGTGATGCAATGGAGTGCAAGGCCTGGAGTCAGGAAGACTCGTCTCAAACACTTCCTAGCTGTCACTTAACCCTGTTTGCCTCAGTTCCTTCATTTGTAAAAATGAGCTGGAGAAGGAAATGACAAACCACCCCAGTATCTTTGTCAAGAAAACCCCAAATGGTGTCACAGAGAGTTGGACACAACTGAAAAATGACTCAACAACAAGAATAACATTGATACCTATCTAAATTGATATCTACCTAAATGAATATACAGACACATACATATGTGTATACATGTGTTCCAAAAGTCTTAGTGCAGTTTCAGTTTAAGCTACTGAAGCTTAAAATTGCACTAAGACTTTGGGGACACCCACACCCATAATAAATAAGATGTCTGAATATTTTTCAAATACTATTATCTTTTTTTTTCTTTTTTGAGACTAGATCTCTTGGGCTGAAAGTATAGTAGCCGCTCCTGGGCTTTATCCCAATGCTGATTAGTATGGAAGCTTTAACTCTTTTTTTTTTTCAAATTGGGCCAGTTTTCTCCTCTTCAGGAAGCCTCATGATCCTCCTCCCTCCAGGTGCTCAACAGGGTAGCGCTAGCCTTGGTCAAACTCCCCCCCTCACTCCCCTGCTATTTCTCCGAACTCCTGGATTTTTGTGGTCTGTCAGCTTGAGCCAACTCCAGGAGCAGGAAATACAGGTAGAGGCCACCACACCAGGCCAAAATAGTATGTTCAACAGGCTGGTTATTTGGAATGTAACATTTTCTAGTTTCTACAATATAATTAAGGGTATTCATGTTGGCTCACACTCTACCTGGTAAATCTTATTTTTCTTAAACTCAGGAAAGTTTTTAAGGCAATTTGTTTGCAAACTCTGATTCAAGGCAGATTTTTCCTGCCCAGAAAACCTGTGGAGGTCCTGAACAAGGAGACCCTTCACATGAACTTCTAAATTGCCCAATATGTCTGTAATATAGCTCTCAATGTAGTTTCCATGTTGGAAGTTTCTTAGGGTAATTGTAATTAGTTGTTTTCAGTCGTGTCCAACTCTCCATGATCCCATTTAGAGTTTTCTTGGCAAAGATACTGGAGTGGTTTGCCATTTCCTTCTTCAGCTTTTTTTTTACAGATGAAAACTGAGGCAAACAGGGTTAAGTGACTTGCTCAGGGTCATACAGCTAGTAAGTATTTGAGGCTAGATTTGAACTCAGGTCTTTCTGACTTTAGGCCCAACGCTCTTTCCATTGTGCCACCTAGCTTAATTAGCACTCATTTGAAAATAATACCAGATAAAGTAAGTTACAAATATACATGTAACTGGAGACTATTGGCATTGGCTCTTTTAAAAAACGAGAGCTTAATTTAGTCAAGATGTTTAATTCTTCAACAGAGCAGCGATCTCACTCATGAAGGTCCGTTCTCTTCAACTCTTCTCCCTGTCTTCTCTTGGTTCTCCCCTAGGGGTTGATCAGTGTGCTTCGGGATTTCCTTGCATTCTCCTGACATAATAAAGATACTGTTTCTGTTTCTTATGCCTCATTTTCCCTTACATAATTAGCTCATTTTCTTTTTTGCAGCTCATATTTAGATACTACAGTTAAATGACATGGTGATGTTTTAAACTGATGAAATTAACTGCTAAACTCAACATACCCTTTTCATCTTTATAATCTGTTATAAAATCATAAAATACAGTAAAACACTAGA
Organism: Phascolarctos cinereus; assembly: GCF_003287225.1. Lineage (NCBI taxonomy): Eukaryota > Metazoa > Chordata > Mammalia > Diprotodontia > Phascolarctidae > Phascolarctos > Phascolarctos cinereus. Next base: position 193,520,314 of record NW_027556098.1, read on the forward strand.
ACGCCTTGGAAATGAGTTGTTCTGAATAACCAGAGAAGATATGGCTAGACGACAGTTGATGTGGACAAAAAGATCTGAGGGGTTTTATGGGCTGCAAGCTTTATTTGACATGACAAACAAAAAGACTAAAACCTTAGACCACATGAAGACAGGCATAGTGTCCCAAATAAAAGAGGTGATAATTACAGTGTGTTCTGCCCTAGACACACGGAGAATTTGGTGTTCAGTTTGGGTCACCGCATTTTAGGAAAGGCAGGCTAGACTACTTTCATAGGAGCGAGGCCAGAAGAGTGAGAGGGCTAGAAACTATACTCTATAATGATCAGTTGAAGGAATTGTTGATGTTTAACTTGGAGAAGAGAAGGCTTTTTGGGGGTAGAGTAGATATCTTCAAGTATTTGAAAAAGGCTACCATGTGAAAGAGGGATTCGCTTAATTCTGCTGGGCCTCAGAGGACAGAACTAGCAGCAATGGGTAGAAGGTGCAGAGAGGCAGAGGCTTAATGTCAGGAAAAGCTAACGACCAGAGCTGTTCAGAAATAGAAGAGCTGTCCTTGGGAGGCAGTAGGTTCTCTTTATTACCTTTCCAGATCTAGAAGTCAGTGTTACTATGGAAATATTTCTAAAGTGTACCGTACCTTTTATTTCCTTCTCAAAAAGAGCATTCTCTGCACACTTTAGCCTTTTCTTGATTTAGGATTACTATCCAATCCCACAATCATTTAGTAAGTACTTACTATGTGTGAGGATCTCTGCTAATCCCTGAGGATATAAGAACAACCTAAATGGTTGTTGACTTTAAAGAACTCATAATCTCTTGGGAGGCAACCATAGATAAATGGATACATGTGTACATACTATTTGAGGAGGGACAGAACTAATAATTACGGCAGCTAGGTGGTGCAGTGTATAGAGTGCTGGACCTGAAGTCAGGAAGACTTATCCTTGTGAGTTCAAATCTAGCCTCCGACACTTACTAGCTATGTGACTCTGGGCAAGTCACTTAACCCTGTTTGCCTCAGTTTCCTCATCCGTAAAATGAGCTGCAGAAGGAAATGGCAAACCACTCCAGTATCTTTGCCAAGAAGACTCTAAATGGGATTGTGGAGAGTTGGACACGACTGAACAACAAAAGCACTAATAATTGGGACATTTATAAAGACTTCCCACGTGACAGTTTTTAAGGAAGCCAGGAATTCTCGGAAGTGAAGGTGAGGAGGGAGTAGAATTCGGGCATGGGTCCATCCTATACCAAGGCATTGGAGGCAGGAGATGCAATGTTATATACCTGGAACAGTAAACAGGGCCGTTTGGCTGAAAAGTTGAGTGCATGATGGAGAATAATGTGAACTAAGTCTGGAAAGATAGCCTTGGAGAAATGTGGCAGCTTTAAGCTACTGGCTGAGGAGTCTGTATTTTATCACAGAACCTAAAAAGGTCCACTGGATCTTTTTGAGGAGAAGAGTGACTTGGTTTGATTTGTGCTTTAGAAAGATTATTTTGGCAACTGTGTGAAATATGGATTTGAGGAAGGAGACACTGAATGTGAAAGTCCAACTAGGAGGCTGCAGTAAGAGTTCAGATGAAAGGTCATGAGGGCTTATAGAAAAGTAGTATCCATGAATGGAGAGAATGGAGATGGATGTGAACTGCATTGTGGGGGTAGGAAGGATGCCACCCAGGTTGGAAATCCAGGGAAGGATGGTCATGCCCTCAACAAAAATAGATTTTGGGGAGACTATAAGAAGTTCTATTTTGGACATGCTAACTGTAGGGTACCTATGGGACATCTTGTTGTAGATTTTCCACAGGAAGTTGGTGATAATATATTGGAGTTTAGGAGTGACCATAAGGGCTAGGTGTAGAGATTTATGGGTCATTTGCATAGAGATGATATTTTAATCCATGGGAGCAGACAAGATCATCAGAAGGAGTATAGAAGAGGAGAAAAAAGAGCAGAAGGTCCAGGAAAGAACCTTAGAGGACACCCACAGTTACAAGTTAGGACATGGATGATGATCCAGCAAAGGAGGATGAAAAGAATTGGTTAGGCAAGGAAGAGGGAAACCAGGAGAAAGCAGTCACAGAAACTAATGGAGGAGAGTGTATCCAGGAAAAGAAGAATGGGGAGGAGTAGGGAAGGCATTGGATTGAATAAATTAAGAGATCATTGATAATCTTGGAAAAAGAAGATTCAGTTGACTAGTGAGATATGAAAGCAATATAATAAGCCCTAGGCGTCTATTGAGATATACAGAGCTCTTTACCACTACACTAAGGGTCCCTTTGGCAGTGGTGATTTTGTTTTTGTAGCTTCTTTTTGTAATTCTGTCGTCTTCTCCCTCGTGACGGTCACTTCTCAACCTGTTAGCAGTGTAGGTGTATCTTCTTATAGAAGAACTTCCTTATTTCTCCTAACTTAAAAATTCTCATGTAGTAGGGGTCTGGAATCTAGGTAACCAAGCTAGCAAAAATAATATTTAATATGAGTGTAAATAAGCTCTCAATGAGGGGTTTTCTCAGGAGTAAGGGACAAGAGCTTGCGTGCATAAATTGTTAGCCATCTATTCTGCTTGCCGAGCAGCCTTTATTTTTGGTGCTTTTGTTCTCAGTTATGTTTATAGTATGATGTTTTATAATTCATTTCCTTTGGCCAAAAGCAATAGACTTCTGACCTGATTGGTGAGAGGCTCTATAATAAATGGATCAAGAAGCAAATTTATTTTTCTGGGAGGAAAAATACTGTTTTACAGATGAGCCAGCCAAGAGGTGGAAAGAATAAACTTTTGCTCTGGCTTTAGATCAACTAGTGTTTCAAAATTTAACAAGTTTTATGCTGGTTTTTTTTTTTTGGTGGGGAGTTAGAGGGGCACCCTGTGTCATGGCTGTGGAAAGTTACTGTGAGTAACAGTGTGTAAAGTGTAAAATAAAAGCTACAACTAATGACTTATTTGTGAAAATTTTCTACAAGTTGTGGGGACTTTAAAGATTTCATTACGAGCTCTTCTCTAGTAACTTCTTTCTCTCATTGGACCAATATTTTTAGGTTATCCTGTCCCAACAGTAGGGTCAACCTGGCTGCTATGCTTGAAGCTATTATTGAAGAAGCTTCTGTGTTTATCAGTCAATAAAAGGATGTCACCTGGCTTCCATACTCCTCCAGTACATGAATGTTTGGAGAACGCTAATCTGAGGGAGAGCCTGCTTTGAAATGTTTGTTTGAGGGCTCAGAATTTAAATCTGTGCCATTGGTCAATGATGTTGAGGACCTAAACTCAATATCTAGACTTTGGAAATAATTATCAAGAATCTAAAAACCTGCCTTCCATATTATAGCTTGTGAGTTGGACTTCTAATGGCATTTGACCAAAAGTAATAAAATTCTGACCTGACCTTCTCAGAATCTGATTTTTCCCCAAAAACTTTATTATCTTTCCGGTCTTCTTATATGTTACTCTCCTCGATGTTCTCCAGCAATACTAGCCTACTTATTGTTGCTCACATGACACTCCACCTTGTACTTTTGAGCTGGTTATATATCCTTTGCCTAGAATGCTCCCTCTGCCCCCTCACTCCCACTCTTGGGAATCCCTTCTAGACTCAGCACAAATGTCACTTTCTATAGAAGGCCTTTCCTGAACCCTGAGCAGCTCATGCTTTCCCTACTAAGGTTACTTTCCATCTTATACTTACCTATTTGTGTATATGTTCTGTTTCCCATTAAAACGCAAGCTCCTTTAAAGCAAGGAGAACTTTTTGTCTTTCTATCCCCAGAGTTTAGTACACAAAAGATGCTTTTTGGTTGAACATAGTATATAGGAGGCTAGGTGTTCATTGTTAACAACAGTGATTACATATCATTTTACATTGAATATCAATGTATTATTTTATATCAAATTATTCCAATTATCTTAAACAGACTGCCAAGTAACAAAATATTGAACTTTCTATTTTTATTTCATTTAGTTTAGTTATTTTTAATGATTTCATTGATGTATTTTGTTTTATTTTACCTACATTCCCAATGAATCTCTCTTCATCACAGAGCCATCCTTCTAACAAAGAATAAAATATACTTTAAAAAAAAACCAACACATCAAAAAAGTCTGACATTGGATGCATTGTTACATACTTATACCCAACTCTATAAAAAAGGCAAGCAGTTCCCTACACATGTCTTTTCTTTAGGGTCAATTTTAGCCATTATAATTTCACAGCATTCAATTTTGATGGCTTTATTGTGTTTTTATGTTGTCTTCCTGGTTTTATTTATTTCATGTTAGTTCATATAAGTCTTTCCAAGCTTCCCTGAATTCCTCATGTTCATTGTTTCTTAAAAGATATTAATATTCCATTACACCAATGTACAACACTTTGTTTAGCCATTTGGGAATTGATGGGCACAAAAAGGGCACTATAAATGTTTTGAGGGCCTTATTTTTCATCCTTGACCTGTTTGGGATATATGCCTAGCAGTGTGACATAGTGAAATCTCTGGGTTTGACAATATGGACATTTTAACCACTTTTTTAGGATAATTCCACATTGCTTTATGGGATAGTTGACTATGTCCATGTTTTGTCATCTTTGCCAATTTGTTGTGTGAAAAGTAAAATCTCTGAGTTGATTTGATTTGCATTTCTCTTTTATTATTAATCATTCCTTCATATGATGTTACTAATTTGAATTGTTCTTTTGAGAATTATTTGTTCATTTGGCCACACATTTATCTTTTGGAGAATGGCATTTGGTCTTATATACAGGTTGTCCCTGAAGTCTTAGTACTAAGTCTTACTACTAAGACTTTTGGGTCACCCTCTATTTCTGTTAGTTATCTTGGTTATCAGACCTTTATCAAATGTCTTTATGAATCAATTGCTTTCCTTCTTCACCTAGCTGCATTTATTTTATTCATGAAAGAGCTTTTCAATCATATGTAATTAAAATGATCAATTTTACCCTTTGTGATCACCTCTGACCTTTGTCTGGTTAAGAATTCATCCACTAGCTATAGTTGTGAAAAGCAGATGATATCATTCTTTTCTCATTTTTTTATGGTTTGATCTTAAATATTTAGGCCACTGAATCACATTTTAAAAATTATTTCTATTATACAGTCTCTCTGAGGAAGCACCTAGTAGTGGCTTACGTTTATATAGTTCTTTACATATATTTTATCCTTACAACCCCAAGAAGTGGGTGTTATTATTACACTCTTTTTACAAATGAAGAATTGAGGCTGAAAGATATTGTGATGTGCCCAGGATCACACAGCTAGAAAGTGTGTCTGAGTTAGGATTTGATTTAGATTCCCAATCCTGGGCTCTAGCCTTGACACTGTATGTATTAATGAGCTAACTCAATGGGTTAACCATCCAATATCATGTCATAATCTTTCAATTTGTATTAACAATGTATTCTCCATTGACTTTTTTTTTTTTACTTTTACCTCTGTCTCCTTTGAATGACTGCGGCTTTCAATGAGGAAAGAAACATTGAATGGGAGTCATTGCAGTCAGCATAACATAATTTGCAAACAGGAGCATATGGAGAACCTTACCATCTATAAGGAATCTCTGCATAGGATAGTAATGACACAGAGAAACACTTTTATCAATAATTATAATTATAACTAGATTTACATAGCACTTTAAGATTTGTAATTTTACAAATATTAATTCATGTCTTCTTGCTCCTCTTACATTTTTTTGTGGTTAATAATATCATTTGTGATCTCTTCTATCTGGGATAAATCTGCCCTTCTTTGAAGTATTATAAAAACTGACATATGCACCATGTCTTTGTTATTTCAAGAGCTCCTGCAGTACCTAACACAGTACCCTGAACATAGTAAGTGTTCAATGTATGTTTATTTAACCCTTGTTCAAGCACTTTCTATGACAAGAAAGTCACTACCCTATAAAGATGTTCATTCCATTTATATATAGCTCTAATTATTAGGAAATTTTTCTGATATAAATTGTGTTGGAAGCAGTGGTTCAAAGATATTGTATAGCTTTTTGATGAGCTTTCTAGATCCATTCCTGATGAATGGAGTTGGTTTCTTTAATAGAATTTCATAACCCTCCCCTTGCCGCAGTAACTATAGACATTCCAAAAACATTAATTAAGCATCTATTATGTGCTAGGTACTAAGGAGACAAAGATGAAATACTGATACAACCCTCTCGGAATTTACTACCAGGAGGGATACAACCTGTGCACAGTTATAGGGCAAAAGAGATACTGATAAAGTGCTATAAAGATTGGATGAGACAGATCATTTCCATCTGAGCTAAGCCTTGAAGAAAAAAGGATTTTTACAAACTTATATGAAGGAGTTTGTTCCAGACATGTAGGATGGCTTGAGCTAATGCACAGAGATGCAGTATGGCAGGTCAAGTTTGGGAAATAATTATTTCGTCAAGGTTGGGTAGATTATATTAAAAAGAACAGTATGAAATGAGATTGGATAGGTAAGTTAGAATTAGGCTATGAAAGGCTTTAAATTCCTGGATAAAGACATTATAATTACATTTTTATAGTCTTGTTTTAGTTCTTTTTAATATAGCTCTTCATATGGGCAATTTAAGGAGGTGTCTATATACTGTGAATTGAAGAGCATTGAATTGAAGGGCATTGCAAGGTCAGTTTGCTATGTGATACCTGAATTTACTACCACTAGTTTCAAAGTGTGTGACTTCCAAAACAAACATACCTGAAACAATAGAGGTGGGCTTAGAAGATGTTATCAGATATATTGTTATTGACCTTGTAATACTGAGTTGCTACTACCATCTAAATGCTTTACTGTTCTCTGTGCCCACCATGTTCTGGCATGTAGGACTTTACCAGGGAAACGTGGAACATGAATGGAGAACAAAACAAGAAAGCTATTCCATTTCCAATGCAATGGAATATTCAGAGCCAAAGGATTCAAACATACACTCCAAAATCTTTTACTAAAAACATATTTCACTGCCCTCAGGTAAAAGCAACTCCCAAGGTGGCTAAAAATAGTTCAGGAAAAACAAGAGCGTATGAATGTAACGGCATACTGTTGTGCCATAACAAATGAAGAAGTGGGTGGTTTCTATGAAACCGAAGATTTGTATGAATTGATACAGAGTGAAATGATTGAATCAGAAGAATAATTTATGCCATAATAATAACATGGCAAAACCAAACAACTTTGAAAGACTTAAGAACTCTGAGCAATGCAATGGTCAGCCTTGATTCCAGAGGACTATTGATAAAGAATGCTACCCACCTACTACTAACAGAGAGGTGATCAACTAAATATGCAAAATGAGATACACAGTTTTAGACACAGCCAATGAGGGAATTGTTCTGCATGACTATGTGTGTATATTTGTTCCAAGATTTGCTCTTTCTTTTTCCCAGTAGATGGTGGGGGAAGATTTAATAATTAAATGTTTAATAAGTAGTGCTTAGTAAATTGTTTAATAATTAAATAAAATTTAATTTAAAAAAGAAAAAATATTAAAGCAGCATAGGAAAATTGAAACAGATAAAAACTGTAGCAAGGAGATTAAAAAGCAATCAGTAAGGAGGTTCCCTGGTGTCTCAGGTGCTCTGACACATATAGATCTCACTTAATACACATTCTCTCTCTCTCTCTCTCTCTCTCTCTCTCTCTCTCTCTCTCTCTCTCTCTCTCTCTCTCAATCCTTCCCCTCTCTCTCTCTCTCTCTCTTCCTCTCTCTCCTTTGTTTTCAACCATCTTTTCCTGTGACAATTTGCAAATAAATACTCTAAATCAATGTTCCCATTGGTTGCCAGAGTAAATGGAATTTGATCTGGGCCTTGAAGAATAGATAGATTCTCAAAAGGCAGAGGTTCCGGAGAGAAGGTATACCAGGCAAAGTCATAGCAGCAGGAAAACCTGTCCCCAGAAATCTCTAAAAATGTAAATATGTAGCCCAAGAAGTGTGACACAGTTGATCATTAGCACCAAATAACACACTGATGTGGATTGGCTTACCAGATTACTTGGCTTTCAGTTACTGAGGCCTTGAAAAGATGAGATAAGTAAGTTTCAGTGGAAACCAGGACAGACAAAAAGATCCCAGATATAGACTGCCCCAATAAGGAACCCTGGACAGTCATGGGCACTATAATGACAAGAGGAACAAAGTGGGTTGCCAATGTTAAACTTTACTCAATACACAATTTCCATGGGGCCATGCCTGGTTAAAACAAATACACTTTTAAAAATAAATTTATTTTGATGTTACTTGCATTAGGACCCACCCATCTAGCTAACAACTGACAACCTAGAAGATTGTCTCATGTATCTGTGGGACCACATTTTGAGAGTCACAATTTTTTTAGACTAAACACTTATTTTTTAAGATAGGTGTTTACTTTAGTGATCAGAGGTACAGGACCCTTTGGGGCCAAATATGGGCAACCTCTTATCTGACCTAAAAATTCTGAACTCATTCAACTCCTCTTCAGTTTCCATTTCTTTGTGTATATAGATAATTTTGACACTCAAGAGTTCGAATTTCCAATTTGGTGTATCTGATGGAAAAAAACATTTGGGGATGCTTTGGGGATTGCCTGCATAAATGCCAAGAACCTTTAGACCACACCTTTATTTTGCAATTGAGAGAATTTTTTCTTTTTTTCCATGTCTACTGTATGGCCTCTTATTTACTGACAGAATGAAAAGGAGTTAAGAAGTTTTATTGCCAAATGAGGCTTTAACAGATTGCATTAGTAATTATACCTTTTGAATAATACACAAGGAAAAATAAACATAAAGAATAACATAACTCTTTAATTCATTCTTGCAAAATTTATTTTATAATTACAATTCAATCTCCTGATCCATTTTGTTTTCAGGATATAAACCACTTAAGAATTAGTTTTCCGTATGCTATCATATGTGAACACTTGCAATATTGATACCACTAAACAGGGGTGTGCTAGACCAGCTCAACTGACTTGCCAATTGTTAAATTTCAGGGTGAACTTTTATACCTTGGAAATAGGTAAATGCTACATGCCAGGGCTTGGTGTATTGTTTTATTGATTGTCTAGACTTAAGAAAGTGATACAGAAAATGTTAATTGAATTATATAAATTGAATTTAAATGTGTGTCCTGTGTACCTTTTTTTCAGAGAATCTTGTTAAACATTTAACATCATACCACTTCCATTAAAACCATATTGTAACATAGAAATAGAGTATGTTTTCTTAAATTAGTTTCATAATAATGCACCAGGCACATTATATACTCCTGCAAAACAATAACAAAAACTCTTGCTACTAGGGTCATGGCTAGCTTTCTGCTCTCGTTAAAAGAACATTAAATAACAACTCAGAAAACCTGGGTTTTATTCCTAGTTACACCACTAATTCATTAGGTGATAGTCAAGTCATGTCTTTCCCGTATGTCTTCCTAACTCACAGAGATGTAGTAGCACATAAGCTACACTGGCAGAAAAGATGATCTCAAGAAATTCGAGGTACCCTTCAAGTATAGTGATACTCTGTATTATTTTTCTAAGGGTTTTCATGAAGTGTTTAATGGGAGGGAAGAGCCATCATCAGAGGCAAAGGCTCCATCATTATGACAACTGTTTAATGTCACTGAAAAGTATGCATAGGTTGCCAAAGTAGATGATACCATCCCCTACGGGACGCTGGAATGATTGAGGTGGGGGTGGGGTAGTAACCTTGCGTGCAGTTAGAGGAGTTGAATAAAAATAAGGGGGTGGTGGAAGTATAAGGAAAGAAGAGAAGAAAATTTTGAAAAACTGTTCATGCATGTTTCACCTGCTGTGTAACAGAGTTAAAGTAGTGATTGGATTATTTTCCAAAAAACACACAAAATTCAAGTTATGATTGATCAGTGGTCAAGTCTGCTGATAAATCTTAACACGAAAGTGCTGGCAGGCAAACCTGTAAGCATTGTCAAGAAGTCCAGCATGCATCGGCAGGAATACATGCATGTAATGACTTGTTTGCAATATGATATTATATGCTTACATAATACAATATTGCATCATCAACATTTCAATGCAGGGAAAAACCACACATTTATAATAAATTATTAAATTTAAGGCACATCATTTTAAAACAATTATATTTTTGAAATGATGCAAATTTCAGAGAAAAAAAGCCATTAAAGGATTAAAGAAAGTAGATTTCCATGAGGGGTCTTGAGTAATATTTTTAAAAAGGGGGTGGTAGGGCAAATAAGTTTGAGAACTGCTAGAGTGTCAGATAGAAGACAGATCTAACAACTATTTCTTTTGGTTCTTCTAGGATAATTCTCAGTCTTGATTTTGTGATAACCCTGGGTATTGCTAATTATCTTCATGAGATGTCTCAAGTTTTCATTGATGTTTGAATTATTTTCTCTAAAAACTAAGGGCCTTCACTTTGTAAAATCTGAGGAGATATTAATAAATATAGATATATGCATACATATATGTGTATATATATACACATATATATATATATATATGTGTGTATATATATATATATAATCTTCATTTCAGAAAGACTTTTGAAAAGCTCCTTCATAACATCCTTATGGAAGAAGGATGTGTAAAATGAACTGGAGAAGGAAATGGCAAACTACTCTAGTATGTTTGTCAAGAAAACCCCAAAGGAGATCATGAAGAGTCAGATATGACTGAAATGATCGAACAACAACAAAAGTGTTGCATACCACAGATAGAGAGGCTGCACAATTGGTTAACAGAATGTTTGTTAATGCATCAGTGTCAACAGAGCTGGAGATTACTAGTGACATATCCTATCCATCCTGTTCAGTATCTTCATCAATGACTTCAATAAAGACATAGGCATGCTTATCAGTGGTAAGGATGACATGAACCCTGGGGGGAAAGACAGATTAAGGCCTTAAAAATATCTTAGCAGGCATGAACAATGGTGCCCACTGCTACGCAGAAATAGACATCTACTTGGAAAGCTATGTTGCAGGCAGTCCAGTGGCTATTCAACTGCAACTAACTTAGATTAGTTTGGAAGGTAGGGTTGGCTTCTGATAGGATGTAAGCTCCCTGAGGGTAGGGACAATAACCTTTTTGTCTTTGTATCTTCATTATCTAGCACACAGTGGGTATTTAATAAATGTTGATTAATTGATTGACTGATTCATGCAACTGTGTATAAAAATCATGTATGTGCCCATATGGATCTTAATGCCCTGAACTATATAAACTCTTTGTGGAACAGTTTATGGGTTGTTTCTAAAAGGGGTATGTTTTTAATCTTTAGTAATAATGCCTGGATTAAGAAGCCTGAGAGCTAATAGATGGTGAGACTGACAAAATTTATTTTGTTATCTATTAAATAAAACTTACATGGAACACAACCCCTCCATCCCTGAGTAGATAGGCTCATGAGTTTTGGCCAAGAATGATTTACTACTTGGTAGTGAAAATCATGATAGTGAGCCTCTCAAGCTTAGTTTGAGAGGCACTGTAGTATGGCAAATAGAATGATTGCATCAGGAAGACATGAGATTGACTCTTACCTCTAACACTGACTAGCCATGTGCCCTAGGGAAGTCATTTAGCCTCCCTAAGTCTTTATCTTCATCTGTAAAATGCTAATAATAATGTCTGTAGCAATCATCTCAAAGGGTTGTTGGGAGAGTGAAATGATTAGTATGTAAAGTACTTTGCAAATTTTAAGGTACTATTTAAGTGCCAGTTATTATTAGTTAGTTTGATCCTCATAAAATAGAAAGAGTTCATCAGTGATCCCATATTCATATCTTTCCCCAGCTAAATTGGACCTGCCAGAGCCTCACTCTCTATGGTCTCCTTTTATTGACAGACTCTTAGATTGAATTGATAGTAGCATGGTGTCTGGGTCGTGGGGGCTAGAATATTGTGTTCCATCCTGAGTGCTTTATTTTAAGAGTAATTGTTGTCCAAGCGGAGTGTGTCCTCAAAGTGTTAGCTCTATGTTTCATTTCAGCTATGAGTCTACAATTCCATGAACTGTTCTACCTCCTTTCAGAACATACTTGGATCATAGACCTAGGACCCTTAGAATTCATCAGTCCAACTCCTTCATTTTACACATATGGAAAATGAGGCCCAGAGATGTTAGGTGACATCACATGGATAATAAGAGACAGAGCTGGTATTCCAACTGTGGTCCCAAGTGCATTGTTCTGTCTACTGCAACATTGTGTATCAGACAATAACAATGTTCAAAACTAAACATATCTCATAATTAAAGGTAGGGTGGCTAGCGTCCCAAAAAAGGGTAATCCCATAAAAATATATATGATTATCTTTTAAGAAGTAATCATTATTTGGTCATTTATGTTCAAATTGTCTTTAAATTGTTTATGTATTTATGTAGCAAATCATGTTCAAAATGAGGCTGTATAGTTTTGTTACCATGCTTATTTAGTAGATGACTAACTTCATGGTCTTTTCCTTTAAAAAAAAAAGTAAGCCAATGTTTTATCTGTCAGTACCTATTCATTGCACAAGCAGGTAAATTATACTCATATAAAGCAATAAACCCTAGGATGGTCATCATGGGCCTTACATGACTCTCTCTCTTTCTTAATTATTTATTTGCCAACTAAGTGATATACTTTCATAGCAAATAGTCAGGTCCTCAAAAAAAAAACCTATGATAGTAAAAAGAAAAAAGGAAAAATTTGAAAGGGATCACTTAGGAAATTAACACTATTTCCTGACAAGGTCATGCTTGAAGTAAGGAGCAGGCTAAAAGCTGATAACATGATAGAGTGCAATAGTGTGGTTGAAAGTAAGAAAAATATTTTAAAAACATTTTACTAGCAACAACTTTCAGCATTTTTAGTGCATGAACTTTCCTTGAAGAAATGTCGGGAAAGTCCCTGGCCTTTATTATTTTGAAATCCCCACATGCAATCATCCACTTGTCAGGAGTTTCTTTTCATGTTCTGTACAAATACATTTCCTGGCTATGACTCGATCTCATTTTTGTTGACTTTATAAACAGCATTCGCCATTTCTGCAAATGTATGTAGCAGGATTTTTTTTTGCTTTTTTCTTTATTTGACCATCAACTAGCATGTGTCAACATGAAGCATTCGTGTTAGCTAATTCTTTGTATGGCATTCTCATGCCTGGCAATATGCTTCACAAATAACAAATCCAGAAGACATAGTGGCTACCTTGAAACCCTTCTGTCTTTAAAGGCTCAGCTTAGATGCCACCTCATCCTTAAAACCTTTCTTGATCCCCCCAGCTAAAATCAATCTCTCTTTACTCCTGATTTCTTACAACGTGTAATCTGGCTTACTTCATTTGCCTTTCTCACATTCTAGCTCATGTTATACTTATTTGTGCATATGCTATGTTCTTCCAATTAGACTATAAACTCAAAGAGGTCCAGGGCTTTTCTTATTTCACATTTATGTCTCTAATGACTTGCAAAATTAAACCTGATTAAATATAAGGTATTTAATGATTTTTGAATTGAAATCTGATAGAAATGGTAAGTGAAAGCAGACACGATTCTAGAAACTATTTCTGTTTCCTGTTGGTTTTTGCAGTAGTGTATGTCCTCATTTAGGGGGGTAGCTAGGTAACGCAGTGAATAGAGTATTGGGCGTGAAGTCAGGAGGACTTGGCCTCAGACATTTACTAGCTGTGTGACCCTGGACAAGTCACTTGACCCTGTTTGCCTCAGCTTCCTCATCTATAAAATGAGCTGGAGGAGGAAATGGCAAACCACTCCAGTATCACTGTCAAAAAAAAAAGAAAACTAATGTAGAGAATAAAGAATTTGCAGTTGACTCTAAGTAAAGATAGAAAGCAGATGCCTTCTGAAGTTGAAAAAATTTATTCCAAGCCCAAGGCTTGATAGAAGAGAAAGCCAGGCCTGAGATTACACTGAATCCATCAGTTTCCTTAGCCTTTTAACTAATGATTTTACCCTTTCTCTAAGTCTCAAGATAGTAATATTAGACATTTTGCAAGCTGCTACTTTTTGTTGCAGTTTTTCATTAAGAATCCAAGGGCTGGATTAAAGACAATTAAGAATGATCATGAGACTAGAGCTAAAAGAAGTGTGTAAATGGAAGCAGACCATTCCATTTTATCTCTATGTCAAGGTTCATAAAGAACCACTATGCAGGTAGTGTTTGTAATGGAGAAAAAGGATGTCCACCACAGTGCTTCCAACTGACGAAAGAAGTAAATGTACACAGAGATATGAAGTTTGGCCAAGAGCAAGTCACAGTAATCTAGTAAGAGTGATGAAAATCTGAGCAAGGGATTTGGCCATGTAGGTGAAGAATATATATATTCACATCTGATGGATTTTGTGCTGGAAGAAGGAGAAGCACAAGGAACAGTTGGAGCTTAGAAAAATAAATAAACTAACAAGTTGAAAATTTCCCAGGAGTACGCCTAGGAGCAGGTTTAGCTCTTGGAAAGATTGCAGAGCAGGCAAAATTAATCTTCAAAATCCCGTACCCACTATTCTCGTGTCCTTTCTCTATCATTCTGTAGATGCCAGCTCATTCAATCATTAGATTCTAGAAGGAAACTCATTTCAAAAATAACCAACAAGTTAGTATGAATTATTTCTTACCTCTCCCAGGACTATCTGCATGTTTAAAAAGGACCTCAGGGAAAGGAACCTAAAAGAGCATATTCCTTTTTTAAAAAAAAATTAATTTGCATTGATATCTTTAGGATTTTTTTGGTTCAGTTGCTTTTCAGTCATGTCTGACTCTTTGTGACCCCAACCGGGGTTTTCCTGACAAAGATATTAAAGTGGTTTGCCATTTCCTTCTCCAGCTCATTTTTATGGATGAAGAACTGAGGCAAGCAAAATTAAGTGACTTGCCCAGGGTCATGTAGCCAGCAAGTGTCTGAGGCTGGATTTGAATTTACAAAGATGTCTTTCTGATTCTAAGCCACTAGTGCTCCATCTACTGCACAACCTAGCTGACCCTTTCCTTTTTACATCACCTAAATGTTTTCCCTTCAAGAGAGTTATTCCGTATTATAAAGAATTTTAAAATTAGGAAAAAGAGGGGGAAATCAGTAAAATGTATCCATATACTAAAAAAAATAATTTAGATACACACTGTTCATTAACCCCCTCTCCCACCTTCACCTCTGCAAAGGAGTGAGTAGAAGAGTCTTCCTATATCTCTTCTTTGGGACCAAGACTGTTCTTAGTAATTTTGGAATAAGAATGAATGGTGGAATTTCTGGCATCTAATACCAAGTGTGGGTGAGGGCTTCCCACTGAATTTGCAATCACACCATGAGAAAACTTAGAGTTGTATATGAGGATAGAGGTTGAGGAGGAGAGGGTTTGAAGGAAAGACAAGGAGG
The DNA here is from genome assembly GCF_003287225.1 of Phascolarctos cinereus. Lineage (NCBI taxonomy): Eukaryota > Metazoa > Chordata > Mammalia > Diprotodontia > Phascolarctidae > Phascolarctos > Phascolarctos cinereus. The sequence continues at coordinate 193,535,682 of NW_027556098.1, forward strand.
AGCTCAGTTTGTGGCAGAAATATATTAAAACAGGAATATATTTTAAAAAGTATGAGAGGCAGCCTGTGTAAAAACATGACCTCAGTTACCTCTGATACACAGAGACTCTATAACCTATAAGCAAGTGTATGAAGCATAAGACCTGGAGTTAGGAAGACCTAGGTTCAAATATGGCCTAAGATATTAACCATGTGACCATTGGCAAATCATTTAACTTTTCTGCCTCAGTTTCCTTATCTGTAAGTAGGGAGATAACAATATGTACCTCTATCCAATAAAGCTTATCCCATAATATCCATTTTTCTTGGGTAGGGTTCTTAACCTTTTTTGTGTCCTTGGACTCATTTGGAAGTCTGTTGAAGTCCATGGATCCCTTCTCAGAATAATGTTTTTAAACACACAAAATAAAATGCGTAGAATTGTAAAAGAAAGTAATTACATTGAAATACAGTTTTCAAAACCTGAGGTTCTGTTGTGCTTTGTAAATCTATTTAAGATGCAGTAGATAGAGTGTTGGGCCTGGACTCAGAAAGTCTCCTCTTCCTGAGTTAAAATCTGGCCTCAGACCCTTACTAGTTATGTGACCTTGGACAAGTCACTTAACCCTGTTTGCCACAGTTTCCTCATCTGTAAAATAAATTGGAGAAGGAAATGGCAAATCACTCTAGTATCTTTAACAAGAAAACCCAAAAGGGGTCATGGAGAGTCAGACATGACTGAAATAACTTAACACAAAAAACCTCCATAAGCCAATTATTTATATATTCCAAAGTGCCATTTTAAAAATTATTTATATTGACATATATGAGAGGAACTCAGGTCTTCCTAGCCCCAAATACAACAATATATCCATTATTCTTGGTTTCCTCGCTGATGTAGGGGATAAAACAAGTTCATGGACACTAGGTTAAGAACCCTCATTCTCTAGAGTGGGCATAAGTTCTATTATTGATCTTCTACCAATACTTCTTCCCTCTATGTTGAGGATAAGGGTATAAAGCTATTGTGAATTGAAACTGTATTTCTTTCAGATGAAGCTGAAATTATGAAGGCTTAATCTGTTCAAAATATCTTTGTCTTCTAAAAAAAATAAATAGTGTGTAAGGAGAACCCCAAGGGTCTACTCTCAGGCCAAATGTTTAAGAGAAATTTTTTTCTCTCTATTGTTCAGGATCCTGGAGATACCGAGATCTAAGAGATAGCAGAACGCCTCAATTTATATCCTGAAGAGAAAGGGCTGATCAGCTTTCAGTGAAGAGTATAAAATATGTCCTCGACTACCCGTTTTAGTACTTTGGATCTTTTGTGGCTCTCCAAGTGCATATCCACTAAGTATTTAGATTGACAGTCTTGCATTCTCCAAACAGTTATCATTATTTCTTGTATTTAACATTTTATTAATTAAGAGTTTAGAGTCAAACATTCCAGGATCAGGTCTATTACACAGCAGTATAATCTTTTACGCCACTAGAGCCCTTCGGTGCATCTCAGCGCATGTCAGGTGACAGGCATTCTACTCTGACCTTGTTTCCTGGAAGGAATCCATAGCCGGGGAATGCTAAGAATCGTGGTAGGGAAAGTTTCACCAAAACCTCTGTCCTTGACTTAGCACTTCCCAGCCAGGTTAGGAGTGCTGTTGACAGCTTTGCATGATAGATGTGTTCCTGAAAATTCATTTGTAATTTTTTTTTTGTACATCAAATTGTACTTCAAATGTCCTAGGTGAGGTTGATATTTAAAAGAATCCTGTAATGTTTTTGTAAAGCAATCATTTTGTCAAATAATCACCCCCTAATTTATTTTCTTAGAGTAATTTTATTTAGTAAGGTAACTTATTTTATGTAGTGAATAGTAGTACAGTCTTTGAAGTTGGGAAGACTTGGGGTCTAATCCCAACTCTGATTCCTACAGGCTGTGTGACTCTGGGCAAGTCAATCAGCCTCTCAGTGTCTCTAAGCATTTCTTTAAATTATTGAATTACAGAAGAGTTATCTATCTGTACCAACAAATGAATTAAGATTCATCTATTTATTTACATAAATTTATGAATTTAATTTACTTATTTAATAAATGCTTACATTGGTCTAGATTCTGGGTACATACTTCCTAACGGGGAAAACAACACATAGAGTGATGTGGTAGCCAGGGAGAAGAATTTTGGTTGGGAAAGTTACAGGGATGATGACAGGAACAACAGGGAGAAGAATAGACCTATACACCCTTTCCGGTAACAGAGGTGGTGTCAATTTGATTATAATTCCAGACCTAGAAAAGTTGTGGGGGTTGGACAGGAAATGGGCAGGTGATATGGGAGGGAGACAAGAGGGGTGAGTTCAGTAAGGTGGCAAAGCAACTAACAAGAAGATGGAAGGGGAGTAAAATGAAATGTGCCTGGAACAGCTGCCCAGGTGACAATGAGACAATTCACTACTTCTGTACAATTCTGAGACAATTCACTACTATGGTAAGCCACTGTAACATTCGCTGATCAGACTCTCAGGGGCCCAATAGGATTGAAAGAGTTAATTTCTTCAAGGCACGGTATCTGGTCTGGGAGGCAAGATGGCTATCCAGAAGATGGCAGGGGAATTTCTACAGCTGAGTTCCCTGTATCTATGAAAACACAGACGTGGACCAAAAAAAAATTATTTCCTAAGTTCCATTTTTCTTAAAACATAACTTGCATGACCTGTTTACATAACCATATATAAAGAAAAATGTAATCACATAATTGGATGGGGTTTTGTTAATGTAGTTTCCTTGTGTTGCTTGATCATTACGAAAGTTCAAAACATGGAACAGAAAGTAGGAGGTTAAGAATGGACTGTTTTTTGCCCTAACTGGCTAGCATTTTAGATATTCTATAACTTATTATCATCGTTGTCAGGTTTTTAAAATAAGAATTTAACTATTTAATCAATATAGTTTTTCATTCTCTAGATTCCCTAGCTAAATGAATTGCTTGTCCAAAGAGACAGAGGAAAACAGTGGAGTAGAGTGGAGTAGTGTGGAGTGAAGTGGAAAGTAGCATCAAATTGAGATTCAGACCTCGATTGTACTCCTAGTTTTGACATTAATAAACCATGTGACCTCAGACAATCACTTTCTTTCTCTGAGTCTCTTTCTTCACCTGTAAAATGAGGTGGTTGGATTAGATGATCTCTAAGATCCCTTCCAATATTCAATATGTCTAATTACTTATTATTTACATAACTTGAAGGGCAGAAAACAAATATCTATAGGAAGAGCAAGCTCATCCCTTCAATATACATTAGGGTACTTACTTCATTGATGCCTATCTCCTTCATAATAAGTTCTCCAGAGCTAAAATCTGGAATGATGTAGTAAACTGCCAAGTAATGTGCAATAGCGGAAAATGTGCTAGATTTGGAGTCAAAGTAGTACAGGTCCAAATCCCCAGTGTGTACCCACTGTAGCATAGTAGATACACAACTGGGTCTAGAATCAGGAAGATCTAAGTGCAAATCTGCTCTCAGACACTTACCATTGTACAACCCCGGGCAAATCTCAGACACTATTGTATGATTCTGGGCAAATAACTTTTCTTTGCCTCAGTTTCCTCAGTCATCAAATGGGGGTGATAATAATAGCACAAGCCTTCTCCAAGTCCTTAGAGAATCAATCAATCAATCAATTAATAAGCATCAATGAAGTATCTATGTGCTAGATACTTCAATAAGTACTGGAGTTGCAAAGACAAAAAAAATAGTTCCTGATGTCAAGAAGATTATTCCATCAGAGAAGACAACATGAATTTATATGTGTGTGTGTGTGTATGTACACATATCATATATGTATATTTGTATCCTGTATGTAAATAAATAGAATAAAAATATATAAATATGTACAGGATAAATGCAAAATAAATACAAAGTAGTTAAATAAAGTTAACTGAGGCTTCGTGTCAAAAGAGGTGCTTCAGCTGAGTCTTGAAGGAAGTGAAGGATTCATTTGGTGAGGAGGTGAGGACCAAGTGTTTTTCAGGCATAGGGGAGTCCAGGGCAAAGGCACCAAGGACAGGAGATGGAGTGTTGTGTGTGAGAAATGAAGGAAAGGCCCACTTAGCTGGACCACAAAGTGTGGGATGGGAGTAATTTTCCAGTTGGTTTTCAATAATGAGATTGGAAAGATATGTTTGGTCAAATTGTGAAGGCCTTTGTTCTTTGCTACTAATTTTGGATTAATTGCCATTGATCCACTGGGTGAATTATTTACATGCTTTATTTTGTTGTCCTGGTTTTGTTTTCCTTTTGGTTGTTTCAGTGCCACTTTATACTGCTCCCACAGGGGAGAAAGAAAAGAAAAGATGGATGACTTGGAACTTGAGTGTATGCTATTCACCGGCAAAAATTTCCACAACATATCCCTCTATCTCAGGCATCTTGCCATCTGTCCCGCCTCTGTCTCCCTCTCTTCATCTGGAATAGCTCCCTCCATGGGGAAGTTAATCTACTCAGTTTTGGAGCTCTACCCTGTCACTGAGCTGTCCTGATTGGCGAATGATAACTCCTCCTCCCCCCCACTATATGTAGCCAATCACAAACCATGCTTCACAACCTTTTCCCTGAGATATCTTGCCATATGCCAGCCTCAGCATGTGCCACTGAATCCCAACTGACTTATGGTTCCATTCGTTATTCTAATGACGCTACAGACCCAAATTCGCTTCCTGACCACCATTCCACTATTACGTGTTATCTCCTTACAATTAGAATATAAGCTCCATGAGGTCAGGGACTGCCTCGATTTTAAATTTGTGTCCCTAGAGCTTTAGCACAGTGCCTGGCTCAGAACAGGTGCTTAATAAATGTTTTTATTCATTCATAATAATTTTATTGTAATTTTTTATAACATAGTAATGTTAATTGATTATGGAGTATGATAGGAGCCATGTGGCTAAGTAGAGTAGGGAAACTAGGCAAGATCCAAAAAAAATACCTTAAAACACCTTGAAGCTCCAATTCAGACACGTGAATAACAAATAGGCCAGACTGGTACACAACCATGAAGACTGGGGCAACTAGTTTTTTTAATTCAATTTTATTTTACTTTCAGTTCTGACTTCTCTCTCTCCTTTTTATCCCTCCCCCTCAAATTGAATGGGGAATCTATCTTAAAACCAAGACTTCAGGTTGACTTCAAATCCAGTAGACAGAGAATAAAACAGGCAATGCAGAGAACACTTCAAAACATTTTTTTTTGTGATAAAAACAAAGGCAGGGGGGCAAAGAACTAGAAATTGAGGGGCTGCCCATCAAGTAGGGAATGGCTAAACAAGTTGTGGTATATGATTGTGATGGAATACTATTGTGTGTAAGAAATGATGAGCAAGTTGATTTTAGCAAAACATGGAAAGATTTTGCATTAAATAATAAGGAATGAAATGAGCAGAACCAAGAAAACATTGTATATAGTAAGAGCAATATTGTTTGAAGAATAACTGTGACTACTGTTATTCTGAGTATTATAAACACTCAAAACAACTACAAAGGACTTATGAAGGAAGATAGTATCCACCTCCAGAGAAAGAACTGATAAATAGAAGTATGTGTAGTATGGTTTTACATATGTGTGTGTGTGGTGGCCCTCTCTAGTGTGAAGTGGAGAGGGAGAAAGACATTTCAGAACTAAAAATATAACCCAAAAAATAATTAATTAAATTTTAAAAAATGTTTAAAAAACAACAAAGGCAGGGGACACATGTGCAAAAATAGTAACCATCTTAGGTTCCACCTCTTCCATGGGGCCTTTCTTTGTCCCTAGCCCTTAACGATCACTTTCTCCTTGGATTTCAGGGACTCTTTATTGTTTGTGCAACTCATTTGGAACATATTTTATGCTACGTTGTATTGTTATTAATCCTTTATACTTATAACATCTTGGCTTCCCAATTTGATTGTAAACCCCTCAAAGACAGGGTATGTGTCATATATTTCTTCTTGTTATTTTAATTCAGAGTCCAGCATATTATTCATCTGAATGTCCAATTATAGGTACTGATAGTCAAAGAACTGCCAATCCAATGTCATGTCATAATAAATTCATCAATATAGCATAGTAGATAGCATTTTGGACTTGGAATCAGGTAGACCTGGGTTCTACTACCATGTAAGAAATTTACTAGCTGTGTGAACTTGAATAAATCATTTAACCTTTTAAGCTCCAATTCCCTCAAAATGAGAATAATAACATCTACCTCACTGTGTTATCTGTATGGATGAAATGAAATAATAGGTGCAAAACAGTCAAGTCAGCAAGTGTTGGTTAAGTGCTTACTATGTGCCAGGTACTGTGCTAAGCTCTAGGAACATGAATACAAGCAGAAAGGAAGATAATCACTGCTAATAGGGGAAAACAGCACATAAAAGGCAACAGGAGACACCATGTGGGGTGGCATGGTAGAAGAAGTCTGAAGAGTTAGGAGTGGGAGAGCCACTAAGATATGGCCAGCCTGGGCACTTTCCTTAAAATGGATGTTCTGAAGGGAAGTAGCCAATCAGAGGGCAGCTAGGTGGAACAGTGGATAGAGCGCCAGGCCTAGAATCAGGAAGACTCACTTTCATGAGTTCAAATCCACTTACTACCTGTGTAACCCTGGGCAAGTCACTTAACCCTGTTTGCCTCAGTTTCTTCATCTATAAAAATAAGTTGGAGAAGGAAAGATACTCCAGTATCTTTGCCAAGAAAACTCTAAATGGGGTCGTGAAGAATTGGACACCATTGAAAAATGCCTGATCAACAATGAAACCAATTAGAGGAAGGGGCCACAGAGGTGGAGTGTACTTCCTATTTGAGAAATCTGGGGTAAAGTGCTGTTTTATAGGGAGGAGGCTTCTATGGCATGATAGAAAAAATCCCAAGAATCAGGAATCCTGAAAAGGAATGAAATGCTTGTCAACTTGTTAAAATACATTGAAAACCTTCAAGTTATATATACATACATCCACACATACACATGCACACGCACACATATATGTGTACATATATGTATATGTATATGAGCTATTGTGCTGTTGGTGGTGATGATGATGATGATGATGATGATGATGAAGAAGTCATCTCTAGTTTGGGCAATAAGCAACATTTAGCCACTTGGGTTTTCCTAGTAGATTTTTACAGTAGGCTAATCTCTTTTCAGTGTCAATGTATTTATCACTGAGGAAGTCCTTTAGTTTTCTGGTGTTTGATACAATCAGCACATGTACACTGGGGTATGTGGAGAACCCTACCATCAATAAGCAATCCTTCTTCTACTCAATAAATGTTTGTTGGTGGTGATGGTAATATTTCAATACAAGTTTAGCAATATAATATAAAAACCTAGATTCACATAAAATACACTTTCTAATTAATATTGGAAAAACTTGTTAAAGCAAAGGATATAATAAAATGGACTTTGAGTCAGAAGACCTGGGTTCAAATCCCAACTAGCTTCACTACTTACTACTTGTGTAGCCCAGGCAACTCATTCCACCTCTCAGAGGGCTTTTTTCCCCCATATATACATACATACATATATATACATACATATATATATATATGTATGTATATATATGTATGTATATATACACATATATATATACATACATATATATACATACATATATATATACATATATGTATATATATGGACTATTTCTTCATACGCACCATGAAGAAGTTGAACTAGAATATGTCAAGGGGCTTTTAGTTATAAATTCCATGATCCTAAGGTCACTTGCTCTAAGGAAACAGTTAAATAAATTTATTGCTGACTTATAGGTAGAGAAGATTCTTATGCATGTATTTTAATTTTTACATCATTTATTTTTGTTCATTTTTTTCATAGGGGAAATACCACGGAAATCCTATGCACATAGCAGTAGTTATTTCCAATTGTTTAAGAGAAGAAAGAAGAATATTGGCTGCAGCCAGCATGCCTGTACAGGTAATATCATCACCTTAAACTCAACTCTTTTGAAAACCTAACTTAACAGTTCTCCTCAAAACTACCCTTGCTTTCTTCTATCAATGTTTATTCCTACATAACCACTAGCCTAGGCTTGGCCCTCATTACCTCACTTTATAACAGATTCAAAGAATAGTTAGTTGTTAGCAGGCAGTTAGGTGGCACAACAGATATAGTGATGGGCCGAGAGTCAGGAAAAATTCATGCTGAGTTCAAATCTGACCGCAGACACTTAACTACTTGTGTGACCCTGGGCAAGTTGCTCAAGCCTGTTTGACTCAGTTTCCTCATCTGTAAAATGAGCTAGAAAAGGAAATGGCAAATCACTCCAGTATCTTTGCCAAGAAAACCCAAAGTGGGGTCATGAAGAGTCAAATGTGACTGAAATAACTGAGCAATGCAGTGGTCAATGTAGCAGGAAGTTTCTAGAAGAGTACCCCCAAGGATCTGTGCTGGCTAACTTTTTTATCAATGACTTGGATAGAGGCATAGATTGCATGCCCATCAAATTTGCAAATAACATTTTAAAGGTGAAAAGGATAAGTAACACATTAGATGTGTATCCCAAAGGATCTTGACAGGCTAAAGCAGTAAGCTGAATCTAACAAGATGAGATTTGATCAGGACAAATGTAAAGTCTTACACTCGGTTTTTGAAAATCAACTTCTTAAATATAAGATGAGGGAGGATTTGTTAAACGTGGAGGTGTCAAACATGCAGCCCACCAGCTGCATGAAGCTCACAACACTCCCAAGTGTGGCCTGAATCATCAGATTAAAATGTAACTGGGAAATGTTTAACAAAAGAAATACAATACAAAAAAATAAAACATTAATATGTGGCTTTCTATATCAATATGCAGCCTAAGGGATCCTTATGTATGGTTTGATGGCCCCTGTTCCTATTGGAGTTTGATAACACTGGCATACAGCAGCTACTCTGAAAAAGATCTGAGAGTTTCAGCTCAGTATGAGTCAATAGGATGATGTGAGAGCCAAAAAAGCTAAGATGGTCTTGGCTTTATTAAGAAGCATGGCTTCCAGGAAATGTTGCTTTGTCAATTAGTTGTGTCCAATTCTTCATGATCCCTTTTGGGTTTTTCTTGGCAGAGATACTAGAGTGGTTGGTCATTTCCTTCTCCAGCTCATTTTACAGATGAGGAAACTGAGGCAAACAGGGTTCACTGATTTGCTCAGAGTGACACAGCTAGTAAGTGTCTGAGGTCGTATTTGAACTCAAGTGCTCCTAACTTCAGGCCTAGCACTCTATCCACTGCTCCACCTCGCTGCCCATTTTCAAGGAATAGGGAAATGATAGTTTCACTATATTCTGCCCTCACTGAGACTTCATCTGTAGCATTTTATTAAGTTCTAGGAGCCATAGATTAAGAACATTGAGATACTTGCAGAGTGTTCAGAGAAGGGTATCGTGGATGGTGAAGGGCTTGACATTTTAAGATCAGTTGAAACAACTGGGAATGTTTAGCCTAGAGAAGACTTTGGAGAGACATGAAAACTCTCTTTAAGTGTCTGAAGGGCTATCAGGAGAAGGAATGATTAGATTTATTCCATCTGGCTTCAGACAACAGAATCAGGAGAAATGGGTTGTGGTTGTAAAAAAGTCATTTGAGGCTTGGCTTCAGAAAGAATTTCTTAACAATTTTTCTTGCTGTTCAGTCATTTTTCGGTCATGCCCAACTCTTATGGCCCAGTTTGGGGTTTTCTTGGCAAGATACTGGAGTGGTTTGCTGTTTCCTTCTCCAGCTCATTTTATAGATAAGGCAATTGAGGCAAACAGGGTTAAGTGACTTTCCCAGGTCAGGTGGCTAATAAGTGTCTAAGGCCAGATTTTAACTCAGGAAGATAAGACTTCCACTGCATCACATAGCTGCCCTTCCTAACAATTACAGTTGTTCAAAAGAGTAATAACTTTAAGAAGTGGTGAGCATTCACTCTTTGAAGATCTCTAAGTAGACACTGGATGGCCACTTGTTGGGTATGTTACAGGGAGAGTCAGGAATTCCTTAACTCAAATTTAGTCTTAGACACTTACTAGCTGTATGACTCTGAGCAAGTTATTTAACCTCTATCTGCCTCAGTTTCCTCAACTGCCAAATGGGGACAATAACAGCAACCTCATAGACTTATTGTGAGGATCAAATGAAATAATATTTATGAAGTGCTAAGCATGGCATATATATATATATATATATATATATATACATATTACCTACCCTTCTTTCCTTTCCCTTCTTTTCATGTATGGTTTGGATTAGATGATTGCTGAGGTCCTTTCCAGGTCTAAAATTCTGTGGTTCTGTAAGGCAGAGAGATCAACTGGGAAGCCATTGCAACACTCCAGGCAAAAGGTGATGAGGGAGGAACAGCTAGGTGGCACAGTGGATAGAGCACCGGCCCTGGAGTCAGGAGGACCTGAGTTCAAATCCAGTGTCAGACCAGACACTTGGCACTTACTAGCTGTGTGACCCTGGGCAAGTCACTTAACCCGATTGTCTAGCCAAAAATTAAAAAAAAAAAAAAGACAAAAAGGGTGGTGAGGGCTTGAACTAAAGGTGCAATTGTCTTAGTAGTGAGCTAGGATCTGATGCAGAGGGTCTTTCTAAAAATTACCCATCTTTCAATGCCTAACTCAACCTCCCCTCCTCTGACTCTTTTAGCCTTCATTAAATTCCCTCTCCTCTGAATTTCATAGCACTTAGCATCTTTACCAATATAGCACACAGTCATATGTTGTCTGGTTCTAGCTAATATTGATTTGTGTGTATTATCCTTATCTCCTCAACTAAATTGTAAGATCCTTGAGGGCAAGAGGCTTCACTTCTCTATTTCTCACAGCACTTACCTAGTGCTGAATATGCGGCAAGTACTTAATAAATATTTATTTTACATGTGGGCTTCTGAAGTCACCTATGAACTCTGGCTCCAGAGACCCTTGCTACTTTTTCCAGATAGAGTGTGAGCTGTTTGGGGTAATCACCTGGGAAATTTTCGTTCCAGCCCAACCAATGTAAATTCTCTGTCTATAGAGAGCCACAAATCCAATATCAAAAGCATTTCATTAAAACAGTTAACATTAACATTAAAAGCAGTGTCATTAACAAGAGAGGATAAAATAGAAGAATTATATACTATTTCACGCAAAAATTGGTTCAGCCTCTTAAGGCTCCAGTATCTAAAACTGATCTTCTCAAATCCCCCAGCACATCAGAAGAGGGATATAGTAACTTCAGAACTCATGACCTAGTTGTAAAACACTAAGGATTTGGTGCCCTCGGCCTCACAAAGTTCTGCTGAAGCCTCTGGGGGTGGGCTGGTGATTCACTGAAGCTTCCTTTCTGGCTGCAAAATCAGTGTGATTCTTTCAGGATTGAGTTTGAAACTCCTGTAGTTGAATTGCTTTCTAAGTTTCTCTTTTCTTGTCTCCAGTCTTACCTGTGAGACAGAGCTGTTCTCCCCAGCTCTATGCTTCCCAAGACTTGCAGCCTAGAATTTTAAACTTCCTTCCCTCCAGAACAGGCCTCACAAGAGTGTCTTTGCCTAGTGATGTTACCACTTTGCAGCCCATGTAACTTTCTGGACATTGTGACCAGAGAATTTCTTGCAATTACCAATGCTCTCTGGGCCCCACAAATCCCAGGGAAGAAATCCTGAGGACCTTTCTCCTGAACCATGCCTACTTCATTGCTGATTAATTAAGTCACGTTTGCTCTCCCCCAAAGTCATTAAGTAAATAGTAAAATTAAAAAATGTTTACACAGTTCAAATCCAGTTACAAGAACTAATTAACTGAATAAATGTACCAAATGTTTTTAAACCTTGGACAATGGTCTGCAGTGTTGGTGCTTTAATGATTTTGTGACAACAAAATTATAACTATGAATAATTTAGTTTAGTTAAAACTTTTTTAAAAATTTTGTTCCTATAGTATTCCACCAGTAAAATGAAAATATGTCTGAAACCTAGTTGCATAGTATAATGTTAGTTCATAGGATGTCATAATTACTTAAATAATCCGGTAGGTGGCACAGTGGGCCCTGGAGCCAGAGGACCTGAGTTCAAATCCAACCTCAGACACTTGACACTCACTAGCTGTGTGACCCTGGGCAAGTCACTTAACTCCATTGCCTACGTCCAAAAGATAGATAGATAATTCTGAATAAAGATTATTTCATTTTAATTATGGTGCTGTGGAAAGTGTGCCAGATTGAGTCAAGAAGGCTACATTCAAATATTTACTCTCTTGCTTGTTACCTTTGTGATAGTGGGTCAATTATTTAACCTCTCTGGACCTCAGTTTCTTCTTCTTTAAGACAAAGGGGTTGGACTAGATGGAAGGGAGAAGAGGAATAGGGAAAAAGCACATGGCAGGCACTGTGCTAAGCTCTTTACTAATATTATTTCATTTGAACCTCACAACAACTCTGTAAGTTAGGGGCTATTATTATCCTCATTTTACTGTTGAGGAAACTGAGGCAAACAGCGCTCAAGAGACTCACCCAAGGTCATACAACTAGTAAGTGCCCAAGGCCATATTTGAACTCAGGTCTTCTCGACTCCTAGGGCAGTTAGGTGGCAACATGGATAGAACACTGGGCCTAAAAGTTGGGGAGACTCCTTTCCTGAGTTCAAATCCAGCTTCAGACACTTATTAGCTGTGTGACTCTGAGCAAGTCACTTCGCCTTGTTTGCCTCCGTTTCCTGAGCTGGAAAAGGAAATGGCAAACCAGTGTCTTTGCCAAGAAACCCCCAATGGGGTATCCACTGCACGATGTGGCTGCCCCATACTAGATACTAGAGGAATATAAGGAAACTATTCTACCTTCAAGGATCTTAGTCTAGTAAGGGCGATGAGATGTACTGAACTGAACAGCATAAAAAGAAAGCTGTGGTAAGCACCGCAAGTGCGGCGCAAGAAGGGAATTTTAAGAGCTCAGGGAAGATAAAATAATATCCAACCTACAAGTCCTTATTTGGCAACCTTTTCTCATTCCAACCTTAATAAATTTGTTATTTGTCATATCTACTACTGGTATAGTAGATAGAATGCTGAACCTGGAGGTAGGAAGATCTGAGTTCAAATCCTACCTTTGATTCTAGCTGGGGGGTGCTGGGCAAGTCACTTAACTTTTCTGAGCCTTGGTTTCCTTATTTGTAAAATGTCAATACATATATCTGAAATACCTATTTTTGCAGACTATTGTAAGGCTCAAAAAAGTTAATTTATGGAAGCAAATCTCAAACAGCTGTGGAAATATCAGCTGTAATTATTACCAAAGTGCTATACCAAATTTATTGATACCATGTAATTACCTGTTTTTCCAGGGACCCCTGGAAAAGTCTTTGCAGAGCTCTGTGGTTTCAGAAAGGCAGAGAAATGTGGAACACAGAGTGGCTGCCATCAAAAACAGTGTACAGGTAAGTAAGACCCCTTTCTCATGTGGAAGACTTGAAGTTGCCCATATATGGCCAGATGTGCATGGCATGATAATTTTATTATAGTTTTATGGTAAGATAAACTTCCCTCTACCATATAAGTATACTGACCAATATCAAGTAAATTTTCCAAGGCAGAGAAAAAAAAAGACTGTCTTAAATTTCCTATTCAAAGTAGCATTTATTTGCTCTTTAAAGAAGTTAGAATTTTTCTGCAGTTGCAATGCCATAACTAGGGGAGAGACCACCAATCAAGCAACCAATAAGCATTTACTAAGCACCTACTATGTGCCAGGCACTATGTTAAACACTGAGGATACAAAAAGAAGCAAAAGAGAGTCCTTGCCTTCAAGGAGTTTATAATCTAACAGTGAGGGTGCTTCTTCCCTGAATTTGTTCTAAAGTTGCTATCCCAATCTAAGTAATGAGGGCACAAAGGCAGAGACTTACCCAACCACTCCCAAATCACCCTCCAAATAACATTAAATAGTGCCGCAAAGTGAATTCTGGAGTGGCAAAACCAACAAAAGGACAGAGTGAAATAATTTTCCAGCCCAAGACAGCTTACAAGGTTGGCAAAAAAGGATTGTCTTTGGGGGTATGAGTAGAGTGCAGTCCAGCACAGGCAATGTCCCAGCAAGTCAGCAGCAGGCCTTGGCTGCAACTGAATCATCGGTGGAGGCTTTCAGAGCTCTCAACCCACAGACAGTAAGGGAGTTAGATAACTGGTCAGATGGAGATTATAGGGGACCCTTTGCTGGTACTGGGAACAGGATCTGTGGCACTGCCCACACACACAGTTCCTGTCTGCAATCCCAGGATGAGGAAGAGCACCAGCAGGAGTGGGGACCCTCCTCACTGTTCCAGGTAGGGAAGAATACTTGTGGTCACTCACGGAGAGTAAAGATGGAAGACAAGAAATGCCTTGCTTATTCTATTATCCAGTTTCTGCATGACCAGCTATATCATGGAGGGCTCTCTTCTGATGCTCAGGAGAGTTTGAAAGTTGTGAGGCCAGGAGAGCAGTGACCACAGCTCTCCTTAGATCATACCACCTTGGAAGAACTGAAAACTTACAGACCTCCAGAACTAGCTCTGAAAACAGAAGCACAAAAAACCTGAAGCTTGGGACAGTTCCCTCTCCGCCCTTGGAGCAGAGCCCAATTTTAATATAAAGTTCAAAATCAAGAAATAGAGTGAAAAAAAATGAGCAAGCAATAACAGAAAAGAACCTGACCATAGAAAGTTACTATGGCAGGAGGGAAGATCAAAACACAAACTCAGAAGACAATGAAATCAAAGCAGCTACGTGCAAAGCCTCACAAAAATGTGAATTGGTCTCAGGACAAAAAAAACAAGCTCCTGGAAGAGCTCAAAAAGGGTTTCAAAAATTGATAATAGAGGTAGAGAGAAAAATGGAGAAAGACCTTAGAGTGATACAAAAAAATGATGAATAAAGAGACAACAGCTCAGTGAAGGAGGCACCCCCCCCAAAAAAAAATACTACCTAAAATAACACCATAAAGAACAGAATCAGTCAAATGGAAAAAGAGGTGCGAACATTCACTGAAGAAAAGAACTTAAAAACTAGAAATGGACAAATGGAAAAAGAGGTAGAAAAGCTCACTAAACAAAACAATTCCTTAAAAATTAGAGTTGGATAAGTGAAAACTAATGACTCCATGAGACATCAAGTAACAATAAAACAAAATCAAAAGAATGAAAAAAATAGAAGAAAATGTGAAATATCTCATCAGAAAAACAACTGACCTGAAAAATAGATCAGGGAGAGAAAATTTTAAAATTATAGGACTATCTGAAAGCCGTAATAAAAAAAAGAAAAGAGCCTAGACATCATAGTTCCAGAAATTATCAAGGAAAATTTCCCTGATATCCTAGAACCAGAGGGTAAAACAGAAATTGGAAAAATCCACTGATCACCTCCTGAAAGAGATGCCAAAATAAAAACTCTCAGGAATGTTATAACCAAATTCCAGAGCTCCCAGATTAAGGAGAAAATATTGCAAGCAGCAGAAAGAAATAATTCAATTGTTATGGAGCCACAGTCAGGATAATACAAGATTAAAGCAGCTTCTATGTTAAAGGACTGAATATTCCAGGGGGCAACTAGGTGGCATAGTGGATAGAGCATCAGCCCTGGAATCATGAAGACCTGAGTTCAAATCTAGCTTCAGACACATAGCACTTTCTAGCTGTGTGACTCTGGGCAAGTCACTTAACCGCATTGCCCAGGCAAAAAAAAAAAAAAAAATAGGATTGGATATTCCAGAGGGCAAAGGAGCTAAGATTACAATCAAGAATCACCTATGCAGCAAAACTGAGTATAATTCTTTAAGGGGGAAATAGATATTTAATAAAATAGAGGGCTTTCAAGCATTTCTGATGAGAAGACCAGAATTGAATAGAAAATTTGACTCTCAAAAACAAGACTCAAGAGAAAAAGGTAAACATGAAAGAGAAATCATAAGGGATTCAATAAGATTAAATGTTCACATTCCTACATGGGAAGATAACACTTGTAACTCCTAAGAACACTGTCATTACTAGGGCAGTTAAAAGAAATATACATAGAGTGCATGGGTGTGAGTTGGCTATGATGGGATGACATCCAAAAACATAAAATTAAGGGGTAAGAAAGTGGGATGCACTGGGAGAAGGTAGAATGGGGTAAATTATCTCGCATAAAGGAGGCATGATAAAACTTTTACAGTGGAGGGGAAGACAGAGGGTGGCAGACAATGCTTGAACCTTACTCTCATCAGAATTGGCTCAAGGAGGGAACAACATACATGCTCAGTTATGTACAGAAATCTATCTTACCCTATATTTTTGAGGAGGGACAGAATGGAGAGAGAGAGAGAGAGAGAGAGAGAGAGAGAGAGAGAGAGAGAGAGAGAGAGAGAGAGAGAGAGAGAAGGATAAACAGGAGGGAAATAGGAAGGAGGGAAAGTAATCATAATTGTGAAAGTGAATGGGATGAACTCACCCATAAAATGGAGGTGGATAGCAGGGTGGATTAAAAACCAGAATCCTACAATATGTTGTTTACAAGAAACACCTTTGAAACAGAGAGTAAAGGTAAGGGGCTGGATCAGAATCTTTTATTCTTCAGCTGAAGTACCAAAAAAAAAAAAGTATGGGTAGCAATCATGATCTCAGACAAAGAAAAAACAGAAATAGATAAAATTAAAAGAGATGAGCAGGGAAACTTTATTTTACTAAAAGGTTCCCTATACAATGATGCAATATCAATTCTAAATACATATGCACCAAATGTTATAGCATCAAAATTCTTAGAGGAATATTAAATGATTTATGGGAAGCAATATACGGTAAAACTATACTAGTGGTGTAACTCAACTTTCTCTTCTTAGAACTAGATAAATCTAACTAAAAAAGAAAACAAGAAACAAGTAAGGAGATGAATACAATTTTAGATAAGTTAGATATGATAGACCGTTGGAGAAAAGTGAGTGAGAATAGAAAAGAATATACCTTTTTCTTAGCAGTACATGTTACTTACGCAAAAATTGATGATGTATTTGGATATAAAAACCTCAAACAAATGCAGAAAAGGATAAATATTAAATGCGTCCCTTTCAGTTCATAATGCAATAAAAAATTATATTCAATAAAAGGCTCTGGAAACAGATTAAAAGTAATTGGAAACTAAATAATCTTAAAGGATGAGTGGGTCAAAGAACAAATCACAGAAATAATCAATAATGTCATTAAAGAGAATGACAAGATAACATACCAAGATTTATGGTATGCAGCCAAAGCAGTACTTAAGGGAAAATTTATATCTCTAAAATTGCTATCCCTATGCAAACTAAGCTGCTTGGTATGGTCCCATTCATAGAATTTCTTTGTCAAGGCACCCCTGCCTATTTCCCTTGCCAATTCTTTTAGGGGCATAGACTAGTTTCTCCTGGGACAATTATATCCATCTTTGGACTGTCACGTGCTACCACTGCACTTACTTCAAGGTGAAAAATTTCCTAGTTCATCCATTCATTCCTAGTTATAGCTCTATAAACCTCTACATGAATTGTAGGAAATATCTAAGCCTATGCTATACCCAAGTCTACCCAGGATAAACTATAACCTGTAAGCAAAATGTTAAATTAAGTGATTGCTCTGGATTTTTTTGATTCTCTGCAAAAACAGTAGAAAAAATGAGCCAGACTTTCAGGCACCCTCAGGGTACAATGTTCTGACATATCATTATACAAAGTTAGTTTTGAAAGAACAAATTCTACTTGGCCTCTCTCCACAGGTATTATAGAAGTGAAGAGAGAATTCTTCCACTACAGAAAGAATTTTTAATCGTATTTATCAGTCACAAGGATGACTGATAATTTATGCAGCCTACATAAATTCAATCATTTTAGCAGCCTAGGAGTTATATAAAATTGGTGCTTCTCTGATCTCTAACTAATTACATATCAATGCCAAAACCTTCTTCTAGCCCATGTCATACTTTTAAATGAAGCACTCCACAGATTCCCAAGACTCTAGAGAAAACTTTAATGAGGTTACATAATATCCCACCTTTGGCTTTTCAATTATTTACCACCATATTAGAGGTTCCTTTTAATTACTGTCCATGTCAATTTATGTGTCTGCATGACATTTTCTTCATTTAGCTTTTAATTAGCTTTTTGTTTGTATCCTATTAGGAAATACTTGCACATTGATGTCTGGAAACTAGTCTGTTCTGTTTTAAATGTATTTTAAATTAGAGTTCTGGTAGGGAGGTGATAGTGGACAAAGACATAGATATTTCAAAAAGCAGTTTGGAAATAGGTTTAAAATAATTTAAAATAATTCAATGCCAATGAGCTTTTATACAAGCAACTCTTTAGCATTTGGGGTTTTCTTGGCAAAGATACTGGAGTGGTTTGTCATTTCCTTCTTTAGCTCATTATACAGATGAGGAAACTGAGGCAAACAGGGTTAAGTGACTTGCCCGGGGCCACACAGCCAATACGTGTCTGAGGCCAGATTTGAACTCAAAAAGATGAGTCTTCCTAACTTCAGGTCTGGCATTCTGTCTACTATGCCAGCAAGCTGCCCACAGGGTTAGACTAGGCAATAATTAAAACAGTTGAAATTTAATGAAGAAAGGCACCAAACTACACTTAAGTATTGTAAATTTGTTAATTTTCAAACAAGATATAATAAAATGCATTTAATAAGTTGAAAGAAAAATTAAATATTGTACAATTAGTATTTAGCTAAATTAGTATTTTAGTTTTTAGAGAAAGGCATAATTTCTCAATCAATAAACAATTCTTAAGTACCTACTATGTGCTAGGTCCTGTGCTAATCCCTGAAGAAACAAAGAGGAAAAATACAGTCCTGTACTTTAAGGAGCTCATAGTCTAATGGGGGAGACAATAATGGATACAAACAAGCTATATACAAGGTAAATTGGAAATAATTAAGAGAGGGAAGGCATTAGAAATAAGAGGGGCTGGGAAAGGCTTACTGTAGCAGATGAGATTTTAGCTAGGACGTAAAGGAAGCCAGGGAAGCTAGTAGGTAGAAATGAGGAAGAGAGAATTCCAGACATGCGGTACAGCCAGAGAAAATGCCTGGGGCTGAGAGATGCAGCCCCTGGTTTGTGGAATAGCAAGGAGGCCATTGACCCTTTATGGAAGAGTATGCAGCAGGGAGAGAATAAGGTGTTCTGAAGACTGGAAATTAGGAAGGGGGCTAGGGGGTGCAATGGATAGAGTGCTGGACCTGGAGTCAGGAAGACATCCTTCTGAGTTCAAATCTGGCCTCAGACACTTACTATGTGACCCTGTGCAAGTCAATTAGCCCTGTCTGCCTCAATTTCCTCATCTGTAAAATGAGCTGGGGATGGAAATGGTGAACCACTCCAGCATCTTTGCCAAGAAAACCCAAATGGGGTCACAAAGAGTCCAATGAGATCGAGCAACAGCAACAACAAAACAGAGGATTTTGTATTTGATCCTAGAGAGGCAGGTCTGGCAGACTTGAGATTTAGGAAAATCGGTTTGGTAGCTGAGTGGAAGGTGAACCAAGTGGGGAGAGAGATGAGGCAGGCAGAGCCCCCAGCCGGCTATTGCAACAGTCTAGGGCTAGGCTGAAGTGATAAGGGCCTACCCCAGAGAGGTGGCAGAGTCAGAGGAGAGAAGGGGGGATATTTGATAGATTCTGTGAAAATGAAATTGATAGACTTCATCAGCGTGTTGGATGGGAGGGAGGGGGTGGTGAGAGCATGAGGAGCTGAGAATGACAGCTACATTGCAGGCCTGGCAGGATGGTGCTGCCCTCTATGGTAATAGGGAAAGTAGGAGTCGGGACAGAGTTTAGGGGGAAAGATAATGAGTTCTCTTTCAGACCTGTTGAGTTTAAGATGTTTATCGGACATATAGTCTGAGATGTCTGAAAGGCAGTTAGAAATGGGAGACTGGAAGTCAGCAGAGAGACTGGGGCAAGATAGGTAGATTTGAGAATTGTCAACATAGAGATTGTAATTAAGTTAAATAATGTATGGTGTTACGTGCCAAATGTTTCTTGATTCAGTTTTTTCATGGCCGGGCAAAACCCAGGAGGTTGGCCCATGTAGCCATAGAAGTCAGATATCACTCGTCACCTAATGCACTCTTTACAATTTTGAGTCCTAAGAGAAAATAGTCTCTAAAAGATCTCTAAAAGTACCTAAAAAGTCCAAACCTATAAAATGATGGCAAGAATTATAGGCCTTATGATAACAAATTGTTTATGAAGTTCTAAAAAGTTATAAGTATCTTCTATAGAATGGAAATGACAAAATGAGAAATTGTATAAAATAAAATTGAAAAAGTTCTATATCTTCAAAATTGTAAATCAAATGAAATCTGTATGCTGTGGTGGTAGGTACTCTACAATCATTCAAAAGATACTTTTCCTACTTTGCAGAAATCTGTATTCAGAAAAGATGACGTAAGTATGAACAGACATAAAGTACAGAATTGTTAATAATTGCTTTCTTTTTTCAGTTTCTGAAAGTAAAACAGCTTCACACACACGCACACACACACATACCCCAATTTACCAATTGAAAAAGAAAATAGTCTCAGCCTTAGTCACTTCTGGTCCATAACATCTCCCTAAAGAAATTCAGTTCAACAAGCATTTTTTATTTATTATCTAAAAGATTCTTTACCAGGCACTGACAAAGTGAATAATGAAGCACCCAGGGCTTCATGGGAGGGAGGAGAATGTAGAAGTGAAAATGGGAAAATTATTAGCTAATTAAGAAGATTTTGTTGTGAATCAGAAACAAAAGGTAATAACTTAAGAAAACTTCTTGGAAGAGATAGGTTCTAATAAGTTGAGCCTTGCAAAGTGAGCAATCCAGCCAATGTGGAAAGGAAAATATAACCAGATTTTGAGTAATAGTAAAGGACAAGGCTCAAAGAGGAGAAAAGTTGATTGGGAAGGGTTGAAAAGATTAATTTGACTTGAAAAGATGGAAAAGGAAAGCTTGTATAAATTCAGGTGACATAAAATAGCTTAGGTATATGTAGCATTTTATAAGCATTACCTTATTTGACCCTTGAAACAGCTTTGTGAGGTGGATACTATTTTACCCCCTTTTTTACAGATAAGTAAACTGAAGCTTAGGCTAAATGAGTCATCCATGGTCACACAACTTGTAATTGCAAGAGGCAGGATTCAAACCTGAGGTCTCTCCTGATTCCAAGTCCACATGATTACACTGCCTCTTAGTATAAACTGAAATGAGGGCTTAAACGAATGAGAATTTTAACTACAAAGTGAGAGAAAACCAGTGGGGAAATTCAAGAATGGGAAATGAATTCAGATTTATGGGTGAAAACAATGACTCTGGAAATAACATTTAGAACCGGACTGAGTAATGAAAGTCAAGATGCAGTGAGACCAGAAAGAGAAATGTTATGGACTGGAAGTGACTCAGGCAGGGGTTACTGTAAGAAAGGGTAGGATCATTCTGAGAAATCCTATATTAGAAGACTATCATGGCCATAGTCAATTGTCAAAAATCTCTGATTTTGTTGATGTGAGAACTTATCCATCTGTATGGGACAGAGACCACCTACCCAAATTAAAAACCAGAGTCTTGACAAAAGTTTGCAAAAAGGAGAAATCTCTTTATTGACTTTCTCGAGAAAGGGCACCCCTGTGCTTCCTAAGATGCCCCAAGAGTCTGAGCGCTCTTTGTTTAGGGCAAGATTATATAGACCCTAATACAGCAGCCCACCCTAACCCCCTTTCCGTCGGGTCATTGGCTGAGCCTCAGGTGTACAATCTATTCGTGTAAAAACTACCCCAGTAACAGAGAGAACAAAGAGGTAGAGAAATTATGTTAGCATGTTCCCCTTTTCAGGGCCTCACAGCTTCAGCAGCCTTTTACCCAAGGTCATCTAACTAGCTAGAGGATGAGATAGACAAGATGCTCTTATGGCTCAGGAATTTCTGCTAACACTATCTAAGAGCAGGGGAGGGAGAAGGCTGGGGGAGGGGGTCTTGTATTCTGAGGGTACACATGTACCACTGAAAAGCAACAATACCAGAACCATTAACAGGAACTAATGACCCTTTGAGGAGGCTTCACTTCTGAGAGATCATCTCTCACACATCTAACTCATCTAAAACTTAGTGTATAGTCTTAAGAGAGTTTCCCGAGGGTCATAGTTGAAGTGACTTGTCCATCCTCACACATCTAGTAAGTATATTAGATGTATACTGACATCAAGTACACCTTGATAGAAGACACATAGTAACATATGCCATAGAAAGTAAACTTCTTGGGGGCAGGGTCTGTTTCAGTTAGTCAATCAATTAGCATTTATTAAGTACCTTCTGTATGTCAGACACTATGCTAAGCTCTGGGGATACAAAGAAGACAAAGGATAGACTCTGTCGTCAAAGAGCCTACAGTCTAATGGAGGAGATATCATGCAAACAAAAATGTAGAAACAAGCTATAGAAGGAATAGATTGGAGAAAATCAACAGAGTGGAGGCACTAACACTAAGGGAGATGAGGAAGAAGCTTCTTGTAGATGGTGGGATGAGCTGTGTCCCTGCATTTGAATCTCCAGCACCTAGCACAGTGACTTATACATAGCACATGCTTAATAAGTATTATTCGAACCTTGAGTGGAACCAAATTGCCTGAGAGACACTTAAAATGCTGTTTCTTGAAACCACTCCACTGCAATACTAGACTGAATGTTTTTTTTTTAAAGATGACGGAACAAGATGTCAAGTATTTAGAAGATTTGCAAGATGAATTTGACTACAGGTATAAAACAATACAGACCATAGGTAAGTTTATTTTTTTTAAATAATTCTATAAAATAACACAGTGAATAGTCCCGAAGTTCCTTACATATTACCAGGATTACAGAAAGTCTGCCATCCTATGCACTTTTTAGGATGTGGGAATCAGAGACAAATGAAAATATTTGGAAGTGCTGAGATTCCAAAGAAATATTGATGATGGTGAAGTAATGCTTACAGAATCAGTAATCTCATTGGTGTGACTACTCCCTCTACCAATGGAGAATACAATCCTCTTATACCTTAGTAAACAGTCTTTGTAAGTTGGTTGTAGCAAAAAAAAAATCATCAATATGTGGCACACCTGGGGATGAAATTCTGCATTTAGCTAGACCAGTCCTCTGATACTAAAGATACTATCTCTGGTTTGGGCCTATATGTAAAGCCTTTTCCACTGAGTAGGAACTTTTAGAGTTTGTGACCAATTGACGTAGTCTTCAGGAACCTAAGTCACCCCATGCTATGAAGAGACATCACGTTAGGACTTTAGCGGAAGCCCAAGGTCACACAGCTAGTTAAGTGGTAGAGCCAAGATCACTCTTGGTTTTTTCAGTAACACTTTTCCTTCACCTAAATTCAACCACTTGAGGGAGCTCATGAGCAACTTTAGGCACTGGGAGTTTCTATGGTATCGCTGGTGCATGTACTTTAATTGAGGCTTTGCAGTTCCAGGGGTGGGGAATCTGCCATATGTGGCCTCTAGGTCCTCAAGTGTGGCCCTGGATTCAGTCAAAGGCCACAACTGAGGACCTAAAGAGCCACGTGTGTCCTCGAGGCCACAAGTTCCGCACCCCTGAATGGGGTCTGAGTACAAGTCCTGTGTCTCTCATCTCCTGTAAAAGTTAGATTTTTGAATTGACCACAGGAAACCTAGGAGAGGGGACCAACCACCCAAAGCCTCTTAGACTAAAAGAAGTTGTTCATCCCTGACTATGGATTTTCTGAATTCATAATTTCTTTTACAAAAGGGACAGAAAGAAAAGAGACACAGATCCCCTTGCATATTTGGTCCCAGATGTTTTTGCAAAATTTACGGAAGATAGCATCTACTCCATTCTGATTCGTGAACTTCTAGTCCCTAGCCCAGGCCTTTTGCTAAGGAAAATGTCTCTCGTCTCTGAAAAGAGGAAAATCCCACTCTCCTTTGTCTATGCTTGTATGTTATGTGATATGCATGAAACAGCTTGGGTCTTATGTTGGCCAACAATTTTTTTCACATTAAATGGCTTAAGACAGAGGTAAATAGTTGAGGGGAGAAAAATATAAACCTTGCCTGACACCTATCATCAGTCTAGCAGAATTAACTAGAAATAAAGAATAAAGAGGAGTGAATAATTCAGAAATAAATGGGGAAATGACACCCCCCCTCCCCCTTCTTGCAGTATGAATAGGGGGAGTGGAAGAAAGGTGTTGTATCTCTCTGCTTGTAATTGTTCTGTCCGCTTCCAAGCCTACTCAGATCTGATTTTCAGCAAATAGAATGAATGACCTACTCCAACCCCTCTTCCAGGACAGCATAGAAATCTCCTGAAGCCGGTTACAGTGGCTTCCTTGTGTCTCCTCACTTGCAATGGCTTCCTCCTTATGCTTTCTTCAAGTTTCTTTAAGGTCAAGGTCAGAGACATCAGAAACGGGAAAAGAAGGGGTAAACTGTTTGCCAGCAGATCAGTCTTCTCCATTAAGTTTGTATCACTACACTTTAAATAAAGCAAAAAGTCAGTTTGCATTGTGTAGTTTATAAATTACAGGGTTTTTAAACCTCAGAACACAACCAAATATACTTAGTAAAACTCAATGTAACCTAGTCTTTATTTTAAGTCAAGGCATTTCAGGATTTTTAGTGCTCTTAGTCATGTCAAATCAATAATTATTTATTAAGTATCTACTGTGTGTCCTGAGTGGTGTATGATAGATACAAAACGAACATGTCATCCCTCATTGCTGGAAAAGAGTAGAGGTGCTGGCTTGTGGAAACTTCCAGATGATAGAATGCTGGACATGCTAGATTTTGTTCGTTCAATTATAAGGAAAAGCATTTTGGATTCATGCATTGTTAGATATTGAAATGGGTTATTGGAGGATTAATGGAATTTTTAAATAATCATCTTTAAGAAGAGAACACGTGCATCTTTTGGCACATTTTAAGTTTCCAGAAAGAAGGGGAATAGATGCACCCTGGATTTCTTTTTTTACCTCCCAGGATTATCATGAGGCTCAAATGAAATAATATGTTGAAGAATTAGGAAGCTTGAAAGGAAAAACTTCCCAATATAGCATCCAAAAGTGAGGAGCTGCCTTGGGAGGTCTTTCCTTCAGTCTC
The DNA here is from genome assembly GCF_003287225.1 of Phascolarctos cinereus. Taxonomy (NCBI): domain Eukaryota; kingdom Metazoa; phylum Chordata; class Mammalia; order Diprotodontia; family Phascolarctidae; genus Phascolarctos; species Phascolarctos cinereus. Next base: position 193,560,788 of record NW_027556098.1, read on the forward strand.
TTTTCTTCATTGTTTCTTTTGCTTCCTTCCTATCTCCATCCTCCCCTTTCTATATAATTCCTTCCCTTCTTTCTTGTCTCTCATCTTCCTTCTCTCCCTCTCTTTGGTTCCTACTTTTTTTCCTCTTCTACCTTCTTACCCCTCCTCTTCTATCCCTCTTTCCCTTCCTTTCTTCCTCCTACCTTCCTCAAATATTAAATGGACCCTGGGTGCAAAAAGCTGTTTTCTCACATTTACCTCTTTTCGTCCTCCCCATCTCGTTTCTTTCCACTTCTCACATTTCTAGATAAGAAAAGAAACTATTTAGGCCATAAGCCTGGAGTAAATATACACTGCTTTTGACTCTTTCTCTTGGACCAGAACTTTTATCGGTACTCACAAATAAGAATAACAATTGAGACAAACTTACCCATGCCACAGGGAAACTTCACCATGGGGAGGATTCTGTTTCTTGTTTTGTTTTGTTTTTCTCTTCTTCTACTTCAGACCAAGATGACAAAAACAGCATTCTCGTGAAGCAGGAAGTTTTGACATTGCAAGATATGCTCAATACACTAGACTTCAAAAGAAAGGTTGGTAAAGAAGATTTCACAGGGATTTTGGTGGTTGTTTGCCTCCTAAACCTCAACCCCACTTAAAGGAATGGTTAACCTAGAGTCCATGTCCTAGGCATGTCCTAGGTATGTCCTAGGCAAACCAGCCTATTTCTAGGTATGGTGTTTGTTCACTGCTTGCCATTATTTTTCTAAGTTTGGGTTTGTTTTCAAGGCTAGATGTATATAGTATACATATAGTGTAGTATACATCAGCCAGAAGCTGATGTATATTTTATTGATGGGCTAAATGTACTATAGCTGTATTTATTTTGAAGATTTTTTTAAATCAGTTTCTAATATATTCAATTAAGACTTAAGTTCATATTTGTTTTAGGTGCTGTATTTAGTTTACAATATCTTGTGGAGAATTTAAATGAATATTTGATGACATAAGTGTTTCAATACATACTCAGACAAAAGGCATATCATTGAATAATTCCGTCAGTACCATTCAGCAGTTGCTGATTGAAATCATTTAACCTACCCTCAAGGTCCAGGAGAAAAGCTGTGAAGCTTTCCTTGAGGAATAAACAGTCAATAAATAAACATTTTATTAAGCCCCTACTATGTGCCAGATGCTGTGCTAGGTGCTGGAGATACAAATGCAAAAGTGAGACCTCCTCTGCCCTCAAGTGGCTTAAAATGTGGGATGGAAAAAGTATTCCATTTTCTAAGAATAAAAACATTTGGATAGTAATTGCTAACACTAATGTGGTGCTTTAAGGCTTGTCCTTGCAACAACCCTGTGGGGTAGATGCTATTATTATGGCCATTTTCCAGAGGAACAGACTTGACTGAGGCTGAGAGTGTTAGTAACCTACCAAAGATCACACAGCTAGTGAGTGTCTGAAGAGAGATTTAAACTTGTCTTTTTAAGCCCAAATCTAGCAATCTATCTACCATGTCACACAGCTACTCTGAAATACTAGCATCAGTCACATAACCCAAGGAGGTCAAAGTTAGGAAGGTCTCAAACACACTGAAATATTTGTAGCAGTGCTTTTTGTGGTAGCAAAGAATTGAAAACCAAGCAGATGCTCATTAGCTGGAGGATGACTGAGTAAATTATAGTACATGAACATGATGGAATATTATTCCACTATAATAAAGAGCAAATATAAAGACTTCAGAGAAGCAGAGAAAGACATATCAACAGATGCAGAGTGGAATAAGCAGAAACAAGAAAACAAATTAAGTCAATGAACATTTATTAAGTCCCTACTATGTGCCAGGCACTGGCGAATACAAAGAAAAACAAAACCACAATTATTACGATCATGGAGCTGACAATCTAAAGGGGGAAGAGAACATGCAAGCAACTATACACAAACAAGATATGTACAGGACAAATTGGAACTAGTCATAGAAGGAAGACAGATTAAGATTAAGGAGAATCAGAATGGCTCCCAGTAGAAGGTAGAATATAAACGGAGACATAAAGGAAGCCAGGAAAGGCAGGGGGGAGAGGTGAAAAAGGAGAACATTACAATCATGCCAGTGAAGATGCATGGAGTTGGGAGATGGAGTGTCTTGCAGGAGGAAGAGCAATAAGGCCAGAGTCACTTGAATATAGAGTACGTGATAGGGAGTAGGATGTAAGAAGAATGGGAGGAAAGAGTTAGATAATGAAGGGCTTTAAAAAGTAAATAGAAGATCTTATATTTGATCCTGCAGGTAATAGGGAGCCACTAAAGTTTATCCAATAGGAGAGTGACATGGTCAGACTTCTACTTTAGGAAGATCACTTGATAGATGAGTGGAGGATGGACTGGTGTGAGGAAAGATTTGAGGCAAGGTGACCTTACCCATAAGATGGATATGGGACATCTAGTTTGAGATGTTCAATAGGCATTTGAAGATAAAAGACTGGAGAAAGAGGTAAGGACTGGATTTAAACTTGTCTTTTGGAGCCCAAATTTAGCATTCTACCTACCATGTCAAACAGCTACTTTGAAATACCACTAACATCAGGCATATAATCCAAGGGTTCAAAGGCAGGAAGGTCTCAAAAACACTGAAATATTTATAGCAGTATCTTTGTGGTAGCAAACTAGAAAAAAATTCAAGATAATGATTACATATGACACCTAAGCCAATCTCTTTACAGATGAGGAAGCTCAAAGAGGTGGCATGAATATTTGTCCCAATGGCACAGCTTATCAGTGGCAGACAGGAAATCCATAAGCCTAACTCATGATGCTTTTAACACTACATTAGTCAAAGTATCTTGAAAAGTTAACTTGTACTGGTCCTAATTTCAATTTTTATATATACATATGTATATGTATATATATTCATTTAGTATTACATAATATGGTTTAATATTATATTTATAATTAATAAAATCAAATTGATTACAATTTGAATACAATTAAATAATTGATAAATTAATTAAAATAATAAATACATTCTCTTTATAATTTAATCATATATTTACATATAAATATTTTAAAATAATATTTGTTCTACTTTTAATAGAATGCAAGAGACTATTGCAGGGACTATTTTTTGCCTCATCTTTGAATCCCCCATGCCTTTCACATAGTAGGTACTTAAAAATTTGTTGCATTGGATCGGATTATATGTATCTAGATGATTTTGTAAGATTTCAGATCATTTTTAGCAAGGTGATAGACTATTGCTGGATGGTGAGATTATTATAATTAGACATTTTTCCCAAGGTAACATACAACTATCAGCTTAATGCAAATTTGGTAGGGATTAGAATGTAGTATTTAGTCAGATGGAGGCTAACAGTAATCTTCCCAGACATCTATTTCTCTAGTCCAAAGTAGACTAGACAAGTTTTCCCAAACTGGATGACTCCGTGACTCAGTGACTCTGATTTCTTCTCTTGACCAGTTGCTCTTTTTTTCAGGAAGTCCTCAGCAAAACAACACAAATAATAAGTGAAATTGACACCTTGATGAAGAACATGCTTCTAGAAGAGCTGCTTGATTGGAAGAGACGTCAGCAAATTGCCTGCATTGGTGGTCCATTGCACAGTGGCCTTGATCAGCTTCAAAACTGGTGAGCCTCCCCTGCCTTTAGTTTCCACTGAAAACCACAGGAAGTCAAAAGCTTCAGAATGGTCCAGCCCATGAGAAACTGCAGGCTTAGCCCAGAACCGTGAATTCATTCAGCCTGTTGATGGTCTGTTAGTAGCTAAGGAGCTTTATAATTGAAAACACAGAGCCAGAGTTTTCCAAGTACTTTGTAAACCTTCAAACACTATGCAAATCTAAGCTAGTTTGCAGTGATTCTTCTGGACAAATCAAAGCATCATACATTGTGGTATGATTAAAGAATTGATTAAATTTGGCACATGAAATATCAATACTGGCTGTTTCCAAATAACCTTTGGGACCACTAATAATCTTTTCTCTGACACACACCTTCTTCCACCAGCAACTTCTTACTCTAGGGACTTTCATGAGGAACAGATTTATTGATTTTATTCATGTGGGTACTTCCTCCAATTAAGCCAAGGACAAGTCATCCCTATCCATCCCTTCACTCTTGTCATATGACTTGTCCACTTCCTTTATTGGTCATATGTCTCTGACATTCATTATACTGTTTCTTTTGCGCAATTCTTCATCAGTATTATAGGGTGTCCCAGAAGTCTTAGTACAGTTCTAGGCTTTGCTTAACACACTAAGTGTCCCAGAAGTCTTAGCATAGAGCTTAGCATAAGCCTAGCTTAGCTAGCATAAGCTCTACACTAAGACTTTTGGGACACTTTGTGTGTTACATCACACTCATACCCACCATGGACCTCTTCATGCCCTTTTCCCATGATTACCAAAAATTAATGTGCACTCTCCCCCCTTAACTCCACCTACTGACTTCCCTGGCTTCCTTTTAAAAACTCATCTTTTCAGGAAGCCTTTCCCAACCCCTCTGAATTCTAGTGCCTTTCTTCTGTTAATTATTTCCTATTTGTCTTGTATGTAGTTTGTTTGTATGTAGCTGTTTATATGTCACCTCCCTGGTTCCTTAGGGCAGCGACTGTCTTGTGCCTCTTTTTTTTTTGTATCATTAGCACTTAGCACAATGCCTGGCATGTAGTAGGTGCTTAATAAATGTTAATTGACATTGATTGAAATTTAACTATATAGCCTAACATAGCAGAACTCATAATTTTTACCAAGATATTTAGTAGGTGTTGCTTTTTTTTTGCATGTAAACAAAGAACCATAGACCTCCTAATAGCTGCTATATGATTTGAAATACTATGCACTCACGCACGCACACATACCCTGTTGCTCTTTGCATTAGAAAGCTTCAGCTATGGGGTTTTTTTCCTAGAAGTGTAAAATGTAAGTATCCAATTGAAGGAATTGTCAAAAGATGTAATAAAGAAGAAATGAAAAGCTCAGTCTAACCTCCAAATTTCTTCCTACCGGCACAATCCAATAAGATAGAAAAGATGAGTGCCAACTCAGGCAACATTCTGTAGGAGCTCTGACCTGCCTGCCCAGCTTGACAGAAAGAATTGGATTCATTTTAAAATGTATCGATTTTCCTTCTACAGATTATTTTGCTTTTCTAACCTCCGGGTGCTTCTGCTGATACAAAAACAAAGTAAATATCCAAAAAAAGCCATAGAGGACCCAAACACATGCTTGTGCTTGTCAAAAATCTATGCCTGATGCTAAGTGTATTGGACTTGTGACTTCTCAGAGAGCTATGGGAAATGCAGCATTATTTAGACAGAAAGATCATCCCAGGCTTGATGAGCCCTCTCTCCCTGGTTTTCTATATTCAGAGTATCCTAGGAAGCTTCTCTGGAATAAGAGGTCACTTTGGGGTACCATCTATAGTCTTTCCTTCATGCCAACCTTCAAGCTTTAAGGTTTGTTCGGTTATTTTTCAGCCCCATCAAGATCACACAGACAGTTTAAAATCAAAACAAATTTGAGGAGAAAACATTTCTAAATTCACCAGAATCCTCATGAATTCTAGTGAAAGTCATACTCAAGACGTTTAAAATTTTATTTTCCTCCTGAAGGAGTTTCAAAGGCAACTGCTGTTTGCTGAGTATGACACAAATGACAAAATAAGATGGTTTGTATTTTATTTTATTACTAGCAATCGATATATGCAATACATCACACAAAAAGATTAATACATACATTACATTCTTTAGGTCATGGTTTATATGATAAAAAGAATAATAAAATCACCAGGATTTTTCCTGGCCATGGACTCAATATTAAATGTTCCAAGTGTATATTTGGAGGTGTTTACAAGTGATTTAATTAAACAAGAACAAAAAGGACTTGATCTATTACAATTGGTTTCAGATGCTGATGAGATTTTGCAAATATGCCTTTTCTTAGAAACATAAGCCATGAAGTAGGGAACACCTGCCATATGTGTGTACATATGTTTGTATACACACACACATACACACATATATGTACATTTAATTGCTAGCATTTATAAAGCACTTCAAAGTCTGCAAAGCACTTTGTATGTATTAATTCATTTGTTCTTCACAATAATCCTGTGAGGTAGGTACTATTATGCCCACTTTACAGATGAAGAAAACAAGGCAGACAAAGGTTAATTGGGGTGGGGAACCTGAGGCCTTAGGCCACATGTAGCCCTCTATGTCCTCAAGTGCAGCCCTTTGACTGAAAGCAAGCTCTACAGAATAAATCCCTTAATAGAAGAATTTATTCTGTAAAACTTGGACTCAGTCAAAAGGCCACACCCAAGGAACTAGAGGGCCACATGTGTCCTCAAGGCAGCTGGTTCCCCACCCCAGGGTTAAGTGATTTGCTCAGGGTCACATATCTAGTAAGTATCTGAGGCAAGGTTTGAACTCAGGTCTTCCTGACTCCAAGTGCACTCTGTCCCCTGCACCACCTAGCTGTGTGTTAATTTATACATATGAGTATATATATATATATATATATATATATATATATATATATATATATATATAATGATAGGCTAGTTTTATATAAGAATTAATGCAAAGTAAGCATGGGGAGGTGGGATAAATCAATTGTTGAATTTTAAAAAAACAATTATTTCTATCCTCCTTTGCTTTTCAATAGTTTTACCCTGTTGGCAGAAAGTCTTTTCCAAGTCAGAAGGCAGATGGAAAAGCTAGATGAGCAATCCATCAAAGTGTCATATGAAGGTGATCCTATTCCATTACAAAGGCCTCATTTGCAAGAACAAGTCAACTTCTTGATCTACAACCTTTTCCGAAAGTACGTAAAGTATCACCCATCTTAAATGCTATTCAGGTTTCAGGTCTTGTGAAATTGAAAGGATGCACTGCCTGTGGTTTATTGATCAGGGTTTAAAGAGTAGGGCTGGAAAGGTAAGGAAACAAGGGATTTGTCAAGTGGCATAATATACCAATGACTTGGCAAGGTCACTTAGGTAGACTTACATCGGAAAAATCTGTTTTCTATCCTGAGCCACTGCCTGCAACCTTGCTGGTGACTCACTCAGTGTGACATCAAATAAGCCAGAGCATCCATCACTGGCTCAGTTTTCACCTTTGAGAAAAGGAGGTTCTAATGGTTTCTTTTTGACTGGATGCTATGAAAGTGAGGAGAGAACATGGCAACGCAATGTGGTGCTGTAGAAAGAGTTCTGGTTTTGGAGTTACAGGACCTGGGTTTGAATGAAGACTGTAATTTACCACCTGGATGATCCTTGGGCCAGACACCACACTAGGCCTCAGTTTCCTCATGTAGAAAGTAAGAGAGTTGTGATTGTTACCATTTTGTTTTTTAAAGAAAAATGTTTATTCGAAATGAGGTCAGGAATTTTCTGCTACTTTTTATTTCTGACTATATATCCTGTTCATGTGTGGTGAATACTATTCATAATTATGTCCTTCTTCAGAAAAATTCAGGGTATGTCCTTCTTCAGAAAAATTCAACCTATTCATCTGTGGTTTTCAGTTTGCTTATATACTTTTTATTTTCAAATGATGTGTGTTTTTGTTGTTGTTGTTATTGTTGTTGTTGTTGGTTTTTTTGGTTTTTGCTATTAGCTCATTTGTGGTTGAACGACAGCCATGCATGCCAACTCACCCCCAGAGACCACTGGTACTTAAAACCCTCATACAATTCACCGTAAAACTAAGGTAGGTCAATATGCTATGTCTCTGGAAACTGACATTATCGTGTATGTGTATATATGTTTATGTAGGTAGCAAAATTTATTTGAAGGTTATCCCCCTAGTTATTAACACTCTCCCTGCCAAATGAATTTATATTACATTATATATAATTATTATTTATTGACTTGTGTACATGTTGTATACCACCTCTACCCTCAAATGAAATGAAGCACCTTATCTTTATATCCCTAGAGACTATAACAGGGCCTTTATATGTACATTTAATAAATGGCAAAGTCAAATGAATGGAATCTTTAAAAAAACAGGGAAATTTTTTGTTCCTTATGGGTTTGTGAAAAAAGTGAATGTTGTAAATAACAGAGTAGAGAACCCAAACCATTATATATACTCTTGCAATTAATATGTGTTCTAAAGTATGCAGCTGCATTTATGTCCCTATAATAGGTTTAGAATTGAGAAAGATAAAAATATCTAATTTACTTTCTTCCCTCTATACGTTGTTCTCTGTTCAAAAATATATTCACCACTTTTACCTCCTGCTTCATGTTTTCACATTCTTATTTCAGACATGTATTAAGCTTACAAGAATCCCTATCAAAACATTATCCCTATGTGGGGACAGGAGGGTCTATAGTATTAGAGAAATCAACTTGGTGGGAAGCAGTATATAGACTGTGATTCCACTGATGTAGAGAGTTCCTGTAGTAGAAATTCCTTCTGTCAACGCAGCTAGGTGGCACAATGGATAAAAGCACTGAGCCTGGAGTCAAGAAGACCTGAGTTCAAATTCAGCCTCAGACACTTGCTAGCTGTGTGACTCTGGGCAAGTCACTTAACCTTGTTTGCCTCAGTTTCTTCATCTGCAAAATATAAAAAGCTGGAGAAGGAAATGTCAAACCACTGAGTAGCTTTACCAAGAAAACCCCAAATAGGGTCACAAAGAGTCAAACACTACTGGACAACAAAAGCAATGCAAATAGACAATTTGCCTTTATCTTAGTCTTAGAGATTTGTCTGGAGACTCTGGGAGGTTAATTGGCTTCCCAATGGTCATGTTTGACCCCATGTCTTTCTGAGTCCAAGACCAGCTTTCTATCCACTGTACCATATAGGCTCTTAATCAAGTATTACCATTCTTTAGGATCTGTACTTCTGTTTCCATGAAGTCCTTGACTGTCCCTTAGGGGCTACATTGTTTAAGATAGAACTCTCACCATGAGTCGCATCACAATCCTATGAGAAATCTGTGCTACCTGACTGCTGACAACCCCAAGAAATGACAGCAGGCGCTACTACCTAGGAACTAAAGACTTTTAATAAAAATATGAATTGAGTGCAAGGTAATGAGACTGATTTCCATGAGATAAAATTGGTCTTTATAATTGTACCTTGTATGTCTTCCCAGTTTTCAAGCATTATATTTTTGTTTTTATAACAATATAATTCAATATAACATAACAATATAATAATATAAATTATTATAATATAATAATTTTTGTAACAGTTTTTATATGTCTTCCCAGTTTTCGGGCATTATAATCATCATAATATTTTCAAGCATTATATTAAAGTTGGGCTTCAAATGATTCCAGTCTGCCTATTTACTCTTGCCCGTATCCTCCTATCTATAAGGCCAGCATCTTAATTGTAATGATAAAGTGAATCTGTTTCTGTAAACTCTCTATTCTCCAGCATTCTATCAGCCATAATTCTATAGTCTCCTTATTTACAATACAACGAGAATTGACGTTCATAATAATGGCCCCAGGGCACTGCAAGATTTTTTGATGACTCAGAAGGCATTTCAAGATTTTGCATTGCCCTATGGCCATTTGAGAAAAATTCAATTATATATAGATTAATTTTAATGTCGAGTATATTTAAAATAATTTTTCAAGAATTCCTCCATTGATATTCCCCTCTAATGACTCATTGTGGCTTGGGCATGAATCTAAACTCTCACATGGAATTATAACAGAGGACAAACTCTTAGCAGGTCCTACCAAACTAGAGTGACTTTGAGTATGGGCCTTAGGGTGCACTGCATGTCTATAATCCAACCAAGGACCAATTTAGCTAAATTGAGAAAGGCTTATCACCAGGTTGACAGCAGATAATAATTTTTTTTTGGCCAAAGGGATCCTTGAAGACTGTCTAGTAAGTAGTGGGGGGATTGTAATCTGTACTAGTGGAATGGGTACTTATTTATATTGGTGGAATAAAAATCACAGAAGATGAAAGTATCATTGGGCATTAATTCACTATTAGCATGGATGGCTAAGAGACAGTGGGCCCTTTATTCTCTAAGATAAAATATACAATCCTCAGCCTAGCATTTAAAGCTTTTTACTATGTGGCTCCCACCTACCTTTCTAGTCTTATTTAATATTATTCCCCTGTTTACACTCTCCACTCCAGTCAAACCAATTCATTAGTTGTTACCCTTACGTTGACATTTCATCTCTATTTCTATACTTTTATCCAGGCTGTCCCTTCTGTCTGAAATCTACTCCTTTCTCACCAGCTCTTGGAATTCCTAACTTCCTTCAAAGCTGGTTCTACCCTCTCTATTTCCAGATACCTTTGCCTATGTTAGGCTTTTCCATTCCTTATCTTCACTATTGTAAGTAATTTCTACATATTGAAATTACTCTGTAGAAACTTTGTCTGAATACTTTGGTATCCCAGAAGTCTTGATGTTGTTTTAAGCTATCAGCGCTTACTTTGTATCTCCTGTTATCCCTTCCACATTGCAACTTTCCCCATCTATATTGCGGGTCAGCATAAAAAAATTAAATGGGAATTCTTTGGGAGTCTTGCAGAAGTTATAGATGATGCATGAAAGCCAATGACACAGAAAAGGTTTAGAAACTCAGAAATGCACAAAATACATGTATAGTATTATACAATATCAATATAGTTATCTTTTAATACCATAATAATTCAGACTTCTCTGGTACAAAGGAAGGACCCAAAAATTTTATGCACATTTTTCAAATCATGAAGGGGGGGGGAGCACCACGCTCCTAATACCTGCGATGTGGAAGGGATAACTGTACTTATCTTTGTACATGTTGCAACCCCCTTCTAGAAGGTTAACTCTTTGAGGGTAAGGACTGCCTTGTTTTTGTCTCTATGGCCACAAAGTCCAGCATAGTGTCTTTCACATGCTTAGCAAATGTTGAATTGAATTGGACACCAAATATCAAGTAGTGGGCATTGCGGGAAATACAAAAGGATTGTAAAATTTAGTTCCCAGGGAGCCTACAAATCAGTGAAGCAATATGAAATAATCAATACGGTACATCATGAAAGTCCAGAGTAATCTAGTATAGATTGGATATGCTATGGGAATTCAGAGAAAGGGACTATTTCAGGTTGGAGTAATTCAGAAAGTTTTTGTGAAAAAAGAAGATCGGACTTGAGCTGACCCTTAAACTCTGGGTAGGATTTACAATGACGAAACAAAGGATAAAATAGATATTCCTATGTTTGGCATTTAGCATTCTTCTCCATCTGGCTCCAGACTACCTTCAGTCTGATTACATTTGCCAAACCTTGTCTATTTTCTGACCTTTGTTCAGACCTTCCCCTAGGCCTGAAATGCCTTTCCTCCTGTTTCAGTCTCTTAGAATTCCTAGTTTCCTTCAAAGTTCAGCTCAAACACCATCTCCTACATGGGACTTTTTCTGATCCTTTCAATTGGTAGTGCTCCTTTCCCCAAATAATCTTGTACAGTTATACCTTCCACATCACAACTTTCACAACCGTGGTCTCAATATATCATGGATCTACATAAGAAATTAAATGGGAATTTTAGGGGAGTTTTGCAGAAGTCATAGACAACATGCAAAGGACGCATGGAGGCCAGCAGATGACACAGAGCCTGTGACCGAATACTTAATCCATATTTTACAATAAGGTTCTATAATTACTCCATAAAAGAAAGAAAGGGGGCAACTAGGTGGTGCAGTAGATAGAGCACCAGCCCTGGAGTCAGGAGGACCTGAGTTGAGATCCAGCCTCAGACTATTTGTGTGACTCTGGGCAAGTCACTTAACCCCATTGCCTCACCAAAAGAGAGAGAGAGAAAAACAAAATTCAGACTTCTTTTCTGGTACTAAGAGAGGGCCAAAGAAATTTAGGCAGATTTTCCAGATCACGGGAGCACTGTGACTCTAACCTCTGCAATGTGAAAGAGATAGCTGTATTTAATTTGTGCTAACAAAATATATTTTGTTCTATATTCCCCTGAGAGAATTTAAGCCCTTTAAAAACGAGGACTATTTAATGTTGGTCCATATCTCTAACATTTAGCATAGTGCCTGGGACATAGTAAGCACTTAGTAAATACTTGTTGATGAATATAATAGGCAAGAAATCTCCAGCCCTACTCCACTGGCAATTCCCCATTAGGAAATTATAGATTGTAAAATAGTATCACCTGGGATTGAATATTTTCCTAATATAAGGCCTTTTATCCTAACGTACGTGCACTTCTTGTTCTTCTGCTTTTACCAGGTAGGTTGTGCTCTTAAGTTAAATATGAGATATTTCTTGATTGACTTTTTGGGGGAATGATAAAACATAAATATCAACAAAAATAGAGCATGGCAAAGTAAATATCAGATCAGTCTTGGAGTCAGGAAGACTTGCATTCAAATCTTACATTTACATTTAGCATTGCATGCTAATCATGTTGTGTTGCTGTGGGCAAAACACTTAACCTCATTTATTCCAAGCAATTACCTATGATCATGTTACAGATGAATTGCCAGTCTGCAATCAGTGGAAGGAGTTTCCACAACAGGACTTCCTTACACTGATGAAATCACAGTTCTGGACCCCCAAAAAATTAGATTCACCCTGTAAACTGGACCTCAGGTGTTTTCAGCCTCATTTAAGAACCATGGTTAGCAATGACAATCGATAGCACAATCTGCAGATGTGAAATAAGTTACAGGGACATGACAGCTATGGATAAAAACTGGACAATGATTCTAGTCAGTCAGTCGAAAAGCATTATGGGAGGAAAGAACAATTGGACTACCTTACATTATTATTTTTATGCTGCAGTTATGAAAGGGAGCTTTTTTATTTAGCTAAGAAGTTCTACCTGTTTTCTTTAAAAAATGTTTTTGAACTTAAAAACGCCAAATAATGTGAGCATTTCCACATACAAAGCAGAAGAGGAAAAGAACATTGGCCACACAGCTGCAAATCTGCATCACGTACAGCAAGCTTCTCCCTCCAAGTATACAACACATTCAACATGGAATTTTCAAAGTTGTTCCACTTGGCTGTGTTTCCCACTGACCTTCTTCTGTTCTCTTCTGTGCATTTTTTAAAATGAGAAGTTCTATATTCATTGCATGATATTAGTTACTTCATTAGTACATGAAGTTGTTTGTACTTCAAAAAGAATGTCTAAACTTCAGAAAACTAAAATTCACCACCAGGATTCCAAACTCAGCAAGGACTTCTGATTAAAGGATAAGACTTTCTTTAAATAAATGTTTAGTTTGGGGGGATGAGAAGTGTAAATAGGAGAACAATTCAGTGATTTTTAAAATCTTCCTTGTTTCAGACATTAGCTTGATTTTATAACACATATAGAGAGATAACATGGGGGTGAACTTGAAAAAGCAATCTGCTTAGTATGAGATAAACCAAGTTCAAATTCCTGCTCTATTACTTGTTAGTTTTATGACCTAGGGAAAGTCACTTATATTCTCTGGGCTTCAGCTGTCATCTGCTATATTGAGGCTAAAAATCAAACTTCAGTTAATGTTCGTTAATGTGCAACCATTTTAGCATGTTCATTAATTAGCATCATATTTACATAGCTAAGAAAAGATGCAATTATTTATTTCTTTAAAGTTGGGTCTCCTAAGTTTATTAAAGTTGTTTTTTCTTGTTGCTAAGAAATAGCACGCTGAGATCTTACAAGTGCATATTTATTGCACAATCTTATGTTGCCTAGCAGAAGCCTAGACAGCATAACTTGTCATCAAGGCATACAGATGTAAACCAACAAATGATTGTTTTTCTCAGTAAAACTACAAAGACTTCATTTAATACATTTGTTAATAGTTATTTCTTCATCAAAGATGTTTCCCAAGATCTAAGCCAGAATAATACACACTGAATTGAATTACCAAACTGGCCAATGTTGATATTATTTTGCTCATTTTGATGAAGTTGGCTATGCTAAAACAATATTGGGAAAAGAGCTTTTCCAGATGTTAGTCATATAGCATTAAGACTAGCTAAATGAATGGTGTTAAACTGGCAAACTAAATATGGAATTGCTGATTTTCAAAACACTTGTTGGACACTAACTTATGAATGCAAGTGATTCTAACATTAATCACAATATTACTTGTGTATATCTTCCATAACCATAACTATTTTTAAAGTATAAAAGGAGATTGTATAATCTAATTTTTGGTCTTTTTTTGTTAACTTGTTTCAGGCTTCTGATTAAATTGCCTGAACTGAACTATCAGATAAAAGTTAAAGCAACTATTGACAAGTAAGTGAATATTTAAAATGTTGACATGTATGATTAATTAATGTTGACATGTATGAGATATAAGAAAACACCAGTGAATATGATTTATAAATGAACTATGACTGATTTATGCATTTTTACAAGTCTGTAAGTTAATGATTCAATCTTAACAATTAAGCATCAATGAAATAAAAATATTTAACTTTTAACTCTGAATACATTAATGGGGATCTTATAAAGACTTGGAGAGTAATTAATGTAATTAAAATGTCATATTAGCTGCTTTTTTTTTAAGTATGTCAGGAAGGGTTGACTATATATAACGAACAGATGGTTTTAAAGAATCTTATTTGATTTTGCAGGAACGTTTCGACTGTAAGGTAAGCAATCTCCCTAGACAATTTTTGTTAGAAAGCTCCTGAATAAATGTAAATAGCTAAGATCTGTTTTCTAGCAACCGTAGGTTCATCCTTTGTGGAACACATGTCAAAGCCATGAACATGGAAGAATCTTCCAATGGTAGTCTCTCAGTGGAATTTCGACACTTGGTAAGCTTGACAGCTAATACTCGACTTTATTTCCCTAAAATACAATGTGCAACACTGTTTTTCTTTGATTGTTAAAAGAGATAGGGCTATTCATGCTTTCACTGGAGAATAATGCTATCCTAATGGCTATCAGAGTTCCAGGTACTTAGTAGGTGGTGATGAGGAGCCTGAGGAGGATAAGATATTGCTGCTGCTGCTGATTATGATGATGATGATACAAAGAACCAGCCTGTCTCACAGAAGTAATAATATTTATTGAGCATTCTTGTTATGATTGTTGTAACAGATGAAGGGTGCTATCTAATAGCAGTGAATTTGGCTTAAAAACTCATCTTTAGGGGCAGCTAGGTGGCACAGTGGGTAGAGCACCAGCCCTGAGGTCAGGAGGACCTGAGTTCAAATTCTCATAAGCTCAGTCCACTTAGCAGAACACCCAGCAAATATGAGTGCTTAAGAAATGTTCATAATCCAGTGTCAAATATTTATTGAAAATGTATGTTTCATGTCACTGACCTAGCACCCAGGGCTCAACAGCATTTTGGTTAGATTCAATTCTTACTTTCAAAGAACTGTCAAGAGTTTTCAGTATTTGGAAATGAAAAGAAGAATAAGGAGAGACAAAAACATGGTCTGGAAGGAAGGTGAGTTAAAGAAGTCACATGGAATGGGCAAGATGCTGTCTAAACACAAGAAAGGGGAAAACAAAGTAGATGGTTAGGTTTTTATTCCCTCTGATCTAATGAACCTAATTATTAGTGAATTTCCCCGCAAGGGCTATGTGACTACCCATAAAGGGGATATATGTTTCAGAGATAGGTTGGCCCCTTCCAACTCTGATATCCTATTTTATTTTATTCCATCTACATATAATATATAAACACGAATATATTTATGTATTATATATGCAAATATATAATGTGTCTAACATGTATGTGTTCTAGCTGTATATAAAGCATCTGCCTTTCTGTCACGAATAAGCCTTTTCCTGCCACCGCTTCTTCCTCTGAATCCAAAGCAAATGAAAGACTTCAGACCATAGTGATAAAGGAGGGTGAACGAAGAGCCGAACAAAAATTTCTGCACACATAGAACTTAGAGATTTCAGGTCCTTAGAGACTGTCTAGTCCAACAATCTAATTTATTCTGTGGCCCCAGGAGGGGAAATGATTTGTCCAGTAACACACAGCTAGTTATTGTCAGAACTGGGCCTAGAACCCAGATCTCCTAATTAGCCATTCAGGGTTCTTTTCTTTTCTAAGGAAAATGTTGTCTCCCTCATTCTGATGTTGACTTCGCTCTGCTGCTACTGTGGGTCAGCTAATCCTTCCTGTTTTGTTCTTTTGGTGGTTGACTGGGTGTATTCTGAGCTGCAGACTGGTAACCCTTGCTAAGACTGGTGACAGTAGAGGCTACAGCCCCTCAATGTCCAGGAGAGAAGGGAAACAGTTGCTACCCAGACACCATCTTTTATCTTCTGCTACTATCCCTACAGAGCTCATTCCAATGTAGATTGTTCTTGGAATTTTCTCTGATCTGCTTTTCAGTCATCAAGCAAGATGAAAAAAAAATCTTGACATCAAGAAACACCTATACACGTGCATTGTTAACTTAAGAAGCTGTGCAAAAAAAAAAAACCTAGCAAACCTAGCCCTGCAAATTCTCTGTAGCAGTGGTGTCAAACTCAAATAGAAATAGGAGCTGCTAAACCATACCTAAGGATCCTGCAGGGTGCATTCTGACCTAGTTTTAAAATGTGCTTTTATCTGTCTTTTTGCATCTTTATTTATTTTGTTAAATATTTTTAATTACATCTTAATCTGGTTTGAGTCACACTCAGGAGTGTTTTGAGCTGCATGAGGCCCATGGACTGCATGTCTGACACCTCTGCTCTACTGTACCATCCATCTGCATGGGGAAGGATGGGATTCATTACCTGGTGACTCAGGCAATGTGACTTTCTTCCAGACAGGGAAAGTCCATCAGTCAACTAACATTTATAGGTACCTACTACATGCTAGACAGATGCTAAATGTGTTCTAAAAGGTCTTGTGCCCATATCCTTTCTCCAAATTCAGGTTTTAGAAAATGCAGTTTTAAAAATATCTTCATTTCACACTCAATCATCTCAGTACAATTTTGGAAACCACAAACAAACCATTTGGTGACACAGGATATTATACCAAGTTGTAGAATCTGGGCAGATCTGTTAAGTTTATCCTGTGGCAAAAGTGCAAGATACATTTAGGTCATGCTCTAGTGACAAAAATGATTGCAAGAAAAAACCAATGTAGTGTATATCATTAGCAGGTGTTCATCTTCTTTGTCTAAATACTATGTTTTCTTTTACAAGCAACCAAAGGAAATGAAGTCCAGCGCTGGAGGCAAAGGAAATGAGGTATGGCAGAGTTGTAAGAAAGCTAATATACAGGCAGTTGTGAGAGGGGTAATAGAGAGGAAGTAACCCTACAGTAATAGTGACAATGGCTAATAGTGATGAAAGCTAATTTTCCCCCACAAATAGAAATTGCGGTGAAATAATGAAACTAATTTCATAGACATACTTCATACCATGTGGCATTGTTTACTTAAAAAGAATCAATGATTTTCAGGAAAGAATTCATCGAAAGAACAGGTGATAGGAGAAAAGGAAAAGAACCTACATGTTTTAAATGTTATAGCAGCTCTCTTTGTGGAAGCAAAGAACTGGAAATTGCAGCGCTTCCCATCAGTTGGGGAATGATTGAATTATTTGATTATGATGGAATACTACTGTGCTATTAGAAATGATGATCTCAATGATCTTAGAAAAACATGGAAAGACTTGCACAAAATAATGAAGAGTGAAATGAGCAGAACCAAGAGAACGTTGTACAATAACAACAATATTGTTTTAAGAATGACTGTAAGCAAATAAGTCATTTTGACTATTATAAATACCCAGATTAATTACAAAGAACATATGAAGAAAGATGGCATCTGCATCCAGAGAAAGAATTGATAAATAGAAGTATGTGTAGAATAATTTTCATATATATGTATATATGTATTTGCGTCTAATGGTAGTCATCTCTAAGGAGCCAAAGAAAAAAAGAAATTTGTGTTATAACTTTATTATATATTTAAAGGAATAGCAAGTTATACATAATAGATTTGCAGTTTCATGTGTAATCATCTTTTTATTATACTATATTATAGAATTACTTGTTTTATTCCATAAATTAAAAATAAAATAAATAAAAATTACACATTAAAAAAAAACACCAGATGAACTTTGTCAACATAGACAATAACCTATGGGGAAATACTCTAAAAAGCATTCTGCAAACATAAAGTTACATATATTAGTATGTGTGTATAATCTATTAGAATTTGTCATTGTTTGACAAGAGGCAAGCACAGCTAGACAGTTACGGCATTTAGACAATCTCATGCTCACTCTTTTCATTTTTGTCCAATTGACTTATGCCACCGAGTTGTGAATCTCCTGGTCAGCTGTTTATAGCCCCATAGGATACAACTTGGACAGAGGAAAAGCCTGTACATAGTTCTTTCCAAGGCATACCGGGGACTGCAAGCTTCTGTCTCTGTGCTTTGTTCTTCGCTGTGGACTAATGTAGTCTAGAACAGGTAGCATTGTGGAGCTGGGTATTTTAAACTTGAACTTTATGGAAAACTCACATGTATATATTCCTGAAATATGTAACCAAGTATGATATTGTATAATATAACAGATGTAAGGATTGCACAATTCAGTAAGCATTTGTTGAGAAAATCCTACTATGTGCCTGGCATTGTATAGGGGCACACACACACACACACACACACACACACACACACATGCCAAGAGTTCTTGTCCTCAAGGAACTTGCATTCTAAAGAGGAATGTAAACAAAGAAATACAAAGTAAATGCAAATCATTTTTCAGAATGAGACACAAGCAATGGGGTGGAGGAGATCAGGAAAGACTTCATGTAGGATGTGACCCCTGAGTTATCCTTTAAAGGAAGCTAGGGATGTTGTGAAGTGGAGATGAAGAAGGGGAGCATTCCAGCAATCAGAGACAATTTTTGTTTGTTTGCTTTTTGGTGAGGCAATTGAGGTTAAGTGACTTGCCCAGAGTCACACAGCTAGTGTTATGTGTTTGCGGCTGAATTTGAACTCAGGTCCTCCTGACTCCAGGGCTGGTGCTCTATCCACTGTGCCACCTAGCTGCCCCAATCAGGGAGTTTTTGCAAAAGCACAAAAGTAGGAGATCAAATGTGTGCGAGGAACAGCAAATAAATCACTTTGGCTTGAACATAAAGTATGTGAGTGAGGGTAACATACAATCAGTCTGGAAATACATACTGGAACCAGGCTGTGAAAGACTTTGAATGACAGACAGAAGAGTTTGTATTTTATTCTACAGGTAGTAGGGACCTTCTGAAACTTCTTCAGCAGGGGAGTGACATGGTCAAACCTGTGCTTCAGTATTCTATCAACTTGGCAGCTGTGTGGAGGAGAGATTGGGAAGGGAAAAAACCAAACAGGAAACTATTAAAGTAGACTGTCTAATAGGTGATGAGGGCCTAAATTAAGGTGTATCTGCATAAGTGAAAAGAAGAGGACTGATCCAAGGTGTTGTAAAGGTAGAATTGGCAAGACTTGGTAACTGTTTGGATATATGTGGTAATGGAGAACGAAGTAATTTCCTTTCCTTGTGAAAGGAAATTACTGGAAGGATGGTGGCACTCTCAACCAAAATAGGGAAGATAGGGAGGAAAATGGATTGGGGTCAGGGAGAGAGCAGGTATTTCTTGGATAATGGTGAATTAATAAAATTTTTAGCATTAGGAAAGTAACTGCACATCCTACTTTTGCCTAGTCTGTTTCATGTCAACAGTCTCATTCAGTCATTTGAGAATTAAGAAATAGGTTCTAGTTGTAGTTTTGATACAAACTGAATATATGATTTTGGTCAAAACATTTAACTATTTAATGGTGTAGTTTATCTTTCTGGAGGGTAAGGATAGTAAGAGTTTGACATTAGAGTAATATACATTAGATAAATACATGGGCTAGTGGGAAATACACTAGATTTGGCATAAAGTTTGACCTTGCATAAATCACTATCTCTGAGCGTCAGATTCCTCATATGTAAAAAGATGATAATAATGACATCTACCTCTCAGGGGTGTTGTGATAATCAAATGAGATCACGTATGTAAAGCTAGAATTTGCAAATTTAAAGCACCATATGGCAGGTAGGTGGTGCAGTGGATAAAGTTCCGGGCCTTTGGTCAGAAAGACTCTTTGTGAGTTCAAACCTAGTCTCAGACACTTACTAGCTGTGTGACCCTGAGCAAGTCACTTAACCCTATTTGCCTCAGTTTCCTCATTTGTAAAATGAGCTGGAAAAGAAAATGGCAATCTTTGCCAAGAAAATTCCAAGTGGGGTCACAAAGAGTCAGACATGACTGAAATGACTGAACAACAATAAAGGCACTGTATAAATGGCAACTATTATTATTATTATTAGTTATTACTTTAGTTCTCTAGGTCTATAATATGGTGAATTAGAAAAATCTCTCAGCTGTCTTTTGGTTCTAAAAGCTAAAAATCAAAATGTTTGTTTTTTTGAGGCAGTTGGGGTTAAGTGACTTGCCCAGAGTCACACAGCTAGTGAGTGTTTTGTGTCTGAGGCTGGATTTGAACTCAGGTCCTCCTGACTCCAGGGCCAGTGCTCTATCCACTGTACCACCTAGCTGCCCCCTAAGATTTTTGTTTGTTTGTTTGTTTGTTTTTTGAGGTAGCTAAAAATCAAAATGCAAACTGACTCTAAGATAGAGACTGGTTTTGTGTGTCGCTATGACTTTATTGTCAAACCTACACATGAAAGAGTTTTAAATTCATTGGAGGAAATATACAGATTACTATTAAACCAGAGCCCTATACCAAACCTCACAATAGAAGACACTGGAGATAGTCCAGTTTCTTCTCTGTCTGCTCTAAGATTCTGTAGCTACCTAGCCATTCCCATAAGACATTGTTTATCCAATGCCAGGAACATATTTCTTACTTCACTGCAGGTGAATAAATTTTCCTCTATCCTAGGTTCTTCTCAACATTTATTAAACACCTACTATGTTCAAGGTACTATTCCAAAGACTAACGACATAGAACTTAAAAGCTACATAGCCCCTGACCTCAAGGAGTTTATAATCTAACCGCAGTATCAGATCTGAACACAGGTAAGGTGTCATACATTTCAAAGAGTTAGGGATGCCCATGTCACTCCCCTGCTCAAGAAGCTCCAATCACTCCCTGTTGCCCCTAGGATAAAATACAATCTCCTCCACTTGATATTCAAAGTCTTTCAATCTGGCATCAAACCCTTTTTCCAGGGTATCCACGTTACTCCTCATTGCTCACTTTGTGCTGCACAGCCCACCTGTGCTAATGTGTGGTTGCCTGCAGACAACATGCTGACTTCTGTACTTTTGCAAAAGTTGTCCCCATGCCACTTATGCTCCTTCTCCTCACCTCAGCTCAGGTGACACATCTTCCAAAAGGCTTTTCTTGATTTTCCCCACCAATTATTAGTGCTCTTTTCCAAATCAATGTTTTATATATATATACATACATATATACACATATATACATACATACATACATATATACATACATATATACACATACATACATACATACATATATATATGTATGTATGTATGATATGTATGTATGTATGTATGTGTATATATGTATGTATATGTATGTATATATGTATGTATGTATGTGTATATATGTGTATGTATATGTATGTATATATGTATGTATATGTGTGTATGTATGTGTATATGTATGTATGTGTATATATGTATGTATGTATACATGTATGTATATATGTATGTATGTGTATGTATGTATATGCATGTATGTGTATATATGTATATGCATGTATGTATATGTATATATGTATGTATGTGTGTGTATGTATGTGTATGTATGTGTATGTATGTATATATGTATGTATGTATATGTATGTATGTGTGTATGTGTGTGTATGTATGTATGTATGTATGTATGTATGTATGTATGTATGTATGTATTCTGATTTGTGAACAGACCACATTTTCCTGGAGAAAAAATGTAAGTTTCATGAGGGCAGGGACTGTCTCACTTTTGTATTTGTATCCCCAGTGCCTAGCACAATGCCTTTTCCATAGTAGATGCTTGTTGATTGACTAGTTGATTGATAAGGGTATCAGAGGGTCAAAATGGAGTGAGAGTGACATTCAAGGAAGAAGAGATCAATTCTATTAATGGTGACTGGAAAGGTTTCATGGAGGAAGTGGACCTGGGCTGGACTTGAAAGAAATCTTCATCTTTTTTCAACAGGGCAGAAATGTGGGAGAAGTCTGTTCTAGGTATGGTGGAAAGCACGTGCAAATGTATGGTGGATGGAGAGGATAGAATGAGATTGGCAATGACAAATAGTCCAGTCTGACTGAAGTGTAATGTTCATTAAGAGTAATTTGGAATAAGGGAAGGTCGAAGCCAGATTGTGGGAGGTCTTGGATACCAGGACATAGAGCTCGAATTTTATTTGGGAAGCACTGTGGGGGTGGGGGAAGGGGGAGGGAGATGAAGCCAAGGGGAGGTTGGTAGGTGAATGAAGTAGTGAAGATTTTTGAAAACGTGAAATCTTGATCAGACCAACACATTAAGAAGCGTTTGGGTTTGGGGTTTTTTTTGGGGGGGAGGGGTTGTCTTGTTTTGCTTTTACAACTGTGTGGAGGAGAAAGAGAAGCCTGAACTAGGGCAGTGGGTGTGGGCATGAGGGTTTGAAGACAAAAGGCATCACAACTATAAAATCAGTAGGACTTACTTGGATGGGCTGGTGAGGAGGAAAGGAAAAGACTCAAAGATAAAAGAAAGAAGGATCTGGGACTCCTTATGCACGCTTCAGACTGAAATTACCAAATATAGGACAATCTTCATATCACCAGAAGGAAAAGTACAAAAAAAAAAAAGGATTCAATGAGACCCATAAACACTCAAGAGGATTCTCTTTTCCCAGAGACCTACACAATCCCCTAGACCAGTGTTGTCAAACTCAAATGAAAATGGATCCCTGGAGGCTGTCTATTGAGCCTTGAGTTTGACACCTCTGCCTAGACTTAGATTGGGATTGAGGTTCTATTGGAAGGGAAACATACCTGGAACTGCTAAATGATCAACCTCCTTCCCTTTGGACCTGCTGCTTGTCTACATACTTCACCACATAATGAAGGTTGAGATCCAGGTTTGCTTCTTCAAATTGTGGCCAGCCACATGACCCGATGGCTGTTCCCTTTCTCTCCAGGAGGCCTGATGGGAAACACTAGCACAAATCCTCCTCTATTCTTCCAGAGGCTACTTCACCATTGCTTCTGGCATTGCTCTTTTTGGACCCTTAAGGTTTACTTGGATGTTCTGAAATTTCTTCTCATCTCTGTGGCTGAGAGGCTCCCCATAGAGGATCTTCCTATGAAGTGGACCCAAGGCCCTTCACCATCTTGGTTGCTCTCCCCTGGAAACTTTCCAGCTTATCTGTGATTACCAGAACAGAACCCAGTAATCCAAATGAAGTTTGATGAAGGCAGAGGGATTATCACCTCATTGTTTCTGCAAGCCTGGCCTCTTTTAATACAGCCCAGGACTGCCATTAACTTTTTTAGCTGCCACTGATGACTCTAATTGAGACTGTAGTCTAGTAAAACTTCCAGACTTTTTATAGACAAATACTGTCCAAACATATTTCATTCTTTTTCTATTTGTGAAGCTGATTTGTACACTTAGGTTTAAGGTTTTCCATTTATCTCTACTGAATTTCATCTTATTAGATTCAACCCAGTGCTCTATCCTCTCAAGATCTTTTTTGATCCTGACTTAGTTAAGCATGCTAGGTATCCTACCATTTTTTTTTAATTCCATCTCTCTGCTTACACAATGATGACCCTGATCCTCTCTTGCTTAGACTACTGTGACATTCTCCTAAATGATCGTCCTACTTCCAGGCTGTTCTCTCTCCAATTCATCTTCCACATGGTTGCCAAACTGGCCTTTCTTAGCACAAGTGTGACTATAGCACTACCTTGATCAAGAAACTTCAATGGCTCTATATACTGTCTCTTTTCTGCTTGTTGTTCAGTTGTTTTTCAATCACATCCGACTTTACATGACCCCATTTGGGATTTTCTTGGCAAAGATACCAGAGTGGTTTGTCATTTCCTTCTCCAGCTCATTTTACAGATGAGGAAACTGAGGCAGAGTTAAGTGACTTGCCCAGGGACACACAACTAGTCCAGATTGAACTTACGAAGATGAATCTTCCAGATTACAGGCCCAGTGCTCTATCCACTGCACCACTGCATGCCCCTATTGTTTCTAAGATCAAATAAAACCCCCTCTGTGTAGCATTTAAAGCCTTCCACAATATGGCTATAGCTTACTTCCCTAGGCTTATGTTACACATTATTCTCCTTTGTACACTCTTTGGTTCAGCTAAACTGGCCTATTTGCTGTTCTCTATAGACAAAAATCTGCCACCCTACACCCATCTATTGCCCTTGGATCGATCTGAAAGTTGAATTGATTCTTGTCTGGGGTATTTCATGATTTGCTTCATCCCTGGGAAAATACTGATATTAAAAAAATGGGCCTTTATTTCAAGAAGCTTTTTTATTGGCACAAATAAACATAATAGAACAAAATATGTAGCACAACTTCAAATGAAATTCAAACTATTTATAATTTTATTTTAAAATGCATAGTATTAAAAATGAGAATAATATTACATTTGCTCTGCCTCCCCTTTAGAGTCTGTCAATGCATTTGTCATCTTTTTCACTTTGTATCACATAGTATGAGCCTTTCCATTTCCTGTTGCACTCTTCCTATTTGCCTTTTTCTTTTTTTTTTTTTGGTGAGGCAGTCGGGGTTAAGTGACTTGCCCAGGGTCACACAGCTAGTAAGTTTCAAGTGTCTGAGACCAGATTTGAACTCAGGTTCTCCTGACTCCAAGGCCAGAGCTCTATCTACTGTGCCACCTAGCTGCCCCTTATTTGCCTTTCCTTATAGCACAATCATATTCCATTACATTAATATGCCAAAGGTCTATGATTTTTTCCAACATTCCCACTCATTAACATAAAGGTTGTTTCTTCTTTTTTTGCTTTTTAGCAATAAAGCAACTATAATTTTTTTTCAACTAATAGGTCCTTTCCACTCCTCCTTTTAATAATATATTTAGGATATAGTCTTAGCAATTATTTACCTTCATTATAGTTTCTCTTATTTTGAAATCAACAGCAAACTCTTCTAGCCTAACCACAATGACTCTATTTTATCTTTGATATTTGTTCCCACATCACCTCCAGGTTTTCTGAATCAGACCATCTCTAATTTTGTTCGAAGCTTTTCTCTGGGCTCCCCCTGTTGATAGAAAATTAGTGTAGCCCTAGAAGTCTTTGAAAAAAACCCAGCAGCCTGAAGGTTTCAATATTTTTAAATATTGTGATGGCATAACAGATATCAACATTATATTATTGCAACTTCAAGACCTAAAAGAACAATTGAGAAATCAAAAAATTAAGGATGTAGTAGAACTGTGAACTGGAAATAAGGGGTGAATGGGAAGCAAGGAGTCAGTCAGGCACTGAGCACCCAGGGAGGAGGAGTCAAACACTCCAGAAGACTAAGACAAATAGTCAGAAGTTCCGGGACGCAGGTACCATGGTCAGGTACAGCCCAAGGGAGGAGGTGTTTTTGCTTCCTCTTTTCTTTCTTTGATGAGGACTCCATTGTCAGCCCCTTATTCCCCACTGGCCTAGAGGACTCTACCTTCTATTAAAGGGATTTGGCTTCAAAGAAATGAAAAGAAGTTCTTTTTCAAAAATGACTAGGGAACCCTAGACTACAGTGCTTTGCAAACCTTAAAGTACTACATAAATTATCATTAATCTTAGGGTGATCCCGAAATTATTGGATCATACTGCTCTTACCCAGAGCTCTCTCTGGAAATTCTCAGAAAAGAGCTCAATTTAGAGCTCCACAGAAGTTGATAAGGCCTCCAGATCCCATGTAAGCACTCATGATAACAAGTATATGTCAGGTATAGAGCAGCCTTAATTCTATCCTGTAGAGAATGCATAAAGGGGAGCCTCAATCACGGGTTAGCACTATCAAATCTAGAGGACTGTATGGGTCTCTGGAGGAAGAGAATTGTCTTGTTTATGGGATTTAGTAAATCGTTTGTATTGTACTCTTC
The DNA here is from genome assembly GCF_003287225.1 of Phascolarctos cinereus. Classification (NCBI taxonomy): domain Eukaryota; kingdom Metazoa; phylum Chordata; class Mammalia; order Diprotodontia; family Phascolarctidae; genus Phascolarctos; species Phascolarctos cinereus. The sequence goes on from NW_027556098.1 coordinate 193,586,856, forward strand.
TGTGGGATAAAACGAAGGTTGTCTTGTATTTAATAGTGTTAATCTGAATGCTTTTGTGGGGAGCATAGAGGACTCACAGTTACCAATAAATAATCAGTAAAGTTTTCCTCCCTCTCCAGTGGGCAGCTAGGTGGTACAGAGGATAGTGTGCTGGGCCTGGAGTCAGAAAGACCTGAGTTCAAATCCAGCCTCACATACTTACTAGCTGTGGGACCCTGAGCAAGTTACTTAACCTCTATTTGCCTCATCTATAAAATGGGGGTACTAATAGCACCTACCTCCCAGGGTTATTGTGAAGATCAAATGAGTCAAACATTATAAAGTGCTTAGGACTGTGCCTGGCACATAGTAAGCAGAAATAAATGATGCTACCCATGGACTCTCCTTTTTCTAGAAAAAAATGGATTCCACAATGACACTGCCCAAGAAATCCCTCCTCCTCTAACCAGGAGGCAAAGGGTTCAGGAACTTTCAAAGACCTCCAGAAAACTGGTGTTTAGGTATTCTTAATACTCTGATCATGTGGTTTTATTCTTCATAGCTGCTGCCTCCAAGGTTGAAAAGTTAGACCACATGCTCTCCAAGGTTGGATCCAGGACTTTGAGATCCAGGAAATCTCCTGTCAGGCCACTTGGGCCAAAGAGCATACAAGCCTGTTTCCCTAAGGTAGCCAGGAGTTCAACCCTGATTGACAAGGTCTACTATTTCTGGTCCATTATCTCTGTTAATCCCTGGGATGTCCTTAGAAAAGGATACAGACAAAAAGGGTAAAAAGGGAAATGTTTTTACTAAAGGAAACCTCTTAGTAGCAAAAGAAAGGCTCTGACCAATGATAATTAAGCAAATCAAATCATCCCTAATGCCCAGGAAACATAGTTAATCCTCTGTGAAGGCTGTCAAAGGGTATAGGGAGAAATGATCAAAATCCCAAACAAAGGCTTACCAACATACAAGCTTATCAAGTTAACGAGGCAATTCCTCTCATCAACTCCCCTGCTGGCATCCTCCTTAAAGAAATCATTTTCCAACCTTTTTAGAACTGTGATATTCTACTGCATGTTTGATTTTGCAATCTTATAGAAAGAATTCCTACACTGATTAGGAGACTCCTACATCGGGACCCTGAAGGTCCCTTCCAAGATAAGATTCTATAATCTTTAAAAGGATTTATACGTTTATGAGCAATAATCCCATTATTCTGATGGTCCCATGATTCCAGTGGGAGTATGCACTCCACAAATTCGGATGAATAGCCCTCCATGACTTTTCATTCTAAGTGATTGTTGTCTATGAATCTACCCAATAAGTCACAGTACAGGGGCCAGAGTGCTAGGCCTGAGGTCAGGAAGAGTTGATATCAAAACCTGACCTCGACTTACTAGCCATGTGACATTGGGCAAGTCACTTGACCTCGGTTTGCCTCAGTTTCTCCAACTTCAAAATAGGGATAGTAACTCACCTCCCTAGATTGGTGTGAAGATCAAATAGGATATTATTTGTAAAGCACTTAGCACAGTATCTGGGACATTGTTAAATATTTAATAAAGACTTGTTCCCTTCCCTTCCTTAAGCCTTGCCTCTGATGTATACTTACCATGTGACACTGAAAAAGTCACTGTCCCTCTCAGTTCCCTAGGTGAAGTCTCAAAGACTATAAATTGCAGTGCAAGTACCAATCTGAATCTGAGAAGATGGAGGGCTGTTCCTCATCGTAAGTTCTCTACAGCCCGAAATCAAAGATCTGGTCAGAAAAAATGTTTCTTGCCAAATGACCTTTGGTGATTCATAATTTTGGTTCCTCAGAAATGGGGGTATTTCATGATTCACAAACCATAAAACATCACCTGAAGAGAATACTAGTAATGAAAAAAAAAAGGGATTTTGTTTCAGGAAAAAGCATGACATTATTGAAAGTGCTATGGATTTTCCCAAACATAATGTAGCCTGCTTTTCTCCTCTTTATTCTGGCCACAATTCATTGTTTATCTGCAGTTTGTCCAAGATATAGACACTGATGGACCAACTCTATGGACTAGCCATTCAACTGCATATCAGAATCTGTACAATAGACATTCTTCACCCAATTGGTTTTTCCTATGTGAATAATTTAGGTCAAACTCTTTTGTTGACTTTAGACCTCATTTAGAAGGCTCTGTAATGCTAGAGTGCTTAATGAAGTTAATACAATGTCCTTCACCATCTGGAGGACTCATCATCTATGAAGAATCCCTCTTCTATTTAGTCTCTTTGCTGAACCTCCTCCATAACAAACAGTCATAGGATCATGAGACCATAGATTTAAAACTGAGAGGGACTTTAGGAGTTATCTACTATAATCCCTTTATTTTAAAGTTGAAAAAACCCAAAGAGGTTAGATAACTTGTCCAAGATCACATAGTGGGCAAGTGGCTAAAATGAGATTCAAGCCCAGGTCCAGTCACTCTAAATCCAGCATTCTTTCCATGGCACCAAATGGCAATCACCTTTCATAGCATATAGGTCCCTACTGTATACTCCCATGTGACATTAGTAATCAGAGAATTGTAAAACAAAATTATCTCTATGGTTGCCTCTTTACTGTCATCTTACACGATCTTAGTATCTTTATAAGACACACTTTGCTGGAGAAGAGCCTTAAGGCTGCATTTTGCTCTAGCAAATCAAATGCTTTTTTACTCAACAAACTAGGATCTTGAATGCTCTGTACCTTTCAGTCCATTGGGTAACTAAAAGAAAAATGTGGTTGGCCATAGAGTGTCATTTGCAAAAGCTCATTTACTGTCTTTTTTACATGTTCATCAAGAATACCCAGATAATCAATCAACATGCATTTATTAAATACATATTGTGTGCCAGATGCTGTGTTAGGCACAGGGGATCCAAGTATAAATAATGTAACAATTCCTACTTGCAAAGAACTTACTAGTACTATATTTACTATATCTAGTAGGAGATATAAAGCATAAATAGAACAAGACTAAATGCAAATACGTACAAAATAGTTAAATATTAGGTAGCTTGGAAGGAGGGCGCTAGCTGTTGGGGGGTGGGATCAGGAAGTGTTTTGTGTTTGAGTTACATTGTAAAAGAATAGAGGGACTTTATAGAGTGGAAGTAAGAATGGAGAACATTTCAGCCATTTGAATTTGTTGTTGTTGGGGCAGCTAGGTGGTAGAGTGGGTGGAACACCAGGCCTGGAGTCAGGAAGATGTGGGTTCAAATCTGGCTTCAGACACTAACTGTGTGACTCTGGGCAAATCACTTGACCCTGTTTGCCTCATCTGTAAAATGAGCTGAAGAAGGAAATGGCTAACCATCATAGTATCTCTGCCAAGCAAACCCTAAATGGGGTCACGAAGAGTCAGACAGGACTGAAAACGGCTAACCAGCCACAAAAGAAGGGAGAGCAGCTTGGCCATTTGGCACAGCCAGTCAAAAGGCACAAAGGTGGAAAATAAAGTGTTCCGTGTGTGTGAGAAAGCCAGTTTAATTGGATGGCTGAATGAGAAAAGGGGAGTAATGCCCAATGAGGTTGGTAAGATAGATTGGAGCCAGGTTGTGTAGGGTTTTAAAAACTAGATGAAGAAGTTAATTTTTATCTATTAGCAATGGGAAGCCAGTGGAGTTGATTAAGTAGGAGTTTGAGCCAGTCAGATCTGTACTTACAGAAAATTATTATGGTAGCAGTATGTAGGAAGAACTGAATTATGGAGAGACATGAAACAGGGAGAAGAATTAGGAGGACATTACAATAATCTAAGCAAGAAATCCTGAGGGCATATACCTGGCTGATAGTTGTGTGAGTAAAGGGTTCAGATGCCAAAGATATTGTGAAGGTATAATGAGCAAGATTTAGCTTTTGATTGGATATGTGGGATGAGGGAGACTGAGGAGTCTCAGGTTATGAACCTGAGAGACTGGAAGGATGGTAGAAATAGGAGGAAATAGGGAAGTTTGAAAGAGGGAAGGTTTGGAGGGAAAGGTAGTGACTTCAGTTTCGGACACATGAGTGTCCAAATGTGAGTTCTAGATGTTTCTAGGACATCCAGTTTGAAACATCCTAGAGAGTGAAACTTAGTGGAGAGACTGGGGATGGATATTTATGTCTATGTGTCATTTCCATAGAGATGATAGGTTACTGAAAGAGTGAATAGAGGAAGAAGAAAAGAGCGTTTGAGACAGAACCTTGGGAAACATCTACAGTAAGTTGGAGAGATATGTGATGATCAAACAAAGGACATTAAATGAGGGCAAACAGATAGGAGTAAACCAGGAGAAAGCAGTATCATGAAAATCCAGAGAGCAAAGAGTACCCAAGAGAAGAGTCCGGTTAACAGTATCAAATGTAGCAAATAAGTCAATGAGAATGAGGACAAAAAAAAAAAAGACTCAAATTTGGCAGTTAGGCGGTCATTGATAACCTAGTTTCGGTAGAGTGATGAGATTAGAGTAACATTCTCATAGGTGGGCTTAAGAAACTGGGCATATGGGTTGTTAGTTATTGATTAAGAGAAGTAGGGAGGTGCTATGGAAAGACTCTGAGCTAATCTCAGAGTCAGAGGTCCTGGGTTCAAAACTTTGATACTCAGTATCTGTGTGACATTGGGTGACTGACTTAACTCCTCTGAGTCTCAGTTCCCTTATCTGAAAATTCATTATATGACCTGGGCAATTAAATGGCTCAGTGGATAGAGCACCACGCCTGGAAGCAGGGAGACTCATTTTTCTGAGTTCAAATCTGGCTTCAGACTCTTCCTAGCTGTGTGACTCTGAGCAAGTCATTTAACCCTGTTTGCCTTAGTTTCCTCATCTGTAAAATAAGCTGGAGAAAGAAATGGTAAACCATTACAGTACTTTTGCCAAGAAAACCCCAAATGAAGTCACAAAGAGTTGGACACAACTGAAATGACTAAACAACAACATTATGACCTTTATAAAGCCCTTTCTAGCTACAAATCTATGATCCTATGATATCTTCTTGATCATCTTTTTTTGTTTTGTTTTGTCTTTGTTTTTGTGGGGTTTTTTTTTAGGCAGTTGGGGCTAAGTGACTTGCCCAGGGTCACACAGCTAGTAAGTGTCAAGTATTTGGTCTGAGGACGGATTTGAAATCAGGTCCTCCCGACTTCAGGGCCAGTGTTCTATCCACTGCGCCACCTAGCTGCCCCCCTGATCATCTTTTTTGAGTAGTAATAATGTCTATGAATCTTTCAGAATCTTCCTCCTTTTCAGATGTCTTCTTCAGAATCAATCCCTTGAAATTCTCAAAATGCAAATCCACACAGTATGTTCAGAAGGATATTGGTGCTGTGGATATGGACTTGTCGGGGCAGTGAGCATTTTAGAATCATTTAAAGCACCCATTCCTCAAATGTGATCAAGCCCAACCAGATCTCTTCCTTTTCAATTGTCAGCTCAGATTCTCCAGCCACATAACAAATTAAAATAAAACCATTATCTTTGCAAATTAAAATTAATTCAATTTCAATTTGTTGTAATAATTTATTTTTTGGAGCTCTACAACACTCTTCCACCTCAACCCAAGAAAACTGGGTACTGACATAAATCCAGGTTTAGAGATCACTGCCCCAAATTTCCTTACTCTCCTTTACGTGGATCCTCCATTTAGAAAGAAATCTCTAGTGTGCTGTCAGCTGCACAGTAAGGCATCCAAGAATCAGGGTCTACCTTTGAGCCAGGAGGCTTCCTCAATGGGGAATAAATCAGTGGGAAGATCGTCTTGCTGTGTGTGCTCCATAAAATTAGCTTTCCCAGCCTTCAGAAGTGCTGACTTGGCAAGGAGCCAGCTAGGGTGCAGTGACTGAAATGTGAGAACTGCTTCAGGAGGGGAACTTGAATTGTAACCCCCTATGTTTGCTCTTTGTCAGCAGGCCTTTGTTGATGAATAACAATTTTACCCACAAACCAGAGGTGTTAGGTAATCCTGTTTATGTGGTGGAAAGTTATGAGGTGCAAAAACTCTATTAGCTGGGGTGTGGAGAGAGGGAGGGAAGAGGGAGACAGTTTGGAGCTTAGAATATAACCAAAAAAATTAAACTTAATTAAAAACAAAAAGATGCTGTGAGTGGTACATGGGTGACTTTCATTTAGCAAAAGACCCAGGTGTTTATTTCGTAGCCCAGTGTCCTTAAAAATAGTTCCAGCTCTCACTTTCTAGCTAGCCTAAAGGTTTCCTGTGCAGTCAGGTTTCTCTGTAGGTTGAACTTGGTGTTTCTTAAAAGTAGAAGATGGAACATGAGTTGTACTAACAAATTTTCCCCTATTGTAACACATTCTTTCATTATGTCAAAGGTACTCTGATAGCCTGTCTTACTGTACCTATAGACATCAAAGATTGCTATGTTTCCTGTCCTCTGTATCATGAAGATATTGTTCATTTGTTTCAGTCATGTTGGACTCTTTATTGCCCCATTTTGGATTTTCTTGGCAAAGATACTGGAGTGGTTTGCCATTTCCTTTTCCAGGTCATTTTACAGATGAGGAAACTGAGGTAAACAGAGTTAAGTGATTTACTCAGGGTCACCCAGCTAGTAAGTGTTTGAGGCCATATTTGAGCTCACAAAGATGAGTCCTCCTGACTCCAGGCCTTACACTCTATCCACTGCACCATCTAATTGCCCATTATAAAGATACATCTTATATTATAGTCACATCATCACTGTCATCATGAAATCATAGGAACTGGGCCCAGAGAGCTTGAGATTTATCCAAAATAACACAACTAATAAAGGAACAAATCCAGCACTAGAAGTCAGTTGCCAGTTAGGAAATTCTTCCTTATATCAAAATCCCTTTTTTGGGTTTAAGGGTTGTTTTTTTTTAAAAAAAAAAAAACTTTTTCTCTATTTAATAGACATGGAAAATATCTTGTAATCATTCTTTTTATAGATTCATTATTGTATATTTCCTTAGCCTTCTTTCTCCTGGGCCAAATGATTCCCATTTTCTTTTGCTTTTCATAATAATGTTATTTTAAAAACAATTTTGTCCTCTTTTTGACTCTTGAGAACTTGTCTCCTGAGAGACAATGTACTCAGACTGGACTGATGTTGAGTAGGATGGTGAGGTATCCTGGAGAGAGGGGACCAAGCTCACTTCAGTTTCCCCATGCTAGCCTTCTCTTCATTCATCATCAGGCTTATTGGTATAACAAATTCATTAAGATTCCAGCACCTCTTTCTGCTGTGCTTATACAAAACCTTGTCTTGTAAAGGAATGCATACAGTAACTAGATTTTCAGCTTATTTGTCAACCAAAGAAAACATTTATTTATCTTCAGCTATAATCACCTGTGAGAAAATAGGCCAGAAATTTTAAAAGCCTGAAATTATTATGTTTTTAAGACTTTGGTACTAATATATCAACAATCATTCTTCACTTAAGGTGAAGTTCCTAAATAATTTAAAGAAAGTTCTTTTTTAGTTTGTACACTTAAATCAAGCTGTGTGTTTGTATGCTATCAGACTAAAACATAGTATGTTTATAAACTTAAGTATGTTTTCCCCCCTCAGGGTCCTCACATGGTAACTGAAGAGCTTCATTCTATAAGTTTTGAAACACAGATTTGCCTGTATGGTTTGACCATAGATTTGGAGGTGAGTATTTGCAAGGAATACTTGTCAGTGAATACATAGCCATAAAATTTGGGGACTTCATGGGATTTTAGAGAATACCTGGTCCCACCTTTTCATTTTAAGAGGAAAAAACTGAGGCCTGGAGAGGTATAAGTCACATAGATCTTTGGGAACAGTTTTAGAATTTGTTTTAAAAAATGCAGTCCTTTCTAGATGTTTAGGATCTTCCTCAAATTCAGTCTCCTATGTTGTATACCTAATCTGTTCCAGCAACAAAGTCTCTATTTTTATTAATACCAAATCATTTTGATGATTACTGCTTTGTACTATAGTTTGAGATCTGAATATAGTTTGAGTATTTCTAGACCCCCTACCTTCGCACTTTTTTTGTTATTTCCACTGAAATTTTTAACTTTTTATTCCTCCAGAGGAATTTCATTATTTTCCTATCTCTACAAAGTAATCCCTTGGTAAAGTTATTCGTACAAACCCAGTCTGTGACACTTACTAGCTGCATCTGTAACCTCTATGAACCACTAACAACTCTGTAGGATTTAACTGTTAAGCCAGGAAAAGGTTTCCAAATTGCATTGATGGTGGGAGTCCCCAACTGAGAGTTCACAGATTATTCACGTATTCAAATCCTCCAAATAATCTACACATATTAAGCAGATGTATTTATATTACTGTGTAAACAGAGACTTTGCATTCATATTCTTGACTTCACTATGATACCAACAGCCTATTGTGAAGATTGTTTTGAGATTTGTCTGGGTCATAAAAGTTCAGCCATGAGTAGAGAGATGAAAATCCTTAAACAAAGTCATGTCGAAGAGGTAGGGGGATACATTCTTTATTTTCATAGGTAAGAATCTAGAGGGATTTAAGAATTCTATAATGAACAAAATCATATGACAGAAACATTTATGATTCATTGTTCCATAATTTTCTTCATTTAAATTCAATGAAGAAAGCATTAAGAAAAGTTTTGAAATGTAAGCGAAAAGGAAGGACTGAAATTAGTCAAGATCTTACGCTATTTGGAGCATATAAAGGAAAATTCATCTTGGGAATGACACCTTGCAACTGGCAAGAATCTGCTATTATTTGGTTTTTTTTTTTACCAGTATATATCATACGCACAATTATTTCTAAGATTTACTTTGAGTCTACCCTCAAATACTAAAATGTTACTGTGATGTGTTATAATCACTTATTCTTTGGCCTAACTTCTGGTAAAACAGAGAAATCCCTTAATACAGCCATCAACAACTCACACATATAGTGCCTTCCAGTTATAATGCTCTTACATATGTTATCTCATTTGATCCTCATAACACTGTAAGGTAAGCAGTACAAGTATAGTTGTCTCCATTTTACAGATGAGTGTACTGAGGTTCAGGGAGGTTGTGACTTGCCACACACCTAGCAAAAGGGGCAAGGCATTGCTAGACAGAGTTTGCTTGAAAAAAGATCCAGGGGGTTTTATAGATTGCAAGGTCAACATGAATCAGTGATGAAGGGAGCATTGACTCTGCAGTCAGGAAGACTTGAGTTCAAATCCAGCCTCACATACTTACTAGTTATGTGACCCCAGGCAAGTCACATAACCTCTTTTTGCCTCAGTTTCTTCAATCTGAAAGGGGGGCAATAACTTACTTCCTAAGGTTGTTGTGAGGACAAAATGAGATTTGTAAAGTGCTTTGTAAACCTTAAAATGCCATACAAACACTAACTATTATTAGGTAGCTAAGAAAACTAATGCAATTTTTGGCTGCCATACAATAGTCGGTGTCTGGAAGTAGGTACTCAATAACCCTGGGGTGCTCTGCTCTACTCAGACCACTCTTAGAATAATGTATTTAATACCTGGCACATTTTTACAAAGACATTGATAAACTGGAGAACCTCCAAACATGGGAACCAGAATAACGAAATGGTTTTGAGATCATGCCATATGAAAGTAGATTAAATTTACTGGAAATGGTTAACTTGGAAAAGAGAAAACTTTAGGAGGACATAATAGCTGTCTTCAAACATTTCAAGAGATGTCACATGGAAGAGGTATTTGATAGTTAGCTTGGCCCCAGAATGTAAAACTCAGAACAAAAAGGTAAATTTAAACTTATTATGAGGAAAAATTCCCTGACAATTAGAATTATCCAAAAATGGGATGGGCTACCTTGACAGGGCTCTCCTTCCCTGGATATCGTCTAGCAAAGAATGGATTACCCCTTGCTAGATACGATCAAAAGGGGATTCTTGTTCAGGTATAAGTTGGAATAGATGTCCTCTTTGGTCCCTTTCAACTCTGAGATTCTGTAATTTTAGTAAAGGCGAGACTGAAGCAATGATCTCCAAATTCATAGTGGAATGATCTCTGGTGGATTTTTTCTATTTTCTGCAACCGTAATAAATATTAGATTATGAACTCATTGGACAAAGTCTTTCAAGAGACATTATATGAGCAGCTTTTTCAACATCAATAAATGTTAGATCCTAATATCTTTGCCTGTCTTTTTTTTTAACAGACAAATTCATTACCTGTTGTGATGATTTCCAATGTTAGTCAATTACCTAATGCTTGGGCTTCCATAATTTGGTACAATTTATCAACCAATGACTCTCAGGTAGGAAGATATTTGTATTCCTTTATTTCTCTGTAATTACAATGTATTTCCTTTTGTACAGAAAGTCAGTCAACTAGTATTTATTCAGTACCTTCTGTGTCAGGCATTGTGTAAAGAGCCAGAAATACAAAGAAAAGCCAAAAAAAAAAACCCCCAGTCTCTACTCTCAAGGAGCTCATGGTATAATTAGAAAGATGATATGTAAACAACTATGTACAAACTAGACGTGTGTGTGTGTGTGTTGTGTACGTATATGCATATTTCTGTGTATGTGTATATGGGTACATGTATATGCATATTGTGTTTATGTTTAGATGTGTATTATACATGTGCTGTATATGTATATACATATACATATTTGATAGCATCCATTTTCTATGGTTAAAATTTTTATGAACAGTTACCTATTTATAGCCTGATTTCTCAAGACTCCCAAATGTCTGTTTTTATTGTTGTTGCTCAGTCATTTCAATCATGTCTGGCTTCACGACCTCATTTTGAGGGTTTTCTTGGTATTTCCTCCATTGGTTTGCCATTTCCACCTCATTTCACAAATAAGGAACTGAGGCAAACAGCACTAAGTGACTTGCCCAGGGTCACACAGCTCGTAAGTGTCTAAGGCCAGATTTGAACTCAGGAAAATGAATCTTCCTCACTCCAGGCTAGACATTCTATCCATTGTGCCACCTGGCTGCTTCTGAAAGGACTGTTCCTGCTACTTCTAAATAGTGCTCACAGTTACCTATTTCCTAGATCTGTCTTGTGCCTTAAATATTACTGTGTGATCCAGTGGTTTGGAGTCAGAGGATCTGTGTTCAAATCCTAACTCTTCCACTTATTCCTTGGACAAGGCATTTAAGTTCTCTGGATCTTGCTAGATGGCACCTATGCTCCAAGTTTGTTTTCATAAGAACTAAGCTTTCTCCTGGAAGGAGCAGACCATTTTGCTCTTTGCTTCTGGCACTAACCAGGGATGGCCTGAAGATAAGTTCCATATGGCACAATTTCTTTGCACTTATGGGTTGTTCCTCCTTCCTAAGGTTCATCCCTAGACTCATTCCCCCTGCTTACCCAGCCACAGGAAACCTGCTGAGTTTCATAAGCAGCTGTGAGCATCATTTACAATTCTCAACTAGCCACAGAAGGCAGAGGGGCCCTATGAGCGCAGATAATCAAGAGATGATCACAGTACAATGAACCTAGGTCCATACAGCCTGAGTATTGCTGCCATCTGGTGGTTATTTAAGGATTTCTAAGAGGTAGTTGGGCTGTAGAAAGAGCCTGAGAGGCCGCAATGAAGGGGATTACTAACTCCCTTTAAAGAAGAGGAGAAGAAGGAAGGGATGACATGTCAATCATTTAGGGTTACATTGTTTTGTGCCTCCTGACTGCTGAAGTATCAGATTTTTTTTTTTGGCTAACTTTAGTTTGTCTAGCTGAGAAATCCTTTGCAAAGGCAAGAACTATTTTCCTCATCAGAGGTTAATTTTGGGGAAGATGCTGATGGGGTGCTTGAGTGCTTGTACTAGGACCCCAATTCTAAGACCATATTTCGCCTAGCCTCATCCCTGGCAGTTTCTCCCCAGCCCAAGGACACTGTGCCTAGCAGTTACTCATGAGTAGGCCTCAGCAACACATTTCTCTCTCTCCGTGGTGCAGTTACAAACCTCATCTGTAGGAGTTATTAGTTTGAACTGGCTTTGTACTGGGTCATTTGTACCCACTGGACTATCTATACCAACTCCCTACCTTATCATCTGCATCCTGGACTCCTCATGTATAACCTAGACTTAAGACATATATATGCTCCCTACATCTACGTGTCAAACAAGACGTTGATTGGTGGCAGACTGGACAGCCCTCAGACAGCCTGACCACTAGTTAACTCAGTGACAGAGCAGGCCTAAAAACCACACCTCCCTGTAGCCCCACCTTGGGCTTTTCCTGGGGAACTCCCAGTAAAATGACTGCGCAGTAGATACGAAAAGTGCATGTTTCTTTAAGAACTGACCACTCCTTAACCACTCCCTACTCCCACCTTGAATCACTTAGCATATCTGGCACATGTTTTTACTGTAGTTTATCCTATGTAAGCTTTAACTGAACCCCTCTAAGGTCACAGGTTCCTTAAGAAGTTTTGCCCACTGAAAAGTGTAACAATAAATCTTTGCCAATTTAACTTAAAGAATGCTTGAGTCTGTGAAGTCTTTCCAGACAACCCTGTCCTGTACTTCAGTCCTTGAGGGGTCTCTGAACCTCTCAGATCGAAACATTTCTGTTTGCTGTGTCCTTCCTAATTTTGTCTAGTCACTAAAGATAACATTTTGAAGAGAATCATTTTTTATATATTCTCACTCTCTATTTCCATCTGTAAAAGAATTAGAGACAGATTAGTACTTTAACAATAGTTGGAAATAGAAAATGAATGAAAAAGCACTTATTAAATGTCTACAGTATGCCAGACACTATGCTGGGCCCCAGGATGCAAATATAAAAATTAAAGTTTCCCCTTCAAGAAGTTTTTGTTCTAATGGAGGAATCAGTCAGTCAATCAGTAAACATTTTTTAAATGCTTGCTATATGCCAAGACTGTGCTAAGTGCTTGGGAATACAAAGAAAAGCAAAAGACAGTGCCTTCCCTCAAGGAGTTAATGAGGGAAGCCTCTACAAGATAGAGGAGGGAAGGAAAGGAGAGTACCCAGAAGGGCATGATGAAGACCTACAGCCAAGTGGGAAATCATGAGGTGTATGCCATGGGTCCTCTTCTTAAATAGAGAGCGTAGGTACAGAGGTTCCCAAAGTGGGCAATACCACCCTCTGGGGGGGGGGGTGCTGAAATGGTGGAGGGGTAGTAGCCTCAGGTGCAATTTGGGGCATTGAATAAAAATAAGGGGGTGGTGGAAGCATAAGGAAAGAAGAGAAGATAAAAAAATTTTGAAAAACCTTTCATACATGTTTCATCTGTTGTGTAACAGAGTTAAAGTCATAGTTTGCCTGATAAAAAACCATAACATCTACCTAGGTAAATCTTCTGTTGCATTCATGAAGCCAAAGTGTTGAGTGTGTTTTAAGTGTTGAGTGTGTTTTTGAGCCCATTCAACAGAGTTCGCATCTGAAATTCTCTTAATTATATAGATGAACATTAATATCAATAGGCTTTGATGTAAATAGTTTAAGAGCCTGAGAATGCTTTTTCAATGGCCCAACGGTCAGGGGCACATATAGGTATAGCATACGTAAGGGAATGATGGCAAAGAAGGGAATTTGTGTCTGAGAAGCATTGGACTGGCAGGTAGAGCCAAGCCGAGATCCATGAGTCAAGAACAAAGGCTAAAGGAACGCAGCCTACGATGATAAACCTGTACCTAAAACATCCTCTCAATCCCAGGAAGAAGAACAGAACTCCCTGGGTCTGGCAGTTGCATTAAAGAGGTACTTTAGGAGCAGGGGAATGTTGTAGGCCATTTGTAGTACTGTTAAGATTAAAGACTTCGAGGACCCTGCCATACCCCACTCCCCCAAAATAGGCTACTCTCTGTGTTCAATACTACTCATCCTGTACCATAAGCCAAGAGAATTCAGCGATGGATTTTTTTTTCTTTCATTTGGTTATACGAATACAACTTTCAGGCTTATGCTAAAACTGCTGCCCCTGACATGATTGTCATAACCTTCTTTGTTCCCACATGTAGAAATCTTGCATATGAGTGTCCTTTCTAGCATTCAACCCAGGCAAAATCCACCAAATTATGCTATTCCAGTTGCTTTTTTTCTCTCCTTAGTCATATCTTTCATACCTTTCTGCTCCTTGACTATCTTAAGTCTGTTTATTCGACTGTTGTTATATTTCTTTTCCTAAAACACCACTCTCTTCCTCAAGAACCTTTAGTGGCGGAAGTACCTGTACACAAATATGTAAATATCAAATAAATATAAATATAAAATACAAATACATATGAATATTAAATATATAAATACAAAATAAATAAATATAAATTAAGTAAAAATAAAATAGCTATTTTATAAACTATGTATTTATAAACTATTTATAAAATTCTTATTTTATTAATTTTTTATATTGACTCATCAACGTGCATGTGGTCACCCTACCCCCAATAAAATGTAAACTGGTTGAGGGCAAGGATTGTTTTGTTTTTGTAGCCCCAGTACCTAACACTTACCTTGAACACTGTAGGCTTATATGCGAAACTAAAATAATTGTTTAAATTTAATTATCATTCAAAGTTCTCTAGTTAGTTTTAAAGATATCCGCATCTGCATTGGCCCTCATATAAAACAACTTTTATCTACAGCAAAAAAAAAAAAAAAGTCATGGCTCTGACACACTTATTCTGAAGTATCAAATCCATAGCAGGTGAGGCCTAAACCAGATTAAAATCTAAGTGAGAAATGTTTAACAAAAATAAATAAGAATACCACGCAACATAGATAATGTTGGTTTTGCTTTTCTAAATCACCATTCAGTCAGTAGGGATCCATTTCCATTTGAGTGCTTTCCTCACTTAGCCTTGGAACCTGGTACCCTAGATGTTGTCATATCTTTTGCTTTTTTGCTAGTGAGGATGAGACATAGTCTAAGTCATCACAAATCAATTCTAGAGATAGCTAGGGTTTTACCAAGACTTTGTAGATGAGGAAAGAGGAAATGGCTGAACAAGTTGTGGTATATGATTGTGATGGAATGCTGTTGTAACAGCAATATTGTTCTAAGAATGACTTTGAACAAATAAGTTACTTTGACCATTATAAATATCCAAATTACCTATAAAGAACCTATGAAGAAAGACAGTCTTCATCCAGAGAAAGAATTGATAAGTAGAATTATGAATAGAATAATTTTACATGCGTATGCCTATTTGTGTCTAATTGTAACCATCTGTAGGGTAGGGGGCAGAGAGGAGAGTAAGGAAGAAATAAAAAGAAATGCACATGATAACTTTATTATATATTTAAAAGGAATAGCAAGGTGTACATAATAGATTTGCAATTTCATGTGCAATCATTTTTATACTATTATAGGAATGCTTGTTCTATTCCATAAATTAAAAATAAAAGTAAGTTTAAAAAAGGGAAAAGGGGAGTGAGGAGTACACCACAAATAGAGAAACAGAGGAAAGGTGAAACTGTATCCTCCATTACTACATTGCTGTCAGGATGCCTGAAGGTGTCTGAATCTGAGGTCATACGTTTTGATAGGCTTGTTAGGAAGTGCTTTTATCATATGTAACTTCCCTTTCACAGCTTAGAAATCACAATATTTTTGGACCTGGTTAACAGTGATACAATTATAACTCTGTTCCAGAACTTGGTTTTCTTTAATAACCCTCCAACGGCTGCTTTGAATCAGTTGTTAGAAGTGCTGAGCTGGCAATTTTCATCATATGTTGGACGAGGTCTCAACTCAGACCAGCTCAATATGTTAGCTGAGAAACTCACAGGTAAGTGTTGTTTGAGATGGAAAGCTCTCATCTGTTTTTGATGCTTGGTGGGTTAAAAATCCAGTCAATTCTAGGATTCTCCTATTATGCTATACCCAATAAAGTCTAAGAGGAAGCAAGTAACATAGCCTAAAGTAAGATGGCAGCATTAGCTACAGAAAAAATATTTGTAATAAAAAAAAAACGCTACCAGGCAGCTAATTCAGTGTATGAAGAATACCCTTTCCTCAGAAATTTTAAAGTTTAGTTATGAGTTTGATCAACTTTACAAATTGGTTAAAAATTGCTACCATTTTGCATAATTAGTCTGTTCTATATAGCTCTGTAGAGAAAGGTAAGAACCCGAGGTAAGCCTCATAAACACCTTTAGTGCTAGAACTGGCTGTGGACTGCAAAAGCGATTGACATGAAGAAGTGAAGCCAAACATGGGATTCCAAATCCATTTGAATGAATAGTATTGAAAGTAGCAAGATGGAAAACCCTTTTCACCAAATAGTAATTTTGCATTTTTCTCAGCTTTTAATTTAACTTCATCTATGGTATTGTAGTGGGAAAGCTCTTTGTAACTTTAAGGTGCTGTTGCTGCTCTTGTGATTGTTATCCTTTACCCAGAATGCTGAGTTATCATATCCCTACAAGAGAATGTGGATTCATTTAAAGGGAAAAGAGTTTGTGGGAACTTCTAAATTATATATGTGTGGTGTGACACATACACACACACATATATATGTACGTATACGTGTGTGTGTATGTATATATATATATATATATATATATATATATATATATACATATATGCTTTTAAAATCATTATCCCACCAAAGAAACCCTCAGTGAATGAAGTTCTGAAATAAATGTCATAGCAATCAATGAAATGTTTATTAAGCACCTACTATGTCCCGGATACTATACAAGTACAAGAATGAAACAATCTCTGATAGAAAGACAGAATAGCATGGTAGATAGGAAGCTAGTCTTGGAGTCAAGAAGACCTAGATTCGAATTCCACCTCTGACACATGCTATCTACATTCCTGTTAAGTATCTAAGTTATGGATGAGTTCCTGAATGTGCCCTCCTCCTACCCTTATGCCATTGAGGGAGTTTCCAAACCAGGAATATCCTATCATGATAAAATCACAGATCCTGGATTTCAAACTTTGCTCTTATCCATATGATTAGTGAAATGTTAGCATAAGCTTAGATAAATGGAAACACGATTTACTTCCTGTGACGGCTTTACTCAGAAACCTTCCCCCTAATCTGTTGGATCAAGCCTTACTTTTTTTTTAATCCTAATTTCTAGTGTTCCACCTTGCATGTAAGAATTTATCACTATGGCATGTGAAAGATGAAATGACAAGGGTTTGAGCTTCTGAGCATATTAATTTATTAAGCAATGCATGCCAATTGCCTAACAAATTGGGACTGGTTGCCTTCCTCAGCTTTGGCACTGGACCCTGAATACAGGGGAAAACAGACTTTTATGCATGAAAAACAATTAATCAAATAAGACCAATTAATTAAGAAAAAACAATTAAACAGGATAAAAAATTAGGTAATCTGATTTCTAATTGGAGGAAAGATTAAGGAGTTTTTAGTTGGGAGGGGGAGAATGAATAGGTGCAATTCCCTGAAATCAGAAAAAGAGATGCCCCATTCTCACCAAGTGTCTGTATTCAATCAAAGGAACATGGAAACAATAACTGATTGATCAATATGGAGCCAGTTTTCAGATATTACACATGGGCTGCCTGAGATGTATAATTGTGAGAAAATTCTTTCTGATCAGCATAACCGAGGCTCTTGTTAAGGATCTCTAAGCAGCAGAAAGAGATGGTCCACTTTCCTAGCCATGCAGGATTAAGTTCAAACAATGTAATAAGGTTTTCTCCCAATTCCCACAATGGAATAAAGTTTTCTCACAAGACAGAAATTGGACTAGATCCATAGCTCAATAGAAAAGGAACTAAGCTAGCTCTGGAATTGAGTCACAAGATGGAGTCAGTGTGGTTAACTCAATTCCCGCTACCACTTGCCATTCTAATCCCCTCAGTTTCCTCATCACTCACATTTTCTGATATGACTCAGCTACAGTTAAGTTATTCTTGGCACTGTCCCCCAGACAAGCTTTGGTCATTCCCCCTTCCATGCCTTTCCTTAAGCTATTTACCTTACCCTGCATGGAGTGTCCTCCTCTCTACCAATACGCATCCTACCCATCTTTCAGTATCAAATTCAGGAACCACTTACTCCATGAAACCTTCCCTGACTCATTAGAATGTAAGCTCCTTCAGAGCAGGGATTGTTTTTCAATTTTGCCTTTGTATTCCAGCATTTATCAGTGACTTAAATTTAGAGGTACTTGATAAATGTTTGCTGATTGAACTACATCGACCGCTGTGGCCCACAATGACCTTCCCTTTCTCTGAATCCTAAGGGCATTTAACATCTCTACCCCATAATTTAGTACATGATTACACTCTGTTTCATGTTCTCTTTTTCAAATGCATTATCCTTGTCTTCATCCACCCACCCCAACTAAATAGTGATTTCCTTGAGGGCTGAAAATCTGTCTTATTTCTTTGGCATCTAGCATAAAGCGCAAGTTAAGTTCATGATAGGCTCTCAACAATGTCTGTAGATTTGTTGAAATGAAGTGAAAAACAAGTTTAGAGAAAAAAATCAGAAACATTTTGTGAACAAGAAAAATTGGATTATTTTCTCTTCTTTAATTTTAGTGCAACAAACCAGCTGCAATGATGGTCAGCTTTCTTGGGCCAAGTTCTGCAAGGTATGGTCAGGAGAAAAAGAAAAGTTACACATCATTTCAGGACTGCACAGCAAAGGGATGGGGGATGGAGTCAGGAATGGGGACCAAAGCAGGGGAGGGAAGGGAGAGAAGTTCAGTCTTTGAGTCGGAAGCTCCTGCTTCAAGGTGTGGCTCCAGCAATTTACTAGTCTTATGGCTCTAGACAAATCAATTAAGTCTCATTGGGCCCCAGATTCTTCATTTGTAAACAGGGATAATTACATTTGAATTACCCACCTCCAGGATGTTGGGAAAGCATTTTTATATCATCAGTACAGCCTCATACCATGACATGAAGTTTTAAGGATTTCCTAGATAAACATATTTCAAAGAGAAACTCTTAAAAGTTTCTCTAGCTTAACAGAAAATAAAATGTGAACTATTTATCATGAAGTAAAATATGATGTTTTATATTTTACTAGTGCTACTTACCAAGTGATTGTTGTATCCCTTGTTTATTTGTTGTTTGGTTTTTTTTTTTTTAAATGAAAATAGGAACACTTACCTGGCAAGGCATTTACCTTTTGGGTATGGCTTGAAGCAATCCTGGATTTAATAAAAAAACACATTCTTCCTCTTTGGATTGACGGGTAAATCATGTGCTGTAATCTCTCTCTGAATATTGTTGTATTATTTGTTGTATTATTTGCTTTTTGACACATGTCTAATGTCATTAAAAAAGCATTCTTGAGCTCTTCAATTATTGACATCAAAGCCTATTGCTATTAATGTTCATCTATATGATTAAGAGAATTTCAGATGTAAACTCTGTTGAATGTGCTCAAAAACACATTGAACACTTTGGCTTCATGGATGTAACAGAAGATTTACCTCGGTAGATGTGGTTTTTCATCAGGTAAATCCATGAACTGTTCTTTTAGGTATATAATGGGCTTTGTAAGCAAGGAGAAGGAGCGAGTCTTGCTGAAGGATAAGATGCCAGGAACGTTTTTATTAAGATTCAGTGAAAGCAACCTTGGAGGTATTACCTTTACATGGGTGGACCAGTCAGAAAATGGTATGTCACATGTCTTCTTGTGTTACCTCCTATTGTATCACTAAAATAGCAACTTCTTGAGATTTTGTTGTTAATGGTTGGGGACTTAAGACTGGTGAAATTGGGGGGGGGGAGTTTTTTCTAAAAATATCTACAGTGAGTTTGTATATCACCTAACAACTACTTTGTGTTTGGATAGGAAAACATGAATTTCTAATTGCCCAAATGAAAACCCTCCATATGGGTGCCATCTGTAAAATGTCTAGTCTACAGAATGTCTGGAAACACTTTATGCCCAATGATACACAGATAACATGGGCAGAAAGAGCAATAGTCGAAAATAATGTGTGCATACGGATGGTGGCTTGATTGATTATTCACCTGCCTTTTCTTCCTTCCAGGAGAAGTTAGATTCCATTCTATAGAGCCCTACAATAAAGGCCGGTTAGCAGCTCTGCCATTTGCTGACATTCTTCGAGACTACAAAGTCATTATGGCTGAAAACGTCCCTGAAAACCCACTGAAGTATTTGTATCCTGACATTCCCAAAGATAAAGCATTTGGTAAACACTACAGCTCTCAGCCAAATGAAGGTTAGCTTCTGTTTACTTTTTCTTAGAGAACTGGAAAGATAACTCATGTCAATGGAAAGGAATAGAAACATCTTTTGCTTCGAGCTTTTTAAGACCAAAGGGAAAATGGAGTTGATTTTTGTTCATTTTTTAAAAAATTTAATCATTATTACAAAAATAAATGTACACCTGAATATCAAAAACTGAAAATAATCCCATGGCCTCTTCCATAGGTATTTCATAGTCCGTTAAAGCTAGAAAGAACCTTTAAGATCATCTAGGTCCAGCCTCTTTGTTTTACAGATAAGGAGGAAATGGATCCTTTGAATTGTACAAACATTTTTTACATAGCCCAAAACAACGTGAACAACCAGACTGCAAAGCTGAGTCAAAGTCAGCATCAGCAGCTCTTGTGATGAGAGAGTTGCCTACACTGGTGATCTGGGAAAAGAAACAGCAACCGACAGTGCTTGAACTATAGCCAAACCTGCCTATGGGCTTTGAGAATGCTCTGGAACAGCAGTTCTCAACCTTTTTGGTCTCAGAACCTCTTTATATTATTAAAAATTATAAAAGACTCCAAAGAGCTTTTGCTTATATGAAATATAATATATATACATACACATACACACAATATATATGCACATACATATGTATATATCAATATTTATTTGTTAGAAATTAAAATGTCTTAGTATTATTATAAAAATAATTTTGACCTCATAGATACTGTGAAGGGGACTTGGGGACTCCCAGACCACACTTGGAGAATTGCTTATCTATAACATGCCTGTGACTCAGTTTCCTCCTATGTAAACTTAGGGTTAAATGGGTCTATCTCACAGAAATTTTCAAGGTGACAAAGTTATTATTATAAAAGCTTTGAAAATATAAACAGAATTACTGGGGCTTACTTATATATATAGGGGGGAAATCCAGGGGTTTTGAGTCATGTATTTTATTTTGGTAGCTGTGATTCAAAACTACTCTGAGAGGCAAAATGATTGACTATTAGTTGACTTTCAAGTGATGTCTAAGGCTTAGCACTAAAAATTCTTTGTTTGTTTCACTGCATCAATCTAGCCATAGGGCTTCTTTTAAATTATTAAGGTCTAAAACTTTAAATTTATTTTCATGTCTTTTTCTAACACTGTTTCTAATTTTGTCCCCAGTTTCAAGACCCACTGAGAGAGGTGACAAGGGTTATGTTCCCTCTGTATTTATCCCTATCTCAACAATGTGAGTCATCTTAATCATGTGTGAAATATTTATCACTGAATTTGCTAAAAATAAATGTTTTCCCTTGGAAGCACCTAAGGCTAGAACCACAATATTTGTAATTGAGGAGAAAACATTTTATACATACTACTATCTCCTTGTAATGCAATGCCTAAAGCTAAGGCTTGGGGTACAGGGGGTCAGGCCAAGGCTTTATCTCTTGGAATCTTTTACAATATGTTCTCCATCACTGGTGGTACTGGTGATGGTGGTCCATCATTCTTGAAGAGGACCAATTCTACATCATAATTAGGGGCACAGAGTCATGTATTGACATACAAGTTGCATGCTGTAGACATATAAGTGTAGAGGCAGTTTGGCATGCTGAATACAGAGCCACCCTTGAAGCCAGGGAGATTTGGGTTCAAACCTCTGAAACATACTTATTATAAAGCTGTCACTTGAGCATTAGAAACAGGAATTTCCTCACCTAGGCGTTCCCTATGCTAATGGATAAAAAACCCTCCCTAATGTGAAGTGATGCATTGGGCATCTCGGGGCTAAACATAAACAGAACCTACGAAGTAACCCTTCAGAATCAGGTTCAGGACCCAGGAAATTACAGTGAACATTTATTTAATTTCCAATTTTTCTCTTAATTTTTTTTCTATAAGCCGAAGTGATTCTACTGAGCCACGCTCTCCATCAGACCTTCTTCCCATGTCTCCAAGTGTATATGCAGTGCTGAGAGAACACCTGAGCCCCACGGTCATCGAAACTGCTGTATGTTGTCAATTTCACACTTCTGATCAATTCCATTTCAAATGCAGTGGAATGTGTAGACAAAGGGAATTGAAGTTCTTCTTGGGCAATGCCAAAGCCTAAACCTTTGAACAAATTCATATGCCTGGTATGAGATATGAACTGGGGATATGCTGGAGCCACTTCCTGCCATAAGCAATTGCTGAATTTTCAGTGTGAGCATTTACATGTTGGAAATCTGCACATGTTACAAATCAGAGCTTAATTTATTATTTTGTTGATTGACTATACTTAAGAAAGTGATGGAGAAAATGTGAATAAGTGGAGATTAAACTTAAACGTGTTTGTGCATACACTTTTTATGGATTGCCAGCTTTTAAACATTTACCAGAATACTGCTAGATATGAGTAATTCAAAATCAGTTTCAGTATCAAAAGCAAAAATCTCTATTTCATTTTATTTTGGTGATTTGAAGTCCTTTTCTTGAAGGCCACCAGAGGGCAATATGCTCATTCCTAGCATTCCAGCATGATGGCTGGCTCATTCAGCTCACAGAACACCCATGCTGTACTAGCCAAGTATTTCTAAGTCGAGATTGAGTCTCTCTTTCGCAATTCAATCAGCAGGAATTCTAGGTGTAGGGTGGGATTTTTTCTTGCACTGGTGATTGTGTTCTAGGTTCTTGGATTCAATACACAAATGTGGCGGCTGTATAACAGCAGCCAGATGCCTGAACAACATTTTCTGAACACCAAATTAATAAATTAATCAATCAACAGCATTTATTAAACACCTGTTCTGTGTCAGACACCGTGCTACATAATAAAGATACAGATACAAAAAAATGAAATAGTCCTTAGTCTAATACTGAGTCTTCACTTGCTATTTTCTCCCATTATCCCAATTCTCCTAAGATCATCAAATTGTAATGCATCTCATCAGAACGTATTTCTTTTAGACAAAATATTTCCTAACAGCAAGTTAGAAATTTGCAATATTTGTTACTTCAACATAGGTTACAGCCATAAAATCTAAGCGAGGTCTTGTTGTGCCTGTTTTATCTCTGCTCTCAGGCAGGTCTATACCTAAACTATAGATGATAGATCCTATTTGAGAACATTTCCTGGAAGGGACAGTCCATACTGTTTGGGCCTCAGTTTCCTCATGTGCAAAATGAGGCAACTGGATTAAGATCCATTTTCTGGGTCCCTTCCAGCTCTGAATTTATGATCCTATGATTCTTTAAAATCTTAATCCAATGTTAATTTTTCTTAAAAGTACAAGTTCCTCTTCTTTAAACAAATCATTTTAATCATTAGCTTGCACAGAGAATGCAAAAAAAACCCCCCCTAGATTTAATAAGGAAAAAAGTAAACCACTTTTTGCTTCCCACATAAACATTTTAAAATTTGTCCCGAAATTTCACAGGACTGAAATTTCACATAAGCAAAATGTTCTCCACCACGGACATGGTCTCAGCAAATAGAGTCCAGAACCTGTTATTAAGAATCCATCTCTGTTTAAGTTTGAGGAACCCAGGATTTGTCTCCACTGAGGACTTGTGTCAATCCTGTAGAAGTCACTATACTTTTCTCTGCTGAAATTTACACCTATTTTCTCTTATTCTGCCCTCAATGGAGAAGGATAACAACTGGTTAGCATGCTCTTTATGAAGGTGGCATGTTTTCAAAATTAATATAACAATTTTGTTAAGGCTAACAACCCCCATTCCTTTCATAAATTAAATTTCTAGAAAAATTTACAGGGCTTTATTTATCAGCTTCATGAAATGGTTTAAAATCATGATTTTTCTGTGAAATGACTTTCTTGAAATTAACAGTTTTCATTTTTCATTTATAGATGAGCTCTCCATGTTCCGCTGACTGATGAGATACTCTTCGGTGCCTAAAAGAAAAAGGAAATTTTTTAAAAGTACTGTTTTCTAAAATGCATCTCCAGATATTTTTTTTTTCAGTAGGAACTAAATAGGAATTTTACAGTTCCGTAAGTAAAGGTCTTCAGGAAGTGGCTAAGGTACAGAGCTCCCCTTATTAAGATGGCCCCAATTTGGGAGCAACACACTTAAAATTTTGAAAAAACAAACTTCAGATGAGCAAAGGAGATGAGACAATTTTAAGAAACCAGGGTGTTAACACTGTAAGCTATTCTCAGTGTGTTTTTGTATGCCATCCACTTATTTCTGCTTCTTATTTCTTTCATCAACTAATCAGCATTTTTTGTAGTGTTTTATTTTTTCCAATTACATGTAAAAATGGTTTTCAACATTCATTTTTTTAGAAGATTGTAAATTTCAAATTTTTCTCCCTCCCTCCCTTCCATTCCTTCTTCCCAAGATGGCAAGCAATCTGATATAGGTTATACATTTGCAATCATGTAAATGTATTTCCACATTAGTCATGTTGTGAAAGAAGAAACAGAACAAAAGGGAAAAGACACACACACACACACACACAACACACACACACACACACACACACACACACACACACTGAAAATAGTATGCTTTCATCTGCATTCAGACTCCATAGTTCTTTGGTTGTGGATAGCATTTTCCATTATGAGACTTTTAGAATTATCTTGTATCATTGTATTGCTGAGAAGAGTTAAGTCAATCATAGCTGATCATTGCACAGTGTTGCTGTTACTGTGTACAACCTTCTGCTGGTTCTGCTCACTTCACTCTGTATCAGTTCATGTAAGTCTTTTCATGTTTTTCTGAAATCTGCTGGCTCATTTCTTATAGCACAATAATATTCTATTACATTCACATACCACAACTTGTTCAGCCATTCCCCAATTGATGGGTATTCCCTCAATTTCCAATTCTTTGCCACCACAAAAAAGAGTTGCTATAAATATTTGTGTACATGTGGGTCCTTTTCCCTTTTTTATGATCTTTTTGGGATACAGATCTAGTAATGGTATTGCTGGACCAAAGGGTATGCAGTTTGATTTCCCTTTGGGTATAGTACCAAATTACTCTCCAGAATGGTTGGATCAGTTCACAACTCTACCAACAATGCATTAGTGTCCCAATTTTCCCACATGTCCAATATTTGTCACTTTTCTTTCCTATAATATTAGCCAATCTGATAGGTGTGAGGTAACACCTCAGAGTTGTCTTAATTTGCATTTCTCTAACCAATAGTGATTTAGAGCATTTTTCATATGCATCAAGATATTAGGAGACACCTTGTTTTCCAGAGCTAAGACCCAGCAAGCAAGCTGTGCCCTGAGCTTGGCATAACAACAATCCTTTACACTCACCCTCTGGATGATCTCAGCCACAGCAAAATCCCAGAATTGTTTCATATAATTATTGTATGTCTTTGACCAACACCAGCTGTTCTCTGAGTTTGGACAAGCCCTGCTGTATCTGTGTTCTGGTCATAAAGCCCTGCTATGAATCAGACTTGCCATATTGTTGCTGTTATCCCTCATTATCAGGGCTACAGTTCACTGCACAGCCATAGGTATAAGTATTGAGATCTCCCCACACCTCGGTTCCTCTCACTAGGGACAGGGCCCCAGCACGTGTGTCCTTGCTTGAAAGCCATTTCCTTCACTTTGTTATTAAAAGTAAATGTCAAGATTAATAGTTTATTTTTCTAGAGCAATGAAGGAAGGCAGCTAGTTTGGAAGTAATCCCAGTATGAAGAAAGAAGAAAAATAGGTAAACAATTTGCATCTTACAGCAAAACCTCTTGTTAACCCTTCCCTGACATTTCTGACCATGAAAAGAGAAAAGATTGTCTAAACAAAGAGACTGCTGTGATTCCTGCAGGTCAAGAGACCCTCTCACTGCTAACTGCTCTCATTCCAGATCAGATTCCCAAATGCAGATGCTGAAAAAAATGCTGGAAAACTTGAATTATATTCCAATTGCAGAAATGTATTAGCTCTGTAATCTTATCTCTGTTTGCTCCAGTTTCCTGATCTGTAAAGAGAAAATTATTAATGGTACCCCCCTCCCAGGGTTGTTGTAAAGATCAAAATAATATAATGATTGTAAAATGCTTAACACAATGACTGGCATGTGCTAAGCATTGCATTATTATTATTTCTTTAGTTGAATGTAATTGTTTCATACCTGATAACTCTGAAGTGGTTTTAAAATGTCAAAGGTAATAAGATCAATGATTTTTGTATGTGATAATTTGGAAATGCAATTGATGCCATCTGAAGCTTATTGCTTGTGTTGTTATTTTATTTCTAACTTCTCTTATATTGTGAGAGGCCATTGTAACAAAAATTCTGTTAGACAAAACAGCTTCTTAATCTAGATGTTATTACACATGAAATGGGCTTTTAGAAGGGTGTGATAAAATCAGATACCTGAAAATTCTTAAATATTTAATGAAATATATTTTGTTATAAAGCAGATAATATATATGTATGTATGTGTGTATGTGTGTGTGTGTGTGTGTGTGTGTATATATATACACATATATATTAACAAATTTTCATTTAGAATTCTTGGCTATTATGAAAGTGTATAGGGTGGTTTAAAGATGTAACTTCAACATCTTAATGAGTCATCTAGCAGGTATTTGTTGTGTGTCTGAAGCCCCAGAATATGGATAGTTTTAATTTATAAGTAAAGGATGAATAAAATGTTAACTGTTAGGGAAACATCGGGAAAGATATTCAGGCCCTTAGTTGTGGTTAGTGAGTTTACCATTGTTTTGAGCTTTGATTACAGGGATAGTTGTCTGAATACCCATGAAGCCAATAGTATAAAATGGCCTTGCTGCAGTCTAGGAACTGTGAAAGGTGGATGTCTGTGCCTAGGAAAAGTTTTGGGAAGAACATTGGCATGGTCTAAGTAGGATTCTTTTGACTCTATTTCCCCATTGTACTATTTCCTTTCTAAAAAGGAAAATTCTCACCTGGTTAATCCTAAACCTTGCTTTTGATACTCTGTGACTACATGATTGGCTGTCAGATACGACTCATACCTGAATCAAACAGAGCTAAGGGAAATTTTCCCTCTGTTGTGACATATGACATTGTTATAACTATGTCCCTCTTTTCCTTTTATAGCAAATTTCTAAAATCAAGTTTTGTAAGTGCAATATTAAATCCATTAAATAAAGATTACTACTGCAACATCTCTGATTTACTATAATAGGATGCAACTATGAAAATCTTACAATTTTAACCTGTATTTGTGGTCAAATTATAATATAGGGATGATATCCTCCCAAGAGAGAAATCATTAGACAAGGTTATAAGACAAAGATATAAAACGAGTTTTCTAAATAAATGGAATAGTAAATTTTTAGAAAGACTGTTATCTCCAAGAACTATGTATGTATGTATTTGATTGGTTTCCAAATTTATCTATCATGGAAATGCAGGCTTTGAGTATGTTTTAGTAATAAGTTCTCAAAATTGGATTAAGATTTTACACATAAATTGTATGGATAATGGTAAAGAAAGTGAAATTATTTCCCCATTGTTAAAGTATCTGTCTGATCATTTTAAAAGGCAGAGAGCTCATTTTATGGTTGGACCCTCATGGATTTTTTAATTTGTATAAAGATAGAAACAGAAAATGGCATATAAACTGAAAGTCTCTGAAGTTTCAAAATTAGATAACCAAATTTAAGTGATTATACTAAATTATACTAAATCAGAATTATCTGGGAACCTCTAAATTTGGAACCAAAGAAGTAGAACCACTTTCAGAGCTGTCTTGAGAATAAAACCTGTTGTCCAAGAAAAGATATCTAGGGACCAGATAACTACATGACACAAAATGTGCTGGTTAAATGGATAATAAGAATGGGTTACTAGGATACAAAGAGACTTGATGTCAGTTAATATTGGTGTCAACCCTTGTATTGCTCTAATCTTTTGTTTCAAGGTATTTATGTTTAAGTTTTCTTGGTTTCCTTGGTAACATGTAAATCTCCCTTCTCCAAACTAGTCCATTGTGCGTTGTCCAAGTAGTTTGCTCTGTAATGTGACATTAATGTGACCTGACTTAATGTAACTATGATTATGAGAAAACTTTATTGCATTATTTGGACCTAGCCTTGCATGGCTGAGAATCTAGATCATCTCTATGCCTGGTTTAGAGATCCTTAACCAAGGACTTTTGTTATGCTGAACAGAAACTCAGATCCAAAGATTGATACAAGGAATTTTCTCACAATTGTCAACCCATATGTCTTCTAAGGGCCCCTACCAGGTCCTTCTGACTATTTCCACAGCTATCAAACTTGTGGGTGTGGACTCCTAGATCATCTGAAGAAAGCCTCTGTTCCTGAATGGATGGTAGGACCTTCCAGGGACCTCAAGGTTCATCTAGTATGGACTCAGAAGCAGCTGACATCCAGATGAGTCAGCTGTCCAAGATTCTGGATGAGGGCTGAACATAATGTCCTCTTCCCTTTTGTTATCTGCCCAATCATCAAGCCCTGATTCAAGTGTGTGTTAGAATTTTCTTCCTCTACATTCTTACCCCCTCCCTTTTTGTTTGCAAGCAAACAACAGCTAGCAATGATGCCTGGGACACACTTCCCCAGTAGGTCCCTTCAAGGAACTAACTCCCTGGGCAACATCTCATCCTGGCCCAACTGGCCTGTTATGGCATCTTGGCTTATCCCTGTCTCTCATTTATTGATAGGGATTCTTTCCTCCTTTGGGAGGGGGAAATGTCAAGATATTAGGAGACATTCTGTTTTCCAGTGCTAAGGCCCAGCAAGCAAGCTGTGCCCTGAGCTTGGCATGATAACAATCCTTTGAACTTAAACTCTGGATGATCTCAGCCACAGCAAATCCAAGAATTGCTTCATAGAATCATTATATGTCTTTGACCAATACCAGGTGTTCTCTGAGCTCAGAAGAGCACCTGTTATAACCATGTTCTGGTCATGAAGTGTTGCTATGAATCAAACGCTGTTGCTGTTACCCCTCATTGTCAGGGCTACAGCTCACTGGACAGTCATTGGTGTAAGTATTGAGATGTCCTCACACTCCCTCTTTAGGAGTAGGGTCCAGCTGACATATGACTATAGATAGCTTTAATTCTTCATCTGAAAACTGACTGTTCATATCCCTTACCCATTTATCAACTGGGGAATGACTCGTATTCTTATAAATTTGACTTAGTTCTCTATATATCTAAAAAATGAGGCCTTTATCAGAAACGCTGTAAAAATGTTTCCCATCCTTCAGCTTTCCTTCTAATCGTAGTCGCATTGATTTTGCTTGTGCAAAACCTTTTTAATTTAATGTAATCAAAATTTTCAATTTTGTATTTCATAATGTTCTCTAGCTCTTGTTTGGTCATAAAGTTTTCCCTTCTCCATAGATCTGACAGGTAAACTATTCCTTGTTCTCATAATAGCAAGTATTTCTTGAAAGCTTGACATGTGCCAGACACTGTGTTATGCACTGGGGAGAAAAAGACAGAAACCACACAAACTTTGTCCTCAAAGAGCTTACATTGCCTCCTTTCTAACACATCGGTTGGCCCACAGGTATTAATGTTGGTTTGGGCTATTCACCATTCTCCACCCTACAGGAACTTCAGATGTTAGGACCGTCTTTCTAAAAGTTTGCTTTTGTTATGGTTTCAAGACTTCACAATGGGGGCAGTTCCTCAGTGGCCTATTCTCATGCTTTTACTGAATCACGTTACAGTTTTTACTTGTTAATTAGAGCAATAAATACAGCTATTAGTTGTAGGATAAAATAAATATAGGTTACAGTTCAACCCCTGGTCTAAGATGAATTTTTATTGTGTTTTAGGCTCAGATAGTCAATGCAGTTGTGCTTTTAATCCCAGGGTAAAATGCCATTTGCCAAATAGGTGCTTTCCAAGGTCCAAAAGTCCTCTATACAGGATGTATCAGATATCTTTATTGAAAGGGACTTTCCTGCTTGCCCTAGGAGCAGCACAGTTAATGAATCAACTTGGAACGTGGTGGGAGAGGCATTTGGCCCACACTTTTTCCAAGCCCTGTCATGATATTTGATTCTAAAAAGGTTAAATATGGAGGCAGTGATCAGCCTCAGCCATTCCATTTGTTTGGAAGGATTTGAGAGAAAAACAACATAAAAATGAAGTTTACATTTTAAAGATTTATCATATCCTTGGCTCCCTGTCCCCTATCACAATTCAATCCAGCTATTTCTTCATTTATTCTTTACTGTAGAATCCATGGAAAAAATATATTAACCAATTTTTTTTGTAATTATTCAGTTGGAATTTCTATGTAGGTATTGTGAGGAATGAGGCATAATTTCTCTAGAAATTCATGAGATAGACATCAATGTACATATTCTTCTACTGTTTGTAATATATACAATTTCAAATAAAAATAAAATATTTTGTTTTTAGAATATGTTATGAATGGTGAAGTCTCTTTAAAATTAAAAAAATATCACTCTGACTAATCGATCTGAAAATCAATCCTTTTCCCATTCAGGGTATCAAGTACTTAAAAGAGAAAGAGGGTAGGTGGATCTACTCAAGTGCCAAGATAAGAAAGGATGTGTACTAGGCTGAGCCAGCAAGGCCCTCTCATTTCTGACAAAAGCCTGCATCTCCTTCTTATGCAGCACAGTTTAGTTCTGTGAAGATTTCAGTCATGATGCTCACTGACCCACTGCAGCGTCAGGATGCAGAACTGTAGCTGGAGACTACTCTAGCATGATCCAGGTATAAGGTAGCCACTCTGCCATCCTCCATTACATGTTTACCACTCATTAGATTGGCAATAATTTAATAATGCCTCCCGAATGTCTAGCATATTGATTGTTGTTGAAAGTGATTCTAGGTTATAGGTTTAGGCTTAAAAAGCCCTCAAAAATCATCTACTTCACCACCCCCTCCATTTTTCAGATGAGGAAAATGAGGCCAAGGTACATTAAGTAATGGAAGTCACACAGTAATTAAGTGGCAGAGTGGAGATTCAAGCCAAATCCAGTACTCTTTCTACTGACTTTTCAATTAATTTGGTGTTAGTATAAATTCTAGTACCTAGGTGGCTTACAGGATTGAGCACTAGGCCTGGAGTCAGGAAGACCTGAGTTTAAATCCAGCCTCAGACACATACTAGACCCTTGGCCAAGTCACTTAACCTCTGTTTGCCTTAATCCACTGGAAAAAGAAATGGTAAACCAGTATCTTTGCCAAGAAAACCCCAAGGAGGTCACAAAGGGTCAGATACAACTGAACAACAATGTAAACTTCAGAACTCAATATGAAACACAAACTTCAATCTTTAATCAAAGTGTCAATTGCCAATCCATTATACAACCAATACTTCCCTTTCCCTATTCTTTAGACTACCATCTTACTTCTCCACTAAGTCACTCCTTGGGTTGTCATATTTGAAAATTAAGGTTAACTGAGAAACAAGAGAAGACATTCTCTCTTCCAGAGTCATTGAAGAGCAGTGGCAAGACAAAAGTCTAGATGACTGGCAATGGTCCAGGATGCAGTGGATGACCTTGGCATCTTCAATGTCTGACCAAGCTCCAGCTGCTCCGCAGAGTCTGCTTCAAGCACCTTTGTGACCATTGGAACCAACTGTTCTCACCTGTCCATTCTGCTGGTGGGGTGTCCAGGGAGGACTAGCACCTCTGGTGTGAGGGCTTTCCAAGCCCTTTTCAGGGCTGCTCATCCACTTTGGTGGCCACTTTCCACCCGACTCTTACCTGGGGCTCCAAGAAACCGTAGTATCCACAGCAGTCACACCCCAGCAAATGGGCTAAACCACATCGAAGGTAATTGGCACACCTCAAACCAGCCAGGAGGTAGGGGGATGTCTACCCCAAGAAAGCAATGACATGGTCAGAATTGAGATTATTTCATTCGGACCTTCTGAAACCCCTTAACCACAAGCCAAGACAAGTTTTGGGTCACAAGACAAAGGTTCCCAGGCAATGAGACCAGTCTTCAAGTGATGGGAGTTGCTACAAGAGTTTAAATGGATGAGATTTAGCTTTTTAGGTTAACCAAGTTTTTCTGGAAAGTGGGTAATGGGTGGGTTACAAAGGTGGGAGTAATTACAAGATGACATCATAACCTCTAGGCAAGTTTCTCCAGGATGTGGGTGGTGGGTGAAGTTTACAAGAGAAGGAACCTGGAAAAGGAATATTAAATCTATCTTGACTAAGCCTTTAAAAAAGAATTAAAATCAATTTCCAATTTTAAAAAGTCATCACAGATCTGATTCAGTGTGAAAAAAAATAACACAGACATTTAATTAAAAGCTAGTGTCCTCCCTTGATATTCCCATTATATCTAATATTTCCTTGGTCAAAATATATGAATAACCCATATTTTCACATTAGTGAAGTTGTAACTAAAAATTAAAAGACTTCACCCTAAAGTAAAAACATATAATTGGATCTATCAAAAATGAAATGGGGAGGGGGCAGCTAGGTGGTGCAGTGGATAGAGTACCGCTCTGAAGTCAGGAAGACCTGAGTTCAAATCCAACCTCAGACCAAACACTTGACACTTACTAGCTGTGTGACCCTGGGCAAGTCACTTAACTCCAATTGCCTCACCAAAAAAACAAACAAACAAACAAAAGAAATTTCAGCAACTTGATTTCTTATTTTTTAAATGGAGATGCAATCCAAATAAATTGTTCTCATAGATTAATCAGCAGCAGGGGAAACATGTGAGTCCCCACTATGCAAGTCCACCTTTGACACACATCTGCTATATGACCTTGGGAAAATCCCTTAACTTTTCTGTGTTCTGCACAGCTGTTAGTCTAATATTACAAATTGCAAAGAAGGTGCTTACCTGCACTGGGAGAGAGTTTCTCACCTAAAAATTTATTCTGTCAGTGAAATCACAGGCGCAGTCCATATCCCTTATTTGAGAGAGGCCATTGGGAAGAGTGTACAGAGTGCTGGACTTCAAGTCACCAAGACCTGGTTTCAAATCCTGCCTCAGACATATCTGTAAGAAGAGGGGCCAGACTCAATGGCCTTTAAATTTCCTTCCAGGTCTAAATCCTATAATCCTATGAATCATGCTTAACAATGAATTTGCTGCTCATTCCTCCTTCTCTCCCTCCTTCTCTTCCTCCTCCTCCTCTACTTCCTATTCCTGCTCCTACTTCTGGGACTCAAGCCTGACCTTTACATATGATTTTCTGCATAAAAAAGAAAGAGAGAGAGAGAGAGAGAGAGAGAGAGAGAGAGAGAGAGAGAGAGAGAGAGAGACAGAAAGACCTACATGTACAAAAATATTTATAGGAGCTCTTTATGTGGTAACAAAAAAATTGGAAATTGAGGGGATGTCTCAATTAATTGGGGAATGCTAAATAAGTTGTGGTATATGATTGTGATGGAATACTATTGTGCTACAAGAAATGACTAGCAGGCAGATTTCAAGAAAAACCTGGAAAGACTTACATGAACTGATGGGAAATAAAATGAGCAGAATCAGGAGAACATTGTATACAGTATGAGCAACATTGTGTGATAATCAACTTGTTGTTATTGTTGTTGTTTGTCCTTCTTCTTGAAGGGGACCAATGACATCAGGCAGATGATGTAATGACTTGCAGGTGAATTGGATTTAAGTGAGGCAGGGCTGTGCAAAGTCATCAGCCTCACTCTCTCCTCCAGAGCCATCTGGGTCCAGCGGCAAGATATAGATCAAGATGACTGGAGATGGCCCCAGATGCAGTGGGAGGTCGTGGCCTTTTTAAGCTAAGGTCTTTCCTGGGTTTCAGTTTGTCTGATCGGTTATGAGAGACTTAGCTCTTCTCAGCAAAACAATGATCCAAGACAATTTTAAAGGACTCATGATGGAAAATGCTATCCACATCCAGAGAAAGAACTGATGGAGTCTGAATGAAGATCGAAGCACACTATTTTCATTTCTTTCTTTTTTTCATAGTTTTTTTTTGTTCTGTTTCTTCTTTCACATCTATGACTAATATGGAAATGTTTTACATGATTACACATATATAACCTATATCAAATTACTTACCATTTTAGGGAGGGGGAAGAGGAAAGAGGAAGGAAGAACATTTCATAACTCAAAAAAATTTGAAATGAATGTTAAGAATTGTCTTAACATATAACTGGAAAAAATAAAATACTATTTTTTAAAAGTCTTTCCTCATTGGGTTAAGAGTACAATTACTTGCTGCTTCATGCCTATTTGAGGGGCAGAGTTGGCCAAGATGTTGAGAGAGGAGGGATACTGGGCTTTTGATTTCCAGTTTCAAGAGAAGACACATATGGTTTCAGGGTCATTTCAGGGAAATCCCTGGAGAGAAAAAAAAATTCCAGAAAGAAACTGATATGTAGACATGCCAAACTTGCACCCCAGTGCTTTGAGATTTCCAAAGTGCTTTATAAATGTTATCTCATTTGAGCCTCACAAATACCTTGTGTAGTAGGTGATATTATTATTATTCACATGTTACACATAAGGAAAATGAGGTTGAAATAGGTTAAGTGACTTGCCTGTGGTCACACAGCTAGTAAAAGTATGAAGCCAGATCTGAACTCAGGTCTTCTGACTCCAAGTCCATGATCTACATACTGAGCTGACTGAGTGATTTTATCTGAGGCAGTCGGAACAGTTTTCCTCCTATATTTGAAGTTTACTATAAATATTCTTTCACAGAAATAGCAGTATTTTATCAAAATAGTGATCAAATATAGGTTATATTTATATCTTAAGAAATGTTCATTTGATGGGAAAAGGACCCATATGTACAAAAATATTCACAGCAGCTCTTTTTGTGGTGGCAAAGAATTGGAAATTGAGAGGATGCCCATCAACTGGGGAGTGGCTGAGCAAGCTGTGGTATATGAATGTAATGGAATACTATTGTGCTATGAGAAATGATGAACAGGCTGACTTCAGAAAAACCTGGAAAGACTGATATGGTCTGATGCTGAGTGAAGTGAGCAGAACCAAGAGGACTTTGTACACAATAACAGCCACATTATGCAATGACTAAGATTGTTAAACTGAACCCTTCTCAGCATTACGGGGATCTAAGACATCTTCAGAGGCCTCAGGATGGAAAATGCTGTCCACATCCAAAGAAAGAACTACGGAAGTCGAATCGCTATCACTTATTTTTACCTTCTGTTGAGTTTTGTTTCATCTTTCTGATGTTTCCTCTTATTGGTTTTAATTTTTACTTACAACTTCACTAATGTGAAAATATGTTTAATGGGTATGTAAATGTAAAGCCTATATCAGATTGTGCGCTGTCTTGGGGAGGGTGGGGGGGAGGAGGGGGAGAAAAATTTTCAACCCAAAAGCATATGGAAGTGATTGTTGAGAAATCAAAATAAATTCATAAAATTAAAAAAAAAATTAAAAGAAAAAAAAAGAAATGCTCATTTGATCTGAAAATATTTTGGTTTATCCAGAACCATAGACTCTCAGAATCAGAGTCTCAGAAGCCACATTATTCTTCCCTTACTTATGTAAGAATCTCCTCTAATGTAAAACTTTATTACAAGTAGCCATTCTGTTTCTGCTTTAAAATGTCCAATGACGGAAAACTAACTACACTACCCCCCCCAAAGCAGCCCGTTTCTTTTGTTTGTTTGTTTGGTGAGGCAATTGGGGTTAAGTGACTTGCCCAGGGTCACACAGCTAGTCAAGTGTTTGGTCTGAGGTTGGATTTGAACTCAGGTCTTCCTGACTTCAGAGCGGTACTCTATCCACTGCACCACCTAGCTGCCCCCTCCCCATTTCATTTTTGATAGATCCAATTATATGTTTTTACTTTAGGGTGAAGTCTTTCTACCCATACCTCCTACTCACTGTTCCTAGTTGTGCTTTATGCAGTCAATCAGAATCAATCCACCCCTTCTTCCACCTTGTTACATATGCCCAGTGTTGATCATCAGATAGCCCTTCTCTAGGGACAGAAGTTGGAAGTAATCTGGACCATAAAACTATCTAGTATCATGACCCAAAAGGCTCTAGTATATACATTTTTTTTATTATATGCTATTATGTACAGGACATCCCAAAAGTTTTCATGCAGTTTTGAACTTTAATAACTATCAAACTATTAGACTTTTGAGACACACCATGTACACGTGTATATGATAGAGAGATAGAAATGTTTTAATAAGAATCCTTTAAACTAAAATTTGAGGTTAAAACTGTTGATTGAATTGCCTGTCTGTGGTAAGTACTCAAAACTTGTGCAATATTTTCTTTTGCAAGGAATTTCCCTTCCTTAAAACTTTTGTCTAGTATAGCCAGCTACACATTTATTTTAATGGAAATATGAAATTTTAAACTC
The DNA here is from genome assembly GCF_003287225.1 of Phascolarctos cinereus. Classification (NCBI taxonomy): domain Eukaryota; kingdom Metazoa; phylum Chordata; class Mammalia; order Diprotodontia; family Phascolarctidae; genus Phascolarctos; species Phascolarctos cinereus. Next base: position 193,623,196 of record NW_027556098.1, read on the forward strand.
ACAAATTTTTTAAAAATCTTTTTAAAAAATAACCTTTGCTAAAAAAAAACCTTTGCTTAGAAATTTTACTACATAGGCTGAACCAATTATTTAAAATTATCCCTCAGACACATACTAGCATTGCGACCTGGGCAAGTCATTTAACCCTGTTTACCTCAGTTCCTCATCTGTAAAAATGAGCTGGAGAAGGCAATGACAAACCCCTCCAGTATCTTTGAAAAAAACAACAACAACAAACCAAAAACAACATCCACTGAATGGGGTCATGAAGAGTCAGACATGACTGAAACAACTGAACAACATGTGGGTACACCCCACATTCCCACCCCACAAAAGTTTCCAGGGGAAAAAAAAATCTGGGCAAATAGAAATTCAGGTATCTAACTTCATCGGTTCTGTTCCCCTACTCTCAACCAAACACTCCATACCATTAGATTAACCATTTCTTTTAACTCTTTCTTTTCCAAAGAGGGTGCTAGTAGCCAGCTTTATGACTATCATTTAGACATATAGCTAACTATCCCCAAAGGACTTTATGAAGGTCTCATTGTTAATCCTGGAAACAAACATGAGAGTGGAAACAAACTTCCTGTGTCTATAAAACTATATGTTAAAAAACATACCAGCTTGAAAGAGTCACCTTTCTTACTTCACTTCTGTTAAGGGCATGGTATTATTTGTCTCATTCTGATTCCCTGAAGTACACCATCTTCAGTGAGGTTGCCTGTCTGGAAACTACTGCGTTATTTAAATCATGGATATAGTCAAATCTTGTTCAACATAGGGCTGCTATAAGTACATGAGTAGTATGACATGACCTGTCATGTCATACAACAACAGAAGGGAAATCCGATATTACACAGTTAGCCCATTCCCACTACAACCTTCCAGAAATTCTAGGGGTTTATAGGTCAAGGAATCCTGGTATACAAAACAAATCACAAAGTTGTATTCTCCAACTTGTAAGTCTAGAGCTTTATACTGAACAACTGATTCATCTTTACTGAATAGTGTAATTGGGAAACAGACATTTAATTCTAAAAGTTTAGGAGAAAGGACAAATGAAAATCATTCAGAAATTAAACCCTATCTTAATTGTTAATGTTATTTTAATGGTAAAATGTGATTTGATTTAGAAAGCTATTTATTTCTTCATAATTTTTCAAGTACATGCCTGTTGCATAAAACTAGACACATAAGGAGATGTATGTGCTATGAAACTTTTGAAAAAATCATTTTAAAACTTATTAGGCTCTTTATAGTAAACCTTGGTAAAAATTCACTGATTATTTTAGTCTCTCTAGCTGGTTACCACAACTCTGAGTGAATAAAGGCTAAAGCAAAGCCCAGTAACTTTACGGAAATAAAAGCAGACTTCAGTGTTTTATTTTCTTGAGTATGAATGTTATTCCTCTCAGTTATGTCCCATACCAACTGTGTGACCTTAAAAGTGACTCCACATTTCTGGGTACAGCCTCAACTTGATAGTAATACACTGTATCAGAGCTTTGAATAAGTTCAAGTTGGTCCCAATCAATTCTGACCTTCCACATGTAGCATACCCTCTGGGACTACTTCCCAACTCCTGCTTGAATTGAAGGTTTGGGTTTCCAGGCGGCAGCTGACTGCTACTTCATTCAGCGTTCTAGAGGTAACTATAAGGGGTTAGGGTGTCTAATACTATTAATCACCCTTATGCAATATATAACCCTAATGTTATTTAACATTTATAAATAAAATTATTATATATTATATTATACATACATATAATATAATCTATTATATTTATACATTTATAACTACCATTAATGTTATTTAATATTTCATCCAATATCAATTACCTTTTATAAAGGGACATTTACCCAGAACCTGTTCCAAATATTAAAATTCAGCAGACTTGGAGGCCTATTCTCCTCCTCATTATGTCCCCTCTGTCCCTAGAGAGAGCCGACTCAAACTCAAAGTGATTGTCACAAAACATTCTCCTCCTCATCTCTGCTGGCCTTCCAGGAAGTCCCTGTCTCCCTTTGTGGAGTCCTCACCAAGTTCACCGCTGGGTGTAACAGATCCAGGAGAAGAGGAACTCCCTCGCTCAACACGGCTGACTCAAGCAAATTGACCCTCATGTTGGGCTCCTCACCAGGCTTGGCTGCTGCATCTTCTGCTATGGACTCCAGTTGCTGGACCTCTGACCACTCTTTCGATCTTACAAAGATCAGGATAAATGTTCACTTAAGATGAAGAAGAATAGACACAAGAGACTAAAGAAGCAGAGGCGTCATGCATTCACAGACACATGTAGGCCAAGTAAGGAAGAAGTTCCCACTCCCAGCAGCTCACAGGAATTATTGCCTCACTTAATGCCAGGAAAGAAAATAAAATATCATGTGCTTGGACCTTTTGTATACACACACTCAGTTCTGCCTCAGTAACCAGTTAAAAGGTTGGTGGCATGCTAGAAAGAATATAGAACTTGGAGTCAGGAAGACCTGAGCTCAAATGCTGCCTTAGATAACTTGCTGTGGGACCCTGGGCAAATCACTTAACCTTTCTGTGCCTCAGTTTCCTCATCTATAAAAAGGGAATAATATTAGCGCTCTTAAGGTTGTTTGTGAGGATCAAATGAGTTAACATGTGTAAAGTGCTTTACCAACTTTAAATTGCTATGTAAATACCAGATATTCATCATCACCCAGCATGCCAACAAGAAACGATCAAAGGATCCTTGTTCTGAAGTAGAGAAGGGCCTCAGAAAAATCTTATTTAAACCAAATTTATGTAAATTGAATCATATTTTCTATTCTCTTACATTATAATTCTTAAGCCAAACAGTTCCATGAAATTGATCTGATTGTGATAGCATTCTGACACATATCACAGGAATTGGCTATTCTTCTGGAAGTTTCCGGTCCTTTTGGACATCCATGAGTTTGACTACATTAAAAAGACAACCTAAAACTTGTTATACAAATGGTCCACATCAGTCTGTTTATGAAGGAATGGTCAGAAATGAGTAGCACTTTACAAATGTCTAACAAAAACTGAAGAAATTCTGAGCCACATTTCCATGTAAGGGTGTGTGAATGATCCAAATTTCTCCAGGAACTATTTCTGTGGTTCCAGGGACCTTCCCAGTCACCAGTAAACATCTACTCTGTGTCCCTAAACAAATGATCATGGAATTGTTGTAAGATGGTAGTAAACTCAGGGTAGCTAAATTTAAGAGCTCAATTCTAATAAAAGTTTCAGATACAATGGTAAGGCCAACACCTATGACCAAAGTTTTGGGGAAAACCATCGGAATGAAAATTGCATGCAGGAGGGAGGAAAGAGAGGAAGCATGGAAGAAAAATAAGTTCTTCTTCTATAAAATGGAGGTTATAATAGCGCCTCTCTCCACAAAGTTGTTTATGAGGATCAGCTACTAAGAGAATACAAGTCAAGTGCTTTGCAAATCTTAAAGCACTATATGTTAACCATAAGAAGGCTAACATAGAGTTAGCCTAGATGGTAGGTGGTGTAGTGAATAATAATAGTAATAAGAACTAACATTTATATAGCACTTAGTATATGCCAGGTGGGCAGCTAAGTGGAGCAGTGGATAGAGTGTGGAGCCTGGAGTCAGGAAGACGAGTTTAAATCCAGTCTCAGACTAGACTAGCTGATGACCCTGGGCATGTCACCTAACCCTGTTTGCTTCAGTTTTCTCCTCCGTAAAATGAATTGCAGAAGGAAATGGCAAACCACTCCTTTTCCTTTGCCAAGAAAACCCCAAATGGAATCAGGAAGAGTTGGACAGGACCGAACAAGAACAACAACAAAAAACACGTGCCAGGAACTGTGCTAAATGCTTTTACAATTATCTCATTTGCTCCTCACAACAACCCTGGGAGGTAGGTGCTATTATTATATAGAAGGCAAAATTGAAGCAGAAGTCAAGTGACTTGCCCAGGGTCACACAACTAGGAAGTATCTACGGCAAGATTTGAACTCAGGTCTAACAGACTCCAGAAACCAGGCTCTGTCCACTGGGCCACCTAGCCGCCTAAGGCACTCAATGAGCAGACTGTTAAATCTGTTGTCTGAGGGAGTTCAAACCAAGACTTAGTTACTTAGTACCGTGTGTCTCTGGGCACCCTCCGTTTCCCCAGTTGTAAAATGGGGATAATGCTAAGCTACTTCAAAGTGCTGAGAATTGTGGGGAACAAAGGAGATAGCGTATATAAAATGCCTTGCACACATTAAAGCATGATACAAATGCTAACTATGGCTATTACTAAATAAATATAAAATGCCCAAGCGCAAGGATCCCAGAGAAAACGTTCCTGAACGTTCCTGTTCCTTTCTCTATTAGGTCCTCACTCACCATCCCCGACCTGGCTTCTGCTTTCCTCCCCGCCCCAGCCCCCCCCCCCCCGTCCTGCCCCCGGCCCTTCTCCATCCCAACTCCTGCAATCTAGCAGCCGCTGCTCTCTGCAGCGGTCAGGCTGTCAGCCCACATGCAGTGACACGCGGTACGCGCGACGGACGACCCCAGGTTACTGTGTCTGGCTGGGGCGCAGACTGGAAGTGACTGAGCCTTCGGCATGGAAAACCCCCGCCTCGAGCTGCTCATGCGCACTGATCCCAACCTAGACTATAACTTTCGCTTTCCTCTCAATCCACCGTCTTCTTGTCCTCTGGGCTTTTCTCCGAAACCACGTGGTTGTGGCTGTTCCGAACACCGCGCACCCTCCTGCCAAGGTCAGGGTCCCAGCTGCACCAAGGCGAGCCAGGAAACCGCAGCGTCTTTACTATCTAACCTTTACGCCAATTCTGCATATGATTGTTGGAGTAGAATTTGTTTTCTTCCACACAATGTAGCTGATCTTTTAAAGTGAAACACAGCAGGAGGAAGAGGAAATGTATCGCATATATCCTCAACATTTGTATCAATAGGCCCATCTGATCTGCTAAGGATGTGAGCCAAACAGGGCATTTTTGCCTAAAGGAATTGGATTCTGAGCCAGTAAATCCCTCAGTTCAAATCCTGCCGCATCAAACACCCTTAAGCTGTACCCTGGGCAAGTTATTTAACATCTGTTTGCCTCACTTTCCTCAACTGTAAAATGGGGATAACCTACCTCCCAGGGTTATTGTGAGGATCGAATTGTAAATCGCTTAAGCACAGTGCATGGCACTTTGAAAGTACCATACAAACGTTAACTATCATTTATTCCAGCTCTAACCTAAGAATCATACAGGAATCAAAATCTGATAAGATAAAAGGGATGAATTTGCAGTCAGGATATATGAATTAGAATCTCACCGCTGTGACAGTCGCTGTAAGGCAATTCACTTCACTCACTGAGAATCGATTTTCCCATTTGAAAAATGGGGATAATGCACACAGGAATTGGTTGTGAGGCAGAGATTTTGTAAACTACAGAAGCTAAGCATTGCATGGGACTTCATAGGAAACAGTGCTTTATAATGTGAGCTATTATTATTACTGAGGATTACGGTCCTTGCTCCCCTACCTTCCATACAACCCATTGGAAAGGAAAGGTGGGTGGTGTTTCTTCTGGCATGATAGTTGTGAAGGATGCTGCACTTTGGAGGCTGTCACTAGAGACAGCTGAGAATTCAACAAATATCTGTCAAGCACCCTAATACTGTGTAAAAGGTGTCACGCTATGTCCTGGGGATATATTATCTTATATATACAGATCCTGCTGGCATGGCTTAACTTACTTACTAACACAGACAATTTGGCACGTCTTTTTGCTGCCCGCCACTGAAACATAACTTTTGCAGTTTCGTTTTCAACTGCAAATGAAATTTGCAAGATATGCCCCAGATTACACCGCAGGTTTCCTTTAACATTAGCAAAAGGAGACCCGGAAGACAGATTGCACTTTGAAGACAATGCCCACATCAGAGTGAGGGACTTAACGGGAACAGGAATTAATTCAGAGAGCTAAATTACGGAGGGGAGTTGGGGCCAAGGAGGGAACAGCCTCTTTTGATTGGCCTGACGAGAACGAGCTCGCTCCGTGATTGGTCAGGGAGTGGAAAGTGAAACTCGAACGGGCTCTTCGCGCATTGCTTTTTCTCGCTCCAGTTATTTTTGCTCTGCTGCAGACGGACCCCAGAATAGAGTTGAACCTGCTAACCAGACTATCCCAGACAGCCTCCAGGAAAGGTTTCTGGCATCAGTTCTGATCAAGGGGAGTGATAGCTGACGTCCAGCCTGCTCTGTACCACCCCCGCCTCTCGGCTCTGCAGAAGGTAGGTACTGGGGAGGAGCTTGGACTAGACGGTTCTGGAGCAGGTGGGGAAGACGTGTCTTATCTTTGCTTAGGGAACCCGGGATCAACCAGTATTTGCAGGACACTCCCTAAAACAATCTGGCGGTGAGGGATGGGGAGGCAGTAGACGCTTGGGAAGGAGCGATTCTCTCAGCTCCATCCTTTAGTCAGAGAGATGGGGTATCTCTGGGGTATCCCAGGTGGATTCAAGTAACTTCCTCATCGATAAAAAGAGGATTGGACCAGATGATGTCAGAAGTCCTTTCCAGCTTTAAAGTTTTGTGATATCTAGGGTAATTAGCTACCGAGCTATCTAGGGCTAACATAACACAAAACACCTGAGGAGGGAGAAGAAAAAAAAAACCCACTAGCAAATGGGGAGAATCTCTTAGGGAAGGCAACAACTGAGTTGCCCTTAGTGGAAAATAGTGCGGTGGGAAGTTGAAGGAGCTGGATTCTAGCCCCAGTGATGTTAACTCTTGTCACCTTCGGCAAAGTGTTTGAGGCAGGGGTTCTTAATCTTTTTTTGTTTTATGGACCTCTTTTTTATGCTTATGCACTCTTCTCAGAATAATTTTTAAATGCATAAATAAAATACGTAGATGTAAATAAAAATAAATAAAATACAAATGAAATCAATTGTATTGAAAGACAGTTGTCAACATTTTTTAAAAAACACACACAAATTCATGGACTCGGGGTTAAGAACCCCTAAATTTTAAACTATCTGGGGATGCAGTATATAATGTACGACCTGGTTGTCCCACTTTAAGCAGAGTCATAGAATTTTAGAGATGGAAGGGACCTTACAGATCGTCTCATCTAAGATTTTTCTTTCATTTTGTAGTTGAAAGGAACTGAATAGACCCATTATTTCTATCAGCAATCTCCTTCAACCAGTTTCCTAAGTTTGAAACTTTAGTATTATCTTAGACTCTTCCCTTTTGGTCACTTCATATATACATTAAGTTGCTAAATCCCCTTAATTTTGTCTCTTCATCATCATTCACATTCAATCCACCCTGCTACCAGACTAATTGTCCTCTACATAGAAGGAGTCATAATTCTTCTATCCAGAAATCTTTATTTGTTCCATACTATTTAAGTCTAAAGTTCATTTTCCTTAGCCTGATATTCAAGGCCTTTCACAATTTGATGCCCTGCTATATTTCCAGTCTTTTCTCATATTATGTCCCTACATATACCTTTCCACTCACAGAATTTCCTCTGTGTACAATATCTTCCCCCATTCAATTTATTTTAATCCTCCTTTTAAAGCCTAACTCAGATGCTACCTGCTTTGGGACACTGCTTTCTGTGTCCCTAAGTCATTGAAGATCTTACTTATCATGGATTGTAAATAATACTTTATTTGTGCTTTTAAAAAAAAATCTTGGGTACCATATTTGTTTTGCAGTTGTGTTGGTATCATAAACTCCTTTGGGACTGTAAGCCCCATGAAGTCAGGAACCATTTCTTATCTAAACTTTGTATCTCCCAAGCATCTATCATAGTGGTCTACAAACAGTAAACATTTTAAAAATTCAGTTGAATGTTGGTTATCTCTCAAGATTTACCCAGATGTGTCTGGGTGGCAAATTATACTTCAGTTAATTTATAGCATTTGATATGCCACAAGTGAGCAACTGCTATTGGAACTTGCTAGAAAAATTATTTTGCCTTCAGTCATTTCTCATGTATTTGTGTGTGTGTATGTTTACAATCATAGGTTATTTGCATTGGAAAGAACCTCGAATATTTTCATATTTGAGTTAAAGAATCTAAAACCCATGGGGATGAAGTGATTTTCCTAAAATCAAACAGGGACAGAAATGGGACTAGAAACTAGGCTTACTGACTCTCATTTCAGCCCTTTTATTTCTGATTTTTACCATATCAAGTGCTACTGTGATGATGGCAGAGTAGAGGACAGAAGAGGTTAAGAATTATGCAGTTTTTAGATTGTCTATAGAAATTTACTTCATTGTAGGTGCTGTCAATATAATATCCTTTTCTAGGAACCAATAAGTGAACATGCTGCTAGAGCAACTGAATCGTAGCAATTTTGATATTCTTACTATAAATGAAGCCAGAAGATAACATTGAGTCTCAATGGAAGGTTTGTCCACAGAGTATTCTTGGAGAACAAATGATGTAGTTGATGGAGTTGGTTTTATCATGTATCTGAAGGCAACCAGAAACATCATTTCATGAGATTCTTAGCTGTTTGGTTGGGGTTTTTGTTTGTTTGTTTGTTTTGCAATGTTCATGAATAGCATGATAAGCATGAAAATAACTAAAGCTTATGATCTATCATCTGTTATAGAGGATGAGGAAATAAAGAAATTCTTTCCCTCCAAATAAATCCATATATATTTTAAAATTCAGTTACTTAAATACATATATCTAGAGTGATAGAGAAAATATGGTAGAAAACATAGTTTAGGAGTAAGAAATCAAAGAGATCAGAAGCCTGTAGACGATATTGGAACTTCTTCTTATATATAATGAATGCTATATGGGAACAGGCAAGGAACATGACAAGAATCAAATAAAATTTTTAAAAAATGAAATTAGTTATATTTTAACAGAAGATAACTGATTACTGATATGGTAATCATTTTTGAATCAGTCGTCTATATAGTCAGACTTGTTAGAACAAAGATCAAAATCAGTATCAAGCTAGAATAAAAATGAGACATGGAATTAAGGTAGTTCAAATGTGCCTTATATAAATAAGCTATTAGCATAAAAATGGGAAATGGATTTAAAAAAAGACAACATTTATATAGGCTATTATTATTTCTTTAAAAAATATAATCAGTGTAAATCCATAGCAGAAAAAGTGCCTCTGCCAGTCAACACCCGATTTTGTGAAATGAAGAGATATGGCAGAAAAGGGTACCAGTCATTTAAAGCATACATTTATTTGTAAGAGCTTACTAGAGCAAAGTATGGTGGAAGATTATGAGCAGTATCATTGCATAAAACATTGAGAAGCCCTGAAGGGAAGAACAAGTTTAAAGAAAGTTTGGTGAGAGACCCAACTAAGCAAAGTCATCCCAAAGGAATTAAAAGATTAAGCTGGAAGGTTGGAAAACATATAGCTGGAAAATGGAAAAATTCCATAAAAATTTTTATAGAAAATTCCTTCTACTGTTACGGCATGGCAAATCCCTTCTACTGTTACAGCATAGGATCCATTTGGATTGTAAAGTCATAGTTCCCAATGTGCTACCCAGGGAAGGAGAAATGGCCCTAAAAAAAATTTAGGATGGGAAGAGTAGCTCTACTTGACCTAGTAAACATAGAAAGAACATACTGGAGATAAAGGCAGTGAGGGATTGATTCTCAAGGAAACTGAAAGTAAGTAGGGAGGATAACAAAGGCTTAGGAAAAAAATCTCTGCCTTTGTTATTACACTTCCAAAAGGCAACCAAGAGAACATTAATAATTACTAATACATATTCGTACCTTCTTATGTCTAAGATAGGGTACATGTGCATTGAAATCATCCTCAAGGGCATAATAATTGAATAATCAGACTTCTAAAAATGATATTTTAGAGCAGCCACACAGTTGACTAAAAGGTATAGCCAATACAGCATTTCTACTGCGTGTATTGTTAACTATAAAAAAAATTTAATTTTGGAGAAATTGCAACTTTAAAGGCTTTCCTCCAATAAATGTCTTCCATAAGACTTCAGAATCATACAAGATTCCTTGAAAGATGTAGCAAAAGAGATAACTTTGTTCAACAGTTCTGATACACACGGGCAAAGAAGGATTCTTTATAGAGAGTGAGATTCTCCAGATGATTCTGTTTGTGGATGACAATGGACTGATTGTATCAAGCCCTGTAATGTTGTAGATCCTACTAAAAGATCCATGCTGATTTAGAAGATTTCAGCCTAACCATCCACAGGGGAAAAACCAAATGGATTAAGAACCAAATTTTAGAAGATCTAGCACTGAAAACCTAAGAGTAAGCACAAATGCAACTGCTCACTTTGTTAGGCTCTGCAGCTATAATGTGCTAAAAGCCCCCAAGGACATAAATGACAGCTAATTTAGTGGTAGATGAAAAAAAAACACCTTTACTTTCCTTTTCCTATAATTGGGAAAGGAAAATAATTTTAAAGGCAAACACTTTCTCTTGCCTTTAGCAAAATAGGTTGTATGAAGGGCAGCTAGGTGGCGAAGTGGATAGAGCACTGGCAGTGGAGTCAGGAGGACCTGAGTTCAAATCTGGCATCAGACACATGATACTCACTAACTGTGTGACCCTGGGCAAGTCACTTAACCCCAGTTACCTCACCCCCCAAAAAATAGGTTGTATGAGATCAGGCTGCAGTGTTTTGACAAATAATGATTCTATAGATGCTAAAATTTCTGCTGTTGAGCTCTTAGTTTTTGAAATGTATTGTTAATGCATTTTATTCTTATATCCTAGTCGCTTCCCGGTAATCCATCTACCATTTCACTCCCTTGAGACCCCATAACAAAACTATCTGATATAGTGACTGACAGAATGTTATATGACTATAATATTCGACACTCATAGTCTATAACTTCTACTGAGAGGAAAGTAGAGGGTTTCGGTGTTAGTCATCTGGAACCAATATTGATCACTGTATTTGATCTGATTTTTCTTGTCTTTTAAGGTTGGTTTCATTTGCAATATTGTCATTGTGTATATTGTTCTTCGGACTTTGCTTTTTTTCTAATCTGTATCAGTTCACAGCAGTCTTCCCACGTTTTCCTAAATTCTTCGTGTTTACCTTGAGCTATTTTTCTTAATACCAAGCTTTCTTTCTCAGTCTGTAGAACACTATGATCTTTAATTCATTGTACATTTCTTTTACACTATAGGATGTCTCAGTGGAGTGACCTACAAGGACTTGACTCCAAATTCCTAGAGCAAGTGCATCAACTTTATGATGATAGTTTTCCTATGGAAATTAGACAGTATCTGGCACCTTGGTTGGAAAAGCAAGACTGGTAAGGAAGCCCCTTGGACATAGAAAGAAATTTTGTCTGCAAGTTGTGGGTATGACAATGATTTATTGATTTAGTTAAAATTATGTTGACAAAGCAAATACTAACATGTTCATAAAAGTGCCTTAAGGCATACAAAACTCTTCCCTCATAACAATCCTCTGAGGAAAATAGTGTAACATTACAGATGAGGAAACCAAGGTTCGGAGGTGAAATGATTTGTTCAGGGTTAAATGGATCTGGGAAGAAAACCCTAACTTTGAATGTAGTGTTCTTTACTGTATCTCTTAAATGGATCATTCATGAGCCAATTCATTCGTTCCTTCAAGGGATATTGGTTGAGCACCTGTGATACAGTGGAAAATTGGTTCAATCCCAGGTCCTGAAGCTCTTACAAAGAGATAAGGCAGGTATACAAATAATCATCATAGAAGACAGGATATGAAAAATGTAATAGGAGAGGTACAAAGGTCATTCATAGTGGGGAAGAGATCACTTCCAGTTGAACAATCAAGGAAATGGCCCCAGATATTGTACCTTGAAGGATGGGCAGGAATTGCATAGATATGGCTAGGCATAGAAGGACACTCACACAGAGAGAAAATCAGTAACAAAGACATTGAGGTAGAAATTCAAATTCTACCACTACCAATACCTTACATTTTATAATGCTGTATACTAAGTCCAACCAACTTGGATAAAGGCATAGATGGCATATCCATCAAATTTTCAGGTGACACAAAACAGGGAGGGATAAGTAACACAATGGCTGACAGAGTTAACATCCCTAAAAGATCATGGCAGGCTTGAGAATTAGGCTAAATCTAATAAGATAAAATTCAGTAGGAATAAATATGAAGTCATGTACTTGGGTTTGAGAAATCAGCTTCACAAATACAAGATGGTGGAGACATGGCAAGATAGCAGTTTATCTGAAAAAAGGATTTGAGGGCTTTATTGGACTATGAACTCTACATTGGTCAACAGTGTGACATGGCAGCCAAGAAGCTACTTTTGGGCTTAGTGATCTTAGGCTTCATCAAGAAAAGCACAAATAGATAAGAATCTCCCTGTACTTTTCCATAGTCAGACCACATCTGGAGTAGTGTGTTCACTTATAGGTACTAGGAATAATAATGATTAATTGGAGAGCATCCAGAGGAAGGCAATAAGAATGGTGAAGGGCCTTGAGTCTATGTCATATGATGATTACTTGAAGGAACTTAAGATGTTTAGCCTAGAGAAGAGCCTTAGGGAGACATTCTAGCTATGTTGAAGGATTGGCACATGGAAGAGGCACTGTACTATTTGGTTCCAGTAGCAGAACCAAGATCAACTGGTGAAAGCTTCAAGAAGCAAATTTTGGCTTGATGTGAGGGAAAACTTCCTAACATTTATAGCTATTCAGAAGTAAGGGGTTGCCTTAAGAGAGGGTGGCTCCTCCTCATTGGAGTCTTTAGGAAAAGGCTGAATGACTACTTGCCAAGTAGTTTATAATAGGGATACCTGTTGGATATGGGGTGAATGAAATGACTATCCCATTTAATTCTAAATTGTATAATTCTGTGATCTGTGAAGGAAGAATATTTGTCATCATAGCAAGTGGCACCTGGGTACAAAAAAGGCTTAAATGTTTTAGATATTAAACTCTTTTTTACAACTTCCCAAATTTTGTTATTTTTCTGTGTTCCCTCAAATCCATTAAATTAATACTGAAAACAATGAAGGAATATATCTTCAAGTCAAAATGCAAGTTAAAGAATTGGACAATTAAAAGAAAATCAAAGCTATATTGGAATAAAAAGGTGTTTACAATTAGCTTTCTTTTGTTTAAGAAAGTAGTGGGTTGCCGTTTTTTTTTTTTTAAATTGCTGTCATTTCCTAATTGCCCACCTCCAGAACTCTCCATTTTAATAAAGTACAGTTAAGCAAAACAGACACATCAATCATTTCTGATAATATATGCCTCACTGTGCTGTTTTCTGTATGTGTAGTCTGCCTCCTTTATATTGAAAGGGAGGAATTATATTCCATCATCATTCTTATTGGGTCAGGCTTCATTATTGCATTGATATGAATTCTCTTGTCTTTTTAGAGTTGTTTTCCTTTGCATTATTGTGGTTACTGGATATATCATTCTCTTGGTTCTGCTCACTTGGTTCTATATCAGTTTAAACAAATCTTCTGAAGTATCTCTGGTTGAATTAGCTTTTAGAGTGTCTTGATACAAACTTTTCTTCTATCTTGTGAAATATGGAAAAGGTGGTGAAATCAAAAGTTATATTCCATTTAGAAAAATAATCATGACAGCTGGCCTCCAATACAGGAAGACCTGAGTTTAAGTCCTCTCTGACATATTCTGACTGTGTAACCTTGGGCAAATCAGTTAATTTCTCATTGCTCTGAGCAACTTTCTCTGACTATAAGTTGCAGAGAAAGTGCCAACCTGAATTATTGGCAGGAATCCTCTCATTCAGGAGTTCCCGTATCAGTGAAATCACAGATTTAGTCCCTCAACCTTTTCCATGTGGGATCATAAATTTAGATTAAGTCCAACCCTCTCATTTTACAGATGAAGAAACTGAGTTTAAAAGAGGTTAAGTGACTGGATCAAGACCTAGGGAATAAGTGGCAGAGTTGGAATTTGAGTCCAGGTCCTCTGACTCTGAATATTTTCCAATGTATCATGCAAGCAGACTTTCATACATGCCATTTTTCATATTATCTGGAATGAATAATTGTCTGTTTTGAATCTCCAAGGGAACATGCTGCCATGGATGTCTCCTTTTCCACAGTGTGTTTTCATGAACTTCTCTCTCAGTTGGATGAACATTATAGCCGCTTTTCTCTGCAGAACAATTTTTTGCTACAACACAATATAAGGAAAAGCAAGCGTAATCTTCAGGTATGTTTTAGTCTTTGGTGGAAATGTTGCCATGTTGTCACCTGGAAATTCATGAAGATTAGGTAATACTAACTTACCTACAGCTCCCATTTAAAATAAACTAATTGTACAGAATTTTTAAATTTACAACATAAGTAAAGTGAAACAATTCATTTCATAAAAACTTTAGCTTCACACATAATATAAAACATGTCTTTTATATCAATACTTCTTAGAGAACACAGTATAGAGCAATGAAAATCATGCTGAATTTGGAGTCAAGGGACTTTTGGGTTCAAATCATAGATCAAACCCATGTGCCTTTAAGCTAGTCACTTCATCTATTATGGCCTTAGTTTTCTTATTTAGAAAACTTAGAGGTTGGATTAGGTGATCTCTAAGACCTCTTTAAGTTCTAAGCCAATGATAATCTTATGAAATACTGTACACATTTACACAAATGGATTAGGAAAACTGGGTGTCAGAAACATAGACTTTTTAGGTATGTGAGGTATAGACATCATTTTGTCCTGTCCCCAAATGGTAAATGATGTATGAAAATATTTTAAGTATTTTTAGTCAAGTGAAATATAAGTTATTTGTTCTAATAAGGAAAGATAAAGAAATGTTCTGATATAATAAATGAAAGAGAACTAATAGAAATTACTAAATTCTAGGTAATATAAATGATGATAAATGAGTACAGGTGCACTTCAGGAATAGGAAATGTTTTTCCAATTTCAGTAACAATTGATTTGAATTTTCAATTTTGCTTTTCATACCATGAATCTAGGATAATTTTCAGGAAGATCCAATACAGATGTCTATGATCATCTCTAATTGTCTGAAGGAAGAAAGGAAAATCCTGGAAGCTGCCCAGCTATTTGAACAGGTACTTTTTGTCCTACTAGAACATGTGTGAAGAACTGCCTTAAAAAAATTTGTAGTGAATGAATTTGTAGTGTAAAAATTGTAGGTATACTACATCTACAACATTTCTTTGGTCCAAGTGCCTAATAACTTGTCTAATGAGTAAATACACTTATTCTGGAATTAATTGTTCTTGATGAAGCCATGCTGGTTCCTGGGACGCTCCTTTTTTTTTCCATTGATGTTCATTTCTAGAATTTAGCCAAAAATTGGAGTTGAGCTGTTTGGCCTGTAATATGAAGACTCCATTCTATTTCTTCGAAGATCAGGAACGATGCTTATCCTTCTCTAATCTTGCAATGCCTTTCCCTTTCTCCACGGTCTTTCAGAGATAATTGACAGTGGCTAAGCAGTCACATCTATTAGGTCTTTCAGTGCCCTAAGATGGAGTTCATTTAGGCCCTTGGGACTTGAATTCACCAACTACACTGAGTTGGGTTCTTATTTTCTCCTTACTTGTCTTGGATTTCTGTTCCTAATTAGCCAATTTTGTTCGATCCTTTCCTTTTCAAAAATCATTTTCCTGTCATGGAAGTCAGATGCAAAATAAAAACTGAGCACCTCTACTTTCTCTGCATCATTAATTATTATTGCCTTAGCCTTTCTTTGCACCTCCTCTTTCTCAATATAGCTTTCTCAATATAACTTTTTGTCATTCTTAGCTTTCTTCACTAGCCTCAACTTATTCGGTGTCTTTGTGTCCCTCACAATGTTCCTACAGGGCTTTGCCACACTTTGGTATTTATTCTCTCTCACCTGCCCTTGCTACATCTTCTGTACATGCCCTTTTAAAATTCCAATTGACTGGTGAGTTCCCTGTGCAGCCACCTAAGTCTCTTTAGCTCATTCTCTTTTTTTCTCCTCATTTGAATTATTCATATTCATACTTTAAGAATATTGTTTTTAAGGGGCAGCTAGATGGCACAGTGGATAGAGCACCAGCCCTGAAGTCAGGAGGACCCAAGTTCAAATCCAGCCTCAGACCAAACACAACACTAGCTGTGTGACCCTGGGCAAGTCACTTAACCCCAATTGCCTAAAAAAACATTAAAGAATATTGTTATTAAGAGTTATTCATCCCTCCTAGGCCAACCTTCTTTGTAAAATTTTAGACCATTGAATGCTTCCTATGCTTTCTTTGAACCCATTGAATTCCACACGCCAAATATCAAAAGTGCATGTCAGACTCTTCCAGTCTTTCTTCTTCTATTCAACATTTCCACCTCAGCAGCTACTTCCTCTTTATTGGTAAGAATTAAAACCAGAATAGGAGGTTCCCATGGTATTTTTTCCTCTTTTTGCAGGATAAAATTAGACTGGCCTAAGAAATGAATAGCTGCTATGCTGCTTCTAGAGAGAGCTCCAACAAATGTTCTGTTAATTGAACCTCCATCACTATGTAATTCCTTCATGCCATACTTATAAAACATTTCTCAAATTTCTCATTTATTACCTCTTTCCTGTTTCTTTCTGTATGCTCTGATGACAAAGTTGCTTCTACTGCCTTCACTGATCTTTACCCAAATGTTCTCTACTGTGTTCTGTTCCTTTAGTTCTCATATTTTCCCATGTTTTTGTCCACTACTAGGTCTATACTCCAAAGAGATTAAAGAATGAGGAAAAGGATCCATATGTACAAAATTATTTGTAGCAGCTCTTTTTTCTTGTAGCAATAACTATAAACTGAGGAGACATGCTCACCAAATAGGGTACAGCTAAACAAGTTATGGTATATGGATGGAATTGAATATTATTGACCTATAAGAAATGATGAAAGGGGTGATTTAAGAGAAACATGGGAAGACTATATGAATTGATATAGAGTGGAGTGAGCAGAAACAGGAGAACAATTTATGTGATATCAACAGCATTTTAAAGAAAAAACTTTGATAGACTTTTGATAAAACTCTGATCAGTGAAATGAAAAATAATTATCAAAAGCATTTGGTGAATTCTACTTGTACAGTTTAGTGCACTATACCAAATAGGTAATTGGGCATGAACCTATGGAATCTCGGAGTTGGGAAGGACCTCCAAGGACATCAGAATTTGAACAATAATCTGTTCTACAACATGCTTGCCAAGTAGTCATCCAATATCAGCTTAGAGACTTCTAGTAAGGGTGATCCCACTTTCTTCCCTAAGCAGCACATTCTGCTTTTAGACAGCTCTAACTTAGTAAGATTTTTCTTATATCAAGTCAGAGTCTGCCTTTGTCACTCATAGATATGCTTTCTGGAATCAAGTAGAATACATCTAATTTATCTTCCATGAGACATTCCTTCAAATAATTGAAGATGGCTATTGTATTCCCACTTAAGTTTTTTTTTCTTCTCCAAGCTAAATAACTTCAGTCTCTTCAATCTACACTCAGATGGCATAAGCTTGTGGAAAGCATCCTTGCTATCTAGGTGCTCACAGGCTGAAAAAAAAAAGGCAACATCAATGCATATGGCATAATATGTACAAAAGGATACTATCATTACTAGGTCTCATACTCTCAGAAGTCAGCAGGATAGTCTCAGCTATCTCTGAATTTGTTTTTATTAATGAATGTAATTTATTAATGAATGTATTTATTAATGAATTTGTGATGAAATCAGTCAATGAAAGCCCTATGTATACATGAATACATTCCAGTATGCAGAGCTTAATAAAGTAAAAATTCATGGTTGTATTTGCACATGTTTTGCTTTTTCTCTGGTTTAGGATGAAGCTCAGTCTAGAGTCACAATTTGCCTTTCATCCTGATTCCTATAAAAGATATGCTAAAGGCTCTTTCTTGTTGACATCATACTTATGGGAAGGTTTGCATATGTTTAGAGTGTATATGTGATTTGTAACATGTCTCTGACCTAATTGTGGGATGTAAATAGCAGCAACCATCCAGAAAAATTCTGTTGACTGTGCCTTTTTTGTGACAGGCTCATACAGGAAATATTCAGAATGCTGTGGTTCCAGGCAAACATAAGGAGATTGATCTGAAAGTGAAAAATGTGAAGGAGAGAGTTATGGTGAGTATAGAGTGAATATGTATCTACTCTCTATTGACAATTGTCTTACTTTTTTTAAAATTCTTATTCTTATTGTTATTTTATGAGAGAGAAGAGGATGGGTTCAAAGCTATGACTTCATTGATTGATGGAACACCCTCTACAAAAGCATTTTGGCAACCACTCTGAAATTTACAGTCTCATAGAGTTACCTAAATGACCTGCCTGGAATTGGGCAGAGTAGAACAGGTCCAATATGTTCCAGAGGTACAATTAGAACCTGGGTCTCCCTTATGCAGAAGATAGTTCTCTTTTCACCATGCCATTTACTACATAGGAGGAAGAAAGGCTTTAATTGTTTTTAATTCAAACTCAGGAGCTTTGGATTGAGACTTTGGATAGTGGTTTTGGTTTAGATGAACAAAGAACCCTTAATAAATCTGTGATCTCTTTAACTCTTTGAACCAGATGGAATAAGAGTATTTGCCCTACTCAGCTCATAGGGCACTTTATAAACCTTTTTGTTGTTGCTAAGTCTTGTCCAACTCTTCATGACCCCATTTGGGGTTCTCTTGGCAAAGATACTGGAGTGGTTTGCCACTTTCTTCTCCAGTAGATTAAGGCAAACAGAGGTTAAGTGACTTTGCCCAATATCACACAGCTAGTAAGCGTCTGAGGTTGGATTTCAACTCAGGTCTTCCTGACTTCAGGCCTAGCCCTCTCTTTATAAACCTTATTGCACTAGATAAAGGTGAATTCTCATTGGAGGTAAAATAGATTTTCCTGTTATCTCCTCACCCTCGGTAAATGTGCTTAAAGCCACCGCCAAAATCACTTATTTGCCTTTATAAGTAATTTATTTATGATTGCCCAATAAAAAGTCAAAATTTTCCCCCTTTTTTCAGACTTTTTGAAGTAAAAATTTACCACATAGATCCTTGAATGACCCAAGTGATTTAGCTGTCAGTTATCCATTACCTGTAGCTACATGGACAAGATGAGAGTAAGGAAATCTGGCAGAGATCAGGATCACACTCTCTTCATAGGCTCAGGCACACATAGTAAAAACTTTTCTTTCTTGTTTTAGAGTATCACTCATATCATCTTCCAGATTTTGGTGGGTGACTTTAGTCCCTAGACATCCAAGGAATAATATGTCAGCTGAGGAAGCATGGCCCGTCTGCCCTTGAAGCAACGATATCCATTTGTGCAGTGTAGTGTTGTAGAAAGAGCCCCAGATTTGGAGTAAGGGACATGGAGTCAAATATGACTCACTTACTGTGTGGCACTGGGCAAATCACTTAACCTCTCTTGGGAACTCTAAGGTTCTTTCTAGCTCTAAATCTGTAATACCAGGATCCTCTAAAATATAACTAGAAGTGAGATGCATAGGTTATATCTTGCAAGCTATGAAAAAATTATTTGTATGTTTGGCTTTCCTGCTTATCCCATGGAATCAAACCTCATTACACGAGCAATTTCTAACCAGTTTCTGGAAATAGATTGAGAAGAATTGAAGTCCATGGAACCAAAGAATAATGCTAGAGGCCCAATCTGCTGTCTTTATTTGTGGAATGAAATTATTTTCTTGGCTTTTTTTCCTTAAAAATAATATTAATATAAGTATATTAATATAAGTATATTAATAGGTTAAGAGGTATTTACTATCTTTTCATATTATTTTGTGTGTTCAATGCATGTAAAATTTTTCATTAGAAAAGCATATTACCGTAGCAAGAGCAATTGGGTGACATGTTTTCTGACTGCCTCATTGGATACCAGAGGAATGATACTGTTAACTGTGTTTCCAGTACCAGATTAAATAAATACTATATCCTAATTTGTAGGACATAGAACAAGAGATAAAGGTGCTAGAAGATTTACAAGATGAACATGACTTTAAATGCAAAACCCTTAGTAACAGAGGTAAGAGTTATTAATTCATAGTGATTTGCTCATTTGTTCAGTTAGAAGTTGTTCTAGTCACACACAATCAAGCTTAGAGATGAGTGCTTTTTTCAATGTATTCATAATTTTATTATTTAGAATTCATATTTCCACTGTATTCATTCTTCCTGGATACTAAAGCACTTTACAAATATAATTCTACTCCCTGTGCAGAATTTAATAAACATTTTTCATTGTGTTTTTGGTCCTTCCCTCTGTTGCTTTAAAAAAAAAATGATAGCAAATGACAACAACTCAAATGTGTGGATTTTGTGGAATGACATGTCAGATATTTCTTCACCCCTGTAAACTAATTATGCGTGGGAAGATAAAGTCAGCATGCTTGATTTGGGGTAAAACAATAGTCTACAAACAGTAATTGGTTAGATTCACTAAATCATAGAATCTCAGAATTTCAGAGTTTGGAGAAACCTCAGTCCCATGAACAAGAATCTTTGCTGCTGCATCTCTGACAAGTGGTCATGCAAGAATTTGTGTAAAAACCTTTAATGAGAGGTGACTCATTTCCTCCCAAGGCAATCCATTGCATTCTTGGATAGCCCTAATTTTGAGGGCATTTTACTCTCTTTCAAGCTTCTATGTGCAGCTTTCCCATTTTCACCCACTGTTTCTGGTCCTGCCTTCTTGAGTCAGCCAGAATAATTCTTATCCCCCTTCCTTATCCCAGACCTTCAATGTTGACACACCATTAGACTTGATCTTGACAATTGTTCTCTTTGAATTTAGTAATTGTTCTGTTTGTTGTTTGTCAGAGTGATACCCAACGTATCACCTAAAATGTTAACTTACTCCTGATTTATGTAGTCTGTCAGAAAGGAACACTTTCATTACAGGGTATCATAGGAATTACTCTGAAAATAAGTATATTTGGCCATGGAAGTAAAAGTCTCATTTTTATACTTTGAAGATTTTCCTGCTCAACTTTTAAAAGGAAGACTAATTTTTGGAAGCCATGGATTAGAGAGCAATTTAGATTTCTTACTTACTTTTATCATACTCTTACTAATTCAATGAAAAATTTTGTCACATGCTTATAATTATCTGTGTGATTTTAATCTGTAGAGCATGAATATGCTGGTGTAGCACTAAATGAAAATAAGCAGGAAAAGATGTT
The DNA here is from genome assembly GCF_003287225.1 of Phascolarctos cinereus. NCBI lineage: Eukaryota > Metazoa > Chordata > Mammalia > Diprotodontia > Phascolarctidae > Phascolarctos > Phascolarctos cinereus. Next base: position 193,644,373 of record NW_027556098.1, read on the forward strand.
AATCCAAAAGATGTACTTAATGCTGGATCAGAAGAGAAAGGTAATTTTTCCTGTCTTTAACCTTTTGTTTTAAAATCACTGAATGTGAATAATAGATGTTTTGAGTTTAAATTAAGGAAAAATTATTTTTGTAGTCAGCTAGTGTAGATATCTTTTTGAGGCTAGAGGAATGACTCACTAGCTTAGAAAATTAGAATGTATAAATAGCACTTAAAATTTTTTTTATTATTTTGGTTTTTTTAATTATTAAGAATTTTTTTCTCCCTCTCACCTCTCCCATGAACTGAAAAGGAAAGAAGAAAGGCAGGAAGAAGAGTTGGAGGGAGGGAGGAAGAAAGGAAAAGAGGGAGTCAGGGAAAGAGTTTATGAGGGAAGGAAGAAGAAAGAGTGGGAGACAGAGACAGACAAAGTAGAGAAAGAAGGAAGGAAGAGAGAAGGAGGGAAAGAAAGAAAAAGAAGAAGGAAGGAAGGAAGGGAAGGAAGGAAGGAAGGAGGAAGGAAGGAAGAAGGAAGGAAGGAAGGAAGGAAGGAAGGAAGGAAGGAAGGAAGGAAGGAAGGAAGAAGGAAGGAAGGAAGGAGAAGAAGGAAGGAAGGAAGGAAGGAGGAAGGAGGGGAAGGAAGGAAGGAAAGGAAGGAAGGAAGGAAGGAAGGAAGGAAGGAAGGAAGAAGGAAGGAAGGAAGGAAGGAAGAGGAGGAAGGAAGGAGGAAGGAAGGAAGGAGGAAGGAAGGAAGGAAGGAAGGAAGGAAGGAAGGAAGGAAGGAAGGAAGGAAGGAAGGAAGAAGGAAGGAGGAAGAAATTTCCACACTAGTCACGTACAAAAATGTATTATTCTGCATATATCTCTGTCATGAGTTGGACAGTGTTCTCTTTTATCAATTCTCTTAGATGATCACTTAGATGATCAGAGCTCTTAAGTCTCTCGAAATTGTTGATGTTATAGCATGGATCATCCTTCTAGTTCTGCTCACTTCACTCTGCATCAATTCACACGAACCTTCTCATGTCTCTTTGAAATCATCTTTTTTGTTGCTCATTTCTTACAACCAGATAGGATTACATCACATTCCCATAAGTATAGGTTATTAATAAAAGCCACTATGACAAATGAAAATTAACTGATTCTACTTTCTTTCTATGTCTCTTGCTCATTAGGAAGTTGTGCAGAAAATAATAGATCTCTTGAATGTGACAGAACTTACCCAGAATGTTTTGCTTAATGAAGAATTGGTGGAATGGAAGCAAAGACAGCAGTGTGCATGTATTGGAGGGCCTCCCAATGCTTGCTTGGATCAGTTACAGAACTGGTAAGATCTAGAACTAACTTCTCTTGGAAAAGTGGACCACTTATGCAACAAGTATAATAAGCATGCAGAGTTCTCATTCAACATTTGAATTATCTTGATGGACTTTGTTGAACTTTCAATTTAGGGCATTTCCTCCATATGATTCTTCATGTCCTGAAAACTTTCACATTTAAAATCATTGTATAATGATTTAATAATAAAAGCATTGTCAACTCTTAGTGAATTTTCATTGGAAGTTTCCATATTTATCACCCTTGCATTTTTCTCGCATTATAAGTCTAGGGGCTGCTGCATTTGCCAGGACACACTAAGAAATTGTGTCAAAACAGCAATGAGAGGACACACTAGGAAAATATATTTTCCTTTGTTCTGGCCTCTGAAAGTCAATCACTCACATTTCTGTATTAAAACAAACACATTGTTCTAAAACTTTGAGATCTTATCTTTTCCTTAAGGTTTAGCGTCAAAATGTTATCCTGATTTTCAAAAAAAGGGAAGAGAATGGAATCTGTAAGCAATAGGCCAGTGAATTTAACGTCTAATCCTGGCAAAATTCTAGAAGTAAAAGTAGTATAAGGACATGAAGCCCTTGGATAAAAGTGGTGAAATCTATTTCAAGTTTTGTTTTGTTTTGTTCTTGTTTTTAATGAAATAGTAATAGCTCCCAATGAAACAATCATGTTTTCTGGACAAGCTGGGCTCTGCCTGCTTTAGTGCTCAATGTCATGTGTACTGAAGCATTTCCAGCAGGTAGGGTATTGGTATTTCTAATTTGTTCCTGTTTATTTTGCAATCTTGTGATACAGAACACAAAGGAGTCCTGCCCACTAGGCTGTCTTTTCTGTCAGCCTAATCATCATGACAGTTTTGAGTAGGATCATCTTGTATGCCACCCCCTCTATTTCTTGTACTCATAGGAACAGTTTCATCATCACACTGCCCTTGTGGCATTGCCAAAGCCCAATTAGTCAGCATTTCAGGGTTCCTGCCACACAGTCACAGCTACTATTGTGGCGTTGGGACACAATGTTACCGCTATACATCACTCAGACCAGCATATTCTTAAATTTTTTAAAACAATGTTTTTTTGTTTCTCAATTACATGTAAAGATAATTTTAACATTCATTTTTTAAAAATAATTTTTAAGACTTGGATTCTTATAATCTAGCCCCTGCTTAGATTTTTACAATCTAGCCAATAGCTCACAGGTGCTTAGATTCCTTAAGAGTCTGGCCAATATGGAGGATCTTTAATAAACCTTGTCTTTGGCTGAAAAAAATTTTTTTTTTGCATTCCACATTCCCTTTCTTCCCCTCTTCTTGAGAAGGCAAACACTTGGATGCAGATTATACAAATTCAGTCATGTAAAACATATTTCCATATTAGCCATGTTACAAAAGAAAACAGACCAAAAAAACTCCAAGAAAAATAAAATTTTTTTAAAAGTATGCTTCAATCTGCATTCAGACTCCATCAGTCCATTCTCTGGAGGTGGATAGAATTTTTTATCATGACTCCTTTGGAATTGTCTCAGATCATTGTATTGCTGAGAAGAACTAAGTCATTCCCAGTTTTGAGCATCGTATAACATTGTTGTTACTGTGTACAATGATCTCCTTGCTCTGTTCAGTTCAGTTTTCATCAGTTCACATAATGCTTCCCAGGTTTTTCCGTGTTTTTCCTTACAACATAGATGATAGGCTGGACTTTAGGAAGCATTATTATTCTTATTATCATTATTATTATTGAAAATATCCTTTTTGGGAGTGCTCTATATCACTGAGATTACAGATCCAGTTCCATGCCATTATCGTTATATCTACTCAAAAACCTGCAATCACTCCCTATTTTCTACTGTGTCAATGCTAAATTCTTCTGCTTAGCTTTCAAGATCTTTTGCAAGTATGCACCGTTATCTCTACCTCTTCTATTATTTTCCCATTGCTTCCTAGAATATATTCCAGTCAGGCTGCTATCCGCACTATCTTCGTTTTTTCTTTCTTTCTTTCCTTTTTTTCTGGCTTCTTGGTTAGGCAATTGGAGTCAGGTGACCTGCCCACAGTCACACGGCTAGTAAGTACCAAATGTCTGAGGTCAGATTTGACCTCAGGTCCTCCTGACTCTAGGAGTCCCAAAGAGTCAGACATAAATGACCAAACAATGATAAATATTTTCCTTCCTCCTTTTCATCTCTCCTAATTTTAACCTTCCTTCCAAGGTTTCCAAGAAGTACAGTGGATAGAATCTTTCCTTGGACCTAGAAAAATCTCAGTTCAAATTCTGCCTCAGATTCTTATTAGTTGTGATCTTAGGCAAATCATTTAACCTCCATCAGCCTCAGTTTCGTCATCATAAAATGGGGATAATAATAGCATCTACCTCACAATGGTGTTATGAGGATCAAATGACTTATACAAAGCACTTTGCAAACCTTAAAATGTTGTATACATGCTAACTGTTGTCACGTCCTTTATGCCTACCTTCCCCAGCAATTCCAGCCTGCAGTGGGCTCTTTCTGCACTCAAGTTCTTTGTGAAAAAAATTAGCAATTGTTAGCTACTGCTTTAGAGAATATTGCTACTAATCACTTGGCATTTGTTATTCTCAGTGTCCAGGCTCATAGCCATGCATACTCAGCAAAGTGGGGAGAAGATTGGGTCATTGTGCCACTGTCAAAAGAAAACTTTCATAGATGGTGGCATTGTGGGAAGCTAGCTGCCATTTTGTCTCTGTATGCCGTTGCTACCTTCTTAGAATTGTACCTGATCTACTCCATGCTGACCCTAACTTTATCTATTGGACCATAATTATATCAACTCTTTCTTAATGCCCACTTCTCAGGAACTATTAATTGCCCTTAATCACCAAGTGTTAGTATCCAACACTCATCTTTCCAACTGGATTTTAAGTTTGGGATAATTTCAAAGAATCTAGAGGAAAATGATATCATCCCTGACACTACGGATCTTGGAGCCAGAAGGGACCTCCGAGAATTTTCTCATCTAGTCCCTGTTCTCATTCTTATTGTCATTTTCATTTTCACAGTGCCTGGCATATAATAAACGCTTAATAAATGCTCTATCTTTCTATCATTTAATCAGTAAGGCATCTAAGTAGTAAAATGGCAAGAAGATAAGACTTAGAGCCATGAAGATCTGAGTTTGAATTCTGCCTCAGACACTTACTAACTCTGCAGCCCTGGGTAATTTGCTTAACATCTATCTGCCTCAGTTTCCTCATCTATAAAAAAGGATAATTGTAGCACCTACCTCACTGCATTATTGTGAGGAACAAATGAGCTAACATTTGTAAAGTACTTTGTAAACCTTCAAGCATTCTGTGAATGCTTGCTGTTAATAAGGCAACTGATGCTCAGAAAAGTTAAGTGATTTACCCAAGGTCATTCAAGGGTTGTAATATTTGGAACTGGAAGGGATCTTTGAGTCATTTAGAGTATATCCCTCTCGATTTATGGATGAGGAAACTGAGGCCCAGAGAATTGAAGTGACTTAGGATCATAGAGTCATAGAGTTAGATATAGAAGGGACTTCAGAAGCCATCTAGTTCCAACCTTGAGGAAACTGAAGCAGATAAAGTGACTGGCTGTAAATAAAAGAGCTGGGTTTTAATTCAGATTCCTTGACTCCAAACCAAGCACTCTCCATTGCTTCTTACAGCTGGTAAGTGCTGGAGGGGCTGAGAGGAGCTAGACCCAAGATCTCCTGTATCATGGTTCAGTGCTGAGGGAAGGGATCATGTTGTACAATTTTCTTAATTCCCTATAATGCCTAGAATAGTGGATATGCTCAATATTACATTGTTGGTGTCATTGATTTATAGACATTTATATTTGGTGGGAAAAGGACCCACATATACAAAAATATTTATAGTAGTTCTTTTTGTGGTAGCAAAGAACTGGAAATTGGGGGGATGCCCATCAACCAAGGAATGGTTAAACAAGTTATGGTACATGAATGTAATGGAATACTATTGTGTTGTAAGAAATGATGAGCAAGCAGACTTCAGAAAAACCTGGAAAGACTTTTATGGTCCAATGCTGAGTGAAGTGAGCAGAACCAGGAGAACATTGTACACAGTAACAGCCACATTGTGCGATGACTAACGTTGACAGACTTAGCTCTTCTCAGCAACGCAAGGATCTAAGACATCTCCAAAGGTCTTATGATGCAAAATGCTATCCACATCCAAAGAAAGAACTATGGAGTTTGAATGCAGATCAAAGCATAATATTTGCTCTTTTTTTCCTTCTGTTTTGTTTTGTTTCTTCTTTCTTGTGGTTCCTCCTCTTGGTTCTAATTCTTCTTTACAACATGACTAATGTGAAAATACATTTAATAGGAATGTATATGTAAAGCCTATATCAGATTGCATGCTGTCTTGGAGAGGGAGGCAAGGAGGAAGGAGAAGAAAAATTGAAACTCAAAAGCTTATGGAAGTGAATGTTGAAAACTAAAAATAAATTAATTAAATTTTTTAAAAAAGAAATATATTTGGTCTTTATCATTTTGCTATGAAAACTGTCATTCTGAAATCCATGGTATGTCTCCTGTCAGGTTCACCATCATTGCTGAAAGTCTTCAGCAAGCTCGCCAGCAACTTAAAAAACTTGAGGAGTTGGAACAGAAATACACCTATGATTTGGATCCTATCCCGAAAAACAAAGATATTTTATGTGACCGAACTTTGAGTCTTTTCAAGCAGCTAATTCAGAGGTAACTACTCACCTGGGTGGCAATATTTGCCTATATTTTTTGCAGTTATTATTCTAATTAGTAACAAAATTTATTATAATTTAAGAGCACTTGGTAATTGAGAGTATTAGTTCAACCCAAGAAAAAAGAGCAGTTTATGTCAGCCATCGTTTTTCTTGGGCTAACCTGATATAGTTAAAATGTTTTCTTACTGTGCTATGACTGATGTCAATATATGAGCATTTCACCTGTTGGAAATTAGACTAACACATTTCAATGACTGAGTTCCAATTGGATTTGTAATCTTTTAAGAAAACTTAGAGTGACTAGATGACAAGAATTTTATCTTTGAAAAATTTCTTCCTTCATAATTCTCCTTCTGCTTTGCTTGCTTGGATAAGGTTTTTGTTTTTCTTGCATTTTGAACTTGTAGAAGCAAAGTGACCCAAACTGGAGGAGCCGTTTTAGTTTTTGCCTTTTCATAGTTTTTCCTGTTAGAAAAATTATATATTTCCTGCATCAAACAGATAAAAGTGATAATTTGTCTTTACTTGGTAATTGCAGCTCATTTGTGGTGGAAAGACAGCCATGTATGCCAACTCATCCACAGAGGCCATTAGTCCTGAAGACCGGAGTACAATTCACTGTGAAACTGAGGTAGTAAGGAACCTAACTCCATAATCTCCTTACTTTTTACTTTGCGGTTCTGACTTTCTGTTTTCAAAACTATTGCACACAGTGCTTTGGGAGGAAGAAATAATGCAGTACTTTTTTTCTATTAATTTTTTGTCTATACTGTCAGTCAGCCTCCTAGAGTCCCTTAGACTCTGCCATTGTATCATAATTTACAGAGTCACTCTTGATATAGGGCCTCTTGAGACTGAGTCATTATAATCAGATTGAAAGGATGATATGTGTGACCTTTAAGAAGGGCTCTACTCTACCCTTAGAATCATAGAATATTAACAACTAGAAAGTGGTTTAGAGGTCATATAGTCCAGTACTGTCATGTGACAGATGACAAACTTGAGATCCAGAGAGATTGTCTCTTGGCCAAGATCACACAGGCGATTAATGACAGAGCTGAGACTAGGTCATGGAGGAGCCACCATAAAGGATTCTTAGTGACAGAATTGTGTTACCTTGTGGGAAGATAAGACTTTGATCCTCTTTTTTGCTCACAGCTGTTGAGATTTTTTATCCTAGAGCAATGTAGCATCTGCTGACTCCTAGCCCAGTAATTTTTGTACTAGATTAGACCATACTACATCCCAAATGCTTTCTTAGATCTGTTTGGTCTTTTAATTGTATTTATTTTATTCTGAACTTAAGCAATAAAACAAGCATTTCCATAACATAATAGAATAGGAAAAAAAAGATGATTGTACATGAAACTACAAATCTGTTATGTTCAACTTGCTATTCCTTTTAAATATGTAATAAAGTTATGAGGTAGTTTTCTTTTTCCCCCTTTTTTGTTCCCTTCCTCCCTCCCTACCCTAGAGATGACTACTTTTATACACAAATATGTATATGTATATGTGTGTGTGTGTGTATATATATGTATATATATATGTGTATATATATGTGTGTGTGTGTGTGTATATATATATATATATATATATATAGAGAGAGAGAGAGAGAGAAGAGAGAGAAAGAGAGAGAGAGAGAGAGAGAGAGAGAGAGAGAGAGATGTAAAATCATTCTATACCTACTTCTATTTATCAGTTCTTTTTCTGGATGTAGATAGTATCTTCCTAAATATGTCCTTTGTAGCTAATTTGGGTATTTATAATAGTCAAAATGATTTAGTCACTCAAAGTTGTCCTGAAAACAATGTTGAAGGGGGGCAGCTAGGTAGTGCAGCGGGGAGAGCACTGGCCCTGGATTCAGGAGGACCTGAGTTCAAATCCAGCCTCAGATACATAACACTCACTTGCTGTGTGATTCTGGGCAAGTCACTTAACCTCAATTGCCTTACTCCACCCCCCAAAAAAAATCTTGTTACTATATACAATGTTCTCTTGGTTCTGTTCATTTCACTCTTCATTATTTCACACAAGTCTATCCATGTTTATTAAGCTCATCATTTCCTATCACAGTAGTATTTCCATCACAATAATGTACCACAACTTGTTTAGCCATTCCCCAGCTGATCTATTTGGTCTTAAAATTCATTCAGAAGCCATGAAAGTCATTCCACAAAGTAGATTTCTAATAATTATTGTGCTATCATTTTTAATAAAGATGGCTCATAGATACTTATTTTAATAAGCGGCATTCTTGACTGATCTAGTCATTCATTTTATTAAGCACCTACTAGGTACAAGTTTCTGTGCAAAATTCCAGAAATACAAAAATAACAAAAAATGCTATCCTTGCTTTTGAGGAGCTTACAGTCTTATTTTTTAATATCCAATAAACATTTATTAAGCTCCTATTTTGCATTCTTATCACTGTGCTAAGGGCAGAGGATACAAATAAGAAAAAGGAGTGAGTCCCTGCCCTCAAGGAGCTTACAGTTTAAAGAGGGAGGTAGAATATATAAGATAACACATAAATCATATCCTACAAAATAAATGCAGTGTAGATAGAAGTTGAACTTAGAGGGGATGCACTGGCATCTGGGGCAACCAGGAAAGGCCGCTCAGTAAAGGTAGCACTTAATCTTGGTCCTAAAGGGAACCAGGGATTCTAAGAGTTGGAGATTGAGAGGGAGAGTACACTAAGCATCAGAACAACTAGCAGAAAGGCATGGCATTGGGCGATACTAATGTTCCATGTATTTTATTTTCCCTTTTCTTTCCAGATTGCTGGTGAGATTACAGGAACTGAATTATAATTTGAAAGTGAAAGTCTTATTTGATAAGTAAGTCATCTTTCAAAATTTCCTTGATGCAACTTAAAGTGAAATATACAATTAATATTATAATAATAAGATATCTACTAATTGCAATAGTATATACAACAGTGTTTGGGGGCTTTAGTTCCTTACACACACTTAAAATGAAAATGCGTTATTTTGGAATTGTGCATTGGATCCTAGCAATATAAATAAATAAATTAATTGATTGATTGATTGATGTTGCTATTAAGTACATCCTTCATACCCATACAGAGTTAAATATATAGGCTTTTCATTGGATATTTGAATTGATTTCTAAGCCCATTAATGTAAAAATAACTGCCTTGGTAACCTCTTGATAAACTGAAGAATAATTGAACATTGCACAAAAGAAAATTTAGTCCCTCCTGTGAACCAGCTTAATTCCTCACTATCTCCAGAAGGTGGGCTCTTTTGTTCTTTTCAGACAAGACGAGACTGAAGCAGCTTCAATTCTTGGGGCCAAGGATAAACTCATTTCCAAGACCACATCAGTTCAGGGTGACCTTGATGGTCCTAGACCTGAAACTCCAAAAGTCAGCCTTAGAATTGTTCTATAGTAGTTGACTTTGGATAAGAGTAACCTAGAGGGGAGGTGGCTCACCTCTACCTTAGATAGAGCAAGCCCATTGCACTTTATGCCCACAATTTTAGTCTTAGACTGGAATTAGGTAACTCAGGGAAAACAGACAAATCATTTATTCCCAGGATGTATTTAGTCACTTTTTTGGCAACTGAGAGAGTTCAGTTTAGGAAATTATAAATGAGAGTGTGAAAGAATCACAATCTTGTTCTCTTTGCCCCTGGACATCTCCCCACTGAGGCCTTTGAAGAGTAAAATTGGAAAAATCCTAGTAGGTTTATACTGGAATATTCTCCAGGTCACAGAGGAGATATGTGTCAAGTTTCTTTGGATCTAGCTCTCTTTTACACGTGTGCAAAAATTTCTTTTGGCTAAGTCATTTTGTGAAGCTTGTTTTTTAGCTTACATTATCTATCTGATTTTCTTTTACAGAGATGTAAATGAGAAGAATACAGTAAAGGGGTAGGTGAAACACTTTTTGCCAAATTTCACTGTTTCTTTTTTTGTCATTCTAAGCCTCACAGATTTTTCTAACTTCTTCTGTATAGGTTTAGGAAATTCAACATTTTGGGGACACACACAAAAGTAATGAACATGGAGGAATCTACTAATGGAAGCTTAGCAGCAGAGTTTCGGCATCTGGTGAGGAGATTACCTTTAAATTCTTTTATGTATTTTTTCCTTTGTTTTATCTTAAAGCAACATGAATAACTCTTTCTGAGGGAAAAAAAACTGGTCAAGGCAACTCCAGAATTTTCTTTCTGATAACCTCTCAATAGGACTAAATAGCATAGTGAATAGAGTGCCAGGCCTGGAGTCAGGAAGACTCATCTTCTTGAGTTCAACTCTGGTCTCAGACACCTACTAGCTGTATGACCCTAGACTAGTCACTTAACCTTGTTTGTCTCCATTTCCTCTTCTATAAAATGAACTGGAGAAGGAAATGGCAAACCACTCTAGTATCTTTGCCAAGAAAACCCCAAGAGTCAGACACAACTAAACAACAACAATAACAGACCTCTCAATACTATTTTCATAATCATAATTAAAATTAGCTAATGCTTATTTAGCTTTCTAAACTTTGCAAAGCATTGTCTCTCTCTATATATATGTATATATGTGTGTATGTATATATTTTTTTCTCATTTGATCCTTACAACAACCCTATGAGATAGGCATTATTATTATCCCCATTTTGTAGATGGAGAACCTAAGGTGGGGAGATTTTAAGTGACTTACCCAAGGCTATACAGGTAACAAGTGTTAGAGACAGTATTCAAACCCAGATATCACTGATTCCAAGTTTAATGCTCTATCCAGGCTGCCTCCTGCTGTCCTACCATCCAAGGTATTATAATTTTTTTCTTCCTTAGACAATAACTGCAAGAGCAAGGCTTTTCCCCTTAATTCTCCCTTTACCTACCAAATCACATACTCAGTCAGGCATTTAGGAAGGGATAAGATTTACTTATAGTAAAGCAGGAGGAAAGTGCAATGTTCAAAGTATCTACAACTTAAGTAGCTTACACTTAGTGTGATTTTCTCATTATCTACTCGCTCCTGGCCCCTTGTTGTTTGGCTCCTGCCTCCAGCATGCTACTAAAACTATTGTCTGAGGTTGACTCAGGTAATGGGCCATGTTGGATGCTTCTAGTCCTTTTTGACTCGTGCCTCATTTGATACTATTGGCCATGCCATCCTTCTTGAAATATGCCCCTCATCTTCTGAGATCCCTAACTATATTGGCTCTTCTCATTCTTTGACCTCTCTGACTCCTTCCCTCACTTTCCCTCTTTCTTCCACATCCTATCTGGGAATTCTTCCAAGGCCACTACCCTCTTCTCTCTACTTCTGACATCAATTCAACAATATTTTTTTTTCTGGTGAGGCAATTGGGGTTAAGTGACTTGCCTAGAGTCACACAGCTAGTGAGTGTTATGTGTCTGAGGCCGGATTTGAACTCAGGACCTCCTGATTTCATGGCTGGTGCTCTATCCACTGCACCACCTAGCTGCCCCTCAATTCAACAATCTTGCATATGCCAGGGACTATGCTAGACATGAGGGAGATACAAAAACAAAACACCCCCTGCCCTCAAAGAGCTTATATTCTTGAAGTGTATATAGGAAATTAAATACAAAATGTATACAAAGTCTGCCTACTTTCCTGCTTTTGTTAATGGTAGTATCATCTACACTTGAAAGCTCCATTCTCATTTACTTTTCTAATCAAATATTGTCAATTTTTCCTTTAAAATGTATCTAATATTTTCCCTTTCTTTTCTCTTCTCACTACTGCCATAGAAATTTAGGCCATTATCACTTCATACCTAGAATATTTAAACAACCCCTTTACTGGTCTCCCTACCTTTAATCTTGCCCCTTCAATTTATCTTACATACAAGGTGAGATTAACCTTCTAAAGTATATCTCTGTTCATGTCACTTCCCACTTAAAAATGTTTACTGGCTTCCCCTTTGCCTACAGAATAAAAATCCAAATTCCTCAACCCTGTATTCAGACACCATATACAGCATGGCTCCAACCTACCTTCCAAGGCTTATTGCCCATCATTTCCCTACACATACCTAATGTTTGAGCCAAATTAGGTTACATACCTTGCCCTTTTCTCAGTTCTGGGCCTTGGCTTATGCTGTTTCCTTTGCATGAAATTCCTCCTCTGTGTTTTATCAAATTATACCCATCCTTTTATTGCATGAATTTTCTTATCAATTTGACTAGCTAAAGGCAATAGGCCTGAATAAATCAACAGACAGGCCGTATGACACTCAAGGGTATCACATTCTCCACCAGCAGTTAATAGGGATTGCATAATTCACAATTCAGCAAGCAACATTTATACATAATATAAAACAAAGGAAAAAGCTATTAATTAAAATACAGGCAGCCATGCAAAGAAAAAAATAGTGTTCTTGTTAAAGGAAAATGTATATCATTTACCATAGGAAATAGATGAGGGAGTTATTTTGTTAGTATAGCTTTTTTAGTATAGTTTTGCTAAATTAAAGAGAGCTGTCCTTCAGATCAGACAAAGGAAGAAGACATTCCAAAGGATTCCAAAGAATCCTCCACCTTCAGTAACTAAGTCATTTGGTATTGACAGGAGGAAAGAAGACACTCAAAGACACCAGCTGCTAAAGCTATTCTAGCTTCTTTTTTTTTTTTACCAGACCTATAATTTCATTGGTCTAGAGGGCTCCTTGTGAAGACCTCAACCCATGCAGATTAGTGCCTTCTCTGTACTGATAGTCTTACAGAACCATCTGGGATGTTGAAAAGTTAGGTGAACTCGCCCAGGGTCAAACAAACAGTATGTGTTAGAAATAGGCTTTGAGCTCACCCAAGTGTGTCTGATTTGAAGGTCTCTTCTCTCTAATACACCATGTTGTCTTTTTAAAGTTATTTATGTAAAATCATTGACTCTTAAAATTGGCAAGGATATTAAAAATTTTTAAGTCCAACTCCCTCCTTTTACTGATGAAAAAACAAAGGTCCTCCAAACCAAACTGAATCATAACCCTTTCTGAAGGGATTGTCCTGACCAGTTTTCTCTCTGACCCCTTAACTTTTCCCTTGAACTAACTCATTGGACATCATGTTCAGTGAAACCCAGTATTACATTTGTTAGCTTTTCCTTGTCTCCATGAAGATAGGGGTTATAATATTCTCCCTGGCATAAATTAGGGTATGAGCAAATTTATTTAATTTACACACTTGCATACTGATTTTTAATTTAGAAGTTATCTTCTTGCCTGAAGCCTCAGAAACAACGTTAAATTACAAGTAAGCCTGCCTTTATTGAGTACCTACTGTAGGTGGAACCATGTTAAAATAACTTTGGGGGAATTATCGGGGAATATACCAAAGAAATAGTTCCAAAAGAAATAGAATTATATCTGCCTTAAAGGAGCTTATGGGGAATTAAAATTTTTTTTTTGTAATTAAATATTGGTGAAACAGCAAGCCTTCCAGACAACACAAAACTTGGTGTTAAATGACCTCATTACAAATCCCTTCCATTGATTTTTTTAAAAATAAGATGAAAAAAAACAAAACAAAGCAAAATGTTAGGATCCAGAATCAGAAGGAGCCATGGAGACCATCAGATTCAATCCCTTCATTTTATAGCTGAAAATAAATGAGGACAAAGGGGACCTATGACAGGCTGGCCTAGGGACAGGGCATATTTGGGAGGTCTAGCTTATTCCTGGGTTATCACAATCCTGGGGTAGCAGATTGGTTCTAGTACAATCCCAGGGGCTAGATCCATTGCAAGGATAATACTGATTTGATCTGAGACTCAGAGGCCTGTCTTAGAGTGGAACTAATCTACAAGGAGAAGGGGAAGAAGAAGTCTGCTGGGTCAGGAATGATATGGTATAGAATTTCTGTAGCCAGGCCAGAACAAATTTGCTCAGGAAGAAAAAAAATAGAAACTCTTTATCCTAGTAGCTATCCTATGGTATTTGGCATGATGTTACTCTATTAGGCAGGTATAGTAATTCTTTCATTCATTATTCAACTGTCACTTATTCAGTACCTTTCCTGTGCAATGGACTGTGCTAGATGTTGGGGATATTTAAAGAGAAATGGGCATGGTCCCTGCCCTCAAAGAGCTTTAAGTTCAATAAAAGACTCTATAATTCTTTAGATTAAAATGCAGTGGGGTTATTTTATATCTATTACACTATTATTAAACCAAGATGATGGCATTTATCCCTCTCGTAATTTTCTTCTGTATGATTGTGTCTGCTTCTGTTCTTGTTTATGGTTAATTTAAAAAATAAAAGTTAGCATGACATATACTATAAGGATTTTTTGTTTATTTGTTTTATAGCAACTGAAAGAACAGAAAAATGCAGGCACCAGAACTAATGAGGTAAGAGAAATTTCTTATTTTTCCATCCTGTCCATCAGCCTCAGTCTTCCTCATCACATATTTCCAATCACTTGGCAAAACATTCATATCTCTTGCATCAGACCCCTTCTCTGCAAACTGCATCATTAATTCAAGGCCTTCATCATTTTTGGCTAGATTATTTCAACAGCCTCCTAATTGGTCTCCTTCCTCAAGTATTGACACATTTTTCCATTCTTTATATTGTTGCCAAAATGATTTTCCTCAAGCACAGGTCTGACCATGTCACTCTCCTACTTAATAAACTCCAAGGAATTCCTATTGCCTCTAGGATAAAATATATAAACTTTGTTTAGTTTTTGAAACCTTTCCAAACCTGGACCCACTGATCTTTCCAGTTTCATTGTACAGCAGCCCATTGTATAATATCCCACCTCCCACCCTCTGCTATCTACTCAAACTAGCCTTCTTTCTATCCTCATACCCAACACTCCTTCTACTCCATCTCTTGTCTCTAAACCTTTGTAATGGCTTTTCCCTGAGCTTGGAATACACTCCCGTAACACCTTAGCCTCACTGAATCTTTCTCTTCCTTCAAAAAAAGAAAAAGCACCATCTACTACTTGAAGCCTTTCATGATCTCCCCAACTGTTTGTTCCCTAACTCCCAACTTTTCATCTGTGCTCTCTCTCTTTCCATATATGTACATGTACACACACATATATGTATACACATGTATATACACGCTATATATGTATGTAATGTGACATAAATAGATGTAATATGACAAGACTTTGTTAAAGAGGATGTATGCATATATGTGTATATGCATTTATATATGGCCATTTGGAATGTAAGCTCTTGCAAGGAAAATTTGTTTCATTCATTATACTTGTATTTCCAGCACCCAATCCACTATCTGCCACATTGTAGGCATTTCATAAATGTTTGTTGACTGATAACCCACATCCTCACTCCTCTCTCTACAAAACCTTTATGAGAATAATACATATGCATACAGGATCCTTTGGATGAAAAAGAAGAGACAGGAAGAACCTGCCTTTTACAAACAATTTTCTATCAATCCAGTGACATGACTACACTAAAAGGCTGGGAAAATACAAGATCATCATTTGTTGATGTAAAAAAAAAAAGCTTTATCCAGTGAGCAGGACATCACCTTGAAGGCTCTCAATTAACAAGGAGTCTTTCCATAAACATGTAAAATTACATAAGATTCCTTGATGGACACAATCACAGAGATATTTTTGTTCAATGATGCTCTAGTGATTAGTTTTAAGTGAATCATAAACAGGGAGACCTTTACTTGACAAAAATGTTGGCCTTGTCATAAAGCCTATCCTTGAAGTCCAAATGGAACAAGGATTCTCTATAAATAAAGATATCTTCTAGATGATTTTGTTTGTAGATGACGTAGTGCTGATGTATCACCCCACCCCCACCCTCCACTCTTGTCTGTTGAACTCCTGAAAATCTACTCAGGAAAGGTTAAGTTCAATGAACGAAGAATGACCAGTCTAGACTATGATATCGCAGGATGTGTAGCCAATTGAGTTTACCTGTTACTAAATACATCTTTGACAGTCTTTGTAGATGGATAATGAGCTAGTCTAAAAATTGAATAGGAGGATAACAGTGCGCTGAATTGGGGGGGGGAGAGAATTATACATTCTTTTCTGTCCTCCTAAACTGCTCTCTGACTCAAAAGTCCATCTTTTTTAACACCATTATTCGTTTATTGATGTATATGGCTGTGAATCATGGAATATGCTAACCTCCAAAGTAATCAAGTTGTGGGCAACCCAGAGGACAACAGAAAGATGCATAGTAAGCACATGTTGGCTTCAAGATGTTATCAGGGATGACTTGTATTGCAGAAGTGGTATAGAAGGTATTTTACAGGAATATCATCTGAAAGGCAGTTGGTTCAATTGAGTGGCAAGAGTGAATGATGACAAAATTCACAAAGGGCATCTAGTCCATTGTGGATATCCACTCTGGACAATTTATGGGAACACATGGACAAGAGTGTTCACTAGAGAGAGTATCTACATCAATGAAATTATCTATCCACCGGAAGTACCATCATTGTGATTTGGGCTTCTTATGGCTGAAGAGATAGTAGATTTGAATGTTCTATATATTTGGGCATAGTTATCAGGATGCTATTGAGTCTAAGAACAAGGGACTATGAATTCAACTGCCATGACCTTACATGGGACATGGGTTTTTCCATTTCCTTTAGTTTTTCCATTTATAAATTGGGGACAATAATAATAGCTCAGTTTATATAGAGAATTGCTGTTTACAAAGTACTTTTCTCAACAACTCTGTGAAATAATTCATGAAACTAGTATTACCTTCATCTCCCATCTGAGGAAATTAAAGCCTAGAGAGGTAGAGTAACTTACCCAAGATCACACAGCTAGGAAGTAGCAGAGATGAGACTTGAACCCAGGTCTTCTGAGGTCAGTGTTCTTTCTACTTCACCATGCTGTCTACTTATCTCAGGGAGTTTGTGAGGATTAAGAAAATAAAAAATAAGCTATCATACAAACAGAAATGAAACATACAGAAAGATTTGTCTACATTCAGGTGGTACAGAAAAGGCTTAATTCTCCCCTTTGCATCAAGAAGTTACAATTAGTCAATCAATAAGCATTTATTAAGCAACGCCTCTATATCAATCACCATACCTAGTCTATGTTGAAACAAATAAGAAGGATGAAACAATCCCTACTCAGAAAAAATTTGTATTCTAATTCTAGTATGTGTGTACACGCACACAGATAACATACAAGGAGAATTAATGCAACTAATGCAAAGTACTTTGGGAGGGAAGGCATTAGCTTTGCAATATGGCTTCTTTTATGTGGAGAGAAAATAGACCTTCCTAATACCCCACTTCCTGATTCATCCTTTGGCCATATGTAAGAAGACAATTGGCATTTGAACTTCCTATAGATACTGAAGACCATGTGATGTGCTGGAAAGAGCACTAATGTAGGAGTCAGGAGACCTGAGATCTCATCTTGACATTGATGTTCAGTAGGTGTGTGGTCTTGGCCTTTCTCCTTGTCTTACTTTCCTCATTTACAAAATAACAATCGCCCTAGCTATTGCAAGGGTGGTTGTAAGATAATAGATGTAAAAA
Source organism: Phascolarctos cinereus (assembly GCF_003287225.1). Lineage (NCBI taxonomy): Eukaryota > Metazoa > Chordata > Mammalia > Diprotodontia > Phascolarctidae > Phascolarctos > Phascolarctos cinereus. Next base: position 193,661,911 of record NW_027556098.1, read on the forward strand.
TGTTTTGTAAACTACAAATCACTACATAGATTCGAGGTTTGGAAGTATTTTGTACCTTCCAGTAAATATTTTTTCCATTTGGGAAACAAAAAATAGTTGGTCATTAAAAGGGTTTTTTTGGGGGGAAGGGGGGGATGGAGGGTCCCAGACCTATGATTTCATTCCCATAGGGATTTCTTGGTGAGGAAGTATCCTCTACCAATACATATTGGCAACTGATATACATATTGTCAACTGCTGTGAAACTTGTAATCTTAGAGAGTCATTTCTTAAATTATCACATGGAAATAGCTACAGACCTTTCAGGTCAGGGCTGACATCCTTGGACTCATGGGTCGTCAAAGGGTTTATGACAGTCTGTGTTCTCCTGCTGACAAAATGGCTATTCAAGCTCATTGAAAATAAACTCAATTCACTGTCTGCCTTGGTAACTAACCCCTGTTCCTCTTCCCCTCTTTCTTCCTTCCTTCTGTAAACCCTAACACTTAGATTTTTCTTGTTGTCATGTGGTAGCATGTTTTCATCTTATCTCAGAATTGGAAGGGGGCTTACTATCCATTTAGTCCATCCTCTGCTTGAAACTGTAATGGCCACATTCTCAATAATTTCATAAGATCAGATTTAGAGTGCTGGAAATTACTTCTGAGAAATCACCTGATAATTTGGTTCCCTAACTTTACAGATGAAAGGCCTATGTGGGTTAAGTGACTTTCTCCAGTAATAATCATCGAACATGGCATTTGAATCCAGATCTTCTGACTCCAGAATCATAGTCCTTTCTTCAGCACTACACTGCTGTAGTCATCACTTCATCATTTTCAAAATCCCTTTATGATGAGCATGCCCAGGAGATGTTATTAGAAAGTATCCATTCTTTCATGTTTGATGAAAAATTTGGGATGAAATTATTTTTTGCGGTTTGTTTTTGTTTTTTTCCTATTTTGAAACTGGTTATGGTTAAGCCTCAGTCCCACCTCTTAAAATGTTAGTTTGCCATATAAAAAGTTAGAGTAAATGAATTAATTGCTTTGAGACTTAAATAATTTTGTGCATATCTGTTTTTTTAGGGTCCTCTCATTGTTACTGAAGAGCTTCATTCCCTAAGCTTTGAGACCCAGTTGTGCCAGCCCGGCTTGGTAATTGATCTAGAGGTAAGCCTCAGATTTCATAGAATCCTAGAATTTGAGAGTTGGAAGGCACCTTGGTTGCCTCTCTTTTCACCCATTCATGAAGTAGCCCCTCCCAGGAGAGGTAGTGATGCAGCCTCTGCATGAAAACTGCCAAATACTTGCCAAAAGTAGAAGTAATTGTCAGCTATGTTTTTCCTCCATGTATTTTTATCTCCAACTTTCTCCAGCTACCATGTCTTACTTACAAGGTATTTGCTTGCTTTTTGGTTGTGGCTGTGCTGCCATGAATTACTATTTATGAATTCAGCTCTTCAGGTAACTGGGAGTTAAATTTACCTTTGAATTATTGAAGTTATATTTGCCCAATGTTTTTAATTTCTCAAATTGTATTTATTAGGGATTTTTCTTTAAATTAAAAAAAAGTTTCTCAGTGCTGAGTTAAACAACGAACTCAAGTGGGTATCTTAAAAGTCTTCCTTTTCATCCAGAGAAAGAACTATGGAGTCAGAATGCAGATCGAAGCATATTATTTGCTCTCTCTCTCTTTTTATTTTTTTGTTTTGTTTCTTCTTTCTCGTGGTTCCTCCCATTTGTTCTAATTCTTCTAGACTAATGTGAAAATATGTTTAATAAGAATGTATATGTAGAACGTATATCAGATTGCATGCTGCCTTGGGGAGGGGAAGGGGAGAAAATTTAAAACTTAAAAGCTTATGGAAGTGAATGTTGAAAACTAAAAACAAATTAATTAAATTTTTTTTAAATAGTCTTCCTTTTAACAGTTGTGGTGTTGTGCTTTTGGAAAGTTCAACATCATTGTGAAAGCCTGAGGATAGCCTAGATTTACTGACTCTAAGCATCTATGGGGTAATGCATTTCCATGGGATGGAGAGTTATCCCTTGGCAGATCAATGGAAAGCAGCTGCTCAACTTGCCCTACTTTCCCCTAGGATGTTTGAGTTACAGCTCTCTTACTGAGTTCATACCTTCCCCGATCTCCTAACTTTGTCCATTCCTCTCCCAGCATTGTACTGCTTGCTACCCAAACTCCATTTACCTTTCAACTTTGTGCCACCTCTTATTTATTCTTTGTCTTCCCAACCCAGTTGTATGACTATACATTGTTCAGCTAATATCCAGTTGGTTGTAGAAGATGATTGTGAGACCTACTTACATTGCCATTGTCTGTTTTTCTCTTGTGTACATGAATAATAAAAAATTTCTTGACCAAACTAGGGGGAGAAAGGTACAAAACAAAATATATGTATATCTGTAAATGCATATTTCTTCTGAGCACATTGAGTAACTTATGTTTTTGTGACTGGATAAGGGTGAAATGTTTCTAATTTAGATTGCCTCAAAGTCTTTTTCTTCTTTTAGACAACATCTCTGCCTGTTGTTGTGATTTCCAACGTAAGCCAACTTCCCAGTGGATGGGCATCCATTTTATGGTACAACATGCTAACAACAGAACCCAAGGTATTGAGGCTATTCAGTTATTAGAATAAAAAATTAACCAAAGGGCCTTGTTACTCTAGCTTAGGAATCTTCAAATGATGTTAACTGGCCAAATAAAACTTCAGTGAAAAACATAGAACTCATACAGACAAATGTGTAAAGATTATAAGGAACTTCGAAAAACTGAAACAGGTATAAGAAAAGAGATCTGTGATTTTCTTCCTTTGCTTATAAACTCAGATTCAATTGCATTTGATTCAATTGAGCTTTTATTCCTTCTTTCTGCCAGGACCATCCTTGGCACTGAGGACATACAGACAAATGGAAACAGATTATAATTTGTTTCCTGAAACCTTTGTGGCCCTTCTTTTTGGTTACAAAATATAAATAAACTAAATAAACTTTGATTTTTCTGAAAGTTTGACTGAAGTTTAACCTTTAACATTATTTTATTTTGTCTTTCTATTCCATCCAAAGATTCCCTCTCTACTTTCACTTTCTTCTGCTGTTGGCACATTAGATCTGCTTTTATTCTGGAACTGCTGTATGATTTTGTGCAAAAGGATTTGAAAATTTAGGCCTATGAGTAGGCACGACTTTCAGCACCTAGTCCTTTTTGGTCCCTCTGCAGTTGTCCTTAAGGATTTTTGTGTTATGTTTTCTCTTTAGAATTTATCCTTCTTTCTGAACCCACCATGTGCAAAATGGTCTCAACTTTCAGAGGTGTTGAGTTGGCAATTTTCGTCTGTCACAAAAAGAGGACTTAATTTAGAACAGCTGAACATGTTGGGTGAGAAACTCCTAGGTATGAACATATGGACTTTATTTTAATCTATCTATAAAAGATTCTTGGTTCTTAAAAAAATTCTCTGTTTCCTCTTTGCTATCCTGAGAAGTTAATTTCCTATTAGATATTTAAATTGTGATAGATGAAGAGGCAGTGTGTCCTAAAGGAAAGTAACTTGCAACCAGAAGACATCTTTGAATCCTGGTAGACATTTACTAGTCATGTGATCACAGGCAAGTGAGGTCACCTCTCTAGGCTTCGGTTTGCTCATTTTAAAAATCAAGATAATTATGCTTATACTGCCTCTTGTAGAGTCATTAGGGTGAACATATTAAGTAAAAACTAAAGCACAGTGTGAGTTGTTATTATCATTATTATAGGTATCCTTCTCTTTATGAAAGAAGTGTTTTAAAAGTGATCCGTTTTTTCTCTTAATTTTGCACATATAACAATTTCAGATTTGATACGTACTATAAAATGTTTAGTTAAATATATCCGAGTTAAACGTATCCCTTATTGCTGAAATATTCTTGACTCTTGAGAGGTAACATGCTATAGTGTATAGAGCGCTGACTGGGAGTCAGGAAGATCTGGGTACAAATCCTGCCTCAGACATTTATAACCTGTATGACCTTGGGCAAGTAACTTAAACTCTGTGGGCCTTTGTTTCCTTATTGGTAAAATGAGAGGTTGGATTCAATGACCCCTAAGATCCCTTTCCGCCTTGATTCCATGATCCTATGAAAAGTATGGTAAAATTTTGTAGCTTGTCACATATGACAGGAAAATCCATTATTCGTGAAAGTGTAGAGATTTAGATTCTCACTCGCCCTATGACATTATTCCAAAGATATTTTATAGGATGACACTTGAGGAAGAGTCCTTTACACGAAGCAGATACATGTCCCCCATGGTTTTGATAGACACTTCTAGCTGATCCTCATAGAAGGCACTAGGATGAGGCTACTTCATGCTATGAACCTTGACACTCCATGTAATAAGATGGCTCCCACACCTGTAGCTCATCAAACATCAGAGAGTATAAGATATGTGTAGAGAATCTCGGGTCCACACTCTTTCAAGGGTTTGCTAATCTACTGACACTGAACACATCGGAGTTCCATTATAGACACCTTGTAAGTCTAAAGCTACTGCAGAGAATGGTTCCTATTTATGTACATAGGATCACAGATCTAGAGCTTGGAAGAACTTCAGAAGTCATTTTGTCCAGCACCTTCATTTTACAGATGAGGAAACTGAAGTTATCTGTGCCATTCTTTTACAGTCATGGAAAAATTTAGCTGTTTACTTTGTGTAAAATTGTATATACCAAGTTGTATATTTTATTTATAAACAGTATTACATTAAGATAAACCATTCTTCCAAGATCTTTGGTTTATGTTGACTTAATACATATCTTTGAAGTTATTTTGCTAATAGTCAAGAAACTTTTGTTTTCCTTTTTTCTTATTTGGGAAAGAAATATGATTTCCATCCATTTGTCTAGGCTAGAATGAGTGGTTTGAAGGTGAAAGAATGATCTTAGTAACCTCTTAAAGTCTGTTCTAAGTCTGTCCTTTGGTTTCTATAGCTACTAAGCTACTAAGTATTGTTCTTCCTTGCACATGGCCTTTTACACAAGGATAGGCATTCTCTACAATGTAATGCTTTTGGCAACGCTTAGGGGGTATTAGATAAGGGGCCAGGGGTAGGAGGTCTAACAGCATCTGAGATGAGTATTGAAAGCACATTTTTACCTTAGGAGTAGATGCACTCTCAGTTTTGTAAGGGACTTAGGAAATAATGTATAATAAAAACATTCAGAGAAAAGTGGAAAAATGAATGATAATGTAGAAGGAAAAACTTTTGGTAGTTTTCTAACTGATAGAAAAGCAATTGGGAGGGAGGAAGAAAAACATTCGTAAAGTCCTAAATTTCAAGGGTCTTTGAGATGTCATATTATCCAACTGATGCATCTCAGCCATTTGGAAAAAAGCAATCACCCCTTTGTGTGAAAAGCTCCAGGAAAGGTGATTGTGAAATCTCTGTTGGTGAGAGAGTCCAATTATGTCTCACTCTACAGATTAGAATTTTTCCCAGGAAGTTGCCAAGAGGCCCAGTTAATAATCAGTGATAGAAGTTCGTGGCTTTTTGCGAATAATTTCATACTTTTTCCAGACTTTCTTTAGTATTGAGTATACTCAGTGTGCCCTTGTAAAAGATGTAAAAAGGATAGAGCACCAGCCCTGGATTCAGGAGGACCTAAGTTCAAATCCGGCCTCGTGAACATAACACTTACTAGCTGTGTGACCCTGGGCAAGTCACTTAACTCCATTGCCTAGCCAAAAAAAAAAATTAATAAATAAATAAGTAAATAAAGATTGAAAAAGGAAATTCCTAAAGCAGAAAAACCAACCAACATAACTACATTCTGACAGTGTTAGCAGTATTCGATGCCCATGTGCCCCTACCTCTGCCATTCCCTTCTTTTTGTTTAGATCTAAATTCCTAAAATGTATAAACAGAACATTCCTCCTACCATTCAGAGACAGGGGTTATGGCATCACAGGGACCTGTGTTGTACAGGTTTTAAAGCAGACATATAGGATCCAGTGGAGGAGAAGAAAGACAGTATCAGAGGAAGAAGTGAACTAAAGGATTTTTTCTTCCTTAAAATACTGTTAAAAATCATTTTTCCCATTCTGCATCGTCTATCCATTTCCCTCATTAAAATCAGCCAAATACACTGATTATTCCAGAACATTTGTTATTTACATTATGTTATTATTGGAGGTAGTGAGGAGTGGAAGATGCATAATGACCTGCTTCCTTTCGTTCTATTTGCCTTTTGGCTGGTATCAAATTTGTAGATCCTTCAAAGATAAACTTTTCCATGTTGTATCTTTTTTTGAGAATGTGTACAAAGCTTTTAGTCTAACTAAAATTTTGTAATGCTATTTGTATCCTGCTGAGAACATTGCTTTTGTTTGCTTGCTTGCTTGCTTAGGGCCCAATGCCTCCATTTCCGATGGTCTTATTCCTTGGACAAGATTCTGCAAGGTAGGTTCTTCATCTGTTTGAGTATCTGTTTGAGTTGGTTAGAAAGATCATGGTCCTGCAGCTGAGCTTCTGTTTTTGTTCTTTGTTTCAGTCATCCACTTCCCCTTTGGAACTTTGCTTCCACCCAAGGAATCCTTAGGGGGGGAAAAATTAAATTTCTATGGAGTAACCCACATATTTGGTATTCTAATGTGAATCCCAAAAGGAAGCTTTCAGCTGAGTGATAATATCCTGTTACTTCCTTAAGATCTCTTCACTCCCCTTGAAAATCTCTCCAGAGAAAATTTTATTCAGTTCTGTATGAAGAGCCCTATGCTCTTCTCTGGCCAGAAGTTTGCTAGCACTGGGTAATCTCCTGAGTCTAATCATTTGGGAAAAGCCAGGAAGTTATGCTACAATGTTTTTTGCAGAGAAGGGTGGCTAATTATATTTCTCCAAAAATGACTTTAGTTTCCGTTTTTTTCACCAAAGAGAAGGAAGCAATTTGTTTTTACTTTGGGGAGTCTCTACTTGAATAGCTTTTCTCTGGTTTGGTGAGGAGGTAGAACCAGTGGAAAAGAAATAAGAAACTTGGTGTCTGAATACTGTTGAGAATAGATTTGCAGTTCCTGTTGATTTTGTCTTCAGACCAGGATGGATAAGATCCATCTCTGAGACGTATCTGGTTTTACATGTAAGAATTCTCTGGCTTTGTCAGCTATGCAGGGCAAGCTCGATTCAGATGTGGGTTTGAGAGTCCACCGTGAGAGGCAGCATATTGTCGGGAAGATGTATAGTCAAGAGGCCTGGGCTTCAATCCTAAATCAGATAACTTACTAGCTTTGTAGTCAATTAACTTTTCTGAGTCACAGATAATTCATCTGTAAAATGGAGACATGAATATTTGGTCTACTTACCTCATAGAGTGTTTGTGAGGAACGTGGTTTATAAAACTTTAAGTGTTACGCAAATGTGTTGTCATAATAATTGTTTTAGATTTTTCGGAAAAAATTTTCTAATGCATGGATTTGTCATTTCAGGAAAATATAAATGATAAAAATTTTTCTTTCTGGCTTTGGATCGAGGGCATCCTTGAACTCATTAAAAAGCATCTAATTTGTCTCTGGAATGATGGGTAAGGTTGACAGATGGTTGTTTTCTATGATGTATTTTGGATATATGACCTGCTGCTGCATACGTAGGGCATGACTAAGCTCTAGGTGCCATGTTTAATTATTCTTCTAGACTATTCTCAACATTGCCTCATCACTGAATTCTCTTCTTGAGGAACATACCTGTGGGCTTTTCCTTGAGGATTTTGTCATACTAGATGCTAGCCAATAAATTCAAATCAACAACTACTTATCAAGTACTTACTCTGTGCAAGGCCCTTTTTTAGGTCCTGGAGATACAAAGACGAAAATTAAATAGGACCTGCCCTCCAAAAGCTTACGTTCTCTTGGGGGAGATATACAAATGAGTGTTGTATCTAAATCAGAATAATAAAAGTAAAATGGAGGGGTGAGAGAACAGGAGCCATTGGCAGGGTTTGGTAAGACTTCTTTGAAGTGATGAGATCTTAGCTGAGTCTAGAGGAAAGATGAGGATGCTGAAAAACCTCAGAGAAGTAAGGAGTGGGCATATTCTAGACATGGAGGATGTTAGCTATGCAAATGCACTGAGACAGAAAGTGGAGTCCAGAGAATGGCTAGTGGTTAGCTTGCAGTCTGTATTCTGCAATGTAGAATTCACAAAGTTAGGTTATGCTTTACTCTCCAGACTTGGCCACCATACCTCAGCTGCCTTTTCTCTCAACTCCCTTCTCCCACTGGTGGGTCTTTCCCCAAACCTCCATTTTGAGGAAGGGCTCAGACCAGGCAGCCCCCATTAGAGGAGAAGCAGCTAGATATTGCTCGTATTTTTATCTCCAGTATTTAGTACAGTGCCTGGCACATAGGAAGGGCTTGATAAATGCTTCTTGACTTGACTTGTCTTGATTTAACATTCTTCTCTCCTAGAGTTCTTTCTAGGTGTCTGACCACTTGTTCTTTGTCTCCTTTGCTGGATTCTCTCCTAGATCATGACCTCTAAACAAGATGTCCCTTGGGATTCTGCCCTGGGCCCTCTTCTCTTCTTCATCTTTACTACTCACTTGGTGAAATCAGTTCCCGTGGATTTAGTGACCACCTCTGTGCAGACAATTCTAAGATCTACCTATCCTGCTCCAGATTTTGCTGACCTCCAGTCTCACATATCCAATTGCCTTTCAGACATCTTGAACGGCATGTCCAATTTTAAATTCAACATGTCCAAGATAGAAATCCCCCACTCCCACCCCCACATCTCTTCCTTATTACTGTAAAAGGCAACACCATCCTCCCATTCCAGTCACCTTTAAACCTAGGACTCATCCTAGCCTCCTCACTATCTTTTAACCTCCCCTCCCCCAATCCAATATGTTGCCAAGGTCTGTCAATTTTACCTCTTCAACATCTCTTAAATATACTGCCTTCTCTCCTCTGATAATGCCACCATTCTAGTGTGGGCCCTCATCACCTCACGTCTATACTTTTGCAGTAGCGTGCTGGTGAGTCTCAAGTCTTTCTGAACTCTAATACATCCTCCATTCAGCCTCCAAAGTCATTTTTTTAAAGCATAGATCTGACCATGTCTCTCTCTCTCTCTCTCTCTCTCTCTCTCTCTCTCTCTCTCTCTCTCTCTCTCTCTCTCTCTCACACACACACACCACACACCACACACACCACACACACACACACCCCTTACTCAATAAACTCCAGTTGCTTCTCATCATTTGTAAGATGAAATACAAAATTATCTGGTTGGCATTCAGAGCCCTTCCTAACCTTGCCGCCTTTTACCATGCCAATCTTCTTACACCTCACTCCATGACACATACTCGTCACTCCAATGACACTGGCCTCCTGGCTGTTCCACAAACAAAATTCTCCATTTCTCGGATCCTGGCATTTTTTCTCTCTGTTCCTCATGACTAGAATGTTTTCCTTCTTCATCTGTGCCTCCTGGCTTCCCTGACTTCCCTCAAGTCCCATCTAAAATCCCACTTTCTACAGGAAGCCTTCCCCAACTCCTCATAATTCCAGTGCCTTCCCTCTTTTAATTACTTTCTCTTTATCCTTTATGTAGCTCGTTTGTACATATTTGTTTGCCTGCTGTCTCCTTCATTAGATTGTAAGCTCCCTGAGAGCAGGGACTCTCTTTTGTCTCTTTTTGTATCCCCAGTGCTTAGTACAGTGCCTGGCACATAGTAGGCGCTTAATAAATGTTTTGGGATTGACTGATTTTTAGGGGAAATGAAATTAAGCTGGAAGGTAGCTAGAAGCTAGATTGTAGAGGGTTTAAATGCCCAGAGGAAGAATCCTACTTTACCTTTGAGGCAGTGGGAAGCAACGTAGGTTTGGGAACAGTGACTAAAATATGCCTTTTTGTCCCTTCTTCACAGATGTAGCTTTACATGAATTTGACAACTAAGAAAAAAAAAAGCTGATGATATTCATAATAAATAAGGAACAATAAAACACTTCCAATATATCCAGGATTGTTTCTAGTTAGCTTTCTAAATTTACATTAAATTTCATAGATGAATACTTAGTGGAAAATGTTTGGCCCCAAATTAAAGATATTACTTTTTGCCAAAATGTTCTTGGCACTAGACCACTAGGGCAAAACCTTGCATCTTGACAGACACTGGGGGAAAATCCACTTATTTGGGAAAGCATGAAGCATCACCCCTATGACACCATCCCAAGGGTATTCCATAGGATGGCACCAGAAGGGGAAGTAAACTCTTATAAAAGTAAAGACTTTCACCTTGAAACAGGCTACCAGCTCAGGAAAGTATGTTTGCTGAACTGGGTGTCCCGTCATAAAACATACTTAAGAAATCTAGACAATCTGCTACTTATAAAATTATGCTGAAATAATAAGACCTAACAGAAATTTAATTCAGTCGGTAATAGGAGGCAGTTAGTACAGTAGAGAGGATGCTGACCCTGAAGCTAAGAAGACCCTAGTTCGAATCTGGCCTTAGATGTTAAGTAGCTATGTGACCTTAGGCAAGTCACTTAATCTTTGTCTACCTCAGTCTCCTCATCTGTAAAGTGGAGATAATAATAGCACCTACCTCCCTGGAGTTGTTCAGAGGATCAGATCAGATAGCATAGTTAGGGCTCCCTTAGCTGTTATTATAGTTTTAAAGAGACTCCTATGGCAGAGGTGTCAAACATGTGGCCACCAGCCCACAATACTTCCCAGTGCTGCCCTAACTAGATCCAAATGTAATTGGGAAATATTTAACAAAATAAATAAAAATGCAAGTAAACATAGATATAATTACTTTTAAAAAAATCAACATATGGTGCTTATGGATTAGTGCCCCTTCCCCCAATTTGAGGCAGCTAAGTGGTGCAATGGATAGGGTGCTGGGCCTGAAGTCAGGAAGACTTGTCTTCGTGAGTTCAAATCCAGTTTCAGACACTTGACCCTGGGCAAATCACTTAACCCTGTTTGCCTCAATTTCCTCATCCGTCAAATGAGCTGGAGAAGGAAAGAGAAAACCACTCCAGTATCCTGGCCAAGAAAATCCCAAATACGGTCATGGAGGGTCAGACACAACTGAAAAATAACTAAGCAAAGCAAAGCAAAATTTGTATTTGAATGGCACTGTGTTCTACGTGGATAACCACTGTCTTGGATGAATGAGGGTTTGCATGCCTTGCCGGGGTCACCTAACCATTATCCATCAGAAGCAGAATAATCCAAGTCTTTCTGATTTACAACTTCATTCTCTTCACTAGATCATGCTGCTTCTTTCCAGAGTTCCTATATTATCCTTAATAACGTGACAACCTTTATGGTATCATTAATTTCTACATTTTCATAAGCCCCTTTTAGATGACCATTTTCTTTCTTAGTGTATCATCACATAAAAGTAAAAAATCTCTATTAAACCAAAAGATAGCTTCTCATAAATTCTCTTTGCACATACAGGTCTATAATGGGCTTTATAAGCAAGGAGCAGGAACGGGCATTATTGAAAGATCAACAACCTGGGACATTTCTGCTGAGATTCAGCGAAAGCAGTCGGGAAGGAGCGATCACTTTCACTTGGGTAGAGAGATTACAGAATGGTAGGTCTGATGTTGTGTAGACAAAATTTGGTCACATGACCTGGTATAGTTAGGCTATGGAAAATGGAAAATTGTCATTAGAAAATCTCTTGCCAGCCGCTGTTTAAGTGAATTCTCTTTTTGTAATAATATACTAAAATCAAAACAGGAGATGCTAAACATATGGAAATCTGTCTTCCTGATAGGCTTTTAAATAGATCATCCAAACAGTTACGTCAGTTACTCTTTGAAGTGATATTAAAATCAGTTACTGAAATTGATAGACGTAAGGACTATTAAAAGAGTCAAATGTTTATTTCCTGGTTTTGCAATAATATGTAACAGGTTGAACATCAACCTTTATTTACATATATTATTTGCAATTAATTGGTGGAAGGAAAAATTTTTCTGTGGGCAAAGAGATAAAATTCCATGCTTCCTTAGGGTAATATTCAGTAGATTATAAATGAATAGCCACTGGGATGTGATGAGACCACCTAAAAACCTAATTCAGTTTTGAGTCTTAAGATTTTTAAACGTATTCAGATATAAGCTTAGTTTTGTAAATAGAAGGTTTGTCAAAGGTATAGGTAAGGAAGAAAACCAAGAAAACCCCAAATGGAGTCATAAGGAGTCAAACATGACAGAAATGACTGAACAACAACAGGTTAGGAAGTGATCAATGATATGAATTGTTGTTTGTTAATAATATATTAATTAGAAGAGGGGAAGCTTGGCAGCAGTGTGAGTGGGCAGAATAATCAGTCATAGGGTGCCAAGTTAAAGGGTACCAAGAAACTTCCCCTTTAAATCTCACAAATATTTACCATACTGTACTCTCAAATTTCACCATTAGAAATTCATTCCAGGGGCAGTTAGATGACACAGTGAATAGAGCACTGGCCCCTGGAGTCACGAGTACCTGAGTTCAAATTTGGCCTCAGACCAAACACTTGACACTTACTAGCTGTGTGACCCTGGGCAAGTCACTTAACCCCAACTGCCTAAAAAAAAAATTCATTCCTTTTATTCTTAAAGTTTTTCCAATTATCAGGAGTTCCTTGTTAAGATATTATTACTCTTGTTAGTAGGGATTACTTTAACAGGTCTCATGAGACCTACAAGAAGACACAGAACCAAGCTCCTGAGAAGCTAGTTGTTATTGTTTGCCCTTCATTCTTGAAGAGGACCATGGCATCAGAAAGGTGATGACTTGCAAGTGAATTGGATGTAAGTGAAGCAGGGCTGTGCAAAGTCATCTGCCTCACTTTCTCCTCCACAGCCATCGGGGTCCAGTGGCAAGATATAGATCAGAACAACTGGAGGTGGCCTTGGATGTAGTGGGAGGCCTTGGTCTTTTTTAGCTAAGGTCTTTCCCAGGTCTCAGTTTGTCTGAGGCAATGGGAAGGAAGGAAGGAAAAAAGGAAAAAAGGAAGGAAGGAAGGAAGGAAGGAAGGAAGGAAGGAAGGAAGGAAGGAAGGAAGGAAGGAAGGAAGGAAGGAAGGAAGGAAGGAAGGAAGGAAGGAAGGAAGGAAGGAAGGAAAAGAGGAAGTGAGGGAGGGCTGTGAAAAGGTAGTAAGAGAGGGCAGAAGGAAAGCAAAGACATACTTCTTAACAATCTGTCCTGGGGCTGGTGCTTGCTTCTCAAGAACTGTGGGGATAGGGAGGAGGAAAAAAAAATGCCCCTGAGAAATCTTTTAGGACTGAAAAGATTAGTGACAGAGACTTGTCTTTATATCCAACAGCTTGGTTTCTCTGAAGAACCCATATCTAATCTCTACAAGGTTTTGTTTTGTTTTGTTTTTATTATGAAATTCAGAAAGCAATTTCTAGAGTTATTTTCCAGCCTAGGAAAGGCACTATTCCAAAATAATACTTTGGAATTTAATTTTAGGGAACATTGTAAATGCAGTCTAAGAATGGACACTAGATTTCCTTGTTTTTACAAGATGCACATGAAAAAGCTCCAGTTTTTAAACAGGTAAAGGCTAGTGAGAAAGATACTAAATTGTACATAGATTGCTGTTGTTCAGTAGTGTCTGACTCTTCACGACCCCATTTTGGAGGTTTTCTTGGCAGAGATAGAGTGCTTTGCCATTTCCTTCTCCAGCTCATTTTACAGATGAGTAAACTGAGGCAAATAAGATCAAGTAACTTGCCCAGGGTCACATAGCTATAGTAAGTATCTGAGGCTGGATTTGAACTCAGGTCTTCCTGACTCTAGGCCCAGTGTTCTATCCACCAAGCCACCTAGCTACCCCAAATTGTATACAGATATGTATTTAAAAGAGTGCATTTTTTGTATAATCATTAATATATTTAGATTAATAATTTTTTTAAAAAACAGCTTCACAAATACAAGCTAGTAGAGATATGGTTAAAAGATAGCCATAAATCTGAAAAAGATCTGAGGGTTTTAGTGAACTACAAGTGTATTATGAGTTGACAGGGTAATGTAACAATGAAAATAAAAAGGTAATGTGATCTTGGGCTTAGGTAACTGTGATGGTAGAGGGCCATATGGGGATCAATTGAAGGAACTGGTGATGGTTAGTTAAGAGAAGACTTTGAGGGGGAAAGGAGAAAGGTCAGAGAAGTAATATTAGAAAGGCTGTTTGTTATTCATGTTGTGAGTCAGCTGTGTGATACAGTGGATAGAGTGCTGGGGCCTGGAGTTAGGAGGACTCATCTTCCTGAGTTTAAATCTGGCCTCAGACACTGACTAGCTTTGTGGCCCTTGCTGTCACTTAAATCAGTTTCCTCATCTGTAAAATGAGCTAGAGAAGGAAATGGCAAACCACACCAGTTTCTTTGCCAAGTAAACCTCGAATACGGTCACAAAGAGTCTGAAAGGACTGAACAACAATGTTCGTGTTGCTGTGAAGCAAATTTAGGATAATCCTATCAATTAGAGCCATCCCAAAGTGGCATAGGCTGCCTCAGAAGGTTCCCTTTCACTATTACACCTTCCTTGTTGGGTATGTTTTAGAGCAGCTGTGTCAAATTCTTTGGCTATATTCCCTGCCTTCCAGTGTAACCTGAATTTCTCAATGCATCCTAAACCAGATTAAAAATAGTTGGGAAATGTTTAACAAAATAAGTAAAAATACAACATAGATAATGTTAATTTGTGGTTTTCTAAGTCAATATGCAGCCCACAAGGATCTATTTGAGCATGGCACCACTGTTCTAGAGGGAATTCTTATTCATTTATATATTGGATTAGATGGCTACAGGAGTTTTTTAGATCCTATAACTCATATCTTCCTTCCTTCCTTCCTTCCTTTCTTCTTTTCTTCTTTTTTTTAAAGAGCCCGTGTTTCATGCAGTTGAACCATACACGAAAAAAGAACTCTCTGCTGTTACTTTTCCTGATATCATTCGGAACTATAAAGTCATGGCTGCTGAGAATATCCCTGAAAATCCTCTGAAGTTTCTATACCCAAACATTGATAAAGACCATGCTTTTGGGAAATACTACTCTAGGCCAAAGGAAGGTGAGTGGGGAGAATCATTGTTGAACCTCTGGTAGTCCCTGTATTAAAGAATTTGTCCACTCCTGTTGAGGTGTAGATGCTAGGGCTGCTGGGACCCCAAAATCACAATACGCAGGTCCTATATGGGTGAATTCAACCCAAGTCTTCTTTCAGCCACAGACAAGATTTATTGCAGGTGAACCATACAGGCCAGACTCTTAAGGAGTCAAAACATTAGTGACACTCATAAGGACAAGCAGGCATGAGAAAGTCTCAGCATTTAAATGGGTGCTAGGGTGGATCTTATATACAGCCAAGTAATTTGGGGTGACTGGAGTAGGGGTCAGGAGGAGGATCCTGAAGCTGGGGTGACTGGGGGAGGAGTTTAAGGAGAATCCCATGGGAGTGTCTGGGAGGTTGAATGGGGTGCTAGGCTTTATTAGGGTAACAAAGAACTGGAAGATAGGGAAGGAGGAGGTTGAATGGGGTCTGGATAAGACCCAGATGAGAAATATAACTCAGGGCTATAGAGGACTAGGCTTCATTAGGTAATCAAAGGGAGATTGGGCCTAGAATAAGGAAGAGCCTGTAGATCAGAATAAGAATAAGAGATAAGGAAAGGCCAGTTGAGTGAGACTTGAGACTTCTTTGACCAGGTAAGTGAGTTAAAAGAAAGTTTAAGGGTTTTCTGGGGCCCGCAGACAAATGGGACCCAAATTCTTTTTGGGGTAAGGGGCAAAGGTCTCAGCTTGGGCCCACTACATAAATCTGAGTGTACACGACTTTCATTCCCCTTAGAGATATATGTGACAGCCCACTTGTACCCCACAAATTGGGTATGTGACAGGGGGCTACACAGGTTAAACTTGACAACCTTCATGATCGGAAGCTGCCCTCCCTCTCAGACCCCACACCAAGAAACTATAACAGCCTCATGGACTTTGAGCCCCTTTAGAATCCATATCTTAAGTGGATTGTAAACTTGATATCCATACAATACTAGCCTGTCCCCTTTTAACCTATCAGAATTGACTTCTCTTGTTACCAAAGTTTGTCTTTAAAAGTTTAAGGTAGCCTGAGCTCCCCCAAGGTCCATACAATGCCTATGCTTTGTATGAAAAGATAAACTGCTTTTTGCTATATTTTTTTTTCCTGAGCCTGCGTAATTTATTAGGGTGAAATCCCAACAAAGATTTTTCCTTTCAACACATGTACATATTGAAATGCAGATAGCTTGAGTGAAGATTAGTTTAAATGTCAGCTGAGCTCAAGCCCCCCCTCAGAAATAAAATGTAGGACAGGTGCCCCTGGAGGTGGGGCAATGAGAGATCAGAAACCATCAGAATCAGAAGGGACTTCAGAAGCCAATTAAACCAGCCAGGACATGACCATGAGTCTTCCCTAGAACATCCTCCCAAAGTTGAGTTCAAATCTGGTCTCAGAATAGACATTTGTTACTTGCTAGCTGTGTGACCCTGGGCAAGTCTAGGAAAAAAAAAACACTAAAAAAAAAAAAAGAATGGAAAGATAATAAAGAGGTGAAAAAGCCTTTAGTAGAAATGTATTCTCTTCCAATTGGTGAATTCTTTCTGTCAAAACTCATGATGGAAATACTCTAGAGAAATATCTGCACTAGTTTGATTTTAATAACAATGCAATGTTGGAAAGCTAGGAAAAGGGCAAGAGTTTTAAAAAGCAAGATTCCATTTTCATCTTTATAAACATAGAAATCATCACCCAAATCCCCACTTAGGACATTTATCTGTAGATCCTGGTTTTTCCATTGGAGGCTTGACAGTGGATTGATTGAATATAGCAGGTTTCCCAAAGATTATGAGAGCACATTGCAGTTTGAAATGAGAGCTGATGCATTTAAGGAGAAAGAGTAAATTTCTCCTTTCTTTGGGGCATGTCACCACAGTCCATTTCTACTCATTTGTTTTTTTAGCTCTGTAATAATAATAACTAGCATTTATATAGCACTTTAAGGTTTGCAAAGCACTTTACAAATATCTCATTTAGTCCTCACAACAACCCTGGAAGGTAGGCGTTATCATCTCCAATTCACGGATGGAGAAACTGAGGCTAAGCAACTTCCTCAGCGTCATGGAGCTAGTGAGTGCCTGAGATTAAATTTGAATTTAGGTCTTCTGACTCCAGGCCCAGCCCTCCATCCATTGGGCCACCTCACTGCCCTGATAATAATGAATGGGAGATTTTTTTGGCCAGGACCTACAATTTCACTGAGGAAGGAAACTCCAATTGAGGAAACTTTCTACCACAGTTCTTCAAATCATAGTCTACAGTTGACTAGAGCAGACGTGTTAGGGAAGGCGGGGCTGGCCCACAGCACTCCAAGTACACCTGAACCAGATTAAAATATAAATAGGAAATATTTAACAAAATAAGTAAAAATACAATAAAACATAGATGTTAATATGTAGTCTTCTAAGTCAATTTATAGGTGGCAGGGTTCCTTACATATGGTTTGATGTCTCCCCATTCTATTTGAGTTTGACATAACAACTGTAGGGCACTCCTCCCCTCCCCATTTCACCAATGTGAATTAATTCACATAGATGTGAAAATTAATTCCACCTGAGGTCCCACAGTTGAAATGATTCGCTCAAGATCCCACAGCTAGTTAGTGGCCATGCTAGGACTAGGACCCAAGTCTCCTGAGTCCCAATCAGTCCAGTGTTCTTTCCAATTGTGGCAATAAGAAAAGTTCCAAGAGACCGAGTTTCTGGGTAAATTAAAATCAGTTTTATTGATTATGTCTAGAAAGCAGTCAACAAAAACAGGCTTGTAGTAACTAAAGAGACCAAACCTACAATTGTTGAACCTTCAATATTTATGAAGTCTGTGGAAAAGGGGTGCACCTGAGGGTGTAAAATGAACTCTTGATTGGTCAACAAGTAATAAGAGAGAATGAATGTTATAATGGCAGGTGGTCTATATTAAAATGAGGGTCTTTGGGGTACGAGATTTAGATTACCTACTTGTATCACCCACATCTTGATCAAAGAGACATCAATTTCCATATCACCTGTATGACTCAAGGGATTTCCCCAGGAATGAACCCATTAGCCTAAACTTAGAATTTCTTTTACTGTCTTTGATTAGATCTCAGCCATCCTGACTTGGGTGTATCTTTTAGAAAGATTTCCCACACTGATTGATTTCTGGATGAGGAAGTAGAAAAGGGGATCCTAATGCAATAATTAATAGCAGAGAGAAATAATCGTTTCTCTACAACATATCTGCTGTTTACTTATCTTAGAATTTTCAGTGAAGAAAAGTCTTATTTTGCAGCATGCTTATAAGATCATTAATTTTTTATTGGTAAAGATCTCAAAGTAGGCAGATTAGTTTAAAATGAAGTTTCCCCACTGTCTGCAAGGCAGAGGTCATCTCCCTTTCTTGAGTCTTCCAGCTCCTTGCAAGAGTTCAGCTCTTCCCAATATCAGCATGGCCGCAGTCCTGAATGCTCCTCCTTCATCTCTCCAGTGGACCCTGGCCCCTTTACCTTAATCTGCTGTCTGATTTAAGTTGACAAAAGCAATGGGGGTGGGAGTGTCATTGGTTCTTAAGTTCTTTGATCATCTAAGAAACAAGTTTAATTTTTTTTAACCACTGGATGAAGTACATGAACATTGGCTAACCAGATGTGCATTTGGTTTGTTTGCTTTCCAGCACCAGAGCCAATGGAAATTGATGGCCCCAAAGGGACTGGATACATCAAGACTGAACTAATTTCTGTATCTGAAGTGTAAGTGAACAGAGAAGAGTGCCCTTTTTAGAACCCTCAGTCTATTTCCATTCCTGGGAGGATGGGTGGACCTCAGAGATGCTTGTAATTGTTACTCTGCTGGTAGTCTGGGCAAGATGGAATGAGAAGATGCTAATTAGGAGTTCTGTGAACCCAACCATGGTGTAACCTCTAAGCCAGTTCTGTTTTTTTTTTTCCATCAAAGCTATGTGAAAGCTCTCCACGTGCCAGAAACATTGATGTTTTGAAACAAGTGTAAATAAAATGAACAAAAATTGATCAGAGTGGGAAAGTAGTTCTTTTCAAACTAGAGCAGGCCAAAGTTGCAACTGAAATACATTTTTTTCCTCTTGCTTTTTAGTCTTTGTCTCATTTTGTAAACAGTAAAAAAAAAAAAAAACAAAAACAAAAAAAAGTAAACCCAGAACTTTTGGAAATGTCATTGTCAGTTATTTGCCCTCCTGCATTGTCTTGGGGTGAATGAATGGATCTAGCCATCATGTTAAAAAAAAAAAAGAAACCCTCCAAGCAGCTCAAGGTGGGATGAGGGAGTCCCCAGACATGGTGCTCCTCTGGGTAGGCATTGTACTTCCAGGGCAACACAAGTAAGTGCATGTGGCCATGGTTAGACTTCCTAAGGACCATTGGGTGCCCAGTGGGCCAACTGATACTCACTCCATGTAGAGGGGCTGGAATGGGTGGGGAACCAATACTCCCAGATGGTTAAGACTTTTTCAAAAATATTTGACAAGTCTGTTTATTTCCTAGAGACGACCCATATGGTAGAGCAGGGGTTCTTAACCTTTTTGGTGTCATGGACCCTTTTGGCAGTCTGGTGCAGCCTATGGACGCCTCCTCTGAAGAATGTTTTTAAATGCAACAAATAAAATGCATAGGATTACAAAGGAAACCAGTTATACCGAGATATAGTTATCAAAATATTTTACCAAAAAAAACAAATTCATGGACCCCAGGTTAAGAACCCCTATTGAGAGTGATGAGGTAAGGGGTGAAATGTCAGTTCTCCTCTTAAATTTTAAGTGTGGTTACATTTTTCCCTTTCATTTCTCTCCTATTTTAGTCACCCCTCCAGACTTCAGAGCACAGAAAACCTTCTGCCGATGTCTCCTGAGGAGTTTGATGAGGTTTCTCGGATAATGGGCCATGTAGAACTCAGCAATGTGGTATGTACATCTACCAGAAAGAATGTCCTCAGGTCACAGAAACTGCTTCACTTTCTGAGGCAGGGAGTTAAGCTAAATGAGCACATGCTGCTTTTCAGAGTCTCTGAACAGAGTTTTGGGCATCATTTAAGGAGGTTTGTGTTTTTTTTTAAGGCCATCCAAGGACAAGTAACTGGCAGTTATGCTTTAAAAGGCTACATTTTTGTCCAGGAATTTTGGATGTTTTAAGAGAAGTTTTCACAAAAGAGCCAGACTTGGGATATTTCAACCACCAACCACAGTCCTTTTCCATATGCCCTGTGGGGGTTTCAGATATATGAAGTTCTAAACACTCCTGGAAGAAAATATGACCACTGATGGAATTCTTTTAGAAGGGTACCTGGTGATTTTTTGGTTTGGTATTATAATCTGTTATCCTGTTACGGACACTGCTATGCAGATTTCAGCATTCCCTGTATCTGCCTGTGTAGACACCTGCTTGGCAGGGAGTTAATTGGGAGCAGTAAGGGGGATATGGTGGTTGGTCACTGGACATCACCCAAAAGGATCATTCTGTCTTTAGAAAAATATTTCCTGAGTGTACATCAGGTGGCAGTACTGAGCCAGGGCAAAGACTTCTGTCAGCTTTTGGGACACAGCCCTTTCCTCTCAGGGTTTTAGGGATTTTTGCTGATACTGTTTGGTTTTAAGCTAATTCATACATGAATCTGTCTTAGAATCATGTGTTGTGAATTTTGATAGGCTAGACATCCCTGTTAAAATGTAATGGCATAAACTGGACCCCTCCATGTGTCATTTGTACCCATTAGTGCCTAACTCTTTCACGGTATATTCATATATTTCAATGTATGTGTGAGTAAGTGAAACATATTTGTGGGCAAAGTGTTTTATGTCAGTTTAAATTTTCAAGGTCCCTGCTTCTCAAGGTTTCTGTTTTCTTAAGGGTAGCTAGGTGACATAGTGGATAGAGTGCTGAGCCTGGAGTCAGGAAGAATTATCTCCTGAGTTCAAACTGGCTTCAGACATGTATTATCTGTATAACCCTGGGCAAGTCAGTTAACCCTGTTTGCCTCAGTTTCCTCATCTGTCAAATGAGCTGGAGAAGGAAAAGGCAAACCACTCCAGTATGTCTGCCAAGGAAACCCCAAACGGGGTCACAAAGAGTCAGACACAACTGAACAACAACAAATTTTCTCACCTTTCTGAACTAGGTGATTCTATTCCAAGAACGTGTTATCCAGCATTTTCCTTGACTGACTTTGAAGCTAACCACAAAATCACTTGTGGCACTTTGGAAAAAAAAAAAAAGGCAATGTATTCAACTTGCTACCTGTTCTGTAACAGTACAAATACATGCCGTAACATTGAACGAAAAGGTATAAAAGGCCCTCAGTGTGTGCTCCAAAATGCCTCATTTGCTTATAGAAGCACCTGCTCTTTTAGCTAAGTTACCCAAACTTTCCAAGACCATTAGAGATGCCTTGAAAAATTCTGAAAATTAAAGCAGGTTTGGACAACCACGCATAAGTAGCATGATTGGTTTTGCGACTCTCCATATGTTGGCTATTGTTAAGAAATATCATGCCAATCTACGTTAGCCTCTCTTGTACCCTCAGGTATTTGGGATTTGGTCAACTAAAGACTTAAAGGAGCAATTTGTATTGAGTCAAATATGCTCTTTCACAGGTTCTAGAATTTTTAATTCCTAATTTCCACAAAAGTGATGTAGGCATCCAAAAGTAGTGCCAGGCCTGGCATCTGGAAATTATTGCTCAAGTCTAAGCTTTGCCACCGACTCTGTGACCTTAAGGAAATGTTGTTCTTTCTACTCTGTTAAAATTGGTTTTAAAATATGGTGGCCTCATAGAGAGAGTCCTAGGCTTCGAGCTGGGAAGACGTCAGTTGGAATTCTATCTTACATACTCAATAGCTATGTCACTCTGGCCAAGTCACCTAAATTCTCTCAGCTTCCTATTCCCCATTGTGTAAAACTCTTTGTAAATTTTAAAGCACTATATAAATGCTAATTATTATTACTATTGTTATCTTCCTGCTCTAAAAGGATATTATGAGGCTAGAACTGAAATAAATTACAAACCATATTAGTTCTATTATCAGGTGCTAATTAGAGCTGTACATATCCATGTCCATCAGATTTTAGGCATGTAGAATAAAGCCTAAAACAAACCCAAACATAAACTGAAAGAGTATGAGATTGAGCTGCAGATGTTGAGTGGATGC
The DNA here is from genome assembly GCF_003287225.1 of Phascolarctos cinereus. Taxonomy (NCBI): domain Eukaryota; kingdom Metazoa; phylum Chordata; class Mammalia; order Diprotodontia; family Phascolarctidae; genus Phascolarctos; species Phascolarctos cinereus. The sequence continues at coordinate 193,684,145 of NW_027556098.1, forward strand.
TTATACTACCAGAGAGAAATTGGTAAGGAAGCATAATAAAAGGGATTGGCCTCTTCCCCTCCCCACACAAGCAAATTACTGCTTTGCTCATTCCTATTCCTACACAGGGTATGAAGTGGGAAAAAATAAAGTATATAAAGTAAAAGGCCATTTTCTCTGCCTCTTTAAGCTAAGGGAATGACCTGAGGTCACCCAAGTTTCAAGGATGCGGGTCTCCACTGGGGCTGGCCCAGAGGTTGCTGGAGCTGACAGTACAGACACCCAAAAATTCTGAGAATGGCACCAAAATCTTCCGTCTAGACTCAGTCTTGGGGACATAACACATACAGGATGGTTTAATTTAGGGGTGGGGAACCTTCGGCTTCGAGACCACATGCGGCCCTCTAGGTCCTCAAGTGAGTCCATTTGACTCAGTCTGAGTCTGGCACACTTGAGGACCTAGAGGGCCACATGTGGCCTCAAGGCTGCAGGTTCCCCACCCCAAGTAGAGTATGGACAGTTCTCAAACTTTTTGGTCTTAGACTCCTTTATTCTCTTAAAATTAATCAGAATCCCTTCCTCTTCCTAGAACTCCTTTTTATCTGTCTTATATGTATCAATACTTACATATTAAAAATTAAAATGTCTTTGCATTATTATGAAAATAGTTTTGACCTCATAGACCTCCGCCCCCCACAAAGAGTCTCAGTGACTCTCAAACCGCACTTTGAGAACCACTGCTCTAAGACAAGGACTGAACTGGATACCCTGGACTGGATCAAAACCAGCCCTAGGATCCTTTGTATTAGAATAATCCCAAGATCAGGACTGCACTTTGAGGAATGCTTAGGACTGGAGTCCAGATCTGTACCCTGGGGGAATAACCTTGTCAGGCTTTGAATGGAAGATAATACTGCTTGGGATAACAGATTACTGAATTAGGATTGTCATGTAGGCGAGCAACTAGACAGAAAAATGACAACAACATTTACACAATACTGCAAGGTTTGCAAAATAACTTCCTTACAATTGGAATGTCTTTGAGGACAAGACAGTTCCGACACCCCCCCTCCCGTGTGTGTGTGTGTGTGTGTGTGTGTGTGTGTGTGTGTGTGTGTGTGTATGTATCTCCAGTGTCATTCTAGTGCACAGTGGACACTCAATAAATGTATGTTGAATTGAATTAAATTGAATAACCCTACAATGCTGATAGTTCACATAATATTATCCCTGTTTGATGGTGAGGAAGCATGGTATGGTGGATATAGATCTAGTCTTGGGGCCAGAAAGACCTTGGTTCAAGTTATGTCTTTGCCACATATTGGCTGTGGTCTTGTCATTTAACTTCAGAGTGCCCTAGGCAACTCTCTCAGACTCCAAACTGCAGAGAAGGTGCCAGTCTGCATTGGTAGAGAAAGTTCCCTACACCAATGAAATCCTAGGTCCAGTTGTTGTGGTTGTTTAAAATGGATAAAGAAATGAGGCTCTGAGAATAAAGTGCAGTACCCACGATCACATAACTAGTAAGTGTCTAAGGAGAAATTTAAACTTAGCCTCTTGATTCTGGATCCAGCACTCACTCTATCCACTATGAAAGACTGTAAGAAGAAGGAAGTGGCATCTTAGCGTGATTGGAGTCTCAGAAAGGGGAGGGTAAAGTGCCCTTTCCCCTCAAACACACCCTAGCTTAGTAATTATCCCTTTGGGATTTAGCAGGAAAATTCATCCTTTTCCTTTTGCTCTAGAGTTGGACAGTTCAGCATTTCTTCACCCTGGGTTTTGCATTGAGCAGAAGATTTGTACAATGGAAAGGGAAAAAAATGCTTAATACTGTCTGGATAAATTCAAAGAACTAAGCCAGCGAGCTGCAGGGTGAAAATCCATCAGCTTATGGGCTTATGGGAAATAAAAGGGAAGGGCTTACTGTGGTAGCTAGGATGGTCCCGGGTTGCATGTAGAATGGTTTCCCTAGTCCCTGTTTGAAGTGACAGGTTCTGCTTGTTGCTTTCTCTCCTCTAGAGGGTGGGCAAGTCAGGTTAAATGTGTGATCCTGCCTTTAGATTCACATAACAAAGTTAATGACATTTTCTCTCTTTACAGATGAATGCAACCCTATAATATGTGAATTTCATTCATCTCTTCCGAACCAGACCTATCTGCCCATCATTGGCTCACTCCAGCCATTCTACTCCTCCACAGCCTCGGTTTTTAAAGAAAAGAAAGTCATATTAATAAGTTTGCTTCCAAGTGAATGTTTTCTTATCTCAAAAACACCTGTTTTACTCTGAAGGTCTGCGCCAGCCTCACTGAAGGTAAAGCTGACATGCATATGCATTAGATATGGAGCAAAGGTAGGAGTCTTTTTAAGGGAACTTAACACAGTGCTGTGCACATAGTGGGTGCCTAGTAAAGATTTGGTTGAAATAATAGGTCAAAATATTTATAGAGGGAATTTTTCGTGTGGGAATGATGATTTTCTACATAGAAAAAAAAAGTTTTATTTTAATGGTTAAAAGACAATTTCCATGTTGTCAGTATAGTAGATCTGTCCCTCTCCCTCCTCCTTCCACACTCAATGTTGCCAGACATAGGCATCTCACATAGTAGAAACTCAATTTTGGACATTTCTCCCAACCCCCAAACTTCCACTGAAAAAGAGTGTCATCAATTGTATAAGGTTTGCCAGACCAGCCATTTAAAAAGAACAGAATAAATGAATATTTATTGGTGGAACTGGCTGCTCATTTGGGTTAAAGTTAATGAAAAGCTGCTGGCTAATGTCCACAGAGGCCAAATACATGTAGTAAATTCACAAATAGTATTTCTGTTAATCTATCGCCTTACAAAGCTCTTTAAAAGCTTCTATCTTAATTAAGGTTGTCAGAAATGAATATGTTTTTGCATTTCTAATCAGGTAACTAAAGCTCAACAAATGCTTTAATACATCAGCACTCATAGACAGGGCCAGAGGTGTGGTTTACACAAGTAATTAACACTGACTAAAAATGTAGATATGAACAAATTGAGAAATTGGTTAGGCAGTAGCTAGCTTTGACCTTTCAGCCATCAGATGTAAATTTTACTTTTCATGTGCAAAGACAAATTAGGGACCTAAAAGTGACAGTATCTGAATGGGAACAATATGCAGAAATTGACTAATATTGAAATTCACAATCTTATCTGTAACAGACAAAATGTTTGCTTTTCAATGAAAACAGCACAAATGTTAATTTTATTTTACTTTTTAAGTGAAAATGTTAGATTAGCACTTTGTTTTCATTGTCTTCTGCCTTCTCTAACATTGAAATGAAAAGCTATGATATGGGGGAGGGAGGAAGGAAGAGAATCAATAGGTTTTTACCTTTGTGAAAGTTACCTGAAAGAAAATGCATCTACTTGACCTATTTAACTGTATCTCATTGTTTCTACCATCATTACAACTGTATTTCTTGTACTTGTCAATATTTCTTTAAATCAACTTTAAAACAATCACAAATGGATGCTAAAGTATTTCTGTTGAATTAGGATGCTTGGTGCTTTGCTGTCCTCAGTTAAATCACTGCTTTTGTTCTAACTCAAATGTCTCTGTTGTGTCCTAAAGTTTGCAAAACGCTATTCTTACAACCAACCACCCTCACAGTTATAGCTCTAGCCCTACACAAGTTGTTCAAAATAAGACATCACAGATCAGAAAGTGGTTTGGGTGTTTCTTACCAGAAACATGAACGAGGGAAATATGAGCATAATTTTAAGAGGGTTTTTTTTAATATATATATTTGCATCTGTTTTTGCTATTTATTGTAATTCTGTTATCATGACAGAAGAAAACTCTTCAAAGTGCAAAACAACAACAAAAATCCATTTATTTTTAATGAATTGAGACCACTATTAGGACTAACCTAGAAATATCATAGTGAAATATTGGTAGTTCATAATGGTAATTACTGTTTAAAAGATAGCAACGTGCATGGATGTCATTGGTTTCCCCTTACTCCTCACTAGGTGAGAGACAGCATGATATAGTGTGTGTAAAGACAGCTGGCCTTGAAGCCAGGTCAACCAGAGGTCCATATCTGCCTCTGCCACACGCTGACTGTTGGACCCTGAACAGACAAGTCACAGTGCACTATGCCCCACTCTAAGAGCCTCCATTACCTGAGGGAGTTTCTTCACCTGGGAGAATGCCCTATATCAATGAAATCGCAGTTCCAATTTCTATCCCATATTTAAATATGAAAATCTAACAATATCCATGCTTGAGGATGAATAGCATTATTTTCTAAAACCCTATTAACTTGCCTTATAAATCAAGAATGCTATTGCAGATAAAGGTGCTAGTAGTAACAGCCTATATGGAGATATTCCTGGTTTATAGAGCACTTTCCTCACCACAGCCCTAGAAAGCTGGAAAGCAATTTGTCAATCAGCAAGCAGATATTAAACATCTGTTTGGTGCTAGATACTTTGCTGGGTGTATCATCATTTTAGAGAGGAAGGAAACCAAGATTCATAGAAATTAAAGGCTCTCATGGCCACTCAGCCACACAGAAATCAGAATAGACATCAATCCTATAGACCAGGAGTCCTTAAGCTGTGGATAGCTTCAGGGTGTCCATTAAACCTGAATGGGCAAATTTTGGCTTCTTTTGTAACCCTGTGTATTTAAAAACATTATTCTGAAAAGGGGTCCATAGACTTCATCAGATCACCACAGGGAACTATGACACAAAAAAGATTAAGAGACCCTTCTAGACCCCCAGAAGTGTGATATGATAACCACTGGCAAAAGACCTCTGGGGTCCTTGATGCCTACATATATGTCTCCAAATCTATAGATTATTTTAATCTTTTCTTTGAAAGTAATTAAGATACTACTGTGGCACTTTTTTTTTAAAGTAGAGATAAAAGTAAAATCTGTCTCTTCTCCAAGGCAGTCATGTCAAATTCACATTTTGTAATTATGTCAGGGGTTATAACTATTTCACAGAAAAATCACATAGGTATAGTTTTCTCCCCAATGATTAGAAAGGGAGGGGAAAGGGAATAAGTATTTACATAACACTGACTAAGTGCTAGGCATCATATTCTGAGTGCTTTTTTACAAATAATAATAATAGCTAGCATTTCTATAGCATTTACTATGTGCCAGGCACTGTGCTAAACACTTTACAGATATTATCTCTTTTGTCTTCACAATAACCTTAGCTAGGTGCTATGATTATTCCCAACTGAAGCAAACAAAAGTGCAATGACTTACCCAGGTAACACAGCTTATAAGCTTGAGGTCTGATTTGAACTCGCATCTTCCTGATTCCAGGCCCAGCACTCTATCCACTGCTTTATACCACCTAGCTGTCTATAGAGTAATGCCTTTTTTAGAAATCAGGTGAAGGTGAAAGTGGGAGTTAACAGGGAAAGACAGTTAAACTTTAAAAGTTCTGTAAAAAAAATCAGCCGTAAAATCTAATTGTAGAATGTGGGGGTTTCCAAGGTAGAAAGGGACAGGATCATTTTATATTGAAATAGAGAAGCCAAATCAAATTCTAGTTACAGAAAATGTAAATCCGTTACCTTTGACCCTGACAGCATTAGTGAGGAGTATCAGAAAGGTTACCATAAAAATGCTGTCATCACAAATCTTGTTATTCTTATGGCCATAAAGAAGTGTAGATTTTGCCCCTGGGTAAGTTCTTCTAGTGGAAGGATTTCTATATCCTTCCTTTCCAAGGACCAGCCTAGCTAACTATGCAGAGGCTCATCTTTAGTAGAATCTTTGGCCATGGCAATCCAGGAAACAAGCTAAAACACACAAAATGGCAGTCTGGCCTGAGTCGTCCTTTTTCACTGCCTTAGGAGTGATGAATTACACAGTTTTTAGACCATCTATATGTATTAACTATTGGTATTCCAAATGTGAAAGAAAGCCTTGTCCAGTGACAAGCAAGTGGAGATGGCATTGGACAAGTTTGGCATTCTTGCTGTAAATGAAACCAGAAAACCAAAGAAAATGACAGCCACATGGAAAGATGGTTCCCAGCTTCTCCCTGCAGAGGGAAATAAAGGAGAGTTGGCTTCCTCTTGCCTCCAAAGTCAATGAGAAGCCTCATTTCACAGGCTAACTATTCTAATATTATAGTTTTCATGATAAACATTTGCAGAAAGACCCCCTTGAAAATTAACTGGAGCTTAAGCACCAGCATCTGGAAAAGGAAACAAAGAGGCAGAGTCTACAAAGAATCTGACAAGACCCTCAGCATTTAAATAGCCTCTACGCTGCTATTTGGTGCCTGAAATCCAAAGGTGGGGCTTACGTGAAGTTAATGATAAATATGCTGGAAAATTTCCAGAAACAGTGAATGAAAGAGGCCTAAGGCTTATAAACAGCATGGAAGTCTCATGCCAATATGTCATGAATATTTTTTTCTTTTGAGAATTGTAAGGTTGTAGACATGAGTGCCAAATACCATCTCTCTCTCTCTGTCTCTCTCAAAAAAAGAAATTGATTATATAGCACCTACCATATGCCAAGTGTTAAACACTATATTATTATCTTGTTTGATCCAATAACTCTGGGAAGTAGGTGCTATTATTAACGCATTTTTACTGATGAGGAAACTGAGGCAAAAAGAAGTTAAGTGACTTGCCCTGGGTCACACAGCTAGTTAAGGTCTGAGGGTGGATTTGAACTGAGGTCTTCCAGACTCCAGATCTGGCACTCTATCCACTGTGACACCTATCTGTTCAACAGATAGTTAATGACTTATTATTGATTTACGAGTTATTCTTGAATCAAGTATCTGTACAGTCAGACCACTGATCTGTAAAAACCAAAGATAAAAATTAATGTTGAACTGGAATAAATGATAAAAATGGGAACAACTAAAACAACCTCAACCTCAGTTATTTAAACAAAACGTTGGAAACAGATGAACCAATAAGCATTTATTAAGTGTCTGCTGTATGCCAGCTAGGTGCTAGGAATTACAAAGACAAAAATGAGCAGCTTACATTCTGTTAGAAGAAAGGACATTGACAGAGGTTACAGCAATTTTCTATAGAAATGTAGCCAATGTATATCAGTTAAAACAAGAAAAGCAAAAGAGCCTGGAAGCTTCCTTAGCCAACAAGTCAGGAATGTGGTAGCCAACACTGTTCTCAAACATAAAAGTCGCTTATCTTTGAGAGAATTGTGGTGAGAGATTCTGAACAGTTTTTCCTCATAAAACAGCTGGAAGCTGTGGGGGAAGAAAAGAACAGTTTAAGAAAGGTGGGCAAGGAGAGGTGAGCAACATAATTATTACTGTTCAGTCACATCTGACTCTTTGTGACTCCATTTGAGGTTTCCTTGGCAAAGATACTGGAGTAGTTTGCCATTTCCTTCTCCAGCTCATTGAGGAAATTGAGGTAAACAGGGGGAAGTGTCTTGCCCGAGGTCAGACAACTAGTATCTAAGGTCAGATTTGAAGTCAGGAAGATGAGTCTTCCAGACTCCGGGCCCAGCATTCTATCCACTGAGGCACTAGCTGCCCTCAGCCACATGATTAGATGTTACTAGTTAATGACACTGTGATGACTGCATCAATGGATATTATGAAGCCTCCTGGATGAGATCCATAATCACCCAGGAATTTAGCCACTATATGTACAGAAACAACCAAGTTGATGAAAACACCTGTTGTCCAGACTGTGATGATGTGCACAGTTCATCCACGAGTACACGTATCTGAGAAAGACACAGCATATGAGCCATGAATAGATTGTGCTCAGAATTAAACAAGAGAACAGACTAGCTTGCCTTTGAGATATTTTTTACATTAATATTCACCTTGTGATGTTGTATGGCTATGAACCAGAGCAGTTAAGGAGATGCATGGTAGGCAGAAGCAGCCTGCAACATATTAAAAATAGGTATTATGCAAGAAGAGTATGAGGGATGCTATCAGAAAATGTCTGAGTAGAGAGCAAAAGCAGTTGGGCTAGTCGCACAGATGACAGCAAGAGACAACCGATGGACAGCTAGCCCATAGACTCCCCTGGTATCCACATAATATTGCTAGAACCAGAGGCACATCTGCAGCTTGCTGAGTGGCCGATGTATGGGAGAACATGGATGCAAGTTACCCAGACCTGGCAGACAGGATTGAGTTGTGATTTCATTGCTGGAAGGAATACTCATATTGGTTATTTCCCCGATCTATCTGAACATTCATATAAGTCCTTCAGGATTTATACTTGCAGAAAGCCTGAGTTTAGTACTTTTGTAATGGAATTCCAATACTGTATATATCACATATATACCAAATTCATTCTTTGTAGTAGTTCATTAACTCAGATCTGATAGGGATCTCAGAGACTTTCTTGTTCAACCCCCTCATTTTATTGATGAGGAAACTGAGACCTGGAGAGGAAGTGACCTGCCCAAACCCACACAGTAAATGACAGATCAAGGCATCCCATTGCTTTTTTCCTGTAAGTTGTAGATGGTGCATGTGGTTAATTTTGTTTTTATTCTAGACATTATCTAATAGAATCATATGTTAATTGGCCATTCTAAGAAGTCACCAGTGAGGTCACTAAATTTTTAAAAAATACTAAATATTCCTGACCAGGGGTAAACTTTCATATTTGATAGATCTACTGGGATACCTGATATTCTTCTTGTTAAGGATCACTCCAGTACAATTCTATTGAAGGGGTATTAATTAGGACTCCCAGCCTACTGCTTGGCTCCATAGCTTAAGGAAAATAATCCAAAAGCCAGCCTCAAATGTATAAATAACTATCCCACTCTTCACCTTGGATTGCCTGGGGGTAGGAACAGAGAAGACTAGACTGAAGGCTGAGTCATATAGCCTCCTGCAGGCCAGTGGCATGCCAGCGATTTAACTGTGATAGGGCTGCCTTGGAAATAACTTGAATTTCAGGCCACTGGGGCTGTGAAGTTTTCTCTTAAGTTCATCAGACGAGTAAGGATATGTCTCATGCGTACTAATTACAGCAGGAAGCTGTCAGCTTCTGGTTTATGAGAAATTTTTTTTTTTGCCTCTCAAGTATGATATAAGACTTAATGAATCTCACTGAAATTCATAGACTAGCATATAAAGTGTTTTACATTTTCAGCACTCTATAGGAAACTGTTCAAGGCTTTGGAGAGCACACGTTCTACCTGGAAAATTGTTGTTTCTATTCAGCCTTCAAGGATGCTTTTAAAAACACTTTAGTGATTGAGACCACTCAAAATACTCCACTGCCAACCTGGCCCATCTCACAACAGCCATAAGAGTCAATAAGCATCCATTACATGCTTATTACGTGCTAGAGAACATAAACAAAACAAAAACCCCAGTTCTGTGCTTATGTACCACAATCATTTCAGCTTCCACTCCCAGTCTCTTCATTAGCAAGTTCCATCCCTGCACGCTTGCGTGCGCACACACGTTCTCTCTCTCTCTGCCTCCTCTCAGGAAAAGCAGGTGACCTATTTGATCCATTATCTGTGGCAATGTTTGCTTTCTGGCCAATTCTCCCTGACACCTAGGGCCCTTCCAGCCTTTTTTCCTCTAACAATAGCTGGCAGGTGGCCAGGGAATGTAAACCAGCTTTAATATTGAAATGTGCTGACTCCCCAAATCCTATGAAGTGAAAAGAATTCGACAAGTATCTAGCTTAATTTTTGAATGACTACTGTTCCCACATGGTAACAGTAGCTGGTGTTCATATAATGCCTTACAGTATACAAAACATTGTGTGCTTGTATATTATATATAAATATATACCTATATGTACATATACATATATACATTTTATTTGATAGAACTGGGGAAGCAGCTATTATCCCCATTTTGCAGATAAGTAAGCTGAGGCCCAGTGAGGTCATTACTTGCCCAAAATCATGTATATACAAAATGGCAGGATTCAAAGTTAGGTCTTCTGACTCCTAATCCAGTGTTATAGAGTAAGATGTTCCAATCAGGTCATTAACAGTCTGAGCTGGTTGGCTGTGGCAAGAGCCACCTCCACACCCCCCTCTCCACATGCATTTCTTGCAAGGATGAGGGCATAGCTGATTTACCTCCTCCTCACCACAACCTTACCTCCACGCCCTGGCCTTCTAGGGCCTTCACTATTTCAGCTGATGTTTTCAAAGAAATTTAAATTACATTTCATGAAAGGCTGAATCTGTGCTGTGGAGGAACACAAGGCAAAACACGGCTCTCTTAAGAAGAAAAATAATTTTCCCACACCATTTTTTTTTGTATACCTGTTTATTATACTGAAAAAAGCAACACTATTTTATTTCATGTAAAATAAATATTTCCCAATTTCTGAACACTTACAACTTAAGTCATTTTAAGGTTAGATTCCATTATGGGAAAACTGCTAGAAGCAAATACATTCATCACAGCACATTCCCCACAAAGAATCTAAATCAAACATCGAGCCGCTCAGTCCCAGTCACTGATGGTCATATCAAATAGTCATTAATAGTCCAGCTCTGAAGCTAAAGGGTTATAGTGGAGGACAACACACTTTTCACACGAGGATGATATAAGTAACACTAAGACTAGCACATCTGGGGTACAAAGGATTAAACTAGCATGAACATACCTAACTCGTCATGATACAGAAAACACAAGATACTGAAAACAAACAAAAAAGGGTCTTTGGAGTATAGAGATGGCAGCAATTTAATAGGAAAAAAATCAAACATTGAAACCAAATCTACATATCAGTGCCAGCCAGTGACAAACAGCCGAAACCATAACTTTGCAGATATTTATAAGTAACGGCATGAAGGTATCAGTGCACAAAACCTTCTGAACACCGGAGAAAATACTAAGACTAACTCTTGTTCTCAAACACTAGTTAGAAGCATTGTTTCCTAGAGGAAAGCCTGAGTTTCAGAGGTGATCTTTGCTTCTTGTAGTAATTTAGCTCTCATTTTAAATTTGAGTCACAGAATGTTAGCATTGGAAGGTAGCTCAACTGCCATCTAGCTCAACCTACATGTGAAAAGTTTTAATTAATCTAAACCATACTGCTGTTTGAGAAAAGTAGGTTCATGGTTATTTTAATATGTAAACCAGTGAATTTCTCCCTATCCCCAAAAGACATTATAATATACAGTAATTTCATAAAATTAGCAGATAAGACTTTCTCCTGGACTACCTCCTACACAGCACTGTGCAAATGATACCTCTGAACGTGGACATTCACTGACCTAAAGGCAGGGAAAGCATGAAGACTGGCTATAACAGGCTTGTGTGTCAGCAAGAAAGATTTCACCAGCCCTGTTATGGGAGCAGGAGTAGTGAGGACTTCTGGTGACCTAGCTGGCTGGGAGTCTGAATTAGGCTGCTTTAGATTGGAAGTCAAAAATGGGAGCCCCTAAAGGATGGCCAAAGAGGGTGGAGGCAGCAACATGGGTTACAGAAAGCTTGAAAGCTATAATGGGCTGAGAAAAAGGAGGAAAAACCCCAAAAATGCTGTGCTAATGTTTTTACTGATTTCTGTTTATGTAGCTGAGGATTTCACTCGTTAGATTAAAACTCAACTTCAAAGGGCACGTTCTATGAAGTGGCCTATTCTTCGTACTTAATATCATGTTCTTCATTTCATTTGTCCCTCATCTGACCCTAAGGTACTCATTCATTCAGATGCTAGGATAGTTCCTAGCCAAAGCCTATCCTCTAATCTTGGAAGATCCTTTTATTTACCTTCCAAATGTGAAGATGGATGGGTGTCAGCCTTAAAATGAAATGAGGTGGGGTAGGTTTTTTGTTTGCTTGACACACAAGCTCCTTTTTTGTTTGTTTGTTTTTGCTCTTTCTTTCATTAGGAAATGCTAGTACCACCAAAAATCTCACACAATGACAAATGAGAAGACAATTGGCTTGTTTGCTTGTGGTCCCCCAAACCGAACAAATATCCTGATTCAGATTTGTGGTGACAAGCTTAAATAATAAGTATGTCACTTTATGGCAAATCACACATCGTCAAAATGACTTTGGTAGCTTTCTGAACTTAATTTGGGTGAAAAGCAGAAAAATATGCCCTTCAAGCAGCATCACTGTTATCTGTTTTGTTGTCAGGTCTACCAAGTTCCACCACTGCTGACCTGGCTTAGTGGTTCATTCTGTCTCTGGTTTGTTTTTCATAGAGAACGGGCATAGTTATAGCTACTGTGCAAAAGGCCAAGGTTGAGAACCCTCCTGACTAATGTAGCAAAGATCAAAACTGCATAGTATGAAGCACCACTGCCAAGTACAAGAGAAGAAGCAGAGACAGCTAAATGTGGAGACAGAAAGAAAGGCCGGACTCAGGAAGATATGAAAAAAGAATCTTCTGAAAGGGTCCAAAGTTACATTCATACTTAGATCTTTTGGTCACCAACAAACCTTAAAATCCCTGATAAAGTCGAATCAAAATTAGCCTTTGCTATTTACTGACAGTCATCAATTGATATCCTCTTTTAAGATCACAAAGTAGGTATAGGGTGCATGGTTTCAGAAACATTGGAAAAACATACAACCTTAAGTGCATAGAGTGTTTGAAAAACACCCAAACTATTCCCACATTTCAAATCTGATACCTTGAAAAAAAAAAAAACCAAAACACTTCCATTTGCTCCTGGAGGAAGCCTTGTTCATTTGGGCCAACTGTACAAACAAGGTTTCAGTTTAAAAATGCATACTCAGCAGAAAGAACAATTATCACAAATGCATACAACACAGAAAGAAATTGTAAAGACCACAGTAAAGCAAGCAATGGTGATTTTTGTTTTTTACATCAAATTATCCACAGCACGAGGTAATATCGCTCACATTATGAAGGGAGATCCTGCTTTGTTTCTATTTTTTTTTCCAGAGAGATCAGATTTGTCCTCTGCATACAATGAAGAAAAAACTCCAGTAACACTGAAATAACAAACTCTGTAAAATATATATCACTACTAGGGAAGTACACACGCTCATCATAATCACTTTTCACAATTAAACAGCTAAGTGATTTGATTCTTAGGATCAAGCTCGAGACCCCATTATAACAATCCATCTAGATTCTTATGGACTGTTTGATTTTCTTTGCCATCATTGGAGTCTCCTGGAGGTGTGTACTGGACTTGGTATTCCTGAAGGATTTTAAACACATCATGGTGTCCAAAGTGCAGGGCTTCATCCATGGGGGTGTTATTCCACCTGCAACAGATAGCACATCTGTGATTGGAATGCTTAGGGAATGAAAACTCTTGTCAGTCATCTGCTTTGCAGACAAGCCATCTAATACCCAAAGGTACAAAGCCTTTTCCACTCCATAACCCTGTGAGGTAGACAGTGTATGTATGCTTTTTCCCCCACCTTCTTCTATACGATAGATAACTGAGGTCAAAGAATGAAGAGGCTTGCCCATCAAGTGTTGGAACTGGGTCCTGAACCCAAATCTTCTGACTTGGACTAGTGTTCTCTCTATTACACTTTGGATAACCATGTGCTCTGCATTTAATTTATTTTAGTGACTTTTGTAGAAGAAAATTAACAGAAGAAATTCAGAAAAGGTCTCTAAGTTCAAAAGGTGATGCCTGAAAATGAATTTTTATTCTGTAATTAATTTACCTTTCCAAGTCTGAAAAGTAGAATTTATAAAGACAATGTCGCTATAAAGAGAGATGGTCTAATGAAGACTTTAACAGTCCAAAAAGTTTAATGAAACGGCCAAGTCATCTTTTTCAACTTATTTCTCTTGGAAGGGAATGTTTAAAGATGATTGACATAGTTTATATAGACTCCTCATATACACGAATATATGTGTAGTGATACACACATGTGTATAGATAGCAAGTATATATCTACATAGCTTTATATAGTATACATATATGTAAATCTACAGATTTATAGATAGCCGTGAACAAAGCCCTTAAGTGTACTTGGGTTCCACTCAAAGACCCTCAACCTACAACTGGGCTGCACCAATACAGCTAGGTAATAGTGTTAACTATAGAACTCAAATTTTAATCTCCTAACAAAGGGGTGGAAGTTCTAGTCACTGAGTATCAGTCTCATTTCCTCCATCCACCACTTCACACTAGCAAGTTACTACACCTTCCATTCTCTTCAGTGATCTGCTACTCCCATTCAGAGATTCTGAAGGGTTTTTTAATTTTTATTTTAAAGGATAAAATTTAAGTCTCAGGAGGGCAGCTAGCTGACGCAGTGGAGAGGGCACTGGCCCTGGAGTCAGGAGGACCTGAATTCAAATCTGGCCTCAGATACAAAACACTCACTAGCTGTGTGACTCTGGGCAAGTCACTTAACCCCAATTGCCTCACCAAAAAAAAAAGAAAAGTTTAAGATTTAGGAGCAAAGATAACTTTGTTCCTAACCAGATAATGTGCATCTTAAAGAATCGTGCTAAATGGTGTGGCCACTCAAATAAGCTGAGTATAGATGATGATGATGATGATAACAGCCAATAATACATAGTACGTGCTAACCCTTGAAAATCACCTGAGCCTTTCTCCCACTTCTGTTTGTATTGTTTGCATTTTCTCTCTCTTTGGGATGAATGCCACCCCTTTTTACATCTTGAAAACCTATTTATTTCTGAAAAGTAGCTAGAAGCAGAATGGCATATTTGAAAGAATACCTAAAGCCCTATGCTCAAATACTACCACTGACACTAATTAGCTCTGTGATTTTGGGCAAGTTATTCAAGGTCTTTAAGATACAGTTTCTTTTTACCTATTTCCTATTACCATTTCTTAAAATGGTAATAATATTAGTAGCATTACCTACCTCACAAAGTGATTATGAGGAAAGTGCTTTGTAAACCTTAAGGTATCATACAAGTGTAACACAGTGAATAAATCATAGCTAAACCCTGAATACTAATATTAAGTGACATTCTAGCTTTACATTCCCCACATCCAGCTTTCGTGCTTGGGTCAAAACTGTAGCAGATCTGGAAAACTGGGTGAGATCTGTGGTCATCTTGGCTGTGAGGGAATCCTCCAGAATGGGAAAGGTTTAGGAGTACACCAAACTAAAGGTGCCCCTCAACCTTGGCCTAGTCCATGGCTGTTAATGAAGCTACTTCCTTCTAAGAGCAGAGTTCCATTACCCATCTTTGGTGTGTTCACACAGACTCAAGTGTCAGAATGCCCAAGTTAACTGTTAAAGGTACCATACGATGGATGAAAGAACATAGCATAGTTTTACCCGGATTAACTAGCACTCAAGCAGTGCAGCATTTTGGAAGAGCCCTGGCCAGAAGGGACAAGAAACTCAGCTTTGTGATTAACTATAGCTAGGGAACTTTTGGAAAACCACTTCACCACTTATGGCTGCCATCTTACTTACTACTGATGGCTCACAGCCTCTATTCTGGTCCAACAAATTCTATTTATTCATTCTTGCCTCTCTTCCATATAAACCATTTATCTTGCCTAGAATGCCTTCTTTCTTCCCTTGCTCCAAATCATACTTATTCAAAACTCAACTTTGATCAAAACTCAACTCTTCCATAATGGCCTTCCCAGCATCCTACCATCCAGCTTCAAAACTTCCAAGAGCCCTCAGTACTTGTTTATGTAGTTCTGTACCATTAATTATTTGTGCATTTGCCATATGCATTTCTTCTAAGTGCATTTATATAAGTGTTCACATGTTTATCTTTTTTCCTTCATTAGGTTTGTAAGGTCCTTGAAGTCAAGGAACCAGTCTTCTGTTCCCACAACAGTCACTATAGTGTCGACACAAAGAGGATGCTAAACACTGACTGGCTAAGCAGCCTGAAAAATCCAAATATATATGCAGTCCCCCTAGATAAGATTTTGGGTGTTTGGAGTAAGGGGGGGGAAGGGGAGCAAAGAAAGACTGCAAGTAGACACTACACATCAGAAACAAGGAACTTGTCGACTATGAGATCAGCTGGAAAACAACATCATGGTGGCAGGTATGAGTGTTCATTTAAAAAGCACCACCATCTAACAAGGGACAATAAGCCACCACCAGTATAAGAAAAGGAACCAGCAGAGACCTCCATATTTACAAGGGAGAGGCTGAAACAACCACTCACCTGTCCTTGGGGAAAGGATTCACTTTGCAGGCTTCCAACAAAAATTTAACTACTTCCACGTGACCTGTAATCCCAAAACAAAAACAGTCAGGCCTTAAGTCTCTACCAGAAAGCTAATGTGAACACGAATAAATAACAGGCTTAGTTGTTGTTACCTTCTGCAGCTGCAACATGTAATGCAGTTCGAGAATCATAGTCCCGCTGCTCCATATCCATAGCTGACAAAGCAAATCTGAAAATTCACAAGCATAATCACTCATTAAATACACTCTAAAGTTAATTCACTCGTGGCACTTACAAAGGTAATCTAGTACATCAAGTGCTTGCTGCCCTTCCTACAAATCACCTTGAAAATCTCTCAGCCAAACTTTTCTCTTTAATCCTACTGGCTAGCTAAATTGGGCAGACTCCTTCTATAATGAGGTTCATGGAAACCAAGATACTGGACAACTAGTTTACATGCATATTGGGGGAATTACCTTGCTTCTCTCTGTTAGCTTGCTTGATTGGCATAGGGGTATAAACACTGAGCACCTCACAAGACAATTACACTTCATTATGATAAGTACTTAGAGATCTGAAGAATGGAAGCACAACAGGCACCTTCAAGTTCTGGAGAACAAGAAACCAACACCAAAAAATCCCCCGCACTCAAAAAAACAAACAAAAGCCCTGCTTCCTCTACATTTTAAAATCTGCAATTTAAACAGGGAATCAGAGATTTCAAACACATCAGTGGAAATTAAATATTAGGATCTTTCCATTTCAAAGGCCTAGATAGATGATGGCGACAAGATCCACTGAATGTGGAGTCCAAAGGAATGGAGTTCACACCCAGACACTGCTATTTTACCACCTATATGACCGTGGACAAATGATTTCACCAACTAGATGGCCTTAAAGATTTCCTTCCAGCTCTACATCTCTATTAATGATAGGCTTTTCAAGGGTACACAAAGCTGGAGTAGTCAGCTGCCTATGCAGCATTTTAGGCATACCAAAAGGCTCTACTTGTACAAAAACACTTTACTTACTTTTCTGCCACTGTTTAATTTTAAGAGCCATTCCTTTTGGCCAACAAGGGTCCTGAGAAACATCTGTCTCCAGAAGGTCATTTGTTAAAACGTGACTTGGAGGAGGAAAGGAGGTTGCGGACCCCCTCATGGCCAGTGCATCAGCACCCATAAATATAGTTTATTAGATTAGCCTCAGTATACAAAGATCAGGTCCTCCGTGGATAAAAGATAAGCTACATAAGTTTTTATAGATCAAAAGAGATGGAAAAAACCCAAGAGTACAAGTAAGCGTCATCTAGGGGCAGCAGTTTTACTTGGGACTTCAGAGGAGGATGCTTAACATAAGCTTTGCCCCCTTTGAAATTTTGCCCGGGGCCTTTCCATCCAAGTTGAAAAATTAAGAAGTGACTTCTGGTTTTCCTTAAAATGACCACTTATTAAGAATTAAGCTCAATATGTGTGTCAACCAGACTTTCTCTAGCCAACCTCTCCCCCCCTTTTAACTGACCTTCGGAGGGCTGACACATCTCCAGTATATGCTGCAAACAAGAGGTTTATCACTGACTTCACCTGTGAAGAAGAAAATTTCAGGGGTCAGCTAAAGATGAAATGCAGAGTATATGGCTGCTGTCTGTAAATTATTACCATATTTTAAGTATATAACCGTTATACCAAGCTGAAAAGGAAACTGAACTGTTTGCCCCATCCCCACTATTTTGTGTGAATTAGAAGTCACAGAATGAATACAAGCCTGTGCTGCCATTTTTTCCTCTTTAAAGCATAAGAAAGGTCAATTAACATACTAAGAACCAATAAGAAAGATAAGACAAGTTGTCAACAAACATTGGCAACAAACCACAAGAATTAAAAAAAAAAGATCATGAAAATCCTTTTGCTATAAAAATATGATAGAATGAAAGAGGAGGAAAATAGTTTGGGCTACTTTTTGTGCATCATGGTGTCCCCTAAATATTTAACAGTTCACAAAATGGTTGAAAGAAAATGGCTCACCACCTTGTATTAAAGATGGATGCTGAACGCCACACTATAAGAGTACCAACACTCTGCCAGTAATCACCATCACCACTAAAGTCATTAGCTCCTTTTGGAATTGTAACCAAAAAAAGCCAGTATTCACCTTTAATTATCCCCTCAAACACAGCAGGTAGGATTGGACTGAAAGTATTACGTTTGGTTCTGTGTTTAGGGTGTACAAATACCTCTGTTGAGGGGGCTGAGGTAGCTCCCAAGTGCCAGGGAACAGAACCCTGATGAATGGGTAATTTTGGTTTGAGATTATCGGGGGCAAAGCAGAGGGGGAGCACAGCATCCTACCATCACTACTACTGCTCCAACTCCAAGAAAAATGTGTGTCACCAATTCAGTCCTGATGGTAGAGCATCTGCTTTGCAACTATATACGGTATTTATATAGTAAAAAAGAAAAAAAAAACTTTAGAAACCTGTTGTTCTCAGTGAATTTAGCATCCATGTTAACAACCCATCTAACCATATGGTTCTGCACCCTCCTCAACTCCACTGACCTTTAGTACCACCCACCATGTTCATTTGAGCATTCATTAGGCAAACATTCCGAGGAAACCAAGGCCCATGTAAGCCACTGTGCCAGGTGTTGGGGATACAAATGACAAAAATGCAACAGGTCACGCTCTTTGGGCCTTTACCTTATAGTTGGGGAAAACAACACGTACACAGAAAGATAACAAAATATATATTTCAGAAATGAGAGGACACTAACAACGGGGGCAGGGGTATGGAGAATCAGGAAAGGCCTTATGTAGCAGGCTGCATCAAAAGGAATGAGGGATTCGTAGAAGAGGGAGAGCATTTCACATACAGAGGCCTGCTGATGCAAAGGTTCACATATGGGAGCTGAACACATCATTCAGGGACCAGCAAGTAGGACCGTTGGGTAAGATGTAAATAGTGTGATAAAAGATCAGTCTTGAAAGATAGGTTGGAGCCAAACCGTGAAGGGGTTTAAATGCAAACAAGAGTGATGGGAATGGAAAGGGAAGAGAATGAGTATTTATTAAGCACCTACTTTGTGCCAGGCAAATACGCTATGAGCTCTACAAATATTATTTCATCTGATCTTCATAATTACCCTGGAAGGTAGGTGCTATTATTATCCCCATTTTACAGTTGAGGAAACTGAGGCAGACAGTGGGTTAAGTAACAGCCAGGATGTGTCTGAACTCAGGTCTTCCTGATATCAGGCCCTCCAGCCCACTGTGCCACCTGGCCGCCTTGAAAATATAAAGCCACTTCAGGGAGTAATATGGTCAAATCTGTGCGTTTGGAATATTAATATGACACATGCATAGAGAATGAATAGCCTCCCTTTTCCCACCACTAATATCCCCTCCAACCCATTGTCTCTTTCCCTGCTATCTCCTCTCACTTGGGCTAACCCCTGAAGCGGTTTCTCCCCTTCACAAGTAGTCACCTCGATTTCCCAATTCATCCAGGCCCATTAGCTAGGATGGGGGAGAAAGGGAATTTAACTCTTCACTAGGAAATGAGAACTTCTCCAGGCTCCCTGTGACTCTGGCCTACCTGGATTCCACGGTTCACCTTCACAAACACGAGAATGCCTCACCTTAACTTCCACCCTGCCAATCCCCTGATCATCCCCGTGTACTTTGTCCACTCTGGAATTCCAGGCCAGGAGCTTTGGTAGAAAGCGAATTACTCAATCAATAAATATTTATTAAGTGCCTACTATGTGCCAGGCACTGTGTAAGTGACGTGCACACTGCTTTTTGGTTCACTATAAATTCATGCTGGCTAACAAACTGGATCCTCCATGCTGGCTATCAAATTCTTTTATTCATTTCTGCTTGATTCCCTTCACCCCTTACCTCCTTTCTCCATTCTCTGTCCACTAAATCTATAGATTTAGAGCCCTTTAATGAGGGATCTTAAGAGGTCATTTAGTCCAATCCCCTCGATTTACAAATGAGTAAAGGAAGAATCAAGGAGGATGGGTCACTTACCCAAGTTCACATAAGGAGTAAATGGTCGGATTTGAACCCAGGCCCTCTGACTTCAAATCCAACACTCTCTCCTGATGATCTCACCCTCAACTTTAATGAGCCTAAAATTACACCAAAGTTTTTTCCTCTTCCAAAAGTATGGTCTCAATTCTATCTGGCTTGACATCGTCATCTCAATTATTATCTCCCTCTAGCATACCAGCATGCCCAATTCTTCACTGGCTCCTTCACTTGCCTTCACATATGCATAAATCTCCCTTATTTTGAAGGAAAAAAAAGCAAGCCAAAAACCCTTCAAATGATTCTGCTATTTCTTCTCTAATTTTTCCTTTCACTGTCAATTTTCTCAAATCAGAAGCCACTTTTGTCTTAACCTTCTACAGACAGGCTTCCCTATCCTGAAACTGTATTGTCAAAGACAAAGGAGACTTACAAATACCCAAATCTTATGGCCTGTTATCAACAGCTCTCCTCCTCCCCATTTCTCCAGCTTTGTACACTCATCAGTTTTAGAATAAAAATGAATAAGAACTGCATAGGCTAACAAAATGTGGAAGGGTGCAAGCTACCACACCAAATGGAAAGGGTAATGGCAGCTGATACCTACTTCCATAGTGCTCTAAGTGCTATGCATTATCTCATTTGAACTTAATCCTCACAATAGAGTTTTAATATCCTTTCTAAACATTCAACCTTAAAACTGGGAAGTAATTTTTCATTCTTCCCATTTCTCTCATACCTACTGATCATCAAGTCCCATAAATTCCTTCACAATACCTCTTATAGAACTCTCCCATCCTTTCCTGTTCCCACTGCTACCATCCCAAAATGACCTATGTTACTGCATATGGACCCAGGACTTATCCTTCTCTCTCTAATCCATTCTGTACGGGGTACCACCATGGCCTGATGATCAAAACATTGCTTTGAGCCTTGCATCACCTTACTCCCTACTTCCCAGGAGAACCTCACAAGTCACCTTACCCTGCCAACTCCCTCCAGTACTGGAACCACTTAACTCAGCTTTTGTTCCTGGAAGGAATGAATTAACCCATTTTTCTGCCCCATTCATCATCCCGTAAGTTTCCACAAGTGCCCTTGCTTAGCCACCACTTCCCTATGTAGGTTTTCTCCCTCTATTAAAATGCAGATTTCTTATTTTCACTTTTCTATCTGTATTCTTAGGGTTAATAGGCACACTGCTTGGAACATAGTAAACACATAATGGTGTGGCGGAGGGGGCAGTCTTTTCAATCCATTCATTGATTCATTGATTTGTCACATTTCTGGCTCAAAAAAACTCCAGTTGCCCCACTTTGTCTACTGGATAAAGTCTACAAATGTTCCACAATTAGGCCCCTAGTTCTCACTAGCCCTATATGAAATGAACCCCTACCCCAGCTGTTATGGTCAAACTGGTCTGTTTGCGATTTCCTGAACTGTGATTTTTTAATCTTCCTGCCTCTGCTTATGATATAATCCATTCTGCTGGACTATCTTCCCTTGTTCTTACTGGCAGGTTAAGGGAGGGAGCATGGTATGATGGTTAGAACATTGTAATATCACTTCTGATGGGTCCAAAATCCCAGCTCTGCTCATTGCTGGCTGTGTAACTTTTGGGTAAGTCACTGAATCTCTCTAGGTATCAGTTTCCTCATCTGTCAAAGGCAATACCCTCAAGTGCTCCCTTCCAACTAAAAATCAGATTGAGTCAGTAAGTCTGTATTAAGCACCACCATGTGTAAGGCACTCTGCTAAGCCCTGGCGATAAAAAGGAGCTTATATTCCAATGAGGGAGCTGAAAAGGTAAGGGACCTACACAGGGGGTATTATTCACCACTGATCTATCCACAAAGTCCAGCTCAAGTTCCCATTCTCCAGAAAGTCCTGCCACACTGCTTCAATGTTTTTTTCCTTCCTTCTATGACCATTCTGAGACAAAGCAGTCATATATACTTTATTTTGTGGCTATATACTATCTCATGATATACCATCTGTATAGTGGAAAATACATTGGATTGTGAGTCCCTAAAGCTCCCTGATCACAACTACTGCTGATTTTCTTCTGACCTTCCCTGTCCCAACTTTATTTGTTGAAAATCTATCCATCCTTCAAGGCCATGCTTAAATGCCACCTATTTCATAAAATCTTTCCAGATCATCCTAGTCAGAAGTGAGGGCCTCCCCCCTTCCCTGATATCTTATAACACTTCATGTCACATTTATAACATTGTCTGCTTCTGTGTTTAATGGCTCTATCTGCTTGGCATAAGCATTTTAAGGGTAGGGACCATGTCTAATTCAACTTGGTATCTGTTTGGCATTGAATAGTCCTCTGAGCCTCAGTTTCCTCATCAGTAAAACTAGGTGTTTGGACTAGATGACCTCTAAGTTCACTTCTGGCTCTAAATCTATGATAAATATTTGTTGAGCAGACAAAAGAACTGGATTCTAGCTCTAGCTATACCATTGACTAGCTCTGTCACCCACAGCCAAAGTCACTGGGCTCTCTGGACTGGTACCTCCACCTCTAATACGAAGGAGGCATGAGGTAGGGCTGGACTAGAGGAGATTCCTTACAACCAAAGCATTTTAGGAATCCGTGATTAGACAATCTTGAGGATGTCTTAGAGCCCCAAAATTCTCTCCATCTCCCCTATTTCTAAAATTTTATTTTTGTGAACTTATATTTTCTGGCCAACTAGTTTTCAACAGTTTGTTTAGTTCTATGTGGGGACTTAGGCTCCACTCTTGTGTCATTTTTACCGTATGGTGAACAGGTTCAAGTTTAACTTCTAACATATTATTAACTATAAATCTACTTTGGGGGGGACAAGTTATTTCAGTTCAATAAGCAAGTATTAATCATCTACTTACTATAGATAGGAAAGCACAGGGCGAAGGGATAGGGCTCCAAAGCCAAGCACAAAATGCTCACTGCCCTTAAAGCACTTACATTCTAACAGCAAGGCTAAAAGGACTTTTAACAAAGATTATTAGGGCAGCTAGGTGACACAATAGATAGAGTGCCAGGTCTGAAGTCAGGAAGGCTCATCTTCATGAGTTCAAATCTAGCCTCAGACACTTACTAGCTGTGTGACCCTTGGCAAGTCACTTAGTACCCTGTTTGCCTCAGCTTCCTCATCTGTAAAATGAGCTGGAGAAGGAAATGGCAACCACTCCAGTATCTGTCAAGAAAAACCCAAATGGGGTCATGAAGAGTCAGACCATGTCTAATTCAATTTTTCATCCACTCTGCTGATCTGGACAATACTTCTGTGAGCCTCAGTTTTATCATCTGTAAAACTAGGGGTTTGGACTAGATGACTTCTAAGTTCACTTCTGGCTCAACAAAATTAGGTATGAAGTAAATACATTACAACGCAAGTTCCTTGAGGGCAGGGACTGTTTTTTACCTTTCCTTGTCCCCCTCAGTGTTTGGCACATAGCAAGTACTTTGTTATGGTTGCTAATTTTTAACTATGTTAATGCTTATAAATTGACAAAAATGATTCCATAAAAGGTAGAGATAAGGATTGGATTGGACCTGCATTTTCATTAAAAAACATCCAGATGACGGAACTCACCTAATAATGCAGGCCTCAACCTTCTCTATAATTTATTTAGTCTATGACAGACAAGAGACTTGCCCAGGGTCACACAGTAAGTTAGTTAGAAATGAGGTTTGAACCCAGGTCTTCTGGCTTTCTAGGCTGGCTTCCCAGCCACACTTCACTACTAACTGAAAAAGAATGGCTTCATGAAAGAGGTACTTACTTGTGCTAGGCTTTGATGGAGCTCAGTGAACAGGGCTCTGGGCCTAGAGTCAGGAAGACCTAAGTTCAAATGTGATCTCAGACCCTTACTAGCTGTGGGATCCTGGGCATGTGACTTAGCCTCTGTTTGCCTTAATCCACTAGAGAAAAAAAGAGCAAATCACTCCCTTATCTCTGCCAAGAAAACCCCACTGACAGTACTGGTCCATGGCCATGAAAAGTCAGATAAGACTGAATAAGAGATTACTCTGCAAGAGGTGCAGTCTAGACTTGAGGGACCACTACGTGCAGACAGAATTCAAACACTGAAGGAAATATCTGATTTCAATTAAATAGTATTCTTCTATAATCATGAAAACAAGTCTAATGTTTTTTTTGCCTACTTCATTTCTGATGCATGCCTTTGAAAAAAGGACTTTTCACTACTTTAGATCTGGTTCCTCTCCCACCCTGCTGTCCAAATCAGTTAGATTTAACTGTAAGGTGCTTTCTACTACAGCATTTAGGCACTTGTTTATTAATAATTTATTTTGAAGTCCCACAACAATATTACAGGTAAATAAATTCCTTCACTTATAAATTACAGGTAAGGCTCATAGAAGTCCCCTAGTAAGGGACTTGGATGGATTCTAAATCATAGATTCCTTGCTGAGGGTATCAGCAGGCTCTTAAGCACTAATCAGCTTATGTATGTGAATAGACAGTACGAATGAAATATGCAACTTCTATAAAACCTTGTAAGTAAAATTCATAAACATGTACATGTATGTGTATGTACATACAAACACACACATTTTACTTTTAAGGTCTACTTTCTTCCCCAACTAGTAAAATCTCCAAAATGCATAAAGATGGTAGTGAAACAGATCCTCTTTGTTATTTCCTGAGGCTGTCTGCAAGATGGAATGAATTAAGACCTACATCAGAAAATAAAAGGCTGGCTAAAAATGAGAAATGGAAGAACACTAGGAGGCAGTATTAGTAAAGTCATCACCATCCCTTAGGACTTCCTTCATAAAAAGGGGAGGGGGGGAACAATTAAAAAAAAAATCTACCACAAACCAAATTCTCCAAGAAGCTGCTGCACTTTTAAAATTTACATACAGCATGAAATGAGCTGAGGAAGCTGACAAATTCAGCCAATTACTGAAGGGACCTTTATGAATATTTCAGTGATTTGCTTTTAAAAGCTATAAGGTAATGGGTAGGGGGGAGGGCTTTTTTGGTTCATTCAAATTAAAACTTGAAGTTACATCACACCAACATTGGGATGTGTTGTACAGGATATCAAACTTTCTTCCATGTTTTTAGTCTATTAACGAGTTCCAAATAACTAAATTGACTCATCTTTGGAATAGCTGCCATGGTGGACAAAAAGGGGGGTGGAGGGAACCTTGGAGCTGTGCATCCATCCTCAACCAACTTCTACAACCACTGGACATTTGCCTAGGGTTGACAAATTGGGGCTCAACCCCGTCACTTTTATAAACCAATTACTGAAGGAATCTTTATGAATATTTTAATAATTTGCTTTTAAAATTATATAAATGCTGATGTCCAGCAAGTGAAGCGTTAACAGCAGTGCCTGGAGCTAGGAATTTATTTGATGAATCACTTGAAACATAACTCACTACTCTGGAATACAAACTCTTCTGTAGCAGCTTTTTACTCCAAATGCAAACATTATGAGCCCTAATGTTTAATTTATGATTCTTTTAGGGGAGGAAAAAACAACACAAAACTATACATTTTGTAAGCACCTGGGAAAAATTTTACTGGTGCAGACTGACATCATGTGTCTTTAAACCTAATGTGTGAAAGGTTTTTACTTGGAGAGTTACTGGAACGGCTAGAGCAGACCTTCCTTATCAAATCCCTTCTGCAGAACTTGTCAGAACCAGTAAATTATCAGGGCTGTATTTGTACAAGGACACAACAGCAGAATGAAGATGCTCCAGGTCACTTAACTCTTTTCTGAACTTTGTCTATGAACTGCCCCCACAAGCCCCTTTCTTCCATAAACAAGGGGTGGGTCTGGCAACTGGAGTTTCCATCTGATTTGCAAGTCTTAACATAGCATCACTTTCCCTTTCACTGCTTGCTTTATATATCCAGCTTGTAGTTTGTTTTTATAAGAAATGTATTAATTTATAAAGACTTTTTGTGGCCTCTTCCCTCCCTGCCTCCCCCAGAATTCCCAAGCAGCTAAACAGTGATTATTAGACTCAATTTTTCTAATTTATATATAATGCTAGTCCTTGTAGGGCTGCAAGGTTTTTTTTTTTAATTAGAATTTAAAGTAACTATAAGTGTTATGTTAAGTAGGAAGGCCCTGGCTTTTATAGGTATTTTATTTATTGTTATCACCGAGATTAAGAGCCTGCTCAAGGTCAGGTCAGAGAGGGAATTAGTGGTACAGCTGGGAAGAGAACCCAGGTTTCTTGATCCCCAGTCCTGCAGTACAGCACGAAGCCTCTTTTTAATATAGTCTCAAAGCTTTATCCAGGGGATAAAGGGAAACCAAGGGATTAAACATTAATTGAGCTTCAGTCCCTGTAGGCATTTATGGAAAGCCTAAAATAATAATAATAATAATAATAATAATGATGATGTAGTCACATTGCCTTTAATCCCACACTCTTCCCAACATCCTAACTTGAAAAACATTACTACGGTTTCTTTCATTTATAGTTCCAGTTCCCCCACAAAGACTAATTCAGGCTTTTGGGCTTTGGGAAAACAGGGCCTTTAAGGAAGGAAATGACTAATCAAAAAGGTAGTTAACTGAAATGTAGTCTTGCTGCCCTTACATAAACTCCGTTCTCATTTCGGGCTTACCGTGAGATCCATGGACATGGAACAAATATAGTTCCGTTCTTTCTGTTAAATAAACCATAACTATCCTGAGTCAAATCTCTCTTAAAAGCCACCATAAAATTAGATGTCTTGAGTGTAAATGAAAGATTTTTCAGATAGATGGCATCAGATAGATACCATGCATATTCTGGCTTATTAAACACCACTTAATCTCCCTTCCCTCCATTATTTAAAATGTTAACAAAACTGAAAGGAAAGTGTATTTTGTTAATATGGTCAAATGACCGGCACCCAGGCATCATTCTTTAATTCTATATAACCTAACTCTCCCATCTAATAAGACTTAAAAATTTTTTAAAAATCTTGCATAACCCTGAGTTGTATACAAAAAGCATTGGTTACTTAACGTCAGCAAACTAAGGTTTAAATTTGTGCTTCTATTTTCTAGCTGTACGTCTTAGAACAAATTCCTTAGTCTGAGTCTGCTTTCTCCTACTATTAAGACAGAGGTGAGAGACAGCTGGGCATTATGGAGAGAGGGTCAGCCTTAGAATCTTCAAGCTCTGCCTTTGACACATATAAACGCTGTAAACTTTCAGTGGCCTAGGCAACTAAAGCTAGTAAGTTTCCATACAGGGAGTACCTTATGCTAAAATTATAGGCCTGGACCAAAAAATATATTTCCACTGCCTTACAGGGTTATCACCAGAAAAATACTTAGTAAAATCTTAAAATGCTATGCATGCCAGTCTATCATTATTTGGGAAGTTTATATAAACCCAAAGGTAATTTAGAATTCCTTTCATTTACTAACAAACAACTAATAGCCACATAAACGTGCTTTTAAAAATCAAATCACAGCCAAGTCATTTGAAATAAACTAAGACTACTATAAATTCCTAAGCTTTTTAGACACTGCAATATATCATGCAGGATACAGGGATTAGACCTGTGATTTCATTAGTATAGGGAACTCATGAATGAGGAAATTCTCTCTACCAAGTATGGGGGTCAGCAACTTCTATGAGAGGCATTCATTACAGCTTAGTGAGTAGGAGTTGGCCAAAGCCTGGATAAATACATCCTATAAAAGCATAAAACTGAAGCCCAAGCAACTAAATCACTTGATTAGAGAAAATCCTTTATGGGAATAACAATTCTGCAATATCGTGACCAGATGCTGAAATTAACATAGAAGCAAATTCTTAAGTTGTTATTTTTCATGGAGGAAGAATTTGCAATTGATCAAACAGCATAATTTTAATTAATGTACTTGTGCTCACATTTGACTGTTTACTCCAGAAAATGTGACCTGAAATGGAAACTCCATCACCTGATGTTTGTTGAAACAAGTCTCCACTATTAATTACTCCATATTAAGGTACTCAGATTTTTTAAAAGTATCCAATTTTAAAACACCTTAAGTTGTTAATGGTTGGTCTGAAATATTTCAATTTACCATTAAACCACAAAGGGCACAATCAGAACAAAGGAATCTGAATGACCACTCATGAACACATGAATTAGGCTTAGCTTAACATTCAAACTATAATTTTCAGAAAGTCAGTGTCATGAGTATAAATGTATGGCACCCCAGGTCCCAACTAGTAAGTGACTCTCTGGGTCTCTATTTCTTCGAATCTAAATTGAATGGGTTGGCCTAGAATAATACCTAACATCTCATCCAGCACAAATTACTATGAACATGCATAAGCAATTATACCCGGGCTGAAGTATTTCCACAATAACAAAATCTGAAAATCTCACAACTTCATAGTATCAATGTGAAATGTGTAGAATGGGGAACTTAAGTACCATTTAAGCAGAAACGCACCTAAGAAATCTTATTGGTATAGAAAGTACTTTATTTTTAAATTGAGGAGGTAATCAAAGACGTTTTGGAGTGGTAGGGTAATGGTGGCATATGTTTGTTAAGGATATCAGAGAAGGCAAGAAAAAGCAAATGACTGGTGTCGACACATTTACGTACTAAAGAACAGATGGAAAGTTGGAGCAAATACGCTTTTATTCTTTATTTATTTGCCTTTAAAGCTCTAAAAGTGAAGCCTACATTCTGAGTTCCTGTCGATAAGAGCAAACATAACTGTTGAAACATTAGCAGAGGTAAACATCTCTTATCTCTTAGTGGCTCATACTATGCTATCAACAAATGCTTTAAAAGGATACTGCAATATTCAGAAGTGTCCCTCCCTTTGTTACTGATTACAAAATTATGACATCTCTTTATTTGGTATGGGGTCTCAAATTACTTCACTAAACTTGTAGAATTAGTGTTAGGCCCAAATATAAAGTAAACTAGAAATAAAAAGAAAAAACAGATCTTTCGATGCAAAATTTAAAAGTCAACATAAAACATTCTGGAGGTGGCAGTTGTCTAGAGGTGGTTTCAACACATCTAGCTTTTCCTCTCGTTTGCCATCTTTGTTCCATCTCATGCTCTTATTCCTACACTGTGATGAATGCCACTAAACAAGACACCTGTATAGAAAGCTAAATTTGATTTACGATGAGATAATTAGATGTCAATTCTCAAAACTAGGGATTACTGGGGTCCATAGAATTATCTTACCCTGTTAATTGTTTGAAGTAAATCAATGGCATAGTATGTAAGCATATGTACCTACAGAAGTGTGGTTTTTTAAGCCTATGTTACTTCAGGGCTCTTATTTGTAAAGAGATATGCCTCCTAACAGGTTCCAAGTACTGATTATAAAGTCACATGTTCTGTGACTGTTCCAAGCCTACTACTCCCCTCATATACTCACTGCATTCATTCCCTCTGTAAAAAAAGACAGTCATTTTTCCATTTTTTTCATTGTTCTACAGGGTTATGCATTAACTTTTGCAATTGCATTTTTAACAGCTGGAGATGTATGTTTTGCAAGGTACACACAAGATGGGCAGATTACAAGATGGTTATTAAAAACATGAAAACTTATTTTTAGTTCTGTGGAAAGATACAAGTAATGGTTTATACAATTTTAACTGTAAACCTCACCCCACAAAAGGGGGACGCCGGGAGGGTACTGAAATCTGGAAGTAGAAAAAAATGACCCTATTTCAAAGTTTTTTCCTCAATCCAAGTACTGGGATTTCGCAGCATGGTGTGCAAGTGATCTTGGGTTCTTAAAAGCTACAGGCAGCAGTCTGTTCTTTGCCAAACTGTAAAAACTTTTAAGTGCATGCAGGTCTACCAAGTCTGCTTTCAGACCAGCCCAGCAAAGTTCAGAGGTTTTTCACCAGCTTACCCAGTGATGCCTCCTCGTCCCTACCCCATGTTCTGTTTGTTTTGTTTGCAGTGGGTGAGCACCAATATAGTTTATTGAGATACAGAATGGCTTTGATCTGTGCAGATGTGATGCCTACAAACATACAATCAGGATTCAATTTAAATTTAAGTGAAATATCTTTTAAGATTATCCTTTGTTTCACTGCAGGGAAAGGGTAAGTTAGCACTAAACAATTACTCTCATAACTGTTTTTATGGTCAGCATACAGGCATCTACAAAATGTTAGCCAGTGCTGTCAAGGGAAGGCCATGCACCAAGGAACAATGAGGTGGAAAGGCCTCGAGCACAGTCTGATTAGACTTTATCTGCTCTCCAGGGAGTAGCCTAAATAGGTATGCAGAGCCTCACCATCAGTAGGCTGGCCCAGCCTGGCTGGTAGGGGATGATGTATTCAGCCATCAAAGAATAAATAACCTCATCAAAGCATAACAACTTTTAAGATGTGAATTGTTTTATGAAGTAACAGTAACAACTATCTTACTTGGAGGAGGCAAACAAAATCCTACTTTAAAAAATTTCTTAAACCAACTCCTACCCCTCACTACCTTATCCAAACCCTTACCTATAAAACATTCTTAGAAGGTATATTAGTGTTATGCTTTATCAAGCAGATAAAGATGAGGATGAACTTTTAAGAAATCATACGTTCTATCTCCCTTGGTAACCAGAAGGATAAGTAAGGATGCATCTGCTGTTAGCATTTCTTGCTACAAGTAGTATAATTAGTTTACCCCTGTTTACTCAAAGTGTACTTTACTCAGCCAAGCGAAAGAACTAAATAGACTTTTTAGGTCTCCTGCAACTACTGATGCCTACAATTCAGGACTCAAGAATCAGGATAAAGACGCAGGATCATAAAAGAGGAAGAAATGTGAACTGCTGTCCTGTTCAAGCCTTTCATTTTACAGATTTGTAAACTGCAGCCTGGGGAGGTGGTGACATGCCACGGTCACACAGGTGGTGTTAGGTGAGATGGGAACACCCACCCTGACTCTTTAACCTGTAGTGCACTGTATCCTGTGGGGTCCTACTTCTTCAGTGTCACTGGGAAAGCAAACACTGAACACTAACTGTGAAGGAAAAGATCATTAGCCACCACTTGGCCTAACTACAAATTACAAGTTCAAAGATTCAATACAGTTTAGGATGTAAGTCAGCAAACCTGACAAATCTCTTGCTCCTAAAAAGTATGTGTAAATGTCCTTTGGAGACAGGAATTTATTTTGTATAGGAATAAATATGCAGTAAAAATATATCATCAATGTCACAGCAAACAGATAACCCCCATGAGACTATTTCTTATAGAGAGATCCACACTACAAAGAGGGGAGGAAATGGGAACAACAGTTCAAGTGTATCTCTTCACCAGTACTTTGTAATAGGCATAGAATTGATGCATTGTGTAATTATCAATTCTATGAAAATTGTGTCATTAATGTTTTGATTCTCCAGTGGCTCCTAGAATTAGTATTTTCTGCACATATTTTTTTTTTACTATGCAGTTGATTAAAAACCAGCAATAATATAAACAAGGAATAGGGAAATCTCTATGGAGAACTGGATGATCTTCCACTAAACACAGTGGCCTCTGATAGTGGGGCAGGAAAAGAGCATATATATTCAGGTGAAGTCTTTTCAGTGCTGGACAGTCTGTGATGAGGAGTAAGAATATTTTCCTCTGGGTTCTACACCCATAGTATCAGCTAAAAATATCTCTTTTGCAAAACATTCTTTCACTTACAAACCACAAAAATTTTAATGTTGTATATAGTCATATAAAACCTAGGTTAAAGTCAATGTAATTTTTTTTTGGGGGGGGGAAGGCAATTGGGGTTAAACGACTTTCCCAAGCTCACAAAGTGTCTGAGGGCAAATCTGAACTCAGGTCCTCCTGACTCCAGGGCCAGTGCTCTATCTACTGTACCACTAACTGCCCTAAAATCAATGGAATTTAAGGAATAAACTAAAACTTTTAAAACTAATTAGGATAGGTGTTACTGATTCGGGTTTAAAGTTCATTTGGGCAATTTAATTTCCATCTTAATGAAGCACTGAATAAAGCCATCAACATTTGATTTGTAAGTAAAAATACAGGAAATCCAAATAAAGTTTTATTCATAATATCCAGTTTCCATAGTAGCTGTTTCTATAACTTTGCAAGATATTATATTTGTGTAAAGAATGAGTCAACACTAAGCTGAAAGGCAGTCGGTGAGTAGGGAAGAGAGAAATAGAGGTTTGGGGAATGGAGAGATGAGGATAGAAAAATAAAGGTCAGTATTGACTCACTAGTATAGTGCTAATGGAAATGAGGTGAAAACACTGAGTACAAAGTTAGCTATTTTAAAAAGCTAAGGTTAAAACATTAAGAGGTTGACACAGTCCCCTGACACCTCTGCCTTTTGTCCTTCATGTAGCATATGCCATATTTTAAATGAAAGATGCTATCTATCTTCAATGGAACAATTTTTCAAACAGTTAAGTGAAAAAAAGTCAATCTCATCTTTCCACCAAACAGGACAAAAGAACAAAAAGGAGGTGTAATTATTGGTGTAATTAGTTTAACAAAAGTGTTCATTATTTTAGCTGCCTTTCAATTTGATGGTACAGAGAACATGTGTAGCATTTACATTACTTGAAATAGTTTATTTGTATTTCAGTTCACTTCTACCTATTTAAATGGTTATAATCAACAACAGCAAATCATTTAGTTCATACCTTTATATTTAAATTACAGACAGTTAAGTGCATTTAGGCTTGGACACATGGCCAAATCCAAATGTGTACCCAAGGCTATATGCTAAGAAGTTTCAATGAAAAGTAAAATTAGAAAAGAAATGTTAGTCTTTATTGAATATGAATTTTTTTTAAAAAGTAAAACTTATGGAATAAAAGAATTATCTTAAATTTCTGGGTTGTTAAAATAAAGTTACATTAAAGGTAAAACTTTTGTTGGGTAAGCTATATAATTCAATAGTTCACTTTGCTCCCAGATTCTAAATTTCACATGGAAAAATAATAAAGGCAAGATATATTGAATTTTAAGACAGTGCTATGTTAAATGAGAACACAGAGGAATAGAGCTAAATAAATTTTAGCTCAAGTTCCCAAAGTATATTTAATAATCATTTTTGGGAGGACACAATCAGAGTCATATGGCTAATAAGTGTCTGAGGTCCAATTTGAATTCAGGTTCTCCTGACTCACCACCTAGCTGCCCCAATATCATTTTACAGAATGGGAAACTCAAAAGAGAAGGCTTAATTTTTGTGTCAACCACATGTGGATATGCAATAAATTTTTCTTGATAACATATGCAAAACATTCCAAGCGCAGATTAAACTAAAATCAGAAAAATACATTTTAACATAACTCACCAGAATAACAAGAGTTTAAAGGGCTAAATACTACTAATTTTAGTATTAATTCTGTAATAAATACTTCACAAATTTGCATATCATCCTTGCGACAGTTGTTCCAATTTTAGTATATGTGTTGCAATTTTTTACTGAATAAGTGCTGATTTCCATCATAAGCTTTCAGGCACTACTCAATTTGTTAAATTTGGGGGTAGGACTAGCTAGAATTAATTTTAAAAGATCTAGTACTCGATAGCAGCTTAAAACATATTAAGCCTGTGACTTATCAAACTTGGAAGTATGAGGAATTTTTTCAACTTTTCCAAAAGCCTCTTTCTCATCTATTTCATTAGTTATTACCTTTTGCCCACCCCACCCCCCAGCAGAAGCAGTTATTTTTAAAAGCTGTTGATGCAACATTTATTTTTGGTGTCATAATGTCCCAGAACTGACTTTCAAAGGATTTAATAGTAATTCTTCATTTTGGGAACCACTGTAAATCGTGTGATCTGCTTTCAGAATTAATGAGGAATTAACTTTCATAGTTGTGGGAAAAATTAACTAGAGCTTAACAATCTCAGAAAGGTTGATCACACCCCACAACTGATTTGCCTTCAGATTGACTTCTGTTCATCAGTGCCTGTTCTTTTTATTGAAAGTACTTTGAAAAGAAAACACAAAAATAAAGCAACTTATTGCACTTGTTAAGTGTTTGAAAAGTTTAAAATTTGTAGTCAATTCAACTGATACAGGTGTTAATTCCCTACTGAATAAAATAGAGTAACTAGACTTTGTGGTTTTTAGTCTCTGGTTCAGATTTCTGTGATTCTAAAAATAAAAATCCAAACCAACAGCACAAAAATGTTGACACAAACTGACTCATTTTAGAAAGAAAATCAGTCTGGCTGTTTTTGAGCATAAATGAAAACAAATCTTAAATTTCTGAATTGAGCTGACAGTTTATCGGCATTTTAGTTATTGAAAATGCTGACATAATAAGCTGTAAAGATGAAAAAATATCAGATAATTTTTTTCTTTCCATAGCATCTTTTAGCTTCATGAAACAGATGCAGGTGTCATTTCTGCAGTATTTGTATTTTTTGTTTTTTGGGGTTTTTTGCTTTTTGGTGAGGCAATTGCCCAGGGTCACACAGCTTAGTGTCAAGTGTCTGGTCTGAGGCCATATTTGAACTCAGGTCCTCCTGACTCCAGGGGCAGTGCTGTATCCACTGCGCCACCTAGCTGCCCTACAGTATTTGTATTAACAAATATCTTATAAGATAAATTAATAGCCAAAGAAAAGCTGGTATCTTTTCACATATATTTCGTTCCTTGCCTTACAAACAATGGTCTATCATTTAATTTCAATAACAAAAATTTCAGAACTTAATTTACAGAAGATTCCATTTTTTAAAAAGCTGATACCATTTACCAAACTAATGATGTATGATAATTTATATGGAAAACTACAATGAACAATCTAAAATATAGCAAAGTGCTCACCAAGGCTATATTCATTTAAATGAAATCA
Source organism: Phascolarctos cinereus (assembly GCF_003287225.1). Taxonomy (NCBI): domain Eukaryota; kingdom Metazoa; phylum Chordata; class Mammalia; order Diprotodontia; family Phascolarctidae; genus Phascolarctos; species Phascolarctos cinereus. The sequence goes on from NW_027556098.1 coordinate 193,719,024, forward strand.
CAGCAAATCAGGAGGCTTTTATTTAAGACAACTATTAAGATAATGCTATGTGGGCAGAAGTTACCACCGACCAGCTCATGGAAATAATACTATAAACCTACAACTTGGGTCAAAAAGTGTTCAATTTCTGATCACAATTTTTAAAAAAATAAAAAAAAATTATGGTGATAAGAACATGAAGGTTCATCAACATGAAGCCATATGGAGCTTATGTAAAACCCAGTTTTACAAAAAAGCTTCAGTGTCTTCTATTATTTATATTTAAAAAAAGTTCAAATAACCAATCAACAGGCTTTACTAAATTTTATCTCGTTAGATTTTCCATTTTTCCACATGACACTTTTTAGTGTATATCCTGGCACAGCAATAACTAAAATTTAGATTTCTGAAGCTATTTGGCAAAACAGTAGCTCTGAAAATTTGTTTTTCAGTTTAGTAATACAAATTTTATAAAAATGTGACAATAAAATGTGGTTTCTTCAAGTTGATGTATTTCATAATACAGAATTCACAGTAATCATCTAACTGACAAAACAAAAGAATCTTCTATTTGTCTTACAAATAATAAAAAGTACAAATGGGGATACAAATAAAAACTTCTTGGTATGTTTTCTAATTGTATGTAATAAACAAAAAAATTACAATGTTTTAAGCCAAAGTGATTAAAATTACATTGGGAGACTTCATCTAAATAATACTGTAAAACGGTCTATTGTGAAGCTAGTACACCAAAATCCAACTTACAATATCTCTCTTAAGTTTTGACCAACTTGGGTTTCATTACAAATGGACATTTTAAAAAATATTGGAAACAGTGGATAAAGGATTAAAGATACACAGTAAGGGAGGCACAAATTGCTGATGTATCCATTTCTCCGAGAAGAAATAAAAAACGTTACCTTTTAAAAACACTTCAAGGTTTCCAAGGTCATCAAAGAGGCAAAACAAATCAATGTGCAAATCCCTACTAGTGAAGTAAAATGGGTTATTTATTAAAAGTAAAATTGTATCTAGCTTACTATGTATATTACCCCCAAAAAGGAAAATGTCCAATTTTGGATGTGCACCATTTGATCTGATACATATTTTTAAAATATTATGTTTTTCTGCCCTGTTAATTTAAAGTCATGGTATCCTGCTACAATGTAGGTGTTCCTTAACCTATGCTGAAGTTGAATTCCACGTATTAAATCCCACTGAGGAAGGCATTGGACAGACCCTCTGAGAAAGATCATATGGAAAAACATAAGCAAGAATGCTACGTGGTGAGAATTTAATCAAACAATTTAAAAACCAATGAAATGTCAACTCGTGGGAAATGTGGGGTTTTCTTTAAAAAAAAAAAAGGATAATTTAGTCCATACTATGAAATTATCGTAATGAAATTCTCATACACAGGGTCTAAGATTTTCCTTCTGTAGCATATGGTGTGTCAGTTCCAAGACTCTAAATCCTTTTTTGAAATGAGTAATACATTTTTCCTACTGTGTAGGGAATGAATTCAGGGTCATGTATTAATAAAAATCTATAAATGTCAAAAATTAATAATACTCTCTTCTCAGAATGCAGAAAGTAATTTAATTGAACACTTTTCTACCAATGGTTTGTTTTGTTTTTTGGGTGGAGGAGGTAATTAGTGCTGCTATATGGAAAACAACCCCCCCAAAAAAAACCTCAAAGAAAAAAGTCTTTATTTAAATGCTTCTAGTACACAACCAATAAAAAACAAACAAAAACAAAATGAAAACAAAAAATATCCCCCAACAACCACACTGCAGAAAAAAAAGCAACTGATGCACCTTTAAGTATTTCCAGTTTCTCTTCATAGCAGTCTTATGATTAAATGTTAACACTTTTGATGGTATTCTTATAGCAGGTAATTTTTTTTTCTAAATTAAAAACCTCCAACATAAGATCTGAATAAATAGTTGGAGTTGTTTTCATCAAAAACACGTTCAAAACAATAAAATCAGCTTAAAATAAATTTATTATACAATACAAAATATATGCATGCTGGAAACAAAAGGTACATTAAATATACAAAGCAATGAAAAAGAGGCTAAATAAGACAAATGTTTTAAATCTAAATACTCAAGCAAAATGCACAACATTTATGCTAAAAAACAAAGTATTTAAAGAAATGTACATTTCAAATGAAATGTCAATGATGCCAACAAAGAAAAACATACTAACTTCTAAAATGCTTGAATATCAAGAATCAGTAATGGTATGAAACAAATGAAATCCAACAGTCATAGGCATTTTTAAAGGATCATCTTGGAAATAGTACTGGTAATACTGAAAGATGCAAGATAAAGCCTTTAAACCCTGGAAGTTTTTTTTTTTTAACTAATGCTTTGGGTCCTATTCACAAGTATATCTTCCCTCTCATTTCATTCTCTCTTTCCTCCAAAGATCGAATATTTTCTTAAATTTTTTGGTTCTTTTTCTATAAACTTACTGGGTAATTTTGTGGTTATCCTACTTCTAAATGAAAATTAAAGTTTTTCAACAAAGTCAGGTAAATCCTACAAACAACTTATGATTATAAATATATATCAATGGGTGAAAATATAACAGTTCCTTTTCATGATAATTTTCGTAACTACGTCCAGTTTTATTAACAAAAAAATCAATTTTATTAAATATGTTAACTCTAAAAAATAAAACTTATGACAAAATGAATAGTAGCAGGAGTTGGATAAGTGGGGAGAAAAAAAGAGAACCTTCTCCCAATTCACTGCTTTAGGCATTCAACCTGTTCAAATCTTTAATGGCAATTATATGAGGATTGTTGTAGCAGTCTGAATCAAGTCCAAGGTTACAATAGTAAAGATGTTCTCCAAAAGTCTTTCCTACTTTAAAAATAAAAATAACAATAATAATGGCTTTCATAGCAGTAATGTATCATACTATTTTAAACAACCCTATGACTCATGGGAAAAACCTTAAAAGGTTTTGTCTTTGAGCACTGTCTAGAGCACTGAGGTTAAGTGACTTGCTCAGGGTCACAAAGCCGTTGTTAATTGTCTGAGGTGGACTTTGAACACAAGCTTTGTAATGCCACACTGCCTTGTCCTTAAGCTAACATCTCTTCATTTTGGTTATTACACAGTCAAAAGATCCCTCTAAGTGTTCTGAACAACCTTTCTTTTATGTCTTATTATCCTTTAGTAATCTTTACTCTGACATGTTGACATGTATAACCTACAATTACAAGTCTACATGCTCTATCCCTCTCAAAAGAAATGATTACAGCTTTCAACAAAAATAAAGAACTGGCCTATGATCGAACTTTGGGTAAAGCAAGCAGGTAAACTGAGGGAAGAATTGTGACTAGGTCCTGTGTAATTTCAAAATATCATTTGTCAAAAGAGTTTTAAGTATGTTTATCATAGTTACCAGGTTTTTTTTTGGACATGTTATTCTCAATACACATTTCGAGTAACTAGAAATCTAACTTCAAGGAATTAGAATATAAAATTAAAATGTCTTGATGTAGTACGAAATTCCAAAAAGTTCTTTAGTCCATTCCTATGTCAATACACTTAAACAGTGCAAATAAAACATCCTTGGAAGCTAACAGATGTGTTCCTACTTTATTGTGGAGGAAAAAAACACCCTTCATGAAAAGTTAAAGAAAACAAAAATCCTTTTTGTTTAATTATCATCTAGAAAAAGTTAAGTTGGAAAATGAAAATAAAACTGCTAATAATTAGAGACAATTTCTTTTAGAAATACTTTTGTTCCTTCTAGTTACAAGCAATTTGAGCATTAATTTTATACCTGAAGTTATTCTGGCTGGAATGTTCAGGAGTAACACAAGTTACTCCTACCCATGAAATTTCATCATTACTGAAACACTGGGATTGCAAAGAATAACTAGGCACTACATATATTCACTACCAGACCTCAAAAAAATTGCTAAGAATGTTGCAAGTAATAAAAAGTATCAAAAAGTGCTACAAAATATTTCTGAGCTTAACTTGAAGTCACTTTGTATTTTAGAACAATTCTGATATGGTGTCAATGATTAACATTAAATAAAATAAACCTGAAAATTGGTTACTCTGCTCTTTGCATTTGGCTAAGAAAATGATATTATAGACACCATGTCAGTCAGCTTAAAGAACTGAAAAATAAAGGTTTAATAATAGATTCGAAATCAAGAGCTTCTATTTTTCCAATTTGAAAATGTGTGGGTATATAAAACTAATTGTTGCAAAATATTTTTAGAAGAGAATTTTAAACTAAATGACATGTTTCCTTTTTACAGTTTTCTTTAAAAATATATTTTCTTTGATGCCTATTTTTCAGTTTTGAAAAGGCCAATGAATCCAAGTTTTTGATTTTTGATAGTTTTACACAAGGATTAGAATGGGATAGATAAAAGTCCATGGCTTGTCCCAAAAGTTAAGAAACAAAATAATAATAATAATAATCAAATAAATATTGAAAATATGCATGAAACAAAAGACATTTCATAAGCGTCAATAAAGAAAATTCTGACACTAGATCCCATTTCCTTTAGCTTTTCTCTCCCAGACTTTCCATTCTATACACTACAGTTGTGGAGATGTCCTCATTTGCCTCAGGTGACACTTTTTTCCATACTGTATCTTTTAGAGCAAGTTCTTGTTGGAGACTTTCATAATCCAAGGGTCCAAAGGAATGCTAGTTGTTCAAGCAACATACATAATTTTATTAGTGCACTTGAGTGAAGAAAGGTCCAAGCTACAAAATGGTATTTTTCAATGAATGTTATTAGAATCCATTAGCATTCACCCACCACCACCACCACTTGATATTTTATTTCACGTAATTTAGTATACCTCTTATGGAAGGTTCTATCTTGTCTTGCATTACTCTTATGTACTTTGTGAAACTATTCAAAAGAGAGTAACAAATAATATAACTTATGTAAAGTGCTTTGCAAACCTTACAGCATTCTATAAATGTTAGCTATTATCACTATTATTCCAAGGGAGAATAACAAGGGCATCATACAGCATTTATCAGATCTTTTTCTAGTTACAGAAAGCTTCGAATTTCTATGATATAAAATTACTATACCCATTTTACATGAAATGCAAAAAAGAACTGACAGAAAACTCCGAACACATGAGTCCAAAGACCAATCCAATATTTTTATAGGTGCAATGATGCTGAATTTGACTCTCACTGAAGTTAGCCTCAAAACAATGAGATGATGAAAACTGCAATACTTGAAACCTAACCTACTGATACAAATAAAAACACAACTTTCAACTGAAGATATTACTGGTTGAAAATGCACACATAATTAAAGTTTTTTAAAATGAAAAATTTTTAACTTACCATGACCTAGAAAACTTTCTTTCTCAACTTGGTAACCTCTACCACTAACCTATAGCTCCCTTCTTTTCTAACATAACCACCAACATTCTAGTCAGGACAAAAGGTTCACTTCAAAGCACAACTCACTTTTTAAACTAACAAACATTGAAAACAAGGCATATTTGTTTGCACTACCAATGTCTACCTACATCTCTATAAAGAATTAATCCCAAATCTCGTATTCAGTAAGTAGTGCAGAAGACAGAAAACTTATTTATCAAGAATAAATTGCTCTAGTTCTTAAAAACACAAGAAAAACACTTATTGTGCATATGTCAATTCAAGATAATTTCCACAAATGCTTCCAATAATTTATTTACCCTCATTCACAGTTAATAAAAACCTAAACTAAAAAGCTTTATTAAATACAGATATACCAATGAAAGGTACATTTCTTATTCCTTTACTATAAAACAGACTATAGTGTAGTATAAAATGAAGTTTTAGCTTACCCTCTGATCACCACCTTCTCTTCGAGGATCAAGTTTTTTTGCAAAGTGTCTCAAATTATCATAGTTATGGAAATTACACAAAGAAACCAGATCCTGTAAATTAAAGAGATGATATAATTAGCTTGCTAATTATTAATAATTCATAAGTATTCCCAATACAAAATACAATACATTTTTAGAAAATGCAGTCAAGTTTTACTTTTGTCATTTCATCAAACCTAAATTTAACTCTTTGTAACTTCTATACCCAAGGGCAGCTAGGTGGTGCACTGCTGGCCCTGATATCAGGAGGACCTGAGTACAAAACAACTCCAGTATGTTTTCCAAGAAAAACTCCAAATAGGATCCTGAAGAATTGGATATAACTGGGAAAAAAAAAACCAAATGTACAACTTCCATCCACCAGTCCTAGTTATGCCTTCTGGGATCAATCATCTGGTACTCCTCCATATAATGGATCTTCAAATACCGAGAGAACATTTGTATCTTCCAAGGTCTAAGTCTCTAAATTCCTTCACCTGAGTCTCTCATGACATGAATTTGAGGTCTTCCTCCACCAGTATTCTATATCCTTTGTCTTTCCCAAAATGTGGTTTCCCAAACTCAAACACAATCCTCTAGAAGAGGAGGCTCTGACCAAAGCAGAATATAGTAGAAGCCAACACTTCCCTAGTCACTGACATTAGGTCTCTCTTAATTCACACTGTTACATGAATTTTCTTGGCTGCTTTATCACAGTGTTGAATCATATTGCATTTAAAGTCCACTAACCCTGATCTCCTCATTCCCTGTATCTTTTTCAAACTTCTGCATAGCTATGCCTCACTCACCTTGTATTTGGGAAACTGTTTTTATTAAGCTAAATAAAAAATTTGAAATTTAGTTCTATTAAATTTCATTATGCATTCAGCTCAAAGCTCTAACCTGTCCAGAGCTTTTTGAATCCTAATTCATCCACTGTGTTAGCTATTATATCTAGAGTTGTGTCATCTGCACACTTGAAAAATATGCCATCTTACCACCCTTAATTTAAGTCACCTATTAAAATATTAAAATATTACATAACCAAGCAAAGATCCATGCCATGGTATACTACCCCACTGGAAACATTCCTCCAAGTTAGCATAACACTACTAATGATTATTATTCTGTATCTGGCCATTCAACCAGTTCTAAAACCACTTAATTATATGATACTAACTATAGTATTATACTAACCTGGGGTCCATGAACTTGTTTTTTTTTTTAATGTGGATATTTGTATCTGAACATAATTGGTTTCCTTTGTAATTTTATGTATTTTATTCTAGGTATTTAAAACATTATCCTGAGCATGGGTCTATAGATTTCACCAGACTGCCAAAGGGGTGTATGACAGTAAAAGCTTAATAAACCCTGACTACATCTCTCCATCTTTCCCACAAAAATAACACCAGACTTTGCCAAATGCTTGGATAAAACCTAGGTAAATCATATCTACAGCACTTCCCTGGATTTATCAGTTTAGTAACCTTGTCAGGAGGAAATTTTTTCTTGTTGAAGTCACATTGCTTTTTTGTGATCACTGCTTCCTCTTCTGGATATTCACTGAGAGATTTGTCCGTTAATGTTCTTTTTTGGCCAGAAATCAAAATCAACTTCACTAGTCTCTAGTTTGCAGACTCCCATTATCTTTCCCCTTCTGGAAACTGGGACAATGCTCCCTTCTCCAATTCTGTGGTATACCTCACCTATTCTACATGAACTTTCCAAGATCACCAATAAGGGCCCAGGAATCACATTTGCTGTTCTTCAGTGTCCTGAGATAAGGCTTGTGTGGTCTGTCCTACTGATTCAAACTCATCCAAGGCAGTGGAACTCAATGGCAGCTAGATACTCTCTTATCTTATTTATCTTGGGTATCAACCCACAATTAGACATAGGCAAAAAAACGTATTATTTTCTAACAACAACATTGACCTAATATCATTTCTTGGAGTAATGACTCTTTGGTTACTATTCCTATTAAGAAAATTTGCTTACATGACAGAAATGAATTCCCTTAACGCTATTGCCCATCTTATCCAATGGAGGAGACCAGCACATCATTCCCATAACATTAGGAACAACTAAAAGAATGCCCCCAGCAACTCCAGATTTTGCAGGAAGACCAACCTGCAAAACATTAAAGAAAAATGTTATTCAAGTTAACATGATGATAAACAGTAAGAAAAGCTAACATTTATATACCACTTCAAGGTCTGCAAGTCTATTAAACTTCTGTCAGAAACAGAATTCATATCTTCCCGTCTCTAAGTCTATAGCACTCAATCCATTATGCCACCTAGTTACTTATAACCTATGACTGAAATATGTGATGATGGAATCTTTAAATGCATTAACTTCTTATAGATTACTTGTCCCTATATGCTTGTTATATGGGATACAAAAAATATAAAAAGGAGGGATGTTCTATTCAAATTCACTTTTATCTTCAAAATAACCAACAGCATAAATATTATGCCAATCTTTCTATTTTGGGTGTTGAGACAATTAAATGGTTACTGAATAAATGACTATGGGGGGGGGGAAGGAAAGGAAGTAAAACAAAGGCTCACCGACACACAAATAAGGCTTGAAACATAAAGGATTTTTTAAAGAAACCACACTCTTTAAGACTTATAAATGGAAAATATGTAAAAGAGCAGAAAAAAATTGGTTCTTATCAGGCTAACATGGGAAGAGGTTTCTCATGCTTTTAGTCCTTTTACCTTTCCTAAACTAATTAATAACAGTTTTAAATTGATCTAACTTTAAAACCATGCATGCTAAGCATTTACCAAACCAATTAAAGGATCATTTTTAAACTTTAGGAATTCTTGAAGCATTTATCACCCTGGTGTTAAACTAAACATTAACAGCTACAATTATGTCTCTATTGACCTTGAAAATACAAATGGACATGAAGTATTTCTATAAACTAGTACTAGATTTTTTTTTCTTTTTAGTCCTAGAGTTAAGAGCAGTAAAGATAATGCTTAGCTGTGTTACCAATTCTGTAATAAATTAACCCTGATAATAAGACTCTCAAAAATCATTATACAGTGTAAATGCAAAGTACAAATGTTTTCAGAACATATCTTTTTTAAACCAGTCCACACTAGTTTCTTGCTAGAGAAAATTAGCATGTAGTAATTACTTACATGGAAAGCAAATTGACCTGAGAAGTCATACATGCCACAAGAATGCATCAAACTTAGTGTATTTCGAACTGCTTCAGGGCTCAGCACTCTTTCACCAGTAATTGGGCAGAAACCACCATTAGCTAATGTGGAAGCCATCACACTGGCTGATTCACAAGTCACTTCAATAGAACACAACTAAAAAAAGAAAAAAAGAATTCTGAAAATGTAAATCCTAATTTCTTACAAAACAAATTTAAAATTAACTCCTAGGTAAGGCTATCTGAATTCTTATTTTATGGACATATGACAGACAACCCTCTTTCTGGAGGGATAATGTAGTACTATTGTATAGGGAGGGGAACCTACGGCCTTGAGGCCACATGTGGCTGTCTAGGTTCCTTGGGGACGGCCCTTTGACTGAATCCAAATTTCACAGAATAAATCCCCTTAATAAAAGGATTTATTCTGTAAAACTTGGACTCAAAGGGCCGCACCCAAAGACTTAGAGGGCTACATGTGGCCTCAAGGCCATAGGTTCTCCACCCCTGTAGGATATTAAATAGATCTCTCGTTACTAAAAAACTCTCTAATAAATGAAATGGCTTGTTACTCTAGAGCAGACTTAGCATTAGAACCCAGTTCCTAAAATGACAATATTAATGAGCCACACAAGTGCACTGTGTAGTGGAAGACCTGGTTCAAGGCATACTAGCTCCCTCATTTGGTAGAAGGAGTTTCTTCACCTGGGGGTTTCCTAAACCAATGAAATTACAGATCCATTCCCCATTCCTCTCCCTATCTATCCCTCTCATACAAGTTACTCCAAGCCTTACTTGCCTGATTGCTGAGTGCCTCATGGGGTCCATTATATCCAAGTAGCCCCAGACAGACTAGACTGCCCTGTTGCCCTCTTGCCAACTACACTGGTACTAGATACATAGACAGGTTCCCCTCCACTCCACTTTATAGTTTTGGAACCATAATCAAATAATACTGCTATTGCTATGGGAAAGAATTTATCAATCTATTCCTCTATGGCTCTACTCACCACCCCCTGCAATTTTCCAAACTAAAATATACTCCCTGGCCACTCCTTCCCAATGTTCTGCTCCCTTATTAGAACCCAGGCTCCTTAACAGCAGAGATTGTCTCCAATTTCATAAATGTATACTTCATCCTTGACACATAATAAACATTTAATAAATGTCTTTTCATTCATTTGTTCAAGAACAAAGAACCACTTTGTGTTATATTGCTTAAACAGGAATACTCAATGTAAAGGACACATTTTTATTTCAACAGCAAGGAAAATGAAACATGCCATATTTTAAAAGTTAAGGCAATGTCAGAAATAAAAAAAAGTTAAATTAGATGAAGAAAATATTTGATTCCCACAGGTTTCATATACTAGGAACCTACCCCTTCAAGATATTTGGGACATATTTAAAAATTACATAGAATAAAAAGCACTTAATCCTCTTCCACTTGTATTCTCTCTCGTATTCCTCTACCTCTCTGACCTTTCCTCAGTTTCCTTTGCTGAATAATATGTAGCCACCCCTAACTTTGGGTATACTCCAAAGCTTGGTCCTGGATGTCCTCCTTTCCTCTCTCTACATTTCTGGTGACTTAATCAGACCCCATGGGTTGAAATTATTATCCCTATGCAGATGACACCCAGATATGTATATTGGGCCCTCGGTTCTCTGCCAAGGTCTAATTCATTAAAGGAATTACAGAAAAGACACAGGTAGGCCTAGAGAATTCTGTGCCTCAGAAGGATATTGCAGCTATCCCAGTTCAAGCTACTGATAAATTAGCACCAGCTCAGTACATCTGGCACAAACTATCTAAATAAGGAGTGGCTTTCATCTCTGGAGTTAAGCAAAGAGTTATTCGGATCATAGAAATGCAGAAAGATCTAGTAGAGCTTCAAAATTAATAAGAAAAATGTCCAATTAACTATTGGAAATTTCAAACTAGATGTCCCAAAGGGATCTAAAACTCAGTATATCCATAGCAAAACTCATTATTTTCTTCCACAGACCTACAGCTCTTCCAAACTTCCCTCTCTGTCTTTGTATCTCTAATGCCTAGCACAATGCCTAGTATGGAATATATACTTGATAAAATGTTTGTTGATTTATTAATTAAACCTCCAAATTTCAAGGGAAAAATATTCAGGTTGTTGAGGAGGAGAGAATGAGGGTAGCTAGACAGCATGTACGAATAAGGAGAGAAAAGGAACAGAGTAGAACAACTTTGGGGTATGGGTTGGATGCTAGTATGTGCCTAAACAAGAATATTACCTTATTAAAAATTTTTCATAAGAAAAAAAATGCTAAACTACAATGTTTTGTATTTAAACCCAGTTTTCACATTAGAATTTACTTGGGAAATAAGACTGGGAAAAAAAAAAGAGCAAGCACATTTTGAAACTTTTTTTTTAAATGACAAAAACATTAGAAGCCAGAGAATTCACAAAGGATCTTCAAAAATCGAGCATTTCCTATATTTGAACAGCCTCAAATATTTTGGGAAAGCACACTACGACATACAGGCAGCAGAGGACAGTATGAAACCAAATGTCAGCTCATCAGAAACATGTTAATACATTAAAAAAACTCTGCTACTATCTTACTGTGTGACCTTTAGGCAAGTCACAACCTCTGGCCCTCAGTTAATTCAGCTAAACAACAAGAAGTTGGAATACTTCACAATTAAGATCCCTTCCATCTCTATTTAATTTTTCTTCAGTGAATTCCCCTCACAGCAAAGCCCCTTTTTAACAAAGTCCACAGCACTGAAAACAAAACAATCATAAATGACATTTAGCAGAGTTAGGACAGCAAAAATATCCATTTTTATTTGTTGCTTATTTGTAGCAACCTCTCCCCACACATCCTGTTTTTGAGCACTTACTATTTTTCTGGCTGATTCCCTATCCTCAAGAACTAATAATCAGTAATTCATAACCTTTAACCCTAGTTCTTTGACTATAGCTAAGTATATACAGTAGTGTGTCTCAGCCTCAGTTTACACAACTGTTAAATGGCAACAAGTAATATCTATTTTATAGGACTACTGTGAGGCTTATAAGATAAAATGTACACAAAAATTCTGCACTGTATTATTATTAGCATCTTAATTTGAAATGCTCATACTTCTAGTTTTCATTTTACAATGAATGAATGAACTTCAGTAACTTTCAGGCTACATAAAGTACTTTTTAGATATTACTTAACTGTGTGTTCTGCCAGCATAGTTAAATTAAACACTCAGACTAAAAGCAGAAGAAAAATAGTTACGCTTTCTTAAGGCCTAGGAAAAATTCCTATGGTCTCGTGAGTATGAGAACAGGAAAAGAAGGAAGGTATAAGTGGATAATACTACTGATGAGAATCCTGGTAAGCAGTTTCTACTTAATCTGGTTTTAGTGAATGTTAACACAGATGCAAGGAACACTGGAAAATGATGACAGGATACTCATTAAGTAGCTGTGGAGGACAATACTATTCTGTAAAGTTATACATCTAGATGAAAAATCCAAGATGAAGCCACACTGTGAGTCCACCAAAACATCAGGTTATGTTATAGTGAATACCCCACCTTATATAAAGGAAGGGAAACTCATGGGCAAAGCTCAAAGAAATAATTATAAAAATGATTATTTAAATTGCAAGTGGGACCAGGGCAGTCTTCTAAGAAAAACTCAGAAAGTATCCTCCCAGTTCTCTAACATTCTTTCAAGATCTAAATCTATGATCCCATAATTCCAGAAACAAAAGAACTATCTTTGTAAACAGCTGGGCAAGAGTCTTTTAAAAATAATTAGCATTCTTCCAATAGTAAACAAAGGTTCACTAATCAGGTACTCTTTGCTTATTTTTTTTGGTGGGGGAAGGAGAAGAGCATTCATAGACCTGACTCCACTGCTGATTCATGAATAATAATGAAAATAGTAACAGAAAATGATAACAACTAGCATTTATACGGCACTCTTTAAGTTTGCAAAAGTGCTTTACATATGCTAACTCATTTCATTCTCACAATAACCCTGAGAGGTAGGAGCTATTAGGAAACTGAGGCAGAAAGAAGTGATTTACCCAAGCTCATATAACTAGTAAATATTTGAAGCAGGATTCTCCGACTCCCAAGTCCAGTACTCTATTCAATGCACCACCCTAATGTAACTCTGACTTGCTGTGTTTCTAACCTGGACTGGTCTGCCCCTCTTTAGGCACCCTGGTGAGCTCCTCCTCCCTGGTTGGCACCCTAATGGTGCAAGGTTTAGTGTGGATGCTCACTCAGTTGGCTTTAGCTCCAATGTAGGACATAATTCCTGAGATCAAAACATCCTCAGCCTCCCTACACATGCACCTTCACACCCAGCCTTAGTTTAAAATCTGGAGTTTCTAGTTTCTAGTTTCGGTAAAGTATTTTGACACTTAATATTAAGTGCTCTGCCTTTTCCATGAAAGTTCTACTGCTCCAATGCTTACTGTCATGCAAAGAAGTTCATAACAAGAAGACTACAATGATTTTTTTGGCCTATGCAACATGAAATATGGAGCTGCTGATAACTGTACTGGAATCTCTATACTAATGAAATTATGGGTCAAAATACTAATTTACAACAAAGTATCAATGCTTTAACAGAAAAATTATTTTTCCTTAGTTTTACAATTTTTAAATGCTCATTCAATTCTAAAGTACAATAAAAGGCTGCAGACCCTTTTGCCCCTGGACAAAAGTGGTGTGTTTTTTTTTTTTAAGCAACTGGGATTAAGTGACTTGCCCATGGTCACACAGCTAGTAAGAGTCAAGTGTTTGGTCTGAGGCTGAATTTGAACTCAGGTCCTCCTTACTTCAGGGCCCATGCTCTATCCACTGCTCCACCTAGCTGCCCGACAAAAGTTTATTAAAAAACACTTAAATGCTTATTAAAAGTATTTACTGGAGATAATCTCACATTTGTAATGAAAGTTGATGGTAAATTTGTATATAGACAGTTTCACAGGCAACTCTTCAGACACAAAAACATGACCCAAAATACAATGACACATTATTTTATATAGTGAAATCATAATAAATCACCTGGAAGTAGAAGTCTAATATACCAACCATGTCTGTACCTTCTGGAAAACACTAGAAAAAGAAGAGAATCAATTATGAACATGTGGACGTGGGGGAAAATTTTTTTTTAAAAGGCTCAAAATAAGTCAATATAATGCTTATGTCACAGCATTCAATATCCATTTCCAGATGCTGCTTTAACATTATGATGGAAACTTTTAAAGTTTTTTTTGGGTGGGGTTTTGGGTTTTTTTTTTAACTGAATGTGGTGACTTTTATTGATGGTACACAATATATGACTCTAGGCTTCTCCCGACTACAGGGGTGCTCTGGGACAAGGACGTGAATGGGATATGGGATCCCAGCATACGAACGTAGGATAGGAATGTAGGCTCCCCAGTGGTGGAACAAGTATCACCATTTAATTCACAAAACTTTGTGGTATAGAGCTACTATAGGAATATATTACAGCAATGAGAAGAGATAATTTAGAAGGAATTAGGAAAGATTACTAATCATAAATAAATGTTAAGAATGTGATATTATATCACGTCTTTTTTTTTTAAACTTGAAATAAAATTTTAAAACCCATTTGCCATGTTAAATGCATTACACACCTTAAAATGCTCAGTGTTGGGTTAGTATAATCATTCTTCAATGGTTAACAAAATAATCTATGCTAAGACAAAGAAGGAACATAAAAGCATAATTTGTAGTAAAAAACAAAGATTGAAAAACCTTTTTCTCCTTTAAGTAATATCCTATTGCAAAATTTCGATCTCCACTTTCTCGTTCAGATTGAAACCTGTGAAACAAAATAGAATCAGTCTGGAGAATAAAGCATAGCAATTCTGTAAAACTGTAGCATTCTAAAACCTAAATTATATATAAACAAAATCTCCAAAAAGAATTACAATCAAACATTTCACAGAATGTTATATCACTAAAAATGAATTTCCAGAATTCTCCTACTGTGCCCACATAGCAATTCAGTACAGTTAACACAAATTATACTGAATCACAAAAAGATAATTCTTTGAAAAGGCTATTTTCTGTACAATAACAAAGTCTTTCACCAAAGAAAGCAGGAGCATAACAAAGCTGTTCTTGGGGTACACTACATAAGACATTTCTATAAAATAATACTAGGTCTTTCAGGATCTTGTAGAGAAGGAAATTAAAGAGTTAAGAAATGTGGAAGTTCAAATATTGGCTCTTTCAAGTGGCTATGTGAGCTTAGGTGACTTATCCATTCTAGACTTAGCAAGGATTTTGGTAGGGGAGGGCTCACTGTGTTCCCCATGCCAGATCCCCCATAAGGGACAACAGGAAAAAGCTGAATCTTCTCTTCCCCTCCCTTAACCCCATTGCTCAGCTCCCACCAAGTGATAGTTGATACTAGCTAGATGCTGACCCTGAGAGCCTTGCTCCATTCGGATCCTCAGGGATCATTATATCCCCTTTGTAATAACATTGATCAGGGACATGACCACTGACAATGTGGTTATCAGCTGCAATATTTCCAGTAAGATAGTAGACCACTAGGGTCCTTAGCACTTGTCTTGCCATTTCTCCTTAAGAACTCCCAGACTTTACACTGGGCCTTTATATCTGCCCTGAACCTAAACCATCCTATATGCGTTGTGAACCCTAATTATGATGGGAGCTCTCTGAGAGTTAAAAACTGCCTTGCACGTCTATTTGCGTGCCCAGAGGAGGCTTAGCACACCTTGGCAAATAACAAGTGTCTAACCAAATGTTTTTCTATTCCAGCTTCCAAGTGTCTGAACCCAAGTCTTTTGTTCTGCCATTTATTGTTTGTTTTCAGTACATGTAGAAAATAAACTACAATATGTATTATAAAAATTGGGAATTCTCCAGAAAACAGGACAATCTCATTCTAACATGAAGCGGATTTGTTTCTTTAGTTAGAAGGAAATCTTTATAATCCAGGTATGGTAAATAAGTAGAATAGAAACCATTAACTACAAAAAAAAATTCAGGTTAGTTATTAACTAAGTCATTAAATTAAACATTTACACTACATGCCATTAGAACTATAGTTCAAGTTCTGAGACACGTGAAGACTCACAACTCCATCTGTCACCGCAAATGTTTCAAAAATAGCAAGTCACATCTACAAGATCTAGCAATCAGATAGAGATTTCCTTAAACATTTACAGAGCTGCTTTCATTATATTTTCATAGAGCTATTTCTCCTGCTTAGCAACATTCCATTTATTCAGCTTTACTCTTATATAAATCCACATGTGGACATTATCTGACGTCTATTTCTAATACCATGAAGGCCTAGAAAAATTACATCTTCTTTTTTCTTTAGACTAAAAAGCTCAGATGCTTTATAAACTTCAAAAAAACCCCAAAGAATTGCTATGTCTAAATGTACTACACTGCCAATTTTAATTTTTAAGAGAAATTTAAAAAACTTAAGTACCGCAGGACATTGTCAACCCATATGGAAGTCACTGTAAGGGAGACTCAAAGACAAGCTGCTTAAAAAAGGAGAAATTATAGCTTCCTGAATTCTAATTTTGAAATGTCTGACAGTCATGGCTTATGATGCTATGACCCAAATTCTGCAGCACTGAAATTCACCTCTTCCTTTCCATTTTTACAGTAATCATCCTAATCCAACTAAACAATCATTATTTCTAAGCCTGGACAACTTTAATAGCCAGCTTCCACTGATCTTCTAGCTCTAATCCAACACATATACAGCTGCCAGAATAATTTTTCTCAAACATATCTTAAGATATTCTATGAATCAAAAATCTAGTATGACAGAAATATGCAATATTTGATGAACAGAAGATTCTGACTAAAGAAATCCTAAATTAATGGACAGATAATCATGGAATGGCTAGTGTGGAGAATAAGACAGAGACTCACTAAGATAAGAATCTAAGGACTGTCATACAGCAGTAAGGGCCTACTTTAAGTACAAATCTGTAGTGGACTCAAGTAAAGCAATTTTCTAACCAACTTCCTTCAACCGTATTCTGTGGCTCCAAAGGGAATGAAAATGGCCCAGAGTTAGGGACAGGCAGGGAAGGAACAGATGAAGGTCAAAGGGGTTAGGGGATGCCAAGGTGAGAAGACTACATTGAGGGTTTTGTTGTTGTTTTTTGAATACCGGTCCCAAACTGGAAATACAGGGACCATTCTCAGGCTAGATCCTATTACTCAAAGGCATGGGAGCTCTAACCTGTTCCATTTCCAAGCTGGAATAGTTTACCCCTCCTCCTTAGGCAACTTGATCACCCCCCACTCCTGTGGGCTCACCATACTGACACTGAACTTGGTGTAATAAATACTTTACGGTCACCTCACTATAGCTCAGAGTTCCCACTGGCCTCCACCTACTTTGGTGTCTGGGATTATAGTTACTTGCCACCATGCTTGGAAGCCAGAAAAGGGATGACAGACTTAGAAAACCAGAGAGGGTTCAAAGGAAACAATTCCAATAAGCTATACGGACTCCTAAACCTGGATGAGTGAAGGGTATGGCAAAAAAAAGAATGACAAAATCAGAGTAGGCAATTTCAGAGCTCAATACATTATAAGTAGTTAGTCAGAACATGAACTGTAAAGGAATTCTGATTTAAGTGAGATGCTTAAACACAATCTATTCTGCACACAGCAGTTTTTTCTTTCCCTCAGAACTGTTGTATAGTTTTTCCTATAAGGACAGAGTGAAAAAAAGAGGTGAGGAAGGCTTGTACATTATATATGATCAATAAATATATACTAAATTAGTCAATGAATGAACAAAGAATCTATCTTGCTTGTGGAAGAGGAGACCCAAGGGTTCCACTAGACTCATGAATCAGAGGGGTTTATGTGTGATTATGGTAATAATAATGATAGTAATAGCAATAATGGTGATAGAAGCTGCAATAGCAGCAGCAGTTAGAATTGATATGCTGGTATATACTAGCATATTATTTATACAGTACTTTAACTTTTTGTTTGTTATGCACTTTACAAATATTTTTTCCTCAAAGAATCCCTGAGAAGTAGGTGCTATTATCCCCATTTTATAGATAAGGAAACTGAGGCAAAGATTTTTTTTTTTAAAGTTAACTTGCCCTGGTTTACCCAGCTAGTTAAGTGTCTGAAACAGGATTTGAACTCATCTTCCTGACTCCAGGACCTAAGTTCTAACCATTGTATTAGCTAGCTACATGAAGACATTGTACTATTACTAATTACTAATGGAACAAGACCTTTGTTGATCTTCACCTACTCTTGGCCTTCTAATAATACTAGGAAACAATTTTTTTTTTGCTTTTTGGTGAGGCAATCAGGGTTAAGTGATTTTTTTGCCCAGGGTCGCACAGCTAGTCTGAGGCCAGATTTGAACCCAGGACAAAACAACTTTTAATGAAGACTTTTAAGACTTCAGGAAACTTCCCTTGTTCACTTATTTTGCCCTTCGAGTGTTCCTCCAGAGTTGGAACAGCATAAATCTAGAAAACCTTAAAAGGAGCTATTTACTTTAGGGATGAAAGAGTAGGGGAAATGTTAAGACAACTAGTTTAACAGAAATATAAGACAAAAAGATACCCCCCAATACATAAGTATTCAAAAGATGTGAGCAGACAGGCCTCAAGATTAATTCTAAACTATTAACAACCATATAAAAAATGATCCAAATCAATAATAAGAGAAATGAAAATCAATACAATCCTGAGGTTATCACTTCACATCCAGCAAATTGGTAAAGATGACAAAAGATGGGAATATTCAATGTTGGAGGGATTGTGGAAAGACAGGAACCTAATGAATTCATTGTTAGTAGAGCTGTGAATTGATACAACTAGTCTGGAAAATAATCTGGAATTGTGCAAATGAAGTGGCTAACATGCCCAGAACTTTGGAGCCAGACATTCTACTCCAAGGCATAGAATCCCAGGGAGGTCACTCACAAGAAGAACAGCTCAATATATACCAAAATATTTACAGCAGCACATTCCATGGCAGCAAAGACTTAAAAACAAAGCAGATGCCCATCAACTGGGGGAAGGCTAAACAAACAGTGGTACAAGAATGGGATGGAATATTATTGTGCTGTAAGAAATAATGAACATGATGAATATGGAAATGCAAGAAAGACTTAGATGAACTGATGAAAGTGAAGTAAGCAAAGTCAGAAAAACAATATACACAATGTCTACAATAAAATAAGGGTTTAGTCTACTGATGCTTTTTGCTTTAAACCACTTATATAAGAAACCATATGGAAACAAAGGATTCCATCTTGTTGGATAAAAGCAACACTTATTTGAAATCTGTGGTAAACAACATTCATCCTGGAGTTTACCTTTGCCAGTTTTATGATCAAAATGTTTCCTAAAAATATTAATACTTTAAGGAAAGTCGGGGCAGCTAGGTGGTGCAATGAATAGAGCACCGGCCCTGAAGTCAGGAAGACTTGAGTTCAAATCTGGCCTCAGACCAAACACTTAACACTGGGCAAGTCACTTAACCCCAACTGCCTTTAAAAAAAAACAAAAACAAAAACAAAAAACACCCCAATACCCTGTTGGGGGCAGCTAGGTGGTGCAGTGAATAGAGCACCAGCCCTGGATTCAGGAGGACCTGAGTTCAAATCCGACCTCAGACACATAACACTTACTAGCTGTGTGACCCTGGGCAAGTCACTTAATCCCACTGCCTAGCTAAAAATAAAAAAATAAAAAAAGGAAAAGTCAATAGATTAGCCAAGCTATTTAAGGAAAAATGTTTTCAATGATGCTAACACATTAGTCTAGTTCCAAATTCTGAATATCCACATAAAAGTATATTTTAAAATATTGTATTAATTTAAACTAAAATTTCCTTTCCCATCCCACATAAAAACTCCCTTACACCGACTAAACCCAATAGGAGAGACTCACGTGGCATTACTGAATCCAACATATTCATTACCAGCCATCTTATTCAAAAATTGCATCACCTATAAAATAAAATTTTAAATTAAAAAAAACCCTTAATATAATGAAATGATCACAAGGAAAAATATTGAAGATGACAAAGTGAGAAATACAGTTCACTTACATAGTCAAATTTTTCAGCATTATTAACTCCTTGCTGCAAAGAAAAAAATGAGAGATAAGAAAGTGTTAACATGTTAATTACTATAAATAAACTTTGAAACTACATACAAATCCAGTACTTTAAAATTTCTACCATTATAACTGGTACATTAGTACTTTTAATTTAAGAAAATACTATTCAAATAATTTAGTATTTAGATAAACTCTGCTTTTCCTACATATAAATTCTTTCATCAAACACCTGTATGTTGAGAATGAATTTGGAGGAGGAAGGGAATGCTTTATTTTAAGTATTTTAAAAATCCAACATAATCATATAGAAGCTAACTATATAAGTGTAAAAAAACTCTTCCTACTTTTTCCCATTAGCACATTTTGCTCCTAGCTCAGGTTCGCTAGGATCAGTGCTGTCAATTTAATTAATATCAAAGACTTAAAATAAAGTTTTACCCTTAAGCACAGGAACAATTACATTTTAATTATTATTTTCAATAACTAGCCTTAATCAGTGCTAGAGTTAGAACAACAAGTTATTTTTTCATAGCTAACTAGGCTTTTATTGTTATGGTTTTTGTTTTTTTTTTTTAAATCTAGGTATGTAAACTACTGGTGTAGAGTGAAGTCTACACTTAATATCATTTACTACACCAATACCTTTGGCTATCAATTTTATTCCAGAGTCCATTCCGTAGAAAACTGGCTACGACAAAATGTGGCATTGAACCAAGTTCAGTTTATGGAAGATGTATTGTTTCATCTTTCTAATTCTAACATTTGAGTTACTGCAAATTTAAACAGAAAAACCCTACTAAGCTTACTTTGTTTTCAAGTAACCAAATGGTTTCATTTTACCTCAGAGAAGTTTACAAAGCAGTAAGTTGTAGATCTGAAATCAAACGTATTAATTGGTGATATGCACCACAACAGAAACAATACATCTTTAAATTTTTTAAAAAAGTTTAGTATAAAATAATGCAACTACTTTATATAACATAAGTCATATCCTAAAAAAGTCATTATTTTTATCATAAAGGGAAGTACAACATATCAATATTTTACTTGATGAAATGCATAAAGCCAGGTTCATTTCCCACTCTACTATGGATTAGGGTGTTTGCTGATAATCTGTGAATTCCCATGTAATTAAAACTTATCCACAAGAAAATGAGCATGTGTAGTCACACACATACAATCACTAGCTGTAAGGAACATCACACACTGTCGTATCAAAAATGAACACTAACCAAACTTAATAAGTACAAAATAAAGGCAACTAAGCAATAACCATACTGTAGTCATATCTAACTGTTTTCCCTACAAAGCCTCCATCATGAAACATTTTATCAAAATGTTTTGTTTCTAAAATATAGCAGAAAATACAAAATGTAGAAATGTTAACTTCCCAGCTGTTCAATGAAAAATAATTAAAAGAAGAAATTACCAACTTCATTGAACTGTGTTGCAGTTGTCAAAATATTCCATAGATCCTAATGCTGTAAAATATGTAACAACATTTAAACCACAAAAACCTTTTCAACCTTTTAAAAAGAACAAAGAACATCTCTTTTGGAAAGGTACGTCAGCATTAGTTATGGGTTTGTAATATGGAGAATTACTTGATTATATATACATTTAAGTAAAATAAGGCAAGTTACACTTTGGTTCTGCTTAGTTCTATATGAGTATAAATTTTTGATGTCTGGCTTTATTTTGGTCCTTTAGTCATTATTTAAAATGACAAACATAAAAATTTCTTAAAACTCCAACTACAGGCACATGCCTGAGTTAATAAATCAGCAAATCAAGGGGAAAAAAACTTCATTTTGCTTCTACCAAACATTTAAGAAACTGTACAAGTTAATAAACAAATGTCTTCCTTGTATAGTATCTCACTTATCTAAAATGTGTTAAAAAAGCCATAATTTAAATTCACAACCTCTGTTACGTATAATGGAGAAAAAGAAGACATTTAAACAGCTTTGGACTTAGTATCTTGACCACAAATTCCGTATTTTGATTTGAAATTATTATAAATAACATTTAATTGGTAAATCATAGAAAGTCTCATCTGTCATTAAAATTAAATGCTCAAATTTGTTATTTGCTACCTATATTTTCCCAGTAATAACTTACAAATACTCATTTTGTGCAATTCTCCCCATTTAAATTATAACAGATTGGCAAAACTGTAGCTTAGGTTTTGGATGTCTTTTTTTTTTTTGAGAGGGGGGCAGGGTGGTTAACTTTCTTATGTTTCAGATTAAATTTTGTACACTTAAGGAAAATATACATGCAGGTTTCATCCTAACATACGTGTTCATGTATATACACATGTATATGTGTATATATAAACATATATACACAAATAAAAATATATTTTTACATTTACCATATGCATGCTTATGTGTATATATCATATAGACTATGTACATGCTTTTGTGTATGCATTATATATTTACACACACAATCATTCTTTTATTAGAGATATATACACATAAACATGAAAGAAGTTTCTAAATAAATACAAAGTATATTTATACAGTAAGCATTATGTCTAAAACGACAAAAGGGATCCCTACAACATATGTATCTAGATCAACTCTGAATTTCCTCATCTCTGTTAACTTGAAAAACTACACTGGCTAGAAATTTTTGTGTCCTATATGAATCCCAATATTAATTAAAAATAAGAGCTTAGTATTAGTCATTTAGCTCTACTTTTTTTTTTAAAAGTCAATGTTTTTATGGAAAAGGTATAAATACACGTGCATTTTTTATAGTACTCTTGAAAAGATGCTACTTTAAATTTATGAAGTCTTGAGTGATTCTTTTTTTTTTTTTTGGTTAGGCAATGGGGTTAAGTAACTTGCCCAGGGTCACACAGCTAGTAAATGTTACGTGTCTGAGACTGGATTTGAACTCAGATCCTTCTGACTCCAGGGCCGGCGCTCTATCCACTGTGCCACCTAGCTGCCTGAGTGATTCTTAATTGTGTACACGAAAATTTAAGTACTTGAGGAAAAAGTGAAATCAACAAAAGAAACTCAAGAAAATCTAACCAACTTCCTAATTAACTTCTCAAGCGGTGTTTAAAATATAGAGTACACAAAATACTTTCTGTAGTTCACAGGAAATTGGCATATACTCTCATCTTAACCTCAAACACACAGTAGTACCACATTATCCAGATTCACACCTCTAGCAACAACTATCAACTACAAATAGACAGCGTAGCATAGCATAATGGTCACTGGACATGTAGTCAGTCAGAAGATTTGAGTTTGAGATTTTCATTAGCCATGTAATAGTTTTCTGAATCTCACTTTTCTCACCTGTAAAATGGGGATAGTTACTCTTGTACTACCTATTTCAGAGAGCTATCATGAACATCATGCATGGGTAACGAAACACTTTGCAATTATACAGTACAGTATAAAGACGTTTTATTATTATGACAAGGAACTAAAGGGAGAGTTAACTTTCCATGTCAATTTTGAAAAAGCAAAGAGATGATATAGAGTAGAGTAGAACCCATTTGTAACTACTGGAGCTTAAGGTGTTAAATCAACTGTTTATTTTAGTATATATTTTGGGAAACATAATCCAACCCATAATATACCTAAATACTTCTTATAAATAAAGGATGTTACAAGGGGCTTCTACTATATATTGATGCGGAAAATAACATCAGATGACTATGAAACTGCACTTAAAAAGAGCAGCTTCCACCAATTTAATATATAGGATGGTCCATTTATAAAATCAGTTAACTAAAAAGAGTTTGTTTTTCCTTCTCTAAATGAGCTACCTGATTCCAATACCTAATGCAACAAGCCATCCTATATATCATGGTTTAAAAACCAATCCAAGAAGACAGGAAAAGAGGCATTCAGGCAAGAAGGGTAGGAGGATAATGCTGAAATGGTTTAATAAAATAACCATATTATCAATTTAGCTCTCTTGTTGAGAATGCCTTGAAACCAAAGATTACTGGGAAAGTTAAAGGAGCTATTACAATCACAAGTAAGAAAATTACAAGTCATATGAATTATTGTTATTGCTGATTATCCCTAATGAAAGGAAAAAAATTAGAGAAAAATGATTTTTTTGATAAATTCTGTTATCTGATCTATAACTACTAATATCAAGGAGCACCAAGTCCAATGTATTTACAATTACGCTTTGGAGCCACAAATGACCTTAAAACTAGGTAACACAAGCAAGCCTAAAAGGATATTGCTAGCATGACAAAACTTCTAATTCAATTTTTGTGATATGCTTAAGGGCACCTGCAAAATAAGCTGTAATTACACACATATATATGTTTTTTTTTTAAATTAAGGAAAACTCCAATGTTTTTTTTTAATTCCAAAGTATCTATCTTGTTTTTTAAAAAGCTAAATCAGCATTTAAATAAGTAAACATCAGAAATAATAAAAATAAAATCTTGAGACTACTGGAGTAGTAAGTGACATAACAAGACTAGGCAACTCCCTTTTAACTTTTAATAGGAAAAGCAGGAGAAGTTGACAACTGTGTTCCAAATTTCTTTGACAACTGTTGCCCCTTTCCCCACCAAGTTATTTCCACAGTTACACTTGTAAATTCAAACTAGGCCATAAAGATTTCCTATGAGTATATCTTTAAAATGTTAATTTTGTCACAAATATGGGAGTATCTTCTTTCAAACTCTCTTGCTTTTCCAAATCACTTAAAACCAGGCAAAGACATGTGAGATCAAACGAAACAGACTACATTCAAGTGTAATAATGCGCACAGTGACCAACTGTTATCCCCCAAGAAAAGAAAAGTAACTGTTAACACCTTTAAAAACTTAATGATGTGAATTTTAAGTGCAAGATTACATTTGTTTTTAAAAAGTATTTACCTATGTAAGCTTTGTTTTAAATTTTTAAAAATTGGAGTTTTCCTATAAGCTTAGTAGTTAAGTATATATGCAACAGGTTCCTTCTGTCCAAATTCTCCTCTTTCCACAATCTGCTAATCCTTTTGAACAATTCCTTTGCCTCTTCCCCCATTTCCTGAGATCACCACCAATCCTACAAGGAAAAAATATCAATACTACAAAAGTGTAATCTAAAGAGTCATACGTAAGACTCCACCTTTAAAATTTTGAAGCAACATAAGGGAATATGGAGCAAAGAGCACTATAAGAAAGTCTGAAATTAAGAAGACATCACAAATTAAGGCTTTAACTTTTCTTCTAATATATTATCTAAAAGAGTAAAAAAATGAGCTAGTTCACAAGTCATGCTAACAGCAAAATACTGAAGCATTCTGTGTCAAAATGATTCTCTTACAAACTATATACACAGAAAAATTAACCTTAAAAAGCACATTTATCACTATTAATGGCCCTGATTATCATATTTGGATAAATTACAATTTTCTAAGAAATCTGTCCATATACTTTTTAATTCCACTGAAATGGTGCCCTTCGACCATTCATGACTTTGTAAATTCTATTCATATTAATTAAGGTAGCTAGGGCAAAGTTGTTCATCTTCAAGAAAAAATAAATATAATTATGCAGCAAAATGTGAACGCAGGAGGCCCAGCCCTTGTCCCAGGTCTGTCCCCTAAGAAAACTAGCTCCCCAATTACGTGCACTTAAATTTAGACGGCATTGGTTTCCTCATATATTGAGAGATTCCAACTAAAATTACAGGATTTTTATATTAGAAAAGACCTTAGAAAACCTCAAAATTTTTCCAGTTTTATAACTCTGACTTCAACTTTAAAATATCAGAGTCTAAAATTATACAACAGATCATCCCACAGGTATAATACACTAAGATTTTCTGTAAAAGCTTTGAATTCTTCATCAAACAGGCACCAGGAAAACGTTACTGAATTGTTAGGTCACAATTTTAACATAAAAAGTTATTTTAAGGTTAAGGATTTTTCTCTAAAATAACCCTCCAAGTTAACTACTGTGCTGCAATATACTTCTAATTAAGTAAAACATAATAGAAAGTTGCTTTGAATATAAAAATCCTTAGTCCAAATCCTTATTTTTAGGTGCATTTTCTACTTAAAACTGCTAAGCAAATTTCTTTGTAGAATTAAGGCTTTTTTATACTACAAGACTTTAAACTATACAATTATTTCTACTTTACGCTTTAAGTATTCATATTAGAAATAGTTTAGTTGATTCCAGACTTAGTCTGGTGTCACTAAAAAAAAGTAATGAAATGACAGTATAATATGATAATCAAACATGCAATTTCTACATGCAAGGCTTCAAAGCAGTAAAAGAAAACCCAAAAATCATTAAATAAAAGTAAATTTAGCAATTAAAGTCTTTTAACAATCACTTGCATAAACTCTACCCTAGGTTACTATGTTATTGTCTCTACTGGTTTTGTCATCAAGCCTTAAAGGTATCACCTAGCATGATAAATTTTCTAACCTCTAACTTGTAGTTCTCATTTTAAGAGACCATTAGTACAACTTTTGATCAAACCCCATTTTAGATAGGGTATTTAAAGTATTAAAGACTTTTATTATGAAGGTTATTTTTATGACACACAAAATAGCATTTAACAATCTGACTACTGTGAGTAGTCACATGCACAACGTCTTTTTTTTTTTAGTATGATAATTAAGAATAATATATAAAGCTAAATCTCTTACAAGGGTTCTTTTCCCTCCTGAGCATAGCCAATTAAAAATGGAAGAGCAGGGCATAATTCTAGTGGTAATCTAAAAATGACTAAATTGGCTTTTTATAAGTTGTAGTAAAGGGCATGACTCATGCTAAAACACTTTCTCATGTAAACAAAGCAAAATGATTCTATACCCCATTCATAGCAATGTGGTGTGACTTATTTCAAACTTCAGATATACAAACAGATGTGCTGACCAAAATGTTCCAAAGTTAAATGACAGTAGCTTGGTACAAATGGAAATTCAAACAACAACTTATACACAATTATAAATGAAAATCAATTTTAAATAATTTTACCAAAATAATGATGTGGCTTACAAGTACTTACAGAAATCAAACCTCAAAAAATTTAATTTTTATATTTAAAACTTAAAAAAATATGTTCATAATTAGAATATGCACTGTCACTACTAGCTATGGAAAAGTGAAACAAATGATATACATTCAATCACAATTATAACTTCATCTTACAAGACTGAGAAGATTGAGAACCTTACTAAATAGATGCACTTTGGCATAAATGGAAAGGACAGACTATTTGTCACATATAAACTAATGACAAACATTATAATAAAGAACTTTAACCCTATCCAAAGCTGCTCCTTCTATATAAAATCCAAATGGAAGAGAAAGTACATGTCAGAACATTAAGGGAAAAAATATTTCAACTTGGGTCTTTTACTATTACATTATGAAGGAACCAACAGAAAACTACCGTCTTTACAGAAGGTTCCTTTAAAAATTTTCCTATTGACATTTGTGTATTGTTTATATTTAAACAGAAAACTCTAACACTCCTAAATATTTACTTTTTAAATGTCAAAGCAAAAATTACAGACTATTTGATTTCACAGCTATGGTAAACAATGAAGGATTCTTTTTAATAACCTATAATCACTGAAAATAATGAGAGCAAATATAGGAAAAAGAAATGCCAACATTTTACCTTTATTAACGAAGTTACAACAATTGCTCCAGCATTCACCATAGGATTATGAGGCTTATCTGTGAAATTATAAAAACAAATCTTTAATGCATATATGCATATACTTCCCAGGACAGTATGTTCTGGTGTTCTTTGAATGTACACATAGATCTGAATAAATCAAGTTGATATTTCAGAAATTCTTAGAATGTAAGATTTTTGACCCTCTCAGTCACCTTGAGTTCTAACCTAAGAGACAGATTTCTTGGAGGACACCTACATCTTACGCATTAGGAACCGAAGCCTAGTAGTCTTTCTCCTGCCTCACACTGATACCTAATGTTGTTGTTGCTGTTCAGTCACGTCCGAGATCTTCGTGACCCATTTGGGGTTTTCTTGGTAAAGATACTAGAATGGTTTCCCATTTCTTTCTCCAGCTCACTTTACAGATGAGGAGCTGAAGCGAACAGAGTTAAGTGACTTGCTCAGGTGTCACACAACTAATAAGTGTCTGAGGTCAGATTTGAAAACACTAATCACAGGAAGGAAAATATTAACAGGAAAATGCAAACACAGTATCATATAAATATGGATATGGAGTCAGAGGATCTGGTCGAAATCTCAGCTCTGCCATTTACTACTTACTATCAGGGTAACTGAATCTCTATGAACCTCAGTTTCCTCAATCTGTAAAAATGTAAGGTTTGAAAGAGATGACAATTACATGATCCTATGAAGCACTCAAACCTTATCGTTAAGTCAGCCAGGTTGGTCTAAATGCAAGCAATTATCTACACTGCTAAGATTCCTCATTTACTTTTTGAACAGGGACAAACCAGGATGACTTCCCCTTCAATGTTAGCTTCTAGATAGATATACATAATATTCATGGGATAACCAATTAGCATTTCCCTCAAACTCTATTAGTCCTCATTTGACACTGTTACCCACTCTGTTCCTTTGAAAAGTAACTCACATTTATACTGTACTTTAAGGTTTACAAAGTACTTTGTTAACAGCCATGTTGAAGGAACGTGAATATTATGATCTCCATTTTATAAATAAGGAACCTGAAGCTCAGGGAGCTTAGCTCAGTTACCCAGGGTGTCACATAACTGTTAAGGCTTGGAAGTGGTACTCAAACCAAAATCTTCTGCCTCCAAGATCAGTACTCTTTGGAGTATTACCATGACACATCTCAACCCCTCCAAATTCCATCGTAATATGAATTGACCAACTGCTTGAGACACAAACAGAGTCTGCATGGACCCAAGCTGGCATGTGAGATCCAGAAATAAAACTCCCCTGACGGTCAACTGGCATGATAGTAGATAAAAGACTACCTTTGGGGTCAGGAAGATTCAGATTCAAGTCCTGTCTTGATACATACCAAATGTGCAACCATGGGACAATTCACTTGTCAACCTAGGCAATTTTTCATTTTTTTTCCTCTAGATAGTTTACTACAGTGAAAATAAAATTAATAACACAGGCTTTAAAATTCTCAAGTGGGAGCACCCCTTGGCTCCTAATTAGGTCTGAAATCTCAGTTTTTCCCCACTCACTAATAGGCTTGGTGTTTCCCAAGAGTATTCCTAATTCCACTTTAGGGGGAAATAATCTCATCTCCATTGTGCAGCTGGCCAACAAACAAGGCAAAAGGTCTGGACTGACATTTCAGGAGGCTATCTACCAGATCTCAAGGGCCTTGAGACAACTCTTTAAAACAAAAACTTACAGGTGAGTTGCCAGCCAGCAAAAAAAAACCCACAAGTCTAGACACATATGCCAGTAGGTTGTGTTTTTATGTGTTGGCAATTCTGTGAACTCATTAACAAAGACTGTTTTTTGCTTTCCAGGTAAATCCCACCATTTCTTGTACAATGTTAACAAAACAAAGTAGGTTTTCAATTACTTACATATTTGTCAAAATGCTATGATGTTCTGTAATATCTTCTTAAACATCTACTTATATTTAGTATTAATTCTTAATGAAAGATGTCATTTACACGTATTATCATACGTAGCATCAGCCCGGTGCAGTAGAGCTGGCTTTGAAGTCAGGAAGCCTTTGTTCTAGGTCCTACTTCTGGCACAGACCAGCTGTGATTCTGTGCAAGTCACTAAAATTCTCTCTTCTTGGGGCAGCTAGGTGGCACGGTGGATAGAGCTCTGGCCTTGGAGTCAGGAGTACGTGAGTTCAAATCCAGTCTCAGACACATGTCACTTACTAGCTGTGTGACCCTGGGCAAGTCACTTAACCCCAACTGCCTCACCAAAAAAAAGCGTAAACAAAAAAAAAGTTTTCTCTTCTTTCCTTCCCAATATCTATGCAAAATATTGCAATTGTTACAATTCCACACAAACTTCTGAGTATACGAAGAAAACTGTAGAATTCAGTATATGGACACAAGAGGGAGGGGTGACTCTAAACTTAACCTCAGAACATCTCCAAGAATCCTTGAACTACCACCCTTAAAATCATAGGACTAAAACAGTTCAAATGGATAAGTAAGGGAAGTCAAGGTACGCAAGGCAAGTAATCATTAAAATTGTGTAATAAATTTCTGTTACTGGATATCTCGGCTTAACAATTAGTTCTGGTATATCACTATTGACTGAGAATCTTTAAAAGCTACTGCCATAATTGTGATTAGCAAAAAGTTCCTTTTACAGGTAAGGATGATAGCCGATAAAACATTATTTTACCAGATGAAAACCTAATTTCTAAAATCATACACCTCCCCATGAGATAAACACTGTTCAAAGAATCATAGATTTAGAATTGGAATGGATCTTAAGAGAGAAGGTGAAAGGGGTAAGGAACAAGCATTTATTAAGCACCTACTATGTGCCAGGTACTGTTCTGAGTGCTTGTAAACATTATCTCATTTGATACTCACAACGTTTCTCGGAAGTAGGTGTTTAATTATCCCCATTTTAAAGCTGAGGGACAACTAGTCCAACCTCTTCATCTTACAGTGAAGAAACTGAGACTGAGTCTCATTGAGCCAGGATTCAAACCCAGGTTCTCTGAGTCCAAATTCAGCATGTTCTCTATTGAACTGCATTACATCTCAATAATGGATTCATCTCTTCTAGAGATTATCATTAATGTATTAACGTACTACTATATTACATTCCTCGCCCCACCCCACTCCCAGTAATTCAGTGTTTTCTCCATTGAGAGGCAGTTCACAAGAACATTATTCTAAGAGTCAAGAGAAATATAGGTTCAAATCTCATCTGTGAGATTAACTAATTCTAATCCCTGGGTAAACCATATGCTGCCCTTGGGCTTCATTTATAAAATAAATATAAAAAGCTGTGATACTTTCCTCATGAAATAAAATGAGGTTCACAAAGCTGTTTGCAAGCCATAATGCACTATGTGAATATTAATTCCTCATTAATTACATTAATTCCTCATTTTAAGGAGGCGATGACCTTCAAGTATTGCTATTTCCTGTTATTCAAATATTGAACAGCACTGCAGAAAAAAAAGCACTTAAAAACATCTTGTTTTATTCTCATAACAATTGAGATAGGTGCTTTTATTTCCCTCATTTTACAAATAAGGAAACAGACTAAGAGATAATGTTAGCTGATTTGCCCAGTCATAAAAGCAGAGGATTCAAACTCAGGTCTTCCTGACTCCAGATAAAACCATCAATAATCACTACACCACCAGCTGCCCTGTACACTGAAAATCATTCTACTCTGGCACTGTGGAAAAATAACTTTCAACCCCAAAATGTTTCATATTATTCCATTATCACAAACACTGATTTCTACATGAAATTTAAGCCACTGAAGTTAATAAATCATTATTTTATCCCTCAACAAAAATTACAATTATAAAAGACTCTATAAAATGGATGGCCAGTAAGCAATCTTTGTCCTATTTAAGGGTCTTTTTTACATTCAACACATTATAGAAATCCATCTCTCCTGATCTTTTTCTTTTGGAAGTCAGCAAAGTAAGCTAAATTCTGTGAACTAAATGCATCAAAAATTTTCAAACATTAAATGCTACAGAAGAGGAAAACGCAAGGTGCTATTTTTAAAATAAATATCAAAACGTTAATTTTTTATCCTCAAACCCCCCCTAAATATTGTGTTCACTTAGGCTGTTTTTGTTTCAATTTAGAAAAGAAATTAGGCAGACACTTTTAGTTACTCTTAACAAATATACTGGGTATAAATTCTCAAATTTCAGAACTGGAAGAAACCTCAGAAGACATCCAATTGGTACCCTCTATATTCTACCAGACAAAGTCATCTAGGCTTTGCTTGAAGTTCTCTAGAAATCGTTCATCTCACTTTGGGATAGCTCTGTCACAAAGGTTTTCCTACAAAGTCTAATTTGCCACTCAGGAAATTTCTACTCATTTCTTCCAGTTATGCTTTGTGAAGCCAAGAAGTATAAGAAGACTATTCCATTTTTCATGTAATGGCCCTTCAAATAAATACTCAAAACAGCTATCATTTTTGCATTAAACTTGTCCTCCAAAAAAACTTGTCTATCAAAAGTCCATTTTTTTCAACAAATCCTCCTATGGCATGATCTCAAGGCCTTGTGCCATCCATATTGCCCTCCACTAAACACTCCTCAGTTTATCAAAGTTGTTCCTACATTGTGGCATCCAGAACTAAACACAAAAATCACAAATCCGACAGGGCAGAACACAATGAGAACAATTATTCCTCTAGCCTGAATACTTTATGTCTCCTAATGCAACCTAGAATTGCAAAAGCTTTCTTGATTGCCCTAATACATTGCTGAGTTATAGTCAACTTATACTTGTCCAATAAAAAAACAGATATTTCCCAGACGAACTGTTATCTCATAACCCTCTCTCACTTTGTACATGTGAAGCTTGATATTTTAAGTGTAAGAGCAAGTATAAGCTAGGGAAGGTATGGCTGGACAGCAAATCGTCTGACCAAGAACTGGAGGTTTTTGTGGTTTACAAACTCATTATGAAGAAAAACAGCACTATTTTAAACAGTCAATGTTTCAATCTATCCTAATTACTTCAAATGTCTTTAAGGTATAATAGCTCTGAAGTCTTACTTAAAAAGGTAGGTAATAACTACTTGGAATTATGCAGGAAAATGAAATTTCTCATCTTTTGTTATCTGATTCTTACCGTCTTCATTCAGGAAAAGTTTATTGAATCTTAATCCACTAGGCTCTTTTCCAACATATCGATGCACGTATTCTGTCCCAAGGTCATTTACAGCAATGGCATATTTCAAGGGCTTTACACAGGACTGAAGACAAAAGGGAACTTTGGTATCTCCAATGGAATGCCTTTTGTTAAAGCAGGTAAAAAAAGTAATTAATAGCAACCAATTAAGATGAAATAGCATAACTGTTACATTTTTATGTATTAATCTTGAATTAAAAGACCACATTTTCCTTTTATAACAATTATGAATCTTAAGGAATAACTGTAAAAAACAAGTTCATTTTCAGAAGCAATACATATAGGCAAAATCTTATTTACTCAAGAAAGGGAAGCATGATTCACAACTGGATCATATATAACAGAGCAAGAGTCAATAACTTTGTCTTTGGGCAGACTTTTTTTTTTTAAGTGCTTAACCAGATCAACTACCATGACCTAGGTGAAGAGGAATAAAGAACTAATGACTAAACAACTGCTCAAGAATTAGAAAGCTCTGAGAAGTCTTTCTTAAGAGCAACATATCTCCTTAACTACAACTTCCAACTTTACCCACCTATTTCTTTTCCAATTCAATGAAAGGAAATAGTATCAGATGACTTTAGAGTTTGCACTAAGGATACAAGACTGGCTACAACTACCTTCATGCATTTTACATTGGAAATAGTGAAACTAGAAGGCATATGAAATGAAAAGAGATCCCAGA
The DNA here is from genome assembly GCF_003287225.1 of Phascolarctos cinereus. Taxonomy (NCBI): domain Eukaryota; kingdom Metazoa; phylum Chordata; class Mammalia; order Diprotodontia; family Phascolarctidae; genus Phascolarctos; species Phascolarctos cinereus. The sequence goes on from NW_027556098.1 coordinate 193,752,686, forward strand.
GTAAAAAAATTCTGGTCATTTTACCAAAAGCAGCTTTTAAACTATGACAAAAAATGCATACTATGAGTGATTAATTTTGTTCCAAAGTTCAATTATTAATTTTGAAAAACAAAAAACCATAAAGTCTCAAAGGTTTGAAATAAAAAGAACAGGTATTTGCATAGTACCTCACAGTTTTAAAAAAACAAATTATTTTTTTTTACACAATCTAAAATTTCCCATGTATCTTTTCCCCTACTCATTTCCCTGAAAATCATTCCACGACAAATTTTTTTTTGAAAATGGGGGAAAAGAAATCATAAATATCTCAAAAAATCTGGTAATATAAGCAGTGCTTCACATGCATAGATATACCACCTCTCCAAAAGTGTGGGGGGGGAGGGAAGAATCTTCTCATATTTATTCTTTGAGGCCAAGCTTGCTCTTTAAAGTTTTGCAATATTCACTTCAATTGTTTTGTGGTGGTTTGTCTTTATATTTACATTGTTGTTGTCAATATGTATATTGTTTTCTTGGCTGTGTTTACTTCATGTTTTATCAGCTCATGCCAACAGTTCATTGCTTCTCTGTATTTATTATATTTGCCATATCTTAAAGCACATTAATATTGCATTACATTAATGTACCACAATTTGTTTAGCCATTCTATAATTGATGTACATATACTTTGTTTCCCAGTTCTTTGCTACCACAAAAAGTGCTGCTATAAATATTCTGGTATATATGGGGAATCTTTATCTATGACCTCCTTTTAGTATATGCTTAGCAGCAAATCTTGGGATCAAAGGGTCTGCACATTTTAGCCACTTAATTTACACTGATTTAAAATTGCATTCCAAAATGACTATGCCAATTCATGTCTAGGCAGAGTAGATTTCATTCTGTGCGCAAAGCCAACAAAAAACATAATTTCATGAGATATTTGCAGTGTTCAGATGTTTTAAACAAAAAGACCAGGTAGATAATTGTGACTTCTGTGCCAAATTCTGTTGTAGGGAGTGAAGAGAAGTAAAGTCCTAGGAAAAACTTAACAAGATCATACAAACCAAGTCTAAAGACATCATAAAGTAGAGACTTTCAATATGAAGGTGCGTATAAAAAAAAAATGTTGGAGAACAGGGCTCATGATTGAAAAATGAAGGAGAGCAAAGGCTTGTAACCTACTCAGAAGCTTCTTGCTTATATCTCACTCAATAACCATTTATTGAACATTTATGTGACAGGTCCCATACTATATGCTAGTGATACAAAGACAAAAATGAAATAGTCCTTACCCTACAAGTACAGGGATAGAAATATAAAAGCTAAGACAGTCCTGACCTCAAGGAGCTTACTTTCTAACAGAAGAAACACACAATAGGAAGTGGTGCCCAGGGAAGGGCCTGGACTGTTAGATTATGAGGATGGTGAGTAAGGCCCTAGGAGAAAGAGTAGACTGACATACTCCATCAGGAACAATGGTAAAATGTTACAACATAGGGTTTATGGTTCATTGGGGGGGCGGTGGTTGAGGAAGACAGAGAGGAGTGCATGTTGAACACTTCAGCAATGAGTTCAGAAAGCAGGAAGCCACAGAAGAGAAGGTTAAGTGAAGCATGGTTGAGGATTTCCTGGAAGTGTCCCTAGAGAAGCAGTCACCAAGGGGGAAAATTATCCAAGATTAGCTGCGTGAATTTTAAAACACTATATATTTTATTAGATTCACTCCTAAACTTTTAAAAAGTCCTCTAAGTTCTATATCGCACAAAAAAAAAATAACAAAAAACCTTCTCACAAAGAAAAAAAAAGGTACAGGTCAATGTTTAGTACTAGAAATTGATTTGTAAGTAGTATGTTAAACTGACACATTTGGCTCTAAACTACTGAAATAAGAAAACCAATGCAGAAAACACAATTCTCTGTGTGTGTTCCCTGATTCACTAAAGCTTATTCAGATACATAATACTGTTAAGCTCAGCATCCAAGAAGACCAACTAAGAGACTAAAAAATTACTGCTAGTCAATGAATGAACTATTAGAAAAATGGTACTTTTTTTTCCATGAAAGCAATGGTGTCATATTTTTTAAATAAAATCCTGTTTTGTTAGGTTCACACCGAGTTGAATACGAGGAACCTCCCGATACCAAGACCTTGATTTTAATTCCTTGAATTCCCAGAGGAAGCTTCCTCAAAATGTATGAAATCCTCAGTTTGGCTAATAGTGAAAAAATCTTTCATTACATATACCCAATGAAAGCATCAGCTTCTCCAATATTATGACTTATAGTATGAATAGGGATTCATCAAATTCTATCAGACACCCTCAACAAGGTCAGAGTAACACATTTTAAATATATAAAGTGTTATATATGTTTTTATATATACATATATATGTGTGGGTGGGTGTTCCAAAATATGTGGTTTTAAAAAAAGGATACATACAAGCCAACATAAGGTATGTTTACTGTTTAAGTTTTTCTAAAGAAATTTGAGATATCCAAAAGATTTTACTTTTCATAGAGTAAAAACCTAGTTCATTATCTTAGCATTTAAAAGATTCTTTTATCTACATATCACGCCATTAAGTCACACAAAATTTAGTTTTGAAAATTTAGTTTTTAAAAAATGAACTAGATATCACTAAGATTACTTTCATGTTTTCTTAATGGCTAATGACAGAAAGAATTCTTCTGATTTAATAACCTATGTAATTTTTTTTAAGAAGCTTTCAGAGAAAATGAAAACATTTCAACATCAAGAAACAATTTTTTACATGTATAAAAGTAATGACTACATAAAACATTGGTTTTACTCCACAAATACAAACATAAAATTAGAATGATCAGAATGCATATACATTACACACATTTATTCAAACATATAAGATTTACTTTCTAATAACAAATTTAAACATATAGCCAGCCCCAAGCTATATTTATGCAAATATCTAGTAAAGAAACAGGACTACTTTTCTGCTTCTGAATCAGAAGGAAAAGTTACTTGTAACAAAATTATCAGGATTAAAGATTTAATTTTCATGATGTCCAAAAATACACATATACTGGTGACCACTTTTGAGAAATTCAGTCAGATAGCACTTTTCCTTTTTGCAGTTGAACACCAACATACTTTTAAGGTATCCTATATCAAAAGCCACGATGAAGTAAGATTTTCAGAAGCCATCATTTCACCATCCAAATAACAAATGTTGCAACAAATTAGAAAATTTCAAAATATTCAAAACATTTTTAGACATTTACAAAAAAATGATTTATTTAAAAATAAACTCACCTCTGTCCATCCACTGTACACACTGACACTCCCCACAAATCTGGACTGAACTTGGCCAGTTGAGGGATGTAATCAGCAACCTAAACCAATACATTGGCAAGAAATGAGAAGCTTAGTTAAGACCCAGGAATGTAAAGTTATAATGCAGGCAAATAATATGCATACTCTGCAACAATGAACACCTTTTCTGTCAATAAAGACACTCTTTCTCCCATGCTGTAAACTATAACAGGTGATTTTGAAAATACCTTTCGGGGAGAGGGCGGGGGCTAGGCGGCACAGTGGATAGAGCACTGGCCCTGAAGTCAGGAGGACCCGAGTTCAAATCCAGTCTCAAACACATAACACTCACTTAGCTATGTGACTCTGCACAAGTCACTTAACCCCAACTGTCTCACCAAAAACAAAACAACAACAACAACAACAACAAAACCCTTTCTCTAAGGTGAAAATGAGATGGAAGAGTAGCAGGAAGAAGTATAGTGAGCTCCATCCCCTTATATCCCTTCCCCTCTTAAACTCCAACCAGAGCTAGGAAACATACCAAAATGAATCCTGACTGGGGAATCCAAGGAGGAAAAAATCATAGTAAGTCATTTTCTTAGCCCGGGTCAGCGTAAGGAGACAGAGAGGTCAGGAAACATACGAAATGCAATTTCTGGCCAAGAGCCCTCTATATGGAACATTCTAGCATGAGAAGAGGCTGCGCATCAGGGCAAGGAGAGATCTCATATACAGCATAGGGATCTAAACTTGTGTAGGATGCAGGAATAAGTGCCAAGTGACAGCTCTGTCACTCACCACCCAGTTCCCAGTCATAGATCCAAAGTGGATCCTATAGGGGGAAAAAAACAGAACTTTAATGAAAAAGAGGATTTCCAAGAATTCTTGATAAGACCAGAGCTGCATAGAAATTCTGAAGTGCAGAGGAGTCATGAGAAACACAAAAAGGTTAATATGAATGACTAATGATAAAGGACTAAACAAGAATCAACTGTTTCAATTATAATATAGTAAGATGGTACATGTGTCCCTTCTGACCACTATCGTCATCAGGGGTCATAGAGGGAGCCCTAATTAGATGGAAGGCCTGGGAGTGGTTTTATTATGTCACGATGATCCTAAAAGAAGAATATATACACACAAACAGACACAGACACAGAGACACACACACAGACACAGAGAGAGAGACACACACACAGAGTAGGGTTCAGAAATAAATTTCACTCAACAGGGATACAGAAAGGAAGAGGGACACTGAAGAAGGGGAAATAAGAAAGAATGATTAGTTCTAAGAAAAAAAACTCTTCTTTTTGTAGTGGCAAAAAATTACAAACTGAAGGAGTACCCATAAATTGAGGAATGACTGGACAAGTTATGGTATATAAATGTGATAAATTCCACTATAAGAAGAATTATTCACTGCACTGTAAGAAATTATGAAGGGAGTGATTCCAGAGAAATCTGGGAAGACTTGTATGAACCAATATAGACTGAAGTGAGCAGAACCAGGAAAACCATTTATATGACAACATTAAAAAGACAACTTTGAAAGGCTTAGTAAATCTTATCAGCATGACCAACCATGATTCTAGAGATCCATCATGAAACCTTTTACCCACCTCCTGATAGAAACATGAAAGACTCAGAGTGCAGGAGACTTTTTTTGAGTCATGACCAATACAGGGACTTGTTTGGCTTGAATATAAATGTTTGTAACAGGGGGTTTGTTTTTCTTTCTTTTTCAACTGGGGATGGGAGTGAAAGAAAGGAGTTTTCATTGACTGGAGAGTTGACAAATGCAGTATGTATTAAGAGCATGTCCTAAAGTTATCACTTGGCCATAATGTACAACTAAAACAAAACTAGGATTTCTAAATAGGATTAACTGCAATAAGAATCTATTGCATTACGTTGCATTATAAAATCAAGTGTTACATTTCAGAGCTATCATTAATACAAGAATTTAATATAATAATCAATTAAAGGCAGCATAAGCATAGTGAATACAGAGTGAGTCTCAACCTACCTCTGATGAATTTTGGATTTATTAATTTAACCTCTCAGTGTCCCAGACAACAAGGTGCTGCCCAGTATTACTAGGAGTTTCTTTAGCAATTATACATTTTAACCCAATATTTTAAAAAATTCTTAAAATTCTTTCATTTGTTCAAAATATGTACAGTTCAAAAAAATCAGTTATGATATGGGTTTTTTTTAGAAATTTCCAAGATAAAATAATTTAAAATATCAAAGTTTTTAAAATGCCATTGTCAGGGCAGCTAGGTGATGCAGTGGAAAGAGCTCCTGCCTTGGAGGCAGGAGGACCTGAGTTCAAATCCAGCCTCAGACACATACTAGCTGTGTGACCCCACGCAAGTCACTTAAGCCCTGATTGCCTCACACACACAAAAAAAAAAGACAGGAAAAAAAAGCCAATGTCCTAATTACTTGGGAATCATTTGAAAAAGCTGAGAGTATATAGGTAATGTGATACTGTTGGCCTCAGAGTCAGGGAGGCCTCAATCTGAATTTTTTAAAAGTATAATGATATATTAAACACCAAGTACAGTGATCTTCTAACTTTTTTACTTTCTAATAAATCATAAAGCTGAACAATTTTTCCTATGTTTTATCTCAAGTTCAATCTAGGTTTTTACTAGTGCCATTAAGTAAAGTTACATAACAAACTTACCTTCCCCCCAGACTGTTTTTTAGCACTTTCATACAATTCATCAATGTGTGAAGTAAATGACATAAAGTCTGGAATGACAAACTTTCTCCTAAAGGCCTGTGTAAGCAGCACAATGTTGCTTTGAACACATCTGTGGAAGAGAAAAAAAAATAGTAATGCTATGCTCCTACTAGAACATTAATAAAAATATAGTACTTTAACACATATTCTTTCATGCACTTTGTCATTTCATGTACTCACTTGAAAAAATAAATTTTAAATAAAGTTGCAGTAAAGATTGAGAATTATACATGAAGACAAAAATGGCAATACTAATTAAAACTGTGGATCTTATACTTTATTATTCTAAAAATTGCTGACATTTCAGAAAATTTAGACTTGTGGCTTGAATGAGGTTAACATTCCACTAAACCTCAAATTTAAAATGGCTGGAAAAACCTCAATTTCTAAGCAAGAAAAGATAAAATTACTACAGAGAAGATAAAAACTTATGATCAAGTTTTTAAAAAGGATTTATTTTAACTTTAACTTTACTGAAACGCTTGGTAGAAAAATTCAGTAACGATTTAAAAAACAAGGTAAAGCTCAGAAGTATAAGATAATATGTTCACATAACCTTTTAGAAAAGTTTTAAAAGTTTTATAAACAGGTCACAGTAGGTTATGCATATCCTCTGCTCATTTTCTCACCACTACTCCTTACACTCAGTACCAAACTCAATTTGTTAGTAACGGAGGCCAAAAAGTTAGCTAAGAGATGGCATATAGCAACTGTTCTTCCTCTTCCCTATTCTTCTGATAAAAACTATTTAGAGATAAAGGTCAACCAAAAAACAAACATTTCCTAGTTTTAAAGAGTGGTAACAGTTAATCATTTAGGCATCTGCATGCATCACATATTGTAAAAATTGCAATTTGGCTTTTTTTTTTTTACCATTACCAAACACTAGATTTTACATTCATAAGCTAAGAAATATTTTCTTTCTTTGTAACTAAATCTGATGAGAAATTATTTGAGAATTGGAAAAAAAAACACCATCTTTTTCCAGATTTAAAGATTTAGTTAACCCAATATTTTAGGTTCACATTGACCTAGATCCAAGTCCATTTGATTTTTACTAAAATTTTTCTATTTTTAATTTAAAAAGTAAAATTTATATTTACATTCTTATCATTTTACTAGAATACAAACCTCTAAGGTTTGATGTTTTAGTGATTAGGATTCCAAACATCCTGTATTTGATCTATCTCCTAATAATTCAAAATACTTATTTCAATTACATTTAGTTAATAAATTTTTCACTTGTTACAAAATCAATGAGGAAAGAATGTCAAATAACTGCATTAACTTTAAAACATTAACTTCTTCCAAAAATGAAATTTATATTTCCTTCATGATATAAATCTATAAAATCCACCTTACTTTATTTTCAAGTGATACCACAAGTGATACCAAAAATCATTTTCTACAAAAAACTAAGCTGTTGATCTATTTGGTACTTTTAAATTAATCAGTTTGGTTGGGGGGCAGGGGAAGAGTTAATAACCAACATTCTTAAACGGCCAAACACTGCTTTTTCCTTCTAACAAGACGCTAGCTTGGTAAATGCTAAGATAATCAAGCCTAAGAAAAAACTTTAACCTCATACAAGAACACCCTGTATTAAACAGGGCCACATATACTCAGTATGCAACTATTTTCCTTATTTTTATCAAGTCTTACTCTACACAAGAAATAACATGTTAACTCTTTCTATTCTCAAAACCCTGATCAAAAGAGCTCTCTCTATTAACATAAAATTAAAACTGAAAATAGTACATAGTACAAACAAGACTGGTAAATAGCTTAATGTCATATTTAATCCTCAGAGATAAGTTAACAGTCAGGATATCTGCAATTTCCAACTCTCCAGCTAGATGTGACTCTGGGCAGTTTTCTTATCTTTAAAATGGAAAAATCAGCCTTTCCCTATCTATGCACAAGAGCGCTGTGAGAATTAAATACATGTTGTAAAGTCATATTACATTACTCAAGTTCCTCAGAAGCTACAGCTTGTTGAAAAAAGTGCTACACATATGTAAAGCATATTTCTGGTGAGTCAACCACCTGTACAAAGCAGTTTTGGGGCCTCAAAATTCCAAGTCCCACTCATAAGAACAGGTTTTACAAACTACCCTTTAGAGGCAGTTTCCACATACAAGACAACACTATTTTCCAAATCACATCAACAAAATACAGAAATCTCTAGACTCTATGACTACCCTGAGTATACCTCAAAAATCAGTTATTCAACAATGAATATTTATTAAGCACCTACTCTGTGCCACGAACTGTGCTAAGTACCAGGGACACACAAAAAAGGGAAAAAACAGTCCCTGACTAAATGGCTTAAGATATTCCACATAGTAACCAGAACATCTGAAAACATAAGATTCAATGAATAAACCAAAGATGACCAATGATTTTATGAGCAAATTCCTTAGGCTTTACCAAGATACCAACAGACTTTCAGGGAAGGCAGTTTATAAACATTCACAAACAGTTTTCAGTAGTTCTCAGAAATGTCAGATTGCTATCAGACCTTTCATACTTTTTGCATCTTATAACACTTTTGTGCCTTTTAGGGAATATCTCATCAGTAAGTAATTTCACAACAAAACTAAACTAAAAACATGTTAGTGGAAGTTAAAATTGGGAATAACCAAAAGGTACAAAGATATATTATGACAAATCAAACATTCATACAAGCTAATCAAACCTAAAGTATATAATTTTTAAAAATAAAACAGTATTTTCATTACAATATAACTAATTTCACATGCGCAGATAATCAGGAGTAGGCACAATAAATATGTATAAAAATGGGTCCTTCCTGAAATCTGGCTATTACTAGGGGGCAAGATTATAAGGATAAAAAGATATGATACAGATAAACCAATCTGGGTAAGTGGGGACAGGATGAATAAGACTATTATATGCTCTAAATTAATTCAATTTCCAAGCACCATAAATGTAATTTTTTGTGCTGTTGTCATTTGCTGTTTCTTTAAATGAGATTTCATATCTACTTTTTTAATTACACAAAAGCATCAATCTTCAAAAAAGACACAATTAAAAAACAATTTTATATAGTTAATTATATGTAGCATAATAAATTGCTCATTAAAGTTTTGACCAAATTTTTACTTTTTAAAAAGATCTTTGTCTAGCATGACACCATCTGATGTTGTCTGAAGAGTTAATCTCAACATATCCATGCACTCTTTCAACCTGGGATCAGAAGTTCGCAATCCTGTAGATTTCAGTGCCTATTAAAAAAAAAAAGAATCTGTAAACACATATCCTAGATAATTTGAACGTTCATTCTTACTACACATTTTTATCTCAATACACAAAAATGCCTTCATTTTATTAATTTTTTTTAAACAAAGAGTGTTAATTCATTGTTACCAAATTTCCATACAGTTATTCATGGTTTGATTTTTGCTTTATTGGTTATTTGAAAAAGAAGATAAGAAAATCATGAAAACAAAAATGTAGTAAGAAACTGTCAGAAGCCAAATGTAGAAGGCCATTAAAACATTTCAATTACATGACCTAGGACTACCAATGAAGTATACAAGATGTATACAAGTATACAAAAGATGGGGAACAGACAACTTACGGTAATGAATTTATGAACTGGTATTTTTTCTTGCCCTTCTGCAATGGTATAGAACAGCAAATCTTCCAGGCTAGGTAGAAGACCCTGTTTGATTTTACTGGAAAAAAAAATGGGGGAGGGGAGTAAGAATTAATATTTGTGCAAAATTTGCCAGATATATTATATTTATAATGCCAAAAACTAGATTTTGGTCATGTTAATATAAATCACTGTGAACCAACCTGTATATCAGCTATTGATCATGGATATCTTTATAAAGAATAACAGTAACCAAAAATCAAATCAGTAATAAAAAAATCAGACTAAAAACACTAAAAACGAACTATATCTTCCATACCATTAAATGTGTATTTGATTTTCAATTAATGTGCAATGTGATATTAATTTTTAAATTTGAATTCTTACTCCATTTTAACTCAACCATCTGTCCAGATGAAAACTAAACCACAGAGTTATTGATAACACCATTTGTAAACCTATCAAGCAAATATTCAGTTACAAATAAGAACCACATGCAGGTAGGCATTTCTAGAGGTAATAAATAAAATGTTATGTTTGGAAGGCTTTGATGAGGAGGGAAATGGTAGCTGATTTGAACACAGAGTTGGGCCTAAAACTGAAGAAAGAAAAGGTTTATCATCAACTACCTAGCAGAACATTTCAAAATGGATATTCCAAAGACATCTCAAACTCAGCATGTACAAAACAGAACTTATCTTTCTCCTCTTCCCCCGCTACCCCCGTCCAACCTCATCCCCGTCTTCAGAATATCCCTGTTTCTAACAATGACACCAGTCAGTCAATATTTCTTAAGGACCTACTCTCTATATGTTAGGCACTGTGCTAAGTGCTGGGACTACAAAGAAAGGTTAAAAGATAGCCCCTGTTCCAGAGAAACTCACAGCCTAATGGGGGAAACAAAAAGTAAATAACGATGTACAGACAAGCTATATACAGGACAAATTGGAAATAATCTAACAGAAGTAAGAAGGCATTAGAATTAAGAGGGATCAAGAAAGGCTTCTCTTAGAAGATGGGATTTACTGGGACTTGAAGGAAGCCAGGGAAATCAAGAGGCAGCACTGAGGAAGGAGAACATTACAAGCATGAAGGACATTCAGTGAAAATGCCCAAAAAGGTCAGGAGAGTCTCTTGTCCCAGAAATAACAAGGTGGTCAAGTGTCACTGGAGCGAGAAATACCAGCATTCTCCTAGTCTCCCAATTTCTAACACTGGTATTATCCTTGACTCTTCACTCTCCCTCACTCCATGTATTTTGAATCGTCAGTCTTACCACTGTACTTCCATATCATCTCTGGCATCTGACTCCTCTCTACTCACATCTTTGTTCAGACCATCATCATCTCTTGTATAGACTACTCCAAGAGCCTTCTCTTAAGGACTCCTGGCTTTAAGCCTCCCCCCACTTTCAATTCATTCTTGATCCAGCTGCCGAAGTAATTTTTCTTAAGTACAAATCTAACCATGTAGTAGGAGTAATGCCTTACTCACACTCAGTGGCTTTAGGATCAAATGTAAACAAACCCCTGTTCTCTTTTTTGTTTGCTGGGGATGGGGAGTGTGGAGGGTTGGTTTAAAAATGAAAGGGAGAAGGGCAGAACTTCCCTAGGTTGTAAGTGCGGCAGTCACTCAAAAAGATCTACTAGTGACTGGTATAGATACTTATCCTAGCTTTTTCTGACCTTGACCAGTTCACCTTTCCCTAGACAGCCTAGTGGCCACATGATCCCAGAAGCTCACAATTTTGCTACTGGACTAGTGCAGACACCCAATGGGCTTTAGCACACTGCATCTCAGAACTATCAAGCTCAAGAGATCCACCAGCATCTGCCTCCCCAGAAGCAGGGATTGCACGTGTGCCCCACCACAACCTGTCCTCTGTTTTAACTTCTCAAGTTCCTCACTACCTAGCCCCAAGTTAACTTTTTAGTACCCTCATATAGTACTCTTCCCTATCACACTCTAGTATCTAACCAAATCAGTCTTTTCTGTATTCTTCACAAAAATTTCATCTCCTTTATCATGCCTTTGCACTGGACAACCAATATACTTGGAATGCACTTCCCTCTCACCTCTACCTTAAAATTTCCCCACACATACACACTTCAAGACAGCTAAAGGAGCACCTCCTAACTGAAGCCTTTCCTGATGCCCGTAATAACTAGCTCCTTCCCCCCAAATACACTGCATTTAACTACATAATAATGACATATCTATTTTCTTTACATTTATTCTGTTTATACCCGTTTCCACTAATAAAATGCAAACTCCTCAAGAACATAAATTGTTTCGTTCTTTATATTAGTATTCCCAGCACCTAGCACAGTGCCTGGTATATGCTTATATGCAGTATATGCTTAATAAATACCTGTTGATTTATTGATTGCATATGGGAAATTTTACACTGTTTTTATCGAATCCAAAATTTTCAATGCTCTTATAACCCAGGAAACCTTGTTAAAAAAAAAATTCAAGACCAACAGGAAGACATACATTTGCCACATGTAATTTGTAGCATATTTATCAATGACTTGTGCGATAGAAACAATGTCTAACTCTTTCTCATATATTAATTAGGCTAGTTTTTCCTTAAAAGGTATCAAAGGTATCAAGCCCATCCTTGGGACTTGGTAGATTCAGAGGACTAATGGTTCAAACCTGATTACAAAGCAGCCAGAGGAACTCCAAAGGCTCTCAGAGGCCTGCCTTGTGTATCATGAAGATTTTTACTGAGCTGAAATATACTTGAGGTGTCTATTATTGTTGAATATCTTTCCCCTGCTATGCTATACATCTCTTTTTTGTTAACTATGGTATGACTAAGAGGTGTCTCATTTTGTTCTAAATTGAAACTAAGTCACCATTGGCACCGGTCTGAGCACGGCCCACTCCAGAACTTGGGTGAAAAAAATGGCAGAAAATATATCTTTAAGGATATGCAAGAACAAGAAAGAAAGCAGACTGGTCATACAGTAAGAATAAGAGAAAACAGATGGACAACAAACATTTTACCTGGGGAACTGCCAAAAAAAGAAAAAAAAAGGAACTAGATAAAGGCTTCCAGGGCATCAAGTGGCTCCTCCATGAAGGATTAATGGAAAAATCAAATAAGAATCACAAAGGATAAGAAGATACTATAACCTACATAGGTTGACATAGGATTACAGATGGAGCTGGAAGGGACATTGTAGGACAGCTAACCCAATGCCTCTGTTTAAAAGATGAGGAAAACAAGACAGGAAAAGTTAAGAGACTTGACCATGAGTAAGTAAGACCACAGATTCCATTAAGTTTCTAAGTACACAGATTAAACTCCAAGAGCCATAAATATAAATGTGATTATAACATTAATAAAATTACTGTAACCTCAATTAATTAAAATGTTGAGGGATAAGATATTATGCTCAAATGAATAGTCTTAACCAGTAAATAAATCTTTCCAATCATTGTTAAAAATCTTTTAAAAGTAGGCACTCTTCCTTAGACCATATTGAATCTTTTAGGTTTTCATTGTCAACAGTAATGATCACTGCAAAGTACTAGCAACATAGATGGTATAGAATACTGCTCCCTCAAAGCAACAGCCATCACCTCCTGGTATGAAAAATAGCAATAGATATCGAGTCATCATCCTGTTCTACCAAATTTTATTTATAAAATGAGAGACTACACAAGTTCACTGAAATTTAATTTTATCTATACATTTCAATACTTTTATTATATCTAAATTCTTCATTATACAAATAAATGCCAAACCTTCACCAAAAACAATCCCATGTCCCCATTACCCTCAACAACAACAACAACAAAAAGGCTGTTATTTTCCATAACTAAATTTGGGAATTGAATTAATGAAATCCTGGAAGACTCATAGGTATGCTGGCAACTATCATAGGAAAACTGTAGAACACAGTCCCTTTGTAGAAACTGCCACGCAGCAAAGTCTATGTTAATAGCACTGTTAGACTGTCTGAAAAGACCATTTCTAGATGCCTAAACATTTCCTGAATTATGGAAAAGTTATGCAATGACTCCTTGTTTTAATAAGTGCCACGTGTATAAAGTTGTTTCCTAATATGCTTTCCCCTGCAATTTAGTTTTCAGTTTGTGTATTTGCTCTTTAAATTAGTAATACATTTGGTTTTTCAGAAAAGTTTGCAAATATATGAACTTCAGATGAACTGTTTTAAAAGTTTGCAAGCTTTGAGATAAAATAGTTTATACTAAAATACACTAAACGTTATAGTCTTCCTAATTAGTATGTATTTTTCCACTGTTGACAACTTTTAAAAGAAAATATGTATTTTGGATGTGGGTCTTTAAGCACATTTATAGCTAGTTATTCCCTTTAACAGCAATGGAAAAGAAAGTTTTCCGTATTTTATTCACATCTGATACTGTTAAATTAAGCTGCACAAGTCTACTGCCCTAAAATGTGAAGGAAAAAAAATGCACCATCTGTCAAAGGAAATAGATAGTAACACTGAGATTATTTACAGAAAATGATTGTCAAATGGACCACCCTTTCATGAAGTTTGTCACTTGAAGAAAAACTTGCAGAATAAGCCTTCTGTGTATTTATCAAGCCAGTGAACGGTGTTTACTTTGCCTAAAAGCAAAGTAAATATCACAAAACATACAATTAACTTTTTCATGTAATTCTTTAGTTTATGCCATAGTGAAAAATAAAAAGGTTCTATTGCTATAGTTAACAAAAAATGCATATTCACTTCATAATATTTAAAATTTTTTTTGTAAGGACACAGAAAATTTTTTTCTTATTTTTAGCTGCCTAAAAAACATTGTACTAGGAGCAGCAACTTGGCTCAGGGGATAAAGCACTGGCCCTGAAGTCAGGAGGACCTGGGTTCAAATTCAGCCTCAGACACTTGACACTTACTAGCTCTTAACCCCATTGTCTAGCAAAAAACAAACAAAAAAACCATTGTACTAAAAACAAGATAAGTAATGCTTATATATACATGTTTGTATGAACTGTAGCATTAGGGTTAGAAAAATTCATTCCTAAATTGCAACTGATTTGGTGACAACCTCCTGTTGAGTTTTTAGCAGGCACAGCCAATGGGCAGCATTCTGTCCCCTAAAGTACTTGAATGGCAGAATGGCAAAGAGGTGAGAATAGGGAATCATGGTCACAGAGGCACTGATAAAGGCTCTCTGTCGATGATCCTACAACCACTAATGACATTAAACTCCACTTAATCAAATCTAAACTAACCTTCAGAGTTGAGCCAACGTCTCAACATGGTCTGCCTTGAAGGAATATTCCATCATTCATTCGACAAGCAATTATTAAGCAATTAATATGTGCCAAGCACTGGTCTCTCTCTCTCTCTCTCTCTCTCTCTCTCTCTCTCACACACACACACACACACACACACACACACACACACACACACACACACACACACACACACACCCCACGGAATAATATAACATTAACTGAATATAAGGAGTTTATACTCTGTTGGAGAGAAACCTCATGTATAGGCTTAAGTAATTACAAAATATATACAAAGTAGATATTAAGCAATTTCTAGCCAAGGAAGGCCCAAATCAAGAGATAACAAGTATAAAGCAAAGGACCAAAATGAACACAATAAAGAACTGAATAACTGATACTACCGGTAACAGATTTCAGACTTACAGAAGGGAAAAGGTCAATTTGAGAAGTTACCAAAAAAACACTCATGGAGGAAGTGGGACTTGAAATTGGGGCTTGAAAGGACAGGTAGCTTTTGGAGAGGCTTGCTGACTAGAAATGACAGAATCAATATTCAACAAATATTTATTAAGAAGTTAATATATACAAAGACCTGTACTAGGTGGCAGATACAACAATAACTAGGGTACATACAACCTCTGCTCTCAGGAAGGTTACAGCCACCTATTCTTGCAGTGCGACAGAGTTGAAAGAAACCTGAAAGGGGTATCAGCAGACAAAGGTAAGCTCCAATACCAACTAGCTTACCTTCAGAAGTCACTTCCTTCTGATACATCTTGATGTAGATGTGACCCAGGGTTCTCAAAGGCTATGTCAGTGGAGATATAAATTCTGGCCGTTTCCCAAGCTGGAATCATTTGGGAAAGAGGCCAGGTCAAAAACTGTATCTTTTAGCCAGCTTAACTAAAGTGAGGAGAGCCTCATCATCAGAGGGTTGGCCACAGAGTAATAAATATATTGGTCACATCAATTCAAAAACCAACATCACTCTTCAGTTAGAGTATAGTTTGTACACAGCATGGCCCACCTTATACTTTAAATCCTGAACATGGTCAATCAACTTACATTTATTAACCAAATTGCTCTCAAAGAGTTTACATTCTAAAGGGGGAGATAGCATGAACATAAATTGCTAAATACAGAACAGAGGAACCTACATAACGAACCCTGGAGGCACAGTGATGGGACTATAAAGACAAAACTGCAAACAAATCTGTGACCTCAAGAAGGTTACATGAGAGGAGAGGGGGGAACAGTTGCAGTTACATGCATATTCTATAAAAGGGCCATTCAGCAAAACCAACTGTCCCTTTAATTAGGATTCTCCAGACCCACCACAATGCACTCTGATCATTTTTCCAGCCATGCTGCTATGTTTCCACCTACACAACCCTCCTTTCCCCCAATTCCTAATCCCCAGTCCTTCCATCTCTTACCCTGACAATAGCCATCAAATTAATACAACAAAAAAGAAACATCAATCAATTGCCCTAGGTTACTCACCATCCCAGTGACTGCCTAGTCCAAAACAATCCTCTCTGATTAAAATTTAAGCTCATTAAACTATCTTGTTTTTTGTCTTTGTATCCCCAGGGCTTAGCCAAGTGTCTAGTCCCTTTTAAGGGCCTAATGGCTGCTTTTTTATCCATTTCTTTATTCACAAATGGCTTATTTAGAGCAGCTCCATCTTTAGATTAAGACTTCCAACACTTGCGACAGGGTCCCACAGCAAATGAAGAATATCAGATTTTAGCAATAAGTGAACTAAATAAAATGTTCCTTAGAACCTTTAACATCTTGATGTGGTTTATGATATTGAAAAATGACATATAAAAATGAATTCTACTATATAAATCATGTGCCTATATAAGCCAAACTCGGTCTTACAAAATTACAGGGGCCTTAGAGATAAAGTATAATCCCCTTCATTGGCCAAACAAGCAAAGTGACTTGTCCAAACTCACACAGTAAGTTGTTAGTAGGAAGAATCCAGGTCTCTCAACTCCCACAACAGTGCTCTTTATTTCTAATGGAAACTGTCTCACCTGAAATGCTAGACTTTCCCATAAAGAATGACCATAACATATTCTAAGAGAATTCTCCCTGTTATCCTTTTACTGAGAGAAGGGGAAAGAGGCAACAGATCTTAGTTGCTCAGTTTTGTGGCCTGGTTTTTCAAGTCCACCTATGCAAAGATGCCATATCCCCATACCTCTCTCTCCTCCTGAAACTATTCTAGTTTATCTCATCAGTAAGATGAAGGAGCCTCAATCTCTTCTAACAGTCCATGAGTTTACATAAATAATCACACTCTGGATCCTGGAGGACCTTATATCCTGCCAGTCCAGGCAACAAGAAAAAAAGGCCTTCATTAGATCCTAGTTCCAGGCTTTAACTGGAGTTGGATTTTCCAAATTTAAATATGGTACTAACAGCTTGTCTCTAATTTGGGACAAATCAGTCTAATGGAGAGTTTCAACTCCCTAAAGAGCAGGCTCTATCCACAAAACCTATTGCATCTGTTGATTCTAACTCATTATTGATCAGTGTCTCAAGCATTAAAGGACACTCGGAAAGGATTCTGTCAGAAGATGGAACTTTATAGCTAAAACTAAGGAAGCCAAGGAAAGCCAGAAGGTAAAAAAGATAAAGAGGAAGAAAATTTCAGGCATGGTGGACAGCCAGTGAAAATACAAGGAGTCAAGAGATGGAGTGTCTTGTTCAAGCAAAGAATAGAGTGTCACTGAGTTCTGAAGTATGTAGAATGGACTGAGAAGTATGAGAAGATTGTAAGGGAAAAGCCAGACTATGAAGGACTTGCAAAGACATAGAAGACTTTGTATCTGAGCATAATAAGTAGCCACTGGAGCTGACCGAATAAGGACATGCTCAGGCCTGTACTTTAGGAAGATCATTTTGATAGCTGAGTGGAGGATAATAAGGAAATATCTGAGGCAGGGAGGCCTATACTACTAATTGCTATCATCAATATAGTGCTTACTACTACCAGGCACCGTGCTATGCACAAGTCTGGGAAGCAAGTATTTTATAGGATTCCTGTTTAGGTACAGAGTAGATTAGGTAGCTTCCAGGGTCTTTTTTCTCCCAATTCTAAGAGCCTACATATTGATAATAAATGTCATAATCTTTTATAAGTTAACTATTTTTGTTCTTTCTTCATTACTTATTGGTGCATGTATGATATGCATCATAGGGACATAGGGACATAAACTCAAATTTTAGATTATTATGTTTGCACTTCTGCTCTCAATCTGATGGATTATCTGTTGTCCACATGTGAGATGTTAAAACAGAAGAAATTTATTTAGTTTAACACCATGATAAATCCTGCTTATGTCCCTCAACTTTTTGTTAACAAGGGTAATTACTGGTAAAACAAAAACAAAACTTCTTTTCATATGCTAAGACTCCCTAAGTCCTCAGTTAAATAAATAAAATGGGAACTGAAATAATTAATAACACAGACATAACCTATTTGTTCATTATGGTTGAATCTTAGCCTTAGCTAGATAATTTACAATATACATTCTACTATATAACATTTATATATATAATATATA
Organism: Phascolarctos cinereus; assembly: GCF_003287225.1. NCBI lineage: Eukaryota > Metazoa > Chordata > Mammalia > Diprotodontia > Phascolarctidae > Phascolarctos > Phascolarctos cinereus. Next base: position 193,771,163 of record NW_027556098.1, read on the forward strand.
TGTATATGTGTATGTGCGTGTAAGGTACCTTCCTAGCTCCAAAAATTTTATATTTTAAGTCCTCTACCTAAGTCCTATTCTAACGCCTCATCTTAGCACGAGAATGACTCTGGATTTTTTGAAGTCTACATAACAGCAAAGTGCCTACTCCATCAAGATTTACAGAAAGCTAGAAAAGGTTTAATTACAAGCCTTGGAAAAAGACTTTATCTGGATGCCTGGCTTCTGAGGACCACCTTAGTGATGGCCTATCATCAAAGGGACTGCTTTATGGACACAGCTATTGAGTCTGCATCAGCAGTGGTAAGACTGCTCACACTAATAAAATCACAGATCTTTTGAAAGATAAATAACGTAACTCTCACTTATCCAGATCACTTGTCCAATTTCAACAATCCAACATTTCTAGGAATACAGAAGTAAGCAAAAAAGGCTTTTCCTTTGAATAAAGACAGCACTTTTTTGCACTCTCTGTACCTCAGTTTTCAAACCTGTAAGTAAAATAAGAATGTTGGAAAGGATGCTTTCCAGAGTCTTAAAGTTCTATAGCTCTAGGATTGATTCTAAGCAGCTAAATACAGATGCCACAAAGTGCATGTACTAATGTTCCTGCTTTTTATTTAATATGAGTCTTCAGGTATTTACTTTAGATAATTCTAATAGTACTACTTACTGGTCTTCCCAGATCACAACAGATTATGGACTGAAAAGACAAAAGGTCATTATTAAAAATAGGTATGCTGTCAGCAACAGGCAGGGAAAAAAAGAAAAAAACAAACAAGGTCATGAAAAAGCACAGTAGCCTGAGGGTCATTTAATGAGGGGCAAACATAGTATGGGATTTAGAGCTAGCAGAGACCACTGTCTCTGTGGTTCTTAATCTGAGGACTGTGAAATTATTTTTTTTAAGATAATTGTACTTCATATAATTTGTTTCCTATATAATCCTAAATTGAGTTTCTTAATTTGTTTTTGAGACTTGGTTTCCATATCTCATCCTGCCTCGAAGTGTAGCACCACTTATAAAATGGCCAATAGTACTACTGATCAGCATTTCTGACTGTTTCAAACTTGGGCAGTCTCAGCCTCCTTAGGTTGGCTGGTGATCTTCCGCTCCCAGGGATACACAATACTGGTGTCAGACTTAGTACAGGCACCTCAATGGATTTAGCCCTAATGTAACAGAATTCCCAAGTTCAAGCAATATGCCAGCCTCTGCTTCCCCATGGCAATGCCTTTTATTTTATATGTTTAAATATATATATTTTTGTAAAAGAGGTCAATAGGCTTTAAATTGCCAAAAAGGTCCATGTGACAGTTAAGTGGCCTAGTGGATGGAACACTGGACCTGGAGTCAGGAAGACCTGAGCTAAAATCCCTCCTTGGACATTTGCTGTATGTGTGACCCAGGATATATCATTTTTAACCTCTCTGCCTCAGTTTCCTCATCTGTAAAATAGGGATAATAATAGCACCTACTTCCATGGCAGGTTTGTCATGAAAATAAAATGTGACCATGTTTGTAAAGCACTTTGCAAACCTTAAAGCACTATATAAATGCACGCTGCTATTACTGTTACAATGCAAAAAAGATTAAGGTGATTCAGTGCAAGCATGTCATTTTGCGGATGAGAAAACTGAAGGTTCCAGCAGATAAGTGACTTGGTCAACGTCATACAGGTAGAGTTGGGATTTTAATCCAAGTCACCTGACTCCAAATACCTGTATTCCTTTTTTATTCCTCACCACCTCTTCATAATGAGTTTCCCTGCATAGACAACAAAAGGTTAAATATATTTGCTATATTAAATTATTAAATAGGAATATATTATATATTTATATATTATCTGTTACATACATAAATATATTTGCCATACTACATTTAAAGCAGCAATATGTCTGGTACATTTTAAAGTAACTTACATGAAAAATTATTAAATCAAGAGCTTTGGTACCCAAATGAGTTAAGTTTCAGCTACCTGCAAAATTTGGACAATCTCATTCCCAATCATATCATGGAAATTACTGATACAATTCCTAATTTAGTACTTTTGGAAGGTAATAAGAAAGCTAACTTCCCTCAGGTTTGATTACTTCTAAGGAATCAGGCTGATAGTTTTTCAAGCTAGTCCTTTAAAGAATCTATTTTATGAAATCCTCTAAATCGCTATTGATTAGAGAAATGGAAATCAAAATAACTCTGAGGTACCACTTCACACATATCAGATTGGCTAACATGACAAAACAGGAAAATAATAAATGCTGGAGAAAATGTGGGAAAATTGGAATATTAATGTATTGTTGGAGTTGTGAACGATGCAACCATTTTGGAGAGCAATTTGGAACTATGCACAAACGGCTATAAAAATGTGCATACCCTTTGACCCAACACTACCATTTCAAGGGCTGTGTCCAAAGAGATCATACAAATGGGAAAAGGACCCACCTGTACAAAAATATTTATAGCAGCTCTTTCTGTGGTGGCAAAGAATTGGAAATTGAGAGGATGCCCATCAATTGGGGAAGTGGCTGAACAAGTTGTGGTATATGAATGTAATGGAATACTACTGTGTTATAAGAAATGATGACCAGGCAGACTTTAGAAAAACCTAGAAAGACTTCCATGAACTGATGCTGAGTGAAATGAGCAGAATCAGGAGAACACTGTGCACAGTTAACAGCCATGTTGTGTGATGACTAACTTTGATGGACTTAGCTCTTCTCAGCAATGCAAAGATCTAAGATATCTCCAAAAGTCTCATGATGGAAAATGCTATCCACATCCAGAAAAAGAACTATGGAGTCTGAATGCAGATGGAAGCACACTATTTGCTCTTTTTTCCCTTCTGTTCTGTTTCTTCTTTTTTCGTGGTCCCCCTTAATGGTTTTAATTCTTCTTTACCACATGACTAATATGAAAATGTTTAATATGAATGTATATGTAGAGATTATATCACACTGTATGCCACCCTGGGGAGGGAGGTGGAGAAAATTTAAAACTCAAAAGCTTATGGAAGTGAATGTTGAAAACTAAAAATAAATTAATTTTTTTAAAAATCTATTTTATGTCTATATTACAAATAAGTAGACTGCAAACATATCCAACCTTCAAAACCATAATTTTAGCTTAGCATACATTATCAATCGGTTTAAAATGGATGCTTTCATTTTAAAATATATCTGCTTCTTTACACATCAGCAAATGATAACGAATGTTACTTATCAAATAATTTCTATTGAATAGTCTTTTGATAGGTAATCAAAGCATGGAAACTGCCTTAAAATATATGCTTTAAATTTTACAGGTTCATAAAATACCTAAATTCTGTTTTCAGTCATGCACATTTAATTTAAACGACAAACAGCACTGAATCCCATGACAAAATTTTTCCAACAGCTCCATAACTGTTGGACTCTCACCTGAAGACTTATCAATAATTAGTCTTTTGTCTTGGCAATGCTACTTAAATTTTTTATCAGTTATATCTGCTGTGTCTTAACTATTTCATATATCAACAAATCAGTCAGGAGTTGAATCAGTATAATCCAGAAATCACAGGCAATTATACAGCCTCATAAGAATTTAGTGCTCCTGAACCATTAAAAAAATTAACTACAGGAATTTCATTTTCTATTTCTATGATTTTCTTCACTCTAGCTGGCAATCTCCTTGTAAAAATCTTCAATTAAATCTCTTTCAAATGGAGCTCAAAACAAGTGAAAGTTGACTACTAAAGTAGTCAGCAAATTCATGCTTATTTCCATGGCATAAAAGTAGCATTTTTTTAAGCAAGCACACTACAGCATAATAAATAATAAATATAAAAATTCTATTTGATAATTCTTTCCTGAGTTAGCTAGTTTTGAGGTAGGCAGTTCTTCCATAAAAAGGTGAAGAACCTTTTACTCCACATAATGGAGAATGTATTAGGAAATATCCTTAAAATGAAGTCACTGTTAAATTAATGTCATCAAATAACGGTAACTATATTCTCATTTATCAGAAGAGAAAATACAAAACGTTAAATTTTAGAGCTATCTTGAAACCTGAGTTAGGTTACAAACATTTAGAAATATCAAAATAAGTTTAGCCACTAAAATTAATAGGTCTGTATCGAGAGATCCAAAAAACACGTACTTCAGTGTCCAAATATTAAATTATTTGCACTTACCAACTCTATCTCATTACTATGAACCTAATTGAATGTTTACTGGATTGTAGTAACATGGAAAGATAGTTAACATTTAGAAAATTACTTAATTTCAATTTGCAATATAATTCCCAGTATCTGAAGATTTGTGTTTTCTCCCTACTTGACTTCCTATTTTAACTTAGTAGAACTACAAAATCCACAAATGTAAGCTACCTAAAAACATTTCTGCCTGGAGTATTTGAAGAATATATACTATGTACACCCTTTATGAAGTTAAACACCTTCTAGAACAGCCATTTTTATATGCCACTAAATATTCGTGCTCCAACCCTGATGGTATGTAAATATAATAAGAAGGTCATTTTTCTGTTGTGATCCACAGGAAAAAACCTAAATCTAAAAAAGGTCTTCGCCAGGGACCCTTTGCCAAGACTTGAACATACACATAGAGGCTGTCACAGTCCTTTATATCACCTAAAGCCAAAAAACACTTACACCCACAATTCCAAGACAAATATTTAGGATTTAATAAATACAGTTCTTAAGGCCCCTAGAAGATCAATACTCAGCATTTCCTTTTTGCTTCGAAGTTTTATAGCAAGCCCAGGGGATGAAATCAGAAAGGGTTTCAAATGAAATAACTATGCTTTAGCAGACTTCAGAGTAGGCCAACAGCCTAAGGTCAACACTGCCACCAATGATGTAGTAGCTCACTCCTACAATCACCACCAGAACACCACAGAATGAAGTAGTACTATGAAGTACTATTCCACGATAATTTTTTTGGATATGGTTAAAATCAGACCAATGTTGCCTTATTCACTGCAGGCCGCTATCAAGTAAATGACAAGTAATTTTAGGAGTCATCTTATGACTGCTTTTGAAATAACTGTGACATCAACTAACTATACATTAATATTCTGCTTTTCTACAAGCATAATAGGACACAGGTCAACTTCTAAAGTTGCCTCATCTTTATTTTTCAAGGCCAAAAATATATTCATGATTATAACTCAATGGATTTTAAAAGTGCACAGATACCTCATATATACATTTGTATGTAAGTGTACTTAGAGGGAAAAAATTACTCCAAGAGAAAAAAAAAATCTAAAATAGAATATGGCATTAATTGACATGAAAATCACTACTTTCCCTATTTTGTGTATATGTTCTAGACTACTAATAAATTATATCCCTAATACTGCCTTGTAAGATGACTCCAGGTTCATGATAGCTATGCCAGCAAGGCAGAAGTTCCTGGCAGGTCTTTCCTACTAAGTTGGAAAGACTCCAAGCACTGGCCTATGACTGGCTACACCCTACTTATTGTACAAGGACTGACTTGCTAAAAGTTCAGGGAGGCTGTCATAGAGGGATAAACTTTTTGGCCACAACAAATCTCAAAGGTCATCAATAGTCATACAGTCTGAAAAGTTAATTGGTGGCCCACACCTATGAAACCATGGATCTCTGAAACACTGAACTAAGTCCTCAATTTTATTTTTATGTAACAGTATGCCCCCTTTAAAAAAAATTGCTACAGAATAAGTGAAAATGAAGAATCTAACGAAAATAGATCAAAATTGACAACTTATAATGTATGCTGTGTTAGCTACAGCATATGATATGAACCACACTGATAGTTCTTTACATAGAGGAGCTATTATGCTTTTTTTCAAGTTTCAAACTTCCACATTTTCACATTGGTTCCTTCAAATGACACCAAGGGCACACATTTGTAAGACGCTATCTAGCATATATGGTAGTCTGCAATGATGCAAATTTTCCGTGTGAAGCCAACTAAATTCTTCAGGACTAAACGTGATACCTTGGATCTTGCTAGCAATATTATGCTCTAACCAATTGAGTAAACTTTTTAAAGATACAACTTTTAAGGGCAAGGACACTCATGGAAATAAATGTGGAATTACCCCAGAGGGTAAGACACATCAGGAGTCTCCTAATCTTTACTATGGTGATAATTCTTAGGGAAAGAGGTCATCTCTAAAGTAATTAAATATTAAATCTGTGCAATGGTTACCACCTTGATCTGACTTCCAAATCGAAATCGGTAGTCAGTGCAAAGTGAGGAATGATCCAACTTAAAAACATCCAATTACTGAGTGTACCATGCAATGAAAGCATATGATGCATGAGTATTTTTTGCAGTGCAAAAAAATAGTTGAATAGTGTGACTCATTTTCAAGGTCAGCCCTACTTGTAGTATGTTGCAGTAATTCAAAGGCTCATAAATGTATAACTTGAAAGGACCTTAGATTCATTTAGTGCAATCCTCTAACATTACAGATGAAGAAACTGAGGCCCAGAGAAGTAACCTGCCCAAGAATAAACAAGGACAAAGGACAAAGTTGCAGAGCCAGGATTTGAGCTCAGGCCCCTTGCCAACACAAATCAGTCTTTTCACAATACCAACCTGTAATACCTTCAACTTAGATACTTCAAAATGTAATTGATTATTTTTTAAAAATCTAAAGAGGCTCATAATGTATAAGCAGAGCATTCATTAGGGATTTAAGTGCTCAGAGTGAAACAAATATTTTGCTAGGCATAGTGGAAGAAATAAATGAAGAAAACACAACTGTCTGCCCTAGGGAAGCTGAGATGATAAACGTTACAACAAAAGCAACAATCGGGAACCAGACAGTTTATCATGATCACATGAAGTGCAGCAGTAGAATGGAAGCTAAATGGTCTGAGTCCCAACCCCAGCTCTGCTACTTACTATACATGGTGATCTCAGACAAGTCACATCTCATGGATCTCAGTTTCTTATCTATAAAAGAAGTTGGACTAGATTTATTTCTAAGGTATCCTTCTAGCTCTAAAATCTTATGAGTTCATGAATTCTCCATTTCCATGTGCTTGTTCATTTGTTTCTCTACGGAGAAGACTTTGTGCCTTTATCCCTGACTCTCAAACAACAGGCTCCTTAAAAAAAATTTTTTTTAAATCTACCCTTAAGTTATTCAAGGTACCAGAGTTTAAAAGCAAACGGCCAGTACTTAAGTTCAAAATAAAAGGGCTGTCAATGAAAAAACAAACAAAACCCAAACAGCACATTCAAAGATGGCCACAGATAAATTTGTAGTTTTTATTATGAATTCCAGGCATAGAGAAGCTTCTGGGTAACATATAAATTAAAGAGAAGACGGGAATCCATTTTTTTAGACAAAAACTGATTCTATAATATGGCAAGAACGTTAATAGTCCCTAAGGCTTTGATTTTTTTTCAAGTTTACTCTGTAATAACAAAGTATTAATTCTACCTTCTCTACAGTTACCAAGGACTAAACAGAAAGTAATCTGTCCTTTTCACTCACAAGTTTGGCTACCTTCTCTTCATCTGCTTCTAGCTAATTAATACATTCTGGCCTCTTTTCCTCATAGATGCTGCAGCAGAGCTTTGGGAAGCTGTCTTATTCAGCAAAACTGTAATTTTAGAAAGAACTTCGGCTTATTTTGAACAAAGCATCAAATTTTTCTTTTTATTTCCATTTATGTTGTGAATACCTGATCTTGAACTCTTGGCTTTAGTAATGTGCATTTTTCAAATTCTACTCTTGGATCTATAGAACTAAAGGTAACTATTCTTAGACCCATTATCAGTAAAAAAGATGGTTATTTAACAACAGAGCACATTCTATTTTATAAATGCACTCATCCATCAGAAACTGAGGTTAAGGGGGCAGCTAGGTGGTGCAGTGGATAGAGCAGCACCCCGAATTCAGAAGGACCTGAGTTCAAATAAGGCCTCAGACACTTAACTAGCTGTGTGACCCTGGGCAAGTCACTTAACCCTATTGCCTAGACAAAAAAAAAAAGCAACTGAGGTTAAAATGTCTTTTCAATCTTCCTGGTAAATAAAGATTAACATAGATTGAATGCATTTGGAACAGAAAACACCAAATTACTAACCATATTTCACAAATTCAAGTCAAAGGACTCCATTATGGATCCTTCCCATACAAGGTAAGGAAGCCTGTTTCCTCCCCAATGAAAGGTAAGGCAGAGAAGGGGTGCAGGTAGGGGGAAAAGCAGGTCAGAAGGAAGAAAAGGTAATATCAACAAAGAATCACCAAAGTAAAAAAGATTTGGTGGATAGCATCATAAAATTTAACTGACTTACACATTAGATGGCTAATGATTTAAATCCTATTACATAAATACACACAAGGATAGCGTGTGTGTATGTGTATGATATGTGCACTTATGTATAGTTTAGAGAAAAAGAATAAAAAAAAAGACAGAGAGACTGCATCTAAGTCTGTGTATTAACATCCCCATCTTGTGGCTTTTTTTTGAACACTACTATCAAATACCGAAAAGCTGTTGTATTTTTGCAACTAGTTATCTGTTGATAATTGTCTCACCGGCTAGATTGAATAAAAAAGATAGAGGTTCCCTACTATTTTCATCTTGAGGTCATTCATAGGGAAAAAATGGTATTCATAGGGAAACAATGTAATTACTTTCAATCAATGTAGTTCTGGATTGCTTGCCTCTAAAAAGGTAAATTGCCTAAATCATAAAACAGCATAGCTCAATTCTAGGAAGTAAACATGCTATTACAATAATACTTTTGGTTTTGTGTATACACACACACACACACACACACTCTCTCTCTCTCTCTCTCTCTCTCTCCCCCCCCAAGAATGGCCAAAAAAACCCAAAAAACCCGAAGGTGTAGAATTGTAAAGCTTTTACAAAAATAATTTTTAAAAAGTTATATTTTCCATTCTGGAAAACAATTAGGGGAGGGTAAGGAAAACATGCACAAGTCAAGGAACCATTTGGGAAGATTTCAAGAGCTACTATAACTACGACAGCAGCAAACAATCTACTACTGTAAAAGCCAAGCTCCCTGCAGCACTACTCTATCGAGAGGAGGATAGTAAGAAGAGCTGAAGTAGGAGAGTACCAGAGATCACATACTCAGGCAAAAACCAGAGGAGGCAGTTTAGAACCCATTTTACATTTTGTCCATTGAGATTTTTACAAGAAGGGTTTATTAGGTATTCAATACGCAAAATTCACACCTCTAACAAAATGCTTGTTGAAATTGAACACATTTCTAATTTTAAAAAATATTCTATTATTAACATATGGCTTGAGTGAATATTTCTTTTCATCAAGTTAACCGGTTTTGTCCTATTTCAGTTTGGCTCTCTTGACTGCTTAAGAGATATGAACACATCCTACAGAATACAACAGGGACTACCCAAAACTGCTTTTGGGTGGGAGTGTGTGGCTTATACGCCATCCTCTGGTCTACAAGACCCTTTTCCTCATAATTTGGTTTCCTGTTCAGATGCCACTAATGGTTCTGCATAGTAGTACATTCCTCAGAAATTATCACTATTAACTTTTAAAAAATATTTTCGTTTGCCTCTCTTGACTGTTTCTTCAGAGAGTATTAAAGAATACATCAGGGTCAAGCCAAAGCAGCTTGTGAGTGGGAGCAAGGAATTTATGCCATCCTCAGGGACACAGGGGCGTCTTCCTCATAATCTGGTTTCCTAGATAATCTGCACCTAAGTAAAGGAGACTCCTAAGATCCCACTATTACTTTGAAATATAAGGTTTCCAAGGGAATGGGGTGACAAGGTCCAAGGGAAGGACAGAAAGATAGAAGAGAAACAGAAGGGGAGGTAGGAGACAGAGAAGAGGAGGGAGAAAGAGACAGGGAAGTGGAAGGGGAAAGAGACAAGTAAAGGTGGGGAGGAGACAGGGAAAGGGGGGGAGAGGGGAAGGAGATGGGGAAGGGGAAAGAAGAGATATAGAAGGGGAGGGAGGAAGAGACGGAGGAAAAGAAAGAAAAGAGGGAGTAAGAGAAAAAAGGAGAGATGCAGAGGGGGGAAGGGAGAGGAAAGAGGGACAAAAAGAGGAGGGAGAGGAGAAAGAAGGGGAAGGAGACAGACAAAATGGGAGAGGTAGTGAGAGAAAAAGGAGAGAGGGAAAAGGAATAGGAGAGAATTAGAAAGAGAAGGGGAGGAGGGGAGAGGGACAAAAAGAGAAAAGGAGTGGGAAAGAGGGAGGAAATGGAAGGAGACGACCTCTTTAAAAGGTGTGACAAATCAGGAAAATACGGGCTGCGAGGCTCCAACCATCATTCCTTCCCCCTCCCCCCCATCACTGGAGGTTCACGTGGGGATCATCCCGAGGAGGCGCCGGGTAGCCGGACGCATGGGGATGGGGGCGGGGGCAGACCCGTGCTCGGCCGCGGGCAGCGTGGCCCCCGCCGCCGGCTCCAGCGCCCCCCCCACCAGCACCTGGGGGCCCAGGCCCGAGGAGGGGCGCGCAAGCATCTCGCGCGGAGGAGGAAGAGGAGGCAGTGCAAGCAGCTTCGAGGCCCGCGGGGTGGTGGGCGGGGCCCGGGCCTAATCACATGGCGCACTTAACGCCGAGCAGGGCCAGCGGAGCCGGCATCTTCTCCCCCCCCTTCCCTCCCTCCCTCCCCTCCTCGAAGCCTCGAGCTCCATCCCAGCCCCGGCCACTCCCCAGCCCAAGTCCAGGAGGAGGGAGAGGCCTCCTTCTCCTCGGCCCGGCTAGAGGAAGCGACTCACTTTTCTCCCCCTGCCGGCTCCTTCCCCTCGCTGTTGCCATAGGCGTTGGCCTCGCCGGAGCCGTCCTTAGGGGGGGTCGGCGAAGGCGGCTGCATCTGCGTTGGCTGGGGCTGGGCGCTCCCTTTGCCCAGCTCCTGCAGGATTTCCGAGTGGGAGCTCGACAGCCCCCGTGCCAGAGGCGTAGCGGGCCGGCGGGCGCCTCCACCCCGCCAGGGGAACAACTCTCGGGCGGCGGCGGAAGCCCGGCCCCCGCCTCGGGGGCGCCGGCACAAGGTGGTAAGGGGCTGTCCCCGTCTCAGAGCCGCCCCGGCGGCGGGCGGATGCAGCAGCAGCAGCTCCCGCAGCATCGCGGAGCCTCGGAGCCGCATCATGCCGGCCGCTAACCTTCGCTCACCCCCGCAGTAACCACCCCCACCCGGGGCTTCTCTCGGCGCCGCCGACTAGAGAAGGAAGGATGCGCTGGGTCAGCGGTTCCTCAGGAAGGCTCTTGGGACGCGGGAGTGACGGAGGCCTTATGGGCTTTGGAGCTGGGGTGGAGAATGGGAGGAAGGAGGCGGCGTGGCGAGGATCCTAGCCCAAGTGACGGCTACTACTGCTGCTGCTGCTGCTCCGACCGCCGACGGTTCTGCACTGAGGCCCTGAGCAGAGGGGAGGGACGGAGACATTCCGCTCTCGCCCACCCAGAGGCGGGAAGCCGAGACGGCCTGCCCGTCACGCCCATTCTTATTGGCTCACGGGACAGACTTCTCTTCTGATTGGCGGATGAAGCAGTCAAATTTCTCTTGACGCCCGCTGTTTGAGGGTGGCAGGTGGAGGGGGGGGAAATGAGGAATTAAAGTGACGTAGGAAGAGAGGGAGGGTCTGGGTCTGGGTCTGGGTCTGGGTCCTGGGCTTTTGACCCTTCTCGCGTGCCCCAGGCTCCTAGAGGTACATCGGTCCCCCTAGTCTCGGTAACTGGGAGATCCAGGCATTCTTGCAGATTGCAGCCTAAACTATGAAAAGCGGCGTGGGCGGCAGGAAGGTTTTTGACTTTGGGGCCTTAAACTGGGGGAAACTGATGGGCCCAGAGTTCTTGGCAGTAGAGCAGGGGAAACTGGAGGGCAGCTGGGAATTAGGGTGGATTGAGCTTTGGATGCAGCCAGGCTTGCATCGGGACCCCCAGCTATCTGATGTAGCAATGAGGAAATGCATTTAAACAGCCAGAGCAGTCCCGTCAAGAGGACCATGATACCTTTCCCAAATGGCACATTTTTCAGTTTAATGGGGTTTTTTTTCCGCCTGAAACTTTCCATGTTTGGCTTCCACTCACATATGAAGTGTTTTGGAAAAAATGAATAAAATCCTTTCAGTTATGTGACTTAAGCCACAAAGGAGAAGAGAAAAGGGAGAAAAAAAAGAACACATTTCCCTTCCTCTTTAGGAATTAACATATTAGGGCTAAACATATGCTTCAAAAAGTAAGAATTTTTAATTGCAACCATTCAACTTAGACCAGTTACTCATTAGCTTGAAAATAAAACCTTAAGTAGTTTTTTATACTTTCAGTTTTAGGTAATTTGCTTTATTGTTTAAAGAGAAAATGCCCAAGCCTCCTAATACCTATGTCAATTTAGACTAAACTTTATATCCCTGTCTCTTCATTCTTAGCTTAAAATCTCTGGTGAATTCGAGATCCTAGAAATTCCACTTGATCTAAACTTTTTTTATGATGCTTCCTAATCAGAATATTTTTATGTATACCACTAAAATAGCTTTAAAATTCATGGGTGCACCAAGTTTTCAGGTGTAATAATATTTATGAAATATGAACAGTAATGTCATAAATAGCTCACCAGGTGTGGTGATCCAAAGAATCCTGACATTTCATTAAGTTATAGTAAAGAAAATCTGGTTGCACCTAAGAGTTTGTGCGACCTTTGGAATGCCAGAACCTCCTTGTGCGCATTTTTTTTTCATTCCATCAAATGCTAACTGTATTGATTCATCTACCTATAGGACAATCTTTAGGTATGCTTGAAAGTCCTCCCCATCCTCCATTCCACCTCCACTACTACCTCCCACTCCCGCATTCCTATCCAGGAATTGAGAGCCGCATTTAAAAGTCACCTCCTTGGAGAATCCCGCCCAGAAGCTTCTCTTTGCATAACAACCTTCACTCTAATGCTCATTTTATTGTTTGTGCTGGTTATCTAGGTTTGTCTTCCTGTAAGCTCTGTGACAGCGTCATCTTTTCTAAATTTTTTTATTCTCCCTAGCACCATACCTTTCACATTGCAGGCATTTAATAAATGTCTGATCAGTTTACAGAACTTTAAGAAGATTAACAGGTATAAAACACATTAATCTTAAAAAAAAGCCAATACAATTGATACAATTTAAAATGTTTTTCTTTACTATACAAACTGGTGATCTCTGAAGTGTCTTAGGCAATCTCTAAAACTGTAAATTAAACCAAAGACAAGGACCTGAGTTTCCTCACCTGGGAGAGTTCCTCAAAGTAAGGGGTGGTCCAGTGGAACCCCTGGGGAGTGGGAGGAGAGACCTTTCTGGAGGTTCATAAGGCCAAACTTATTTTCATAATAATGATGTTTATCTTGTATATAGCTTGCTTTGTATGTATTTGTTTGTATGTTGTTCCCCACCCCCTTTAGATTGTAAGGTCCTTGAGGGCAAAGACTTTGCTTCTTTTTGTATCCCTAGCAATTAGCACAGTGCCTGGCACATAGTATTATTAAATATAAAATATTAAAAATTAATAAATATTGATTGATTTATAAATAAGACATTTGAGGGTCTGAGATATCAACATTTTCAAGATCTTAATGCTTTCCTACAGTATATAGCTGAATGACAAAATTCTTCCTTAACAAAAAATACCATTAGTTTACAATTTTGTAGAAATTTAAAAACACACAAAATCATATTCCCTTTGGACAGCAGTTTATAAGAACTATAGTTTAAAATTACATTTGTAGTTTTTGTAGTAGTTCTTAGGGAGTCTATGTGTGCTGGTCTTTTTTTTTTTTTTGGTTAGTTTCCTGCTTTCACTGGGTAAAGTCCCGACACTTACTTTCTCCTACAATGCTTATTGTTGTTGTTCAGTCATTCAGTAATGTCTGACTCTTTGTTTCCCCATGGACCATAGTATGCCAGGCCCTTCTATCCTCCACTATCTCCTGAAGTCTGTCCAAGCTCATGTACGGTACTCCATGACACCATCTACCCATCTCATTCTCTTTTCTTTTGCCTTCATTCTTTTCCAGTGAGTTTGATCTTCTCATTAAGTTGCCAAAGTATTTAAGCTTCAGTATTTTCCTTTCCATGAATAGTCACCGTTCATTTCTTTAAGTATTGACTGATTTGATCTCTTGTTGTCCGAGGGACTATCAAAAGGCTTCTCCAGCACCACAATTAGTCTAATCTCCCTCCATAAATTTTATTAAGGAATGTGATAAACTTCTGTTCCTGCTTCAGAAAACTCAAGATGATTTAAAACCATTCCTCAGATCACGAAAGCGTCTCTTTTGAAAACATATCTAATTTTCCCCTTAAAAAAAGCATAATTTAGAAAGTGTCTCAAAATACGGTTCAGGATTTCAAGATGCTATGAAGACAATTAGATTAAGCAAATCTGAGCTCAGTGCCCAGGTTACCAGCTATATACAAACAATTAGGGGCAGCTAGGTCTTGTAGTAGATAAAGCACCGGCCCTGACGTCAGGAGGACCTGAGTCCAAATGTGGCCTCAAACCAAAACGCTTGACAGTTACTAGCTGTGTGACCCTGTGCAAGTCACTTAACCCCAATTGCCTAAAAAGAAAAAAAAAAGAAAATAAGGAGGGGGGAAGAACTATTAGGGGAAAAAAAAGGTAAAACAAGGGTAAACACATTCACACTGTACTATAAAAGATGTCATCAAAGAAATGCATGATCAAAATGATGAGCTGGTCATCTGACAAGGAAGGACAACTGACAGCCTGTGTGCTCCTTTAGTGTCCTCTCAGCAGAGAGCAAGAATGGTGGATCCTGATAGAAAATTATGGAAGGACTTGGACTAGGGGTACACAGGATGGACAGGTATAGATTGAATATGATCTGCATTTTTAGAGGGAACACACATTAATGAGAACATAGATCCATTGTAGTACTCAAATATAAATACACACATTTATATATACATACATGTATTCATATATGATGTATACATGCATCACAGATTCGCACTAGGGTGTCAGTACTAGTCATGAGAGCACCAATTCATTGCACATTAATATCAATGATTCCAAGTGCACTGCTTCTATCTTCTGTCCAAATAGCAACTGTTGGCTTATCCCACTAAATTTTTGTCTACCTCCTCAGCTCTTTGTAGTCGAAGGGGAGCCAGTCAGTTACTTTAAACAATATTGAGTGACCTTCAGCAGATTATTTAACTTCGTGATGCATTGGAAATGGGGATGCATTTGTAATAAGAGGACCAGGGTTGTAGGTAGTCTAGCATTTACTACTGTGTGATCTTAGATAAGTCACAACCTCTCTAGGCCTGTTTTTTTAAATTAGTCTTAAAGGTCCCTTCCAGATCTAACTCTATTCTGCTATAAATCTTTGTGAGCTTCAGTTTCCTCATCTGTTAAATAACATTTGCACTACCTATATTTAAGGGGGCTCCTATGAGAAAAGCTCTTTGTATGACATAATCCATTCTATAATAGTGAGTTATTTGGGCACTGCAATTTCATACAAAACATCAACTGCACTGTCAGATAATCAGTAAACAAGCATTCATTAAGTGCTTATTATGTGCCAGGCGCTGTGGTAAATGATGGAGATACAAAGAAAGGCAAAAAAACAAATGATCCCTGCCTTTAAGGAGCACGTATTCTAGTGTGCTAGAACACTAGCACATTTAAATAACTAGGTAAGTAAAAGATAAACACAAAATGGATGGAAAGTAATCTCAGACAGGAAGACACTGTCAGCTGGGCAATCAGGAAAGGCCCACTGCAAAAGGTGTGATTTGAGCTGTTTTGAATGAAACCAGGGAAACTAAGAGGCAGAGGTCAGTTGAGAGAAAATTCCAGGCATGAAGCAAGAGATGAAGTGAAAGTTAGGCCAGTAGATTCTAGACTATATGGTGGACAGAAATGTGTAAAAAGATTGGAAAAGTAGGAGGAAGTTGGGTTTTGAACATGTCAAGTAGAGAACTTCATATCTGATCCTGGAGAAAACAGGGAGACACTGGGATTTTTTGAATAGGGGGGCAAAGCATGATGTAGTCAGACCTGCATTTCATGGAAATCACTTTGGCTGTGAGTGAATTGATGGATTAGAGCAGGGAGAGATTTAAGGCAGAGAAACCAACTAGAAGGCAATTTTCTAAGTCTATAAGTTACCTATTAATAAATTGCTGATCTGCATCTGTGGATGGAAAAACAGAAATGATCTCTTAGTGAAAATATTCTACAGAATTCCTGACCAGACAAGCCAGGAAGTACCCAGGTTCTGACAACCCCATACTGCTTGCCTTGCTCCCCAGTGGGTATGCTTTCTCCCATTCCTTTTCATCTCGGTCTAATGCCCAGAGACCAGGCACCTTTGTCTCCAATCTCCTCATTCACCTGAAGCCAAATCTGCCTGCAAGGGAAGGGAACATATCAGTTCCCCCCATTGGTTACCTGGGTTAACAACTTCAGTGGACTTTTGTTAAGGCCATTATATCCCTAGGGATATTGATAGCCTATCTGAATTTAGATTAACAACTCCCACCCATATCCTCTGCAACTGTGTCCCAGTGATCTGAACTGCTATCTCTTATCATTCACACATTGTTCTCTGTCCTCCATTCCCACTCCCTTTTTTCCCTACTACCCCAGTGACTACCTGTTACCTCCAGGATCAAATATGAAAACCTTTGTTTGGCATTTAAAACTCTTCAAACCTGACCCCCTTTCTACCTTTGTGATGTTATTATACTTCATTTTCCTCCACTGTACTCTACAGTGACCCTGACCATTTCTGAGTCCTTGCATTTTCACTGACTGTCCTGGAATTCCCTCCCTCTTTACCTCTGCTTTGCTTCCCTGATTTTTTTCATATCCTAGCTAAAATCCCAACTTCTATAAGAAACTTTTCCTGAAATTATCCCATCTGAGATTTTCACCAATTAATCCTGTCTATAACTTGTAGTTGTTTGAATACTGTCTCCCTCCTGTTTTTGCCTTAGCACTTAGCACAGTTCCTGCCACACAGGAGATGCTGAATAAATTTGTTTCTTGACTTAGTTTGAGAGAGAAAGAGGATGTGAATGATGCTTTCCTGTTGAAGACTGCTAAATTGGTACAGAGGCAAGTAACAGAAGTGATAAGGGACTTCAGCTACCTGGATATCTACTAGAAATATTGTTCTGTTAAAAGCATATCTAAAACATTGTTGTCTTGCCTTGTTAGCAGTTTCATCTCAGAAGGCAGAGGAATCAGTCAGTTGGCAAGTATCTGTCAGGAACCTACTATGTGCTAGGCCCTAGGAATACATGTTCAAAGAATGAAACAACCCCTACTAACATTGATCTGACATTCTAGTGGGGGAGACAAGTACATCTGAAAATGGATGTAGTTTAAACACGTAACAAAAGATGTAAACAAAAGAGCAGTGTGGGCACAAAACACTCAACCTGAAAAGGGCAGAACAGGAATGAAGGTTAAAAAGGAATGAAGCCAAAGATAGGTGACAAGATAGTAAGAGAGTACCTAGCTATGTGAGATAAGTTCAGATATCCAAGCCCAGATAAATTACATCTTGAAAGAACTTGGAGAGGAAATCAATGACTAAGCAACTGTGGAAAATGGGAGGTTAGGAAGAATAAAGCTAGGCAAAAGTCTTGTCTTCAGAACAGGGAGAAAGGAGTGGATTTTGGAAACTCTGGAGCAGAACATGAAGATGTCAGGCCCTTCTATTTTACTGCCAGTTAGTCTCCTGAGACTTCTCGTGTCTGACCCAAAGGGAAAGGGGGCAAAAAAAAAAAGGAATTATTAAAGAGAACAGAAATTAGAGATATACTTTTACTGATGTTATAGCATGAACTTCTCAATCCGGATCGTTCCCCACTGGTGTGACCTCTGCATAACCCAACCACTGGAGAGGGAGGCAGCCTGTTGTAGTGGAAAGCGTGTTGTATTTATAGCCAGGAGGGATGGGGATTGGAATCCCACTATTGACACTTACTTCCCCAGTGGTCATAGGCAAGTTATTTGACTTCTGTCAGTCTCAGTTTCTGTATCTATTTCAATACCCTATAGTGTTCTGAGGATCTAAAGTGCTATGTAAATGTCAGCTATTATTATGAATAGTTGCTCTGCTTTGTCTGCTTTGTTAACTGATGTTGCTCCCCATTAAAATTCCCAAAATAGATAGTTTGTGAGTTTTTAGAAAGAGAAGCAGAATCTGAATTCAGACCTAAGCATACTCTTTTTCACTTTCTTTCATTTTGTTCAAGTTTTCTTCCAAAATGACTAATATGGAAATGTATTACATGATTGATTGCGCATCCATAAACTATATCTGATTGCTTATCATCTCAGGGAGGCGGGAGGTGAGGGAGAGATGGAGGGATAGAACTTGGAACTTAAAACTTTTTTTAAAAAGTGTTAAAAAAATTTTACATGTAATTGAGGAATTTTTTTTTTTGAAGAATCAGGATCATTAGGTAGCAATATGGGCTTGTAATGTCAAATTCATAATTTTTTGGATAGGGTTATTATACTGATAGATCAGGAAAACACTGTAGACAGCATTCCAGGAAGTCATTTGACAAAGTCTCTATCAGACTTCCTTGTGGACAATACGTAAGTAAGCCTATCCTAAAAGATTTCTAGGATATGCCACAGGGCTGTCTTCCTTCTTATGCTGCATAACATTTTTATCGATGACTTGGATGAGGATATAAAAGGCATGCTTCACAAAATTTTGGCTGATATATATTGTGAGAGGTACCTAATAAACAAGCAATAGAATTAGTTTTCTTGATAAGTAGAGTCCATCCCTACAGGTAGTCCCCAGGCAAGGTCAGAGGATAGCTTGTCAAGTGTGCAGTAAAAGGAATTCCCTACAGAGTATGGGAGTTTGAACTAGATGACTCCTGTGGTCCTTTCTAATTGTAATATTCTATTATGCCATGCTAGATTAGCATTGGCTTTAGAGAGCGTAACCCTAAGGAATGGGACACAGTATTTCCGGTATTAGGGGGTAGGGGGAAAAGGTTTGGAAAAGTCCAGTGCATGAACTGCTGTCTTCAGAGAAAAGGCTCAAGTGGGGCCTATAAAATGGTAATATTAGACATTCTGGAAGGGAGGGGGAGCAGGGACAAACTTCCCCGTTTTTCCCATGAATAATCTCTGCCTCAGTAATGTGGAAAGTAGGCCAAGGAACATTCCTTTGAAAACTAACAAATTTTTTTATTGGTTTAAAAAAAATTTACTAATGTATGTGGTTTAGAGACATAATTCTGGTTTGGAAATCAGGTGACCTGCCACTAACTAGCAAATTACTCATTGTTTCTGGCCTCAGTTTCCTATCTTTATAAAAAGGTTGGACTATAGTAAATGATTTTTATCATCCTTTCCAGCTGAACATTCATTGATTCTGTGGTAGTTAATACCGAATTGTATCTTTTATCTGCAGATTATGAAATCTTTCCCAGACCTTAATTGGTTAAGCCTCATAGCCCTTTCCTGCCCCCTCCCCATATCAGATACCTCAAATGACAGTTGACATGCTATAAATACCAAACAAAATAAAAAAAAAAAACCCAACCAGTGCCCAGACTGGATCAAAGATATAAATAATCACATCGCAGTTTTGCAACAGCGATAAAGAATACAGTTCCATTTGGTTTATGATATTGGATCATCAACTGGAAGTGTTAAAAGAACCGTAGCCTAGGGACTTAGTACCATCAAAAGCTTCAGGCTTAAGGTGAGTAGGCTACCCAGTGGAAACTTGTTCACTGGGGCGTGGATTGGTGTCTCAATGTCCCAGCTGATAGGGCTGTGATCTCCTCCTACTGTCTGAGTTTTTTCCAGTAGTAGACATTATCAGAATACAGAGATAGATAAAAACCAAGGGTAGCTCATGCACTATGCAGCAGGCTGGACACATGCCACTGGGATAGTCTATGTAATGACAGCGTGTACACGCTCATCGTCATCAGAAACGGCTGTTGGCTCTCTTTAAGGCTGCCATAGTAACTCTCCATTCATTGTTGGAGACATACCACGGCTGAGGGCTGTATTTTGGAGCAAATTCACCCCAGTCACTTCAGAGTCATTAGAAAAAGTCACTTCAAACTGGATAAGCACTAGTAAATAGAATAGTTAAGGCTGGGCAGAAGTATTTTAAGTCAAATAGTTCCTTTTCTACTTTTCAGGAGGCAAAAAATACCCATCCTCCATTTATCTTTAATCGAGATCTTTTCACTTCAAATAACTACACCTGAAAGGAGATAAGTCCCTAGTACTTATAGCAATGATAGGAATGACTTTAAGAGAGCAGACTTGTGATGAGCCACCAGTATTGAAAGCTGGCTGGCACGTGAGAAGGCATTGTCCTCCAAATGCTTCCCAGTTCCACATGGTGCTTTGACTCTATTTAGCCAGTCCACCACCAACACTGTCCACAAAGCATAATCTACATCCAAACTGAAATCAGTATCCAAGAAACCTCCTTGTACATAGGGTTTCCTAGGTACAAAGTAATGATACGATAACTGCTTGCAATGAATCTAAATGAGGGAATCAAGACATACTGATCAAGAAAACACATAATATGCCTATTCCTTATGTAGAAAAAGCTAGACCCAAGGGACAAAATGTGGCATGAGAACCCATTTCAGGTTCCCTCTTATGCCAGTGAGGAAGTTAGATAGCTTGGTGGATAGATTGCTGGGCCTGGAGTCAGGAAGACCTAGGTTCAAATCCAGCTTCAGACACTTACTAGCCACTTGACCTTGGACAAATCACTTAGGCTCTGTCTGCCTTAATCCACTGGAGAAGGAAATGGCAGATCACTCCAGTATCTTTGTTAAGAAAACCCCATGGACAGTGTGGTCTAGAAGGTCATGAAGAATCAGACATGACCGAATGAGTGAACAAGTTATAACAACACCCAAGGGTAGAAAAAGGGAAGATCAAAATCAGGTACCCAAAGGTCATATATTTCTAGATACTAGACTTTTCCCACTACTTATTTTTCTCTATCAGTATTCCTTTTTCCCAAACTATCCACTGTAGTTCATCATTCACAGATGGTGATTCTAACATAACAAGGTCTAGTACACAACTTGATTGTGAGAGGCAAGGTAAGGATCACACACCATATAACTAAAATATATCAGATACCTATAGCTTCCAGCTCTAAATCAATGATCCTATGAATTATCCATAAGCTCTCAGATTTGAAGCACCCAATCAGGCATTCTTTGTCGTCATGTCTCTTTAGTTCCCTCCATGAGGCCTTGCCTTGTTTTGGTTTGACCACCCCTGCTTCCAAAGAGATGAGCTCCTACCTTTATCTTCCTTTTGGTGTCTAAAGGAGTAATGACCTTCTCTGATACAACCAACATAAAGTTCAGAATCTTGGTATTAGAAGAGACCTCTGAGGCCATTTGATCAACCTGTACCTGGTCAAGAGTCCCCTTTATAACATTCCCAGCAAGTAGTTACCCAGCCTTTTCTTGAGACCTTAAATAAAGGGGAACCCACTTCCTCTTGAGGCAAACCATTCCACTTTTGAATATCTTTAACTTTTATTTATTTAATTTTTTTTTTTGGCCAGGCAATGGGGTTAAGTGACTTGCCCAGGGTCACCCAACTAGTAAGTGCTATGTGTCAGTGGCCGGATCTGAACTCAGGTTCTCCTGAATCCAAGACCAGTGCTCTATCCACTGCGCCACCTAGCTGCCCTGAATATCTTTAATTTTTAAGGAAGTTTTCCCTTATATCAAGCTTAAATTTGCTTCTTTGAAATTTACAGTCATTGTTTCAAATTCTGCCACATTGGGCCAAACAGAATTAGCCTACTTCCTTTTCCAGATGAGACCTCTACAAATACTTGAAAACAACTATCATATTTCTCCCAAGTGTTTTCTTCTTTGGACTAAACACTTCTAATTTCTTTAATCAATCCTAAGATATCATGGACTTGGGGTCTCTCATTACCCTGATTACCCTGGACGTTCTCCAGCTTATCAATATCTTTAACAAAATGGGATACTCAAAACTGAACACAATACTCTAGATATGATTTTACCAGGGCAGAGTACTCTAGAATTATTCCTTCCTTATTCTTGGACACTTTGCCTCTCTTAATGCACTCTCAGATTGCTTTTTTGGATGATTGACATATTTAGCTTGCATGCCACTAAAACCCTGAGGTCCTTTTTGGATGAAATGCTGTCTAGTGACACCTCTCCCATCTTGTACTAGCAAAATACAAGTGTAAGAAGACCTTACAATTATTCTTGTTAATTTTTATCTCACTAGATTTGGCCTAGTGTTTTAGCCTGTCAAGAATTTCTGATTTCAGATTGACCACAAGTACATTAGCTATCCCTCCTCTCTCTGTCATCTGCAAATTTGATGAATGTTAACAGCACAGGGCCAAATAACCATCTTTCATATTAACATTAAACAATAACTAATGCCTAACTCTTTAAGAAAGGCAAATTTTACTAGTTATGAATCCACCTATTTGTATGATTATCTAGTACAAATCACTCTATCTTTTTTTAACAAGAACAAGAAAGACTTTTTCAAATGTCTTGTAGAAGTTTCTACAGCATTTCCCTGACCTGCCAGTCTGGTAATCCTGTCAAAAAAAAAAGAAAGGAAGAGAGAGAGAGAAAAGAAAGAAGGAAAGAAAGAAAGAAAGAAAGAAAGAAAGAAAGAAAGAAAGAAAGAAAGAAAGAAAGAAAGAAAGAAAGAAAGAAAGAAAGAAAGAAAGAAAGAAAGAAAGAAAGAAAGAGAAAGAAGACTATTTTGGCAAACCCTGTTTTTGAGGAAGCCATGCTGGCTCTTTATAATCACAGAGTTAGTTCCTAGATGTTCACTCTCTCTTTAAAAATACATTCTAGGATTTTTCCAAGAATCAAAATCAAAGTCATTGGCTTAAAGTTTGCAAATTCATTCTCTTCCCTTTTTAAAAATTGGGGCAATTTTTGCTTTTCTCTGATCCTATGGTAACTCTCTTGTTCTCTTGAATCTTTCCTAGGTCTTGATAATCATGCATGTCAGTTCTTTCTGTTTCAAGGAGGTAGGGCAGTTAAGTGTTCTCTTATTTAATCTCTTTATATTGGAGACAATTCTCCAATAGCCATTTTTTCCCTAATCTTCTCAACGTACAATCATTGTCCTTGACAGAGAAAACAAAGCGTTAGTCAGAGTCAAGTGGCTTTGTATTCTTCCCATAATCAGTTATCATTATTCCATCCATGCTGAGCAATGGTTTTATCCTTTCTCTGATTTGCTGAATTCTTCTACCCACTGTCCCCTCCTATACTGCACCTCCCCCTGACATCCTTCATTTTTCTCACTAGCTTCAGCTTATTCTGAACTGCCACACTACTGACTTCTCACATAGCTATATCATGTTTTTGTTTTCATCCTTACCTGCTTTGCTTTCATTTTCTATTTATATCTTTTACAAAAGCTAAGACAGTTGGCTAATTCTTAGCATACCTACACTGGTTCCTTTAGACAAATTCTCCTTTTACTTTCTACCAGACTATTTTTCTTTGTTGAGAATTCTTGAGAATTTCATTCATAAGTGTTTCCTATCTTTTTTGGACTGACTTCTCCTATAGAATTTTAGCCCATGGGATCCTACCTATCCTTTCTCTGACCTTTTGAAACTTGCTCTCCCAAAAGCTGGGGTTGATGTAATACTGTTCCAGGATTTCCTTTCCTCTATCACAAAGTCCAAAATGGAATGGTCACTTCCCCACAAGTTTTCCTTCATTTTTATCCCAGGGACCAGTTCTTTCTTATTGGTGAGCATCAAAATAGAATTTTCCCTCCTTGGTTATTTCACCTTCTCAAGGATGAAATTATCATTAAGTCTTAGCCACCCTGCTTTTGACAGTGAGAGAGAACTCTAGCAGATATACAAATAATTGAAGTTCCCCGTTGCTACTATGCTATGCCACTGTGCCAGGCTTATGATCTATTTCTCAAAATTCGGATGTGTTTGCTCTTTCTGTTGAAAAAGTCTCTACCATATTAGTTCCATTTCTACCTCCATTTATTTTCATCCAAATGATCTTTGCCACACTTC
This sequence comes from Phascolarctos cinereus, assembly GCF_003287225.1. NCBI lineage: Eukaryota > Metazoa > Chordata > Mammalia > Diprotodontia > Phascolarctidae > Phascolarctos > Phascolarctos cinereus. The sequence goes on from NW_027556098.1 coordinate 193,795,220, forward strand.
TCCAAACGGTACTGTGGCTAGAGCACTCGACTTGGAGTCAGAAAGACCTGAGTTCAATTTGAGTCTAATGGGGCCAGCTGTGTGGTCCATGGCAAGTCACTTAGCCTCTGCCTCAGTTTCCTCATCTGTAAAATGGGAATAATAATAGAACTTTCCTCATAGAGTAGTTATGAGGATAACATGAGATAATACTAGCAAAGAAAACCTTAAAGCACCATATGAATATGTGAATGCTATAATTATTATTATTAGATTCCTTACATGAGTATATCATTGTAATATAAAATCCCACTTTGATTCCAGTGTTAATTATCTTGGTTTTTTTTTTAGAACAAAGTATAATTTTCCAAAGCCATACAGGCATAGGTCTCAGGAATACTTATAAGGTCAAATTGTCCTTCCTGTATTAGGATCTCTAGTTTATCTTGCTTGTTATCCATGCTTTGTGAATTTCATAAAGATATCTGAAATCATGGGTTTTAATACTAGCTCCTTTCTTGAATATTGTGTCCTCTGAATTTATAGATGGTCCTACTTGCTTTTCTTCTTTCTCCATTTTAACTATTCTCTGTGATATCTAACTTGGTAGAAATGTGATAGGCAATTCCCTCCCCTCCCCCCCTTCATCATCCTTTCTCCATTTAAAGCTTTATTGATTAGGTTTGCCAGACTCCAGACAAGTACATTCTTACCAGGTACACTCCATCCTTGACTAGGAATTTGTCATTGTTACATTTTAAGTCATTATGGAAATCTGAATCCCATTTTCAGACACCATCTTCTTAGCCATCTGTTAATTTCCAAAGTACAGTAATAAATACTTATGAGAATGTAAGCTCCTTGATATTGTGATTGTTGTTAAGTTATTTTCAGTCCTGTCCGACTCTTTGTGAACCTATTTGGGGTTTTCTGGCAAAAATACTGAAGTGGTTTGCCATTTCCTTCTCTAGCTTATTTTATAGACAAGGAAACTGAGGCAAACAGGGCTAAGTGACTTGCCCAGGTCATACAGTTAGTAAGTATCTGAGGCTAGATTTGAACTGAGGAAGATGAGTCTTTCTGACTCCATGCCGGCACTCTATCTGCTGTGCTAACTCGTGGCCTCAACTTTCTATTAGATGTTTCATTCCCTATTATATTCCCAATGCCTACCATATATTATATTGCACATAGTAGGAGCTTATAAATACCTGTTGATTGATTGTTGAATTTAAATGAAATAAGACTGATAACGATTTAAAATTATCCATAAGTGAGTTACCAGAATCAATGAGACAGTTATTTAGCTGTTACTATGAATTCCTCTTCTTTCTCTTGGAAGGTTTGCTTGGACATTGTTTACTCTCAAGCAATGCCATGATAGGCAAAATTGTGAAGTAAGAAAAGTTTGTTTTTGGATCCTCCAGCCTCCTTAATTTTTCCTCAGCTTGCTTCCCTTCTCTTTGATCTCCAGTACCCTGAAAACTGCTCCCGTAGAAGCATTCGTATTTGTCACTTACATTTTAGTGTGAACTAATTGCATTACTTCTCCAATTGGCATTTGCATTTTAGTCATATCTATAGTGTGGCATGAAGTCCATTGTCCCCATTGAAAAACTTTGGGGCATCACTACCTTTCCTGGCACCCCTGAAATATGCTCATATTACGTAGGTATAGCCTACTGGCCCTATAAATAAGATCAGTTCTGTCCCTATATGCCTGAAGCCCTTCTTTCAGGATGAGGCAAATCCCCAAAGTATCATAAAGCATATTTGTCTTTTATTGATGTTTGCATATGATTCACACTTCAGCTCAAAATTTGCCATCAAACCCAAGCTTTGGAGTCCTAAAGATACTAGTCAGGAAATCATAGGAGCAGATTAGGGTAATGTCTTTGCTAATTCATCCAAAGAAAACTGCAAAAAAGGTCAGGCACAATATTCATATAGTTTATGGCACTGGTGAAACTGGCTTCAATTAGAATACATATGCAGTTATACATAAATATATTGTTATTTGTCCTTTGTTTTTTGTAGAGGACCAGTGACATGATGGGTGATGTCTTGACTTGTGTGTGAATTGCATTTAAGCAAGTCATAGTGCCATGAAGTCATCAGTTTCACTCTCTCTTCCAGAGTCATCAAAGTTTGTTGGCAGGACAAAAGTCAGGATGACCAGTGATGGTCCAGGATGCAGCGCATGACCTTGGCATCATCTATGTCTAACCAAGCTGTAAGTGCTCTACAACACCTGCTTTAGGCACCTTCATGTCTGTTGCAACAAATTGTTCTCATCCACCCATTCCAACAGGTTAAGTCTTCACATGCTTGGGGTAGACATCCCCCTAACTCACCACAGGTTTGAGGCCTAAACATACAATAAAAAAGAGGAAATGAATTGAGTGAATATAAGGATCTGGAGGAATTGGTTTTTTTTATAGTATGTATGATTTCATTGGTGTAAGTAGTTCACTGAGAGTTCCCTTAGTTTCCACATGGTCTTCTATCAGTGCAAATCAGTACTTTCTTTGCAACTTAGAATTTTAGAATTGAGGCAAATGAGAGGATAAATAACCTGGCCAGTGTGTCAGAGGTAGGACTTGAAGCCAGATCTTACTGACTCTGAAGCTGGCTCTTTGTCCATAGTGCCTCTCAACAAATTGATTAATTGGGGGAAATATTTTTAGCCAAGATTTGGTATGTATGGAAACTAAATTAATTTTGAATATATTTATTATGATGTATATTTATAAGATATATTTATTTTAGATATACATATGAAAGAATAATCAATTAAGGAGAAATGGAAAGAACTGAATTAGAAAGAACCCAAACAAAATTCTAGCTAAGTGAAAATGTCTAAATAACAAATTTATTTGGGGGTCTGAAGACTTAAATAACAATTTCAGTCTTTAAGCTAAAAGTTCATAACATTTGTGCCCTGTTGACTGTGCAGAGGAAGTATTATTTACAAGTTTGGGCAGCCAGTGTAGTTCTCCCTTCAAACAAAGGCCAGCTCTGGGTCTTTTGGAAAATCCCACTGTACTCTTACAATAAGATGTATAGCTAGGAAGCTTACGAGTACATGTCTAGAAGAACCATGACATAAAGCCCCTGGACTCAGTAGTCCATTCTGCCTCTAATCAATGTGCATGGGGGTAGTAGAAGATTCCATTTACACCCTCTAGTCCTTTTGTCTTTACAGATAAAAAGTATTAGAATCAGGAGACCTGAATTTTAATCCTAGCTCTCTAACTAACTGGCTGTGTGACCTGGAGCAAATTGCTTTCCCTCTCCGGGCTTAGTTTCTACATGTCCAAGACCAAATTTTAACTCAGATCTTCCTGACTCCAGACTCAGAATCCTATCTACTGCATTACATCTAACCACAAGTAACAATGAACCAACATCAGTCTACTGACAATATAAATTAAAAAATCTTAAATCTCACCTTGAAATAGCAGCATTTGTATTACTGAACAGTATTCATAATCTCAGAGCCTGAACTTTCATTCCCCTCAAGCGGGTATCAGACATTTTACAAAACATCTAGTTTCTTTCTCAAATACTCATATGTTGCAAAATTATGTAATAGGTAAAAACATAAAGATGTTTATTTTACTTGAAGATGTTTATATCTATCTATCTATCTATCTATCTATCTATCTATCTATATAATTTTATTTAGATATTCTTTAGTCAAAAAGGCATAATCATTATTCTCTGACCTAAGTCCAGAGATTGTTATGTAAAGAAAAACAAAAGGGTTTTGCTTACGCCAATAAAACCATGACACTTGAAGCTTTGATTTTCCCACTCTTTACTGCAAATTACTTTTGTTAAATCTAGATTGTAGAGGGCTGGCTTTGAGGAGTTGGAAGGCTTAGGCCAGCCCGGGTCTTACCTGCAGCTTGTACTAAGCCTGACAGCTGTGAAACTCAGGATGTCGGCTCACCCACCCCCCTGTTCCGTCTCTTGAGAACAGGATGCAGGAAGGGAGGAAAGGATGGGGTACAGGACAGGACGCAGGAAAGAATGTAACAGACGAGGTACAAGGACGTAAGGAAATCACCTAATTAGGTTTGTACTTTTCATGAATAACAATGTTACTATTGCTTGATCCAGTACTATATAAGCCTGAGCCCTCAGATCAATAAACAGAGTTTGTTCTTCACTGCTCTCACCTGGCCCGTGATTCTTTCTCTCTTCACACTCTGCCGGCATCATACCACAGCCGGGGACGCAGGCTCTCCTGGCACTAGATTGTAAGTAGTTCTTCTTCTCACTCATATCTTTAAAATAATTAATTGATACCAGGATGATAGAAATCTGTTGTATAGTCTGGCCCATTATGAAACCTGTTTAAGACCAAAAAGGGGAAAAAAAAAACCCAACCTCTTCAATTTAATGTGTTATGGGGATTTGCAGAGTCTTTTCCTGAATTTCTGCAGAGAATTATTGGATAGGTCATTTGATGGACTTGGTGTCAGGAAGAATAAAATTCAAATTCTGCCTGTACCTTAGCTTCCTCATCTCTAAAATGGGTATATTACTTCTACGGTTCCTCTAAATCTATGATCACATGATCCTCTGGCATTTACCTCAGAGTTATTCTGAGTCTCAAATGAGATAATGTGTGTAAAGTGCTTTACAAAATGCTATATAAATATTTTTATTGCTATGTAAATATTTTATTTATACTTACTATTTATTGCTATTCATTTACTAAAAGTCATCTTAAAATGGCATTTACTAGCTGCGTGATACTGGGCAAGCTACTTACAATCTGTCTCAGTTTATTCACCTGTAAAATGGAGATGATAGTAATACCACCTCCCTCCCAGAGTTGTTGTGAGGATAAAATGAAATAATGTAAAGGGCTTTGAAAACCTTAAATAACTCTGCAAATGTGAGTGATGCTGCTGCTGCTGCTGCTGCTGATAATGATGATGATGGTGATGATGATGATGATGATGATGATGAGCTACCCATGTGAAGTTCCAAGAAAATAAAAGATGGGCTGAAACTGGACTAAAATTTTCCAATCTACATGATGGCAAAATTATATTGTGCTGATTGAAGGTAAATCCCTGAACACCGCAGAGCCTCCCAAATGATAACCTTAATCACTTAAAAGAGTTTAGCATATCTTCCCAGGAAAAACCATGTGGATAAAGAATGGACAGCCCAGAGGCTGCTATATAAATACATATGTGTGTATATATATATATATGCACATATTAATATATATTTACTTATATACTTTATATAAAAGATGTATAATTTCCATTATTCTAGTATCAATTGTTTTTAAGATGTGAATGAAAACTACTTATAATCTAGGTTCAACCAAAGTAATTTCCAGTTACTAATGGGCAGATCAAAGCTTCAGGTGCCATGGATAGTTTCATTTGGAGGAGTGAAGTTCTTTTGTTTTCTTTTAGGTATGAAAGAACTCTAACTTGACTCAATGAAAAGTGATTATACCTTTTTGCTTAAATAATATTTAAAGAAAATTATTAGAAAAGAACTTTTAGCTTATATACAATTATGGACATATTGATGTAGATATATCTATAGTTAGAGTCTAGATATAGCTATATAAAGATACACACACATACACACATATGCATAAGTGATACCATTCTATCCCGTCTTCTCCAGCAAATTGGTTCTTCTATCATCCCTACTTTGTCACTTATCTTCAATCTTTCTCTGTCTCCTAGCTGCTTAAATATTGCCCACAAATATATTGATCTCTCCTTCATCTTCAAAAAACACTCATTTGATCAGTCCATCCATTCTAGCTATCTTCTTCCTATTCTATTCCTCTCCTTCCTTTTGTGGTTAAACTCCTTAATAAGGCCAATAGGTGCCTATACTTCCTTTCCTCTCACTCTCTTATCAACTTTTTGTGGTCTGGCTTTTTTTCTTCTTTATTCAACCACAACAGCTCACTTCAAAGTCACTAATAATTTCTTAATTGCCATAGCTAATGGTCTTTTTTCAATCTTCATCCTTTTTGACCCCTCTACAGTCTTCAACACTATTGATTATTCTCTTCTCTCTAGGTTTTGTGACACTGCTCTCTCTTGTTTGTCCTCCATCTGACTAGTCTTTTTCTCTCTTTTTTGATGGATCTTTATCTCCACCATGCCTGCTAACTTTGGTTGTCCCCTAAAACTCTGTCTTTGGCCCTTTTCTCTTCTCCCTGGGTGCTATTTTGCTGGGTGATCTTTTTGGCTGCCATACTAGAAGGAGTCCTTCCAGTCCTCCTTAATTTTAGTGCCTTCCCTCTGAGACCACCCCCAATTGATCCTGTATGTACCTTGTGCTGTTTTCATGTTGTCTCCTGCCTTGGACGTGAGTTACTTGAGGACAGAGACTGTTTGTTTTTTGCCATTCTTGTATCAAGACCAAGTGGCACAATGCCTGGCATATAGGTTAGAGCTGTAATTGTTGAAAGCAAGCCTGAGAAAATGGTACAGACACATAACAAGTACATTTTAGTGTGGGAAAGAAGGGGGGAAAAGGGGAAAAAAACTGAAATAAGAGTATGATCTGGAAAAAGTAGGCCCAGGTCAGACTGAGGGAGCTTGGTTGCCAGGAAGCAGTATGAGAGTGCCTATTGTCTGGGAGAAGGCACCTCCCAAACTTTTTGCTGAGATACAAGTTATTTGTCCCTCTAATCTTATATCTTCACTGGTGTAAGCTTTCCCAAGGGAAATATTCCAAAGCCTAGAAGAGCCTTAGCTCATAAAGGGGGTACAAATATACACACTTAAAGAATAGACCATATCTCTTACTTCATCCTATAATTTTTAGTACTGTGCTTTGTACCAAGTGGGGGCTAAATTTTATTTTGATTTTCCAATGACTCACTAAACAACAGATCAGAGTGCTAGAAAAACTACTAAACTCTGAGTACAATAAAGGGTAGCTTTTCTTTAGGAGCACAAAGCATTTTTTATGAGCATGAGCACCTGAGAGGTTTTTAGTGTGATAAATACTTCCCAAGTGTTTCAGAGAAAATCGAAACTAGATCATGGCATGAACTTTAAACTTCACATCAGCACATTCTGTACTTGAAAAAAGTTAACCCTCCTTCTTCCACTTAATTTAGACCCATAAATGTTGAGTTCTGAAACAATAGGCACAGAGATAATCTTGTTCAAATTATAACCTTAGATTTTGCTAGAACTCTGTGTTTCTCAAGTAGTTAGTATAATAAGAAAAAACATTTCTGAAAATGCCACAATGAATTACAGAGATCGTTGGAACATGTGTGTTCTTACATTTATATTATACGTGTGTGTATGTAGTATGTATATAAGTATATATGGGTGCACACTTGTGATTTCAATTACATAGGGAACTATGAATGTAGTTGACTCCTGTTCCCTCAAACAGACCAGCAACTTGTCTGTAAGTTATGGTCTCAGAGAATTGCCACAGGCAATTAAGTTACTTGTCAAGGGTCATATTCCTATTATGTTCTCTCTCAACCCTTATTTTTATAGACTCCAAAGTCACCCATTTGTCTTCCTCTTCATTTCCCTAGCACCTTTCCTTTTCTGCTATCTAAAGGAAAGGTACTTCTTCAGTTTCATAGAATTTTAGAGCCATAAGGGACCTTACAGGTTTTCTATGGATGCCCCCTCATTTTATAGAAGAACCCACGACTTAGCACTGTTAAGCTGCCGAAGCTTACCCAGCTAGAGTAGACCCTAACTAGGTTTTCTAACTCAGTCCAGTCTTCTTTTAAGTATAACCCACTACCTCTCCAAAATAGTCAATTCTGAATTATCCACATACAGATTTCTGAGGCAAATTTTAAATTCAAGGTTAGCTATCTGTGAACTAATTCCTTCTTTCCATGGGTGTCTTCTCTTCCCTCTTTCCTTATCCTCAGCCTCCTCCACTAACAACTGCTGTGCTTGCAGGCAGTGCCAACTAAGTTTAATATTAGTCAAACCACAAAAAAGTTACTAAGGCAAACCTGCTGCACAGTAATCCTTTAATACATTCCAAAGACTAATAGAAATTACTGTAGACTAATCTCGATCTATGATCTTAAGTCCTTTGTGTTCTGGTCATGCTAGCCTGCTGAATGTTCCCACAACTTGGCATGTCATCTTTGGTCCTGCGTCTTTGTGCAGGCACTCCTGTATGCCTATTCCCGAGTGTGTTTCCCACTCTGCCCCTTAGAATCTCAAGTTTCCTACAAAGTTCTGCCCACCAAAGCCTTTTCTTGGTTTTCTGTGTTGTGAAATTTACAGAAGAAAGCAAGGCATCCTGCCAGTAACTATTTTAGGATACTGCTTCTGTGCTTAGAATCGATTCTTTCAAGACTCAGTTCATATTCCACCTTTGGCTACAGGATGTCTTTCCTGGCCCCTTCAAATGCTGGAGTCTTTCCCTTTCAGATTATCTTCATCTACTCTGTTTTTGCCTTTCTTTGTATCTCCAGCACTTGGCAAAGTGCCTGACACTTAAGTATTTATTGACTGACTAATTGCCTCAGCTGTTAGTTCCCGCAGATTTTCCCACTTCTGCCTCCACATATCTCACAGCTCACTCCTCTCTCCTCACACAGCTTTAGTTAAGACCCCTATTACCTCTCTCCTAGACTAATGCAATAATCTCATGATTGGTCTCCCTGCCTCAAGTTATCTCCCACTCTGATCTATCTTCCACATATCTGCCAAAGTGATTTTCTTTAAGGGCATTTCATTAGAATGTGAGTTCTTTGAGAGCAGAGATATATTTTTGCCTTTCATTACATCCCCAGCACTTAGCCCAATGCCTAGCTTATAGTAAGTGCTTAACAAATGATCATTGACTGACAAAGGGCAGATCTGACCCTTGCTCAATAAACACAAATAGTTCCCTATTGCCTCTAGAATAAAGTAGAAACCCTATGTTTGGTTTTTAAAACCTGGCTGCAACCTATCTTAAAGCCTCCTTAGAAAGTATTCCCCTTTATGAACAATATGGTTCATACAAACTGGCCTTCTCTCTGTCTCTCACATAGGCTAGGAATTTATTCCTTTCTCACCTACCCTTCATGGAATCCCTCTCCTCCCAACTCAGCTTATGTATCACCTGCATGAATACATGAATACATGAATACGTGAAGGCTTTTCTGATTCTCCCCAACTGCTAGTGCCTCTATCCATAACTTCCTTGTATTTATTCTATATAAATGCACATGCATACATATATGTTATCTCTCCAAATAAAGTATAAGCTTCTTCAGGCAGAGAATTTTTTCATTCTTTGTGTTTATATCCTCACTGCCTAGTATAGTGTTCGGCTCATAATGGATACTAATAATTTCACGTAACTCCCTCTCATGCAGTCTAAGCTCCAGCCAAATTAGCCTACTCTATGTACATGACATTTTATCTTCCACTTTGATACATTGTTACATAGTAGGTTCTTAATAAGTGCTTGTTGAACTGAAATGAAAATTCTAAATGTCTCTATTTTGCCAAAACCCATAGTTCTCAGGCGATACTATATGGCTGTGAATCAAGAGTCAGTTCTAAATGATCGCCATTATGTATTAGCATGGAATGCTATGATCTACATTGAATCAGAACTGTTGGTGATGGTAATGGAAACCCATATGATGGTTGCAAGTAAATTGAAGCATTTTACCAACCATAATTTATACGTGAGAAATGACATAAAAGAATTGATCATGGATATGTATGACCAGAAAAGATGGGGGTCAACCATAAATTGAAAGTGAGGGATAAAAGATGGACAATCCTAGTGTTGAGCTAGTGATGATGATGATGATGAAGATGATGATGGTGATAACAATGGTGATGATTTTGGTTCAGATATGTGAGTTTATTGGTGAAGTGAAGTCCTGGTGATGAAATACCCTTTACCAAAGCAGATTGGTACTATACTACAATTTGTAACCTTAAGGAGTTGCAGAGGGCCCTGAGAGGTTCATTGGGTTGAAGAAGGGTTGAAGAAATAACTATCCTTCCTCTGCTATGGAATAACCTAGGTATATAGCTTTATTAACAGATGTCCACATGGGAAAGATCCACTACTAACTCTGTTTTGTCTGTACAGCAAGAATCTCTCAATAAATAGAACAAACTAAAACTTTTAATAATGAGGAAAAAGAATCAATGATGAGAGGTATGCAGTACAGGGACAACAGAGCATGAGAGTTTGGGAAATTAGTGAATCTATAGAATTATTCATGAAATTAATGGATACATTTAAAGGTGGATCACTGAAGTGTAGCAAACTCTTCCCGGATATTCAGAGAAAGGTAATACATTAACAGTTAATAGATTATAAAAATTTACGCAATCATGTAGAATAAGCCTTTCATTGTTTTATTTAGAGTTAGCAAGGTTTCCCTTAGTTTCTTCAGGACAGCTATGCCCAAATACATAGGCCTTTGTAATGATATCAGAAAGAAAGGAAACAAGTTTTATTAAGTGTTTTTTTTCCCCACTTAGTAGTATTTTTTTTCCAATTACATGTAAAGATAGTTTTCAACATTCACTTTCGTAGGATTTTGAGTTCCAAATTTTTTCCTCCTTCCCTCCTTCCCTTTCCCCTCCCCAAGAAGGCAAGCAATCTGATATAGGGTGCACATGTGCAATCATATTAAACATATTTCTATATCAGTCATGTTGTGAAAGAAGAATCAAAAAGGGGAAAACCACAAGAAAGAAAAAGGAAAAAGAAAAAAAGAGAAAATAGTATGCTTTCATCTGAATTCAGGTGCCATAGTTCTTTCTCTAGATATGGATAGCATTTTCCATCATGAATCTTTTGGAATAGTCTTAGATCATTGTATTGCAGAGAAGAGCTAAGTCTATCAAAGTTGGTCATCATACAGTGTTGCTTACCATGTATAATGTTTTCCTGGTTCTGCTCACTTCACTCAGCATCAGTTCAGGTAAGTCTTTCCAGGTTTTTCTGAAGTCGTGGAAAAATTGAAACACTAATGCATTGTTGGTGGAGTTGTGAACTGATCCAACCATTCTGGAGAGCAGTTTGGAACTATGCCCAAAGGGCTATAAAACTATGCATACTCTTTGATCCAGCAATACTGCTACTAGGTCTGTATCCCAAAGACATCATAAAAAAAGGGGAAAACACCCACATTTATAAAAATATTTATAGCAATTCTTTTTGTGGTGGCAAAGAATTGGAAATTGAGGGGATGCCCATCAATTGGGGAATGGCTGAACAAATTGTGGTATATGAATATAATGGAATACTATTGTGCTATAAGAAATGATGAGCAAATGGACTTCAGAAAAGCAATTTATTAAGTACCTACTATGTTTCAGGCCCTGTGCTATGTGCTTTACAACAGCTCTGGGAGATAGGTGCTATAATTATCCCCATCTCATAGTTGAGGAGACTAAGGCTAAGTTACTTTCCCAGGGTCACACAGTTAGTAAGCATCTGAAGAGTTATTTAAACTCAGGTCTTACTGACTCCAGGCCCCGCACTCTATCCACTGAGCTACCTTGCTGCCTCTCAGCAGGCTCTGGAGATGCACAACAGAATAAGATAGTCCAGGATGTTGATTCCACACAAGGACCACACAGTATGTCTCAGAGGGTCTTGAACATAAGTCTTCCTGACTCTGAGGTTATCACTCTGCTTGTAAGGCTACATCAAATCATAATCATACTGACAAATTTAGATAATATACTCTAAAGTTTACAAAGTGCTTTACATATATTATCTCATTTGATCCTTACAACCTTGAGAGGTGGATACTATAGCTATTATTATCTCCATTTTATAGATGAGAAAAGTGAGTTTCAGAGAGGTTAAGTGACCTGCCTATAGTCACACAGCCATTAAGTGCTGGAAGCAAGATTCATACCCAGGTCTCTTCTGACTTCAAGTCAAGAATGCTCTTTGCTCTACCACACTGCCTCTAAATATTAAAGAACTACCTCAAAACTATCTGTATTTTTATATCACTCAGTAACAACCAGGATAAACTAGAAATATCATTTACAATAATGAAAAACTATACAAAATGGTTGGGCCATAATCTACCAAGACAATTCCAAGACCTATATAACAACTACAAGAACAATTTTAATGAAAATAAAAGATGGATGTAGTAATTAGAAATCTATTGAATATGCATTGTTAGGTAGAGCCAACAAAGTAAAAATGTCAGTATTATCCAAATTAATTTGGAGATTTAATGTAATACCAATAAAAATACCAAAGGGCACTTCATAGAATGAGATAAGTTGATAACAAAATTTTATACAAAACAAAAGAACAAGAATATCAAGAAGAGCAATATGAAGGAGGGTAATAGACTGAGGAAAGGGAACTTGCCCAGCTAGGTCTTAAATTATACTCTAAAAAGATAAGTACTCTATTTTTTTAGGTGACAAATAAATTATTAGAACATAATAGACAATCAAGAATTAGACCTAAGGAGATTCATGTCTGATAAACCCTACATTACAGAATAAGATCATCATTCAATCAAAACTTCTGGGAAAATTGAATAGCAATCTGATAAAGAGGATATTAAATTTATATCTTACAATAAATTCAAAGTGAATTAATGATATAAAAGCTTTAGAATACTCCAGAAATAAATCATAAGAAAATGAAATATCTATTTAGAAGTGCATACACACATACACATATGCACATATATATATATGTATATATATGTATATATATATATATATATATATATTTACAACTGTGGAGGGAAGGGAAATTCTTGTGTATTTAACAAATGCAAGAGGATTAAAGGTGACAAAATGTATGGATTGTCACATAAAAATAAAGGGGTTTTTTAACAAAAAGTAATCAAGAAAAATACAAAGGAAAGAAAAAGATTAGAAAAATTTTTTGTCATATATAGTATAAGAAGTGATTATCTACACTGATAAGGAATTGACATGAATCTAAAAAGTAATATCTATTTCCCAATAGATAAATGATGGGAGAATATGAATAGATAGTTCTAAAAAGAAAAAAAAACATAAAAATTAAATAGTTACATGAAAATTCGTTTAGACTCCCCAATACTAAGAATGCAAATTAAAACAACTGTAAAGCTTAACCTCATACCTATCAAAGTGGCAAAGAGCTAGTGGCAATAAAATTTAATATTAGTAGGGCTATAAGGGGAAAGGCATGCTATTATATGTTTAGTGGAGCTATAAATTTGTGCAATCTTCTGGTAAGTAATCTGACAAAAAACAATAAAAATTACATCTGATCATATACTATGACTCAGTGATCCTGCTGTTAGAACTATATACTAGGCATGTTATTAAAAGTGGAAAAAAATCTATCTGTACACAACTATTCATAAAGGCTTTATATATAATCATGAAAAACTAGAAACAACCTCAATGTCCAGGGACTGAGAAATTGAAAAACTGATGATGGCATATGAATATATTACCAAAAGAAACAAATTTTTAAAAAAGAATAGAAGAAAGATTAAAAAACACTGAAGTGATACAGAGAAGAAAGCAGAACCAGAATAATATACAATTGGCTATGCTTATATACACATATATTATATGCATATATCTATCTCTATATATCTATAGATATTAATATCTATATAGCGAGATAGTAAGCATCTGAAGAGATATTTAAACTCAGGTCTATCTAGGTAGATAGATAGCTATATCTAAAAGTAGAAAGATGGAATTATTATAGATATACTACATATACATATAAACAACACAGTATATAAGCTACACAGAGGCAAAAAGAAATTAGAATAGAAGCAGAAGTAAATAAAACATTATTTTTTATCATTTGCATATTCCTTTTTTAAACTAATCATAGTTTCGAATTTGTGGTTTTATGATTTTATTTTTTAGTGTTTGCTTATATAAGTTGTTGTCTCATTCCACACAGTTCTCAATTCATAGGAACCACTGTGTTCAGTGTAGAATAATTATGAACAAGGATATTCAGTTGACTTGAGTCCTCCATCCCAACTCAACTGGGAATCTCTAAAATCATTGAAACTTAATTTGCACCTTTCTGGAATACTAAAAAAGGCATCTATGTTAAAAAAAAACCAAACCCTTAAATGATACTAAAGTGGTTAGCAAAGAAAGAAGACAATACATCTTAACAGCAACTCCCACATGCCAGACATTCCCAATTGCCACCAGAGTAATCTGGGAAAAGTATCTCCAAGACTTATGCCTCTCAGATGGAAAAAGATCACAGTCCCATTATCTCACTTTCTCTCTCTCTCTCCCTGGAAATGAAATGGGGCATTTGCAGGTACTCTTGAGCTTGAAGATTAACCAATCACCTCTTGTCCAGGAGTCCCCAGTCTTGCCACTCCTTGCCACTCATGATCATATTATAATAGATTTAGAACTGGAAGGACATTAGAGGTAGACTAGCCTATGTTTTATTGATTTATGTGGTCTCAGGAATGTCAGGGCACTCAAGTTCCTGGGCAGCACCATTTCAAACTTTCTCCACAGGGATATTCCACATCTTCTAGGCCAGAGGCTGCTGTCACCACCACCACCACCCATATACACACAATAGCCCCTGGATCAGACACACAGTTTCCTGGGGATTAGAGTTTTGATGAGACCAGCGTATGCCTTTTCACTGTGTACTGGGAAGTAGTTCAGCCTTTGTTAACAATTTGTTTTGGTTGATGTCTATTATATTTGTAAGTTTTAAAAAATGCTTTTTAAAAAGAATGGGCAAGTTTGACTAAGTAAATTTTTTTGTCTTATAAAGAAGAGTAAAATCTTGGACACCAGAGTTTTACCCAAAAAATTGTGTTTCTGGACAGAAGCTGTTAGTCTTGACTGGAATTTTTTCTGAATTGCAAATATCTCAGGTATATTTTCATATACTTAAGCCTCTTTCAACAAGTCCCATGTTGTTTTAGTTTCCTCTTTATAAAGAGCAGTCAGCTCTAACCATGTCAAGGAAAAAAATGCAGGTTTGGTTTCATTTTCAAAATCCTTATTACTATGGTGTTTACTCGAGTCCTAATATTATGATTAGATGTGATCATACCATTATAAATGAAATATGAGGCACTCAATTTCTGCAAAGGTTATAGGACAAAGATGACCCAGAGTTCTCAAAAACTATGTGGGGCACAAAATCTGATGGGTTCTACTATGCTTGAAAGATTTCAAGTATAGTCCTGGCGACAAACTATAAGTCTGCTGTCCAAGGACAATCCGAGAAAGTTGACCAAAAGTATTACATTTTGAGCCACCACAATCCATGAAATGGTTCTTTCAGATTCCATAGTGATGGTGGTAGTGGGTTGGAAGATATTAAGAATTACAATTTTAGCCTGTCTACAAAGTCATTTAATTATTGATACTCTTAACTACCTTTCTCCAACTACCAATAAGGTGATGCACTGCTGACAGAACAAAACCATGTCAAAATTGACTTTCCCTCACAAGGGAAACCAGAAGTAGTAAAAGAGTAATAGCTAAAGCAATAAGAGACAACCTTTGGTCATTTCACAGTTGGTGTCATCAAAAAGATCACCATGAAGATAGTTGCAAAAGATAAAGAAATAGAGAAATTCCATGAAGAACTTGACAAAATCTACCAAACGAATGCTAAATGGGCACTGGGGAAGATTGTGAAAACTTGAAAAACATGGTTTAAGATCATCAGATAAGAGAGTCTAGAGGCTTATCATGGGCTACTGGGAAGTCTCGTAATCAGATAGCATGAAAACTTTCACTAAAACGAGAGTCAAAAGACTCTAAATATGATAAACACCAAACAATATTCCAAAAATTTCACTTGCCTTTATCTTAACAGACAAGAAATGAATGACAGATAACAGGTCATAGGATCATAACTTTGAGTTAGAAAAGGCCTGAGACAATCTAGCTGGACTAGATTCTATTTCAACCCCTTCATTTTATGTTAAACCCAAGGAGGTTAATTGAGTTGCCCAAAGTCACACAGGTAATAAATGCTAGAGGTGGAATTTGACTCCAGGAACTGTGCTCTTTTCATTGTACCAAGCTAGATTTTATCAGTGGTTTCAGAATTAACTGTTTGCATGCAATCTAAAACTTTGACTGGCAAGGGAAAAGGGAGTGATTGAAAAAGAAGATTGTTCTTCAGTTGTGTCCAACTCTTCATGACATCATTTGGTGTTTACTTGGCACAGATACTGGAGTGGTTTGCTATTTCCTTCTCCAGATCATTTTACAGATAAGAAACTGAGGCAAACAGGGTTAAGTGACTTGCACAGTCACACAGCTACTAAGTGTCTGAGGTCAAATTTGAACTCAAGAAGATGAGTCTTTCTGACTCAGCACTCTATCCACTGCACCACTTATCTGTTCTGCAACTTAAGTAGACCTAACTTATCCCAACTCCATTACTTACTGTTGGACTTCAGGCTGGCACTCTTGCAAAAGTTGGAACTATCTCTACTGTGTCCCTTTGTCTTGATGGGCATAGGACCTAGAGGGGCCTCCTTTTCTCTAGTCTGTGCTCTGGCTGCTTTGCTTCAATCCTCCTGAGCCAGAGTGTGCCCCACAGAGGCTGGGGGACAGGAGGAGGGTGGCCTTCAATATCCTGATCCTTACCTCCAGCATCCAGAGACTGATCCCCCCCAGGTGTGTTGTCACAGGAGCAAAGGAATAGATTTAGAATGAGAAAGGACGTCAGGGCCCATTGGATCCAACCTCAAGCGTTTCTAGCCCACTGCATATTGTTCAAGGACCACTCCAGGGAATTCTTTGTTGGCCCCAGGCCAAGGTGGCTTTTCTAAGGGCGGGCTGCCTGCTAGGCTACCCTCTGTTTCACTGAGGAGTACGGATGGTCATTTCCAGAAATGGCAAAAGACTTGTGATACCTAACTCTGGTCATCATGACCAACCACTAGATTGTTTGATTCTAGCAAGAGCAAAGGATCATAGTAGAATAGAATCATGAGAGCCTAGATTTAGAGCTAGAACAGACCTCAGAGACCATCAGGTCCAATGCCCTCATTTTTTTTAGGTGAGGAAACAGAGGCAGAGAGAGATTAAGTGACTTGCACAGGGAGCACAATTAGTAAGTATCTGAGGTGGGATTTGAACCCAATGCTTCCTGACTCTAAGTTCAGGGCCCTAAGTGCTTTACCATAACCTGCTTCCTTAATAGCTATCATGAACCCATCTATTGTTGCATTGTGTTGCCCATGGCAGGAATCAGGAGCAAATATCAGCAAATGAAATTCCTGATTTCACCCACTTAAAATTTGAAAGGCTGAAGGAGTAGAAGACTAGATGCCAATATAATGTGTGTATTTTTCTGCTTTATGGAGTTGGAACTGGGAAGTGATTAGACTATTGCCCTTTATAATACATGTGTTTATTATTTCCAAATTTTTCTGTGACCTTATCTAACTTTGTTAAAATATTTGCTTAAACAAGGCCATTAAGGCAGTGAGAGACTGAGTCTAGAATGAATGGGAGGTTCTGGTAAGTGGGGGCAGAGTCATCAGTGCCACATAATAATTGACACATACATTAAACAAAAGAATAAATGTGATGATGGAGAGTACAGTGCTGAGTGATTGATGGGGCCTTATTTATTATGTGACTAATCTGTTATAAGCCTCTGCATGCATTGAAGTTTTCACTGATGAAACCATGAAAAGGGAACAGAAAGGATTTGGCAGGCAATTTTCTATAAATCTTTATAGTCACAAAATTGAGATTAGCAAGGGAAATAAGATTGAGTAGGGTTTGTTGCTTTTTTATTTTTTTTTCTTTTTAGGCAGTTAACTTAGGGTTAAGTGACTTGCTCAGGGTCACACAGCTAATAAGTATTAAGTGTTAAGTGTTTGGTCTGAGGTCGGATTTGAACTCAGGTCCTCCTGACTTCAGGGCCAGTGCTCTATCCACTGCACCACCTAGCTGCCCCTGCTTTTTTATTTTTGGAGTAAGTTTTTGACTCAACAAAATGCAGTCTTGATGGCTTTCTTCTAAACAAAGGGTCCCTCTTTCCACAATAAAAGTAAAAATGAGCTAAAACCCTGGCAGATGTGATTGCCCAGATCACTTTAATCGATGAACTACTGAGCATCTACACCAAGTGAGGTGTAAAGCAGGGAGACATATAAGCACAAATCTTTTTTTTACTTAATTTTTTCAATTGTCAAGCATTTATTTTTCCAACCTCCCATTTCCCTCCATCCTGAAAAGAAAGAAAGAAAGAAAGAAAGAAAACTAAAACCCTTGCAACAAATAAGCATGGTCAAGCAAAACAAATTTCCACATTAACTGTGTATATATGCACTTTTCATTCTCCATATTAGTCCATCTCATCTGTCTCAGGACATTGGTGACATTATTCATCATCAATCTTATAGAATCATGATTACTCTTCATGCTGATCTTTCAAAATTGTTCATTTTTACAATATTAATGTCACAGTTTACATTGTCCTACTGATTCTTCTCATTTCACTCGTATCAGCTCATACAACTCTTCCCAGGTTTCTCTGAAACCATCTCTTTCATCAAACCTTACAGCACAATGATATAACTTTACATTCATATACAATAATTTGTTTCAACAAATCCTCAATTGATGGCTACCCCCTTAGTTTTCAGTTCTTTGCTACTAAAAAAAAAAGGGGGCTGCTAAAATTTTTTTTGTGCATCTAAGAACTTTTCCTCTTTCTTTGATCACTTTGGCACATAAACCTCCTAGGGTATGAAAAGTTTAATAACTATTTTGTCACAGTTTCAAGGTGCTTTCCAGAATGGCTATACAATCCACACAGCTCCACTAACAGTGTATCAATGTGCCTATTTTCCCATGGCCTCTCCAACATTTGTAATTTTGCTGTTTTTGTAAATTTTGCCATTCTAATGAATGTGAGGAAGAACCTCAGAAATAATTTGCATTTCTTAAATTATTAGTAATTTGCAACTTTTATTTTTCAAATGGCTGTAGATAGCTTGGATTTCTTCCTTAGAAAATGCCCTGTTCATATCTTTTGACTATACATCAATTGGTGAATGGCTCTTATTCATGTACATTTGAATCAGTTCCTCATATGTCCTTAGAAATGAAATCTTTTCCTAGCAAAAACAAAAAACAAAAACAAAAAAAAAAGAAATGAAAACTTTATCAGAGAAACTTACTGCAAAGACTTTTTCCCAGTTAACTATTTCCCTTCTAATCTTAGCTGCATTGTATCTGTGCAAAAACTTTAAATTTTGTGGAGTTAAAATTGCCAGTTTTATTTTCTGTGATTCACTCCACCCTTATCTGGTCATGAATTCTTCCTGTATCTGCAGATCTACAAAGTAATTTCTTCTTGTTCCTCTCATTTGTTTGTGATGTGACCAGAACAAAAGTGAAACTTGGGTGTAAATGTACCACTAGTAGTTTATATTCTATTAATAAATCTTGTGGTTATATAGGACAGAAGTTCTTAACCTGAGGTCCATAGACCCCAAAGTAATGTCTATATAGATTTCAGGAGGTCCATGAATTTGAATGGGAAAAAAAATTACATCTTATTGAACTAGCATTAAAATTTAGTATTTCCTCCAATTATTAATTTTTTAAAAAATCATCATTCTGAGGAGTCTATTTGGCTTACCAGACTGTCAAAGAGATCCATGACATAAAAAAAGTTAAGAACCCCTGGATGAAGGTAAAGTCATCAGTCCTGTCTATAGGCAGTGCAAGTTCCATCTTCCAGCTAGTAGAGGGTCTTCAAGGGTTTCTAGCCCACTGCAAATTATCCAAGGATTTCCACTTCTAGAAATTCCTTGCAGGTTAGGCCAAGATTGCCTTTGCTTTATTCCATCTGTAAAATCCAGGTGCCTACTGGGCCACCCTTATTTTATGGGGTATAATAAGGGATAAGCAACTTATTAAGGAATGTGGGTGGGCACCCTCCAGAGGTGGCAAGAGGCTTTTGAGGACCAACTTTGGTCAGAATGACCAACCAGCAGATTTGTTGCTTCTGGCAAGGACAAAGGATCATGGTCATAGAAGAATAGATTTTGAGCTGGAAGGGACCTCAGAAGTCATTGAGTCCAACCCTATCATTTTAGAAATAAGGAAACCAGAGCATAGAGAGGTTATAGAAAAGACTTACGTAGGGTCACATCATAAGAATCTGAGGCAGTAACACTCTACTACTCTACCTAGCCTCCTTCTGGAACCTAAATCATGATGTTGGGGAATATATCTATCTAGTTCTTAGCACAATGCCTGGAACATAGTAGGCAATTAACAAATATTTGTTAACTTGATTTGACTTGACCTGTCCTGATAGATAATTTTTTTTAACATTTGTCTGTACTTATCTATTATCAATCAGCCTAAATGAAGCATTTACCAAACCTATCTAAACTTGTCTGCCAAAACTGTAGACATCATATTTCATTTATGGGCATTAAAATTCCTAGGAAAATACTTGCAAAATTTTGAACAGACTCTTGTGTCCCATTCCTAGGGTGTCATGGCAAGGGCAAAGTAGGAATATTGCCCATCTAGTCTCAACTGAGAAGAATGTATAGACGTGAGGATAAGTGTAGGAGTTTATTGGAGACTGAGCGTCTTTGGGGGTATTTTATCAATTTAGAAATAAGAAATCTGAGACTGGCCATAGATGTCTCATTTCTATAGCTAATAGATAAATTGGAGGGACACAATCATGATCATGTGATGTCAAAACTTTTGGTATGCAGTATGGCTCATCAGCATGGCTAACCTATTGAGTATTCAGTTCTGCTTTCCATGACAGTCTATCTACCCATAGATCGTGGTGACTTGTGTGTTGGTGCAGAATTGAATATGCTAAAATAATATCTAGTGGTTGGTGCTCTAAGATCTTGTGGTCAGTGTGGACAATGATAGGAGGCCATATTCTTTCAAAATGGTGCTTTTATACATCAAACATGGTTTTGACTTTGGATAGCTCTTCTCCCATATTGTATAGTATTTAACTTAGGGGAAATGTATAAAAAGGACTGGAAGGGGAGGAGGGGCAGTGCAGCTTTTGATAGATTGCTCTTTATGACATTATTGGGTACACTGGACAAGCAGCTATTTTTATGGATCCAAAGTAAAGCTAGGTTGTTTTTTGTTGTTTTTTTTTTGGTGAGGCAATCGGGGTTAAGTGACTGGCCCAGGGTCACACAGCTAATAAATGTTATGTGTCTGAGACTGGATTTGAACTCAGATCCTTCTGACTCCAAGGCCAGAGCTCCATCCACTGCACCACCTAGCTGCCCTTAAGCTTCTTAAGATCAGAGAATGTTCCTTCTACCTCCAATGACAAGCGGAAAGCTCTGAGATGTTTAAATAGCTCAATTAAGATGTGGTGTCAGAGTGGAAGATGTGAAGTCAAAATGAGAGTAACATCCAGTAAAACTTAGGTGCTCTTCTGAGGGGGGAAAATTCCATTACAGCATGACTTCTACCTTATTCAACTTTGTAATGTGCCTTTACTAGTCTTCTATGTGCCACCAGAAATTCCATCTCTTTCTTCTCAAATAGACTCTTTTCCAATATAGCAAATTGCTACTACTATGTGATCGAGGAATATCCTGGACCCATATTGAATTCTAGGTAGGTCCCAGAAAATGAGGATATCACAGAGATAGATCACCAATCTGTCATAGACCATGCCCCGCCCCACCCCCCAACAAGTTTATAATTCCTTGAAAGACTGCAGGCATACTGCACAAACAAAAAGGCATAACCCAATTCTCTCATGTGAGTGTGAGAGGCTCTTTTCCATTGGGTGTTTTCCCAAATTACATTAGATTATATTCAAATATGGAATATTATTGTTCTGTAAGAAATGATGAGGGAATGGTTTCAGAGAGACCTGGGAAGACTTATGTGAACTGATGCAAAATGAAGTATGTAGAGCCAGAATAATTTATATAATTATAACAACATTGTAAAGGCAAGCAACTTTGAAGGAATTGGGAACTCTGATCAATGCAATAACCAACCACAATTCTAGAGGACTTAAAATGAAATGTGCTTCCCACCTTCAGATAGAAAGGTAATGGACTCAGAGTACAAATAGAAGCATATGTTTGTTTTGGTTTTGGGTAATGGCTAATGCAGGAATTTTTTTGTGTGTGTGGCTGTACATTATTTTGTTTTTCTTGCTTTCTCAGTGCGGGAGAGGAGGGAGGGAGAGAATTCAGAGTTGAAAATAAAATAAAATTTAATTTGAAAAAAGATTGTATTCAAATATAACACACTTGCATTACTGTTTATTATGTGCAGATCATTGTGCTAGGTATAGGGGAAGACACAAATCTTAGGCAAGTTAGGATCTCTTCTCTCAAGGAACTTTTCATCTATCATACCCCTAGGAAGGCCAATAAGTGATTATCACTGTTTTAATCACTTTGTGACTCAGGTCTTTCAGAATATCAAGGATGAGGAGATATGTCATTGATGGTGGTATTCAAGAATCAAAGTTAACTTAACATCATAATTAATTTAGCTGTCTACTGACATTGGCTCTGACTTTAAACATGGTTACCACCTCACCCTTACAGTTCTAAGACTTGTTTTTATGATTTTGTTTTTCTCCCAGTCTCTGTCTATGGCCTCTGCTTTAACATCCTGGCTGAAACCTCTTTGAGATTTCCCCTACTCTGGAAAGACTTCAGTCAATTTCATGAAGTTGGAAGAGCCACAATCCTTTTGGGGTTGGGAAGAACTTATATAAACTCAGGGGGGTTTATGGAAAGAAAAGACTGAGAGAAGATTAGGTTCAAGTCCTAGCTGTCATGCTTATTAGCTTATTAGTATGACCCTGGACATATTGCTTTCCCTCTAAGTCAGTTTCTCATCTTGAAAATAATAACATTATTTGCCTCATAGCATGAGCACATACCTCATAAGTTTACTTCAAGAGAAATGTTCTATACACCATAAAGTTCCTTAAATGTAAGTTTTTATTATGGTTAGAGCCATATAGCCAAGGCTTGACCTACCAACTGAAAAATTACATATCAAAATTGTTGACAGTGAGAGAGTAGGTCCCATGGTTAGCTGATTTTGGGTAAGCAGATGTTATTCAGGACCTATGCCCATTCCATTGACATGACATTAAAGAACTCACAGGAGTTAATTAGCCAGATCAATTTAATTTTGCCCTGAAAGTCCCTATCATAACTGAGAATCTGCCCATCTTCTGACCCTGGTTCATACTACCTACTTCCCAAAGCCATAAAACCAGGAAAAGGTTAATTGGGGCTAATAGGAGAAGAAAGTAGAAAGAAGTTAGAAAAATGGACTGTTAACTGAAGGAATATGATAAAATGCTTTATGAAGAAATCTCGTGAAATGAATGAAAGTATTTCTTTAAAAGATGAGTTTTCTAGCCTGTTTTCTTTGAAGTTCAATCTTTAAGACCTGAGTGAGTCAGAAGTACTGAATAATTTCCATGGGAAGGTAGGACCCAATAGGGAGGAAATTGCTCAAAACCAAAAAAGGAACTAAATTAATAGAAGTGCTACTTTAAAGTATCTCTGGCCTATACTCTTTGAAATTCAAATAGTGAGTACCTGAATGAATCTTATGGACTATACTGGTCTCAACAGAATGTGGGAAGATTGCTTGACACCTTCCAGAAGAGGAAGAAGAGTTTTTGAAATTGTTAAGGGGTTCAATGAGCCCATTCTATATTTTCTGTTAGGTTAAATAAAATCAATCCTATATTCAATATCTTGTTAGCCTGAGTGCTTACATGAGAGATTAGGACTCTTTTATGGTAAGACATGAACCAAATTCTGGTGCTTCCAAGGGAAATATCAGAAAAACTTTGCATGGCTTAATCAAGAACAGATGATGCCTGACAAATCTTTCTTTGTTTCTCTCTCTTTCTTTCATTCTTTCTTTTGACAGAGCTCCTAGACTGGTAGATGAAGAGAATACTATGAATCTAGTTTAGCATTCTCAGGTTTAAACCAAGCTTTTGACAAATTCTTTCAGAGTGGTGGTGGTGGGGGGAGATATGAAAGTCAAAGAGCATTAATTAAGCACATACTATGTGCCGAGTACTGTGCTAAGGCTGGGGATATAAAGAAAGGCAAAAATAGTCTTTGCAATTAGGGAACTCACAACCCAATGGGGGAGAGACAACATGCAAACAACTATGTACAAACAAGTCCAATCATCAACAAGCATTTATTAGGCACCTGCTATATGCCCAAGCACTGTGCTAAAGTGCTGATAATATGTACATAAGGAAAAAGAAATACGGGTAGTTCTTGCTTTATGTATATTCACATTATACAAATTTGACTTTATGTAAAGAATTCTGAAAGATATCTGCATTCCAAAAAAACACCTATGTTAACCTTACTGTACAGTACTATGTTTTCTCTCTCTCTGCTCCTGCCTCTCAATTTGGCACTCTGGCCTTCTACTCCCCTACAAAAGAAAAATTTGAAGAAAGCCTTTCCAAGTGAAAGCAGAAGAATGAACCTGTGGAAAGACCCATGGGGTTTGGCTTGAGACCTCTGGCTCCGAGAGAAGAGACCTTTATCCTATTCCTCCCGCCCATCTTCCTGTCTGGCCCTGTATGTCTGTCTTCTGTCCCTCCACATTCGGGTAACACATATCTGTCCCTCACCCTGCATGTTGCTGGTCTTCTCCTGTCTGTGTCCATGTCCGCCCCAACATTCATGCTCTCACATAGCTGACCCTGACCCCTTGTGTTCCTCTTTCTCTCACTTCTCTGTCCCAGCCCCAACATGTACTTGAACCTTGTGCCAGCCCTCTCTCCACTCCTACTTGGGGACCCCCTCTTTCCCTCCCTTCCCCACATTAAGGGCAAATTCACATTACATAAAAATCACTTTATGTAGAGGTCTGTGGAATGGTCCACTTGTATAAAGTGAGAACTGTCTGTAGAGTCCCTGCCTTCAAAGAGCTTACATTTTATCAAGGAAAGACAACACATTAAAAAGGAGCTGAAAAGAGAATGGGAGAGGTATAGATGAGGGGAGAGATGTTGTTAAAGTCCAGAGAATGGCGGGTGGCTGGTCTCAATCCTTCTTTGAGGTGGAAGATATATATGTAGAGAGAGAATAAATTAGAGATAATCTAAAGGGGAAGCATCAACATTAAGCACAACTGGGAAAGGGTGGTGGTCATAGTTCAATAATATGCTTATCAAATATGTGGTTATCATAAACATGAGAACGATAGCTAAAACACTGGATGACAGCGTCAGGATCCAAATCATTCAACCAGCTAGAATGTTGGGGCAGATGTAATATGCTCAAATTTAATAGGAATAATGATAAAGTCCTACACATGGGTGCTAAAAATCAACTTTGTAAGCAGAAGGTGGGGGAAATGTGACTACACCACAGTCCTTGAAAAGATCTGGGGCTTTTATGAGACAGTAAGCTTAATATAAACCAACAGTATGATATGCCCACCCCCCCCAAAAAAAGTTAATGTGATCTTAGGCTGAATTTAAAAAGGCATAGAATGGAGGCAAAGCCGAGATGGCAGAGTAAAAGCAGCGACTTGCTTGGGCTCTCCTCCAAACCCCTTCAAATACTTGTAAAAAATAACTCTAAATTCTAGAGCAGCAGAACCCACAAAAAGACAGTGAAACTAATTTCCAGCCCAAAACAACCTAGATGGTTGATGGGAAAGGTCTGTTGCAATAGGCTGTGAGAGGAGTGCAGTTCAGCATGGGCTTGTACAGGCAAAGACATTGCCTTAGCAAACCTGGAGCAGGCTTCAGGGAACTGAATCACTAGCAGCTGTGGTGGTTTCCAGACTTCTCAACCCACAAATACCAAAGACAACTTAGAAGGTCAGTAGGAAAGGTCTGTCAGGCCTGACTGAGAGAGGAGCATGGTCTGGCCCCAGCCCTGGCATAGCCCCAGGGCAGCGGCCCACTCACAGTGAGGGGATCAAGTGGCTGCTGAGAGGGAGACTACAGGGATCCCTTTGATGGCACTGAAGCAGGATTGTCTTGCTTTGCCCATGCTTGGACCTGGGCCACAGTCCTGAGCAGTGGCCCTTGGGCAAGGAGGAGTACTGGCATGGTGGACCTTGTAGCAGACATGGAGAGGGAAGTTTTCTCACAGTTCCAAGACAGAAAAGAGTGCTTGTCATCATTCATAGACCAGAGCACAGGCCAGGAAAGGAGTAAATACCTCTCCTTTGATTATACCACCTTGGAAGAACTGAAAATTTACAGGTCCCTAGAAGTATCTCTGAAAATACTTGCACAAAACCCCTAAAGCTTGGGACAATGCACCCTCCACACTGTAAAGAGAGCCCTACCTGGACAAAGAGTTAAAAAGTCAAATAATTGCCTGGGAACGTGAGTAAAAGTGGGAAAAACTCAGACTATAGAATCTTACTTTGATGACAAAGAAGATCAAAACATACAACCAGAAGACAACAAAGTCAAAGCTCCTACATCCAAAGCCTCCAAGAAAAATATGAATTGGTCCCTAGGCCATGGAAGAGCTCAAAAAGGATTTTGAAAAGCAAGTAAGAAAAGTAGAGGGAAAAATTGGGAAGAGAAATGGGAGTGATGCAAGAATATCATGAAAAATGAGTCAACAGCTTGCTAAAGGAGACCCAAAAAATACTGAAGAAAATAACACCTTAAAAATAGACTGACTCAAATAGCAAAAGAGGTCCAAAAAGCCAATGAAGAGAAGAATGCCTTAAAAAGCAAAATTGGACAAATGGAAAAGGAGGTCCAAAAGCACCCTGAAGAAAATAATTCCTTAAAAATTAGCAAATGGAAGCTCATGACTCTATGAGAAATCAAGAAATTATAAAACAAAACCAAAAGAATGAAAAAATAGAAGACAATGTGAAATATCTCATTGGAAAAACAACTGACCTGAAAAATAGATCCAGGAGAGAGAATTTAAAAATTATTGGACTATCTGAAAGCCAAGATCAAAAAAAGAGCCTAGACATCATCTTTCAAGAAATTATCAAGGAAAACTGCCCTGATATTCTTGAACCAGACAGTAAAATAGACATTGAAAGAATCCACCATTTACCCCCTGAAAGAGATCCTAAAAGTAAAACTCCTAGGAATATTATAGCCAAATCCCAGGTAAAAGAGAAAACTATTTCAAGCAGCCAGAAAGAAAGAATTCAAGTATTGTGGAAACACAATCAGGATAACACAAGATTTAGCAGCTTCTACATTAAGGGATCAGAGGACTTGGAATATGATATTCTGGAGGTCAAAGGAGCTAGGATTAAAACCTAGAATCACCTACCCAGCAAAACTTTTTCCCCCTTCAGGGGAAAAAAAATTGATATTCAAAGAAATAGAGAATTTTTAAGCATTCTTGATGAAAAGATCAGAGCTGAATAGAAAAAATTTGACTTTCAAATACAAGACTCAAGAGAAGCATGAAAAGGTAAACAGGAAAGATAAATCAGAAAGGACTTACTAAAGTTGAACTGTTTACATTCCTACATGGAAAGATGATATTATAACTCATGAAACTTTTCTCAGTACTAGTCTAATTGGAGGGAATATTTATCTATCCATCTATCTATCCATCTATCTATCCATCTATCTATCCATCTATCTATCTATCTGTCTGTCTATCTATAGACAGATGGTACAGGGTGAGTTGAATATAAAGGGATGATACTTAAAAAATAAAAATAAGTGGTGAGAGAGGATTGTACTGGGAGAAAGAGAAAGGGAGAGATAGAATTGGGTAAATCATCTCACATAAAAGAGGCAAGAAAAAGCTTTTACAGTGGAGGAGTAGGGGGAAGGTGAGAGGTAAGGAGTGAATCTTACTGTTATCGCATTTGGTTTAAGGAGGGAATAACATACACACTCAATTGGGTATGGAAATCTATCTTACCCTACAGGAAAATAGGGGGAAGGGAATAAGAGAGGTGGGGATGATACAAGGGAGGACAGCTTGGGGGAGGGGGTAAGCAGAAGCAAACACTTTTGAGGAAAGAGAGAGTCAAAGGAGAGAATAGAATAAAAGGGGGGTGGTATTGGATGGAGAGAAATATAGTTAGTCTTTCACAACATGACCATTATGGAAGTGTTTTGCATGACTATGAATGTATAACCTATATTGAACTGCTTGCCCTTTCAATAAGGGTGGGTGGGGAGGGAGGAGGTAGAGAATTTGGAACTCAAAGTTTAAAATGAATGTTAAAAATTGTTTTTACGTGCAACTGGGAAATAAAATATTCAGGCAATGGGGTATAGAAATCTATCCTGCCCTACAGGAAAATAGAAGGTGAAGGGGATAAGAGAAAGTGGGGGGGTGTGTGACAGAAGGATGGACAGATTGGGGGAAGGGGTATTCAGAATGCATGCTGTCTCAGGATAGGGGAAGGAGAGAGATGGGGAGAAAATTTGGAACTCAAAATCTTGTGGAAGTGAATGTTGAAAACTAAAAATAATTAATTAAGGAAAAAAATAAAATAAATAAAAAGGCATAGAGTTCAGGCCTAGGAAAGTGATACCCCCACAATACTAAACTCTGGTTAGACTACATTTGGATAATCATATTTTGGTCTCTAGATTTTAGGAAGGACATAGATTAAACTAGAGCAGGGGTGGAGAACCTGCAGCCTTGAGGCCATATGTGGCCTTTTGAGTCATTGAGTACAGCCTCTTGACTGAGTCCAAGTTTTACAGGAAAAAAATCCTTTTATTAAGAGGATTTGTCCTGTGAAATTTGGATTCAGTCAAAGGGCTGCACTTGAGGACCTAGAGGGCCATGTGTAGCCTCAAGGCTGAAGGTTCCTCACCACTGAACTAGAAAGTGTTCAAAGGAGGGTAATGAGTTAGATGAAGGGTCTCAAGTTCATATCATATGATGATCAGTTTAAGCGACTGGGGATGTTTGGCCTAAACAAGAGAAGATTTAAGTGTTTGAAGGATTTACATGTAGAAGAAAGATCACAGTTGATCTGCTTTGCCTTAGTGAGCAGAAGCTATCATCTTTTATTTCTCTTCCCTTTTATAACCAAACTCTTAGAAAGAGTCATCTGTATTCATTAACTCCTTTTCATCTCCCACTTGTTTTTCAACCCCTTGCAATTAGACTTTTCACCCTACCACTTGATTGAAGTTGCTCTTTTCAAAGTTTCCAGTCATCTCTTAATTGGTAAATTTGATGGTCTTCTCTTAGACCTCTTCCTTGATCTCTGTATGGCTTTGATAGTATTGACCGTCCATTTGCCCTGGAAATTCTCTCTCTTCATTGGTGTTTCCTGATACTGCTCTCTCCTGGATTTCCTACCACCTATTTAATTACTCCTTCTCAGGTTCTTTTGCTGAATCATCATCTGTGTCCCATACCCTACAGACATATATCTCAGGATTCTATCACTTGCCCTATTCTCATCTATCTCCATACTATCTCAGCCATTTCATTAGCTTCCATGAATTCAATTACCATCTGTATGCAAACTACTCTGATATCTAAATATCTAGCCCTCATGTCTCTCCTGAGCTCAAGTCCCACATCACCAACTGCTTGCTAAACAACTCTACCTAGATGTCTCATAGGCACCTCAAATTCAACACGTACAAAACAAAACTCATTTTCTCTCCTCCAAAACTCACCTCTCTTCCTCACTTCTCTGTTTCTGGAAAGAGCGTCCTTCTCATCTCCCAGCTTTGAAACCCTGGGGTTACACTTACCTCCCTTTTCTTCTTTACCCTTCACTATTCTTTCTGATCTTGCCTCTACAGCCCTCTTGCATTCATCCCTTTTTCTCTCCACTATCCTAATTCATCCTCTTATCATCTCTAGCCTGTACTAGGCTATAGTTGATCTCTCATGTATCTAATCTTTCCCCTCTCCAATACTTCTTCCTCATAATTGTTGAACTGATATTCCTAAAGCACAGTTCTAACCATATTATTTCCCTTATCAAGAAGCTTCTGTGGCTCCCTATTACCTCTAGGACAAAAGACTTTGTCATTTGAAGCCTTCATAATCAGGTTCAATAGTATCTTTCCAGGTTATCTTTTCATACTACTTTCAGCCAAAAAAAGACAATATGCAATATACAAAATAAGACAATATGCAATATACAACATAAGACAATATGGTAATATACAACCTCCCACTCCCTACCTCTGTGTTTTGTCTTAGGCTTTTCTCCCATTCCTGGAATGTTCTCCTTTCTCACCTCAACCTTTCACAATTCCTTAACTCCGTTCAGGTTCAGTTCAGGCTCTACCTCTTAAACAAGGCCTTCTCTAATCTTTTCACTCATTGGTGTGGAAATGCTTTATTATTTAGCATTTACTATCACAATATTATTCAAACATATCTTGATGTAACTAGAAATGGTCCAATCCAAAAGAGGTCAGGCTGATCTCAGAGAAGTCAGATGGCTGCTGGGAATGTTTGAAACCTACATGGATCTCGGGTCACCCAATGCTTGCATTTTGGGTTCCCCAAATTTTAATATTTATGCCCCCATTTCCATCAACCTCAATTTGAACTTTTATGCTTACTGATATACATCTCAATGGACCTTGTCTGGGAACTGCCTGCCTACAAAATAGTTTAACTCAGTTGTATAACATAATGTAAATATCCTATATAAACCTATATAATGTAAACTTTCCTGAGACTGGTGAGGGAGTCTTCTTACAGCTTTCCTTGTCTACCAAAGGACTTAATTAATTTCCTTCTAAAACTATTTCAAATTTTGGAGTTGGTTCTCATGACTAACACTGGTGTTCTTTGCCACCCAACAAAATGACTTCATATTTACTTTGTGTTTAATCTTTAATATTTGTATTTATCTGGGTACATGTTGAGCCACACTTCCCTAACCCCCCCCTCAAAATGTAAGCTTCTTGAGGGTTGGCACAATTTCTTTTTTCTTTTGTTTTTGTATCTCTAACATGTAGCACAAGGCTTAATAAATAATTGTTTAATTGAAGTGAAGTGAATAAAAAAATGGGTGAAGGTTGCAAAGTGGCAAAACTGCAGCTTGATGCAAGGAAACATCTACTTCCTAATAATTAGAGTTGCCTTAATGGGTCACTGCCGGGTAGCAAGTTGTCTCTCACTGGAGATGTTCCAGCAGATTGCATTGCCAATTATCGGCTATGTCATAGAGGATTGCCATGACTTTCGCTGAATCAAATTGAAGCACTCTACCGAGTAATACCATCCAATCTGTCCATACAAAATAAATCATGTTCCACTGCATCCCTTCCCAGGATACCAAAAAATAATGGCCAGGCTTCCAATGCATCAAATAACTTGCATGCAACCTCCCTTCCTACTATCAGATAGCAGCAATCAATGCTCCACCACCCACTTAAGCTAGTCTAACAGTGGGAGAATGGCAGAAGGATGTCCCTTGGCGTTCATTTTCCTAAGTTCAAATCTGGCCTCAGACACGTACTAGTTGTGTGACCCTGAGCAAATAACTTAACCCTTGTTGCGTCAGTTTCCTCACCTGTAAAATGAGTTAGAGATGGAAATGACAAACTACTCCAGTATATTTGCCAAGAAAATCCCAAACAGAGTCAGTCACGAAGAGTCATACACAACTGAAAAATGACTGAACAATAGTCTTTCACCATCCTGACATCGTGGTGCTAGGAGGCCAAGAATAGCTTCTGTCTATAAACCCACCTTCTCTCCTATGCCACTATCTTGCCCCCCGATCTTAAAAAAGCCCTCCTTACTCTCTGGGTGGGTGTCAAGAAACCTCCTCCATCTAATTCAGGGATTCTTGAACTGGAGTCTGTTGATTCCTATTTTTTAAAATATAGTTTGATAACTATTTCAATAGAAATAGTTTCTTTTGTAATTTTGTGTATTTTATTTTATCAATTTTGAAACATTATTGAGAAGAGGTCCATAAGCTTCATCAGACTGCCGAAAGTGTTTATGAAACAAAAAAAAAAGGCAAGAAGCCTGATCTAATTCAACTGATACAAGTTCTAGGTTGAAAAACAAAACAAAACAAAAGACAAACAAAATTTAATATAGAATTTAAAAGGGGTGTGTGTAGAGTGGGTGAGAGTGGGATATGATACAAAACTTCTGTTTCATCCTATCTGACTTGCCTCTGAGGTCCTGTTCCCTACTCTTTAGTGATCTCTATGTCCTAGCATACTTCCTAGCCATCAATCAGGTTGATTCTCTGTGTATTGCTTATACAGGAGATTCCCATGACCCACAGAGCACAGGTACATGGGAGGATTACCTTAATAATAAGTATAATACCTAATATTTACATAGTGGGTTACTATGTTCCAGGTACTATGCTAAGCACTTTTATAATTATTATCTTATTTGATTCTCACAATTACCCCACAAGGTAGGCATTGTTATCTTCCTCATTTTACAGTTGAGGATACTGAGGCAAACAGGTTGAGTGACTTGCCCAGGATCACACAGCTGGGAAGTGTTCAAGGCCAATTATAAACTCAGGTCTTCCTGACCCCAGGACCAGTATTCTATCCACTGCACCACTTAGCGGCCTTTTCTTTTAGCTCCCATTGCCCCACCCAGGAAACCTGGACAATTCGGTACATGGCACTATGCATTGAGGCTTATTCTACATATGCAAGCACTTAATTCCCAGTATTACCAAAGAAAGGTTTATTCAAAGAAGGAAGAAAATAATCTGAGACCTTGAATGAGCAGTTATTAGTTTTGATGATATATATAAATCTCTGGCTATTTGCAGTCCTGACTGAGAGAATTTCTCTGGGGATGTCCTTTATAAGTCCTGTCTTCACAGGAGGAGACAAAAGACCCCATGTACAAAAGCCCCATATACCTTCCTTTTTGTCTAACTAGCTAATCCAGACTCAATCCATGTGGTTAAATGCCCATGCCATTTTACACCCTAAAGTTGACCCTTGTGGTTTGTTTGCCACACCTCAGAATAGGCTCCTATCTTTGGGCATTAAAATTTGTGGCACCTCCTCCCAAATCTAACTTCAGAGGACCTTTTATTACACTTAATCCAAACCCACTGTATGGGGCAGTTAAGACTGGTACTGGTTAGAGTCCAAGTAACGTGTCACACCTATTTAGGCCGATATGATGACTTCTCGAGGTCCTTGACTGTGGTCTCAAGGTGTCAGTTCAATTTAGTCCTTCCTATGTACCTTAGCCCTGTCCTAAGAATTGGAAGAGATACAAAATTTTGACAACCAGAGCTATCTTCACAGAGCTTATAGTCTTATAAAGGGAGACATATACACAGACAACTATATTATATGTAAGTACATGATAACTGCTGCTTCCTGACAGGGAACAGGCAATGGTTACCAACAGGGAGAATCCAGGGGTGGGGAGGAAGGGGTGGGGGAGTGAATGGGGTGTTGTAATTTGAAGTGACATTGAAAGGATGGGTAGGAAGGCCACAGGACAAGAAGGAAAGAGAGGTCATTTAGTTGTTCCAAACACAGAGAATTTGGAAGAACAGAGAAAAAGTCTAGTTTTACTTAAGTGTGTAGTGTGTGGCTGTGTAAGGCCAGGAGCATAAGATTAGGCTTAAAAGATAAGACAGCAATAGATAGTGGAGGACCTTGAATATCTAGCAAAGGAGTTTGACCCTTTGAAGGGAACCTCTGAAAAGTTTTGAGCAGAGGGGAATGACATCACCAGGTCTATGCATAAGGAAGATTACTTCGGCAAAGTATGAATTTTGGATGGAAGAGAGGGGGAAATGATCTTTTTTTAGATTGATTCTTACTTTTTCCCTGCAGTGGACTGGCCATCTTAGAGCTCCGTCTTATAGTCTTTCTATATTCTAGTACCTTATACAGAAGATGAAAACAAGAAGTTTCCCAAAATAATAAGAAAACGCTTTTTTTAAATCACAGGGGACACTTTGTCCTATGGCAAAACTCCCTTGTGCTCCACTGGGTTTGGAACTGGGTTTGGTCCCACTGCTTATGTTAAGTGTGGTAAAAGCACAACAACTCTTTGTTTTTAAAACATGTTGAGTTTTCTGTTTTAAAAACATTGCTTTGAAATATTAATTCCAGAAGAGACACTGGTTCTTTTAGAAAACAGTTCAGTGCATTAGTTCTCAAAAAACACTCGAAAAGTTGCTGACTGTTACTGAGTTACTAAGGTATCATTGTTAGTTAAGATATTCATCATACATGAAGGGAAAGCTTGGAGGACTGTTTCATTTATTCATTCAAAATTTATGGGGCCTCCACTATGTGTGAGGTGTTGGACTACACACTAGACATTCAAAGATGGATTAGAAAAAGTCTATGCCCCTAACAACCTACTAATGAGAAAAAACAAGGACACAAATAAACCTACTAAGCAGATTGTGAGAAGTGCATGACAGGTTCAAAGTGCTATGAGAGATCAGGGGAGAGAGGGTGTGTGTGTGTTTCTCACTCAAAAATGAAAACAGACTAGAAAAACGTAGGTACCTTTTAGGAATGAATGAATGAGCACTAAACAAGATTAGAAGAGCAGAGCAAAGACAGATAAAAGCAAGGAGCAAAAGTCAAGATGTTTTTCTCTCTTAGATTCTTCCTCCTGTTAACCAAGAAAGGGAAAGAGTAGGAAGATAAGTAATGTTAGACTTTTAAAATTGCTGGGTGAGAAAACCCATGGCAGCTAAATGACTCTAGATACAGATAAATGTGACTAGGAAGGCTTGGAGATATCTGAGAGTAGTGCAGAGTATAGGGTTTGAATCAGAAAATTTGGGCTTGAGTCCTAGTTCTGCAAGTTACTAGTGGTGTGGCCTTCCGCAAGTGACTTCATCTCTCTTAGCCTCAGTCAAATGGAGGTGACATGTTAGCTCTGTATGAAACAGCATCATTCTGAGGATCAGATGAAGTAATGTTAAGTGGTGCAAAGTTATTTATGCTTATCAGTTGATATTATTACTGACGCCCAACTGGACTGAGCTACAATTCCTCCTCCATAATAAGAATTCAAGCACTTCCTAATCAGATGTAAGTATAAAGCCAGATTTAACTTAAACAATGATTGATAACGTCTGCAGTTAGTAAGAATGGTATCAAACTGCACTTAGTTTTTTGTTTGTTTGTTTTAATACCTCCCTTTCCATGTATTTTGATAGGATGAATCTGTGATCTCCACACAGGTACTCCCTCTGTTGGTACAAAAGGCAGTCCCCTACTTATTTAGTTTGTGTGACTGACAGTTGGTCATGTCCTCTTGAACATCATCCATAAAGGGTCCAACAAGCCTGCTGGAGACTTTCCTTTATTCCTTTGCAGGCTTCACTCCTAAATCTCCCAGACTTTCTCTATGATGTCCCAGAAACCACTTTACCCGTGGACTTCACACCTTGGAAGCTCCCTCTGCCTTTCTGCCC
Source organism: Phascolarctos cinereus (assembly GCF_003287225.1). Lineage (NCBI taxonomy): Eukaryota > Metazoa > Chordata > Mammalia > Diprotodontia > Phascolarctidae > Phascolarctos > Phascolarctos cinereus. The sequence continues at coordinate 193,830,565 of NW_027556098.1, forward strand.
TCTCCCTCTGATTGGCTGGTTCCTCCCAAAGCCTCCCTTTTAAGAAGGCCAGTCAGGTCTTCATTCCTCTCCAGGATACACTTCTGACCCTCCCATCCTTTCTCTTCTGCCCCTCCCCACTTTTATTTTTTCCCCAGCCTCCTTTTATGTGTTGTCTTCTCCCATGAGAATGTAAGCTCCTTGAGGGCAAGGACCATCTTTTTTTTTCTGCTTATATTTATATTGTCAGAGCTAAGAACAGTGGAGGGACACATAGTAAGCACTTAAATTCTTGGTAGCTTAATAAATTCTTGTTGACTTTAGAATATTTAACATTACATGGATACTAATAGAACGAAAGGATCTCTCATCACTCACTCTTGCTACATGATTTCCTTTTCTGGTCATACATTCAATTCAATTCAATGATTGTTTATTGAGTCTACTATGCATATGGTACTATGCTATCATATCATATCAGAAGATATTCAAAGAATAATGCAAACCAGTCCCTGCCCTCAAAACTATTACATTCTATTGAAGGACACAACATTCACACAGAGAAAGTAACTCAAGGATAATTTGAAGAGGATGAGAACGCTAATGATGAGAGATTCCCAAAACAGATGGCACATAAGATGAATCTTAAATAAGGTTAGGGAATCTAAGGGGCAAAGACAAAGAGAAAATATATTCTGGGCATGTGGGGCCACCTGGGTAAAGGCGCAGAGAAGCAGGATAGGTGGTGCCAAATTTGTCTGGAATATAGAATGTGTGAGGGGGAATAATGAGACATAATTCCGGAAAAGTAGACTGGAATCGGATTGTGAAAGGCTTTCATTGCTAAGCAGAGAGTTTTATTTAATCCTAGAAGTAATAGGGAGCTACTGCAGTTTGCCGAACAAGGGAGGATGTCATCAGATCTGTGCTTTAGGAAGATTATTTTGGCAACTGTATGGCAGACAGACTAGAGAGAGGCAAGACTGGAAGCAGGAAAACCAATTACAGGTCCAAACCACTGGTGATAAGGGCTAGAACTGGAGCAGTAGCCATGTGAGGGGGAACAGAGGCAAGAGGTGTTTTGCTTTATCAAGACTTCTGATTTTTCAATGGTATAGAGAATTTCTGGAGAAGAAATTCCCTCTACCAGTGCAAATCAGTAAACATTCTACAATTTAGAGTCTTACAGGATTACTCAGGGGCAATGAGAGATTAATAAGTAACTTGCCCAATGTCATATAGCCAGCATGTGTCAGAGACAGGCTTGGAACCTTGGTCTTCTTGATTCTGCCTGCTCCCAATCTACTCTACTAGGCTGCCTTTTGTAAGAAATATTATAGAAGTAGAACTGGCAAAATCTGATCTCATATTGGATGTGGAGGCTGCTGGAAAGGAAAGTGTCAGAGATGACTTGGAGGTCACAGACCTGGCTCCTTGGAAGGATGGTGGTGCCCTTAACAGAAATATGTAGTTTGGAGGCAGAGAGAAGGAATTTTTTGTGGTAAGGAAGATAATGGATTCTATTTTAGACCTGCTGAGCTTGAGGTACTTAAGGGGCATCCTGTTGATGTTTAGCAGGCAAATGTTGGTAGAAGATTAGAGTTCATGAGAGAGGGCTGGATATATATACATACATACACATACATATATGTATGTATATATATATATAGGGTTATCATAGTGATGATGACAATCACATAGGAATTAATGATGTCACCAAGAAGCAGGATGTAGAGAGAGAAGTAAAGGCGGCTCAGGTAAGAACCTTGGGAGGCAACCAAGGTTTGGGGCATAGGATATGAATATTGATCCAGCAAAGGAGACTAAGGAGTGGCCAGACAAGTAGGAGAACTAAGATAGAACAGGTTATCAAATCCAGAGGAGGAAAAAGTATGCAGGAGGAACTGGTGATAAACTGGGTCAAAAGTAGCACAAAGGTCAAGAAGGAAGAGGACTGAGAAAAGGACATCAGATTCATCAATTATTATCACCTCAATAATTTGGTAGAAAGCAGTCCCATAGAAGTATAGTAACATAAATTCAGAGTTAGAAAGGGCCTCAGAAGTCATGTGGCCAATATGTGGGCCAATGTGACCCATTTTATAGGTGAATATACTGAGGCCCAGAGAGACAAAATCATACAAGTAATAAATAGCAGAAACAGAATTTAGGCTTCAGTCTTCCATTAGCACATTTCACTCATCAGAATTCCATTTGTACAAAATAGAAATCATCACTGAGCCAAAGGAGAGTGAATCTAATGATACTGAAATACTCAATAACTTACAAGTTTACATAGTGATTAATGTAGTACTGGGATCTGCAATCTCATTGATGTGGCTATTTCCTCCAAAGATGTCAGCCTGTCCATTCCTGTTCTTCCTATGTGACTGTTCTCATAAATTCACTGTGTGTGGGGAAAGGCTTGGGGGGGGGAGGTCACCTAACATACTAGATCCTTCCTCACATTTTCCTGATATTATAAGGATACCAATGAGGCATGTGAGTAATCCATAGATTGTGTACATTCTTGATGTGTGGTTGGCCCACCTTTAGGTCAGGCCTTTCTGGGACAATATTCCTCACATTACTTCTCCTGCATAATTGCCCATTTATAATATTTTGAAACCTGTTTGCACCCACCATATGCCACCCTATTGTACTTTTCATGTTCTTCAACTTCAGTCCTTCAGAGAGAGTAGTATTATGGGACATGCTGTTATATAACATTAGAAGAACATTGGTATTTAAGAAGATAGGCCTTTGTTTCAGGGAGAACTTGGGGTCATTAAAAGCACCATATGATTTCCCAAAAGCAATCAAGTTGACTGCCTCCTGTTCAGTTCTGGGCCCAACTCACTATCTAGTTGTAGCATCTGCCCCAGATGCATATGTTGTGTGTGTGTGTGTGTGTATGTGTGTGTAGGTAAATGATTAGCAAACTCCATAGCTGTCCATCTAATTCCACATCATAATTTGGACAATAGGCATTTGTTATCCACTGTGACAATTTAAGAAGTTCCAAGAGATATAGTTTTTGGGTAATTTGATGATTTTATTAATAAGACCAGAATGTTTATTAATAAAAAGATGGTCATTGGACTGTCTCTCTTAGACTAAAGACTCCTAATGGTGGTGGGCTTACAGTTTATATGCCCTTGGAAGAGCAAGGGTTTTTGAGGGTGGCAATCAACTCTGATTAGTTAACAATTAATGAGAGAATAAATATTATAATAAGAGGGTGGGCTATATTGTAATAAGGGTCTCTGGTTATGTGACTTGGATCACCCAAATCTTGGTCACAGAGACTTCTCAATTTCCACATCACCTGTCTGACAAAAGAGAGAATCAACACTTCCCAGACCTGTCTGAACAAACACAATGAGCAAGAATGTACCTATTAGCCCAAATTTAGAATTGCTTTCCTTTTTTTTTTTAAATTTTAGGCAATTGGGGTTAAGTGACTTGCCCAGGGTCACACAGCTAGTAAGTATAAAGTATTTGGTCCTCCTGACTTCAGGGCTGGTGCTCTATCCACTGTGCCACCTAGCTGCCTTAGAATTTCTTTTACTGTCTGATTAGATCTTGCCCTGGATAAATTTTTGCCCAAGATTTCCTGTGTTGGTTGGTTTCTGGATGAGGAAGTAGAAAAGGGGAAAAACCTTGGTTCTAATAAAATAATTAGTTATTAAATACAAGAGAAAAATATTCATTTCTCACACCACTTGTCTTTTTCTATGTGGCTAGTTAGTTCAAACTCTTTTGATTAATCTATGAATATGCAGTCATTATCATTGTTAATATTTTAACTAAGCAAATATTAATGAATGGTAACATGGCAGATGGATAGAGAACTGGAAAGCCTTGGAATTAGGAGGACCTGGATTCAAATCCCTTCTTTGTCCATGCCAACTGTGGCTAGTCACTTAACTTTTAAGTATCCTTAAGCAATTTCCTAAGTTACCACTTACTGCTATCTGTAAATGGTCAGGTGGGGATGGGGGAAGAGTTTCATGGTACAGTGGAAAGCACATTGTATTTGGAATCAGCAGACCCAGATGCAATTCCCAAGTTCTGTAACTTACTACCTGTGTGACCTTGTGCAAGTCACTTAACCTCTTTGGGACTCAGTTTCCTAATCTGCAAAATGAGGGAGTTGGACTCAATGGCCTATTGTATTTGCTCATCTGGGAAAAAAAAAGATTCACTAGATAGTTCTTCAAAAAACAAGATGAATTCCTAAGGCTTATTTTCAGGCAAACATATAGCATACCAGTATGCAAGTTTTCCTTAATTCCTTTCCCTATAGCCACTAAAGCAAGTAGATGAGATTACTCACACATACATCACAACCCCTCAAGCAACATGTTTGCTTTTTATGGCTTCTTTTCACCTTCAAGATTACCCTTGATCTTCACCTTGACTACCCTTGATTTCACCTGCAGGAAACTATTTGGATTGCCCGACAATGGAAGAGACAGCATACCACACGATTTATCCCAGGCCCCACTTATCTTTAAGTACAATCCTATGTATGGAATATGCACTCAAAAAGGTTGCTACTGTTGTTCTAAATTAGCACATACAAAGTGACATCCCCTTTCATCTCCCTCCTCCTTTTTTAAGGGCTATTATAAATCACCATCTTTCATATGAGAAGTTAGAATGTCTTACAAAAAAACATTATTTTACAAGGACACTGAAGTATAGGAAAAGAATAATCTTCAAAGTCACATAACAAATCATTAAAACCCGCAATTACTAGTCCTGTGCTCTGACACTACATTTTTTGAAAATTGTTGTTGTTGTTGTCATTCAATCACATCTAACTCTTTGTGACCCCATGGGCCATAGCATGCCAGGCCCTTCTTTCTTCCACTATTTCTTGAAGTCTATCCAAGCTCATGTTTCTTTCTTCCGTGACGCAATCCATCCATCTTATCCTCTGCCATCCCCTTCTTTTGTCTTCAATCTTTCCCAGCATCAGGGCCTTTTCCAATAAGTCCCATCTTCTCATTATGTAGCCAAAGTATTTAACCTTTAGCTTCAGTATTTTTCTTTAAGTATTGACCACATGTGATCTTCTTGTGCCCAAGTGGTTCTCAAAAGTCTTTTCCAGCACCATAATTCCAAAGCATTGATTCTGCAGTGCTCAGCTTTCTTTATAGTCCAACTCTCACAGCCATACATTGCTACTGAAAAACCATAGCTGTGACTATATGGACCTCTGTCAGCAAGGTGATGTCTCTGCTTTTAATATGCTGCCCAGATTTGCCATAGCTTTCCTTCCAAGGAACAAGCATCATTTAATTTCACACCTGCATTCACCATTTGCAGTGATCTTTGAGCCCAAGAACATAAAATCTGATACTGCTTTCATTTCTGCTCCCTTTATTTGCCAGGAAGAGATAGCCATGATCTTAGTTTTTGTGATGTTAAACTTCAAGACAGCTTTTACACTCTCCTCTTTCACCCTCATCAAGAGACTTCTTACTTCTTCTTCCCTTTCTACCATCAGAGTGGTATTGTCTGCATATCTGAGATTGTTGATATTTCTTCCTGACACCTTAATTGAGACTTTTTATTTGTCCAGCCTGGCATTTCTCATGATGTACTCCACATAGAAGTCAAATACAGGGGCAGCTAGGTGGTACAGTGGATAGAGCACCAGCCCTGGAGTCAGGAGGACCTGAATTCAAATATGACCTCAGACACATAACACTTACTAACTGTGTGACTCTGGGCAAGTCATTTAACCCCATTGCCTAACCCCCCCCAAAAAAGTTAAATACATAAGGTGACAATATACAGCCTTTTTTGTTCTCTTTTCCCAGTCTTAAATCAATTAGCTGTTCCATGTTCCATGTTTGGTTCTAACTGTTGCTTCTTGGCCTGTATACAGCTTCCTTTGGAGACAAGTAAGATGATCTGGTACTCCCATCTCTTTGAGGACATGCCATGTTTTGTTGTGAGCCACACAGTTGTTTGTTTGTTTTTTTAATATGATAAAGAATGTTTCTAATCTTTAAAGGAGTAATGGAAACCCAAGGGGTCATTTCGAACAAAAATCTAGCAACTTTTTTGGGAGGTGGGTGAGAATGGAAATTGTGATTTTCTTAAAGTATGAAAGTGTTTTATTGCCATGGAAGAAAGCAGGAAATAGCCTCTGTACACCAAGTAGGCATATTGGGCCTGACAATAAAGTGACCTAATCATGTTTAGAAAAGACATAAGAGGAATTGCTGCTGCCAAATGAATATTGCTTTTCAAAGTGGTCACCTGGGGCAGCTGTCCACTTATTATAAAGATGTTGCCACTGCTCAGAACATTTTTTAACTTCCTCTTTGGGAATGACCTTCAGAATCATTTTATGAACCACACAAAACAGTCTGTTTTAATACATCTTTTTGTATTCATTTGTTTAATGAACAATACTTTGGGCTCAAAGCCTTTCTCAATTTCCTTCCTCACCCTTGGAAATGCTCTCCCTTACCCCTCAACATGTCATATTTATTTCATATATATTTTGTGATATTTAAAAGCTATTAAAGCTTAAAATTGCACTAAGATTTTTGGGACATCTTATATGATAATATATCCTCAAAAAATATATTTTCTCTAATTTCTGTTTTGCTGGTTGCTTTGCTATTTTTTGCTAGCTCTTTCTTATGCAGGCTTTTATAGGGACTCTAAAGTTTGTAAAGCCCTTTGCCTATGTTGGCTCATTAGAAAAAATGTGTTCATGCTGTTTGCTGTTGAATGTAAGCTCCTTGAAGGAAGGACCTGCTTCTCCTTGTTTCTTTGTATTCTCACTGATTCCTGGCTACTTTGCACATAGTAAACTTTAAATAAATGCTTATTGAATTGGTAACTGAGTAGGCTAGTAGGTCTGCCCCAAGAGTAAGAGTGCTTTCATTCTTCAAAGGTTACTACCATGTCCAGAGAATCAGATTCTTCAGAGAAGCAAAGGGACCAGATGATACCTGCAGATGACCCAATGGCATCTATCCAGGGCCAGTCATGGTACAGGATTTGAAAATTGTAGCAATAAAACAGTCATATATCCTTTGGATGGTGTGAACGATCATTTTACCACCCTGAAAGAGAGGTTCAGTCATTATCCTGGAGCAAGTAAACATGATATTTTAATAATGGAACTGGAAAATATTTGTTCTCCTGGTGAAACTTCACCATCCTTACTAAGAGTCATTGAACAAAGTAAAGCAAGTTGAACTGTTAGAGCTAACAGATGGAAGCTACCCCCTTAGACAGCTGTGATCAGAATTTTTAAATACCTTACTAGAATATTTTCCAATGATCAATCCTCTCAATTTTTTCAAGGAAGGAATCTTTATGAAATGAGTTCGTGCATGAGTACTGGCTACAATTCAACTCTTGCAGAATCATGCTGCTTATCTAATGCCTCAAATGGAAAGACATTTGCCTTAATGGTGGAAACTCCCCTTCCCCCGCCAGCTTATCTTACATGATTCCCTTTCTCTCAAAAAAAAAGGGGGGGGGAGCAGAACTAGTTCACGTTATTCTTAATTCTACTTCAATTACTCAATATGTTGTATGACCCAGTTTCTTTATATACGCATGTGTGTATATATTTAATATATATATAATATATATAGAAAAAATAAGAATTGATAACTTATTCATTAGTGTCCCCTTTGTGTTTTATGTCAGACGCAATAATTTGTTAGTTTACACAGGATCCTGAAATATGAACAATTAGCACATTTGTGAGAGTTCTATCATTCTATGCCAAGTTCAATCATTTGTTAAAGTAAGTTATCTTTCTTGGTTTCTCATATTAAAGTCCTACTATAATGCTTCATCATATTATGGAGGCGACCCTGTGCTCTTAAGATTATGCCAGGAGAAGTGCCAGCTCTGCCAGGTTCTATAAAGCTGGAAAGATTTCAAGGACAGTCCCCCTACCGAAGGCATATCTGCCCTCTGAAGACCAACCTAGCTAAAGTGCAGAGAGGTCCATCACCAAAACTATGGCCACTCTTTGATGAAGATTTTTCAACCATAGCAACTCAAGGAGGAATATACCATGGTAGACTCTCTCCCTACCTCCTACCCCCCCCCCAATTTATCCTGTATACATCTTGTTTGTACATAGGTTTAGGGTTTTTTTTGTTTGTTTTGTTTTGGGTTTTTTTAGGCAATTGGGGTTAAGTGACTTGCCCAGGGTCACATAGCTAGTCAGTGTCAAGTGTTTGGTCTGAGATCGGATTTGCACTCAGGTCCTTCTGACTTCAGGGCAGGTGCTCTATCCACTGTGCCACCTAGCTGCCCCTGTACATAGTTTTTGTTCACATATTGCCTTACCCAGAAGACGGTGAGCTCCTTGAGAACAGGAAATGTTTTTTCACATCTTTGTGTGTTCTGGGTTTAGCATAGTGCCTGGCACATAGTAGGCACTTAAGTGTTAATTAACTGACTGACTAAGGTACAGATGGGTTGCTATTTACATTTAGGCAGGACTCATGCCAATGAAGTCACAAATTCTCAAGGCAGCTAGCTAGTACAGTGGATAGCATGCTGAACCTGGAGTCAGGAAGACCTGAGTTTAAATGTGGCCTTAGAGACTTACTAGATGTATGACCTTGGACAAGTCACTTACCATTATCTGGTTCACTTTCATCATCTTTAAAACATGGATAATAATAGCACCTACCTCCCCTTGTTGTGAGGATCAAATGAGATAACATAAAGTGCTTTGTAAAAATTAAAAGTGTTATTTAAATGCTAGCTGTTATTATTATATGTAAGACCCTCTTTTTAAATTATGTAGACTCATAGGCACCAAACCTAGTATGAATATTAGATATTATTTAGTTCAGCACCCTCATTTTAAATATGAGTAAAGGTTATACAGGTAATAAGTAGCAGAGCTAGGATTTGAATGCAGGGTTTTTTTTAGCATTAAACCCAGCTCCTGTGTTTTGTTAATTTGAGGCAAATCACAATCCATTTATAACTTAGCCTTTATTTGAATCCAAGACAGCCATCAGAAACTTGGAAATAAAAGGAGATAATCTTAGAGATAAAAGCTCATGCTCCCATAGCTCAGAGATGTCAGAGGTGGGAGCTGAACCTAGGTCTTCTTGACTAGTTCCATTAAACACCAAGCAGCTTTTTTTTTTTGAGGCAATCTGATTAAGTGACTTGCTCAGGGTCACGTAGCTTGTAAGTGGATTTGAACTCAAGTCCTCTTGATTCCAGGGCCTATGCTCTATCCACTGCACCACCTAGTTGCCCCCAAAAGTAACTTTTAAAAAGTAAGTGACTTCAAAGATATAGCAAGAACAAAAATACAAACATGTCCTTGTAATACCTTAGGGGCATATTCTCTCAATTTGGGGGGAGAGGGAGCTCACTCTTAGTTCAGTTCCCTTATAACACTGGTCCCACCAAATTCAAGTTCAAATTCAGCATCACTGCCATATGAATCTTTGTCTCAGCTCTTCCTGGGCTGAATCCCAGAGGTCATTCTTTGCTCCTCAGGACATTAATGCTGAGCTGGCTGCAGAGACCTAGAATGGCTTCTGACTCATGAATTCCTGGAGGATTGCTTTCCTGACCTTTCAAAACTCACAAGATTGGAGTCTCCATATTAATCTGCTTTACCTAAAATGAAAAAAAATATACAAAAACCAAGGCCTGTTTTCACAGGACCATCCAGCCTCAAGCCCAGGAGAGGTCCCTTTCTCTCTCCCTTTCCATCACTATCTTTCACTGGATCCTGTCGATAGAGTCAAATCACCATTGCTGCTACTAAGACCTTTTTGAGGCACCCTCAGTTTTGATTCTACAAACAACAAGAAAAATTTTCTCCTAACTACCCGGTTAGTAGACTGGAACCCGTTACAGAGCATCTATACGTCCACCAAGGTCTGTCCCAGACACTTCCATGACATGGTATCACCCTCCTGGAAGCAGGCTCATCAGCTTCTTCCACATGGGGAGATAGTCTCAGAGGTGTCATGTCCGTGTGAGTCTCAGTTACGTTGTTATGGTATAAATAGTACTTTTGCTTCTGCTCACTTCACTCTGCAGGTTCATACAAGTCTTCTCAGGTTTCCCTGAAACTTCCCCTTTATATCATTTCTGAAAGGGAAACAACCTGATTATCATTTCCATGCTGTCCTTGAGAATACTCCCTTTGGTAAGTAAAATGTTCTATGGTCTCCCAGAGTCTTAGTTCCAGTTCTCACATGGAACCACTAGACTGTCCAGGCCTGATCCAGAACATGTCCTTTATTATATATTCTACTGATTTGCACTGCTTGTTATATTCTAGGGTATCATTTATATAATTTCCTTATACTTGAAAGTCATATCAGTAATACTGCAGTCCTCCACCATAGTGACTATTTGTAACAACAGTTCCACACTTTTATTCCTGTGTTCATTTTAAAGTCTTGGACAGAGGCCAGCTAGTTCTGGTGATTCATTGAGAGCTAGTTTTTGAGTTAAATCTAGGACACCCACTTTCTTTCTAGTGCCTGTGTCCCATCTGCCTTAAAAGAGATTTGGGAGTGGGATTCTCTACTTATGTCACCCCAAGACAACAGATTCTATTAGTTTCAGAATGTCAACCCACTGCTTGTCTAACTGGCTTCCTCCTCTCTTTGCTCTATAGAGCCTCTCATTATTGACTTTCTCTGATTTTTTTTTTTTTTGCAAATACTTCTTGCAGTTATTTTTGACTTGTGGCATTTCAAATTTCTTTCTGACCTGTCACGTTGTGTGAGCCAGCAGACCATAGAAGGTTTTTCCTTTTCTGACTTCTGGCACATATATTTCCTATGCTTCCAATAAGGCATGTGAAAGTAGTCTATTGACTCTCTAAAGGTTGTTTGTTTTTTTAAAAGACCATTCCTTTCACTCTTTTCCTTATTAAATAATGGCTATTTTGTCAGAGTTCCCTTTTCTAAATATGAACAACCATGATATGCATTTTACTGTAAGTTAGGTGACAATGAACTGAGAAACTTGGGAAGACCGTGGGCCAGAAGATGAAAGAGTTCACTTAATTTCAGAAAAGGAGATCAGAAAATCAGTTAACAGAAGAGTTATAAAGATATGCCTAATCTCAGCCCAGGCTTCTAAGGCCTCTGTGAGTCAGTAACATACCCACTTGGGTACAGAAGGACGGGTATAATTGGTATCCCTTATTATATCACATTGATATCCTGGTTCTCACCTGCCTGAGCTTTCCTAAAGCTTTTGAGAGATAGTGTTATGACTCTTTCATGTGCCTAAAATATTTTATTTCCTCTAAGTCAAAAACTTTCACACTATTTTTTACCATTACTGACATCATCAAGACATCACTGATAAATCAGAGCATGAAGTTTTTCCTTCTTCTCTAACATGGACTACCAACTGATAGGCCTTTAAAAATATAATGTGCTGCATTTACGACTTTGGTTCCTTTATCTCCGTATCACAGTAATTTATAGATACACTATCCCTCCGTCCAATCAGCCCTCCCTAGTAATAACATAAAACATGCCTCTGAGAGGTCCCAGAGAGATCAGGTTGTGATATGGTGATAGGAAGTAGGGCAAAGGTCAAGAACTTTCTGACTCCTCTAGTAAATAGAATAGAGAGGCGTGCCGGGCAAAGTTAAAAAAGTTTCATTACCATTGGGTTTTGAAATCCCTTTTCTGTTTAAGGAAATGAAGCTCTGAGGAGATTTACTACAGTAAGGAGGTATGAACTGAAATGCATTTCTCTGACTCTAAGTTAGGTGACAATGAACTGAGAAACTCGGGAAGACTGTGGGCCAGAAGATGAAGGAGTTCACTTAATTTCAGAAAAGGAGATCAGAAAAGCAGTTAACAGAAGAGTTCTAAAGATGTACCTATTCTCAGCCTAGGCCTCTAAGGCATCTTGACTGAAGAAAAGCGGATAGCCATTGTCCGAGAAGTTTAGTGGAGAAGACAGGAGAAAGTGCTGCAACTATTGTCTTAGACTTCTGATGAAAGCGAGCTGTAGTTCTCTCTGCAAAGGAGAGATTTAGAGAAAAATGTTCTGTAGTTACTTTATGTCTTTTGCTGTCCTGTGACTGACTGGTAAAATTAAAGACACTCTGTTGGGGGCTTGTAAACTATGGTTAGAGAGGATTCTATCTCACAAAATACCTTGAAAGAGGGGAATCTGAGCAAATGATGGATTGATCAAAACTAGTAGTGTAGGCAACATACTACACTTGTTGTCTCCCAGCTCTACTGAAGGAGAGAGCTACATTTCCCCACCCTCTTCAGGGCCAAGAGTGATCACTACAATTACACAGTGGTACAGTTTTGTTTTGGTATTATTTCCACTTACATTAGCAAGATCATCTTGTGTATTATTCTCCTAGTCTCTACTTTTTGCACTTCTGTTTTACACATATTGCTTATGATGTACTCAAGTCTTCTCATGTTTCTTTGAATTCTTCATATTTGCCATTTTTGTCATTACATATTCCATATAATAACATCCCATTACATTCATATACCGCAGTTTGTTCAGTCATTCACCAACCAATGGGAACACACTTTTCCAGGCTTTTGCTAATCTGATTGACCCACTTTCTACTCCTCTTTTCTCCATTCTTTTTCTCTCCCATCAATACATATCACTACTACTAGCTTACTGAATGATCATGACATCAATCCAGAAATATTTATCAATTACCAGAACCCAAAATTGGCCTTTCAGTCAATCAGTAAACATTCATTACATGTCTACTATGTTCCAGGCACTGTGCTAAGTGCTGGATGCAAATACAAATAAAAGTTAAGACTGTCCCTACCCTCAAGAAGTCTATAATCTAATGAGACATGATGGAGAGTACTGGTTTCCCTCTTTAAAGAGAAGTTCTAAATCAACACCAAACTCTACAATTTTACTCCTGAACATATCAAGTAATTTATAAGAATTCACTATAAACTCAGAGAATCTCAGGGTTGGAAGATGCTTTCCAGATAGTCCAATGAAATAATCTTGCCAATGGCATCTAGCCTAGCCTCTGTCTGAATATTCTCGGTGATGCTCTCTACTTCATAGCTGCTTATCCCCACGGAAGAATTAGTGGACAGTTTTGATGGCATAAGAATTTTAAAAGTTTTTTGTACAAACAAAACCAATGGGGTTGTCAACCTCTGCAGAGCTTATTCTAGGAAAAGACAAATCAAATTAGGTTGTGTCCACTTTTTAAATTTCTCTCAAGCTGATGATGTTGCATGGGAGTTGCAGTAGAGAACTGAGCCCCCTAATGGAGTCAGTCCAGAACTGGCTTGATTTGGGTGCTGGGGATACAGAGTTATTATGCCCTTCAAAGAGTAAGTGTTTCTAAGGAGTGCCAATCAACTCTGATTGGTCAACACACTGGGAGGTGGGCTATACTAAAATGAGGGTCTTGGAGTAGTGATTTAGGTCACTTAATCTTGCTAAGAGACATCAATTTCTATATCACCTGCCTTAATAATAGGGAGAAATCAACATTTTCCCAGACCAGTCTGGGCAACACAATGAGCAGGAATAAACCCATTTAGACTAGCTCCTAATGTCCTGAAGAAGAAATAGAACTTTGGAAAAAAGGGGGATGGAGGGAGCTCTGAATCTCCAAGATAACACTTACTAAGAAAAATCATTTTTCACAGGGTCAAAATTAGAAGAGAAATGGTTAACCAGAGAAATATCTTTGCAGCAAGTTTCTTTGATAAAGGCCTCATATCCAAGATATATAAGGAATTAAAAACATTCCTGAAGTAGATAAATTGTTAAAGGCAGTTTTCAAAGTTATCACCAGTTTCCTTTTCTGTTTTGTTTTCTCCCATTAGAAAGTTAGCTCCCTGAGGGCAAGGTCTGTCTTTCTTTTTGCACATATTTGTATCTCCAGTGATTAGCATAGTGCCTGGCACTTAGTAAGTACTTATTTAGTAAATGTTTTTTGTTGACATGTGTAAGAAAAAAACACACTTTAAATCACTGATAATTAGAGAAATGCAAATTAAAACAATTCTGAGGTTCTACACACCCATCAGGTTGGTAAAGATGACCAAAAAGTGAAAATGATCATTGTTGGAGTGGCTGTGAAACAACAGGAGATGTTAACGCATTATTGTGTGGAGCTATGAATTAGTCAACTTATTTTGCAAGCTATTTGGAATTATGTACCTAAAGTCATTAAACTGGGCATAGCTTTTGACTCAGGCCTATTCCTACTACTAGGTCTATAACCCCAAAGAGAGCAAAGAAAATGGAAAAGGACCCATATATAGAAAAATATATTTATGGCAGCCCTTTTTGTTATAGCAAAGAAATGGAAAATTAAGAGATGTCTGTCAATGGGGGAAAGACTAAACAAATTATGTTGTATGAATGTAATGGAATATTATTGTGCCATAAGAAGTGTTGGATGGCACAGTTTTAGAGAAGCTTGGGAAGATTTATATGAACTGATGCATAGTAAAGTGAGCAGAACCAGAAGAACAATAAATAGCAATAACATTATTTAAAAGAAAACCAACTTAACAACTCTGATCAGTGCAATGATCAGCCACAATTCCAGAGGACCAGTGATTAAGCACATTTTTCACCTCCTGTCAAAGAGGTGATGGACTAAATATACAGAATGAGACACAGTTTTAGATATGACCAATTTGAGGATCTATTTTGCTTGGCCATGTTTATTTGTTACAAGGGTTTGTTCTTGTTTCTTTTTTTCCAGTTTGCGGGAGGATAGAATGGGAGAATACAAATAGGTAGTAAGAAGCGAGAGAAAGAGAGAGAGAGAGAGAGAGAGAGAGAAGAGGGTCATTGAAGCATTTGTTCAAAAATTCACAGAACAGAAAAAAACAAACAGAATAACCTTAAAAGTTATATTTTCAATTTATTATGTATTGTTAGAGTAAAGCAAGCTATACGTAATGGAGATTTGCAGTGCTGTGTACATGCTCTTTTTCTTGTTTTGACCCTTTCCCTTCTGGCTGTTCTGCAGACTTTTCAACTCTGGACATTTTCTCTGGCTATCTACCATAACTGGAATTCTCTCCCTCTTTTGCTCTGACTACTGATGTTCCTGGTTTTCTTTAAGTCTGAACTAAAATCCTACCTTCTACAGGAGGCCTTCCCCAACCCCTCAATTCTAGTGTTTTTTCTCTGTTAATGATTTCTTATTTATCTTGTATAAAGCTTGCTTTATATATATTTGTTTGCATTATATATTTGTTAAATATATGTATTTGTTTACTCCAGTAGATTGTAAGCTCCTTGAGGACAGAAACTGTCTTTGGCCTCTTTTTGTATCCTCAGGAACTCAGCACAGTGCCTGGTATAGAGTAGGTGGTTTATAAAGTTTACTGGTTGATTATTTGATCTATTCAACTATGTATATGGAAATGTCTTTTTATTGGATATTTGTTAAGTTCAGAACAAAAAAGTGATTTTTTTAAAGCAAAAGGAGGCCTAAGACATTGCAGAAGAGTTCCAATTCCAACCATTCTAGAGAGTAATTTGGAACTATGCACAAAGAGCTATAAAACTGTGCATACCCCTTGACCCAGCAATAACACTTTCTAGGTCTATATCCCAAAGAGATAAAAAAAAAAAAAGGAAAAGGACCTACATGTACAAAAATATTTATAGCAGCCCTTTTTGTGGTGACAAAGAATTGGAAATTCAGGGGACCTTCATCAAATGGGGAATAGCTAAATAAGTTGTGGCATTTGAATGTAATGGAATACTATTGTTCAATAAGAAATGATGAGCAGGCAGATTTCAGAAAAACCTGGAAACATTTGTATGAACTGATGCAAAGTAAAATGAGCAGAACCAGAAAAACATTGTACACAGTAACAGCAACATTGTGTGATGATCAACTATGAATGACTTAAACTATCCAAGACAAGTACAAAAATTATGGCAAATGCAATCCATACCCAGAGAAAGAAATGATGGACTCTAAAGGTAGATCAAAGCATACTTTTTTTCACTTTATTGTTTTCTTGTGCTTTTTTTTTCTTTTGATCTATTTCTTTCTTTACAACTGTGACTAATATGGAAATATGTTTTACATGATCACATATATATAACATATATCAAATTGCTTACCCTTTTAGGAAGAGGGAAGGGAGTAGGGAGAAAAATTTGGAACTCAAAATCTTGTAAAAATTAATGAAAAAAATTGTCTTTACATGTAATTGGGAGGTGCAGCTAGGTGGCGCAGTGGATAGAGCTCTGGCCTTGTAGTGAGGAGGACCTGAGTTCAAACCCAGCCTCAGGCACTTGACACCAGCTGTATGACCCTGGGCAAGTCACTTAACCCCATTGCCTCACCAAAAAAAAAAAAAAAGGTCGGTCTACAGTTCCTTCACTGCAACCACCACAACCATCAGAATGAAGGAATGGAAGAACAAAACAGAAACATTGGAAGAAATAGTACAGCCTTCCAGGACCTAATTTACTGAGGGGCTGCCTTCCTCTTCCTGGAGTTACAAAATCACCTGCCATCATATGAAGTAAACGATCTTATTTTACCCTTGTAGACAAGAAAAGTGCAACTGTCAACATTCAGTAGGGACCAGAGTTTTAAAATAAGGATAATATCAATCTATTAATATACTATAAAAATTATTCAAAATTGTCCTGTATCTTCCTTCCTTCATTGCCTTTTCAATCCTTGTCCTATAGCTTTTTAATGTTCTCTTTGTTTTCCCCTATAACTTGTTCTTCTCTATGTCCTTTTCTCTTCTTTTTCATCCTTTCATTCTTTTGTACTACCTCATTGGAGAGCTCACATCCTTCCTACCTTTCCCTTCCCCAACTAGGAAGTTGATCTTAACTCAAGCAGAAAACAGGTACAACAGGTACCCTCCATATCTGAAAACCTCATAAAGCACCATCCACAGAAAAAACTCCCATTTTCATGCAAAGGCTAGGGAAGTCAATGTTACACCTACCAAACTTAGAAAATACTAGAGGTAAATACAGAAGTTAATAAAGGAGAAGGAAGTGCCTCTTTATTTGCTATCATAATCCTCTGATCTATATAATTTGTTTTCCATTGACTAGGTATCATGGACTAGAGAGGTGTTAATCTCCTGAAAATTCTTGCTGGTTCCTGTGAAAAAAAAGTGGTATAGATTTGTGTATCCTGGAGGGGACTGGGCCTGAGGTTAATTACTAAGATGACCCTGCACCTTCAGATAACATCACCTACTTAAAAGATGTCACATGCTTTAAGAAACTGATTGAGTTTAGGTTTAGTGCTGAAAGTTAACAAAAAAGCTCTGGAGGACAAAAGACTATAGGTGATTCTTTATCCTTTTGCTGATTATTTTTAAAACAATCTTTTTATTCATTAGGGGTTCAGAATTGGTCCTAATATGTTTTTGTCAATTAATGTGTAGAAATACTATGCATGAGAGAGATATTTTTCAGCTGTTTCATCTGAAAGTCTACATTCTTCAGACTATACACCTCTTTATAATTATGTTATTAGAATATTCCAGCATATAACTTGTCAAAAAAAAAAACCACCAGATGTTAGAGATGGCCTGGGGAGTGGTATACCATATACACCTATATGGAAATCCAAAAAGAAGATGGAAACACCATGCAGACCATTTGGGTGGGTCTAACAGTGAGAGAAACAAAGTCACATTGTGTGGGAAGCTTCTCCAGACTTGTAGTCAAACAAAGGACGTACATTATGTGCCCTAATGCAGATTATCAAAACGTCATGGAGATAAGCCATAATAATGAGATGAGAAGTGCATTAGACTTGGAGTCAGAAGATTTGAGTTTGAATTCCTGCTCTGCCATCAATTACCTGTGAGGCTTTAGATAAATCCCTTCTCTTCCCTAGGTCTCAGTCTCCTCATTTATAAAATGAGGAGGTAGGGTTAGAGGACATCTAAAGCTTCTTCTCAAAGTTTATAGACATGTGATCTTCAATTGCTGCCACATCTCAAGCTTTCATTTGAGCAAGTACCTTCTCTCTGAGCCTCAATTTCTGTGTCTGTGAAATGATTTAATAATCCTGGCAATACCTACCTAATAGTTACCACTTCCCAATGCTGTGAAGAAAGGCCTTTGGAAACCTTAAAGTGCTACCTTGAATGTGACCTGTTGCTCTACTACTTAATATAGATGGGTCACCTTGGGCAAGTTATTTAATCTCTCTGAGTCTCTGTTTCCTCATCTGGAAAAGCAATAAAGAAATCAAATTTATTATATGTTTACTATGTACCTGACACTATACAAGGTGCTAAGAATACAAAACATAGCTAGGTAACTCAGCAGATAGAATGCAGGACCTGGAGTCGGGAAGACATGTTATTGAGTTCAAATCTGACCTCAGACACTTACTAGCTGTGTGACCTTGAGCAAGTCACTTAACCTTGTTTGCCTCAGTTTGTCATCTGTAAAATGAGCTGGAGAAGGAAATGGAAAAGTACTCCAGTAGCTTTGCTAAGAAAACCCAAAAGAGGGGTCACTAAGAATTGGACACAACTGAAAAAATGACTGAATTGACTGAAGGGATAAAAAGACAAAAAGCAGAACAGTTTCTGCCCTCAAAGAGGTTACATTCTAAGCTGCATGAGGTTACAAGATATGAGGTGTGAGGAGTCTCTCTTTGAGAAATGACAGAATGTTTGTATGTAAATGTATGAAACAAATTTTAAAAGATATAAGGTAATTATAGGCAAGCGAAAGGTACTAGAAGCTGGAGGAACCAGGAAGGTCTCAGGCAAAAGGTATTGCTTGAGCTGAATCTTAAAAGAAAGTAGGGATACAAGAGGTAGAGGTGAGGTAGGAGAGCATCTGGAGCACAGAGTGCAGCCAGTGATAAAGCTGAATGTCATGTGCTAGGAACACCAAGAAAGCCGGTGTGGCCAACCTATTCAATGTGGAGAGGAGAGTGATGTGCAATAAGCCTGGAAAGATGGGATAGGACCACATTGTGAATCAATCAGTCAACCAATAAATATGTATTAACTAAGTAGCTAGGTGGTGAAGTGGATATAGTGCCAGATCTGGAATCAGGAAGACCTGAGCTCGAATTTGGCCCCAGACACTTACTAGCTGTGTGATCCGGGGCAAGTCACTTAACCCTGTTTGTCTCAGTTTCCTCATATGTCAAATGAGCTGGAGAAGGAAATGGCAAACCACTCCAGTATGTTTGCCAAGAAAACCCCAGATGAGATCACTAAGAATCAAACATGACTGAACACTACCACCTACTACGTGCTTGGCACTGAGGATACAAATACAATGAATTAAACAACATCTACTCACAAAGAGCTTACATTCTAGTGGAAGAGACAACAGGTCTCTGTGTGTGTATGTGTGTGCACATATATGTATATATATTATATATGTATATTATAAACAGAATAAATACAGATAAATACATAGTAGTTGAATACAACATTAAATGAAGGGTACTAGCAGTTGGGGAAATCAGGAAAAGCTTCCTGTAGAAGGTGGGGGAACATGAGCTGCATCTTGAAGGAAGGAGATGTGTTCTATGAGGTGAAGGTGAAGAGGGAATGGATTGAAGGCACAGGAAAAGGCAGGGCAAAGAAATGGAATGGGATATATACAGGGGCATGCTGGTTAACAACTGGTTCTTCAAAAGAAAAAATGTATGCATGACACACTTTAAAGTTTAATCTGGCAACTTCCATCACTTTCTTAAGACCAGACAATCAACCAAACAAAAAATCAAGCCCTAATGTTTAATATTTGCAGTGATTTCCAAGTTGTAAATGCTCACTTAGGAGATGGCCCCAGCACACACATGTATTTAGAGTGTCATATAGAAAGAACAGATAGAAGACCAATTTGGGCGGACACTAATTAGTAAGATGATCAAAGTGATAAGATCCTGAACTAAGATGGTGAGCAGCGAGAAGTGGTCAGAGATGAGAGATGTTGTAAAGGTAGAAATAATAAGTTTTGGCAACTAATTGAATATATGGGATGAGGAAGATTGAGGCATTTTGGATGACAGTGAGATTATGAATCTGGGGGACTGGAAGAACAGTGATGCCTTTGGAAGAAATAGGGAAGTTTAGAAAATGGGTGGGTTTGAGGGGAAAGATTGAAATGGTTTTTTTGGAGATGCTGAGTTTGAGATATCTGGGATATCCATTTTGAAATGTCCAATAGGTTGCAGGTAATGCAGGACTAAAGCATAGTGGAGACATCTTGAAGGAAGAGAAGAATTCTGGAAGGCAAAAGTGAAGAGGATGTGCATTCTAGGCATGGCAGGCAGCCAGTGCACAGGGGTGGAGATGGCAAAAAAATTCTCATGGGTGAGGAGCAGAGAAAAAGCAAATTTGGCTGGATTATAGAGTTCCTTTTTTAAAATGCATTTTTATTGATATGTTTTGTTTTTACATCACCTAAATTTCCCCCTGTATCTTTCCTTTTCTCCCTCCCAAGAAGCCATCCATTATAACAAAGAAAACTTTAATAGGAGAAAAGAAAAAGAGGAAGAAGAAAAAAATCACTGATTTATGTATTAATCAATACATCAATAGAATCTTAAATTACTTGCAGTCTTCCATGCCTGTGGACCTCCTACCCAAGGAGTGGGGGGAGGTATCTTTTCACATCTCTTGTTCTTTATAATTTTGCAGTGTGAGGAGCAGGTTTAAGAAAAAAGATAATGAACTCAGTTTTGGACAGGTTGAAGTGCTAGTGGAACACCATGGGGAGTAATTATAAAAGCAAGTAAAGTTACGAGTCTAAAGTTCAGAGGAAGGGTCGGGGCTAGCAATGTATTGGGGACTTATCTGTAGAGTAGTGGTAGTGAACCCATGGGGGTAAATAATAATACTGATATGAGGAGGTACCACAGGAGTTATTTTCTTCACTTTCAAATGATGAAATTGAGGTTCAGGTTGGTTACATGACTTGCCTGTGTTAACACAGTTACTATGTATCAGAGGGGACATTTGAATCCAGGACTTTCTGTCTCCAAGTGCAGATTACCAAAGCAGATGGTGTAGAGAGAGAAGAGGAGGCCTGGGACAGACCCTCAGGGAATACTATTAGATGTTGAGGTAGGGAGGAGTCTGGGAGGGAGACCAAATGACAACAAAGGAAATACCAGTAACAACCTGAAAAAATGTTCAAAATCACTGATATCAGAGGGATGAAAGTTAAAACAACTCTGAGGCATTGTCTCACATCCACTAAATTATAAAAGACTGGAAAACTCGTGGAGAGGGTTGTCAGAAGACAGGCAATCTAATTCACAGTTGATGCACGAATTAGGGGGGGGAACCTACAGCCTCCAGGCCACATGTGGCCGTCTAGGTCCTTGGGTGTGTTCTTTTGACTGAGTCCAAGTTTTATAGAACAATTTCTTTTAAGGGGATTTGTTCTGTGAAGTTTGGATTCAAAGGGCCACACTTAAGGACCTAGAGGGCCACATGTGGCCTTGAGGACACAGGTTCCCTACCCCTGGTTCAAATGTTCTGGAAAACAATTTGAAACTATGGAAGACAAATTACTAAGTTGTTCAAACTCCAGAAATTTAACTAATTGGGCCATTTCTCATGGAGGTTATTGACAGAAAGAGAATATCTAGAGTATAATATACAATTATTCATGGCATCAATATTCGTGATAACAAAAAGATGAAAACCAAATAAGTGCCCAATGAATATAAAATGCCTGAGCAAATTATGGTGGCATGAGAGTGATGGAATATTTATTATTGTGCCATGAAAAATAAAGACTGTGAAGAATTTAGAGAAACACCATGGGAAGGTCAAATACTGAAGCAGAAGCTTAAATACTTTGGCAACATAATGAGAAAACAGGATTCACTGGAAAAGACCCTGATGTTGGGAAAAATTAAATGCAAAAGGAAAAGGAGATGGCAGAGGATGAAATGAGAGGATGAGATAGCACATTGTTTCTATGATAGAGATTTCTCTATGTTGAATGGAAATGTTTCTATCAGGAGATTGTGGAGGATAGAAGGGTTGATGGCGTCACAAAGAGTTGGATGTGACTGAACTACTGGCCAATAGCAAGAAACATCAGATTTGTATCAAGCAATGCAAAGTGAAGAAAGTAGAAGCCAAAGGACAATATGTAAAATGACTACAACAAAGCAAATAAAGTTAGCCTTGAGAAATAACAAAATTCTGGTCAACTACAACGGCAAATGATAGTGCCATACTGTCAAAGTTAAAGGGAACATCCATTCTTTCTGATAAGAGTCAATAGTCTAACTCTCACTTTTTTTGATGGAGGGAGGTAGGATTGAAAGAGATGTAGTTTGTAAAGAGGTTTTGTTTGGTCATTGCTTTGAAATTAGCTGTTAATGTCAAAACGAAATATGTCAATATGGATGGAAGCAGGCCTTGGAGTATGGAAGGCCTCCCTTCTTGGCCTGCCTCTAATTCACACTCTTGGTGTTATGGTGGGCAGGTCTCAAACTCTCAGCACTCCAGATAACTGTCTGAGGCTAAATTTTGGAGAAGTAGCCAGTCTCCATCAGGGAGTCAGACTCCAGGAGTTCCTACACTAATGAAATGAGGGGGAACGGAAGAGCAGACAGAAACAGAGAGACAGAGAGGTGAGAAAGAGACAGGGGTAGGGAAGGGAGAAGGAGAGAAATAGGGAAATAGAGGGAGACAGGAAGAGAAGGAGAGAGAGAGAAGAAGGATCCTTTGTTAATCCTGTGTATTTTATTTTATGAATTTACAAGTTGTACCAGTTTGGTCTATGATACCAAAAAAGTCCGAAAACTCTTGGGCTAAAATAACTGATTTAGTTTACTGAATATTTTGCCATTGCTTTAGGTCACTTCTCTTTTATGTGTAAAAGAGAGATATATATAATTGTGAGAACTATAAATTTTTAAAATTCTGATTATTTTAAGCTAGTGCCACTTGAATTATCAGTTGAATACCGGCCTGACATGTAATAGATGCTTAATAATTGGTTGGTGATTGATTGATTAACTAAGCTGGAAGACTTAATGTGTTCACTTCTTACTGTTGATCTGAATCAGTTAGAAAGGAGGAAGGTAAATGTTAGACTGTATGTTAGGGAGCTGCCAGATGACACTATGCTATTTTCCCAGAACACTGATATTTGACCCCAGAGGAACACACCACTTTCAGCAGGGAAGGAAAAGGAAGGCTTAAAGGAATAAAGGAGAGATATTAGAGCTATGGTTTCCACTAGGTGGAATAGCTTCAGATGTTTTATTTTCATTTGGTTCAAAAGTCTGAGAGTAGGGGGTGATCCTTACTAAAAGTCTCTATCCTATCTTTCAAAATAGGTAAATTCTAACATGAACCCTGCCTTCTACATGCAAAGGAGGGATTCAGGATCCTGCAAGGGATCAGAGTCACACCAAAGGCTACATGTTCCATTGTTCCACAATAAAAAAACAAAGGAATACAGTTTGTTTTCATTTAACAGTGAAAAGTCCTTTCTTTCAAAAGAGCAGTTGTGTGTTTGCTTTGGAGAAAAGGAGGTTAAATTGTAATGCAGCAAATTTGGTCCATTTTACAAATGAGAAAATAGAATTGTAAAGAGGTTAAGAGACGAGTGGTAACTATTGAATGCTGATGTGCTTTAACAAAAAAAGGGGTTAATGCCAAAATAAAGGAATAATTATCCTATTTGTGTACTTTCATAGTTATCCATTCACATAACTAAAAGTTATTGTCATCCTGTAAGAATGCTGCTTCTTGGTAGTGAAGATTGATAACAGATTCATCATGGTATCATAGAGGCAACAGAATCAAATTCAACTCAGGCTGAAATCCTGGCTTCAACATTTATTGGGCAGCCAAGTGGTAGAGTGGATAGAGCCCTGGGATTAAAATCAAGAAGGCTTATCTTCATGACAATGAGTTCAAAT
This sequence comes from Phascolarctos cinereus, assembly GCF_003287225.1. Lineage (NCBI taxonomy): Eukaryota > Metazoa > Chordata > Mammalia > Diprotodontia > Phascolarctidae > Phascolarctos > Phascolarctos cinereus. Next base: position 193,854,464 of record NW_027556098.1, read on the forward strand.
CTAGACTCAGATACTTCTTAGCTGTGTGATCCTGGGCAAGTCACTTAATCCCATTTGCTTCAGTTCCTCATCTGTACAATGAGCTGGAGAAGGAAACAGCAAACTACTCTAGTAGGTGCCAAGAAAACCGCATGACTCAATAATAGACAACAAAGTTAGTCAGCCCTAAATTTTCCTTCTCAGAGCCTCAGTTTGATAATCTGTAAAATGGGGATAACAATGCCCATGCTTACTTACCTAAGTGACGCTGTGAAGAAAGTGATTAAGTTAGTAAATCTTAAAGCCATATATAACTGTAAGTGATAAGTATTGATCAAGATAGTCGTGAACTAAATTAACTTTAATTTTCCCAGGCATACTGTGGCATAACTCAAAGGATTTAGAACTGAAAGGAGCTTTAGGCATCATCTAAGTGTGAAACAGATAGAGTGGTGAATTTGGAATCGTGAATACTCAGTTCAAATCTCTGACACTTACTAGTTGTGTAACCATGGGTGAGTCACCTTGACTCTTTGATGCCCAGTTTTCTCATCTGTGAGATAAGGATTGTCAGTATGATATTGTGGAGGTCCCTCTTGTGTATGGGTTGGACAAGATGGTGGAGAGGTCTCTTCTAACTCTTAGATTCTATGATTTTGTGATTGTAATACCTGTCTCATAATGTTGTAAGCCTCAACTGAGACAATGAATGTTAAGTTCTTTGCAAACATTAAAACTTCCTATACACATGTCAGCTCTCATTATTATCATCTTAGCCAAGCAAATGAGGAAATAGAAGCAGTTTGCTTCAGTCCACACAGCTAGTAAATGTTAGAAATAGAGTGTGAATTCAAATCTTTTGACTCCAGACCCTACTGGTTTTTATTTATTTATTATTAATTTATTTTTAACATTCTTTTATTTTAAGTTCCAAATTCTTTCCCTCCCTTTTGTCCCACTCATTGAGAATGCAAGCAATATGTTAGCAATTATACATGTGAAGTCATGCAAAACATATTTCCATGTTAGCCGTGTTGCAAAAAAAAAAAAGGCAAGAAAGTGAAAAACAATATGCTTCCATTTGCATTCCAAGTTCATTTCTCTCTCTAGAAGTGGATAGCATTTTTCATCATAAGTCCTTTGGAACTGTCTTGGATCATTGTCTTGATTAGAATAGCTAAGTCTTTCACAGTTGATCATGTTTTCAATATTGCTATTTTTGTGAACAATATTCTCCTGGTTTCCAGACCCTATTGTTTTCCCCCTTAGAAAGATCCTGAATATTCTGGAAGAGGCTTTGGTTTCAAGAGCCTGGGAAACATGCTAAAGATTTGGTTTCCATTATAATGAGTTCCTGATTTCCCCAGTTGTTAATGCAATATGCCCTCAATAAAAATAGCTAAATATTTATTTTGTATATCGTCTATATTTACTTTCCTGTGCACATAATATATCCCTCTTCTCCCTCTCTCCTCCCCACCACCTTCCACACAGACACTTTTGTAATGTGAACTTATGAATGGAAGCTTTTTAAGGGCAGCGGCTTCTCACTTTTATATTTATATCCTTAGAACCTAGCACTGTGCCTGGCACATAGCTGGTACTTAATAAAGGATTGTTGATTGGATTGACTGACTGCATGAATTATTGAGTATGTACCTCCTGGGCCTGGCACTTTTCATTCTGTCATTCAAGACAGACATTTCTTGACTAAAGGTGCAATTTATTAAAGAAACCTTTTGTTTTTTCTTACTTGTTGGACATAACTACACGAAGTTGGGCTCAGTATGATCTTTCACTTGGCCAGGCTAAGTTAAGAGTTAGCTAGAAGTAGTAGCTAGAAGATTATATACATTTCAGGTAGAGCTAGGACACACAAGTCTCGATGGAAATGATTTGAATATTTTCACCCAAATTCACAGAGAATTTATGAAACAATGTCTTGTCTGCATTCTGACTAATGGGACACTCAGCTTATGTTGAGAGGTAAGAAGGATATCAGGGGTTTAGGTTAACCTAGCTTAAAATGAAATATATGTCAGGGATCTTCATGAAAGTAGATGAAAAAGGGAAGCTCTAAGGAGAAGATGGTGTGTAGAGATCAACATAGTCAGCTTGGCAGGAAGTCTTTGTGTGTAGAGATTGCTAAGAGCCAAAAAAAAAGGGGTGGAGATGAGGTGAAATTTCTGCTGAGATACTGCACTGCAGCATCCAATCTGACCAGGAAAACTCAGATTCCCTCATTCCTCACACCCTGAGTGCATAAATGACATCTGAGGAGTGGCCAGGAAGAGAACCTTAAGCAAGGCTAATGGTATGATGGAAATCATCTTGGATTGGGAGTGAGAGAACTCAGAATCAAATTAAAGATCTGTTGTTTGCTACTTGTGTGACCTTGGATAAGTTACTTAACTTCTCAAGGTAATAATAATAATAATGAGAATTTATATAATACTTTAAGGTTTCCAAGGTGCTTTCCATTAATTCATTTGATCTTCACAACAGTCCCATAAGGTGGGTGTTGGTGTTATTCCAATATTACAGATGGGGAAACTGAGGCACATAGAAGTAAGTGACTTGCTCAGGATCACAGATCAAGTAAGTGACTGAGGCAGGATTTGAACTCAAGACTTTCTGACTCTAAGACCTGCACCCTATCTTCTACACTATTTAGCTGCTCCTTATGCTAAGCTGTTAGATAGTTGACCTCCTCATCACTGGACCTACATCGTACAAATAACTCATAGTAATAGTGGAATGCAAAGCCCAGAGTTCCTGCCCTCCCAAATAGTGACTTTAATCCCTTGTCATTCCTTTAGGAGGGAGGGTGTGTGTGTGTGTGTGTGTGTGTGTGTGTGTGTGTGTGTGTGTGTGTGTATGTGTTGTAGGGAGGGAGGAGGTGGGCATGTGAATGACTTTCTCCTCGTCAAGAGGCTGATACTGCTTAGGAATTCTCTTTTCTCTGATAAAAAAAACAAATGGATTTTGAGACTCTCAAACCTGATACTAGCAATGACTCAGAAAAAAATTACCCTTCTCTGTCTAAACATTTGCATCACAAAATGCCCAGGAAATCCTCATGTAGGCAGAACATAGGCCCTCTTCCACCTCTCCAGAAATCGGGGGTTCAGGAACCTCTGCCACTCAGACTGTGTGGTTCTTCTTTCTATAGCTGCCACATGATTCACAAAAGTGTCTCCTTTACAATCTTTCTTTCCAAAACTGTAGCCAGGAACTTGGGATCCAGAATCTCCTCTGTCATGTGAAAAACATATGTAGCTTTATGTAGCATCCATGTAGCCTCAAGGTAGCCATTAATGTGGCTTGGGTCAGGGGAAGACCCCAAAGACACTGGTCTGCTTCTAGCTCAGATGTGCTCTCAGAATCTTACAAAATGGACAAAAAAGAGAGATTCTGGGATGAAAATTCTCTCCTTCCATATCCATCTTACATAAGTATGAACTCATCAGTTCATACTGAAGGCAGTCCCAATCATTGAAACTTAATCAGAAGATGTCTTTAGTCCTCTCAATGAGGTGCCAACGGGTATATCCACATCCTCCCAGGTAAAGTCTTTGTGGTCCCTGAGTCCCTCTAAGTTCAACAAGTAGATAAAACCCTTGATCAAAGACCTGGACTTTCAATGGGTTCTCTGTTCATTTGCTAACTGAGTAGTTGACTTCTGACATATGAAAAGATGTTATTCACATAGTAGTCAATTTAAATAGATTGTGGAACACCAGCAAGAAATTGTTAAATAGGGGCAGCTAGGTGGGCAGTGGATAGATCACCAGCTCTAGAGTCAGGAGGACTTGAGTTCAAATGTGGCCTAGACACATAACACTCACTAGCTGTGTAACCCTGGGCAAGTCACTTAACTCCAATTGCCTCACAGAAAAAGAAATTATTAAATAGTTGCTAAGCAAAGAATGAAGTATCAGAAAAAATCAACTTGATTAAAACTTAAATACGCTTATGTTTTACTTCTTTCTAAGTAAAGAAAAAGCAAGCCAAAAAAAAGGATAGAGTTTATCATCAGAGTCATAATCAGGGTGAAGCAGCTGTGACTTTGCTTCAGGTACTGTTATATTTTAAGGATGCCCAAATTAGAATTAATTCTCTGCTACCACAGTCATCAGGGAGGTGGCTTTAGATCTACATGCAGGAGAGTGATTAGCACACACTTGGCCATAACTCTTTTTCTATACTTTGCACCATAAACATCCCCTAGCTCAAACTACCAACACTTGGCTCCATGGCAAACTCAGTTCCCCCTCACTGGGGCCATCCCTGTCATGGTCCACTAACACCCCTGAATTAGGTTCTAGGAAAATCAGTCCTATATCTCCTTTTCCATGGTTCTACTTTGGCCCCTTATCCCCTGAGTATCTACTACCCAAGCCAAGGCCTAATGTTGGGGAAGGACATGTGGGGATGGAAATAGTAATTATCCTCAAATCAGTGAGCTTCAGCTTTCATGACATGCTAGGTCTGGGGTGGGGGAGACACTGTGGGGTTGGCTCATCCCCAAGCAATAGGCTTGAGAGGGATACTTCAGGTCATTATCATCCTGTCCTGGCATTTGTCCAGGTATTATTAACTCCTATCCCTCACCAAAGTGGATGAGGAGCTCAGATGGAACAAGAAAAAAAGAATTGTTCTAGGGTCTCTGTGCCCTCTCCACCTTCAGGTTATAAAAATCACCACTTGGGTCCCTGCTTAACACCCAGGCCCTGGAGGCCTATTCCTCCTAAGTAGAAAACAATCAGAGAATCCGTAGCTTCCTTTGCTTTTGTTAAGTGGAAGTCAGTTCCATTTCCCCCTTTCAAACTAGCTCTGACTGCAGAGCAGAGAAACACCTGCTTCCCCTCAGCCCACAGCTCTCAGGGTCACCACAAGGACAAAGGCTAAAAGCAGCTGAGTGAGGACAGAAATTCCAGCCAAGAGCAGGTGATTCATGTTCTTTCTTCGCCTCAGCCGGCATCCTTCTTTTGGTAGACAAATGCTTTCTGAACTGCAGATGGTAAACCGATTCTCCTCTGGAAGGTGTGCCAGCCCTCTCTAGTGACTTGTCCCTCCATCAGTTCATTTCAGACTTGGCTACAGAGAGGAGGGGCCCCTCCACATCCTTGCACTTGGAGAATTATTTGTTTCTGGGGCAAATGAAAAACGTGTCTAGTCGGTTCCACCACAACACTCCATGCTCGAGCCCTTCTCATCTTTCCACAGGCCTAGATGAGAGGCTACCTTTGGTTTCTGCTTCCCTTGGCAAATAGGAACAAAGTGACATCTTCAAAAAAATCAGGCCATTCCACAATATTTGCATTACAAGGAGATGACTCATTGCTCATTCTGAAGAGAAAAGATTCTTGGTAGCTGACTAATGACTGTCATTTTGGTTTAGGGAACTAAAAGAGGCTAAAATAATGTCACATTTTTATAGCCTTTTAAAATTTACAAAGTACTTTTCCTACAACATCCCTAAAAAGATGTTAATTGTATTTGTTTAAAATGTGTGTTGAAATGTTGTTAAAATGAAGTTAAACCAAAGTTACATATTAATATTATTTAACATTTAATTTTCATCCAATCCAACAAACATTTTTAAGTACCTACTATGTGCAGTGTGAAGAGGAAAAATGGCCTCTTGGATAAAGCCAAGAAGACCTACTACTGCTTTTGATGTGCATTAGCTATGTGAACCTAAGCAATACACTTAACCTTTCAGTGCTCTGGGTGACTTTCCTAGGCTACAAGTTAAAAATATTGGAGGCAACTAGGTGTCACAGTGGATAGAGCACTGGCTCTAAGGTCAGGAGGACCTGAGTTCAAATCCAGTCTCAGAAACTTATTTTGTGTGGGACCTGGGCAAGTCTATTAACCCTGATTGCATAAAAATAGAAGTAAGAAAAGGTTTCGACCTGGTAGAGTTTTCCTCATTTAGGAGTCCCTATTCCTATGTTAATGAAATCGCAGGTCCAATCTCTGTCCCCATCCCTGTGTTTGGTATACAAAATGTCTGGGTTCTTTTCCACAAAAAGCTTATCTTCTAGGGGTGGGGTGATTAGAATTTGTAAAAAGATAATTGGAGGAGGGAGAGACCAGCTGAAGGGAATCCCTTGGGAATAGTACAAATTCATAGCTGCATAGTTCTGGTCCCAGATTATATTATACTGAGAACCACATAGGTAATAGTGAATGTGGAAACTTAGCCCTAGACCATGCCCTGCAATGTTTTAAGTCAGTTCGATCCAGAGAGTGAAGCACTAAATTAGGAATCAGGTGATCTTGGCTCCATTCTTGCCATATTGCTTCTTTTCTATGCAACCTTAGGCAAGTAATTGATATGCCAAATCAGGTGATCCTAGCAGTAAGGTCCATTTACTTAGGGCATAGTAGCAAATGCCTGAGTTTAATAAGCATTGTTCTAGGTCAGGGGTGGTGGCCTTCTAGGTCCATGGGTGCTGCCCTTTAACTGAATTCAAACTTCACAGAACAAATCCCCTTAACAAAAGGATTTGTTCTGTAAAACTTGTACTCAGTCAAAAGGCCACACTCAAGGATCTAGAAAGCCACATGTGGCCTCGAAGCCTCAGATTTTCCCCTACTCCAGGTGAAAAACTGACTGACAAGTGGCTATCTAGAGACTGAAATGCAGTGCTACAGTGGGCTGTCCACAATAATTCCTAACACTCTACATCAGGTCTGCACAATACATATGGGTGGATTTAGGGCTGCTCACAAAAAACAAAAAATGTAGGGTTGCCACGCCTGGGGCTTTACCCTGTACCCAGAGATATATTTTAAGGCAGAAAAGTTTCAATAGTAAAATGCCTAGCACAGTGAACAGTTTTGCATTTTAGTCTAACCACCACTTTTTATTTAAAAAAAAAAAGGCAGAGTAGAAACAGTATAGATTTCCATCAAAGCCTAGGGAACCCACAATATGTTTCTGTATCACCCAGGGCATGTTAGGAAACAGCATGGTGTAGTAAAATAAGCCCCAAATTGAAGTGCTAAATTTGAAGTCACAGGTGCAGAGTTCAAAATCTGCCTCGCTGCTTGCAAGTCTTAGGATCTTGGGCAAGTCCTTTAAACCCTGTCTGAGACTGCATTTTTCTCATTAGTGAAATGAAAGAGTTGGACCAGATGAACTGTAAGGTCCCTTCCAACTCTGAGAAGGAGTCATGCTCCTATTACATAGGTTCAAATGCTGCCGCAGGCATTTACTAGCTATATTTTTGGCAAATTGCTTAATTTTCCTCAGCCATGTTTTCCTCATCTGTAAAATGGAGAAAAGAACCAATATGGCACTTACATCACAAAGTTATTGGGAGAACCAAGACATAAATAAATCACTTTGCAAACCTTAATTTTATGAATGTCAATTATGGAAGAATGTGGAAGAGGTGTCCTGTGGGATGGGCAGGTATACATAGATACCAATCTATATCATTGGTAGGAATATCCACATCAGCGAGGTAACAGATCTGTTGGGGGTAGAATGTTATTGCTCAGTATAAATGAGAACTTGGCAGGTACACTTAGCTATGTTATCTGCAATCCAGTCATTGCAATAAGGTATTTCTCATCTGCCTTTGACAATATTTGATGACTTTTCTGGAAAAATCTAGGTTCCATCCATTAACAACTATTATTTTAAAAAATGTTTGGGGTTTTTTTTTGGTGTAGTTATAAGATTTCACAGGGCAGCTAGGTGGTACAGGGGATGGCTCATCTTTCTGAGTTAAAATCTGGCCTCAGGCTGTTACTATCTGTGTGACCCTGAACAAGTCACTTAACCTTGTTTGCCTCAGTTTCCTCAACTGTAAAATGAGCTGCAGAAGGAAATGGCAAAGCACTCCAGTGTCTTTGCTAAGAAAACCGTAAATGGGTCATAAAGAGTCGGACATGACTGAAATCACTGAACAACAAAGGATTTCACAGCTTATAAAAACATGGGAGATATGATTTGGGTTCTAATAGCTTATCACTAGACAGCAGTCTGCAATTCAGATGGAAAAATACCAGAGATGGTGGCTGTGATCAGTTTTTAAGCTGTGAAGTTCTAGGGGTTTTAAAGGAGGAGAGATCAGAGTTACCCTTGTCTTTAAAGGTTCATATCACTGAGATTCAAAGATAAGACCGCTATTTAAAAGGAATTTCTAAGAGGGAAATGGATGAAAAGAGAGAAACTATTTCAAGCATGCAGTTCAGTTGTTAAATCAGTAGTATGTTTGGCAGTGGTGAGAGGGAACAAAGCTGTGACAGAGTAAGAAAGCAAGAAGTAAAAATAATGATTAAACCAGGTGTCAAGTGGTGACAGTGAAAAACAAACAAAAAACCTTTAAATCTCCCATAAAAAGGCTTTGAGGAGCAATAAGGGGTATTTGAACAAGAGAATGATGGGAGGGTGGAAGATAATTTTAGTAAAGCTAATGGAGGTGACAGCTATGGGTGTGAAGAGAAGAGATTAATTTTAAAAGTGGCCCAGAGTTAAGAGGATTTTTTCCCTTTGGAATGACATAGACATCTGTCTATTGCAATGGCACATTGCGTTTTTCAAGAAGGGAAAATAGACTAGGAAGGCCACATATAGAAAATTGGGTTCAGGTTCTGATGCCACTCTTAAAGACAGAAATTGACAAATGAGAGAACATTCAAGAGGAAATACAGGATAGTGAAGGACTCTAAAAACTGTCGTGAGAATTCTGAAGGAGCTAGGAAGACTTAAGGGATATCACAATAATCATTGTCTTCAGCTCTTTGAAGGATTGTCATGTGGAAGAGAAGGTAAATGTCCTTTCTTTTTCTTGAGAGTGAGCTTTAGTACCACTGAACAGAAGTTAACAGGAGGGCAGATTTCAGTTTAATGCATCAAAGTGCTTTCTAAATGACTGCTGTTGAAAAATAGAACAAATTGTCTTGCAAAGTAGTGAGCTTCCCATCATTGGAAAGGTTCAAGAAGAGGTTGATTGACCATCTGCTTCAAAGGCAGGGTTCTCAACCTTTTCTATGTAGTGAACCCCTTTGGCAGTTTGGTGATGCCAACAGATCCCTTCTCAGAATAATGTGGTTTTTAAAAACATTCATAATTGAAGGAAATGATAAATTTTAGATAGGGGCTAGTGAAAATAATATGTAATTTCCCCCCAATCTAATTCTGTATATCTCCTTAAATCTATTCATGAGACCACCAGGTAAAGAGCTCTTACTCTATTGTCTCTTTTAACACTAAGGCCCTATACTTTGAATGTGTGCTCAGATATTAATACCTGTGTTTTGACTTTCCACTTGGGGGTTATAAGGAGTCCCCCAAACCCTCAGTACTGAGGTGGGAAGTCATATTTCCCCCTGAAGCCACCAGTCCTTTCATAATACAAGAGTTAGAGCTTTCTTGGGCAGTCACTATGTTTTACCTTCCTACATCCACAAACCATTCTAGGTTACTAGTGAAAAATTGCAAGAAATAAATTCTTCTTTGTTAATTATAAGATAAACATTTTTCTGTGATGTAAAAGTTGCCTGAAAAATATCTGTAAACATAGGGGGAGAAATTATGCATCTGAGGGAATAGTGATTTGGTGTTTACTGGTTGCTCTGTGTCTCCCTTTATTGTCTCTTAACCACATTTTTCTCTTCATTTCTGTGGAAGGAAGGAAGGAAAATAGGGAGAAAAGAAAGAGGTCAAAATAGAAATGGATTAATGCCCTCTATCTTTAAGCTCTGACCAGGGAAGTTCAGTCTTTGGACATTCCCAGGATGTATGAGATTCCAAATTAAATACCAGAGGAGGAAGAAGAGGAAAAGGATGATGTGATCAAAAGTGTCCTTCCTATGAGCATTCATTTGGTAGTAGCAGAAGAGAAGGATAGATTGGATGCAAGGAATCCAGATATAAGGCTATTGAACTATAGAGACAAGCTAACAAAGGCCTACCTACCTGATGTATAGTGGTGGCAATGAGAAGAGAGAGATGGAGAAGAATGTGAGAGGTTCTGCAAAAGGAGAAACCACGAGAATTCCCATGAACTGATTGCATATAGGGATGGAAATAAAAGATGGCAATGCATTTTCAGGTCTAGGTGACTTAGGGGAATGGTAGTACCATTGACAGAAATAGGCAAGTCAGTAAAATAAATGTTGTAGGGGGAAACTGTGGGAACATGTGGAGTTTTAGGTATCAAATGGAAATTTGGGTGTAGCCATCCAAGAGAGAGTTGGATATTTGGGTTCAGAGCTTTGGAGAGAAGTAGGGGCTGGAGATTAAAGGAGAAGGGGGTGGCAGAGGGTGAGATAGATAATGTCATGGAAGTGATGAACATGAGCTTGGACGATTTTGGGAGGTAGTAGAGGATAGAAGGGCCTGGTGGGCTATGGTCTAACGAGTCATGAAGAGTTGGACATAAATGAATGAATGAACAACAAACAAGGGGCTGGAAATAAAGCTTTAAGAATCATCCAGGGGCAGCTAGGTGGTGCAGTGGATAGAGCACTGGCCCTGAATTCAGAAGGACCTGAGTTCAAATCCGTCCTCAGACACATAACACTTATTAGCTGTGTGACACTGGGCAAGTCGCTTAACCCCATTGCCTAGCCAAAAAAAAAAAAAGAATCATCCACACTGAGGTGACACAAACCATGAGAGGGCATGAAATCATCAAAGAGAGGAAGAGAAGACAGACAAAAACAGAGAAATGGGAAATACAAAAATTAAGGGTGAGTGGGGTGGGAAGGAGGAAGAAAAACCAGCAGGACAGAGAAGAAACAGCGATAGAAGTCAGGGGAGTGTAGGTAGCACAGAAGTCAAGGGAGGAAAGTAGCTAAAAAATATACAGCGGTCAGTAGTGTCAAATGCTTTGTAGTGGTCAAGGAGGATGACGACTGAGAAAGAGTCATTGGATTTGGTGATTAGTAGGTCACTGATAACCTTTAAGAGAGTGGTTTTAGTGGGATACTGGGTACTGAAGATAGATTGTAAGGGGCTGGGAGCTAAAGGATTAGAGAGGAGTAGAGGCAATGAGTGTAGACTAATCTTTTAGTGGTGTTTTGGTCCAGAGATACCACTGCTCAGTATATACCCAACAAAACGCCAAAATCAGAAAGAAAGATATATTATGTGTGTGTGTGTTTGTGCGAATGTATATTTAGCCATACTTTTTGTAGTAGCAAAGAACTAGAAACAAACTAGATGTCCATTGATTAAGGACTGGCTAAACAAGTTATGGAACATGAACATAATGGAATATTACTGTGCCATAAGAAACAATAAGCATGAAAAATTCAAAGAAGTATGGGAAGGCTTATTCGAATTGATATAAAGTGACATAAGCAGAACCAGGAAAATAATATATATGACAATAACTACAACGTAAATATCAAAAATAACAATACCAGCAACAAAACCCCCAAACCTTGAAATCGAATGCTGAATCATTACACTGAGCAAAACTGATCCCAAAGAAGAAAAGAGAAAATGTATCTTCCTCCCTTCTTCAGTGAGATGGGGAATTGTAGGTAGGTAGCATCGCATATACCGTCAGACTCGGTTGGTATGTTGATTAGTTTTTCTTAAATTGCTTTTCCCTCTTTCTTTTTTATTCATTGTCAGAAGAGATGGCTCACAATCTTTCTCTCCCCTCCAACTCTTACCCTTATAGTAGAGGACCTCAGTACACATATTGATACCCCTTTAAACAACTTAACTGTTCACTTCTTCAACCTACTCACTTCCCATAACTTACTCTTCCAACCTACCTTAGCCACACACAAAGATGGTCATAACCTTGCTCTTGCTAATTACCCTCAAATGTACCACCTCCATGTTTAAGAGCTCTTAAGTCTCCTTATCTAACCATATCAAACCATACTCTTTGTCCACACCGATCCCTTGACCCCTCAGTTCTCTAACAGACTATCAACCTTGTACTACTGACTTTCTCTGCTTTTCCCCATCTTAACTCTCTGCTAAACCAGTTCAATTTTATGCTGTTCTCTTCTCCTGAGTCCCTGGCCTCCTTGTCATATTTCCAGTTGCGCCCTGCCAGTCCTTAGCCTTGGATCATTCCCACCATAGGCTGCCTTCACTCCTACACACCTCCACTGACTGAAGGTGGAGAAAATCATGCAACTGTTCTGATTGGGTCCACTACAAATTTATATTACACAACTTCAACTAGGCCCTCATCGTTGCTAGGCAATCCTTCTACACTTTTCTTATCAACTCATTATCTCACTCTCCACAGCAGCAATTTCAAACCTTTTCATCCTTCCTCAAACCTCCCATGGCTAACCCTCTCCTCCCCTCTCACCTTGCCTCATATTTCACCCTTCTCTGAGACCTCCTTTTTCTCCTTCTTATTCATTTGATTTCACAGAGGGGATGAGGAAAGAAGAAGGAAGGAGGGAAGAAAGCAAAGAGGGAAGGAAGGAAGCAAAGAAAATTACAGCTAGAGCAAAGTCTTAGAGGGATCTAGGAAGGGTTGTACAAGGATGAAAGTTTTGGCCTTGGAAAGGAGGATGGTCACTTCCATTATAGGAGAAAATAAAGGAAGAATAGATGAAGATAACAAATAAGAGTTTAGGAAACATATTTGATGACTTAGTCCTCCTTAAAATAGGAGGTAAGGTCATCTACAGCAGAGGTGTCAAACATATGACCCCTCACAACACTGCCAAATCTGGCCTGAACCAGATTAAAATGTAATTAGGAAATATTTAACAAAATAAATAAAATATAATAAAACAGATAATATTACCATTTTAAAACCAAGTCAATATATGACTATGTTAGTGGCCCTGGTTTCTATTTTAGTTTGACACCACTGATTTACAGGGATTGAGAGGGATTAGGGTGGACTTGAGGTCTTGAGAAAAGAAAAAGTTTCAACATCAGCTATAAGGAATGCAACAAAGAATATAAATAAAAAGATTACTGGGGCCCAGCTGAGATTAGAGAGTATGCACCCATGGTCTAGTCAATTAGTCTGGCTTTATAAATCTTTCAAGTGATGTTCATCAACCCAGGGCCAGGAATAGAGAAAATGGAAGGTGGGATCTGTCCATAACTGGATAGGAGGTAGGACAAGAGAGCAAGAAAGACTTAAGTCCATCCAAAAGGTCTAGTCTGAGTAAAGGAAAGAAGTGAATATAGATGTGGAATCACAGACTTGGGGAACAGGGAAGGAAGGGACTAGAGGTAGAGATAAGTGTTAAGAGCAGGAGGAGTGAGGAGGTGAAAGAGGTGGAAGAATAAGGTGTGATACCAAAAAGGGGAATTTCAGACAGTTCCAGACAGTGCTGTCATAGGCTCACTGTACCTGCTCTTTTCTGCCAACAAGCCTTTGGTCTTGGCTAGCTGTTGCCCACTTTGAGGCTCACTGACGTGAATTTCCCTCAATGATCCCAGCTTCTAAAAGAACCATTCATGTAGCATAACCTGTAGGAAAAGATTATGATTATGATTACTTCTTTGCCATGTTCAATGAAAACACTGTCTTTTCAGTGTTTTTAAGGTTATTTTTTTTTGTTCTTACTACTACTAAATGTCACAGAGACATATGCTAAGGAATTAAAAGGAGGCGAATTTACAAATTACAGAGGTCTCATTAGTTAATGATTCTTTTGCATGCAAAACATAGAGAACTAGTTCCTTAATCTTCCTTTGGTCCCTTTTCTTCCTCACTGACCTCCTTTTCCAATGCTTGTCCTGTCTACTTGGGGCTGACTATTCTAAGTTCTAAACATCTGCTTGACAGATTCAGGTTTTAAAGGCTATTTGGTGCCCCAGTCCTTCTGGAATTAGCCTCACTATCTGTAGCTCCAGAGGCAGGCCAGGGTCTGTTGCAGGGAACTGGGAAGGGGCTGTTTTGACTTTGTCTCTATTGACTACCACAGTGTCTTATACATCTCTATTTGTATCCCCAGCACTTAGCACAGTGCTTTGTACACTGTAAGGGCTTCATAGATGCTTTTTCGTTCATATAATTAATTTTTTCCTTTATCCATTCATTCACAGAGGGGAAGAAAGGAAGGGCCGGCATGGGTGTAAGCTCAAAGCAGACCTGTGATTTATTTTATAGGTGCGGGCGATTTCCAGTATAGAAACTCCCTTAGAGAATGCAGATCCTGAAAGTGCTCTGCAACGTACTCAAAGAGCATCCAAGGGCGTGGAGAGCTTGCCCTGCCCGATGTCCTATAGTAGCATGTGTCAGAGACAGAACTTGTATTGACTCCAAGGTCTACCCTCTAGCCACCATACTATGCAATCCCTTCTGTACACGTAGTAGGTACTTCATAAAGGCTTGCTGAATCTGGATTTGTAATTTAAAAAAAAAACCACTTTGACATATAGTGTTAATTGGGATCCACACAGTGACAGGGGACAGCGGCAGTACGTTGTGTAGTACCTTCCTGTGGACGATTTATGAGAGGGCATGGACAAGAGTGGCATAGGATGGGCAGGCATGGACAGGTTTTTATCTGGATTGTTGAAAGGAATACCAAGTCAATGAGATCACAGAGCCATCGAGAATAGAAGAACTCATAGTCAGAAAGTGTCTGTCTTCCTCCCCCTACTTTCAGACTGTGCTATAATAGAGACGTTGGAGGTTCTTGATTAAATAGAAAAAAATGATGAACAGTCACATCATGATATAATGGCTTACTAATATACGCCAATAGCTTACAAATGTTATCGGTTATAGACTACCTTTCGTCTCTCACTTATCTTACTGGCGTTATTGTTGATAAGAACCGGCCACATGACTGTACATGACCTGCCAGTTATTTAGGGCAAGGCATTATTGTACTTGAACTTTTCTCTTTATTCTAGTTTTCCTAGGCTATAATTTTGATATGATTTATCAGGCATAATGTAGTTGAGTTGTGATAAATGAAAAGCTGGGGAGCTGACTGGCAAAGGGCCCAAATCAAAAGGAAAACCATTTCTCCCACTAGATGGCATAAGAACTTTGTAGACAGCCATCCACAGAAGAGCTTGCCTGGCCAAGTTCAGGAAAATGGTGTTTAGGCATCTTTAGTTATAAAACAAATAGCTGTGATTTTGCAGACCATGTTCCCTCTGAGGGTAATAGAATACAAGCTTCTTGTGGGTAGGGACTACTTCATTTCTGTCTTGCTATCCTCAGCACCAAGTACAGCGCCAAGAAAGCATTTAAAAATACTTGTTAAATGGAATTGAATTGAATCTGTAACTTCATAGAAAAGTCTTAGACTTGCCTGAGGCTCAGAAAAGTTAATGGGCTGTTGGGCACAATGCTAATGAGTCTTGGAGGCAGAATTGGAACCTTTGTCTTCTGGATTCCAAGCTCAGCACAGCGTCCACTTCAAGCCCGTACTGCCTCACTGTTTTATTAATAAAACACTTTGAAATTTTGTAGTATTTCCTCTCTTATAGTATAAGCTCTTTCTCTCAAAAACAAATACGTGAGCATGCTATACATATTGTACATTTTCTATCATAAACGAGAGAGAGAGAGAGAGAGAGAGAGAGAGAGAGAGAGAGAGAGAGAGAGAGAGAGAAGAAAGATTCCCAGAATTAGAGTGTTTTTAGATCTTGAAGATGTCTTACAGGTCATCTAATACAAATTTACCAACCAACCAACATTAAATATTGACTATATGCTGGACATCGTGCTAAACACTGCAGATACAAAGAAAAAGCAAAAAGAGCCCGCCTTCAAAGACTTCACATTCTAATGGGAGAGACAATATATAACATAAATAGGCACACACGAGGTCAATGGGAATGGTATTGTCTTGACTATCTCATATGCATGTTTGTTGTATATGTGTGTGTGTGTGTGTGTGTGTGTATACATATAAATATGATGTATTGTTGAAACATAAAGCACTTTATTTGATCATTGACTTGTTAAAACCTCCTGTGTAATTGTACTGTTACTAAATTTTAACGTAGTTTTGCTTTATTATTAGACGAGGCATTGGGAGGTTCAGTGCCCTGCCCATGGTGACATAGCTAGTATATGTCAGAGGCAGTTCTTAAGTCCGGGTTTTCCTGACTCTCAAGCCTGCCTCTAAACACCACATTCCTCACATGTATTTAATAGAAGGCACTTAATAAAAGCTTGTCGAAACTAAATCCTTTTCGCATTGAGGATTACCCTTAAAAATGTAATCCACACATCAGGAGAACTAAGAGAAAGCTGCTGTATGTTGGGTGGTGCCCTCTTGTGGAGGATTTATAGAAAAACCTGGACAAGAACAGCACAGGATGACAGACAAGGATGGGTTTTTGTAATCTGCAGAGACTCCATCAAAGTCTCTATAAAGCCCACACTATCTAACACAATGTCTTGCACATAATATTTCTTCAATAAACATTTGTTAATTAATTTTATGGCATCATCCTAGATAACTTATAATATTAGTGTTAAAATTAAGAGATTTTCAAGAAGTGGTCAGCAGTGCCCAATTCTGCAAAGAGTACTGAGGAATGGTGACTGAGCAAGGGCCCCTGGATGCTGCCTTCTAAGTATGTGAGTGACTGGCTTGGGGAATTGGTGGGTTGGGGAATTTTTTGCAGGAAGTTAAAGGGGGGGGGCAGGATCCAAAATAGAAGCCATAGGCAGAGACCGAGCTTTTAAAACCAAAAACCTTGCCAAGTTCAGCGCGCACAGATTATGGTTTTTTTGGGTGTCAGTCTGGGAGATTGAATACTATTCTACACATTAACATACATTTTAAAATATTGCTGTATTAAAGCACACTGCCCTGTGGCCTTATGACCTTGCCAAGGGTATGTTTTTCATAACTGATGCTCAAAATCCCTAAGTCAAGCCTTGTGCAAAAATCTACTTTTTCATCCCTCTCCTCTTCCCCACATCTACCAAACTCTTGAGCTTAGGCAAGACAAGGGGGGGATAGATTAATTTTGTATGCTAAAGAAGTAATTTGTTTAAGAAAAAAAGCTTCCTAGTTTTACATATTTCTATAGTATCTGATGTTGAAACTTTTCAATGGAATCATGCTTTTTCTCCTTTCTGTTATCTTGATACTAAGGGAAAAAACAAACAAACAAACAAAACCCTGTAACAACCATCAGTAAATATCTAGAATGACTCAGTCCTTGTTTAATAATTAGGGCTGGGTGGGAAAAGACCTTATAATGTGCCCTCAAAAGGCCCACTATGTTAATACCAGCTGAAGCTCATCTGCCCTGAGTACTGAGGTGGTTCTGAAAAGCAAAGCGTATCTAGTAGTCCTCAGGCTAACAAGTATGTTCTCCATTACTGCTGCCCCATAGACTCTCTTTCCACCACTGGTCACCTAGGACTTTTGGCCCTAGGGACTTCTACACTTTCAAGATTGGCCCCTAGGCCAAGGATCCAGTTGGAAAGCTCCTAGGGGTTTTACAACCATTCCTAATGCAATCACGGTTCTGGGTAGGTATATCTTTAGATTTTATTAGACCTTTTCTTGGCCCAGCATCAGAACTGCACTAGGATAATGGCCTGCTTTCCTAGTATGGAGTCCTAGAGGAAGAATCAAAATGAGCAGAGCTGAAGCCTGAGGATTCAGGAATCAATCCCCATTTTGACTTCTTCAAGAGAACTGATGAGGTCAAACAAAAGGACAGTTTATTTGGACTTGCAGAAGTTAAACTAATCATACTTAGCTGTAGAAATCAATTGACTCTTTATAAAGATATCTTCTGCCTTTACAGCTTTTCCAAATACATTATATTTTGTTGTTTGGTCATTTTCAGTCATGTCCAACTCTTCATGATCCCATCTGGGGTTTTCTTGGCAAAGATACTGGAGTGATTTGCCATTTCCTTCTCCAGCTCATTTTACAGATGAGGAAACTGAGGCAAATAGTGTTAAGTGATTTACCCAGGGTCACACAGCTAGTAAGTGTCTAAGGCCAGATTTGAACTTAGGAAGAGGAGTCTTCCTGACTCCAGGCCTGGCACTTTATTCTTGGTACCACCTCGCTGCCCATATTATATTAGAAGCTAACAAGTGAGAGACATTTTATTAGAAGCCAACAATTACCTTGTGAGTCGATATACCTAACTACCACTAACCACCCACAAGGACAATGGTCAGACCAAGTGAACAAACCAGATGTGTCTTTGATATTGCATTTCACATAACCAAGATAATTAGACTCCTGCCCATCCCTATTATCCCAGTAGAATTCCTTTTCAACAGCTCTGTTGAATTCTGTGGTCCTGATGTTCCTTTCAACTCTGAAATTCTGTGATCCTGTAAGGAAAAGGATTGATTTTTCCACTGAGATTGGCAGAATGAGCATGCTCATGAATGCGTGTGTATTTTTTAAGACCTGTGCATTATGTTTCATTCCCCCAGCATAACTGCTATTGTTGAAAAATGAACATGAATGCAAGGTATAAAGAAGAAAGAAAAATATTAACTGAGAAATCCTCTGTGACATGATGGATCTTTTGCAATATCAGTGATATCCAGCAGGTTGTACCCATGGACTACTTTTCTAGTTGAAACTCTGAATGTCTGTGAACATGAACTTCTGTTAAGCTGTGGCATGGAAGCTTTACTGTGCCTTGCTAAGTGATATCTATGGTGTAAGTCGCCTGGGAAATAGCACAAGCAGCTTTAATTAAGTCAATCACCCAAGCATTTATTAAGCTTTTGCCTTGTGCTATGTGCTTAGTATGGACTCTGCGCTAAGCAATGGAAATACAAAGAAAGGCAAAAATAATCACAGACCTCAAGAAGTACATCCCGATGAAGGAGATCATCTGTAAATATGTAGGCACATATAAAATCCATATAGACCAGATGGAAAGTAAGTTCAGAGGTGACGACACTAACTGCTAGGGAGACTAGAAAAGACCTCTTACAGAAGGTAGGACATGAGCTCAGGCTTTAAGAAATCAAGGGGGTGGGGAGAGGGCAGGTAGGTGGTACAGTGGATAGAGCTCTGGCCTTGGAGTCAGGAGGATCTGAGTTCAAATCCAACCTCAGACACTTGACACTTACTAGCTGTGTGACCCTGGGCAAGTCACTTAACCCCATTGCCTCATCAAAAAAAATTTTAAAAATAATGATTTAATTTACACTGATTTTTGGGGCAGCTAGGTGGTGCAGTGGGTAGAGCACCAGCTCTGAAGTCAGGAGGACCTGAGTTCAAATCCTGCCTCAGACCAAACACTTGACACTTACTAGCTGTGTGACCCTGGGCAAGTCACTTAACCCCAAATGCCTTAATAAAAAAAAAAAAGAAATCAAGGAAACCAAGAACAAGAGGTTAAGAGGGAGAGCATTCCAGGCATGGTGGACAACACTGCAAAATCATGTGATCAGAGGTGGAATGCAGTATTTCTAGAACTGCACATAGGATAGTGTACCTGGAGCATAGCGTGTATGGAGAAACAAAATGTAAGGTGATGGGAAAGGCAAGAAGGCACTTTGTTATGTAAATCACCTTTTAAAGATAATAGATAAATGATTACTAGTTAAATTTATACCTTTTAACCCCAGCTAAAGTGCCCGCCCCAGTGAGATCATAGAACTAATTACATAATCTAAATATCTAAGTTCATGTGGGTCCTCACTGTTGCATGGCAATCCTCCAATTCATCTCCTGATGATTTCCTATCACCTTCCTCACAGCGATTTGCTCCTTCAATCCCCAATTCTATCCTTATCCCCTCTTTCTCAGCAGAAAGACTTGCCTCCAATTTACTGAGATCAAGGCTTAACTCCCTCAACTCCCTTCCCTCACTATCAAAACCTGGTTTTTGTCTATCTTCTCCATCTTACAGTGTCAGGAGATGAGGAAACCTTTCTCCAAGCTAAGGCTAAACCCTCCACTGGCCCTCTTGATCCTATCCCTTTCTATTTCCTCTGGCACTTTGCTCGTTGATTATTTCCTCCACTGATTATCTCCCTCATCTCTCCATCTTTAACTTCCTCCTTTCTGCCAAAAGTTTACCACCCAACATGCTAGAGGTCTTCCTCACTTCTTCCCAATTGACAGTGTACTGTGGCTGAACACCTGTCTTCTCTAATTCTTGCCACACACCCAAAGCATCTTTTCTTCCTGTCATATAATTCCGTGATGATATTCTTTATTTCTGTTCTTTCAAGTTCCCCCTTGCTTATATATTGCCACCTGCTCACACTTATCATGAGCCTTTCCATTGCCTTCTGTGTGACAAATCTTAGTTCTTCAGAGACAGGGGTGTTCCATGACATAAAGCAACACCAATAAAATATTGTTTTGAAAAGATAGGCTTTTACTTTCACAGAAAGCTTGGTGTCAGTATCCAATAGCTCCCCCCTCCTTTTTTTTTTTAAGTCTTTATTTTCCTTGGCCTCTGCACTTTTTAATACTGTTAATTATTAATAGTTAATTAGTATAATTATCTACTTTTTCTTGATCATCTCCCTTCCCCCTGCTTCAGAGACACTCCAGTGATGTGCTGGAACTGACTTGTACTGGATCATGAGAGCTGATTGTTAAATTTTCAGTAACCATATTTACCTCAGAAATTGACAAATGCTATAGATCAGGGCTTGATTTACTGTTTTGTTGATTATCTAGACTTAAGAAAGTGATGGAGAACATGTTACTAATGTAGATCAAACTTAAATGTGTGCCATGAATGCTTTTTCTGAGAAAGCCAGTTGTTAAAAATTTACCGGTGCATCTCCTGGTTTCCCATCTACATTTCTAAACACTCCCTTTCTGTCTCCTTCTTTAGTATGTCTTCTTCCTCTTGCCCACTAAATGTGAATGTCCTCACCTTGCCCTTCTTGTCTCCCACAGACTCCCTCTTTGGGTGGGTTTTCCTCTTCCTAGGGCTCTCTGTAGATTAGTTCCAAGTCTATATGCAGACTGATATTTGCTCTGAGCTTCTGTTCTGCATTTTCAGTTGTGTTCCAGACATATGACTTGGGAAACAAATCATAGTCTAGATAAGTCACTGTTAAATCAGCAGTAGTTGATCCTGGAATACTGAAGCCCAGAAGATGCTAGCAGAGAGAAGCTCTGGTTCCAGAGATGCTATTTGAGAACAGAGACACAGTATTTGTATTTACCCACATGTGGTAAGGGCAGCTAAGTATCTCAGTGGATAGAGCGGTGGGCATGGTGTCAAGAAGACTCATTTCCCTGAGTTCAACTCTGGCCTCAGACACTTACTAGGTGTGTGACCCTGAGCAAATCACTTAACCCTGTTTGCCTCAGTTTACTCATCTGTAAAAATGAGCTGGAGAAGGAAATGGAAAACCACTCTCGTATCTTTGCCAAGAAAACCCCAAAAAGGGGTCATGAAGGGTCAAACACAACTGAAAAACAATTGAATAATGACAGCAAAAATATGTAGGAAGTGAGTAGCTAAGGGCAAAGTGAATTAATTATATATTGGCATCAACAAGAACAACTCTAGGCCAGTAGCCTTCGAAGTGTGAGTTGCAATGTCCACATGTGGCTCCCCATGTCCCTTCTGATTCCAGGGGTTCCTTAGATATGCCTCCATTCTCTGACCACACAGGTTCCCCACATGTTCTCTGTTCCCGTGTATTCTCTGTGTGCTCTCCCCCACTGACAGTGTGTTAATCATTAACTCAAGAGCATGCCCTCGTATAAAAGGTTTCAAGTAAAGATAGAGATGTTGGCATTAGATAGTATATGCACACACAGTGGCCTATGACTAGATGATTTTGTTTGCAGATTAAATGTTTAATGATAATAGCACATTTACATAGCACTTTTAGGTTTGCAAAGAGTTATCTCATTAATATCCTCACAACAATACCGTGAAGTAGGTGCAATTATTGTCTTTATTTTACAAATAATGAAACTGAGGCCAAGAGATTAAGAAATTCTGACAAGGTTACACAGCTAGAAAATGTCTATGGCAGGATTCAAACTCAGGTCTTAGTGTCTCTGTCCACTACACCAAATAGCTGCCTTTCATTGTGTTTGATAGCACTCATATATACACTTATATACATCCATTATAGTATTTTTTATGTCTTTTTTTCTTTGCTCATTCAATTGCATTCCTGAAGTTTGCAAGAGGTGTTTCTGTCAAGTCATTTCAACTTATATGACTATATATACATAACCATGTATCATAGATAAGACCGTATGTCATAAGTCTGTATCTGACCAAAGGCACCGCTAGCCCCTTCAACCAGCTGTAATGCCCAAAGACCCCAAGACTTTGCTCTAATAATATAATAATAATACCTAGCATTTATATAGATCTTTAAGGTTTGCAAGGCACTTTACAAATATTATTTCATTCTACCCTCACAACAATCCTGGGAGGTAGGTGATATTATTATTCCCATTTTATAGATGGGGAAATTGAAGCAGACAGAGATTAAGTGACTAACCCAGAGTTACACAGCTAATAAGTATCTGAGGCCAGATTTGAATTCAGGTCTTCCTGACTCCAGGCCCAGCTCTCTATGCACTGAACCACCTAGCTGCTTCTAGATCTAGAGGGAAGGAATGATGATAACAGAATATTTCCTTAACAATTAAAATGCTAAAAAGGCCACAATAGAGGAAGGGAAGCAGGGTTCAGAAAAAGCACCACAAAAGATAGGATAAAATAAAGAAATGGTCAATGCATGCTATGTTGCTGCTGCCTAATGACCTTGCTAAGGTTCTTACTGCCTGATGATGATGTATGCCACTATCCCCACAGACTTGGTGAAATGCACTCAGATGGAAGCCATAACTAGTACACATTTGTTGTACTATGTCCTTAAATAAATTGTATCAGGATAAGCAACTTGTGCATAGGGTTGTTCTTTCATTTTCCTGGTGTGGCTACAGGCTTACCACATAGCATCTAAATAACAGAGCAGGCATGAGAGCTTGATCACTTCTCTGACCCCTGATTACTAGCCTTATCCTCCAATCCAATCTAAAAAACATTTAGTAAGCTCCTACTATGTGCAAAGAAGTAGGAATACAAAGATGAAATGAAAAACAATCCATGCCCTGAGGATTCTTCTATTTTCTTGGGGGGAAACAACATATACAAAGATACATATAGACACAATAATATGAAGCAGAAAGAGGGGCACACTAACAATTACGGAGATCAGGAAAAGCATCCTGTAGGAGATTGCACGTGAGGTGAGCCTTGAAGAAAGCTAGAAATTCTAAGAAGTGGAGATGAGAAGAGAATGTATTCTAGGCATGGAGGACATTCCAGTCATTCAGAGGCACAGAGGTGGATATAAAGTCCTGAGTTCAAAAGAACAGGTAGGTCATTTTGGTTATCCCAAAGAGTGTGCAAAAGGCGGTAATGTACAGTAAGTTGGGTTGGCCAGAGCCAGATCATGAAGGCCTAAAATATCTCCACCGGCACAAACCTCAAACTCAAAATGTCCACAACTAAATTTACCATCTTCCTCCCCAAACAGCCTCCCCTCCTAAATTCTCTAGTTCTGTTGACAATACCACCACCATTTTCTCATTTACCCAGGGATATAACCCTAGTGTCATCTTTCCTCTTCTCTATCTTTCATCCCATCCGCATTCCTCCATAACTAATCACTCATCAAGTCTTGTCATCATGAACCTCTTGCATTTCCCACTTTCTACCATCAATCCTCTTTACTTTTACCCTGGACTATTGGACTAGCCCCCTAACTGGTTTCATATTCCCAATCTAGCTTATCCTTCCCCCTATTGCCAAAGTTTTCTAATGCATAGGTCTAATCAGGCCACTTCCCTACTCAAACACCTTTAGCCACTCTCTATTACTTACAAAATAAGTTATCAATTCCTTTATATTCCAACACTGGAGGCCCAACCTGCTTTTCAGTCTTCAAAGGGTATGTCCTTTGTTCTTGTCAAGGTGGAATGCTCAACCATTCTCTGATCTCAACCTGTCCTTACCTGCTTCCATGACCTTGTACATGCCATCTGCCCGTTACTACAATGGATTCCTCCACCCCTAAAAAATCAGACCATCTCCACCTATTGAAATCCTTATCTTCCTTAAAAGCCCAGTTTCCTTTCCACCTTTCCTGAAGCTTCTTGACGTCAAACACTGTGTCTGGTTTCGTTTTCATATCCCTAATGTCTATCTCAGGGTACAGCACATAGTAGGTACTGTATAAATATTTGTCTTTTGCGTATTTTTTTAATCATTTATTAACTGTTTTGAATGATAGTGCTATCCTGTTAAAACTATATATGAAAGCACATAAATCACCATAGTAAGAAACATCAACTAATCACCCCAGTGTTGTAGAAATTGCTAGGGCATTTGGGGAACCTGTGAAGTTGAGGCTACTGTGCTAGGCTGGCCCTAAATAGGTAGAGTAGGGGAGGTAACTTATCGGCTGTAATTTGAAGGATCCTAAGAAGGCCCCCACTCCACAGTTAGCTTCCCCACTCATCTATACTGGTGACTGAAATCAATACATTCTCTAGTGTTAAGGCCCTCTTTCTAGGTCTTCTTTCATTTCTCTGAAAGGGCTATTAAGTCACTGGAAGTTGGCATTAAGGACATATCAGATAACTGTCATGTCAGTGAGAGTAGTCTTTTCAGTTTGCTTACCTTTCCTGAGAAGCATATAAGCTATGTTGAGGGAAAGAAGCAGCTCTGAAAGAGAATGGATGCTATGAAAAAGGAAGGAGTTGAAATTACCAACTTCTCTGGGTCCAGGTAACAATGCAGACCTTTCCTACCCAGCTGCCAGCTCCATCGAATTGCTTCTATGCCAAAAATGATACCCGATCACAAACTACAAAGTGTCCATGCCCCTTATGCCCGCCTCTCTTCTCCACCTCTCCACTACCCTTCCCCCAACCATGTTTTCTACCTTCCTAAATTCTGCTATTCTGGTCCATGAAGGGTACACATAACTAGCCTTTGTGCTGCTTGTTCCTATGCTTATGAAGAAAAAAATCATTTTCAGTGTCAAGACAGAAAGCAGAGCAATATAAGAGAACAAAGAACATTTCTAATAGCTTTCTACCATGGGAAAGCAAAGGGTGTCAATGCTTTTTAATGTGTTTTTAGTTGCTTTTCAGTAGTGTTTGACTCTTCATGACCCCATTTGGGGTTTTCTTGGCAAAGATATTGAAGTGGTTTGCCATTTCCTTCTCCAGCTCATTTGACAGATGAGGAACTGAGGCAAACAAAGTTAAGGGATTTGCCCGGGGTCACACAGCTAGTGTCAGATGCCAGATTTGAACTCATGAAGATGAGTCATCCTGACTCCAGGCCTGGCACTCTATCCACTGAGCCACCTAGCTGCCCAATGTGTTTTTTTACTTTTGGGGAAAAAACAACAACATTGGATTGACTAATCATCTTAGTGAAACTGGCTGCCTCCAAGTCTTTATTTCAGAGCATATTCTCTCTCTCCCTTAAGGTGGGCTGGCAGGTGGGCAAACTTACTCTGAAGTTGTCTTGAAGGAATAATCTCTCTCTCTCTGAGTAGCTCTCAATTTTCTTGAAGGCTGGAAGAATAAGAGACTTTCCTTTTTACTCTAAAACCGGAAGTTTTAGTGAGCAACATTACCATGTAAGTCCCCACCTTCCACAACCCTCCCCTAAAAAAAAATCCAATAGGACCCTGGGAAAAGTATCTTTACTGTTTGTGCTATCTTCTTAAAGTTATATTTTGAATTGAATGTCCCAAGGGCATCTTAAACTCAACATATAGCCCTAGAAAAGAACTCATCCCCAAAACACACTTTATTTCTGAACTTCTTCATTAATACCATTCTTCTAGTCACCAAGGTTTGCAACCTCAGTGCCGTCTTCAACGCCTCACCATCACTTACCTTACATATTCAACCAGTTGACAAATCTTTTTTTCCTATCGCCAGTCTCTCCTTGTCTCTTCTTCTCCAGCCCCCAGAGTGGCCCTGTCTCTTCATTGGGGCCTTCATGATATATTGATATAGACTCCTATTTGGTCTCCCTGCCTCATCTCTCCCTACTCCAATTCATCCTCCACACAGCTGCCAAGGGATTTCTCCAAAGCTAAGGTCTAACCATGTTACTATTTGGTAAGCTTCATTGTCAAAGATCAAATATAAACTCCTCTGTTTGACATCTAAAGATAGATAAAGCATTTATTATATACTTACAAGCAAACAAGACAGTCTCTACCCTCAAGGAGCTCATGTTCTTGTATAAAAAAAAGATAATACTTAAAGGGAAGTTGGAAGAGGGGTGGAAGCATGAAGAGCAGCAGTGAAGAGATGCCCTGGAATTGGCATAGAGATTTGGTTATCTGCAAGATAAGGAAAATTTCATCCATCAGAGTGTTATTGTTTAGTCATTTCAGTTGTGTCTGACTCTTCGTGACCTCACTTGGGATCTTCTTGGCAAATTGTCTTTGGGTTTATCAAACACTAAGTTACTATTAATTTACTCCTGCGTCTTGTGTACCTAATCTATTTCCCTGATCCACCACTCTCTTTCTTAGCCAGTACAAGATAGTTTTGATGACTACTGCTTTATAATATAGTTTGAGATCTGGAATCACTAGACTCCCTTCCTTTGAATTTTTTTCGCAATAATTCCCTTGATGTTCTTGACCTTTTGTTCTTCCAGATACATTTTGTTTTTATTTTCCAGTCTTCTTAAACATCATTCCTCTCCATGAAATCTATGGTCTAGCCATCCAGCCATACTAGTCTATTTGCTATTCCTCACACATACCTATCTGTGCCTTTACACTGGCTGCCCCCCCCATACCTCAAATTCTCTCCCTTACCACCACTTCTTGGCTTCCTTCAAGACTGAACACAAATGCTACCTTCTACAGGAGAGCTTTCCCACTCCCCTCAATTGTCAATGTCTTCCTCCCTTAAGGTTAACTTCATAATACTTCGTATTCATCTTTTACATGTCTATTTATGTACATACTGTTTCCTCTAATAGAATTTGAACCTTGAGTTTTGTTGTTCTCACACAGTGCCTGGAACAGAGTAAGCACTTAATAAATGCTTATTGTTTGATTGACTGGGATACTTTCCATGCAAATTCCACTTTCCTGCGCTATCTCCAGTTTTCTGTGTATGTGTGCATCTCCTGCATAATGGCCCCATCCATCTCTTCTCTGTGTATATGCCTTCTCTGCCTAACCTTGGGAAGCATGAGTTAACGTCAGAAGTTATCAAAGCTAAGTCCATCATGCTTAGTGGGGATGGAGGGATCCTTTGCCCAGTTTGCTAAATGGCATTTTATTCACAGAGACAGAGTAACTGCAACCCCATATATGACATGAGAGGTTTGACTCAGGACAAACACTGGAATTGATGTGGAGTACTGAACCAAATGAAAATTATTTCTCACATCTTATGCTACTGTAACTACCACCTCAAAGTACCATCTGCCAATGACATGATACCATTTTAACTACACAGTGCCAAAGACCATAAATTTCTGGTGAATTTTTGTGCTGAAGGAGGTCCTTCAGTTAGGTGGCACTGTGGTTAGAGCACTAGAGCTGGAGCCAGGAAGAACTGAGTTCAAATATAGACTCCAAAATCTACCAGCTTCATGACCCTGAGCAAGTCACTTAACCTCTGCTTGCCTGATCTGTAAAATGGGAATAGTAACAGCATCTGCCTCCTAGATTTGTTGTGAGGATCAAATGATAAAATGTTTGTAAAATGCATTGCAAACCTTAAAACATTATATAAATGATAATTATTGTTATATTAGACCCCAGAACATACATGACAATCACAGTCATTGACCCAATTGATCCTTTTGAGATGGAATACTCTTCATTTGAATCTGCCAGAGCTAGCAAAATAGCAAAATGTCCATCAGTGTCCCAGCTTCAGCCCTAAGAGTGGGACATAGTGTACAGTAGTGGATCAAGTGGAGGGGGGTGTTTTGGAAAGTGGGACACTAGCAGAAAGTCTGTGTTGTCAAGGTTAAAACGTAGTACCAGAAGCTTATGCAAAAACTCGTGGTGTGAGATGTTATTAGCTGGAGCAGAGATATATACAGGGAACATGTATGGTGAGACAATGCAAGGAATGAATATGTAATAATAATAACATTTCTACAGTATTTTAAGTACAAATACTATTTCATTTTATCCTCTCAACAACCCTGGGAGGTAGTTGCTATTATTATCCATATTTTACAGATTAAGAAACCAAGGCACACAGAGGTTAAGGAAATTATTGTAGCCCAAGGTCATTCCACTAATGAGTTGGAGAACAGACCCAAAGCCATGTCTTCCTGACTACAGCTCTATCCACTGCACCACATAGTTACCTGTGATCTACCATTACCAAAGCTAAAAGATGCTATGATTTTGGATATGTGTAGAAAAACACGTGTTCATATAAAGATTTCTATATGCTTCTGCATTTTAAAACAATGTTGTCTTGTGCTTTTAGTTTTCTCACAGTTTTGTTTTGTTTTTTAATGTGCCTTGTGTAGATTGCTATGAGCTTAATGTAAGGCCGAATTTATTGTGATGTGTAAAATGTTTAAGACATTGATTCCACAAAAAGATAGCTATACTACAGAGAAACGACATTATAGGGAGCAGTTTGTTGGATAGCAGCAATATTGGATGTTGGAGAAATCTTCCTGTGTGGCCAAAATATGAATTATAGAAGCTTAAAATTGTTTAGGTAGGTGTCACAATGGAGAGAATGCTAGTCTTGGTGTTCAAATCTGGCTTCAGACACTTACTAGCTGTATGACCCTGGGCAAGTCATTTAACTTCTATCTGCCTTAATTTACTAGACCATAAAATGGGGATAATAATAAATAGTACCTACATCCCAGAGTTGTTATGAGGATCAAATGAGATAATATTTATGAAATACACTTAACACAGTGTCTAACACTTAGTGGGTGTCTAACAAATCGGTGTTCCCTTCCCTTTCTCCCTTCTTTACAGAGATCCGAGACTATAATAAGGAATCAAAGGGAGTATGTAGTACTATACTAGGCTGGGTTGGATGCCCTAACAGACATGGGATGTGAAGACATGCTACATGTAACAAGTCATTAGAGGGATATTTGAGTTTTGTGGCTAGGGAATGTACAGAGAAAGAAATCCAGGGATGAGTGGTTGAGTGCCAGACACCAGAGACCAGTTAACATATTAGGGATCAGTCAATGAATGGCCACTCTACAGAGAGTGAGAAGCATACACCAACGGGGCCTCTGTGGGTGTTGGGCAACAAAGAGAACCCAGCAATGTCCTGGAAAGAAGATGAGAAGAGGAACTAAATATTTCCTCCTTAGGAATTCTTTAACCTTTGATTTATTAAGATCTAGCTAGAGAACAAAGGATCATAACTTTGAGCTGGAAGGCACCTTAGAGATCATCTAGTCTGGACCACTCCCCTCATTTTTATAAGGAAAATGAGGCTGAGAAGTTAACTGATTTGCCCAGTTAACTTACAGGCAGTAAGAGACAGAGTCAGGAGTTGAAGCCAGTTCTTTTAACTCAAAATCTAGAGCTCTTTCCCAGTACACAGCAGTGAGTTTAGACATCATTTCCAAAATGGATACTGATACTGATATGGATACAGATGTTATGTAAATGCCATCTCTCTAGAGGGATAAAAAACCAGAAAAGTATAGGGTCCAAGTGTGGAGTCCTAGGGAAAGAATCAAAATGAGCAGAGCTGAAGCCTGAAGATTCAGGAATCAATCCCTACTTTGACTTCTTCAAGGGAACTGATGAGAAGGTCAAACAAAAGGACAGCTTATTTGGACTTGCAAAAGTTAAACTAATCATAAAGAAAGACCCTGCAGGAGTCTGAGTTCTGTTTAAAAAATTTTAAAGCCTCAAGATTTTGTCTTTCTTTCCTTCCTTCCTCCTTTCTTTCTTTTTCTTCTTTCTTTCTTTCTTTCTTTCTTTCTTTCTTTCTTTCTTTCTTTCTTTCTTTCTTTCTTTCTTTTCTTTCTGTCTGTCTTTCTTTCTTTCTTTTCTTTCTGTCTGTCTTTCTTTCTTTCTTTTCTTTCTGTCTGTCTTTCTTTCTTTTCCTTCCTTCCTTCCTTCCTTCCTTCCTTCCTTCCTTCCTTCCTTCCTTCCTTCCTTCCTTCCTTTCTTTCTTTCTTTCCTTCCTGGGTCAGCAAGAAGGAACATTAACTTGATGCCTTTTTGCTGTTAACAGAGATGCTTCTAATAGTCCGACATTGAGAGCATTACTATTACCAGGGAGCAGTTTATATATTTCAGGAGCTGAACATCTCTCTGTGATGTTAATGGTACTATGGTGGCTTTCTTTGGCTATCTGTGGAGTGATAGTCTGAACACTATCTTTATGAGATCTCTGTGTGTGTGTGTGTGTGTGTGTGTGTGTGTGTGTTAATATCCATTTGTAGAAGCAGGAAATGGTGCCATTTTGGTAGCTAATAGGGCAACTGGCAAAACTTCTGTATGTGCCAAAAAAAAAAAAAGGTCAACTCTATCCAGGATCTTATTGAAACTTTAGGTATGTAACTTTCTGAAGCTGATAAATATGAAGCTGTCTATGTAGAGAAGGCCCTTTCTGTACCAAAATGTAGCTATATCACTATCTTCTATGTCAAGCAATCAATGAACACACACACACACACACACACACACACACACACACACCCTAATCTCTTTTCCTGAAATACAAGGGACACATCTTATAATTTAATGGACCTGTGTTTCATGCACTTTATTGGTGAAGATTATAGCCCATCAGCACTTTCTAACCCTGTTCAATGTTTGTCCATATAATACCATAGATACTTAACACATTATCTCCCTCAGCATGCTATAGATCTTTCCCTAGGTTTGAGGTGCGTTGTTTTTGTTTTTTACACTTCATGTATACAATCTGAATACTCAGTCCGTCAGTTCTCTTCATTCTTGTAATTGACTGGACCACCTCTCCTTCTTATCATATAGTTCTTTGATAATATCCCTTATGGAATTCTTAAGCACCTGTAGATACTCATTGTAAATATTCTATAATCTACTTGTACCAACCGTGTGTCTCTTCATTGCTGTAGAGTCATCTATAGCTCCGATGCTTAGAAACTATGATAGCCTAATATACAATTAAAGTGTGTTGAATTGCACTGAATTGAATTTTATGATTATCAATCATACATCTCTGAGGTGTTAAACATGTGAACCTTCACCCTGGAAAGCAGATTGGAATTGTTAAGTACTGCTCAAATGGAATCCAGCTGACTCTCTTCCTCCTGTCCAATTCTGAGTCCAATTCTTCATTCAACTACAGTATCTATCCCAAATGTATGAACTGCTCCATTAGTTCAGTGGGCTGGTCATCCAAGTGC
Source organism: Phascolarctos cinereus (assembly GCF_003287225.1). Taxonomy (NCBI): domain Eukaryota; kingdom Metazoa; phylum Chordata; class Mammalia; order Diprotodontia; family Phascolarctidae; genus Phascolarctos; species Phascolarctos cinereus. Next base: position 193,885,731 of record NW_027556098.1, read on the forward strand.
ATGTCATGGTCTGAATGATAAGCATTTTTCTTCTAATAGTCTATCTTGTATAAGGCCAATATTTCTTGAATGATCAGATATCTCACTGGGGAGACTGTATAATGCATTTAACTTCAGCACATTATCACCCCCAAATAGGAAGATCTGGACAACTTTACTATTTGTAGGAAATCCTTCTTTCATTTGGGCTTGCCAAAACATCCTCCATGACACTGGCAAACACTCTTGGTCAACATATAGCTCCCCAACGTATGAATCAGTTAATGTTAATAATCAGGGGGTCATGGTGTTATTATGGAGGTTGGATTTGCCAAGGCACTCTGAAAAAGATTTTTTGAGATGAATTTTCAAGGCTGTAATCTATTTTACTGAGCCAAATGCTTTTTTATCATCAGTGAAACAAAAACGTAGCAATATCATGTATTCTCTCTACCTTTCTAACATGTTACTATAAAGATGTGATCTGCTGAGGTGAAGAGCAAAGCTTCCCTTTTCCCTTCCCTTATTTTCATTGTTGTTTGTCCTTTGTTTTCAAAGAGGACCAATGACATCACAGGGTGATGTCTTGACTTGGGTGTGAATTGGATTTATATGAGGCAGAGTTGCACAAAATCATTAGCCTCACTCTCTCTTCCAGAACCATCAGAAGTCCAGCAGAAAGACAAAAGTCAGGACGACTGGCAATGGCCTGGAATGCAGTGGATGACCTTGGTATTTTCGCTGTGTGACCAAGCTCTAAGCACAGTGCCTGTTTCAGCTGTCTTCACGGCTGTTGGAACAAACTGTTCTCATACACCCATTCTGCTGGGGGAAGTCTTCACATGTTTCTGGTAGACATCTCCCAACTCATCAACAAGTTTGAGGCCTGTCGGTTACTCTCAACCTGGTTCAGCCCCTCTGCCAAGGTTGCTTATGGCTGCTACACATGCTATAGCTTCTTGGAGCCACAGATGAGAGTTTTTATTTTCACTGAAGATACTCTCCATATACATATTGAACATCTTCCAAAAGGGTTTATGAAAATAAGAAAGTAGGCATATAGATTAGTATTTATTGAAATTGTCTTTTATAGAGTGGGGAACATGTAAATATCTGTGATGACATAAAAGTGTTGTTCAGTTGTTTTTTGGTCATGTCTGACTTTTTGTGATCCCATTTGGGGTTTTCTTGGCAGAGATACTGGAGTGCTTTGCCATTTCCTTCTCTAGATCATTTGACAGATGAAGAAACTGAGACTTTATTGCCCAGGGTCACACAGATAATGTCTGAGGCCAGATTTGAACTCAGGTCTTCCTGACTCCAGGCCCAACACTCTATCCACTGTACCACTTAGCTGCCCATATATAGGTCTAGCTATAAATGTATATTGGGGAAGCTACATGGCACAGTGGATAGAATATTGGGCAGTAAGACTCATCTTCATGAATTCAAATCTAGCCTTAGACACTTACTTGCTATGTGACCCTGAGAAAGTTTCTTAACTCTTTTTGCCTCAGTTTCCTCATCTGTAAAACAAACCAAAGAAGGAAATGACAAACCACTCCAATATCTCTGCCAAGAAAAGTCCGAATGGGGTCATGAAGAATCAGACATGACTGAAAACAACCAAACAACAACAAAATAAATATATCAAGTGAATACAAAATTGACTGATTTTTACTTATTTTTTAAATATGTCATAGCTGCTTCTTTACATCAGAAGATTATCCAAAGTGTGATTGAGATTCTTTGGGAAAGTGCCTTGCTGACCTGTCCTGAATCAGAGTGCCAGTAAAAAAAGAGGGTGTGGAGGAGGACAAGTTGGGTGTTGTAGATGCAAATTGACAGTGACTTCCTCATGAGGGAATGTGCCTGATCTACTGCTCAGATAATATAATATAGGAATTATGTGAAAGGTAAGGAATTGTCAGATATGATCTGTTAGAGAGGTACTTCAGTGGATTTACGACTTGTGTATTTAAAGCTCTTAAGGGAAAAAACATTTTCATTTTTCCCCTTTGGCTATATAGCAAAGCTTTGTAATCCAGGCTGTGCCTTACTGTTCCATTAAAATTATAGTCTTTGATTTCATCAAAAAATACTTGTAGTTAAAATTTTTAAAAATACGGCAAACAAAAAGAGTAAAGTTTGGTTTTAGAATAAGGAAACAGAGGTAAATCTAGTCTTGATACTTATTACCTATATAAGTAACAACATAATAATAAGTAAATATAATAATGTAAATATGTAATAAGTAAACATGTAATAATGCAAGACACTTCATTTCTCTGGGCCTCAGTTTCCTCATCTGTAAATTAAGGGAGTTTTATTATACTAAATGATCTCTAAGGGCCCTCACAGTGCTAAATCCTTTAGACTGTCTCAATTCAAATGAATATTGTCCTTCAAAGTCATTACCTTGAGAGGTTATACATTTTTTCTAATGATACTATAAGTATTCTAGGCATTGTTGGAACACTTCTCTTGGAATGGACATCAGAACCAATTTATAAGCTATATGGAAAAATCAGATTTGTTGCTTTATAGTCTTATCTTATTTGGGGCCAAAAATGGCATTCTGCAGCTAGAGCTCACATCTAGTTCATCCAGACTTGTCTGTTTCCAAAAATTACATCCATTCTCAAGGGAAGATTGCCCCCACTAATGATATTTGAAGTAATGTGCCACAGACACTACATACACTTTGAAAAGAATAGTTCAACTGTATTTTCTGCATGGTAGCAGCACTTGAGTATGGTTAAGGTTTTAAGGTTACTGATTTGAAGGATGCAATTCTTGTTGGAAGAGCCCTGAGAGAATCTTGAAGGGTTGTCCCGTGGAAGTAGAATTAGATTTCTTTTACTAAGCCTCAGAGAGCAGAACTGGGAACTATGAGTAGAAGCTGCAAAGAGGCAAATAGATATGGATGTTATGGAAGGAAAACAATTGCTAACAATTTAGAACTACTCAGAAATGAGATGGGCCCTTTTGGGAGGTAGTGGCTTCCCTCACTTGAGCAAAAGCTGGACAACCACTTGTCAGATGTGTTGTGGAAGGGCTCATCTGTCAAGGATGGTTTGAAATGGTTTTTATTTTTAGGCAACTGGGGTTAAGTGACTTGCCCAGGGTCACAGAGCTAGTAAGCATCAAGTATTTGGTCTGAGGTCATATTTGAACTCAGGTCCTCCTGACTTCAGGGCCAGTGCTCTATCCACTGCATCACCTAGCTGCCCCAAAGTAGATGACTTTTGAAGTCTCTTTTAAGGTGAAATTCTGTAACTATCTCACGCCTCTCCCTCACAGAAATCTGAGAACAAGATAAATGAAGTGGCTGGTCCAAGGTCACAGAGCTGGGTACTTCCATATGGCTCGTTTGTTATGCCATATGGTGTTTGTTGAAAAAGCATTTACTTTGCTTTAAAATCACACCTCATAAAACTGTACTTACAGAATCATGAGCCTGGGAGGAACTTGAAGGATTATTTAGCCCAATCTCCTCATTTTATAGATGAGGAAAGTATGGCTTAAAAAGGTTAAGCAACTTCCCCAAAATCATAAAGCTCACTAACAGCCAAGCCTGGACTACAGTCCAGATCTCCTGACTTTGGGCCCAGTGTTCTTTTCCCCTAAACGATTGTAAGAGCTAGATTTACGAAGTAGGCACCCAAATTCCTAAAATGTCCCATTCCTCCACCTAGGATTTAACTCCCTTGTCATATGACTCCAACCTTATTTTACTAATTTAAATTTTGTTTATTTAATAAGCTTTTCAGCTTTACTTCACACCATACCTCTTCATAGTATCTAAATTCCATCCAATTTGACTTATCTGTCATTACATCAAGTTTATATTTGATCTTCTAGCTCCGTGCATCTATTTGCTAAAATGTAGAGCACATGCCTTCATCTCTAACTCTCACATTCCTGATCTTCCTTCAAGGCTCTCAGCTCAGGCATCACTTCCTCCCTGAAGCCTTCTCTCCTGTATCCCCTAACCCAGTTTATTAATGTTTTCTCTCTTATCAAATTACTTCATTTTTATGGACCTTTTTACATGGTGTTATTAATGAAAACTCTTTTGGGGCAGGAACCATTTCATGGTTTGTCTTTGTAGGCAACTGTGGCAGCGAGGTGGCCTAGTGGAAAGGGTATTACAGGGGCAGCTAGGTGGCTCAGTGGATAGAGCACCGGCCCTGGATTCAGGAGGACCTGAGTTCAAATCCGACCTCAGACACATAACACTTACTAGCTGTGTGACCCTGGGCAAGTCACTTAACCCCGTTGCCTAGCCAAAAAAAGAAGAAAAAAGAAAAAAAAGAAAGTATTAGACATGTAGTCAGGGGTATTTGAGTTCAAATCCTGCCTCAGACACATACTGAATGTTTGGCCAGAATAAGTCACTTAACCTCTTGAAGCTTCAACTCTATAAAATAGGTTAGTAATTAGCAGTTAGTACCTACTTCACAAAGTTTGGGGGAAGATCAAAGGAAATCATATACATAATGCTCTTTGCAAACCTTATAGCACTATACAAATGCAAGCTATTATTATCCCTAGTGCCTAGCTCAGGGATTTGAACATGATGTGAGCTTAAGAGAACTTTAGGGGTGTGAAGGAGTTGGTTGGGAGGGAAGAGCCTGTACCTCTGATTTCTTCAGTGTAGAAAACACTGTATCTAGTGGAGAAACTCCTTCTTCCAAGACAGATGAGCAAATGTGAGAAAGGAGTCTTGAAAGTTAAGTTTGAGGGGCAGCTAGGTGGCACAGTTGGTAGAGCACCGGCCCTGGATCAGACACATAACACTCACTAGCTGTGTTGACCCTGGGCAAGTCACTTAACCCTATTGCCTAGCCAAAAAACAAACAAACAAACAAACAAAAAAAGAAAGTTAAGTTTGAAAAAAGTTTGGGGTCTTGAAAGGTTAAGTACCTTGCCCAGGACCACACAATGCCAGAGGCAAGATTTGAATCCACATCTTCCTAACTTTGAGGCTGATCCAGGATTCTATGTTGCCTCCTCAAGATGCTTGTTGAATTAAATCTCCAGGCATCTCAGGCCCTTTCTAGTTTTCCACATCTTCCTAGGGAAGTTCTAAAGTGTGCTTTACCTCAAAGACCACGGGGCAAATTCCTGAATGCCTTTTAGAGCAGGGGGTCCTCAACCTAGGGTCTGTGAAGTGGGCTTTAAAAAATATTTTGATAACTGTAATTCAATATAATTGGTTCCCTTTGTAGTCCCGTGAATTCTATTTTATGCATTTAAAAACATTATTCTGAGAAGGCATCCATGAGCTTCATCAGACTGACATAGGAGTCCTAACACCAAAAAAATAAGAACCCATACTCTGTAGAAATCTAACTCTGAAAACATTCATTAAGAAATAAAGCATTTTTTGGACACCGATAATTCCTTATCTTAATGTAGCAACAAATTCCAAGCTAAAAAACAAATCTAACAGTGCTCAGTGTCTATGTGACAATGTGAAATGTCACAAATCCCTATTATCATTCATTTTTTTCCCCCTCCTTACTCACTCAGAGCTCTTGGAGTTATTTCCAGATCTGACCTTAATCTTTTCTCGTTGTTTTTTTCCCACCTTCTAGAAATCATCATCTTTCAGCCAGCTGAAGTCAAAAGCTGCACTATTTTTAGCTCCTTTTGTCTCTTCAACTGAGCAATCGTATATTGTTTTAACTAACGTGTTTTGATCAGTTGAGAGGTGCTTTGCAGTAAGAGCAAAAATAGTGTCCACTTTTCCCATGAAAGCTTCCTTTTTGTGTTCATCCTTTCATGAAATGCCCTGTTACCCACACTCCATGTTCTGATGCACTGTGAATTCACCATCCTGATCCAAAAGAAAAGAAGTTAGCACTGTATTTCTTCTTCTAACTTCACGTAAGGAGGCAAAATAACATTGTTCCATGTAAGTCTGGATGGTAAATATCAGCTGTTGATTTCTATTCACATAAATAAGAGTATTTATTCAATGTGCTTGCCCCAAAATTCCTGAAGGTATAATAATAGCTCTAGGAAAATATGGACCTGTGATTCACCCACAGACATCCGTGTCCATGCCGTGCCAGTAGGCATCCTATTTGTAAATTTCAGGGCCATTCCTGAGCATCTCCTACAATGTATTTGTGTTCCTTAGGGTAAACTCATCTTTCAAGGCAGAACAAAAGAGGAGCTCATTTCCTTTCAGTACTTGTGCTAGTGAGAGCATTCATAAGAAGATGCTTATGCTGAGAAAGAAAAGCAGTACAGGCTTCATGGCTTAGGCTATAAAAACTTCGAACTGGGTAAGATGTTTGCACTCTATTTGTGACTATCATTTTGATGTGAAACCCACCTTAATGAATACCTGACAAAGAAACCTTTTAAAAGAATGATTTTCTTTGACATGGAAATAGTCAGCGACTGTGTACATAATGAAATCTTAATGGCTGGTAAAATGATGAGTACAATATTAAGTTGAACATAGAAGGAATAAAAACCAACATCATGAGGTAAAGATTGTCTGAAGAGGTAATGAAAGAGTCTGTTACATTAGTGGCAGCTCCAGGTTAGATAGGCCTTATTTTCAGATCAAGGTTTTCCCTGTGGAAGGTTTCTATTTATCATTTGCTAAGTAGAATTGGGGTAGGTGGGGCAGAGGCTTGGACCAGACCTCTGAGTTCATTGGAGTAGTGAATTAAAGGAGTGTCTATCAATGCTTGGAGTATTGATAATAGCTAGCAAGTGAGGCTTGAGCATAGTTAAGAAGCTCCATTTGAATCCCAATGGGCTTTCTCAAAGCCTGGTTTACCAGAGCTGTATTTCAAGAAATCAAATTAATGAAAACTAAGGCAATATATATTAAAAACCGGTACTGTGTGTAAGTTAATCTGGCCTTCTTGCTTGTTTCTCATAAATGGCATTCTATCTCCATTCTCTTTAAATTGGTTGTCCCTGATACTTGGAATGAACTCCCTCCTTAACTCTGCTTTTTAGAATCCCTAGTTTTCTTCAAAGCTCAGCTCAAAGGCCATCTCCTTCCTAAGGCTTTTCCTGCTCCCACTAGCGATTAATACTTTTCCAAACCAAATTGCTTGAGCCAGGTACTACGTTAAGTGCTGGGGGTTACCAATCTATAGCAAAGGATAATCCCTGCCTTCAGGGAGTTTACATACTAAAGTGGAAAGATAATCCATAAAGAGTAGCTGGAAGGGAGGATGAAGCTTTCGCTTGCTTAGGTTTTGGAAATGGTTTGGAAGTCAGTAGAGGCCTGGTTCCGAGTGAGATAAGACAAAACTCGACTTTCAGAGCTCAGGGTGGTTCCCCATGCAGATTCTAAGATTCCAGAGGAGGAGGATAAGGAAGATGAGAAAAGATAGCTGAGAGCATGCTTTTGCTCTTTGTACTTTTAATGCCTAGCACATAGTATATGCTTAATATATTACTTGTTTATTGATTGATTAAGGTATAACTAAAAAAAACCACAACTAAACAATCATTTCTACAGTTGTACATCTATAAAAAACAATTCACTGATTTTTAGAATCAATCCCATTGCCATTTATGTCTTTGGCTCCAAGGTAACTACAAGCCTTGCTTTGGTAAAGCCGACACGGACTTAATTTCTGAATCTGGAGTATGCTTCCTCTGCTGGCCTGATGCCCACCCTCCTCCAACCTCCAGCAGCCCACCACCTTGCCACATCGGAGATCATGGGATGTTAGAGATCAAGTACCAGCCCTCTCATTTTACAGGTGAAGAAACTAAGTTTCAGGCAGGCTCCGCTGTCCAAAGTCCGTAGTTGAGTCATTGGTGGTTGTATTTGTTTCTTCTGGCCATACTACTTGCAAAATAATATTTTTAAAACTCATATGTCTTGCCTTTATTTTGCGTGATTATACCTCCACTTAAGGGTGACCATTTTTAATTGTTTGCCAGCTTCTTCTCCATTATTCTTTTCCTTCTTCTTTCTTCCTAATAATTTCATGTTTTTATTAAAAATCAGAGATTTTACATAATCTATAACATACAATATCTGCTCCTTCTACCTTTGTATCAGAGGTCTAAATCTTGATTTCATCAGGATGGTCTAGGGGAAAATCCAGATGGTCCCCTATGCCTGGAATTCACTAACCCTTACCTCTGCCTCTGAGAATCCCTAGATATCTCTATCTCTATGCACGGCTCAAGTGCTGTCTCCTACACAAGGCCTTTCCTAATCCTACCTATTCCTATTGAAAATTACTTGATAGAATCATAGACTTAAAACTGGAAGCCACTGAGTCCCCTGGCCCCCATTTTATAAGACAAGAAATTGAGACACATAGCAATTAGTTGGCCTGCCTGTTACCACACAGCGATTAAATGTCTAAGGCAAGATTTGAACTCATCTTCTTGACTGAAACTCTTTCACTTTACCCATCTAACTAATTGACTTTGTATACACTTTGAATTTTATTTATGAAAGTACATTTTGCATGTCCACTTTTACCTCCATCCCCTAGAACAGGGGTTCTTAACCCTTTTCTGTGCGTGTTTCATGTACTCCTTTGGCAATCTGGTGAAGCCTGCCTAATACTACTGTGGCTGCTTATAATCATAATTGAAGAAAATGACAAATTTCCATTAGAGGTTATTGAAAATAAAGATGAAATTTTTTTTTCAGTCTAAGTTCATGGACCCCCTGAAATCTATCCGTGGACTCCTTGGGAGTCTATGGACCCCAGGTTAAGAATTCTTGCCCTAGAATGTAGTTTCTGAAGAATGTGGATTGTTTTAGTCTTTTCCAGTGTGTACCAGAGTGCTTTGAATATAGTCAGGACATAATAGACTATTAACTAAATTAAATTGAACCTCCTTTCCACACTCTGAGCTAATCAATATGCCCAACTGAACTGCCAGCTCCTAACTCCTGCTTTTTCACTCTCATTGAATAGGCATTTCTACCTAGGAGGTGCTTAAAGAATATTTATTGAATTAAATCCCCCAAATTCACTGGCCTTTTCCAGTGGTAGATAAACTGGGGCTTGAAGGGCACCTAAATTCCTTACACAAAGCTGCAGTTCTGCCAAGGTCTTTCCTTCTTTTAATAACACAAAGACAGACACAGGTACATACATGACCTGCAAAGTAACAGAATTCTATAATTTTCCTTTGGGAAATGTCATGGAGCAAAAAATGTGAAAGGAAAATCAGGGAAGTTTGAGGTGTTCTGTATTGACTGGAAGATGAAGGTATATCATGTTCTAGGTGGGTGGCATTGCACGCTGCCTTTTATATTAGCAGCACATAATAATTGCTTCAAATCCTCTTGTTAATTTCTCTACTATGTTCAGGGAAGACAACATTTTACATAACAGTCATTCAAAGATCTGACTTGTTTGAAACCATTCTTCCCTTTAGTTTTCATAAAATTTAGATCTTTTTCATGTGACTTCCTTTTCTTTCTCATAAAAAAATACTTTATCATTAAGTACAATTAGCCTTGCGGTTCTTCTAGTCCCAGTTCATACTAGGGCATTTAATGTGGTGTTGGAATCACTGTCATTGGCATGAAAGACTGACTACTGGGCTTGTCCTTTTGATAACAAAGAAACTCAGCAGTGTTATTGGGCCAGGAGCTTCCATGCCTATAGTCAGCACTGCTACCAACAAATTAAAAAGTATATATATGTTAAGTAAGGAAAGGATGGCCATGCCTTAATTATCACCATTTGGAGATGTTGTTTGACATAAGTGCATTTCCAGGGAACTGATGTTATCATATTCCTGTAAGCACCAAAGTTTCTATGTGTTGGAACTGTTCTTGAGTAAAACCTTTCTAAAATACACTCACCATTTATCTTAAATGGTAGATGCAGAACAGAATGGAACCTTTTCAGTGGTTTCTCAAAAGGATATAGACTCCCCTTCCTTAGGGTTCTTCAACTGAAGGCTGGCTGACCATTCACTGCATGGGAATTCTTGGTCTGGTATGTATGGGAAGATGGCTTTAGAGGTCTCTTTCAAAACTGAGATTTTATGATTCTTTGACTTATACTAATATTAAGCCTCAGCTCAACATAATGCTGTAATTCAGCAATACTTTTAGGTACTAATGAGGTGTGTAGGGCTGTTTGACCCTACACTAAATGGCCCCCAAATATTGTTATTATTGTTTTAGTTTTTGTATCTGCTTTTCTTTCCTTGCTTATGACAAGCTATCAGCTGTTACATCTCATTCTTGTTAGTGTGCCTGCCTCTAGAAGCTTCCAGCCCCCCTCACCCCAAATATGCACTTTTCATTCCATTTTGCTTCTTCTAACTTTCTAATCTGTAAGCCAAGAAAACAGATAGCCAAGCTTTTTTTTTTTTAAGTGTGTGAAGTGAGTATCCAAGTGTCTCTCCTATAAATAACTTACAATGAGTCCTGCATGGACTTTGTGATACCTATTTTGGCTGCCGAAAGAGACCATTAATTCTTATTTCTTGGCAGCACAGTATAATTAATAGAGAGCTGGCCTCAGAGCCAGAAAGACCTGGGTTCAAGTCCTGTTTCTTACACACACACACACAGTGCCTGTGTGACCATGGGCCAATCACTTACCCTCTCACTGCTCTAGGCTAAGGGTGTCGAACATGGCCTACAACAATCCCTAGTGAGGCAGGAACCAGATCAAAATGTAATTGGGAAACATTTAACAAAATAAATAAAAATATAATAGAATATAGATAATGTTAATACAGGCTTTTCTAAATTAATGTGCTATTCATAAAGGATCCCTACATTCAGTTTAGTGTTTAGTCCTTCTGTTTGAGTTCCACACCATAGCTCTAGGCAGCTGAGAATATAAGAGAATCTGCAGAGAGTGTTCATCTGCCTTGGTAAAGGAGGTCCCTTACTGGTAGCTCTCTATACCTAGGCTATCATCATTCCAGTCCCTATCCTTATCTACATGAATCATCTCCTGGTTTTCCCCAATTGTCCCCAGCCCCTCACTACCTTATATTTATTCTGGACATACTATTTTTTTCTCTTTATATTTATACATGTACGAGTCTTCCTCAACATTTTCCATCTTTGTATCCCTAGTAGCTGACACAAAGTATATGCTTAACAAATGTTTATTGATTGATTTCCTATTTGCATTCCAGTTACTTGAAGTCACTAGATAATTGACTGCCAGATAAATGAGTTTTTAACATATTTACATATTGCCCTAGTAACTGGGCAAACATATACCGGGGGTTGAAGAGCAAAGACACTGTCATGGAAACTATACTTTTAGACAGATTTTCTTTTCCCAAAGGAAATATTACTACTCTTATAGTTAGTGGGAAGAGCCTTCATGAAAGAGGTAGTAATTTCAGAGTTGATTGACTAATGGAAAGGAATGACCTCATGGTGTTGAGAGTGGAAGCAGTTCAGAGCCAGGGTGTGGCCTTAGAGAAGCACTGAGTGGTATTGAGTAAAGCAGAGAGGTGGTGTTGGAACTGAAATTATATATTACTGTCATTTATTTGCAAGGCCTGCTTGTAAATCTTTCCATTAAATTGCATTATTTTCATTCTCTGTCTCCTGACTGCTGCCTTAATCATATTTGTGTCTCAGTGCATGTCTTTTGATGTGTATTTGACAAGCAATGGAGCTCAGAGTTTGAGATAAGCTCAATAATGGTCTATATTTCCATGTTAGAAAACATATACTATAGTCTTCCACACTTTTCCAAGTTAGGGAGTTATAATTAGACCACAAGAATGTGAGAGATCAATATACTTTGGTAAGCCTCAAATAACTACAGCTTTGGTAAAATAATGAGAACAAATTTTCCTCATTTAACCCTCAGAGTTACTGCCAATGTTTTTGGCACTTTTTAAAAAGGGAAAGAAGGTTTTGAATTATTGGCATAGGATTGTTTTTAAGTGTTAAATTTCAAAGGATTGTTTTTAAGTGTTAAATTTCAAAAAAAAAAAAGAGAGACATGGGGCTACTTAAAACAAATCTTCCCTTAGGAGCCTCTGCCCTTAATCTACAGAAAAATGAGCACTTCCAAAAGCTGTGGATTTATTTCTTTTTCCTCTGTCATAGATTGACGACAGCCACTCAAGTCAAATCAATAAAAGTTTATTAAATACTTACCGCGTGCCAGACACCGTGCTAAGTATTGGGGATACAAACAAATACAAGTAGAAAGACAGACCCTGCCCTCATGAGACTTACACTCTAATGGGGGAAGACAATACATAAAAAGGAGTTGAAAAGAAGGTAAGGGAGGAAAGTACTCATGTTGGGGCACGGTGGCAAAGAAGCAGAGCTGAAAGAGAAAATGAAGAATGGCTGGCTTGGCCTTTCCACAAAATGGAGTTTGCAGAAGGAACTCACCAATAAGAGAAGGGGACCATAGGGGCAGAAGGAATTTCCAGGATGAAAAAGTCGCTGAGACATGGTGGTGAAATCCAGTCAGAGCTAGAAATCTGGACTGCAAGAAAGAAAATGGAGTCACTTGCCTTTAATACTCAGTGCTACCTGTAACAGTGGAGAGAGAAATCAATGGGCTGCAGTGGGGAGAACCCTGGAGTGGGATTCAGGAGTCCTAGGTTCTTTGATCTGCTTTGCTCCCCTATGCACCATGTGATCCAGCAGAGCTGATGTTCTTTGAGGACAGGGAGTCTTTATCCCTCAGCACCTAGCACAGTGCTTGTCATACAGGAGATTCTTTGTTAATGCTTGTTGACATAAGTGATTGATTTTAGAACAAAATATTTAAATTCTTTGGACCTCAATTCTTGCCCTCTGTAAAATAACGGTACTGACACTTCCAGGACTTCCCTCACCCTGCTGTTAGGAGAATCCAATGAGGTAAGGCTTGTCAAAGTCCTCTACAGCCATAAAATAACACATAAGTGGAATACAGCATTGTTAGCCACTCATGAACACAAACAACCGTGTACTAGCTGGTATGTGCACCAACCCTCAGTGAAAAGAAATTCATTAAGGAAATGTTTAGGGAGGGGAGGAGAAAGCCACTGGAGAATGAGGAAGTCTCTTTAAAGAGAAAGCCAGAGTGAAAAAAAAAATAGAAGGAAATAGCAATTGGAAAGGCTCGGGGTGGAAGAGGATGAGTCATCGTGAAGGGGCAGGGGTGACTGCTGGAAGTAGGACCAGCTAGGTGTAATGTAGGTGGGTAGTTATAACTATCACTGAATGGAAGATAATGAAGAGCAAAGCTGGTGCCAGTGACTGTCAGGAAAGGGCTGAACCCATTTATCCGTGAATTACAATCCTCTCCTTAAAAAGCATTTTTAAAGCACATACCCATCTTGGACTTTAGGATTATATCTTTAAATGGAAGACTCTTTACCATAAACACGGCGGCATACAAATTTACATCCTTTCTGCAAGGGGGTGTTACAGACAGAATACTCTTGAATAAACAGGATGAGTCTTCTGGCCCCATTCTCTTGAAAGGTTTTTTTTTTTTAATCAAGCCTTTCTAGAAAGGGGGAAAAATGCTATAAAAAAGTCACAAACAACCCAAGTGATCAGATTTCAATTTAGGATCAGCTCTACATCTACAAATTTCTGAATCATTAGAGGGGAAAAAAAAAAAAAGGACTGCAAAATGCACAGCTTCCACTGCACTTTAAATAGCTCTCTGGATTGAGGAACATTATAATTAAACTGAGCCAAGTGTCACTGCAGAGAAGCTTCTAAATTATGGGTCTGAGTGGGGGAAAGAAATGCTGATTTGATTGCTTGACAATCAAAAACAGAAGATGTTCAGAGATGCTGGAGCTCAGACTTGTTTTAATTGTATCAAATGGAGAAGGAGTGGGAGGAATAGGTGTATTTTTCTTGAATCTGGCAATCACATGTTTATCTCTTTTTCAAATAATTATTTTTTAAAAAATAAATGGAGGCATAAATTCTCCCTGCAGGCAGACTTACTTTGGTGCTTATCAAGAAAAAATGAAACTAGGAAGTAGCTAATCTTCCAATATTATAGTCCAGAGCTTAGTTACTAAGAATTCATTCATTCATTCATTCAAAAAACATTATTTATTGAGGTCTGATTGTGCCCAGAACACTCTGTGGGGGGTAAGGGGAGGAGAGGGAGTAAGGAGAGATAAAAGTTTAGACAAGATGAGATGCCCACCTTCATGTGTATTTTAGAAATTTGCATCTAGTTCGCCTAACTACTAATCAAAATATTTTTGTAAAAAAAATTTTTTTGCAAAGCAGAATGTCAGAACTATGTCTAACAGAAGTCAAGACTTTAATCGAGAAGGCAAGAAAAGAGCTGTCAAAGAGAGAGGGTAGCTCACTGAATGGAAGAGGCAAGAAGAATGGTTTTCATGAGAGTTATTTAAGCCTCATGCCCCACTGTATTTCCCCTGCCTGAAATTCCTCAAGCTCCTTGCTCTCTCTAATTACGGCTCTGGAATCAGAGGAATCAAATCCAACCTCTGATGCTTACTACTCATGGCTAAGTCATTTGATCAACTTGGGCCTCAGTTTCCTCATGTGTAAAATGAGGGAGTTGGACTTAGGTGGCCTTTGAGGCCCCTTCCAACAAATACTCAAAATCAGCAGCTCCCCTCAAAAGATGTCCCTTAACAAAATTGAGAAGGTAGATTTTTCATCCCAAGTGTTCAGAATCAGCCACGTATAAAGGAAAGAATTACTGAAAACCTAGATCCAAATCCTGTTTCAGCCACTAATTAGCTGTATCACCTTGGGAAAGTAGTTTCATCCCTATGGGCCTCAGTTTCTTTATTTGAAAATTGTGGGAGATGGCCTTGATGATTCCAGATTTAATAGTTTGTTATTTATGACCATCATTATCATTATCACCCTGGCATCTTGGGTGTCATTCTAGGTGCTATGCAAAGAGCTGGCATAAAGCACATAATTGTAAACACTACCCGGGAAAGAAAAGGCCTCAGTTTCTTTCTTCTTAGGTGAAAAGATTGATAATAAACATACATTGTACTAGACTCAAGGCCAATGCAATGACTGCAGTGACTCTGATGCAAATTCTTTGACTGCTCTGAGACTCAGTAACCTCCTCTGTAAAAAGAAGTAGCTTTACTGGATTATTGAAGGTCATTTCTGGTTTGGACATTTCTATAGTGTTGTTTTGTTTTTTTCTCCATCATTAAATGTAAAAGTGCCTCCAGCGTAAGAACTGTCTATTTCTCCCTCCCAGGGAGTGGTCTTCATGCCCTATAATTGCTGTTGATTGACAAGAAGCTCTCTCTCTCCCTCCCTCCCTCCCTCCCTCTCTCTCTCTCTCTCTCTCTCTCTCTCTCTTCACTCTGTCATCTGAGACTTCAAACTAAGCATATCATTGTTATCATTCCGTATTTGATCATTTTACTTAGAACTAGATGGAAACTTGGAGATCATCTATTTCAAACCTCTCATTTTACAGATGAGAAGGGCAGCTAGGTGGTATAGTGGTTAGAGGTTAGGCCTGGAGTCAAGAATACCTAAATTCAAATATGGCCTCAGACACTTACTAGCTGTGTGACTTTGGGGCAAGTCACTTAACCTCTCTTTACCTCAGTTTCCTCATCTATAAAATGAGGATAAGAATAGTGCCTAGCTCACAGAATTGTTGTGAGGATCAAATGAGATCATAATTATAAAGTTCTTAGCACAGTACCTGGTACATATTAAATGCTATATAAATGTCAGCTATTATTATTAAAACGGAGGTCTCGAGTGGAGAAATGATTTTTCTAAGATCACACAGATAGGAAGCAGTCAAGTCATGTGTGATAACAAATCAATTTTAACATAGAAAATGATCAATATTTGATTTTAAAGTATAAATTCAGTATTAAGTATATTAATTATAATTATATCTATAAATATAATTATAATAAATTGAGTATAAATTCAGAAAGAGCTAACATGTCAGAACTTAACCAAAAAAACACAGAAAGGGAAGTGAGGTGGTACAGGAGATAAAGAGTCAGGATAGACTTGAGTTCAAATCCTGACTCAGATACTTGCTAGCTGTGTGACTCTGAGTAAGTCACTTAATCTGTATGTCTCAGTTTCTTTATCTGTAAAATGAGATTAATAATAGCAACTACTTCCCAAGGATGCTATGAAGATAAGGTGAGATAATATTTGTAAAGTTTTTTTTGCAAACTTTAATGCACTATATAAATGCTAGGCATTATTGTTATTATTGAAAAGCTTTGCACGGCCAGCATAAGCAACCTCAATTTGAGGATCTCAAAGCACTTATAAGATTGGTATGCTAATGTTATTATGAAAATGAATCAAATGGGAAGCTGGCTAGGGAAAGAGTAAAGTTGAATATCAGGCTTTAGAAAAATTGGACCCTTAGCTCAAAGTTGCTGTCACTTACTGTATTTTCTCTATCACACACAGGGACTATTTGGAAAGTCGGGGGAAGCCACTAAGATAAAAAACATTTTTTTCCTTCCATCTGGCCCTGGCTTTTGGATCATTTCAAACCTCTCCTTGTTCTCCAAACAAGATAAAACAAGTTTATAGGTTAGCTAAGATTCATTGTTGTTATTCTGACTTTCCTTTCTTAGTCTTTTCTTGCAACAATTTTTTTTTTCCGGGCTATGTTCCAGAGCCTAAGTTTTATTATTTCAAATATTTACTCCTTCCCTTATTTAAAGGAGGTTTACAGCTAATTCCCAAGATGTACAAACTAATTCCAAAGTTATATGAACTATAATCTACGAAAGAAAGGTCTACATATCCACCAGGCATACCTGACTCTACTTGAAAAGAGAGAGTTATTTCATATTAATACATATTTTGCCCTACTCGATTTCCTGCACATCATACATTGTTAAAAGACCTTAAAATATATTCTCCAAGAGCATAAACAACTCCCTTAGAAGTAAGTTAGACATTTGGGAAAGCTGTATTAAGCGAGGAACAATGAACCATTTCCCTGAAAGTAAATACCTTTTGTACTTTTCCAGTAGTAGAGAGGGAGAGAACAAGAATTCAGTAGTAACATGATGTTCTTAGAAACTCTGTCCAATGGTCTGGCACTAATTGGACCATAAGCCCCTTTAGGACAAGGACCTCGTGTAGACAGCTAGGTGGCATGGCGGATAGAGTGTTGGACTCAAAGTCAGGAAGCCTGAGTTGTGATCCTGCCTCAGACACTTACTCTTTGTGTGATCCTGGGCAAATCACTTACCCTCTCTCAGCCTCAGTTTCCTCATCTGTAAAATGGGGCTAATAATAGCACCTACCTCATAGTGTTGTTGTGAGGATCAAATGAGATAAGATTTGTAATTGCAAACTTTAAAACGCTATATAAATGTTAATTACTGTTATTATTGTTAGCTATTATTATTAGCCATTAATATTATTAATAGCTACTAATGGCTCTTTGTCTATCCCACAGGTCCTTGCTTGCAGTAGGCCTTCAGTAAATTCATGTTGATTCATGGATTGATGGGTATCCTGATAAATTGCTCAGGCCGCTTTGTGGGTTAGGCCAATATTAGAAAATTCATTAACTTTTCAAAATCCGAAGTATCTCTTAGGGAATCATTAACCATAGTGCCCTCCTACAAATCCAGAGCTTACCAATAGTGTAGCATGTAACTTTTCTTTTCTTTCTGCTCTTCCCACTTAATAGTATTTTTTTCCAATTACCTGTAAAGATAGCTTTCAATATCCACTTTTATAAGATACTGAGTTCCAAATTTTTTTCTCCCTCTCTTCCTCCCTCCCTCCCCAAGAGAACGTGCAATCTGATATAGGCTTTTCAAGGGAAAAGGTACTGATATCTTGTTCAGGTTTGGGGGAACCACTTCTTTACTTCTGTCCGTTTTTCTGTCCTCAAAGAATAAATGGACTAGATTCTCTGTAAGCTGCTTCGCAGCTAAATTGTCTATGATTCTCTGAATCTTGCAGCAGCAAGAACCAGAGGGGGGGGAGCAGTGAGAAGCAGCACAGATGTACTATGATGCCCACTGAGAAGGAGGCCCATCGAAGAGTGCAGCATGACAGACTGGTAGAAAATCACAATTTAAGGTGCCAGGATTTAGAGTGTAGAGGTCATTTTTGGCCCATCTCATTAATTTTGTATTTTACAGACATCTCTCAGAGCCTGGGAGGTTTGGGACCAGTTATACCTGTATATGAAACATGGGAATTTGGAATAAAGAAATTTAGGGGCAGGGAGCCAGTCTCACATCAGCCTCATCTCCCTTTTTTTAGTTTTTGCCTTTTCCCATCTGCTTATATATCTTTTTTTTAGCTTTTTTTTTTTTTGGTGAGGCTATTGGGGATTGGGGTTAAGTGACTTGATCAGGGTCACACAGCTAGTAAGTATTAAGTGTCTGAGGCTGGATTTGAACTCAGGTCCTCCTGATTCCAAGGCCAGAGCTCTATTCACTGTGACACCTAGCTGCCCCTCCATCTGCTTATTTGCATGAGAGGCCCAGTTGATCTTGGGGACCTAAGATCACAATGCCTTCTATCTACATAGACCTTTACTGTTGTTTTTTTTTTTTAAATACAAATTCAGAGAGAGCTAACATGTCAGAACTTAGCCACAAAACACAGAAAGGGAAGTGAGGTGGTACAGTGGATAGAGAGTTCAACCAGAAGTCAGGATAGATGAGTTCAAATCCTGCCCTAGACACTTGCTAACTGTGTGACCCTGATCAAGTCACTTAATCTGTCTGTCTCAAATTGTTTGAGAGGTAATGCATGTTGGTAATCAGTAACTAACTGGAGTTAAAAGGTACTTTATAACCCTAAGTCAGTTAATAATAATGATAACAACAGCAACAGCAGCAGCAATAACGATAATAATAGTTTGCAACAAGGAGGTTAGGAGGGGGGGGAGGGCAGAATAGAAACTAAATATCTATGGGCTCTAATTAAGTGGCTGTCTGGTCTGTTCCAAGGAGCTCAGACCCAGGGACCAAGACTTTGGTGGGTGACCAGCCTTTATCTATCCTTATATAATAAGATGCTTTTTCCCTAGTCCAACGCCTAGGTATGGGAGGGCTCTGCTTTTCTAAAATAGCTGACACATAGCCTCTAGGCTCTAATCTAAAAGAGAGATGACAGAGCCCACTCCTCCACTTACGTGGAAGAGGTAGCATCTCAGCTGAGGAATTCAGCTGAAGCCTAGGAGGTGACAGCAGCATGAAGAACCCAGGAGAGAGAGAAGAGGCAAGGAACAGTGGTGGACTATGATGCCCAGTGGGAAGCAGTCCCAGAAGAATCTTGCAATTCTGTAGATTTGTAATCCTATGACTTCAAAGGCATGAGCTGGCCCAGTCATATGTGTTCTCTATGTATATGCCATGCCATGCATGCTTACTATGTGTATATACTATCTTCACTGATGGTGTATGGATTTGTGGGAAGGTTTCCTCCAGGTTTTCAGGGAGAATATTCTATTGTGACTTCTCTTACTTTGCTGTTTAATTCAATGCCTTTGTTTTGAACTGATTGTATCTTCTCACTGATTAGTATACATAAGTAAATGATGGGCTTTTGAGCAATACTTTCGAGTTGCTGCAGAGCCACAGAGTACTTTGGACCTAGGATAGCCAGGATTGCCAGAAAGCTCCTGGATGTGGGGGGTGCCACAGATGCTATGTGCAGATAAAGAAACAAGCCCTGAGAAGTGATGGGAATAGCATCTTGAACACTGAGGAGCAACCAACTTGAAGCAAGCGACCTCTGTAAGTACTTACCAGACTCTAACATTTTGATGTTACGGTCTGCCCAAACACAGCAGGAAAACTATAGGCCAGGTATCCAAGCTATAAATACTGTCTAAAGCAACAAAGACAATTAGTTGGGAGCAGCAGAAAGGCTTAGGTAGGAAGAGTCTGAAGACAGAAAATTTTTAATTGATCACTAATCCAATTCAATAAACATTTATTCAGTTTCTACTACATGTAAGTATTGTCCTAGGTACTACAGAAACAGACCAAAACAAAACAATCTAGGCCCTCTAGGAACTTATATTTTATTGGAGTTCATTGGACGTATATGCAGATAAGTCATTACAAGGTGATTTGAAGAGGAAGGGAGCACTTATGATGGTGGAGCACTAGGTGGGAGGGAATCCAGACGGGCTTCATGAAGGAGGTAACACCTGTGCTGATCCTTAAAGAAAGAAAATGATCTGAGATGTGGGACTAGAGTTTAAGAGTAAACTAGATCTGATTATATTGAATTTAGAGTCATTTGCCTGGAGAACATGGAATCAAGGGCACAAACGGAAGGGTTAGCCTTGATAGAGTGAACAACCACCTATTTCTCAGAGACAGGAGCAAAGATTTAAAAGATCATGGAAGCTGAAGAGATTGATGAGCTGAGAGGCCAGGACGCTTGAGGGTGCATCCTGAAGTCCCTAAGGATGAGGACAAGGATGAGAGTGTAGCACAAGATTGAGTAAGATGTTGAACTCCTTGGGGAGGGCAGGAGAGTGACCTGGGGACCATTAGATTACAGCGACAAAGATCTGAATGGAGTGATAGAGGTGAATGGAGTCTACTGCAAAGAAGGAAAGGTTATAGTGTTATGACAACAGAGGTGGGGTCTGGATGTGGCAGTGGAGAGCAAGGAATAGGCCAACTTGTCCTCCTGGTACAGCCTGCTGGGGAAATGAGAGAAAGAGTGAATATCATTGGAGAGGGTGGCCAGGGATACAGTATCTTCTAGAGAGATCCAGGTTGCCATGAGCATCAGGAGATAGGAAAATGATGAGATAAAGAGATCCAGGATAAAGGGAATTTTGTTCATAAAGGAAGGGTCCCAGAGAATGAAACGGCAATGGAGGACAGAAGAGGATATGGACAACTGAAGAATTAGGACTGAGACCACTAGAGATAAAAGTGCAGAAAGAGAGATCATTCAATCAAACAGCATGCATTTATGAAATGCTTGCTATGTACTAGATACTGGGAATACAATGACCAAAAAATAAAAGAAAAAAGAAGAAATAATCTCTGTTCTCAAGAAGCTTGTATTCTATTAGAGGAGACAACATATATGTATAAGTATACACAGATGAATACAGAATAAATGTAAAGTAATTAGGAAGTGAGGACACCAGCAATTGAGCAATCTGGAAGGGCTTTGTGTGGAAGAGGGTGTTTGAGCACCATCTTGAAGGAGGATTCTATAAAGAGGAAGTGGACAGGAAGTACATTCTATGCATGAGCATAGGAAGAGTTTATAGTTTATATAAGAAGCAAGAGGAAGCTGCTAGAGTTTACTGAGTAGAAGAGTAATATAGTCAGACTGCACTTGGAGAAAATCACTTTGACAGCCAAGCGGAGGATGAATTGGCATGGAAAGAGAATTGAGGCAGGGAGATCAGTTAGGAGGCCACTGCAATGATCTAAGAAAAAGTGATGAGCACTTGAATGAAAGCTTTGTAAGGAAAGAAAAAGAGTAGGATGTGAGACTATTGTGGAGCAAAAAAAGGAAAGTGATAACAGTGAAGTGGTATCATGAATAGTGCCCTAGACTTGGAGTCAGGAAGTCCTGAATTAAAATCCAACTTCAGACACTAACTGTGTGACTCTGGGCAAGTCACTTAAGCTCTGTCTGCCTCAATTTCCTCAACTATAAAATAGGGATAATAATTGCTCCTGCCTCCTAGGATTATTGTAAGGATAAAATGAGATAATAATTATAAAGCACTTTGCAAACCTTAAAATACTAAACAAATGCTAGCTATTATTGTATTTAATTAATTTAATTGTTATTAATTAACAGGGAAAACTATTTTTTACCTCAGCAGCAGGTGATTATGAATTGTAGTGATAAGGAAGATGGGAGGTAAGAATTTGTGAACCATAGGATGGAGAAAGAACTGATTGACTAGGAAACCTTATCTTTCAGGATCCTGTGAGGATTGAACTTGACACTGATGCTTGTCATTTCAAATGCTGGTCAGCAAAGGATATGTACTGTACAGGGAGTGCTGCCATTTCAACATAGGCACTTTCCAAGTTGCTGTCTTGGGTTCCCTTCTTTTTTCACTTTCTCCTTTGATAAGCTCCTACTATGTTCATGGCTTCAACGAGTCAACTGAAGACAGCATGTCAGAGAATGTCCATATTTATGGTGCCAAAGGAAGAGGAAGAGCCAAATTTAGTTCCAGTCCTAAATTTACAACTTGATATTTCCAGTTGGATGTTCAGCAGTCACCTTAAAAATCAACATGTAAAACATTATCAATATTTTCTCTCAAGCCAAAAAGCTCCTCCTGACTTCCCTCTTTCTATTAACACTACCACTATTTTCCCATGCATGTTTTGTGGTAAGAACATTGGCTCAGGAGTCAGAGGGCTTTGGTTTGGAAGTCTATCTCTATTTCTTCCTACCTGTGTGGCCTTGGGCACATCTCTTCATCTCCTTGGGCCATAGCTTCTTCATCTGTAAAATGAGGGAGCTGGACTTTGATGGCCTTGAGGGCCCTTCCAACTCTAGAGCTATGACCTTTGACTCTTCTCTTTCCCTTAGTCACCCAATCCAGTCAATTGTGATTTTTTTTTTGCCTCTATAATTCTTTTCAAGTAAATCTGCAATATTGAAGAAGTGATAGATGGTCTCTAAGGTTTTTCCACATTCTAAAATTGTATGAATCTTTTATTTCTATGTGTATGTAATAATTTCCCTACTAGATTGTAAGTTCTTTGAAGTTATAGTTTTGTTTTATTCATCTTTGTATTCTGTACTAGAATACACTCCATACATTACAGATGCTTGACTAATATCTGATGAATGAATGAATGAAGCTTGGTGCTGATGCAGCTTTGAGAAAAGAAATTAAACTTTTTTTTTCCCTGAGACTCAATGAATTTTTTTTCTGCTACAATCTGCAGCCACCCAGGTTTCTCAGATGACATTTGCTCAGAGAGAGAAAAACTTAATTAGTCTCTTAATTATGCAGGAAAAGATCAGTGGAAGCAAACAAGACTAAAATTGAGTAAAATAGTCTTATTATGTAGAAAGAATAAAGAAAAATAGAGATTAAAAACAATCGCATAAGTAAGTTTCTCAGAAATAATTGCTACAAAATCCCTACCAATTTAAATTAGCATCCAACCAGTGCAGACCAACAATTACCCCTATCTCAGTTTAACGTGCAAAGGCAAACACTTAAAAACACATGTGAAAATCTAATTGGGTCCAAATAAATGAACAATGTTCACTGTTCCATTGGTCTTTTTCTTGTGAAAATTAGCTAAAAGGAAGAAGAATATTTAGTATATCTCTGGGCCTCAATTTCCTCAGCTGTAAAATTAGGAGGTTGGACTCAATGACCTCCATAATACCTTCTAGCTACAATTCTGCAGTTTACTAAATATCTGGCTAATTTGTCTTCTGTGCAATATAGGATCTCTTTAGGCCAGAAATAGTCAGAAAGCTTATTCCTGAACCAGTGATTAGTGACCACTTTTGAATGCTGCTGGGGAAAAATTAACGCCATTCACAAATAGGGTAGGAAAGAAGAAAGTAACTAGCCAGAGTCAAGGGAAGGACAAACGAGTGAGAGAGACAAAATCAGGATTAAATATCTCCCTAGGCAGGGCCATTTGTTCATAAAAACGGCATAAGAGAACTGCCCGTAACTCTGGGAGGGAAGGAAATAAGGGCTTTGGGTTCCCACACCTGCTTTAAAAGAAGAACACAAGTATTCACTCAGACATGTTCCCACCAACCTGAGGGAGGAAGTGGTAATGAGAACAGCCAGTAGCTGCTAAGGGAACATCTGTTCTGTGGATAGAAAGCTACAGTGGATTACATTACCTTCGCAGAAGTTTACTTACGGCAACACACACACACTTACACACACACACACACACACACACACACCACACACACACACACACCACACACACACACACACCCCTCCCTCACCCACATGGATACCACACATGAGCATATACATACACACAAACAGAAACACCCATCCGAGTTCCCCACATAAGCATGCACAGATACATATCTCCCAGGGACAAAGAGATATACACAGAGAGATCTGCATTGACACAGATAAAAAGCTCCACGTAGATTCACACACGCCAACACACCTTCACATAACGCCCACATACATTTACATCACACCCTGAAAAACCCATATTGCTTTCCACAGACAGATAGGCACATCCCCTGAAATATGCCCTCACCCAAACACAAACACCCACCTGTAGAGATACAAAGATGTACAGAGACCCAACTACCCACGTACACATCCATACTGACACAGCAGAGTTAGCCCTCAGAAAAATTGTGAAGCAGGTAGAGGTGGGGGCAGTCCCTGTTTTCAGCTCCCTTCATTCTTTCTGTACCTGTTCCCATTTTTCATTCCCCACCCTGGCTCCCATCCTAAACCAAGTTACTCTAGACTTTCCCCAGTGATATGCTAATTGTCTTTACTATTCTCATTTTATGCCTTGAATCTTCTCACATTCCCCATTGAAATACACCCATCCTATATTTTATTCTCCAAGGGCCAACCCTCTATAGCTTCCAAGCATTAAGGATGAGAGCTTCAGGCAAGTCAGATTGCTACTGTTCGAGATGTGGTTGGTAAACAGCTGTTTTCAACCATATATCACCCCTGGGACTATAAACTATAAAGGAGCAGAAAGAGTGAATCTATGACCATAGGATATTGTGAGCCAGCGTTGGAGTGGTTTTAGCACTTGAGTAGTTAGGAAGGATGGTTTCTCCTGGGTGTGGCCCCTTAGGGTGATCTCCATGTAATTGGGCTTGACTGAGTGGGATGGTGAGCTAGTGTCTATGAAGAGGAGAAGGAGAGAGTGGTGAGAACAAAAGAAATGTATGAGTGTAGGCTGATAGCACCTCTGCCTGCAGACCCTTGGAGCGACTTCTGTGTTTGGAGTGTGAGATATGAGTCAGAGCAGGCCATGAGTCAGTGCTGAGTGGGATTGGGGCTGACTTTGGGTGTGGATCTCTGAAAGACATTTCAACCGCTTTGGGTGCAAATCCCTTAAGGGGTTTAGAACATGGAGAGCGTGAGTGCCAGAGCTGGTGGCGGATATCCTTTTGAGACTTGAAACCCAAAGTGTTTATGGGTCAGATCCCAGTGCTAATATCCATGGAATAATTTCAGCCTTTTCATAGACTATGATGAAAGCCCTGGAAAGATATGATACTTGAAATGGCAAGCTCTAAAGTCAGTAGCATGCAGAGGGAATAGGGAAATACTAATGAACCCATAAAGTGTTGGAGATTAGAGTGTGTAAGGGGCAGTGCTGAGGGGAAGGGGAGAGTCCAAAACGCTAAGTATTGACCCGCCAACAGGAGACAAATATGTAAATGAAATTTTACTAATGTACTCACTGGAAAGTATTGGAAAATCATTCCCTCTAGGTTATATATGTGCCCTTCTTCTTTTGTCCTATAGAAGGGTGAAGAATGAGAGAAAAAGAAGCTATTGGGCATACCTAATGGGAAGCAATCTAGCAACGTGTGCTATCTCTGGTCCAAGACATACGATGTTATCTTCTAGGTTTTCAGTTGTGTCTGACTCTTTGTGACCCCATTTGGGGTTTTCCTTGGCAAAGATACTAGAGTAGTTTGCCGTTTTCTTATCTAGCTCATTTTACAGACGACGAAACAGAGGCAAATGGTGGTAAGTGGCTTGCTCAGGGCCACACAGCTAAGTAAATGTCTAAGGCCAGATTTGAACTTAGGAAGATGAGTCTTCCTGACTCTAGGTCTGTCACTCTATTCACTGTGCCACCTAGTCGCTCATACTTCTAGGTTAGAAGTATTTAATTATCACTGTAGGGGAGATCATCTTTCCGAGAAGGCCCAGAGAGCTCCGCTGCTTTATTCAATACTACACAGCTAGTGGCAGTATTGCTATTATTATTGTTATTAATTAACATAGCAATAATGACCAGCATCTATATAGTGCTTTAAGGTTACAAAGCAATTTACAAATATTTGCTCATTTTATCCTCACCACAACCCTGGGAGGTAAGTGCTATTATTATTCCCATTTTGTAGATGAGGAAGTTGAATCAGACTGAGGTTAAAAGACTTGCTTAGAGTCACACAGCTGGTGTCTAAAATCATAATTAATGAAAATAAACTATTCCATAGTTCCTAGCATTTTCCTCATCTGTCACTTTAACAGTATTGCTTTGGGGAAAAAATCCTACACAAATGTAAAATATTAATATATTCTTGTGATTCAATCAACTAACTAGATTGAAGAAAATGGACTCTTGCCATTTTATTTTGCTTTGTCTTCTCCCTGATAACTTGCCAAAGGCTTGACTAATCATGATGGAAGCTGGTGCACTACTAAAAGGCATCAAGATGTATTTTAAATTTGATTTGTGGTTCTGTTCATTATCTAGAAAGAAAAAGTTCTAAAAATGGATCTAACTTTGCTAGTTTTTGACAGATGTCAATGAATTTTAGTGTATGGGTCAAAGCTATAGAGATATGTGATTGTTCTGAGTGAGGATTATAGTTCACAGAGCTCTATAACCACTGCTATTAGTAGTAGCAAATGTAATATTGCACATTTTCCTCCCGTTCACCATTATAAAGCTTTATTACTAAATACTTGATATTTGTGACATTGTTATTCCTTAGTGGGGGAAGAAAACCTTTCATCTTCTGACTTAAGTTAAATTTTGGTAGAGGAAAAAATATTATCCTGGTTTTAAAAGTAATTTAACTGTCACAAGGATGAACTTCAATGCATCCATCTTCTCAGCAGGGCAGATTGTTACTTTTTTCCTTAGGTTCCTAGCCTCTTGAGATTCTTGTCTATGATCTCCCACAGAGCCTTCACAGTGGATCAACCTAACATGCTGGAGGGCTTCCCCTAGGTCTTTTTATATTTTGTAGCTGCCAATGGAACACTCAGTCTATCTGTCATCCCTTACTTTCATTACATAACTGACTCACCTCCTTTTCTAATAGACAGATAGATAATAAGTAGACCAACAAATATATAGATGATAGATAAATATGTGATAGATGGATGGTAGATATATAGATAAATAAATAGACAGATAGATGATAGAGTGAATGAGTAAGCATTTATTACACTCATACTATGTTCCAGGCACTGTAAGTGCTAGGATTACCAAGAAAGATAGTCTCTCCCTTTATGAGCTTAGATCCTCATGATGGAAAGATATCACATAAAGGGGAGCTAGAAAGAAGAGTGAGGTATGCAAATGGTGGCATGTTTTAAAGTTGGTGGCTCGTAACTGAGGCAGATGCTTGGCTCTAGATAAGGTGAATGCTTATGAATTGGGTCCAGAAGGTATCTCTCAGAAGATATTCCTTGTGTTATTTTTGCACATAGACCATCAGAGTAAATATCCTAAGGCTTCATGTACTCACTGTGCACCTCTCCATTAACATTTGAGTGCCCACATCTTTGATTCTTTGGAAATTGTGGTGCCCTAAGATATGTAATCATATGGTATCACAAAGAAAGCATTTATCTGCAAAAATGAGTCTTTGAGAATTGGGGAGCAGCTTGGGATCATTAAAAGCACTGCATGGTTTCTTGAATACAATCTAACCTGCTCTTTTCTTCCTATTCAATCCTGAGCTTAATATGCAATGTCTGTTCCAGATATATGTATGCATGTGTGCATATATGTGCATATACACAACTATATGTATAGTGAGGTACTAAATTAGTAGACTGGCCTTTCAAATACATATAGACAATTGAATTTTTCATCAATTTAGTTTTTCCTATATGAATTGTTTTGGATAATCATGGATCTCATTAGGGAGGATTTGTAACCTTCAGAGCCTTGATAAAATCAGCATAATATCATATACAAATAGCATCAGGGAGACCTAACCATTGATAAGGAACTTTTTCATTTGAAGTTTATGCAAGACATCCTCCAGGATGTTTAACACCTTTGGTGAACACGTTTCCCTATTTTATGTCACCGTTGACATTAGTAATCAAGGGTACTTAGACCCTCTGTGGCTACCCTTGACAAAGAATCATATATGACTTTAACGTATGCATGAGAGACTCCTTGTGTGAGAAATACCTTTTAAGGTATGTTTTGCTTAACTGAGTAGAATGTTCTTTTGTAAAAATGAACAATAAATATAGTAGAATTTCATTTTCTCTGTACCTTTCACAGAATTGTTTTACCATAAAAACGTGGTCTACTATAGAAAATGACAAAACCTACCTTTTCTCGTCTCATATTTTCATCAAGGATAACATTGATGCCTATGTAGATCATGATCATAAGGATTTTATAAAGATAAGAAAATAGGAATACGGGTCAGAAGTTCTTGTTTGCTCCTCAATGTTCTTTTTTGGATAATAATGTCATCCATAATTTTGGTATCTGTTATTCCCTGAGATATCTACTAAAATGATTCCTCAGAACTTTCAAGAATTGTTTATGCTCCAGCATGGATTTTCACAATGTGTAGTTGGTCTGATCTAGCAACTCCCTCTAAAATTCATATTCTTGGGTGCCATTTCTACTTTCTCATAAAGCACATCAGGGACTGAGGTGCTGAGATCCAAATATGGTAACTCCATTGTCATTGATAATTGAAATAGACTGAAAAACATGATGATAAAATTATTATCTGATTATATTATCTTATAGCCAGCTTCATCACTAGATGTATTTTAGGATGATAAAATTTAGTTGTAGCTTTTACTAAGCCTTCTGTAGACTTGTTTTCATCTGTACTACTTTTTGTCAAATAATGTGACTGGTCAAGTAGCAAAAGTGAAGAAAAATTGATGTCCACACAACCCACATAGCATCTGCACAATGTTAAGAAAAAGCTCCACAGCATGTTAGGTGGAGCACTTGTAGCATTCTTATTGGCAGACATGGATTAGAATTATACTGGATGAGTTGAATTATATGTGTATACCACTGGAGGGGGATACCTGAATTGATGAGAAAATAGATCAGTTGGTTATATTGAACCTGGAGAAAAGAAGACTGGGGGAATAGGGGAGTTGGGGCATGGAACTGATAGCTGTTTTCAGTTACTGAAGGATTCTCATATTGGGGAGGGATTAGATTGCTTGTCTCCAGAGGGTCGAATTTGGAGCAATGTGTGGGAATTTCAGAGAGACACATTTAGAGTTTCACATGAGGAAACACTTGCTAAAAGCTGTCCAAAAGTAAAATGAACTACCTTGAAAGGCTGTAGGTTACCCCTTCTTGGAAGTTTTGAAGCAGAGGCTGGAAATCACTTGTCAGGTATATTATGTTAGGAATTCCTTTTATGTTAGACTAAATAGCCAGTGGGGTCCCTTCCAAATCTTAAATTTTATGACTGTAATTCTTTGATTCATTGGAGTAATGGAATATTGACATATGAGACCATATTGCACACAATCTGCCCCATCCTTCATTGTATTTTACAAACAAATTTGTTCTAAACCAGAGTTTCCCTTACTTGCTATCTCCATCCATGCAAGGAGATCAAGCATTTGTTAACCAAGCTCTCTGAACTCTTGATCTAATCATATTTTATATCAGCTAAACTTTTGCAGGATCTGGTAATAGTCCAAGTCATTATCTTTACCTTTTTCATTTCCAATTTTTATGATATCAATGGCTTGTTTGAACAGGTCAGGTTAAAGCTATTGCAATTGTGCAAAGTATCTTCTTATCATTATTCTTTTTTCTAATTGTATGTTGATTTTTTAAGTACTATGGTCTAACTAGTTAACTGACAGACTGAAATTCTGACATGACTCCAAAATTAGTCTCTAATACCTTTGTAAACATAGCCAATTTTTTATGATGCTATTGTAAGCTTGTTATGTTTGGCATCTCCCAACTCTTCTTTATAATATTCATTGTGTACACATACATAGATGTATATATGTATATGTTTTTTACATATGTATGTATATACATGTGTGCATATATGTCTATATTAGAAGCTTTTGAATAAACTACAAAACTTTGGTTTCTTTCATTGCTTAGACTGAACTATATACTATATTTTTCAGCATCTTTTTTCTGTCCTCCCCATGAATATCAAAGAATATGTGAACTTAATTTAGAGGGTCATCATATCCAGTGTCTTCCCATTTATTTTTGTGACAAAAGTGTTCTGATATATTGGTGAGAGGCTTTTGTCTACTCTAAAAGCCTTTTGCCTCTTATTTCTTATTCCCAAACCATATTTTCCAACATATTTTAACCATTCTTCTTTGAAATCAATGAGTATTTTTTTCTTTTTAAAAAATAAATGCTTATTGCTATCTTGGGGCAGCTAGGTAGTATAGTGCTTAGAGTGCTGGGTTCTGGAAGACCCACATTCAAATCCCTCCTTAGACACTAGCAATGTGACCTTACTGGGAAAGTCACTTCACCTCTGCTTGCCTCAGTTTCCTCATCTGTAAAATGAAGATAAGAATTACATCTACCTCCCAGGGTTATTTTGAGGATCAAATGAAATAATAATTATAAAGTGCTTAGCACAGTGCCTGGCACTTCATAAATGCTATATAAATATTAGCTACTGTTGTTATTATTGCTGTTGTTGTTGTTATCTTTAGTTTTTATATTGGACACATTTCTCATTGTCTCCCCTCACCTCACCACCACCACCAGACACTATTATAATAAAGAATAAACTAGAAACAAAAAGCAATACTTTTTAAAAAACTATTCCCCAATCAATGGACCTATACTTTGTTTCCAGTTCTTTGCTACTACAAAAAGAAAATGGCTGTTATAGAAATTTTGCCATAAATGCCAAATTTTCTTTTTATCCTTGATTTCTTTGAGGCATATGCCTAGGAGTGAGATCTTTGGTCAAAAGTTGCTTTCTTAGCATAATTCCAAGTTGCTTTCCAATAATGGGACCAATTCTTCGTTCCAGCAACAATGTATTAACGTGCCTGTCTTTCTATAATTCCTCCAATGTTGACTATTCACATCTTTTGTCATCTTCATTCATTTGTTGGGTGTTAATTTAAACCTCATCTTTGTACCGATTTGCATTTTCTTATTATTAATGATTTGTAACATTCTTTCACATGGACATTAATAGCTTGCAACTAACTGTTCTTTTGAGGACTGTTTTTTTCCTACCCTTTGGCCACTTATTTATTGTGGGGAATACCTTTTTATTTGTCCCATTTCTATTTGTTTTCTATTCATCTTGGAGATCAGACCAATAGATTAGAAAGATAGGTAGATGATGGATAGATGGATGGATATTTAGATAGATAGATAGATATAGATATATTGGAGTACATGTTAATTTAATTTTGAGGGTCTTATTGAGTTCCTCACAGAATTTCTCTATCTCTTCATCCTTTGCAATGAGTGCTGGTATATAGATTTCAATTATCTTCATGGTAGTCTTTTTGCAAATGCTTATCATGAGCATTTCAATATGAAATAACCAAATGTTCAAGACATTTTTGGTAGTCTTTATTCTCATGAAAAAAAAATTCTGCTAACTCTTTTGTTTGCCTTTCCAAGGAAAATTTTGGAAAAATATATTCACTTAGCTACAAATTCCTTTTGTCTTCTGGGTTTGCTTATTCTGAGAATGTCAGTATTGATGTGGTTCAGCTCTATAGTATGTTGATTCATTAGTCAAAGATCTCAATTAGAGTGCTATCATTTAAATTAACCTGAAAGTAAAGATTCTATGCCCAGCAAAGAACAATAATCAGCAGTGCATATACATATATAAATTTATTTTCTAGCTTTAATAGTTGAAATGAATGAAGATTAAGACAGAGTTCATTCCTTCCATAAAACATCACGAATAATAAGGAGAATATGATAGACAACAAATCTATTTCTTATCACAATAAATGTGATCTAATTTCTGTCATTAAAAGAAAAAAGTTTGTAGAATAGATCAAGATACAAAATTCATTGGTATTTTGCCTATAAGAAATACATTTCATGTCAAAAGATGTAACAATATTAAAATTAAGAGGTTGGTCTAAAATAGAACTTTAAGTTCCAAAAATGGCAGGAATGGTATCTGATACAGTAGAATATTTTTTTTATTTTTGAAAAAATACAAAGGCATTACATAATTGTAAAGGGAAAAGAAATAATAAATATGTAACAAATCTCAATTCATAGATAGCAGGTGACTTGCCCAGGGTTACACAGCTAGTAAGCATGTGAGGCTGGATTTAAACTCATGAAGATGAGTCTTCCTGACTCCAGCCCAGTGCTCTATCCACTGCACCACCTAACTGCCTTCATACTAGATTATAAAGAGATCCAAAGATGATTTATATATATATATATATATATATATATATATAAATAAAATTTTCTATATTTATTATTTGTGGGAGAGGGCATAGGGCCCAGTCTGGATTAGTAAAGATACTAACAGGTGAGTCGCTATAGATGAAAGTTGATTTATAAACAATTCATTCTCTGAAGGCCTCCCAGAGCTAAAACATTCTGAGGCCCCATTGTCATCAACAATAAAGAAATTAGACCAGAGAATCTGGGCAAAGCACTATCACATCTTCTCCCTGTCAAAATAACTCTGGACAGAGGAGACAAACTCACAGCTGGGAACGCTAATTGTGTCATAAGCCTGAGTGAGCTGCAGCGCTGGGGATTCTGGATGTTAAGGATGTAGGAGAGGGGTCACTGGGCACCAAATGAAGATCAGGAGGAGGTAAGAAGAAAAATGTGCTTAAAAGGAAAGATGAAAATTAATACTTGTTTCCTCCACTTCACATTTTTCCCTTGGCTCTTTAAAGAATCATCCCTCCTACAAATCTGTATAGCAATTTAAAACTCATACCCACTGACCATCAGGAGAGTGGCCTAGGATGGAAGTAGGGCCATGAGACAATGTCCTTGACATATTCCTCAGATCCATCACCTTCTCCACTGCTGTGAATGGGAGAAAGGGATAGGGGGAAATGCACACTGATCAAGAAAGAATAAGAATGTTCTCTCCCACAGTTCTAGCTTCTAATTGTCATGTAATGGGTGGAAGACTCTGAGGAATTTGATAACATGGTCCTGGTTATAATCATCACACATTTATTGAGCATCTATTTTCTAGAAGGCCCTCTGCTAGGTACTAAAAAATATGAGATCATGGCAGAGAGATGCCCTGCTCTCTTCTGTGCTAGACAGAAGCACACCAATAAAATCAAGTTATTTTATTACACTTTATTTTAAGCGTATGTTGTAATCCTCTGTGCCTATCTCCAATACTCAGTTTTCCATGCCTACAAAAGAGAGGCAACATGAATACCACTACTAGGTCTTTATCCCAAAGAGATCAAAGCAAAGGGGAAAGGACCTATTTGTGCAAAAATAATTATAACAGTTCTTTTTGTGGTGGTCAACAACTGGAAATTGGCTGAACAAGTTGTGGTATATGATTGTGATGGAATACTATATGCTATAAGAAATGATGAGCAGGATGGTTTCAGAAAAACCTGGAAAGACTTTCATGAACTGATGCAAAGTAAAATGAGCAGAATCAGAAGAGCATCGTATACAGTAACAACGCTATTGTAATGATGATCAACTGTGAAAGACTTAGCTACTCTGATCAAGACAATGATCCAAGGCAATTCCAAAGGCACCCATGATTAAAAAATGCTGTCCACCTCCAGGGAGAGAGATGTGATGAACTCTGAGTGCAAATTGAAGCATACTCTTTTCACTTTCTTTTTCTTTTCTTTTACAACACACCTAATATGGAAATGAAGTCTTACAAGACTTTACATGTATAATTGATATCATATTTCTTGCCTTTTCAAGGGGTGGGGAAAGGGTGGGAGGGAGGGAGAGAATTTGGAATTCAAAAATTTTAAAAATGAATGTTTAAAAATTTTTAATGTAATTGGGAAATATTTAACCTAACATAAAAATATGTTAAAAAGTAAAAATAAAGAAAGAGAGGCAACATGGCACAGTGCATAGAAAGTAAGCCTAGAATCTAGGAAGACCTGGGTTCAAGTCTGACTTATGATTCATACTGGCCTTGTGACCCTGAGCAAGTCACTTGACTTCTGGTCTCTAGGCAGCTTGTGAAGGCCAGAAGTTGCAGAGGTGTTGCTACCCTGCTTTGATAGAGGTAGTTTCCTTATCTGGGGGCTCCAAATTACTAATTAAATCACAGGTCCAGTCCCTTATCCCTTCCTGGTAAAGGAGAAAAGAGGGGTAGAACGATCTCCAAATTATTTATATTTTATTTTGCAGTGTAACCAGACATGGAGTCAGAAAAATGCATTTATATATAACATAGACAAACATTTATATCTTCCATATGTCTGACCATTACTATTTATTCCAACATTAGCAGCCCCAAATACAGCTGAATGGTAGAGAAGGCCATAGGTCATTGTGGGTAATCCACAGCTTATCTAAATGAGAGCTGACTTTTCAGCTAGAGGAGAAGAATGGAAAGGAAAAGGACTCATATCTTCTACACACATGAAAAAGGGGGAAAAAATTCCTGTGACAGAGTCAGTAAATCAAAAAGTACTTATTAAGTGACTGCTGTATGTCAGGTGCTGTCCTAAGTGCTAGATACAAAGAAAATGGTTTGGTTTTTTTTAAGGGCCCCTTTCTTCAAGAACCTCTAATGATCTAATGAGGGAAGCAATAAGAAATCAACTGTGTATAAACAACATAGAGACAGGATAAATTGGGAATAATCTCAGAGGGAAAGAGGCAAGATTCAGGGGAACCAGGAAAGTTGCCTTTTAGAAGATAAGATTTTAGCTGAGACTTGAAGGAAGCCAGGGATGGTAGGAGACAGAGGTGAGGGGGGAGAGCTTTCCAGACATGTGGGACAGCAAGAGAAAATGCCCAGAGATGGAGGATGCAGTGTCTTGTGTAAGGAACTACTAGCAAGGAGGCCAGTGTCACTGGACTGCAAAGGACCTGAAAGGGAATAAGGTATAAGAAGACTAGGAAGTGAAGAAGGGAGCAAGTTAGGGGCAGTCAGTTAAATGGCACAGTGGATAGAGCACCAGCCCTGAAGTCAGGACCTGAGTTCAAATCCAGTCTCAAACACTTACTAGCTGTGTGGCCCTGGGCAAGTCATTTAACCTCAATTGCCTTTTAAAAAAACGATTATAAAAAAGGAATCAAGTTATGAAGAGCTTTAAAAATAAAAGTGGTGGATTTTATATTTGATCCTAGAGATGATAGGGAGCTACTGGAATTTATTCAATAGGAGGGTGATAAGAAGGCAAACAGCCATTCTGTTAATTCCCTCCAGTTCTGTACATTTACTCCACTAATCCCAAAGTAATCTATTATATATTTTTAAGAAGGTTTGTTAGCTATAAGAACCTATCAAGGATGCTTCCACAATGGAAGCCCAATGAGCCTGAGTTACTATCCTTATTGGGCCAACTATACTATGCTAATTCCTTTCATCCCATTTGTGTCTAACTGAATCTCTAACAGCGCCTTGAACATAGTATGTACTTAATAAATACATGTTGAATAAAACATGAGAAAAGAAAAGATAGCAGCTGTTGAATCTCCACCCTCTAGGAAAGGGGTGAAGTCAATTAACAAAACGGGAAAGGAAGAACCTTCCTAAGATAAGAGCATGTGGTCCAAATTATCATGCATGAGAATAGACAGTAGGCCACCATCAGTCAATTCAGAATTCATTGGCTATTCAAATCCAAGAGCTAGGTAGAAAGCAAGAGAAAAGAGCTTGTGGCACTGGGTTAAAGTTAGAGTTATGAAATAATCAAAATATATGTTATATCTTTATAATACCTATATTTTTTCTAATTGAACCATCTCATTTCACTTATCCAAATGGATGGCAGAAAGGACCCTGTTCTGGGAATTGGTCCTGACTTTGTCACAAGGTAACTATATCCCCCTGGATGAACCACTCCCCTTCACAAGGGGCCCTGTATTCCTTCTTGTCCAAAGGAGTGTGGTAGATACCAGATCTCTGTGGTCTCTTCAGCCCTAACATTCTGTATTTCTTTAATATAATAGATAAGTCAACCCTGCAAGATATCAAAGTTGTACATCATGCTAGTCATACTGGAGGCATTTACTTTAATTCACTGAAGAGGTCTGAGCAGCCCAATGAATTAAGAATTTACACGGGTCCAAGTATATAATAATGCCACTATTGGTGGCAGAAAAGACCAGAAAAATATACTTGGTACTTGTTACCAGCTTCTATCCATTGAATTCCTGTTGCCCATTAATCTCTAAAATAATATCAGACAAGCAATTATGTAGCCAACTCCCTATCTGGGGGTGGTTCTTTGTATTCCCCAATTGTGGCATGCAGTCTATGAGAAACCATCCGTCTAGTCCATAATTACAATCACTCACAATATCCTTGCCACCCAGTCATTGAAAATGTATTATTTTTTTCTGGTATGCTTTTTTTTTTTTTTTGCGTTCATCTTCTTGTCCTGGTAACAGGCAAGATATATGAAGGGGGTCATCTCCTAGATAAGGAATGCACCCAAATCATCTCAGTTTTTCCATTTTCTAAAAGTTGTGACTGTCAGGAATGGAAGGAGTTTCATTTGTGATAATCACTAAATTTCAAGTAGGTTGCAAATGAAATTACCTGGTATTGTATAAAGAGGGGTAATTTAAACCCTTTGTGGAAAGCAATTGGGTTCTTAAATAAGCCTGTCTGTAGAGATTATGTGTCTAAGAATATTTTAAAGTGCTCCATTTAAAAAAAAAATCTATGCCTTTAAATTTATTTTACTATTATAGACATTTTACTAGGTATTGAACTGCAGCCATTTATCTACGTCTGTCTCACTCTGACACCCACAGATGCATCCTCCCACACACTCACCCACTGAAACATACACTCTGACTTACATTCAGAATGATTGTCAAAAAAAAAACCCACTCCCTGTCTAACAAAAGTGTTCTTTTCAAATGTGTGCTATTTGTTTGATCTATTTCCATGTATCTGTGAGTCATCTGATCTGTCTCTGATCTAACTCTGGAGACGAGAGCCTACATGTATGTTGTTTTGCATGTATTTGGCTAACCTGCTACATCTTCAAGCATCTGAGATTATAAAATCCTGAAAACCTTTACCACAAATTAATTGCCTAGTTACCCAAATGCTGACAAATACTCCTAATTAAAAATGTTATTCTAGCACTAGAAACCAAAGGCCAAACACGTCAGGGATTGTAAACCTAGTTAGCATTTAGAGAACAAAAACATCTGCTATCACATGTTGCCTAACTGGACAGCCTATTAAATGGCATCATTAAGGAAGAGAGAGATTTTCTATTTCATGGCCATGAATGAAGGTATAGTACAACTCTACTTATTCAAAAGTCATTCGTTTAGTACTCTCAATTATCCAGAATTTAGGTAGGAACTAAACAAAGAGACCATAGAGCAACCAAAAAAGTGTCATTAAGGCCATGGGTTTTAGTCATAAGAACCCGCCCAATGGTAACTTAGAACCAATTTGCTCTCCTTTTGCCCACAGTTCTTTGCACATAATCTTTGAGGTCTGGTTTTCAAGACTATAACAAAATAAAAGTATAAAATTAAAAACAGGTATGGATGCTGCTACAAGCAGAAAAACTGACTTCAGTAAGAAAAACAGAGTGTTATAGGTCTATAAAAGCTAGAAATAGCAATAAGAAATGAAAAACAAATACTAGGCAGAGAAAAAGGAAAAGAGAAAACAAATTTATTCATATTTTCTAATGGCAGCAAAGAAACTAATGCACAATGGAGAACTACATAGATATAATTACAAAATACCACTTAAAGAAACAAAGATCAACTTAAATGATTGAAGGGACATTCAGAGCTCATGGCTAGACTCTACCAATACAATAAAAATTGCAATACTAGGAAAATTAATTTAAAGATTTAGTGCTATGTCAATCAAACTACCAAGAAGATATTTCTAAAGCTAGACAAAATAATGGTATTCATTTGGAGGAGTAAAAGATCTATAAACTCCATGGAAATAATGAAAAATTAAATGAAGAGAAATAAAATATGCAGACCTCAAATTTTACTATAAAATATCAGGATCATTTGGTTTTTAAATAAATAGAAAAGTAAAATAATAAAACATACAACATAAGATAGAATCAGAAAAAATTTAACTCAATTGTCCAGTGTTCAATAGCCCTTGTAAGTTACTTGGGGAAGAACTCCATATTTAAAAAAGCTATTTGGAAAAGCAGAAATTAGGTTTAGATCAGTATCTTACACTATACTACAATAAGCTCAAAATGAATATGTGAATATAAAAGTTCATGCCACAAATTTTTTTTAGCAAAAGACTAGATCAAAGCTGTGGCAAAAAAAAGAATTCTTTTCCAAAGGATAGACATGATTACAAAAGATAAAATAATTTCAGTTACATGAAATTGAGAAGCTTTTGCATGAATAAAATTAATGCACATAAGAAGAGAAGCTATTGATTGAGAAAAAAAATATTTTCATCAATAATCTTTGACAACGGCCTTATAACCAAGATATATAGGGCACTAGTAAAAACATAAAAGCCAAAACCATTTCCTAATATTTAAGTGGTCAAGAAATATAAAAAAATAGTTCTCAAAAGAAGAATTGCAAACTATTAGCGATTATAAAAGAATTATGCAAATTGTCGGTAAGAGAAATGCAAATCAGAACAACACTGGGATTTCACCTCACATCCAGCAAATTGGCAAAGAGGACAAAAAGGTAGAAATTGGCATTATTAGAGGGAGTTTGGAAAGACAGGCCCATGAATACACTGATGTTAGAGATGTTGATTGGTCCAACTCTCCTGAAAAGTAATTTAGAATTATCATAATAAAATACCTAAAATGTCTATCCCTTTTGGCCCAGAGATCCTAATGCAAGTCAGATATACCTCAAGAAGGTAAAAAAGAAAGCCCCTGTAGACATGACAATAGTTACAGCAGTGCTTTTCATAGCAGTAAAGAATTGGAAATGAAGTGCATGCCTATTGACTGGGAAATGGAAGATTATTGAGCTATAAGAAATGAAGATAATAAATATAGAGAAATTTGAGAACACATGAATTGATATGAAGTAAGCAGAACCAGGAAAACTATATGCACAATGCTCAAACCAAAGTAAATCAAAAGAAAAACAACAAGACCAGGGTTGAAATTGAATGATGTGAAATTATGACCAATATTGGCTACAAAGAAAAGTGTGTGAATACCCCCCCCTTTTTTACAAAAGCAGAACATAACGTAGTGGAAAACTGCATATTACATACTTAGCCAATGTGTTGGTTAGTTTTACAGAATGGGTTTTTTATCCCCTCTATTTTTATTCTTTGGCATAAACAATGGCTCTTTGGGTGGGAAAAGCTGTGATGATATGTTAGGAAATGTGAATAATGTAAAAACAAAAGATGGCAATTAAAAAAAATTAAAACAGCAGACAACTTGATGGCAAAGGGGCAGAAAAAATTCTAAAACTCATGAAACACAGAGGGTCATTTCACAGCAGAGTTGGAAGGAACCTCAGAAGTAATCTAGTTCAATCCTTTTGTTATAAATGAAGAAAAGGAAGCCCAAGGAGGTTGAGTAATTTGCCCAGTGTTACACAGATCTAAGCCATCAATTGGACACAACGTCATGGCTTATGTTACTTCTGAGCCCACAAACAGCATGAACCAGAATCCTATAAGT
The DNA here is from genome assembly GCF_003287225.1 of Phascolarctos cinereus. Lineage (NCBI taxonomy): Eukaryota > Metazoa > Chordata > Mammalia > Diprotodontia > Phascolarctidae > Phascolarctos > Phascolarctos cinereus. The sequence continues at coordinate 193,925,369 of NW_027556098.1, forward strand.
AAGAGATGGTGTGAACTATGGTGAGATCCAGGCTGGATGAATACTATCATTTTAAAAATGGGCCCTTGTTTCAGGAGGGAGCTTGGGAGTCATCAAAACCATTGCACGACTGACCAATTTCAATTAAATTCCCCTCTCCTCTTCCTAGTCAATTCTGAGCCCAGTTAACTCTCTACCTGTAGATCTATCCAGGATATACATCCTGATGCACCAACTCTATGGTCTGTCCATGCAAGTGCATGTCAGAGTCTGAATAACAGATATTCTTTCTCTACTTTGATTTTCCTGTGTTCATACACAGATGTTCCTGGAGCCAGCTGGTACTACCTCAGAAGAGCTGATTGTTAAATTTTCATTGTGAGCATTTCCACCTTGGAAATTGGCAAACACTACAAACCAAGGCTTGATTTATTGTTTTATTGATTGTCTAGACTTTTAAAAAGTGGTGAAGAAAATGTTAATAATGCACATTAAATTTTGAAGTGTCGTGTCATTTGCAGAGAGGTGGAATTAAGCATTTATCAGCCCACCTCTGGTGAAGACCTGCTTTTTTCAGTTTGGAACTGAACTATGCCCAAAGGGCTATAAAACTGTGCATACCTTTTGATCCAGAAATACCATTACTAGGTCTGTATTCCAAAGAGATCACAAAAAACGGAAAGGACCCACATGTACAAAAATATTTATAGCAGCTCTTTTTGTGGTGGCAAAGAATTGGAAATTGAGGGGATGCCCATCAATTGGGGAATGGCTGAACAAGTTGTGGCATATGAATGTAAAGGAGTACTATTGGGCTATAGGAAATGATGAACAGGTGGATTTCAGAAAAATCTGGAAAGACATATATGAACTGATGCTGAGTAAAGTGAGCAGAACCAGAAGAACATTGTACACAGTAACAGCAATATTGTGTAATGACCAACTTTGATAAACTTAGCTCTTCTCAACAATACAGTGATCTAAGACAATTCCAAAAGATATGGATGGAAAATGGTATCCATATCCAGAGAAAGAACTATGGAATCTGAATGCAGATCAAAGCATACTGTTTTCTCTCTCTCTCTCTTTTTCTTTCTTCTGGTTTTTCCCTTTTGTTCTGATTCTTCTTTCATGAAGTGACTAGTGTGGAAATATGTTCAATATGATTTTACATGTATAGCCTGTATCAGATTGCATGCTGTCTTGGGGAGAGGAAAGGGAGGGAGGGAGAAAAAAATTTTGGAACTCAAAATCTTATAAAAGTGAATGTTGAAGTTTATCTTTCATGTAATTGGAGAAAATAAAAGACTATAAAAGAGACCTGCTCTTTTATTTGATTATGAATATCATTTAGGAAGCTCTGAAGTGTTCTGCGGCACAATATCATCTGCAAATCATGGAGGATTTCACCATCTAAAGAGAATCTCTCTGCCATTTGGACTCTTTGGATATGGGGCAGCCCCTATATCTGTGGCAAATACCTTTGCTGAGCATGTCTCCCTGGTTTATGCCATTTATAATCACATTCATTACATAAAGTCATTTCCATTGTTATACACACATACGAAATTTTGTATGATTTTAACATAAACATAGAAGACACAATAGTAGAAAGCTTTAAGATGAAATTTTGTTCCATTGAACAATAATAAAGTAGTAGTAGCTAGCTTTTATATAGAACTTTAAGGTTTGCAAAGTGCTTTATAAATAGCATCTGATTTTATCCTCACAGCAACCCTGGGAGGTAGATGCTATTATTATCTTCATTTTACAGATGAGGAGACTGAGGCAGAATAACTTACCCCACAGCTAGTAAGTATCTAAGGTCACATTTGAACTCAGGTCTTCCTGACTCCAAGTTTATCCACTCTTTCACCTTAATGAAATGCTTTTCTTTCTTTTTTTTCTTTTCTTTTCTTTTTTTTTTTTTTGGTGAGGCAATTGGGGTTAAGTGACTTGCCCAGGGTCACACAGCTAGTCAAGTGTCTGAGGCTGGATTTGAACTCTTCATCATCCAGTCAATGATGTGACTTCATAGATGTGATCTGCTATATATCATCTATGAAGTCTTGCATATTATACTTTCATTAAAAATGGCTTCATTTTGTCTACGCAGTAACAATTGTGTAGAGATAGGAAAGTAAACATAAGTAAGTAGTTCTTGATATTTTCTCAAGTACTTAGTTTCAATAATAATGCCCTTCATGATTATTTATGATTCTTTTCTTTTCTTTTCTTTTTTTGGATTTTTTGGGGAGTTTTTTGCTTTAAATTTTTTTATTTTTAACATATGTTTTTAAAACTTTGGGTTACAAATTTTCTCCATTCCTCCCTCCCCACCCACCCTCATTGAAAAGACAAGCATCTTGATACAGGTTATAGATGTGTAGTCATGCAAAACACTTCCATAGTAGTCCTGTTGTGAAAAACTAAGTATATTCCCCTTCATCCTATCCTACCCCCCATTTATTCTATTCTCTCTTTTGACCCTGTCCCTCCTCAGGAGTGTTTGCTTTTGATTATCCCCTCCCCCAATCTGCCCTCCCCTCTATCAACCCCCTGCTTTCTTGTCCTCTTCCCCCCTTATTTTCCTGAAGGGTAAGATAGATTTCCATATCCCATTGTGTATGTTATTCCCTCCTTAAGCCAAATCCTATGAGAAATAAGCTTCACTCATTCCTGCTCACCTTCTCCCATTTCCCCTCTACTGTAAAAGCCTTTTCTTGTCTGCTTCATGTGAGATAATTTATCCCATTCTACTTCTCCCTTTCTCCTTCTCCCAGTATAATCCTTTCTCACCCCTTAATTTTATTTTCCAGATATCACCCCTTCATCTTCAACTCACCCTGTGCCCTCTATCTATCTATGTATACATACATATATTTTTTCCCTCCACTACCCTAATACTGACAAAGGTCTCATGAGTTAAAATATCATCTTTCCATGCAGGAATGTAAACAGTTCAACCTTAATAAGTCTCTTATGATTTCTCTTTCCTGTTTACCTCTTCATGTTCCACTTGAGTCTTGTATTTGAAAGTCAAATTTTCTATTCAGCTCTGGTCTTTTCATCATGAATGGTTGAAAGTCCCCTATTGCATTGAATAACTTTTTCCCCTGAAGGATTATACTCAGTTTTGCTGGGTAGGTGATTCTTGGTTGTAATCCTATCTCCTTTGCCCTCTGGAATATTCTATTCCATGACCTGCGTTCCCTTAATGTAGAAGCTGCTAAATCTTGTGTTATCCTGATTGTGTTTCCACAATACTTGAATTGTTTCTTTCTGGCTGCTTGCAATATTTTCTCCTTGACCTGGGAACTCTGGAATTTGGGTACAATATTCTTAGGAGTTTTCCTTTGGGGATCTCTTTCAGTAGCTGATTGGTGGATTCTTTCCATTTCTATTTTGCCCTCTGGTTCTAAAATATCAGGGCAGTTTTCCTTGATAATTTCTTGAAAGATGATGTCTAGGCTCTTTTTTTGATCATGGCTTTCAGATAGTCCAATAATTTTTAAAATCTCTCTGGATCTATTTTCCAGGTCAGTTGTTTTTCCAATGAGATATTTCACATTGTTTTCTAATTTTTCATTCTTTTGGATTTGTTTTACAGTGTCTTGATTTCTCATAGTCACTAGCTTCCAATTGCTCCATTCTAATTTTTAAGGAAGTATTTTCTTCAGTAAGCTTTTGGACTTTCTTTTCCATTTGGCCAATTTTTCTTTTTAGGGCATTCTTTTCCTCATTGGCTTTTTGGACCTCTTTTGCCATTTGGATTAAGTGTTATTTTTTTCAGTATTTTTTTGGGTCTCCTTTAGCAAGCTGTTGACTTGTTTTTCATGATTTTCTTGCATCACTCTCAGTTTTTCCTCTACTTCTCTTACTTGCTTCTCAAAATCCTTTTTGAGCTCAAGGCCTGGGACAATTCATATTTTTCTTGGAGGCTTTGGATGTAGGAGCTTTGCTTTTGTCTTCTTCTGGTTGTAGTTTTGATCTTCTTTGTCACCAAAGTAAGATAATATAGTCTGACTCTTTTTGCACTGCTTGCTCATGATCCCAGCCAATTACTTGAGTTATAAACTCTTTGTCAAGGTAGGAGTCTGTTTCCAGTGTGGAGAATATACTGTCCCAAGCTTCAGGGGTTTTGTGCAGCTGTTTTCAGAGATAATTCTAGGGACCTGTAAATTTTCAGTTCTTCCAAGGTGCTATGATCAAGGATGTGGTGCTTACTGCTTTCCTGTCCTGTGCTCTGGTCTATGAGTGACCACAAGTACCCTTTTCTGTCTTGGAATTGTGAGGATTTCTTCTCCATAGTCACTACAAGCTCTACTATGCCAGCGCTCCTCCTCACCCCAGGACCACCACCTAGAACTGTGACCCAGATCCAAGCATGGGCAAAGCAAGAGAATCTTGTACCCGCAGAGAGATCCCTGCAGTCCCCCTCTGATCAGCCACTTGGTTCCCCTCAGTCTATGGGCCAGAAGCTCTGAAGGCAGCCCCCACCCCGGTCTGTGCTCGGGGAATGGAGCTGAGAGCACCTAGCTTCTCTCTCAGCACCACAGAAACAGACTTTTCCCACTGACCTTCTAAGTTGTCCCTGGCTTGGGTTGAGAAGTCTGCCCGTGATTCAGTTCTCTGAGGCCTGCTCCAGGTTTGCTATGGCCTGAGCGCCCGTGCCGAACTGCACTCCTCTCGTGCAATATGCCTTTCTAATCAACCATCCAGGTTGTCTTGGGCTAGATATTTGTTTCACTCTGTCTTTTTGTGGGTTCTGCTGCTTTAGAATTTGTTTAGAGACATTTTTATAGGTATTTGGAGGGGTTTGGGAGAGAGCTCAAGCAAGTTGCTGCTTTTATTCTGCCATCTTGGCTCCACCCCCTTGTCATGATTATTTTCAAGCATTTGATATCCTCCCCTTCAGATATCTTGATCCCTCATCCTCAACATTATTTTGCTTCTAACACCAATCTTTTTTGTGTATACTTGATCTAATCCAGCTGCTCTTCCTCTGTTTTTCTTAGTGCCATCCCTTTCTCCTCATGCAACACATTAGGGGCTATGATGCTAGAGTCCAAATGTGGTGGCTCCAGTCATTGCTTAAGAGAATAGTTAGAATTGTACAATGACTGACTTTGATAGACTTAGCTCTTCTCAGCAATGCAAAGATCTAACACAATTCCAAAAGACTCATGATGGAAAAAGCTATCTACTTCCAGAGAAAGAACTATGGAATCTGAATGCAGATGGAAGCATACTATTTGCTCTCTTTTTCTTTTGTTGTTTTGTTTTGATTCTTCTTTCTTGTGATTCCTCCCATTGGTTCCAATTCTTCTTTACATCACAAGAAATCTGAAAATATGCTTAATGTGAATGTATAAGTAGAGCCTATATCAGCTTGCAAGCATATTGTGGAAGGGGGAAGAAAGGGAAGGGGAGAAAATTTGAAACCCAAAATGTTAAGGAAGTGAATGTTGAAAACTAAAAATTAATAAATAAATTGTTTTATTAATAAATAATTTTTTTAAAAAAGACTAGTAAGAAAACTCTTCCATTTTTCCTGCATTGTCTCCCTTCTAGTTTCATCCTTAAATGCTCCAGGATGATCTGGCTAAATTGGGTCTCCTGCCAAGCTTCCTTTAAGTTTGTTTTGCTGTTCACCACTTCATATTGTTTTATGATACTGTAATACTCATAATCTTCTACCACCTTCCACTATAAGATTTTGCAGATGAGTTTATGTTCTAAATTGGGATAGCCTTTGGCTACCATATCCTTTCATTTGGCAAAAACATCTTTTATTTCCTGACTAAGTTCTAAGAACTTTTGGACTCTATATTGTGACTGATTTACATTAATTTAACTTCCTTAGGAAATAATGATAGTGCCTGGTGATATCTGTTCTTTTATCCAATCCCCATTTGTAGGCATTAATAGGTTTTTTAAGTAGGCCAGATTAGAGTTGTTTTCATTGCACTTCTCATTTTTCGTTTTCATTTTTATCACTGCTCTAATAAGTCAATGAGCTGACTGTACTCAGACAATTGATTGGAAAATGATTCTCACATCAGCAGCCAATTATTTCTTGTTGGTTAAGATAGAATCAATTTCTGTTTCTGATCTTATTCAGTGCTCACTCTGTCCAGCAATTCTCCTTTTGAAAAACAGATTTGTGAATTATAGACAGTAAGCTTCTATAAAATACAACGGCCTTGACTTCTTTTGGCATCCATCTTTGTATAACAGTCATCGAATATTGAAGTATTTATTGATTTAATTTGGAGGCTTTTATAAAGTTCTGCATAGAATTTCTCTACTTTTTCGTATTCTAAAAGGAGAAATTCCACAAAACAAACTCCTACAAAATAAAAGGTGGGTTTTTTTTATATAATTAGTCCTCATGACCAGTGATTATGAGATGACTCTATGATCCTTAAAATTACATTTCTTATTATCTTTGGGTATGGTAAAAAACTAACTCCTTTATTTCCTTCCTCTTTTGTCTTCTGGATTCATTCATAATGTGAACGGCAATATTGATGTGATTCAGTTCCTCTAGTCATGTGTCAAATCATTGTCACTGCATAAGAATCTCAGTGATGGTTGGGTTAATTTTTATAGGCAGTCTGCACACTGTGATTCCTAGCTTCCTTTGCTTCCTTTTCTACCAATCTGTCACTGTATCATCAGAGAAAGCTGCTGATAATTTCTCGTGGCTATGCTGTTGAAAGGAATACCTTGGGCACTGTTTCCTAGTCATCTGAAACAATTCTATCTCAGACTTGGACATGACTCATAATGACAAATAGACACTTTTCTTTGATGACGAACAACATGCTCATAACTCAACTTCACTACATATATATATATATATATATATATATATATATATATATTATATATATATTATATATATATATGTATGTGTATATATATATATATATGGATGTGTTATATATATATGGATGTGTATATATATATATATATGGATGTGTATATATATATATATAGCAAGCACCTACTATGTGCAAGGATCTGTGCTAGGCACAGGAGATACAAAGCATTACATATGGAATCAGAAGACCTGGGTTCAAACCTTTATTCCACCACTTGACAATATTAGTGCCCATTCCTGAAGTACTTGAAGGCTTACAAATCACTTTCCTCACAACTATTCTGTAAAGATATGAAAAGCTCAGAGAGGTTCAGTGCTAAAGGATACATTTGTAACCACAGACTGTAAAGAGGATTAGAGGAAGTCCTCCTACACATTGGGTGGATCTCCATGGAAGATTTGTGGGAAGATATAGATAAAAGTTACTCAAAAGGCAGCGTGGTACAATGGTTAGAACACTGTCTCTGGTGTCAGAGGACCTAGGCTCAAATTTTACTTCTGACTCTCATTACCTATGTGACCTTGGGCAAGTCACTTAATCTTGCTTGATTTTCTTCATGTGTAAAATGAAGGGGTTGGATTTGATGCCTTGTGAAGTCCTTTACAACTCTAAGTGTGTGATTCTATATCAATCAGTCAACTAGTATTTATTATGCATCTGCTATGTGCTAGACTACTTAAATGTTTGGAACACAAAGAAAGGCAAACAACAGTCCCTGCTTTTGAGGAGCTCACTGTCTGATGAGAAAGACAATATTCAAGTAATCATGTATAAGCAGGGGCAGCTAGGTTGCTCAGTGGTTAGAGCACTGGGTCTGGAGTCAGGAGGGCTCACCTCCTGAGTTCCAGTCTGGCCTCAGACACTTACTAGCTGTGTGACCATAAGCAAGTCACTTAACCCTGTTTGTTTCAGTTTCCTCATCTGTAAAGTGAACTGGAGAAGGAAATGGCAAACCACTGCAGTATCTTTGCCAAGAAAACCCCAAATGGGATTGCAGGGAGTCAGACACAACTAAAAAATGACTGCACAACAACAAATGTACAATTGGATTAATTGGAGTGGTCTCAGAGAGAAGGCACGAAAATGAAGGAGGACTGGAAAAGGCTTCTTGTAGAAGGCTGGACTTTAACTGAGCCTTGAAGGAAGCTAGGAAAGCCAGGAGGCAGAGATGAGGAGGGAGAGCATTCTAGGCATAGGGGACAGCCAGGAAAAATGTTCTGAGCTGGGAAATGGAAAGTCTGGTGGAAGGAAGACCACTGTCACTGGATCATCTTGTACATGGAAGGAGGGAAGGAAAGGAGGTGTAAGAAGACTGGAAAGGTAGGAAGGAGGCAAATAAGATGAGAAGATGTGGATGGGCTATGATTTGTATCAATGGAGGGAATATTATATGAAGATTGCTGAAATCACAAATCCATTGAAATACTGAGGTTTTGGGAGCACAAAGAGGCATTACCATAAAGGGTCATATTATAGTACAGAATTTAAAACTTCACCCATGCCATATTTGCCTTGCCAAAAGGTAAACTTTCAAATCCAATGTTTCTTTTGAGAGGGTCTGTTTGCACAGCTTGCAACTGAGTCAATTACCTATAGAAGTCTTAAGACACTTGCAAGCAGCATATGAACATTCTATACATTAAAAACAGAGATCCAGCTGGGGTTATCAAAATTGAGTCGTCTTTCAAAATAATAAGCGTTGTGAGTCAGTGCTGATACAACTAATAATAGTAAAGGAGTTATTAAAAGGACCTGTCCACATGATAGCAAATCCAAGTTTTAGCAAGTGTGGTGGACAAGTGTTCAGGGTAGTATCTTAACCCCCAAACCAGTTCTCCTCTCTTTGCTTTTGCTTTTGTTTCTCTTGCCTTTTTCCAAGGACTTTGCCACATAAAAGCTTAGGTACTGATAATCTCTCCCAGCCAAGTTCATACACAAAAATCTCTTGCTTAGCCGTCACTGAGCTGACTGGACCATCCACTGTCTTACGTTTAGCTCGGTCACAAATACAGACAGGCGATACAGCTCCAAGTGGGACAGGAACATTTGGGGGTAAATTTATGAAACTGTACACCTCCTGAATTTCAAAGACTCAAAAGTTTAGAGCTGAAAGGGAACAGAGGCCATCTAGTCCAATCCCCTCATTTCAAAGATGAAGAAACTGAAGGCCCCAAAACTTAAGTGACTTGCCCAAGGTCATAGAAATAGTAAGAGTCAGAGGTAGGATTTGAACCAAAGTCCCCTAGCTCCAAATCCGCTGTTCTTTACACTAGTGGTGTCAAACTCAAAAAGGCACAGGGGCCATCAAACTGTATGTAAAGATCTCTCCAGGCACATATTGACTTCTCCTCTTCCTCCTCCTGCTGCTTCTGCTTCCTCTGTTTCTTCCTTTTCTCCTTCTCTTCTTCCTCTTCCTTCTTCTTCATTATTTAATTCTTTTCAAAACAGCTAAGGCACTTTACTTTTTGTCCTCCACAGTTTTCACTCATGATTACTTGAAATATACAGAAGCAGCAGCAGCAGAAACATTGGAAGAAAAGGAAGGAGAATCACTGGATTTTATTTATTTTGTTATACATTTCCCAATTTTACACATTAATCCAGTTCAAGGCATACTTGGGAGTGCTGTGGGCCACATGTAATCTGTTGGACACCTCTGCTTTATGCTGCACTCTGCATTGTCAGTCTTCTAGTCATAGAAGGCACCCTGTTATTATTGTTGTTGAGTCATCTTCCATTGTGCCCAACTCCTCATAACCCTATTTGAGATTTTTTTTTGTCAAAGATACTAAAATGCTTTGCCATTTCCTTCTCCAACACATTTTCACAAATGAGGAAACTGAGGCAAACAGGGTTTAATGGTTTGCCCAGGGTCACACAGCTGGTAAGTGTCTGAGGCCAGATTTGAACTCTGGAAGTTGAATCTTCCTGTCTCCTGGCCTGGTATTCTATCTACTGCACCACCTAGCTGCCCTAAAAAAACAAAAAAGAAAAACAACAGCAACAACAAAAAAAACCCCAAACAAACTTATTTTGTTGTTTAATCACATCTGATTCTTTGTGACTTCATTTTGAGGTTTTCTTGGTAAAGATACTGGAGTGTTTTGCCATTTCCTTCTCCAACTCATTTTACAGATGAGGAAATAGAGGCAAGCAGTATTAAGTGACTTGCCCAGAGTCACACAGCTAGTAACTGTCTGAGGCAGGATTTGAACTCAGGAAGATGATATTTCTTGATTCCAAGCACACTTCACCATTAGCTTACAGCATACTTACAACTAGGAAGTATGTGAAACAGGAATTGATCCCTGGTCTTCCTTATGCTAAAGTCCAGTGCTGTAACCGTTAGACCATGTTACCTTGTATTCTTAATTTTCAGAGACATTTATCTTCCTAAAGGAGCATAAGAAATCACACATATTCCAACAGGAGTAAGGGGAAATAATTTCAGATACAACAAAAGGTATACCCTACAAGGAGTAATGGTAGACTGTTTTTGAACTCTTTGAGGAATAATAAAGAAAATTATATGCTGTGAATATTCTTTGGATATCGTTTTAGTAATCAACATCAATACTACTGTTTTCAGACTAGAAACTATTTTTTGTCTTGTGTTCCAGGAATACATAGCAATGTAGTGATGAAAATGGAAAGAACAATGGATTAAGGAGAGCTAGGTGGTGCAGCGGATAGTGCATTGGCCCTGACATCAGGAGGAACTGAATTCAAATCTGACCTCAGACACTTACTAGCTGACCCTGGGCAAGTCACTTAACCCTGATTGCCTCAAAAAAAATTTTTAAAAATAGTAAGATTCAGAAGATCTGAGTTCAAATTGAAATTACCACTTGTTTTGTTCGCAAATTTGTTGGCAAATCACTTTCCCTCCCTGGGCCTCAGTTTTGTCTCCAAGATGAAGGGATTGGACATAAGTGATTTCTCTTAGTTCCTTACCAACAACAAATCCTATGATTCTATGACTTCAAAAATCAAGTCCAAGATTCATGAGCTATAGCCCATTTCAGACAGAAAATGGAGAAAAGGTAACGTGCACCGAGACAGGGAAAATACAGTCAAACTTTCAGTTAATCACTAATCAACCAACCATGCCTACTCTTCACCTATCACTTGTTGGATGTGAGGGATATAAAAGGAATGTAAGGGAAGATCCCCATCAATCAATCAACCAATATTTATTAAGCAATCACTGTATGCCAGGCACTGTCCTGGGCAATGGGGATACAAAGAGAAAAATGAAAAATCCCTGCCCAGAAGATCATTACATTTTGTTGGGAGTGATAACGTAGAAACATGTATGTAAACATACAGAATAAATACAAAGTAATCTTGGAGGGAGAACCAGCAGCTAGAAAGTAAGTCAGCCAATAAGCCGTTATTAAGCACGAATTATGTGCTAGGCACCTTATTAAGCTTGAAGATATTAGGAAAGGCCCCATTTTGAACTGAGCTTTGAAGAAACTTGGGATTCTAAGAAGGGATATGAGGAGAGAATTCATTCTAGATGAAGGGATGGGAACTGAGATGGGATTCGAAGGATGTGTAGGAGGTGGATATTTGAAGTAACCATCAGGAAAATAAAGCCAGTGCCAAGCTCTCTGCATAGAGGAAGCTTTCTTCCCCACTCCCCTCTCCCCATTGAAGGGGTTTTTACATGCCCTCACTTCTATTTGTCCTGACTCCTCTGAAAGATTGGTAGCACTGCAAGATGTGGGACCATAATTGCAGGTGTAACTGTATTTTAAACACTGCTGGGAGTGAGAAAGACAGAAACTAGAAGGACGTGACTAGGAGATTTTTCTGTAACATGCAGAGTGATGGTGCCCTGATTCTTTCTTTTCTTGTGTATTAATACACTCCTTAAATGGACAGAATCCCTTTTAGCAAGTGTCATATATGTTAGTCATTTGGAATAAAAATTAAATGAGTGGGGACTGTTTTAATTGGGTTTTCAGACCTGAAAGATGCTTCTTAAGCTGTGTTGTATATTCCAGCCACCAAAGTTTAAGCAGATCTTTAGAGGATGTGTGATCTTATAGGTAGGATGTTTTCCTGAATTTAGCAGATGTGAAGTAGGGTGTATATCAAGGTAAACACACCCAAGCTATGTATATGTTGGTCTCTGTTCAGATTGAGTTGTACTCTTAAATGGTTACCCTAACAGGAATATTTTGTCTGTGTTGGGAGGTTCTGCTTAGTCTTAAGGGTTGAAGAAATAATTTCCTAGTAAGATAAGAGTTGTGAATTTCTTAAGTTCAGACATACACTGACTATTACCATAGAATGAGAGCTATGATAAACCTGCAAATTCATTTGTGTGTTTTGAATCAAATAGATGCAAAACTGTACAAAAAAGTTAACAAGAAATAAATATGCTGGATTATACTGAAAAAAAATATTTAGGATGATATCTCCCCTCCTAGGGTAAGAGATTCCTGGGGGCGGAGCCAAGATGGCAGAGTGAAAGCAGTGATCTGCTTGAGCTCTCCCCCAAACCCCTCCAAATACCTGTAAAAAACAGCTCTAAACAAATTCTAAAGCAGCAGAACCCACAAAAAGACAGAGTGAAGCAAATTTACAGCCCAAGACAACCTGGATGTGATCACAAAGGTATATTATGCCAGGCTGTAAGAAGAGCACAGTGCAGCGAGGGTGCACAGGCCACAGGGAACCTGGAGCAGGCCTCAGAGGACTGAATCACAGGCAGCTGTGGCAGTTTCTAGACTTCTCAACCCAAGCCAGGGACAACTTAGAAGGTCAGTAGAAAACTCTGTGTCTGGGGTGGGGATCTCAGCTCCATTCCCTGAGCTTGGCCCCAGGAAGCAGCTGCCTCTTGAGCTTCTAGCCCACAGGCTGAGGGGAACCAAGTGGCTGATCAGAGGGGAACTGCAGGGATCTCTCTCTGCCAGTGCAGGATTCTCTTACTTTGCCCATGCTTGGATCTGGGTCACAGTTCTAGGTGGTGGTCCTGGGGCGAGGAGGAGCGCTGGCATAGTAGAGCTTGTAGTGGAGATACAGAGAAAATCCTCCTCCTCCTCACAGTTCCAAGACAGATAAGAGTGCTTGTGGTCACTCATAGACCAGAGCACAGGACAGCAAAGCAGTAAGCACCACATCCTTGATCATAGCACCTTGGAAGAACTGAAAATTTACAGGTCCCTAGTAGTATCTCTGAAAACAGCTGCACAAAACCCCTGAAGCTTGGGACAGTATATTCTCCACACTGGAAACAGACTCCTACCTTGACAAAAGTTTATAACTTAAGTAATTGGCTGGGATCATGAGCAAGCAGTGCAAAAAGAGTCAGACTATATTATCTTACTTTGCTGACAAAGAAGATCAAAACTTACAACCAGAAGAAGACAATGAAGCCAAAGCTCCTACATCCAAAGCCTCCAAGAAAAATATGAATTGGTCCCAGGCCTTGAGCTCAAAAAGGATTTGGAGAAGCAAGTAAGAGAAGTAGAGGAAAAACTGAGAGTGATGCAAGAAAATCATGAAAAACAAGTCAACAGCTTGCTAAAGGAGACCCAAAAAAATACTGAAAAAAATAACACCTAATCCAAATGGCAAAAGAGGTCCAAAAAGCCAATGAGGAGAAGAATGCCCTAAAAAGAAAATTGGCCAAATGGAAAAGAAAGTCCAAAAGCTTACTGAAGAAAATACTTCCTTAAAAATTAGAATGGAGCAATTGGAAGCTAGTGACTATGAGAAATCAAGACACTGTAAAACAAATCCAAAAGAATGAAAAATTAGAAAACAATGTGAAATATCTCATTGGAAAAACAACTGACCTGGAAAATAGGTCCAGGAGAGATTATTGAAAAATTATTGGACTATCTGAAAGCCACAATCAAAAAAAGAGCCTAGACATCATCTTTCACGAAATTATCAAGGAAAACTGCCCTGATATTTTAGAACCAGAGGGCAAAATAGAAATGGAAAGAATCCACCAATCAGCTACTGAAAGAGATCCCCAAAGGAAAACTCCTAAGAATATTGTACCCAAATTCCAGAGTTCCCAGGTCAAGGAGAAAATATTGCAAGCAGCCAGAAAGAAACAATTCAAGTATTGTGGAAACACAATCAGGATAACACAAGATTTACAGCTTCTACATTAAGGGACAGCAGGTTATGGAATAGAATATTCCAGAGGGCAAAGGAGATAGGATTACAACCAAGAATCACCTACCCAGCAAAACTGAGTATAATCCTTCAGGGGAAAAAGTATTCAATGCAATAGGGGACTTTCAACCATTCATGATGAAAAGACCAGAGCTGAATAGAAAATTTGACTTTCAAATACAAGACTCAAGTGGAACATGAAGAGGTAAACAGGAAAGAGAAATCATAAGAGACTTATTAAGGTTGAACTGTTTACATTCCTGCATGGAAAGATGATATTTATAACTCATGAGGCCTTTGTCAGTATTAGGGTAGTGGGAGGGGAAAAAAAAGTATATGTTATGTATACATAGATAGATAGAGGGCACAGGGTGAATTGAAGATGAAGGGGTGATATCTGGAAAATAAAATTAAGTGAGGAGAGAGGATTATACTGGGAGAAGGAGAAAGGGAGAGGTAGAACAGGATAAATTATCTCACAAAAAACAGAAAAGGCTCTTTACAATGGTGGGGAAATGGGGGAAGGTGTGAGGGAATGAGTGAATCTTGTTCTCATTAGATTTGGCTTAAGGAGGGAGTAACATACACACTCAATTGGGTATGGAAATCTATCTCACCCTACAGGAAAATGGGGGGGGGGACAAGACAGCAGGGAGAGAAGGAGTAAGGGAGAGGTAGAATGGGGTGAATTATCTCACATGAAACAGAGAAGAAAAGGCTTTTACAGTGGAAGGGAAATGGGGGAAGGTGAGAGGGAATGAGTGAATCTAATTCTCATAGGATTTGGCTTAAGGAGGGAATAACATACACAACATCTTGGTCACAGTAAGTAACTAAAAATTGAATTTAAATGTATTAAAATGTTTTAAAATTGTATATTAATTTAGTAATGATTGCACATGTATAACCTACATCAAATTGCTTACCATCGCAGGGAGGGAGAAGAGGAAGGAGAGAAAGAACGGTAAAATTTGGAACTCAAAACTTAACAAAAAACCCAAATGTTAAAAATTGTTTTTACATGTAACTGGAGAAAGAATAAAATATTAAAGAAAAAAAGAAATTGTATGCTAATATAGAGGCAATGTGGTAAAGTGGGTAGAGTATTGGATTTGGAATCAGAAAGACCTGAGTTCAAATCCAACCTCTGACACTTTAATGGCTCTGGGACCCCAGGCAGATCATTTAATTCTGTTTGCCCCAGAGAGCTTAGGCTTACAAAGAGAGGGGAAAGGTCTGTGTCACACAGAAAGGGGGGGTCAGGGTCACACAGAGGGGAGGGGCCAATGTGACATACAGAGGGGAGGAGTCATCTTCACATAGAGCAGCAATGCTGAGCAAGAACACACAAGTAATCCAGGGGGAACCAATGAGGAGGAGGCCATAGTCAGACTGTCTCTCTGGAGATACCCAGGGGGATTTTGTCCTTTGGCATTTCTCTAGCCCCTGGGGAAGGGACCTCAAAGCTCTGAGCCCTGGGGTCCATTTGCCCCGTGGGACAGATACCACCCAGGCTGGGGAGGTTTCCTGGATGGCAAAGAGGGGGTGGGGGCCTGGATCTGAGTGCATGGGCCTACCTTCCCCTCCTCTCTCACGTCCCTTTATTAGTACCAAGGGACTAAGGGACGATCCTCCCAAGACCAGGACCTGAGACACGCAGGTGTGGGGAGGGTCATTGCCCCTTAATTCAAAACCCTCTTTTCTTTCAGTCTCTTCAACTCACCCTTCAGTCTGGAATTTGACTGCTTAGCTAGCTAGATCCTGCTGATTCTTTTTGTAGGTTTCCTACCTAGCTCTAGGTGTCAGATACCAACATGAAGATCATCCTGCTCTTTGGTTTGCTGGCTTTGGCTGGTGAGTGTGAACTTAGAAACCTGATGGGGAAAGTTATCAAGGGGAAAGCTGCAGTATGAGAGGGGATTGGGAAGGGGAAGAAAAGGCCTAAAGGAAATCAAAGGCTTGAGAATTGCAGGAACTGGCAATTTCTTTACAGGCCCAGGAACTTCTACGCCCCCAAGCTTTCCCCTGACCCTAGAAAACCTCAGTCCCTCAGCACACAGAACAATGAAATGAAAGACCTTTGGACAAAGACACTCTGACAGAGCATTAGAGAGGATGTGTAATAAAAGAGTAGTTAAGGAAGGGGTAGGCTAGGGAGAGGACAGATAGGTGGCACAGTGGATAGATTTCTGCACCCGGAAGTCATTAAGACATCTTCCTGAGTTCAAATCTGGCATCAGATACTAGCTGTGTGATTCTGGGCAAGTCACTTAACCTTATTTGTCTCGGTTTCCTTATCTGTCAAATGACCTGAAGAAGGAAATGGCAAACCACTCCACTAGGAAGAGGTTGCCAAGAAAACCCCAAATGGAGTCATGAAGAGTTAGACATGACTGAAAACAATTCAACAACAACAAGAAAAGCTAGAGAGCAAAGGGAGGATAATGGGAAATTCTCTAAGGAAGAGGCAAGAAGAGGTGGAACTAAGAGTTCTTTGGCTAGAAAGAAAGAAGCAAATTTTCTACAACTGTTTTTAACACAGGCCTAAGAAAGGATTCTTATCCAGGGGCTTATGAACTTATTTTTTGGGGAGAGGAATATTTTAATAATGATTTCAATATAATTGGCTTCCTTTATAATCCAATGCATTCTATTTTATTCATTAAAAAATATTATTCTGAGAAAGGATCTATAGATCTCACCAGACTGCCAAAGAGGTTCATGACATACATACAGTTCGGTTTTTTTTTTCCAAAAATCTGCCTTAGAAAGAGAGAAGAGAGAATAAAGGTAGGAAAGGGAAGCTAAGATTGCTCTTTTGATGATCATGGAGTCATGTGACAGAAAGAGAGGTGAGAGAGAGATTGAAACATAGAGAGGTAGTGAAAATCCTTAAGGAAAGACTAACAGTTATGGAAAATGTCTGAATAACCTCTTAAGTTTCTATAGCACTTACTATTTTTCAAAGCATTTACATGTATTTTTATAAATGGTGTATGAAATGTACAAGGAACTAATTATACTGGGGTTTTAAAGTCTCTTTAGCTGTCAATTTCTTCATTTCATCTACTCATTCATTCAACCTTCTTGTTTTATATATGAGGAACTGAGGCCCAGAGAGGTTAAAGAACTTACCCAAGGCTAAATAGGATAGTAAACAGTTAATGAGCACATCCTGTGCACAGAAGGTTCTGTTAGGCACTGTAAGGAGATACATTCAGATAGAAAGGATCCCTACCCTAATGGAGCTTATAGTCCAATTATCAGATAAGACACAGACACAGATTAAAATAATATAAAATATTACATCATAAATTCACTAAAGAATTGGAAACGTGCCTTTCAAAGTGCAAGGATGTTACAACTTGGGGGTTCAGAAAGATCTCCATGAAAACAGCAGCATTTGAATTAAGTGTTAGAGAGTAGGAAGGAATTCAAAGGTTATGAAAGGAAGAGAGAACATTCCAGGCAGGGGGAACAGAGTGAAATCTGCTGAAACTTTCTTTGTCTCTCTCTGTCCCTCTTCTCTTCTGCCTCACCCCTCAGCTGCTCAGTTCACTAATAAGAGAAATGAAAATTCCGACACCAAGTTTTTAGCCTACCTGAAATCTGACTACCAGCCTTGTGTGGGCACCTTGATCCACCAGCAGTGGGTGGTGACAGCCGCTCACTGCTACCTACCGTGAGTGATGGAGATTCAATTGGCTCTTTTCTCTAGGGTCCCTGGAGCAAAATGGAATAAGTCCCAATCTGGAAATCCACCCTCAACCACCCCCCAAACCTAAGCGGAGTGACTGACTTCTGGGGATTGAGGAATTATGGGGAAAGGATTTTACATCTTTTCATTACTGATTTCCCAGAAGATGGAGAGGAGAGGAGGCTTTTGGCATCAGGGTTCATGAGTGTGTAAGGGAGAGGGGATGTTTCTGAGAATGTCTCCCCTGAAGAGGAGATAGAAGTGGGTAATAGAGGGACAGGCAGTTCATGGAGCTAGGGGTGGTGAGGCGGAAGGAGGAAAGTGAGGGGTTTAGAATTGAGGGTATGAGGCAGCTAGGTGGCGCAGTGGATAGAGCTCCAGCCTTGAAGTCAGGAGGACCTGAGTTCAAATCTGGCCTCAGACACTTGACCATATGTTACTAGCTGTGTGACCCTGGGCAAGTCACTTAACCCTGATAGCCTCACCAAAAAAAAAGCAAAAAAAAAAAAGAATTGAGGGTAGTATTCTCTCCATGAATGAAAAAAGCCTAGGCTTCCCCAGGAAGGAGGGGGAACTATAAGGAAGAGAAGATGCTGGACAAATATTGAGAAATGATATGTCTAAGGACTCTTAAGATTCATAGAATCTGAGAGCAAGAAGAAACCTCCGATACGTAGTTCAATCCCTTCATGTTATCAATCCGGGAAATTGAGCTCCAGAGAGAGGGGTTAAATGATGCCTAAGTTAACTTGGGTGAGTTAGGAGCAGAGCTGAGACTAGATTCAACAAAGTTTTCCTATCGCTTGTGTCCTGTTCTAGATACCTCCAGGTAAAAATAGGCACTGCAAACCAAAATGTTAAGGGCTGGCTCCAGGACCAGGAATTAAACTATGAATTTATCTTCCGACATCCAAATTTCACGGCAGACTCTCCTGAACATGACATAATGTTGATCAAGCTAGCCAAGTCCAAACACCTCCATGTGCTGGTGGACCTGCCGATTGGCGTCAATGACCTAGATAGATCAATATGTATTATTTCTGGCTGGATTCAGAACTGGAAATATCCTAGTGAGTACCTGCCAGGCTGCAGTGCCTTCTGCACCTTGTAGGAGCACTCATATTAGGACTGCTGCTAGACCAAATGCAAAGGAGAGAAAAGCGCAGCTGGAGAGGGGAGGTCAGGACAAGGAGATACTAGGGGGCCCATCAGAAGATAAGCAACCTAATAAGCCTTTCTGTTCTTCTACCCTCCTCTTCTGGGAGTACTCAACTGCCAGATGGGGATATGAAATGATACAAGATCAGAAAAGGCAGAAAGAATTCTAACCCTAACTATTGGCCTTACCTCTATAGCTTTGAGGCTAGGGATGATGGCCATCGAGTACTGGTGAACATTCAATAGAAGACATAGGAACTGTACTCATCAATCATACCTACTATACACCACTGGAATGCCCCTATTCCCAGGAAACCTCTTTCTCAAACACAAAAAAATATATACATGGTGTGTGTGTGTGTGTGTGTGTGTGTGTGTATGTGTGTGTGTGTATTCACACATATATTTATGTTCACACTCACCCACACACTAAAAGCTTCCAAATTTTCCAAGCCTGGATAACTTAGCTTCCTTTATTTAATTCTACCAATTTTTTTCTGATCTTTGATTCTTTTCTTCTTCCCTTCTTCCTTCCATTGATCTTGGGAGGGAAGAGATGGGTGGGAAGAGGACAGAAAAAAAAGAGGATCACAGGATCATAGACTTAGGGATGAAAGGTACCTTAAAGGCCATATAGTCCAACCACATTTTAGAAACAATCTGAGAAAGGTTAAGTGATGTATTCAAGGTCACACCTCTAACAAGATCAGTGGCAAGACTTGACCCAAGGTCTCCTTGACTCCAAATCCAACATTGCTATTCACTACACTGTGTGATGGGGGTGGGTACAGAGAAGGAACAAATACAAATGAAGTTCTCCCCACTCTCTCTCATACCCAGTGAGAGATGCAGACATCCAGATAAGTCAAATGGCTCGGTGGCTGCCTCCTCTTCAATGCAAGGGAGCCTCTTCAAGAAATATCACTATAAAGAACATGAACAACATGTTCTGTGCAGGAATGTATCCATATCAGCAGAACTTCTGTCAGGTATCTCTTTCCCCCTCACCACGTTCTCTTTCTCTCTTCAACTTGATCTGAGACTGTGGAGCCATGACCTCTGATATTCACCCAAGTTTTTGCCTTTGAGGCAAGAAGTTGAAGAGATTGGGCCTTGGAAATATATATCCCTGTTCTCCAATTTCTGGGTCAGAGCTTGGGATTCAGTGGGTAAAGTCTAGTGTGGTGCCTATCACCTCCTGGCTGTTCCTGAACTGTTATGTCTGGCTAGGGATTCCAGTCACTGTGGGAGACTCAGGGAAGTAGCCTGCAGAGCGGTCTGAGGAGGATGTGATTTTACCTTCCCCTTGGTGAGGCCTAATTTCCCAGTCTCATCTGCTGAGGAAACCTGTAGAATCACAGAGATGACCCTCAGGTCCCTGGGGATGAGCACTTAGCAGTGGAGAGTGGAGGATTTGGAGGAATGGGAAGGTGGGAAAGAAGGGATTCTGACCCTGTTTGCCAACTCTCTGCCAGGAGGTGTCTGCTGCTGTGGCCATTTGCAAAGGACAGCTCCATGGGATCCTGTCCTGGACAGATGGGTGTGTTCTGAAGGGTGATATCGGCTTCTACACCAAAGTATCCAGATATATAGACTGGATCCTTGATATTATCAAGAAAAATTGAGGCACCACTGCACTCTCCTGATGACCATGGATCAGCGTATAACATTGCTAGTCCTTTCTTCTGCCTCCAGCCTCAGAACAACATCTGAATGGAGTCTTCTGGAAATATCCTATCTGTGTGACTTATTCTTAGCTGCTTTCTATGAATTGAGCGCTAATGGATGAGATAACATACATAAATAAAAACATTCAAAATAAATAGAGTATTAGAGGGAAGGTGGGAAGCTAGGTGGCCGAGCGGATAGAGTGCTAGGCCCAGAATCAGGAAGATTCATCTTTACTGAGTTCAGATCTGGCCTCAGACACATACTAGATATGTGACCCTGGGCAAGTCACTTAACCCTATTTGCCTCAATTTACTCCTCTGTAAAATGGGCTGGAGAAGGAAATGGAAAACCATTCCAATATCTTTGCCAAGAAAACTCCAACTGGGGTCACAAAAAGTCAAACCCCACTAAACAACCACCACTACCACAGCAACAGAGAAAAGGTGGGTACCCTTAGATGCACTACCTAGGAAATCAAAAGGGGAGAACTATTTAAGGTAAACTTTATTATAACTTTCCTTTATGCAATTTCCCACTGCCCTTCCTATTACTCATGCCCACTATTCACAGACAGATCCAGTTGTGGAGCTTTGTGCTTAAAGTAGCTGTCTCCTTATTCCCACCTTCCCAAATTATTTCAACACAAGTCTTGTGTACAGCTTCAATTGATGAGTTAGTCAGTCAATAAACATTTATTACTTTGTGCCAGACACTCTGCTAATTGATAGCAATGAAAAAGGGCAGTTTTTCTTTTATGCAGAATATGTATTTATGTAGAATAATACCTCCTACCTCCCAGTTATTGTGAGAATCAAATGAAAAAATAATTATATAATATACAATTATGTAATATAATATAGATATTATATAATGATGTAATATATTGTATATAATTATAATATTATAATTATAAAATAATAATATAATATTTTGATTAATAATATAAAAATAATTATCATTACTGTATAAGTGCTTAGTACAGTGTTTGGCATATAATAAGATAGATATACGTATATATGTGGGGGGGTGTTATTACTATTATTATTATTACTATCAGAGATGGTAATTAAATTCATGGAAGCTGATGAGTAGTATAAAGGGAGAAGAGAAGAGGACCCCGCTTAGAACCCTGTGAGACATCTACAGTCAGAGGCCATGATCAGAATGAGACTGAGAAAGAGCAATTGTGGCGGGGAGGGGGAGTGGAAGGGGAGCCTTGGGAGGTTTGAAGAGGGATGAAAAGATTTTAAAGAGACATTGTGGAGAATAGGATAATGAATTGATGTGGAGAACTATTGTAGAATCCTACTATAGTAGTCTAGTAGCAGTGGGAACCCAGTGAAAGTTGTGTAACATAAATTTGTAGTAGACTCATTCAGAACAGTTATGCGATTTTCTCTATCTTTACTCAGCAGCACCTGTGCCAGGAGTAAAGATGGTGGATGTTGGGAGTGATCAAAGACTGAGGTCTGGGCAAGGCACAGTCAATGAAAATGATAAATCTCAAGAGAAGAGGATAGTGTAGAGTTGAATTGATTCACCAAGAAGTCAAGATGGGAAAAAGAGGAAGAGAGTAGCTAGTGCAGGGGAGATGGCCTGAGAGAGAATTGAGGGCTGAGGGGATTGGAGGTAATAGTGTGGTCAAGGAATAAAATTAGGTAAGGTAAGGCAGAAAGAGAGAAGGAGAACCAATAGATTTTGACCAGTTCCTTAACTGGGATTTTGAAATTCTTTAACATAGAAGTGATACACTTGTGGGTAATGACAAGATCAAAGTTATCACCATCTTTGGGTGTAGTTAAGGTAGGCTGGAGGAGTAAGTAGGTCATGGAAGACGAGTAAGTTGAGGAACTGAGTGGTTAAGGTATTTGAGGGACAATCAATATGTATGTTGAATTCTTCTAGTATAAGCACATGAGTTGGAGAGGAGAAAAAAATTGTGAGTCATATGCCAAATTCATTGAAGAAGGAAGGGCAGTGACCTGGAATACTGTGGACAACTGCTACCAAGATTTCGATAGTAGAGTTGAATAGTATGAAACTCAAAGGAGAGGTTACTTACTGAGTGATGAAGGTAGGAAGAGAACCTAGAAGTGTCAATGAGAGAGCAAAGAATATTCCAATTTCATCACCTTTAGCAGTGAATAAAGGTTCTGCTACTACTTGAAAAGATGGCCAACAAGACTGTGTCATCAGGGGGAGCCAGGTTTCTGTGAAAGCAAAAAGATGAAAGGAATGGGAGAGGAAAAGATTTAGGATGAAGGGAAGTTTGTTGCATATGGAACAGGCATTCTAGAGGGCAACGGTGGAAGGCGAAGATGGTATGGTTGGAACTTTGGGGTAGGAGGGTTGAAAAGGATAGAGATAAGGAAGTGAAGGGTAGAGGATGGGTAATGGGTTTGGATGATGACATACCTAGGTTCAGACTCATTGGGATATGTAAGCTATGATTAGGTATGAGACTGTTCATCATGGAGTAGAAGGCATAGCTCCTGATCTCAAAGGGGACTGGAGATTGCACTGGAGACAAGTAGAGAATAAAATAAAAGGCAAAAAGCTAAATTCCTAAGAAAACTCCAATACCTGACATACAGACAAGTAGATAGATGGATAAATGGATAGACAGGCAGATAGGCAAGCAGATAAGCAGTCAGATCGGCAGGCAGATCAGACAGAGGGGCAGAATTCAGTGAAGTGTCTGGTCTCCTCCATCACAGCCACAAGCCTGCAGTGACCATTCAGGACTTGCATGGGTGGATTCAATGTACGCTTTGCTAGGAATAGCCAGTAGGGTTTCTTTGAACATTCAATAAGAACATAGAAAAGTTGGAAGTGTGAGTGAAGGGGGGATGTAAGAACATCAGAAAGGGTTAGATGTCTGAAAAAAGAAAAAAGAAGAAAGGTCAGAAGAGTCAAGAATAACTTTCCATAGAGATGGGGAAAAATCTCCCACTAGAGTTGGATGCTATGCATACAAGGGACATCCCCCATCTTGTAAACCTCCCAAATTTTTTCTACCAGCCCTGGTCTCCACTCATAGATGTCCTTTCAGGTTTTAGACTGCCACCATTGTCCTAACTTACCATGACCTCAAAGACCAAAGAAGAGAAGATTGTAGGTGGACCAGCCCTTATAGTTTCCCAACATTGGCTATAAACTATAAACTAAGCCATCAGATGTCTATACCTGATGGACAATAGAGACTGTTCCTAGTCGTCAGCTGGGCATGATGGACCATTAAACTCAATTGGACCCTTCTTCCCTTTGATGACAAATCCCTCAAATTATATAGTGTGAATGGAATGACAAATAAGTATTCACTGAAATATAAAAATATCAACATATTCCCTACTCCCAGTCATTGGGAAGGGATATATCACTAGAATAAATTTTCTTAAATAATATCTCTTTTTTTTAATCAGATGTATGGATTATTTCACTAGCGTAGTCTTACCTTCTTCCAATGGAGATCATCCTTCTGTGCAACTTACAGTCTTGGAAAGTTGCCTGGGACACTGAGAGGTTGAGTGACCTGACCAGAGTTATATGGCCAGTATGGTTGGTGGTTAAATTTGAATCTAGGTCTTTCTAATTCCAAGGCCTGCTCTCAAACCACTATGCCATACTGCATAACATAGTTGACTTTTAATACCTTTTAGGTTAAAAATTTTTTATCTATTGCTTTTTTTACTAGATCTTCACAACAACTAGGTATCTCTATTTTATAGGTAAGGAAATTGAGACAATATGATTTTTTCTTTTGCTCTCACCTATTTCCCACCATGTCTTTGCTAACTACCACCTCTGCTCACTGTGAAAACACAGAAATGCAATAAAAATGAAAAAATAAATCCATGAAACATGTTTATCTCTGTACTTTTGAAAGTTGGCTGACGGGTATTATTTGTTCTCATTGTTTGTCATTATATCCCAGGGCCCATGACCAAAACTCTGAGTTCTCATAGATCAGGCTCTGTTTTATCCCTTTCCCAGAAGCTTCTTTGGAAAATATGAATTCAACTAAGTTCTTGATCTTCCCAAGGGGACATTTAGCTACCCTACAAGCAACCAAGGCTGCCGAGATATTAATCTAGCACAGGCTTATTAAAAGGTCTGTAAAAGGCAAAGAGGGGCCTGCTCAGATCTAAGCTCAGGTAACAAGGAATCAGTTATATCCCACCTTCAGTTGTGGGCCCTTTGTTCCCTGCCCTCTCCCTCCCTCTGCAACACCTTAAGAAGGTCAGGCAATGGAAACTCACAACACCAATAGGGGAAGTTCCAGGAGCATGAGTGGAGGGCCTTGTTTAATGGCAGTTTCAGCATTTCTCCATTCACCTGCTCCCCACCCTTGTGGGTTCCTTCACTCTATCCAGCTTTATGGTCTATGCACCTAGTACAGATGCTCTATAGCACTCTCCACGGTACCACCAAATGACCATGGCTCCCACAACTCCTAGCTCTATTCAGTAGCTCCTTGCCAAACAGCATGCTCCCACCACCCAGCCATCCCTGCGTCACTAACTCCTGGAATCACCCAAGAATCCCACTCTATCCTCCTCATGACTCTCTCTTCCCTGGCAGCCCCTGCTCCCAGCATTTACCTGCGCACTTGTCTCTGATCCTCTTCCAAGCAATATGACCAAGATTCCTCTTCAGAACTCTTTGGGTGCCTGAGTGTTTTCTAGGCATGGGCACTGTAGTTCAAATTCATAGCTCTTTCCAGAGAGCCAGTGTATTGGAATGGATAGGGCACTAGAGTTGTAGTCAGAAGCCCTGGGTTCAAATCCAATTGCAGATACCTACCAGCTCTGTGTGACCTGGAGCAAGTCACTTTGCACGTGCCTGAGTTTCCATATCTATGAAATGAAGGGGGTTAGATTCAACAGCTCTAGGGCCTCTTTCTGCTCTAAATCTATGACCCTGTGACTTTTCTCTAGTGTTCAACTGAGAGTCTCTGTCCCAAGGACCAAAATCTTTGCACACCACTGACCAAACAGGCCTTCTTGCCCTATCATCTGTCCTTTAACTGTTTGTTGTAATCTTTAGGAGTGCATCCATGACCAGAAAAGAGGACTTGGGCAGTATTCATTATAAATAATATTCAGTGGATGAAATTTAAAAACAAAACCCAAAATATATGCAGTGACACTAACGTCCATTCCATGACTGACTTGTATCTTCAGCCCTTCTTAACTGTTCGTAACAACCCAACCATGCTTTTTGGTCCTTTTTAGCTTGTCATAATCCCCTGCTTATGTGTATGCAGTAATTTTTGCAGGTTTTCATTTTTTTTTTTTGCCTTCAGACAAAGCCCTTTTTTGTTCTAATGTGTCCTACTTGGCTTAGAGTTTTAGCAGGGTAAAAATAAATTCAGTGTGAAACCCTTAGGAAGTTGAATTGAGAGGTGTTCTTCCTCCACCAGAAAACAGCCTCTTTTTTTCCTGCTTCTCAGTCTCAGAGAAAGCTAATCTAACAGCTTGCCTTAAAGGGAAAGCTTTTCCTGTAGAGATCAACAATTCACTTCATTTGGTAAGGTTACAAGCTGGAAACCTAGAATCGGCCCCCCTCCCCACTTTTGTTTTTGTAACACTGCTCTACAACATTTTCAGGGCTTGTCAATGATTTCATTTTATTGAAATAATCTTATCCACAGATTCTGTGAATGCAGACTATAGGTCATATATGTATGGGCCTGACTTTCTTTTTTCTTTCATAGAATCCACTGCAGATAGTGAAACAAATGTGTCTTAGCTCTGTGTGTGTGTGTGTGTGTGTGTGTGTGTGTGTGCATGTGTGTAGGAGGGGGTGTGGCTGTGCACGTAGGTGTGAGTGTGTGTGGGGGTGGTTTTTCAGACTAGCTATTTGTGGGAATAAAGACTAGAAGAGTAAAAATGTATGTTAGAATTTGGTGACTGTTCAAAATCATGCACCATTGCTTTTTTTCATGATAACGTGAGAGGCCATAGTAGGGGTGTCAGGAGCCAGGTAAGCAAAGATAAATTAAAAGACCACATCCTGGAGGGCAGAGCTAGGTGGGAGGTCCAAAGTTCCTGCAAGCAGGAAAACAACATGAGTTGAAGGAGCAGTACAAATCTAAGCAAAAGGCCCAAACAGCCAAGAGAGCCACAGGACTTAGAATCCAATCCAATAAATATTTATTAAGCCTCTCTTATGTACCAGGCAAGGGCATCTAGGTGGTGCAGTGTCAGGCCTGGAGTCAAGAAGATTTATCTTTCTCAGTAAAATTCTGGCCTCAGATGCTAGCTATGTGATCCCGAGCATGCCCTTAACCCTCTTTGCCTCAGTTTCCTTATCTGTCAAATAAGCTGGAGAAGGAAATGGCAAACCATTTTAGTATCTTTGGCAAGAAAACCCCAAATAGGAGCAGCTAAGTGATGCAGTAGATAGAGCACTGGCCCTGGAGTCAGGAGGACCTGAGTTCAAATTCGGCCTCAGACACTTGCCACTTACTAGCTGTGTGACCCTGGGCAAGTCACTTAATCCCATTGCCTAGCCAAAAAAAAAAAAAAAAGAAATCTCCAAATAGAGTAATGAAGAGTTGGGCAGGAATGAAAATTACTCAGTAATAACACAAAGAGAATTTGAGATATAGAATAAGAAAAGCTAGAATATACAATATATAATGTCGTATATAACATCATAATCTATCAAAAATACAAAAATGTCAAGTTAGAGCATCAAAAGGAAATAAACTTTCAGCCCTAAAGCTACAAAGCAAGTAAGAATTAAATGTTTACTGAGGCCATGCTTCAACTACTTCAAAATATCAGCATGAGTTCTCTCTACACTAGCACACAGTATAAATTCCTTACTAAGTGGTTTTATGAGTTGCCATGACCAAAAGATATCTTCACTTGATGGCAAACTTTCTTAACTTGGCTTGGCTGGTCTTCCGATAAAAGATGCAGAGTCCAAAGCTGAATCCATGCTCATAACTTTTGCAGCATGGCTGTGACCTGGAGCCTGTGCTCCAGGGGTTTACACTTGAAAAACACCACCCTGTGATGAAGGGTTGGAACATAGGTCTTTAGGGGACATTCTACAGTCTTATCTGAATTCAATTAGGTCACACATATGACCAGTGATATAATGGAGGTGAGGTTTTGGAGCAGAAAATCAGCTTCATAAGAAGAACAGCATTAAAGCAATCTAGCCTCTAGAAACAGAACAGAGAAGGGAAGACAAAGGGCAATCCAAATGTCTCTAAATTGGGAGCAGATATTCAGAGTTATGCCAAGGAACTCTTTCACCTCAGAAGAAAACAGCTGTGGGGCAGGGCTGAAGGATGGATGTGGAGTTTTAAAGAGGATGGTATGTGGGTGGTGTCACAGAAGATGGTCTAATGATAGGAAGGCCAAGGGAGGGGGTAGTGCAGGTGCAGAGGCTAGTCCAGCCACAGGGAGAGTATACCAGGAAAGGGGGCAACCTGTCCCTCAGAGCCTATCCGTGTGCCCTGTAGAGGAAGGTGAGTCCTGAGAAAAGGGTGCCACAGTGAGAGAGCTGTGGGGGTGGGTGATGACAGCTGTTACAGAAAGCCCAGGATTGGTTTGCACCATATGGCGTGAGTGGACAGAGCACCATACAGGGAAAGTTGTTCCTCAACTAGTATGGGGAAGAATTTTTACTTTTCCTCCCCAGACGTTGGTGAGCTAAGACAAAGCCTCATTTGTACCACTCTTTCTCTGAGGAGATCTTGCTCCACACAGTATTGATTATATGTACATATACATATACACACACAGATATGTGTGTATGTGTATGTATATATACATATATAGTTACCTTGAAGCCTTGTTAGAACTTGGAAAATTTCTCTCATACATTAATATAGTCATGTTTTGCCCTATGACCTCTGCCACATAAAGCTAACTACTATGTCATATAAAAAGGTCACATTTGACTAGAAAATAGTGGATTATTTTCCTTTTACTATGTATATTATCCATATGCCTTTAGTCCTTAATAAATGTTTGTTGAATTGTTTTGAATTTTATCAAGCATTTTAGATACCCAGATCTATGGAGAAGGGAAGAATTTATGACCAAACAAGAGATAGAGAACATTATGAAATGCAAAATGGACAATTTTGATTACATTAAATTGAAAAAAATTTTATACAAATAAAGCCAATGTATCCAGGATTAGGAGGGAAGCAGAAAACTGGGAAAGAATTTTTACAACCAGTGTCTCTGATCCTCATTTCTAAAACATATAGAGAACTGAGTCAAATTTATAAGAATATAAGTCATTCCCCAATTGATAAATGGTCAAAGGATATGAACAGGCAGTTTTCATAGTTATATGAAAAAATGCTCTAAATCACTATTGATTAGAGAAATGAAAATCAAAACAACTCTGAGGTACCACATCACACCTATCAGGTTGGCTAACATGACAAAACAGGACAATGATAAATGTTGGAGAAGATGTGGGAAAATTGGAACACTAATACATTGTTGGAGTAGTGAAATGATCTAACCATTCTGGAGAGCAATTTGGAACTATGCACAAAAGGCTATAAAGCTGTGCATAACCTTTGACTCACCAATACCACTGTTAGGGCTGTATCCCAAAGAGATCATACAAATGGGAAAAGGACCCACATGTACAAAAATATTTATAGCAGCTCTTTCTGTGGTGGCAAAGAATTGGAAATTGAGAGGATGCCCATCAGTTGGGCAATGGCTGAACAAGTTGTGGTATATGAATGTAATGGAATACTATTGTGCTATAAGAAATGATGAGCAGGCAGACTTCAGAAAAACCTGGAAAGACTTATATGAACTGATGCTGAGTGAAGTGAGCAGAACCAGGAGAACATTGTACACAGTAACAGCCACATTATGGGATGACTGAGTTTAATAGACTTATCTCTTCTTAGCAATGCAAGAATCTAAGACAACCCCCAAAAGACTCATGATGGAAAATGCCATCCACACCCAGAGAAAGAAATATGGAGCCTAAATGTAGGTGGAAGCATACTATTTGCTCTCCTTTTACTTTGTTGTTTTGTTTTATTACTTCATTCTCGTGGTTTGTCCCGTTAGTTCTCACTGTTCTTTACATCATGACTAATATGCTTAACATGAATGTATGTGTAGATCCTATATCAGATTGTATGTAGTCTTGGGGGAGGGGAAAAAGTGTGAGGGGAGAGAAAATTTAAAACTCAAAATCTTATGCAAGTGAATGTTGAAAACTAAAAATAAATAAATTATCCAAAAAAAAATTTTAGATACCTTACAATTTTAAAACACCAAAGTTTTTAGTAATACAAGTTCCTTTAAAAAGTTGACTCCCCAGCACCCTGATGAAATAAGTCAAGAAGATCAGCTGAGTTTTCTGGAATAGTTTAAATACCTCAAACCACGAAACATTTTAATTTTAGTTATTTTGGATGCAATTTTTAACAGAACATGGATATTTTAATGCTTTTATATTAAAATGACCTTATTTTATTGCCTCTGAATTGCCTAGGCCAGGGACACTTTGCAGAGAAGATTTGGTGAAGCAAATTGTGAGATTCTACCACAGAAATGGATTTGTCTGCTACCCCTGAGTTTGTGATGGAGAAACGAACATGGTTGAAACTGGGGCCACTCCCCAAGATAAAAAGAGAAGCTCTCTGCATTTACCTTCTTCTACCCATTTGAACTTCTGGTTGAGTGACGAGCAGCTTGGGGCTACACAGGGAGTCCCCAAAATCTTAGTGTGGTTTTAAGAGATCAGCAGGAAAATATGGCCTGATTTTCGCAGAATTAACTTATCCATAAACCTGAAATAGGAGAGTGAATTCACCGCCACTCAATTCTTTCAAGAACCACAGTGTGTGTACTTTGGAGAGGATATGGTAATGGAAAGAGATCATATCATGACAATGAGACAGTAATCAACTATCTTTTCTTTGTAAAGTAGTCTTTTTATTGATTTTCCCTTTTATTCTATGTACAATAAACAGAGGGAAGAAATCTGAGAGTGATCTGCTCTAAAGGGATGGGGGAAGAGCCAAAAATATAAATGTCGTAAATTTAATATTTTCAATAGTTCATCTTGTAGACTAGACTTGGCACAAAGTGAGGTGAGAAACTGTTTCTTATTTGAATGCCAAAATAGTACCACCATAATCAGGGAAGTGTTCAGACAAGTACAATCTTGAGTGCTCCTCAAGGATACTGTAGCTCTTTAAGTGTTGTCTAGCCCACACTGATGCACTGAGAACCAGTCAAGGGTGTGCTAGTAAACATTTAATAACCAGCTGTTAAAAAATATACACACATGCCATACTCTGCATTAACACTTTCTACATTACTTTTCTTAAGTCTAGACAAAACAACCATCAAGCTCTCATGTAGCATTTGCCAATGGCTGAGGCGTAAATGTTCTCACTTAAAATTTAACAACCAGCTCTTTTGAGCCAGATCAAGTGGGGTCCAGTATACCCCAAGTGAGGTAGACATAGGAATAACAAATCAAGTAGATGGCTTTCTGGTGACAAACTCGGAAATAGCGTGCAAGCTAATTCAAACCCCTTAGCTGGATTTTTACCTATGTGATAGCACATAAACATGATTTTTTCCAAGCAAATAACACATAATGTAGGTTAGCACTTCTTTCCTGCAAGTTATATATAATCTTAGATAATTGCCTAGAGCACTGAAAGGTGAAGTGATTTGCCTAGAGTCACATGACCAGTATGTATCAAAGGTGAGACTTGAACCCAGGTCTTCCTGGCTTTGAGGCCAGCTATCTACTACACTAGACTGTATCTTTAAGATAAAATAGCTCTAGAATCTCATAAAACAGGTACTTCATTTAATGCAGGTTCCGCTCATGGGAGCCTTGTTCTAGTCCTATCTTTTTTTTATTATTTAATTTGATATATTTTTTTTTAGAAATTTATTTATTTTTAGTTTTCCACATTCATTTCCATAAGATTTTGAGTTCTAAATTTTCTCTCCATGTCTCCCCTTCCTGACCCCAAGACAGCATGTATAAATTGATATAAGTTCAACATATATATTCATATTAAACTTATTTTCACATTAGTCATGTTGTAAAGAATAATTAGAACCAATGGGAGAAACCACAAGAAAGAGGAAACAAAACAAAACAGAAGAAAAAAAAGAGCAAATAATATGCTTCCATCTGCATTCAGACTCCACAGTTCTTTTTCTGGATGTGGATATCATTTTCCACCATGAGCCTTTTGGAGTTGTCTTAGATCCTTGCATTGCTAAGAAGAGGTAAGTCTATCAAAGTTGGTCCTCACACAAGGTGGCTGTTACTGTGTACAATGTTCTCCTGGTTCTGCTCACTTCACTCAGCATCAGTTCATGTAAGTCTTTCCAGGTTTTTCTAAAGTCTGCCTGCTCATCATTTCTTACAGCACAAGAGAATTCCATTGCATTCATATACCATAACTCGTTCAGCCATTGCCCAACTGATGGGCATCCTCTCAATTTCCAATTCTTTGCCACCACAGAAAGAGCTGCTATAAATATTTTTGTACATGTGGGTCCTTTTCCCATTTGTATGATCTCTTTGGGATACAGCCCTAGAAGTGCTATTGGTGGGTCAAAGGCTATGCAGTTTTATAGCCTTTTGTGCATAGTTCCAAATTGCTCTCCAAAATGGTTGGATCATTTCACAACTCCACCAACAATATATTAATGTTCTAATTTTTCCACATCTTCTCCAACATTTATCATTGTCCTGTTTTGTCATGTTAGCCAACCTGATAGGTGTGATGTGGTACCTCAGAGTTGTTTTGATTTGCATTTCTCTAATCAATAATGATTTAGAGGATTTTTCATAGATAACCTTAGTTTCTTCCTCTGAAAGCTCCCTGCTCAAATTCTTTGACCACTGATCAATTGGGAAATGTCTAGTCCAATCTTTGTATAAAAAGAGTGGCAAAGTAGTAGCTAGGTGGTACAGTGGCTAGAGCATTGGGCCTGCAGTCAGGAAGATCTGAGTTCAAATCTGGCTTCAGATACTTACTAACTATGGAATTCTGGACAAGTTACTTAACTTTGGTTCTACAACTATAAAACAGCATCACTATGTAATAACTTCTATAATGATCTATATGATAACATCACCTACCTCCTGTGGTTGTGAGGATCAAATGAGATGATATATGTAAAAGTGCTTAGTACAGTGCCTGACACATAGTAGGTGTTACATAAATGCTTCTTTCTTTCTCCATCCCTCCCTAAAGGGAGAACTGATATCCATGACATAGCTGTACTGAAGATAGATGCCCAGAAATAGTGAAGTATAACAACATGACACGAATGTATGAAGTAAATATCCCTATGTGATAATATTATACCTGAAAATAAACAATTATGTATACAACTTGCTTTAAAAATTTTTATAAATGGAGGTAGTAGGTGGCGCAGTGGATAGAGCACCAGCCCTGAAGTCAGGAGGATCTGAGTTCAAATGTGGTCTCAGGCACTTGACACTTACTAGCTGCGTGACCCTAGGCAAGTCACTTAATCCTGATTGCCTTGCCAAGAAAAAACATTTTGATAAATGCCTTTCTATTAATTTCATTGTTTAAAGTAGTGTTTAAAAGCTCATGATTAATTCAATGTATACTCAACAATTTTCAGGGTTTTTTTGAGCTCACATATTTTTAATTCAATAAATGTGTTGTAGTTTATTTTGTTTCATCTGAACCTGGCATTTCGTCAGTGTAAGGCATTCCCAGTGAGTAAATACCCTCTATCAATGCAGCTCAGTAACTGTTCTACAATCTATAACATTAAAGGATTGTCTGGGGCATTGAGATGTAGGCTTGTGTCTCCCTGACTTGGAGTCTGCTGGTCCGCCTATTATGGCATGTGGGGTGTGTGTGTGTGTGTGTGTGTGTGTGTGTGTGTGTGTGTGTGTGTGTGTGTGTGTGTGTTTAAATCAGCATATATGATCTTTTCTGATGCAGTAGGGTGGGGAAGTGGATACAGCACCAGGCCGGGAGTCAGGAAGACATGAATTTAAATTTAAATTCTAGCAAAGAGCATTATCTCTGGAGTCAACAAATCTGGATTCAAAACCCACCTCTGATGCTTGTTGTTCAGCTGTTTTTCAGTTGTGTCCAACTTGTCATGACCCCATTTGGGGTTTTCTTAGTAAAGATATTGGTGTGGTTTGCCATTTCCTTCTCCAGCTCATTTTATAGATGAGAAAACTGAGGCAAACAGAATTAAGTGAGTTGCCCAGGGTCACACAGACAGTAAGTGTCTGCAGCCAGATTTGAACTCCGGAAAATGAGTCTTCTTGACTCTAGTTCAGGTACTCTATCCACTGTGCCACCTAGCTATCCCCGTCTGGTTCTTATGACCTCTGTAACCTTGGGCAAATCTTTTAATCTCCCTGAGCCTCAGTTTCCATATGTATAAAATGAGGGAGTTGGTTGACAGAATCTCTGAGATGCCTTCTACCTCTAAATCCATGACCCTACAATCTGATGAAAGTAGAATTAACCCCTTGGAGGCCAAGTGTGCTAGAATAGGTGGATGGTCCCAAAGCTTGCCTGGGATGTCTGCTCAGTAGTGGCTTCCTATTTCTTCTGTTACTGGGCTGGTCTCCAAGTCCAAAGACAAAGATGATCGCTTTGTTCTGCCCCTGTCCTAACACAGAGCATAATGTTTTGGTTTGAACTAAGCCACCTCATCTCTCATTGTTGCAGAGCAATATAGCCTACTTTCTTTGTTGGCTGGTGGCCACAGAATTTCTACACTCTGATTCAATGTGTCCCTGAAGCATTCCTGCCCACACTGCTTACTGCCCTCCTCCAGTTTGCTGTAAGTAGTTATTCTGGGGTCCCAGTGCCTTCCACATGTGACTAGCCCACAGAGCTGATTTGCAGTAAACACCATCTCTATATCTGCAAAATAGAAACTACTTTGAGACTTTTTTTTTGGCTAGCAACTTTTTTCATATCAATAACTAATTATCATAATTTGTTCAGCCATGGAAAAAGTTTTTGAATTTAAAAATGTCAAAGCCCTAATTATCACTGATGCCGTTTCCCCACAGCAGATTATAGACATCATACTAGGAATCAAGCATCATAGAATGCTTGAGCTAGAAAGGACCTTAGCTAGAGAGAATTTAGTCCAACACCTTTATTTTACAGATGAGAAAACTGAGATCTAGAAGAGACAAGTGACATAGCTCAAAGTATACAGAATCAAGACTGAAACTCAGGTCTCATGACTGTCAGCCCCAGTGGTATTTCCACCACATGCTGAAATACAGTCACAAAAAAAATCATATAAAAACCTGACCTTTTGGGGAGAAACTGATGGGGGTTTCCCCCAAAAAAAGCCAAGGAATAAATTTCTGTCACTCAAAAAATATCCTTAAGTCAATTTCAAAAGAATGCAGAAAAACAGAAGAATGGAAAATTCAATTCATTTCAGTAAATATGGTCAGCAAACATGAATAGCTAGACTTATTTTGTTTTGGTCCAGGTGGAGCTGTGATTTTATTATTATGGGGGACTCCCAAATCATTTGCAATTTACCGTCTTAGATGGTTGCCTGGGGTACTGAAAGGTTACATAATTTGCTTATGGTCACTCAGCTACTCCATGTCAGAGGCAAGACTTGAACCCACGTATTCCTGACACCAAAGCTGGCTTCTTCTCTGTTATGCCAAGCTGTTTCTCTATTACTAAACATGTCAGGGAATAGCTATGTATATTCCATGCAGTTTTATATATACCACCTGTGAGCAAATCACTTTACCTCTATGGGCTTTAACTTCTTCATTTATAAAATGGAGGTGGACTACATGGTCTCTGTAGCCTTGTCCAGCTCATCTGCAATCCTACAATACTCAACCACACTTGGAAAGAGAAGAGAAACAGTAGAGATCCTGACTGTAATGGCTGGTATCCCCACTAATTTGCAAAATCTGCCAATCTGCAAAGGATTTCCCTATCATTATTACAAATTAGTAAGTTTCTGCTGTACTATAATAGGCCATAAAAAAGCTTTATGAGTTTACCTTTGTTGACATAAAATAACCTGGCCAAACATTCATTTCACTGTGTTCCTGTGTTCTTATATTGAAGTATATATGTACCTGTTTATCATAGAAATGTTCCAGAAATTATTTTCAGAAGGCAAGCGGGAGAGGAACAATGAGGGAAGAAGGAGAATGAGGTTCCGAGTATTTAGAAGGAAACCTAGCACTCATCTAGTTCCACTCCCTTAATTATGGATCAGAAAATAAAGGCCCAGCAAAGTTAGGTGACTTGCTTAAGGTCACACAGTTTGTACTATAAGTAGGAGACTTGGAATTTAAACTCAGGTTGTCAGACTTCAAGTTCAGTGCTCTTTCCACTATACTATGTGAGTGTTCACACAAATTAAGCAAAAGGGGTTGTGAACAGGACTGAATTGGACCTCAGAAACTGTCAGAAAATACAAAACCCACATTTCAATTTTTGAACAGTAGCCAGTGTTTTGCAGCAAGGGTGCCCAACATCTTTGCATATGAGGAGGAGGAACTATTTTATTTTCCTGAAGCCTTGAAATCCGTGGAAGAAAAAGGACAGAAAGATGCTTAGGATGAAATCTCTGGAGAGGAAGAAGGGGGACATGTTGCTGGCTTCTTTCCTTTAACCCATTGTTCTTTTCTCTTGACCCATGGCTCCTCTTAGAAAGCTCAGCAAACCAAATAAAGGGGAGAGGCCTTAGAAGGGAGCATGACTTCACAGCCAATTTAGGGATCCAATGGGTAAGGCTTTAAGATCACATAGTTGCTTTAGATGATAGATTCTTAGCCTTATGTTATGGATCCTTTTGGCAGTCAGGTGTAGCCTATGGACGCCTTTCAGAATATTGTTCATTGCCTAAATTCATAATTGAAAGAAATGCTAAATTTTAGTTAGAAATTAGAGAAAATAAAGATGCAGATTTTTTTCCCATCTAAGTTTAAAGATTCCTTGAGATATGCCCAGGGACTCCAGATTAAAAACCTCTGTCTTAAAGTATTCTCTTACTGCCCTTCACCAGCACCTTGACCTTGTTTTGGTGTCATTTGCAAGCTTTGCCTTCCCTTCTCAAATGATCAGCCTTAACCGTGCTGTTTAACCCCATCCCCCAAATCATAATGAATTCATCAATTCAAGGTAAGTTGTACATATTTGATATGAGTATTTCTCTGGGTTTATAGAAAAATCCATCAGCTTTAAAGTATTTCCCTCTGGTGACTTGCTACTGCTAGGTAGGTGTAATATTTTCTTCATCTTTATCCCTAATATCTGGACAAAACCAACATTAAAATGACTAATGGTTGTTTTAGAAGTTATGGAAGACTCAAGGAGACCTGCTAGTCATCCTCTCTCTGTCTGTCTGTCTGTCTCTCTCTCTCTCTGTCTCTCCCTCTCTTTCTGTCTCTCTCTGTCTCTCTCTGTCTCTCTCTGTCTCTCTCTGTCTCTCTGTCTTTCTCTGTCTCTCTGTCTCTGTCTCTGTCTTTCTCTCTGTCTCTCTATCTCTCTGTCTGTCTGTCTGTCTCTCTCTCTCTCTCCCTCTCTCATTAACTGATCAGTTGCATTCAACCGTCTCTTCTTGGAAGATCATGTTAATTATTAGGTAAATTACCATGCAACGTATTTCTCACTCTGGTTTTGCTCACATTAACATGCAGATACTCCCACATGAGTCAGAACTGTAGTCTCACCTGTAGAATTGCAGGTACATTGAAAGATTTAGGTTAAAGATCAGTTACTGCATCTGAAAGATGAGTGGGTTATGGTAAGTCACATCTCACGGCCCTTCCAGCTTGTGGTATCCTGACCCTCTCACACTTACTGGGGGAGAGAATGTTACTCTTGTAAACCTATGTGTGCTAAGCTCTGTAGACACAAATAGAAAAGAAAGCCAATTCCTGCCATGAAGAGCTCACATTCTAGAACCAGACGACCCATGATCAAATTCTACTCTTGTTAATTACTACCCCTGTGACTTTGGGCAAGTCATTTTATTTCCCTAGGTCTCACTTTTCACATCTGTAAAATGAAAATATTGAATTAGGTGGTCTCTGAGTTTCCTTCCAGCTCCAGAGCAATGATCCCATGATGGGGCCAGATGCCAAGAGAAGACAATAGGTGTAAGTCAAGTGTCCTGTAAGAGGCAGGACTGGTCATAGTAACTGGCTACTGAATTTACTGGGCAACTAGGTGGTACAGTAGATGAGTGTTAGGCCAGGAGTTAGAAAGAATCTTATCTTCCTGAGTTCAAATCTGGCCTCAGACACTTACTAGCCATGTGACTGTGGTCAAGTCACTCAATTCTGTTTGCCTCAGTTTCCTCAACTGTAAAATGAGCTGAAGAAGGAAATGGCAAACCACTCCAGTATCTCTGCCAAGAAAACCCCAAATGGGGTCATGAAGAGTCAGACATGACTGAACAAGAACAAATGAATTTAGGAAAGACACTCAGGTCAGAAATCACTAATTTGTAAGGATGTCCAGGGAAAATAGCCATGAAAGAATCATTAGAAGTGTGAAGGAGGCAGTACAAGAATACTCCAATCACAGGTGAAGACATTTGGAAACTCAATAGGAAAGTATATTTTTCATCCAGGAATGACTTCAAGGGGTTTGGAATGAAACATCCAGGAAAGTTAAGGGAGCCATCTCTAAGTCCCTGGAGAATGGTCTAAAACCCATAGAAATAATATTTAGAAAATCAGTCAACAAGAATGAATTAAGCACTTTCTATGTGGCAGACACTGTGCTAAGTGATAGAGATACAGAGGAAGGCAAAAACAGTCCTTGCCTTCAAGATCACATGCCAATGTAAATAGGATCAGTACATTCAAGGTAGATATAGAGTATCTGGAAAGTCTTTCCAGAGGGGAAAGCCCTAGCAGTTTGGGAGTCTGGGAAAGGCCTCCCACAGAAGGTGAGTTTTGAGCTGAATCTTGAAGAGAGAATTTCTATGAGGCAAAGGGAAGGTGAAGTGCATTCAGAGAGCGGAGATGGAGCGATGTGTGTGACAATTAAAAAGGTTCACGAAATGTAGTTTCTGAGTAAATGATTTTATTAATAAGACCAGCACATTATTAATAAAAAGGATAGCCATTTGGTGCCTCTCTTAGACCAAAGACAATCATGGTGGCAGACTCACAGTTTATATACCCTTCAATGAGTAGGTGTTCCTGAGGGGTAGCAATAAACTCTGATTAGATAACACCAGGAGAGGTGGACTATTAAAATGAAGGGCTGAGAGTGACATCCGTCACCCTGGGACAGAGAAACTATCTTTATTCCTAGACCACTCCTAGCCTTGGGCCATCTATTCAGAGAATGTGTGCCCCACCCAAACTAGGGTGGGGTCCTGAACAAGAAAATTAATCCAATCCCATTATCTGCTGAAAGACACTGAACTCTACTTCTTTTCTTTCTTTTAATTTTTAAAATTTTTTTTTTTTTGCTTTTTGGTGAGGCAGTCTGGGGTTAAGTGACTTGCCCAGGAGTGTTAAGTATCTGAGTCTGGATGTGAACTCAGGTCCTCCTGACTCCAAGGCCAGAGCTCTATTCACTGTGCCACCTAGTTGCCCCTGTCACTGAACTTTTTAAAATCAGGACTTTAGAATAAGGAGAGAACTCTGGATCTCCCCAAATAATAATTAATAATAATTATTGGTATTAGCAATCATTTCTCTCACATGTGTGAGGAACAGCAAGGCCAGTGTAGCTGGAGTAAAGGGAAGACCAGGAGCTAGATTTGGAAGAGATTTAAATTCCAACATAGAAGGGTTTGTATTTGATCCTGGAGGTATTAAGGAACCATTGGGTTTGTTGGGTAGAGGAGTGACATAAGCAGATCTACCAAGTAAGAAATGTTCTGAGGCAGCCAGGTACAGTGGATAGAGTTCCTGCCTTGGAGTCAGGAAGCCCTGAGTTCAAATACAATGATCCAAGACTCATGAAAGATCTAAAGGACTCATGATGAAGCATACTATCTGCCTCAGACACTTGACACTTACTAGTTGTATGATCCTGAGCAAGTCATTTAACCCTGATTGCCTCACCAAAAAGAAAAAAGAGAGAGAGAGAGAGAGAGAGAAAGAGAGAGAGAGAGAGAGAGAGAGAGACAGAGAGAGAGAGAGAGACAGAGAGAGAGAGAGAGAAATGTTCCCTGAAATTCAGGAGATCCATTTCTGAAACTAAAATTGAGAGGCAGCTTCTTGATGGCAAAATAAAACTGAGCTGCCTGACACCAGGGATGAGATCCGACCTACGGGGTCCAATCAGTCGAGAGGAAGATCAAAGAAAGATTAAGGCCTAATTTCTTATGTGCAGAAAACTAGGATTACCTGGTTTGGGTTTTTGTGTTTGTTTGCTTGTTTGCATCTTTGTTTTGTTTTGTTTTAACAAAGAAACCCATTTATTCAAGTTGATAGCAGAACAGAAATCAGAAAGTATATAGACATTACAGAATGAAGGAGCTCTCCCTTTGGGAGTGAGATAACTTAGCTCAACCAAGGCAGAGAGTCCCACATCTCACCCAAAGGGGAAATTCCTCAAAGTCTCTAGTATAACAAGCTGAGGATAAAGACATGATGGAGACTGCTAGCTTTTCCCCAGTCTTATTCTCCCCTCAGCAATCTGAATTTGGATTGGCAGCATCCGTCTTCTCTCTTGAAAGTGGAAACCAGAAGCACATGAAGTGTCTTCAGAGCCCACAGACATTGAAGAGAGCAGAAGAGCTCAGAGAAAAAAGTCCAAAGAGAACTAGCTCTTCTTCTGACTGTTGCCAATTTCACCCCCTGCCCTCACACAGAGTCCAGGCTTTGATCTCCATCAATGGGGAGACAGTTCCATAGATTCAAGTTACATTTCTCCCCGACCTAAAATTCTTTGCAGTCTCTTGCAAAGATAATATAGAAAGCAAGTCCAAAACCTATAACTATACAGTATAAACACAAGGATCAGCACTTTAAAACCACAAGAGTAATTTTCCTGAGATCCCAGATAACTAAGTTTCAGCACTATTGAAACCGAAATCAAACAAATGCACATTAACAGTACATTCAGTAGACTGGCATTATACAAATGACATCACCTGGAAAGATATTACATTGACAACATGCCTAACTATACACAGGAGATAGAAATAGAGACAGAGAGAGAGAGAGAAAGAGAGAGAGATACACATGTATATTACATTCATATTTCAAAAGTACATGCATATCTATAGTACACAACAATTAATCAAAATAATAAGCATAGGTAACAAAACAAAGCTAGCTAGTTGCAACAATACTATCCTAGAGGTGTTAATACAGGTTGTCCCAAAAGTCTTAGTTTTAAACTGTAATGGATTACAAGTGCACCAAGATTTTTGAGTAGCTTCTATGTAACTTTTTAACTTTCTCTTTTCTTTGTTATTTAAATCCTCCTGTAGGTACCCCTGTAGTTACTGGCAATTAAAAAAAACACCATAGGAAAAATTGTACAATTTTTTTCTGAACAACTCTATTGAGGTAGAAACACTTCATTCCCTTTGCTAAGATGTGGGGTAACTTGGGGAAAGAGCCAGACTGGTATGAGCTAAAGGAAGAAACTGGCAGGTGAAGCCAAGAGGCTAAGCTGGGAGCATTCCTGGGGGGAAAGAAATGAGGGTGATTGGGTTCATCACAGTGCTAGAATATTTCAGTGCTATAATCTGACTGTAAGTACCAGGTTTTGCTGGACAAGGATACTGGGGCATCCTGCCTTTAAACTGTTGTTGGCATTCTTACATTGACTACATAAAGGGAGGAGTTGCTAGAGTGCTGATCAACAAACATTTAGAAGTATTTTTAAGAATTAATAACTTCTTTGTTTGTTTAATGGGCCAGCTACCATGATAAGCATTGGGGATATAAAGAAAGGCAAAAACAGCCTCTGCTCTCAAGGACCTCACGGTCTAATGGCAGCAAACGTGTAAATAACACAGGTACATTCAAGATATAGACAGAGTAGCTGGAAGGTCGTCTCGGAGGGTAAGACATTAGCTGCTGAGGAGACCAGGAAAAGCCCTTTGCAGAAGGTTGGGCTTGAGCTGAGACGTGAAGGAATCCAGGGAAACTAAAGCCTAAAAGATGGAGTCATGGACAACAGCCAATACAGACTCCCAAAGTGGAGGGCGAGTATGGGAGGAGTCACAAGGCTAGTCTAGCTAGAGTAAAGTAAGAAAACTGGAGAGACTGGAAGGGGCCTTCTAAATGCCAAACAGAGGACTCTTTATATTTGATCCTATGGTAATAGGGAGCCATGGGAATTTATTGAGTAGGTGAGTGAACACAGCCAGACCTCTGCTCTTAGGAAAATCACTTTAGATGTTGAATGGAGGATGGATTGGGGTGGGGAGGGGATCAAGAAAGGAAGCTCCATTAGAAGGTTCTTGAAATAGCCCAGGGGAGAGGTGATGAGGGCCATAACTAGTGTGGTGACTGGATGAATAAAGAGGAGACATATAGAAAGGATGTGAAGTTAGAAACAAGATTTGTCAACAGACTAGTTATGTGAGCTGAGGGTGAAGGATCAACACTGACAATGAGGTTGAGAGCCAGAGCTTCTGGAAGGAGGATACTACCCTCTAATAGAAATAGGAAAATTTAGAAGAGGGGAGAGTTTGGGGAGAAAGATAATGAGTTCTGTTTTGGACATGTTGAGTTTGAAAAAAATCTATAGTATTTCTGAGGGCAGCTAGGTGGCACAGTGGATAGAGCACAGGGCCTGGAGTAAGGAAGACTCATCTTCCTGAGTTCAAATATGACCTCAGACACTTACTAGCTGTGTGGCCCTGGGCAAGTCACCTGTTTGCTTCAATTCCTCATCTGTAAAATGAGCTGGAGAAGGAAATGGCAAACCACTCCAATATCTTTGTCAAGGAAACCCCAAACTGGGGTCACTAAGGGTCTGAAATGACACAACAATGGGGCATCCAGTTCAAGATGTCCAAAAGGCAGTTGGTGATACAGGAATCTGAAACTTTACTTTTTCATGTTTCATTGAATCTTTTTTTTTACTCTAAAGTTACTTCCCAATAACATACCTTACCACCACCACCTCCCTCCATAGAACTCTCCTTTTATAACAAAGAAAAGTATTTAATCAAAACTGGCAACATATTTTTGGGACCTTTCTTCACCTGTAGTCCATCATATTTTTTTTCATATTAAACCTATTTTCACATCAGTCATGTTGTAAAGAAGAATTAAAAGCAATGTGAGAAACCATGAGAAAGAAGAAAAAAGAGAGAGAAAGCAAATAATACGCTTCAATCTTCATTCAGACTCCATAGTTCTTTTCCTGGATTTGTAATCCACCACCTTTTAAAGGAGAAGAAAGAAATGTTCTTTATCATTGACCTATGTCAATAATATGTGACTCTCATATATGACCTATGCAGCAACAATTGGTCATTGCACTTAACCTGAAC
Organism: Phascolarctos cinereus; assembly: GCF_003287225.1. Lineage (NCBI taxonomy): Eukaryota > Metazoa > Chordata > Mammalia > Diprotodontia > Phascolarctidae > Phascolarctos > Phascolarctos cinereus. The sequence continues at coordinate 193,968,385 of NW_027556098.1, forward strand.
TTTGATAAATTTTAGTGTGCTTTTCATTTACATTACTGTGGTCACTGTTTATATACTTCTCAAGGTTCTACCTCATTTTTATCTTTTTTTTTCCCAGCCAGTCTTTCACCTCCACACCTACCACCTGCCTACCCTGACCTCCAGGCCCAAAGGGACACCAAATTATACAAGTGTTCACAGCCAAGACCCAAGCTTGCAACCCCTTGTTTGACAGTGTATGGTACTTACTTCAGTATTTCAAAGGTCCCTGATTTGTGGATGTGGGTGTTACCTTCACCCATACTGATCTCAACCCTTTCATACCTTAGTAAACAATCATTGTAAATTGCAGTAGCTTAAAAATTTTTTTTCCCCCATGGGCCACCTCCTCCTGATGAGCTGTTCTTTTCTTTTGGACAGGTTGGCCTTCAGAAGATAGTTCTTCTCTTGGCCCATACGTGAAGATTCTTCAGCTTGGCTGGACCTACCAAAGCTTATCCTCTGTTGGCATAGTATGCAGGGTTGTCTCTTCACACTATGATGAGGCATTGAATAAGGCATTAGTGAAGGTACCACCATAATTTTCATTTTACGTCAAAACCCAGCATTGGGGTGGGAATATCCTCTTCTACTAAGGGGCTCCAGTTCAAGGCTCACATGGAATAGGGTAAGTGCTGGGGGAGCCTAACCCCAATAAGAGGGTTTCAGGTTATTATTGTACTCTCTGGTTCATTATTTCCCAACCCCAGAATAGAATTCTAGTGGAAATCTCCAAAACAAAGCTTAGGTTCGGTTCATATTCTCAGTCTCCCAAAAGGGATTAATAAGGTCCCTTCTAAAAGAGTACTCAGCATTCAAAGAAGATTTTATATAGAAGACCTATTTATTTCTTCCATGACAAAAGGAATTCTTAATACACAGACAGTTCATGAAAATACAATGACAAATACTTAAAAGATGATACAGTAATTCATCACATCTACTATATTCTCCTGGAAGGTGAATACTTAAAACGTGAAACATTTTGAGAACTTTCACCTTGGATCAGTATTGTCTGAGTACTTCACTCCAGGTCTCTATCTTCTGACAAGCCATTGCCTAACTTTCTTAATCCTTTTATTTGTAGTAACTTTCTGGCAGTGATTATCTTCTCCTTTAAGAAGTTGTTACAGATACTACCTCCTACAGAGCTACCAGCACACAGTTTTAGACATGCCTGCCTTCTCAAAGTCACGAGATTTCCACCAAGGCCAGAAATATCAATCTCAGGATCACTTTTAGGTCACTTGTGCTCAGGAAAAAAAAAATAGAATTAGAGCTTTGAGATCTAGAATCAAACCCACCTAGACAAACAAAAACTCCTGCTTCCAGGTGTGATCAGGTATCATAACTGCTGGATTATGAGGAAGAAATTTTATTCTCCCACCATCTTGGGAGGTCTGCCAAAGAACTAGAAGAGCCCTGACATGTTTTATAAACAGGGAAGGGGGGGGGAGAGAGAGAGAGAGAGAGAGAGAGAGAGAGAGAGGGAGAGAGAGAGAGCCAGAGAGAGACAGAGAGAGAGAGAGAGAGAGAGAGAGAGAGAGAGAGAGAGAGAGCCAGAGAGAGAGAGAGAGAGAGAGAGAGAGAGAGAGAGAGAGAGAGAAATATTAGAGTCACTCCTTTTAGAAGTATACACACACACAAAAAAGAAGTGTACTGAGTGGGGCACTCTTCCTGGACCAGTAGCCAATCTTCTTTGATGCAATTCCCCACTCCTTCTCAAAGGACCAATCAGGAGCCTCTGGTCATACTTACCCTTTAGCAAAAGTTCAAATTATATGTTATTTTAAGCACAGGCCAGGGCACAGGTTCCGCACTTCATGGGAAGCTGCCCAGCTGGAGCACCTGTATCTGATAGTGGCCAAGCCACTTTTACTCAGGGTACAGGCTCAGATTTTTGAATGTTCCATAATATATGCTTTAATCCAACCCTCTCACTATATCTATATTGTCTGAAACAAAACTATTATTTTTCAGAAGAGGGTTAGTGATCTCTACGCCAGGCTTCAAAAGCGGTCTACAGCGCTCCCATGTGAACCACAGTAGCACCATTGCTTCTGAGAGTCAGAGGGAGATGCAAGAATTACTTTACTCGCAATTTTGGTTGGCTTCTGAGTCATTCTGGAATCTACTTTTTGATGTCTTGAATCTTAGTATTTATGGTGCTACATATCTAATAAGCTAAAATCTTAAATATGTTTCATGAGTAGAAAAAAATCTCTTCTAGAATATAAATACTAATGTAAGACAGTTCAAAAGCTAAGACTTTTGTTACTAAGCCATATAGATATGTAATAAAGGCAGGAATTTGGAACAAAGGATTGAAGTGGAAGGCAATACCTCTCTGAGGCTTCACTTGGGCTCTTACAGTCTATGCCTTGCCTCCTCCTTTTCATTTGCAGAAGAAACCCCAAAAATCTTGGAGCTGGAGTGAGAAAAGCTGTGGAAACTGAGACCAGGGGACCCTTAATGATTTATCAAAAAGACAGTCTCTAAACATGATGCTGAAAGAGTGTAGGCTGACAATCAGAAATTAAATAAGAGTTACAGGGGACTTCCTGAGCCTGAGTCACATAGAGGCTTGACACTAAAATGTTGTTCATGATACTGTCATGGAAGGAAGTAGGCTCAAAGACAAATTAAGTGATTGTAGCCTTTGCTTAGCTGGATGGCAAGTTCCAAAAGAGCCTGGCCACTGGAGGCAAAGACTCTTTCTGGAGAGAAAAGCCATACAAAACTACAACTCTAGGAATTCACTGATTTTTCTCTCTATGGAGAAAAAAAAAAGCAAGTGAAGTTCTTTATAGTTTGAGGACCCTGGGAAAGAACCTGCCCCCTTTACTGAAAAAACTAAAGCTAAAGTCTCTGGGCTCTAAGTTAAAAGTGAGATGGTAGAGTATCCTCCTCTTGTGGAAAAAAGGTTAACACCTTGGTTTAAGGACTCTAGCTAACACCAGAAGCTAGAAGAGAGAAGGTCACAATTTCACATCCAATGGATCAATGACTGAAGTACTCATGAGATCAATGAAGCAATGCCCAGCAGAGACCATATGCCATGCCCAGCGGGATGCTGGCTTGTTCCCAACCGTGCCGCATTGGAAGTATGGCTCTTTCCCTCCCAGCTGCCCTGTTGTCCTTGACCACACGTTTTCCTCGTGTGTGATCTTCATTTATACACTCTGGTCACATATGTGTTCCACGTAGGTGCCCCTGAATGTGAATGCAGTGCCTACATGTGCTCCCCACATATAAACCATTTTATATCCGTGACCTAGCCACATGGTACTCCATGTGCCTTGATCTTACATGGCCCTTATGCAGATACCCCTTCACGTTTGCTTCCTAGACATATTTACTCCTCCCACTGATGATATTTTTCATTTTGAAAGAGAATATCCCAGGATTATCAGGCTACACACACACACACACACACACACACACACACACACACACACACACACACACATACAAACACACACATACACAATCTATTGCTACTTTTCTTACTATGATATTTCATTTCAAAAAACCCTTTTATTTTGAGCTAATTGTGTCCTCTGGCAGACTAGTTATTAGTAGGGGCTAATGAGCCATGATTTTGAGTAGATTCAAAACCACAGAGTATCATAAACCTAGTGTAGTTTTTCCAGGGGCCCTCTATAGTGACCCAAGTGCTATACTAAAGTCCAAGTTGTAGCATATGAATTAAAATTCTCTGGAGGAAAAGAATTTGCTCTAGTGTAACAGACAAAATATTTCTTTTCTTTGCACAGCAAGATATTGTTTCTCTCTTTGTGGCCTACTTTTCAACAATTCAAGGCAGCTAGTTCAGGAATAAGGGGACTTCTTTAAGGTCAAGATTCTTCTTTAGCCAAAGTCACATAAATGTTTTGCAGTCTTTCCCTCCTTCTTTTCCTTCCTTCCTTCCTTCCTTCCTTCTTTCTTTTTTCCCCCTATTTCTATAAATTCTATCATATTCTTAAGATTATGTTTAATGAACTGGGTTAGACTATTTCTTTCTAAAACTTTTCCATAGTCCTATTTGAGTTACTTCCTTTCACATATTTTTTTTCCTTTCCTTCTGTTTTTCTGATTGCGTAAGAGCCTGAAGTGATAGCAGCTGTGAACAGAGAGCTTCATATTTTTAAGGTCACTGCCATTGAAAGGTCTGTTTTATCAAGGTAGATCTGCTGTGGAAATGTAGCAGTCCAGATGTCAAGATCAGAGAGAGATTTTGCTGGAATCACCTGCCTAAAGCCAATGCAGAGCCTTTAAAAAGTTTTTATAGTTCCAAGAAGTATATTGAGAGTGGGTGGGTGAATGCAGTTTAAGGCACTTATCCATGTGACAACAACAAAAACATTTTCAGAGGAAAAAAATCATTTTGCTAGGGGCTGCCTCTAAACACTTAAAACACATTTGAATAAGTGGTCTTGCATCACCAAGTTATTAGTTATAGTGGTGATGTAGTGGGGGCAAAGGCAGCTAGGTGGTGCAGTGGATAGAGTGCCAGGCCTGGAGTCAGGAAGATCTGAGTTCAAATCCAACCTCAGACACTTAGCTGTGTGACCCTAGGCAAGCCACTTAACCCTGTTTGCCTCAGTTTCTTCAATTATGAAATGAGCTGGAGAAGGAAATGGCAAACCATTTCAATATCTTTGCCAAGAAAATCCCAGATGGGGTCACAAAGAATTGGACACAACTAAACAACAACAAAAGGGTAGAGTGTTCACATTTAAGCACTTGTCTGAGAGAAGTGGTATGGAGTAAAAGAAAGACCGCTTGGACTAGGTGTCAGAAGACCTATCTCCAAATCCTGGTTCTAACATTTACCCCGTTTGTGACCTTGGACAAATCATAGGAAAAGAAAATTAACTAGGGTGAGGTAACTGGGCCTTTGTATCAGGACACCAGAATTTAGAAGTAATGACAGCACTTGTATACTTCTCCCCCCAGTGCTCACCTTTCTCCACTGATCCTTCAGTGACTTTGAGGCATCCCTACTTCTCAAACACCAAAATTATTAATAATAGTTCTAGATAGGATCATCAAGTTAGCCTGAAGATATCTCAGAGGTCATTTATTGTACAGGTGAGGAAAATAAGGCCCGCAGAAGTTGTGATGAGTGTAATGTTATAGAAATAGTAAGTAGCAAAGGCAGAATTTGAGCCCAGTTCTAGCATTTAGTACATAGCCTAGTGCTTAATAAATGTTTATTGACTACAACTGTAAATCCAGCATGCTTTTCAATGCATCAAACTGTATCACCTAAACTGAGTCTCGATTTTGACATCTTTAAGAAGTTTTGTAAGTCCCATTAGCCACTATTCATTTTTTGTAAAGTAGCTTGTAGATTGCATAACTATAGTAATAACGATTCATATTTACATAGCACTTCTAAGATTATGAAGTATTTACAATGCAATAATCCTGTGAGGCAAATAGTATAAGTATTGTTTTCTCTATCTTTTTATGAAGTCTAGACCTGTGAAATGCCAAGGTTCCTACCAGGAAACTCCTACCAATTCAGATTAAGTACTCTTTGGGGCAGCTAGGTGGTGCAGTGGATAGAGCACTGGCCTTGAATTCAGGAGGACCTGAGTTCAAATCTGGCCTCAGACACATAACACTTGCTAGCTATGTGACCCTGGGCAAGTCACTTAACCCCATTGCCTATCCTAAAAAAAAAAAATTAAAAAAAAAAACAGATTAAGTACTCTTCTATAACAATCTTAGAGAGTTGCCTGAGGACAGTAAACGGTTCAATGACTTGCTCAAGGCCACACAACAGTAGGTCTAAAAGTCAGGACTCAGATCCAGGCCTTGAGGACTCCGAGGCCTGCTCTCTTTGCCATAGGCCCACTAAACCTAATTCTTGGCATCTTTGTTGTCGTCATTCATTCAGCCACCTCTGACTCTTCATGACCCCATGGAGCACAGCACACCAGGCCTTTCTGTACTCAACTACCTTCCAAAGTCCGTCCAAGCTCCTGCTCATTGCTTCCATGACATCCATCTCATCCTCGCCATCTGCTGTTCCTTTTGCCTTCAGCCTTGCCCAACATCGTCTTAAGGATCACCAAATTGCTTCCTCCCCTGTTTTTCTTTCAAAACATTTTAGGCTGTCGTATAGACCTAATCTTCAATTTGTCAGGAAAATGAGAGGTTGAAGTAATAATAAGAGGTTGGGACACAGCTCCCTGGGAATTTCAAAAAGGTTCTAACCAATGAAAATCAGTACAGTCAGTATCAACTGAAGTATCATTTGTAAAGAACTGTGCAAACCTTAAAATGCTATTTAAACATCAGCTGCTATTATTGTTGTTATTTTTCCATTAATAAAGGATGTCTGATTTCTTCCCAATGTGCCCAAGGTGAAGCAATACCACCCACCTGGGGACTCTTTACATTTGCTGATTATATATGTAGCCTCCCTTTGTACTTTTGGAAAGCTCACCCCTTAACAGATTATGGAATTTGTATCTTTGAATGCCTTCCGAGATTAGTACTCATTTCCTCTTTTCCTACCTTCACAGCAGAAACAAAGACCTTAGGACTGAAGTTCAAGACTTATAAGGCTAGACTGTACCATTTTAGAGAGCATCCAGTCCCCCTTGGGTCCTAAACAGGAAGAAGAGTAACTATGGCCATTGCCTTCCAGATAATAATAGCTAGCATTTATATAGAGGCAGCTGGTGATTTGGTAGATGGAGCACTGGGCCTGGAGTCAGGAAGAACTGAGTTGAAATCCAGCCTCGAATACTTCCTAGCTGTGTGACCCCAGGCAAGTCACTTAACCTCTGATTGCCTAACAAAATGCATCCACTGGAGAAGGAAATGGCAAACCACTCACATCTTTGCCAAGAAAACCCCAAGTGGGGTCATGAAGGGTTGGACACAACTGAAACAGCTCAACAAGCATTTATGTAGCACCTACTATGTGTCACGTATTATGCTAAGTACCTTGCAAATGTTATCTCATTTGATCCTCATAATAACCCTAGGAGGTAGGTACTATTATCATCCTTATTTTACAGTTGAGGAAACTGAGGCAAGCAGAGGTTAAGTGACCTTGCCCAAGGTCATAAAGCTAGTTAGTGAGGCCATATTTGAACTCGGTTCTTCCAGATTCCAGACCCAGAACTCTGTTCACTACTCCATCTAGCTGCCTAAATTCTATTTCTAGCCCCAGCTTAGTGTAACAACTAAAGTTTTACCCAGTATCCTGGAATCATAGGAATTTGCTGGGCATCATGCCAGGCTGAGGCAATTTCCTACCCTTCTAACATGACAGAAAATACCCAGTTTCCAAATAATTACATGCAAGATAAGAGTTATCACATCAAAATGAAAAGGAAGGCCATGAGAATAGGAGCACATCCATGCACCTTTGAAGTCAGCGAGGTTTGTCACTAGGGACACTTAGTTTTGTTCTCCTGGCAACAAATGCTCCTCTTACAATATTAACTGCAAGACCAAAAATCATGACCTGGCTGAGCAAAGAGTGTGGAGTGTAGGCCAGGAATGATTCCTGCCTTGGGAATCCAAATATTCTGCTAGATGTAAGAGATTCTGTTGATTTTGGAAACGCTATGAATCATTTCCTGAAAGAGCACAATAATGGAAGCTTCTTATTTCAGAATTCCAAGAAATGTTCTTCTGTTGATAGTCAGAAGGCACTTGGGGATTCTAAGCTCCCAAAAAGGGCCTTTATCCCATCTAAGAGGAGACTTCTCAAACTCTGGGAAAATGATTTCTACAAACCAGCTCAATAAAATGTGTCTTTGTCTCTCTTGTGGGATCCAGATATATTCAAGGAAAAGTCCACAAGGTAAGGTTCACATGGTTAAGAGAAAGTTTTCGGAATGGTTTCCTTGTCCATGTTTTACTTCAGGCCTTGTCTGAAAGGGAAATACATGCGCACACACACATACAGACACGTATGTGTATACACATATATGTGTATAGATTTCCTATATTGCTTTAGCACAGTGCCTGGAGTGTGTGTGTGCGTGCGTGCGTGCGTGTGTGTGTGTGTGTGCGCGCACATGCCAGGCACTGTGCTAAAGCAATGTAGGAAATTTATACATGCTCTATATATGTTCTCTGAGAATATATAAAAATACAAATAAATGAATAAAGAAGATAAAATAAATAAATGTATGTACACAAACACATATTCTCTAAGGGTCAGTGAGACATAAATATCCTGGGAACAATTCTTTCAGTATGATTTTTTCTATTGAAAACCTACTTTTCATCAGGGAATTTCCAATGATGTCAGTAATTCCACCATCTTCCTCACCTATAACCCCAGACAACAACTCTGAGGTAGGAAACTTGGGTTCCCACCACTGAAGGACTCTGGGAGCTAATGCTGCTAGGATCAGAAAGCACTCAGCATTTCTCTCTCTCTCTCTCTCTCTCTCTCTCTCTCTCTCTCTCTCTCTCTCTCTCTCTCTCTCTCTCTCCCTCCCTCCATCTCTCTCCCTCTCCCTCCCCTTCTCCTTCTCTCTCTCTCTCTCTCTCTCTCTCTCTCTCTGTCTCTGTCTCCCTCTGTCTCTCACTATGAAAATTCACCACAAGTTAAAACTTGAGACCAGAAAATTTTAGTGCACTGGGAACAATTTTCTCAAACCATTAAAGGTGAGATCGATGTGACCTTTACTAGGTCTGAGGCTGAAAGTGTCTTGTGGCTTTGAGGCTTAATTCTTAACAAGAGGACCTAGCTTGAAAAATGATAGTTAGCAAGGAAGAACTGGGTTCAAGTCTTGCCTCTGAAAATTCCTGGCTATATGGCCACCCACCCCCACCCCCAGCCTCTGTATTTGTTTAGCCTTTCAGTGCTTTAGGCCATTCTCTAAGAAAGAAGCTATGGAGGTATGAAGCAGCACTGGGAGGAGTTTCCTCACCTGTGAATTCCATACACCAACAAATTCACAGGTGAGTCCTCATCCTATTTTACAAAATGAAACTGGCCAAGAGTTAAGGGGCTCTCCATTGTCTCAGAAGATTGACACTTCTCTGGCTTCAATCAGAATGGAATATGGAGACTCTTCTAGACCCTAGAACAACCTTTTCCCCAGAAGGTGTGACCCCTGACATTTGTGGCTATTAATAGGGGGACAATTTCCAATTTCTATCATACTTATTTCACAGATATGGACTTATAGGGCAACTCCATATAATTCTATTTCTACACCTAGTGTAGGCAGCCAGGTGGTCTGGTAGATAAGGAAGACAGATTCTGCCTCAGAAACTTACTAGCTATGTCATTCAGGCAAGGGTGTGCTAGTAAATGTTTAACAACCAGCTCTCTGAAAAGCAATACACACTTTATAAGTTTAATCTTCATTATTAATATTTTCTCCATCAGTTTCTTAAGTCTAGAGTATACAATCAACTAAACAGTAAAGCAAACCATGATTATTTATGACATTTGATGATTTCTGAGATGTAAATGCTCACACTGAAATTTTAATTAATCTGTTCAAGTGAGGTGGACATAGTGGGCTCTAGCACACCCCTGGACCCAGAGCAAATTACTTAATCTCTCTCAGCTTCAGTTTCCTCATCTGTAAAATGGACTAATTGGCCTGTGAGAACCTTTCTAGTTCTAAAGCTGTAATTCTATGATCGTTCTCTTATTGAGGAGAAAACAAAATGGAAAATCCAAGTGGTTAACACCATCAATAAAAAAATTTCTTTGTGTTCTTGGTAGGGAGACAAATATTTTTACATATGTGTACATGAGTTCTCTCTCTCTCTCTCTCTCTCTCTCTCTCTCTCTCTCTCTCTCTCTCTCTCTCTCTCTGTGCTAAGCAATAATACTTCCTATGCAAAGTCAGGGTGCCAGTATCAACAAACACACCCTGTCTAGAGAAGGCTCCACATATCATAAAACTGAAATACTTAATTAGGCTCTATGGCAGAAATCATAAGCTTTGAAACTAATAATTGGTACATGCCATCCAAAGAATACATTTGGTGAATAGGCTGACTATAATAACTCTTTATATTTAGATAGACAGCTTTTATTCAAAGATTTCCAAGTTTTATAAATTCATTAATATCAAGAGACATTTCTAAATGCTATTTTGAAAATACGCTTTTCTCAAGTATGGGAGGAAGTGTGGTATAGTGGAGAGAGAGTTAGCTTCAGAGCCAAGAAGACCTGGGTTTAAGTTCCATCTGTGACATATTCCCAGACTCTAGGAAATTCTGTTGGACTCTAAGTTACAGAAAGAGTCAAACTCCATTGCTAGAGGGAGATTCCGCACCCAGAAGCCATCTATACTAATGAAACCTCAGGTCTGGTTGTTATCCCTATTCCCAGCTTACCAGCCCCGAAATGATCTGCCTTCAATGTCCATGTGCTAGGAGCTGTTTGGTTGTAACTGAACACTACTTTCTTCTCTCAAAACATGTCCTTGGTGACCCAGAATAACTAACTGGTCTATATTTTCTTATTTCCCTTTCTCTGTGACACCAGATACTACTAGTTTCTGCCTCCCTCTCCATCTATTCCTTCGGTCTCATAAATATACCACTCTCCAAACTGCTGACCAAAGATTTCAGGTAACTTTCAATCCAACAGGCATTTATTTTGTGCCTTCTGTTTAAAACCGTTCCTACCCTGAAGGAATTTAATGTGGCACACAGAGCTCAATATGAAGCTAAATTCCAACTGAGATACTGAGTATTTGAATGGTTTTTATTTAAGTCAATCAATCAGTCAATAAACATTTTTAAAGTGCCTTCTATTTCCAGGTGCTGTGCCTTGTGCTGGGGATACAAAAAGCAGCAAAAGACAGCCCCTGCTCTCAAGGAGCTCATAATCTAATTAGCACACATTCTTTGGCTACGGATACTGTAGAATGAGTTCTGGATGAGGAATTAAGAGCCCTGGTTCTAGCCCCAGCTCAGCCTTTTTTCCCCTCAACATTTTCAGTTCAATTCAACAGACATTTATGAATAAAAAACTATGAGCAAGGTGCTATACTGGAAATAGAAGATACAAAGATCTATCAACACGAATTTATTAAGTGCTTTCTATGTGCTAGGCATTGTGCTAGACAATGGAGATGCAAAGGAGGGCAAAAGTAGCCACCACCCTTAGGCAGCTTACATCCTAAAGGGAAGCAACATGCAAACAAATAGATGCAGACTAGATACCACAGAGTAAGTATCTGAGGAAGGTAACCTTAGAAAGAAAGGCTTTCCAGCTGCTAAGGGATTTGGGAAAAACCATCTCTGGCCTCAAGATTATCTTTTGCTAAGGAGATCACTTTCTGCTGGCTTCCAACTACATAGATGCTTACACCGAAAAATTTAAGATCCACTCTGGCTAGAGCTAGCTCCATCACACCCAGAAAGGTTGGGAAGGAGAGAAGATCAAAGAAAAAGGAAGGAGGAGATAGTAGAGAAGGGTCAAGAGTCTGGATGCCAAAAATCCGGAAAAGTACCTGTTCAATGAACTGATGTATATTGATGGGAAGAAAAAATTAATAAGAACCAAGAAGTTGGAATCATAGCTGTTTTCATGTATTTTCATGTAAGCTGCCCAGTTCATAGACTCACCATAATAACTAGAATTCGTATAGTGCTTTAAGATTTGCAAACCACTTTGCATGTATTATCTTACTTGCTCCTTTAAACAGTCCTACAAGATAGATGCTGTTATTATCTTCATTTTACAGATAAGGAACATGAGACAGATGGAGTTCCAAGTGACTTGCCCTGGGCTCCACAGCTAGTAAGTCTCTAAAACAAGATTTGAATTCAGGTCTTCCTAACTCCAGGTCCAGTGCTCTGTCTCCTATACCACCTTGTTGCCTCATCTGTCTAGAGCTAGAAAGGACCTCAAAGGCCATATAGTCCACCCCTTCCTTTCAGATAAGAAAACTGAGGCAATTAAACTTACCCAAGGTCATGCAGGTAGTATCAGAGATGGAATCTGAACCCAAGACCTAGAGCCAGCTCTTTCCACTGTGCCATGTTGCATCCCACCAGCTTCTCCATTCCGGTATGTGAACATACACCCTAGTTCCATTCCTTGCAAGGGGGCCCCCACATCCGTTACCACAAATACTGTCTACAGTATATATGTTAACTTGAAAATTGACTGAGGTTTAGACTGCACCAATGATGTGCACTGGACATGCAAACCCTAGATATCTGTTATCATGGCCCTCCTAACTACCTTTTTTTCCCCCCTACATCTAGATGTAACCTTCAGGAAAAAAACAATATGTTCTGGTACCCTGGAAGCTGAAGAACAGCAGTTAAATTTCTTGTTTACCTGTCACTTTTTAAACTTAATTTGCTTTAAATGGAATAATGTCATCAGCATAAAGGATATTCAATCATTCTACCAGTGTGGATGCCAATCCATGATCACCTTGTGCCATTCTTACCCATCCCATAGGATCATAAGTTGAAGGCTGGTCCATCATAAAGAACTACAGAAGCCATTTATTCCAATCCCCTCATTTTGCATATGAGGAACCTGAGACCCATATGACTTACCCAAGGTCACACAGCTAGGTCACCCATTATACTGTGAGTTCCATGAGAGCAAAGATTGTCTTTTACTTTCTTTGTATCCTCAAAACTTGACATTGTGCCAGGTACATAGTTGATGCTTAATAAACATTTATTTACTGACTAATAAATGATAGAGGTAGAATTTGAACTGAGATCCTCTGAAACCAGAGCCAGGGCTTTTTCCACTGGACCACACTACCTCCATGAGGAGGTCCTTTACAGAAGACCTACCCAGTGCAGTGGACACCCTTCTACAGTAGTTTATGAATGTTAACAAAACATTTGGTTTGGTCCTCTGCTATTACTCACTCTTGCTATATTAGTAGCCTATATTTTTTAGGCATACATATTCTTGACAATGTATTGTACTTTTTGTGCATACACCATCATTGGTAATACACTACATCCTTTTTATACCCATCTTCCTTTTGTCTTCCCATTATTCTTTAGGTTACCTGCCATTTTAATTGTTCTGAGATTACAGTGTTTGAGATTCACATATGGTAGCACCAGGATAATATCAGTGTTAAAAGAAGAGGCTTTTGTAGCAGCAAGTAATTTGGGATCATTAAAAACAAGAAAAAAAAAGTTTCTGTTCCTATGCTATTTGTCCTACAGATTTTACATATCACACTTGCTGAGAGGTCTTGAGACAAAAGATTTTTTTTTCCAGTTTCAATTCATGATCTATAATATGAATCAGTAAACCGCAAAGTTTCTCTTTTGAATAATAAAGCCTTTTGCCCTAGAGTTTACAGCAGTTAGTCGATAGATCAGAAGGGCAGTAGGTCATCCCATCTTGAGTGGGATGGGACTTTAAAGAGATCTTGGATAAAATAAAAATTCCTCTATATGGCATTTAAAGTCCTTTGTAAACTGACTCCATCCAGCCTATTTTTACAGGCTGATTTTTACTGAGGAGGAAATTGCTCCAAATCCAGTGTTCTTTGCACTAATCCATGGTGTCTTTCCCCTGAAGGAAAATGGAAATGTCTCTCTTAGAAGGGCAGTTTCTGAGGCCTGTGCAGGGCAGCAGGCCTGACACTATAGAGAGGAAATCTTCTTGTCTCCTCTTTCCTTTTCTCCCACATAAGCACATGGTAGAACTGAGCTAGCTACACTTGAGGTTCTGAGATAAGTTTCTAATTATTCCTGCAGAAATAAAATTTTATTGGCAACTCCTATCCTATTAGCTTCCTTATCATTATTAAAGCCCAGAAGACTTCACATGTTGGAGTATATTTTTCTGGGGGAATGTATAACAATTTAGGCTAACAAAAATTATCTTTTTTGGGAGAAAAAAGTATTTTATACACCAAAGTTGATGAAAACAAAATTACTTAGTCCAGGAATCATGATTCCATTATTATTTAAATAGTTATTGCACTGTGCAATTATTTGTCTCTTGTTCTAAATGACAGGCCTTGGGATTCTATTCTTCCTGCCCCACACCTCCATCGACATCACAATCTGCATGGCACACACACGGTTTGCTATTTACGCTGTTCAGTCATTCTTCAGTTGTGTCCAACTCTTTGAGACCTCTTTTGGGGTTTTCTTGGCAAAGATACCGAAGTGGTTTGCCATTTTCTTCTCCAGCTCATTTTGCAGAGGAGGAAACTGAGGCAAACAGGGTTAAGTGACTTGCCTGGGGTCATATAGCCAGTATCTGACTCCTATTTAATATTGAAATTATGATTTTTAATTTAATATTTTACATTATATATAACAATTTAATTAGTTTTAATTTTAGTTTAATTTGATATTGAAATTATTAACTTTACTCAGGTAGTACATTGAATAGATCAATGGACCTGGAATCAGGAAGACCTGAGTTCAAATCCAACTTTAGACATCTATTAGCTGTACGACCCTGGGCAAGTCATTTAACCCCTACCTGTCTCAGTTTCCTCATCTAGAAAACAGGGGTAACAATACCGTCTATCTCCCAGAGTTATTGTGATGATAATAATAACTATTGTGATGATAATAATAAGCTAACATTTGCATAGGATTTGCTATGTGCCAGGAACTGTGCTAAGCACTTGACAATTTTTAATCTCATTTAAGCCTCACAACAACCTTGGGAGGTAGGTGCTATTATTATCCCCATTTTATAGATGAGGAAACCATGGCAAAAGGCAAAAGTGACTTGCTTAGGATCTCACAGCTTGTAAGTGTCTGAGGTTAGATTTGAACTCAGATCTTCCTGACTGCAAGACTGGCACACTATGCACTGTGGTAGAATAAGATAACATTTGTAAACTGCACTGCAAACCTTAAAGTGCTATACAAATTCTAGCCATTGTTATTATTATCATCATCATTGTACTAATTTTTACTGTTTATTTATAATAGTTTAGAAAGGCTATTCCTCATTAACCCTATGGCATAGAATTCAACTCATTATCTCTATTTTATAGATCAGGAAATTGAAACTTAACTCAGAGTCACAGCAGTTACATATTCAGATAAAGAGTTGAACCCAGGAGCTTATGACTTCATTACACCACCACGCCTCTCCATGATTGTTATTTCTTCTGGGAAAGCATTAGGAGAGAGGTCCAGGGGTGGGGAATCTGTGGTCTTGAGGCCACATGTGTCCCTCTAGGTCCTCAAGTGCAGCCCTTTAACGGAATCCGAACTTGATTTTGTCAAAGGACCGCACTTGAGGACTTAGAGGGCCACATGTGGCCCTGAGGCTGCAGGTCCCCCACCCCTGGTAGGCTCTAATATTCCTTCCAATTCTAAGATTCTATAAAAGAATTAAAAAATTAACTTCCTAAGAAAAGTACAGATGATTTAATGAGTTGCTCCCATCCGAAGATTACACTGTCTAAAAGGGCAGACAAGGGGGCTTTTCTCCCCAATCCAGGCTTAAAGCACTAAATGCAGAAATGGTCTGGTAGGCTGAAAGAAAATTCTAGACTAGGAGTGGAGAAAGCCTAGGGTCAGTGCTCTTCTCTGTTACTTATGAGCTGTGACATCATCGTTTTTTCTTCACCTTAAAATAGGGATAACTGAAAGACTTACACTACCTGCCTCACATGGTTGCTTTGAGGAAAGCAAACTGTGAAGTGCTATGTAAATGTGAGTTACTATAATTATTTCTGGGATGTGACTCCAATAAAGTCACAGAACTGGAGCCCCACCCAGAAATCAGCCTAGTTAGTATATCGTCACAGTTCTGTCTACTAAACAGTGAACTGAATCAGAATGGGACTAATCTTCATCCATCAAGGATAGATTACATGTGCTTGGTTTGGAAGAAAAGGATGGCCCTAGATAGGGATCACAAAGTCTCTTCTCATCCTCGGATTCTCAAGGATCTTACCAGTGCCTTCATGCATCATCCAGCATTAGGCTAATTTGTGTGGGGGCTTGTAGTTTACAACACAGCTCATTAGATATGGGCGAAATGTACTATTTATAGTCATCTTGCTTGCAATTTTTTTTCTTTATCTGAAGAATCTGCTCTAATTGTAGACACGTATCAGGAGGGGAACATTCTCTGTGCCCCTCAGGGGATTTGAGAGCCTTGGATTTTAAATAGTTCGTTTAATCCCGAGTGGGTTGAAAATAATTTTTATGTATCATCAAACACACATAGCAAATTCACAAGAATAATAAAGTTAAAAATTTAGATGACATTAGCAAATTGTTTGTCTTCCTTCAATAGTCATGTTTTTTTTCCCTTCCATTTCAATCCATGGATCAACAAATATTTCCTTGATTGTCCAGCTTAGCTAGGTGATATAGTGGACAGAGTACTGGACTTGGAGTCAGGAAGACCTGAGTTTTAATCCTACCTCAGACATTTACTGTCTGTATGACCTTGGATAAATCACAACCTTTCTCAGCCTCAAGTGTCCTCCTCAATAAAATGAAGATAATAATAGCATCTACTTTATAGGATTGTTGTTAGAATCACATAGAATAATATAAAAATATATATAACATATATATGTATATATGCATATAAAGCATTTTGCAAACCTCAAAGAACTACATAAATGTTAGCTACTACTGTTGTAACTGTTATTGTCTACAGTATACACGTCATTCTGCTAGACTACAGGAAAATAAAGAAGAATAAACACAGCCACTTGTCCTCTGAGAGTTTACAATTTAGTTAGGAAGATAAGATATATGTAAACAGGCCAATAGCAAAGACAAGTATGTAGGGTTGGGTGCAAGAGGAATTCAAAGGGAAGTGTGACCACTTCTGGGGAGGTGAGAGAAGGCATCTCGGAGGAAAGTGAATTGGAATTGGGACTCAAAGTCTGGACAAAGTTTACCCAGATGGAGAAGACACAAAAGGATAATAGGATCATAATTCTAGAAGACCTCAAAGATAATTTAGCCCAACTTTCCATTTTACAATTGATGCAAATGAGGCCCAGAAAGGTTAAGCAAGCAATCATTTATTAAGTACTTACTATGCCAGGCACTCACAGTGTGTGTGTATGTGTGTGTGTGTGTGTATGTAAAGAAACATCCCAAAAAGGAGACCAACATTCCATGAGATCAGAGCCAAGGAGTCCTCAGAAACTTTACCAGGCATCTCTAACTAGATGGTAGAGAGAGATTCAAAGAACACAGTCATAAAATATTAAAGGTAGAAGGGGCCTTAGAGAAGACACAGCTCAGCCCCCTCAATTTACAGATGAGAGAACTGAGGCCCATAGAAGGGAAGTGGCTTTACCTAAACTCGTGTAGCTATTTTTATTTACCATTCAGCAGCAATGGCAACTGAGACAGGACTCTCTGTCCAATGTGTTTTCCACTACTCCATGCCCCCTAATTCATCAATTCTATAGTGAACACATGAAAAATTTTTATCTTTTTTCCCTTAATTATGAATAAAATTCTTTTTAAAAAAAATGTACCTTTGTTTCTAGCAAACCAAGGGGAAGAAAGGCCTTTATCCACACGGACCAGATGAAACTGGGGTAAATTCTAAGTACCTTCAAAGAAAACAAGGGCTGGTGGCATCAGAAAGGAATCAACACTTTAACAATGCTACAGTTAATGGGGAAAAATAATACGTAAAAGGTAGCTGGAAATTAGAAGGCAAAGATACCTTCATGGGGACAAGATGGAAAAGTCCCGAGATCAGGAGCAGAGCCTGGAAAGAAGTGAGTATGGATGGCCTAGGCACTTCCTGAAATGACAGTCCTGGGCAGGAACTCAGGAACTGGAGGAGGGGAACACAAGAGTGGAGGTATCTCCAGGGTGAGAAAGCTTCCCCCACAGACATAGAAAGATCTGGAAAATCAAGAATGTAGCCAGAAGAAGAAATTTATATAGTAGAAATGTAGATGGAGCCAGATTATATGGTTTCTTGAACACCAGGCTAAGGAGTTTGGGTTTAATTCTGTAAGCAATGGGGAACCATTGAAGATCTTTTATTACGGAAGTCATATAATGAAGATAATATTTTAGGGAAACTGAACAAGCATCAATGAACAAATAAATGAATGAACAAATGAGTGAAGATTTATTTAATATATATTACATTCAAATAATTTGTTAGACACTCATTACATGAAGGCAGCTAGGTAGTTCAATGGATAGAGCACTAGGCCTGGAGACAGGAAGACCTGAGTTCGAATCAGGCCTCAGACAGGTGTGTAACCGGGGGCAAGTCACTTAACCTCTGTTTACCTTGATCCACTAGAGAAGGAAACAGCAAACCATGTCATTATCCTTGCCAAGAAAACTCCATACGGGTTAATGTAAAATCTGACATGACTAAATGACTGAACAACAATAATATGCAAAACACTATGCTAATCATTGGAAATACATAAAGCAGTGTATAGGATACATTGAATTGGGATAGAGGTTGGAACACGGGGGAACATATCATCAGGGTCTCATGACTGCCAGCATATGCATGCTTGAGGAACAGATCACTTACACTCACACTCACACTTTGGTTCTGGGACCATCTGCCTCCCACCTCCAGACCTCTCGCCCTCCACCTAGTAGACTTTTCCAAGACTCTAAAGGGGGCACAGAACAGCCATAATGATATATATCACATCTAATAGGACTACGTCATCATTATTCCTATTCCCTCACCTTCCAAATATGCAATAACAATAATTTAAATGCATGTATGACTTTTTTTCCCCCAAAGATTTAGAAATTATACTCACATATGTTATTTCATGGATCCTAGGTTTTAAAAAAAATTTTCCTCTTCTAAATATATTTAAGAGTCTGACATGTAACAAAATACATTTTTAATGCTTTCAATTTTTAAAAATGGTTCCATATTCATTTGAATCATGAAGTGACCCTGTGAAGTAGGAACAGCAGGCATTGTTCCCAAGTTACAGATGAAGAAATTGAAACACAGAGAAAAGTTAAGTAACTTACCCAAGTTGATACTGACAGTGGCAAAGCTGTTACTAAGACAGATGTCTTCTGGCTATCAGGCTTTTTCTACAATATGCACTGCCTCTTCATACACTAGGCTCCTATCACATCATAACTTACTTTCATACAATCTGAATTCCTATTAATTTACATATAGTGGAACTAAAACCTCTATCTTCCTTTGTTTTTTTCTCTTTTTTTTTTTTTTTGGTGAGGCAGTTGGGGTTAAGTGACTCACCCAAGGTCACACAGCTAGTAATCTGAGGCCGGATTTGAACTCTGGTTCTCCTGACTCCAAGGCTGGAACTCTATCCACTGCGCCACCTAGCTGCCCCCCTTTGTTTTCTCTTAATAAAAATTAACAAACATGTATTAAGTGCCTACTATGTGTCAGGTACTGTACTAAATGCTGGGGATACCAAAAGGGAAAAAGACAGACCCTGCCCTCAAAGAACTTACAATCTAATGAGAGACAATATGCAAATAAATACACTGTATATACAAAGCAAGCTACATGTAGAATAAATAGGAAATAATTAAGAGAGAAAAGGCATTGGAAATCAGAGGGGATGGGGGAAGGCTTCTAGTAAAGGAAAGGATTTTAGTTGGGACATAAAGGAAGGGGATATAACTGATATAAATAAATAACATAAAATCATACTTTGAGGTAGAGATAGATGAATGATTATCTCCCTTTTAGAATAAGGAAAATTGAGGCAAAGAGGAAATGATCAGACTAGATCAGTGTTTTTCAAACCAGACTGTAGTTCTAGAAGGGCCTTTGGGATTATTTAGTACAATTTTCTAATTTTATGGATGAGAAAACTGAGGCCCAGAGAGGTGATCATTGGTAGCAAAACTTTTATGGGCTGGTAAAAATTTCCTGCACTGGGGAAACACTGACCTGCATGAACTTTAGGGTCATTGAGCCCTCAGATGCTGTGATCTATGAGAAGGAGTAAGCCCTTCAGTGTCTTTAAATGCCAGGTGAGATAGCCCAAGTGAGGCTACCCAGACGCAACATGGTGAGCTAGTCTGCAATTGACAAACATAAATGAAAACTCTTGATACAATTTTTTTAAAGAATGAAGTTCATAACGTTAAATAAAAGCATTGAGGTTAAAAACAATGAAGTTAATAAAAGCTAAATTTTAAGCTTATTTATATAAAAAACTCTTTGTAATTTATCTCAACCATGGTGAGTATTGGCTTCAAACATTTTTATTGTGTTGCTTTTAAAATCCAGAACTAAGATTTGCTCAGGGCTTAGGAAAGTCACACCTGGCAAGCTACATAAGAGCAGTTTTTTTTCTTAGGTAAAAATACACACACTTCCATTCTTCTGAGTGTTTTAAATAGGGTTAAGTTGGAGTGTGACAGCAGAGGCAAGGATCAGACATAGCATTTTGTACACATATTTATCATTCTTTGGGAAATTAACGGACATGCATTTAAATTATGTTAGAATGCCCTTTAAACTTCATTTATTTTTGCCAGTATATATATATATATCTCATAACAAGTTTCAGTATTTCACTCTTCACCTAATGGAAACAAATGAATTTTAGAGGTTAAAACTGAAATACAACTCAGTTTTCTCCCTGTTCTTCCTTATAATTGAGTTCCTGACATCAACCTTCCACGCAGTTTCTAGAATCATAGAAATCTTTGAGCTAGAAGTGATGGCAATATTTTAGTCTGACTTCCTCCCTTCAGAGATGAGGAACCTGAAGCCAAGAGAAAATAAAGAATATTGCTACCTCCTAAGAGCATTTGTTCCTTGTCTTCTGCTCATTTTAAAGAGTAAATTGAATTTAGTTCTAATATTACAGATGAACAATAATAAATTACAAACAATAAAACATATGTTTTAAAATAAAGTGACTTGGTCACTCAAGAAAGTCATCCTAACAACACTACCGTCTGCTTGCCTTAGAAATCTGGCACCGACAACCTGGCACTCCAATTTTGGGGTCAAAATGCCATTTGTCTGAAATGTACATAAAAAGCACTTTACAATCATTTGGTTTTAGGCCAGTTAGCTCTCTGGTGGAATCTGACTCTAACTCAGTCCATTCTTCTATGGCAGTCTTGCTTCTGACCTTTTTTTCTCTCCAATGACATTTTTATTTGATAAGTAGACTGTGACAAGGGTGTCAAGAGTTCTGGGACATGTTCTTTGGGGCTTGGATGAGCCAAATTGCTCTGAATGTATTCATTTTTACCATCTGTGAAGAAGAGAAGACTATTTGTCAAGCAATTAGAAATACTTGGGTGGAAGATAAGAAGAAGAAGATGAAGATGAGATGCCTTGTATAAATCTATTATTCATTTTCATTGCCTTGCTACTTATTCTTCTATATGTTGCTCTTTATCCTTATGAATTGCTTCACTACCGTTTTGTTCATTTTTCTTCATTGAAAGCCAATGAAGGATTGTTATAATAATGGTATGCATATCACACTAGGGTACAGGGGAGAGTTTCTCAGATCTCAATCATCAGTCAACAAGCATTTATTATGCACCTACTATGTGTCAGGCACTGATTTAAGTGCTAAAGATTTAAAGGCAAAAACGAAGTAGTTTGTCTCCAAAGAGCATCTCTCTGAGATTCATTTCCGTTTACTCTGCATTTATCTTGTATGCAGCCCCACCCCTCAGGAAGGTTTGGCTTTTTCATAAGGGCAGTCCTGTGATATTTCCTATACACAGAGAGCTGAGGCTGAGAAACTTCTGAGGGAATAAGGAGAGAGATGAGGAAAATGGAGCAAGGAGACAAGGCAAGGTACAGATTTTGAAGGGCTAATCAACATCTCACTTCTAGGGATTCCATTAGCCATTCAAAACAAACAAGGCACCAGGCCCATCCTAGACAGGACTGCCAAACTTTCCCGTTGGGTGGGGTACTGGGTTACACATAGTCGTTTAAATGTTGTCTCTACCAATAGAATGGGAGCTAGTGCTGGCACAGTAGATAAGAGTGCTGGTCCTGGAGTCAGGAAGACCTGAGTTAAATCTGGCCACAAACTTACTAGCTTTGTGATCCTGGGCAAGTCACTTAGCCTCTGTTTGACTTAATTTTCTCAATTGTAAAACAGGGATAAACAGCACCTACCTCATAAGAGTCTTGTAAGGATCAAATGAGATGATGTTTGTAAAAAGTGTTTAGCACAGTGCCTGGCACATAGCAGGTACTATACATAAATGCTTATTCCCTTCCCCTTCCCTTCTTGAGGAAAATGATAGTGTTTTTTACCTTTGTTTGTATCCCCAGAGCTTAGCACAGTGGCATACACTAAGTGCTTAATAGATGCTTGTTGACCGACTGTCTGAATGAACATTCTAATGGGAGCTGAAGTTAGAACTGTAATCGCTATAATGGAGGTTTTACTTTCCTGAACCATATCTGGCTAAATGATGAGCTAGAGATAGAAAGTCCATATTGTGAAATAGAATTCAAGAGCTCAACAAACATTTATTAACTACTTACTAAGTGAGAAGCACAGTGAAATTAAGCAACTAAATCACAGTCGCCTGTATAAATTACTTAGTTAAGTAGTTGTGTTCTTTACATATATATTTTCCATGTTTTGCCTGTCTTCACACGTCTAACTGATGTGTTGCTTGTCTTAATGGTGGAGGAGGGCCTAGAAGGAGGAAGAGAATTTGGAACTCAATATTTCAAAAACTGAAGGTTTAAATTTTAAAAAAAGATAAATCAAGAAGCAGCAAGCAAGCAAACAAACACACCTCATATGAATTTTCCCATTTGATCCTTATAAATACCCTGTGAGATAATCTGTACAAATGTTATCAACCTCATTTTCAAGATGAGGAAACTGCGGAATGTGCTGACGCACCTTAAGACAGACACATTTTAAGGAAGACAGAATGGGGGACTCCTGTGACCAAGTGGTGATGGAGCTCAGATCAGGACCAGATCCTGGTGATGATAAGAACAACTACAAGCATACCTCAGAGATGTTTCTGGTTCAGTTCCAGACCACTGCAATAAAGCAAGGATTGCAAAAAAATATAAATCACATGAAATTTTTTGTTTCTTAGTGCACATAAAAGTTATGTTTACAGTATACTGTAGCCTATTCAATAGTATCAAGGGTAAAACAATGTGCATACTTTAGTTTAAAAATACCCTATTGCTAAAAATGCTAACCATCATTTGAGCCTTCAGTGAGTCATAATCTTTTTTTCCAGTGGAGGGTCTTCCCTCATTATTGATGGCTGCTGACTAATCAGGGTGATGGTTTGCTGAAGGTTGGGGTGGCTGTGCAATTTCTTAAAGTAAGACAACAATGAAGTTTGCCAACGTTTATGTGTCAGATGGAGAGAAACACTTAGAGGTCATTGTAGGTTATTAATTGGCCTAATTTCAATATTGTTGTGTCTCAGGGAATAGGGAGGCCCAAGGAGAGGGAGAGAGATGAGGGAACTGCTGGTTAGTGGAGCAGTCAGAATATTTATTGATTGAGTTCAGAATCTTATACAAGTGCAGTTCATGGGTCCCCAAAACAATTATTCTAGTAACAACAAAGATCACTGATCAGAGATCACCATAATAGGTATTATAATAATAACGAAAAAGTTTGAAATATTGAGAGAATTACCAAAACCCGACACAGAGACACAATTTCCTCACATTTAAAACAAGAGGTTGAGTAATGTAATCTCTAAGGTCCCCTTCAGGTCTAATATTCTATCACACTGTGATTATAATTTTGTTTAAGGTGGACCAAGATAAAGCAACAGAGCTACTCACAAAGTTGAGCTCCAGAAACATTGATTGGGTCATAAACCAAGAAATAGCTTCCACAAGGTTATGGGTATTGATTAGCCATAGACCAAGAAGATAATAATAGAAGACAAAAAAGAACACAAGAATAACTTGTAGTTATTGTCATTTCTTTCCATCAGGGACATAAACATTGGTTTACTTGGGTATAATAAAAAAGGCTATATTCTGATTCATACAACAATGAATCAAGGCTGCAAGCAGATGGAAAGATTTAAGTTGGGCGTAGAAGTGTGTCTAGGATTTGGATGAAGGAAGAAGAAAAGATATTGCAGCATCAAAGGGCAGGGAAGACACTGGCTTTCAAGTTCTGACTTCTGGGTCCAAATGTTGCTTCAGTCATTTACTACCTGTGTGACCCTGGACAAATCACTTAACCACTGTGGGCCTCAGTTTCATCATCTATAAAATTAAGAGGTTGGACTAAATGGTTTCAAAAGGTCCCTTTGAACTCTAAATCTACGTGAACAAAAGCAGAACATCAAAGCGGAACAATGTGAGCAAAGGTAGGTTATAGACCTGAGACATAAGGGGGAATATAAAAACACTTGACCTGACCAGAGCCCTAAGCCCTAATTTCTTCTGTAGTTTCCATCACACCGTTCCCAAACCATCATATATTATTCCTAGAGAAATTAAATAATTTTCACTTAGTCCTCAGCAACATTAAATGAGCTGCCCAGAATACTTAGAAAACTAAATCAAGGCTATCTCTTGTAGGGAACAAAACTAAAAAATAAATCAAAGATAGCAAATGAGAAAAATTTTTTAAACCTTTTCTCTCCCCTACTCCATACATCTGATAATCTTCTGTTTGTTATGTTAATTTCATATTTTACTAAAGGACAAAGGTATATTTTCAAGCTTTAGCTATGTGATATCAAGTATACAGGCTGAAATAGGGAAAGGCCAACAGTCAACTATTTGGAAGGAAATAAGGAAACACGCATGTATTACGTGCCTATAATGTGCCAGGCACTGTGCTAAGTGCTTTAAAAATATTACTTTATTTGATGCTCACAACAGCTCTGGGAGGTCGGTGCTGTTCTTGTCTTCGTTTTGCAGTTAAGGAAACAAGGCAGACAAAGATTAAATTACTTGCCCAGGATCGATTAAATTACTTGCCCAGGGTCTAACAACTAATAAGTGTTGAAGACTGAATTTGAACTTAGATCTTCCTGATTCCAGGCCCAGAGTTCTATCCACTGTGCCACCTAGCTTCCTCAAGGATCTGTGAGTTTTTACAAAAATCTGTGATTCTAGTCTTTTGGGCTACAAAATCTTTATCCGTGAAAGAGAGATGAAGATAATCCCTTTGGAAACTACACTTTCCATAAGCCTGTGGTGATATCACATCCTTCCCCCAATCATTCAAGTCTCCTACAACAGGAAAGAGATCAAATACAAGAGCATGGGGGCTGAAGGAAGAAGGGACAGAAACATAGCAGCAACAGGGAGAGACATATCTACCACTGCCTGGCATGCAGCACTGTACTGGGAAGCCTTGGACTCCACAAGCCTACCGAGGTATGCCAAGGGATGTGTTGGCACCAGCTTCAACAACACAGCCATTGTTACATTTTCCATGCAAGTATTTATACCTCAGAATTTGGCAAATGCTACAAATCAAGACGATTTATTGTTTTGTTGATTGCGTAGAAATAAGAAAGTGATGGAGAAAGTATTATTAATGCATGTTAGACTTTAAAAGTATGTCTTGTCTGTACATTTTTTTTTCACAGAGCTGGTTGTTAAATCTTTGTTGTTAAACAAACTGGTTTGCTAAACCTGGCTAGTCTGGTTTGTTTAAACTGTTGTTAAACTAGAACGCCCCTGGCTACGCCCAATGTGATATTAGTGGTGGAGGAGTGAAGCCTGCAGAGAAGGCAGTTTGGGACATTCAGTCCTCAACACCAGGGCTCTTCACTGTATTTGGCCAAGGGTGAAAGGGGACCAGACCAGTCAGAGCAGCAGACTCCAAGCTGTAGTACTCATTTAAAACTTAACTACCTATATATCTCTCCTATTGTATGTGTGTATAGGTAATGTGAAAAGCTGAAACCAAGCATAGCCACTGCCACAGAGACAAACACTTATATAACACTGTTATAACTGGTAGTATGCTACTCTTGCTGAGATGTTAAGGGGGCACTCATTACAATTTTACCTTGCCCTCCACTCAACTCCAAGAGACCTGGGAGAAGAGGAAGCAACTATTTTGGGAATGGATACTGGGAATGTCCTGCTTGATTTAACCCTTTGTTATTTAATTTGACTTGTATCTCAAGTAAATACCTTTTTTCTTTGAATCAACTGGTCCTTCGGTGAATATGGTAAAAGAATTATTGGTGGGGGCACATAAACTAATTTTGAGTGGAAACACACTTAACGCATGCCTGAACCTGGGGCTGTTTGGGCAGCAGCTACTCTTGTGATGTGAGAAAGGAATCACTCCAGTCTCTTCATAAGCCTACAGTAGAGCTGGTCTAATGTGCCAGAATGCCCGGAGACAATCATTATCACTGACCCTTCACTTTCCCAGGAAGGAGAAAGATAATCTTCCAAATCATGTAACTCACAGACCCAAGCCAAATATTGAAGTAGGATTAGGTGAGAAATGTACAGAATGTAAAGTCTAAATTAGAGCTGAGAGCCATAATTACAATTCATGCTGGCTAAGGGAGAGTTATGTTCTGATCTACATCAAGATACATGTACTAAGTAGGATGATTTCTAATCTGATACACAACAGCCTAAAGCTCTTGGGTTTGGTTTAGGACTTGTCTGACCCAGGTCTCCCTCCTAGGTACTTTTCTATCCCAATCTAGAATTTTTCTATTCCAATCTATCTGCTTGATATCACATAAATAAAGCTTTTAAACATAATCATTGCCCCCTAGAAAATATGACTATAGGTCATTTTTCCAAATGTCAGTGTCAGAGAAAGGGTCAGAGAATGTTTATGTTAAAAAGTTCTCTTATTTGTTATTTCTATTTTTCAAATATTTCACACCCTGTAAGGGGTAGTCTCCATTTGACTTTCTAAGCAGTAAGGGGAAGGGTTGATATTAATGCTTACTTTAGGGTATGCTGCCAAATGTACACATGCTGTACATTTGACCTACATTCTATGTGCCCCTATGGCTCCATCATATTTTTGTACTTAAATGATCTCAGATAATTTATAATTTTTCTTCTTTCCCCTCTAATTGTTTTGAACTCTATTAGAATAAATTACTATTTCTGTCATCCTAAGGTCCATTTAATAGATTCCCTCTTCCATTGGACATAAATGAGTCACAAGCCAACTGCCAAAGGGCCAAAGAAGAAATGGTCTGCATGTAGTGCTTGCATTTGAGCTCAGAACTAGAATCTAGTCTGTATTGGCAAACACGGAGTAGTGCTCTGACATACAGATAAATTTACCGTGGAGGATGATTTCCAATTTGATAGACAACCGCCAAAAGTCACTGGGTTTGAGCTAGGATGTGTCTGGCTTAAGTCTTCCTCATGGCCGTTTTTCCAGATGGCAGTCTTCCCAGAAATTGCAGACAAGTTCTGGGTGATTCCTGTGTCCTGGGGCAAAGGGGTCATATGTAGAGCCCATCTGAGTGCTTGGTAAGAGTAAGGATTGCCCATTGTGACCTTAGCTGAATGAGAATCTCTGTTCTGTTTAAAAAACAAAACAAAACAAAACAAACCCAAGCCCTCTTGATAGAATCTGCAGTACTCAACAGAGTAAAAGATGGCCTAGAACTTGATTCAGTTTTTAGGGACCACTGTCAGTAGGATCAGAACTTTCCAGAAGAACTCTAAATTAAACTGACAGGGTAGGGGTGCATGAAGGGGTGTGGGTTATAGGGCAGAAAGCAGGGGGGGAGATGTTACTTAAAAGAATGAAGGAAAAAGATGAGAAGATTTAAACAGTTCTTATAGATAGCCTATTCAGACTGCATGTGACCCAGGAAATTTACATACATCTTTAATATTGTAAAATGCGTGTTTATTAGTTGGGATAATCAACTTCAGCATAAGGAAGAATACCAAAATATGCATTTTATCAGGTTTCTTGGGTAGGGGTTACCCAAGAGCAGTGAGAAAATCCCTGAAAGTAGACTCAACTTATGAGTCTATGATACCATAGACTAAATTAAAATTGTGGTGGGCAGCTACGTGATGTAGTGTATACAGTACCTAGCCTGGAGTCAATCTTCCTGAGTTCAAATCTGGCCTCAGACACTTACTATCTGTGTGATCCTGGGTAAGTCACTTGACTTGCCTCAGTTTACCTCAGTTCCTCATTTGTAAAAGAAGCTGAAGAAGGAAATGGGAAACCACTCCAGTATCTTTGCCAAGAAAATCCCAAATGGGGTCACAAAGAGCCAGAGACGACTAAAATGACTGAATAACAAGAACACATAAAATTGTGGTGTTTGGAAAGTTCTTACAAGAGGTTTGAAATTTTTAACAAGCATTCTGGATAGCCAGTGGTTTCTGAGTATTGCAGGGATTGCAGAGAAGAGACTCAACATTTCTGGGTCAAAGGTTGATCCTTAAATGAGATAACACAGCTAGTAAGTGCCCAAGCAGGTGTTGAACTCAGGCCTCCTAACTCCAAGTCCGGCATTTCTTTTACCCTGCTCCGTAGCAGAACTGCTTCATTAAGAAATGACTTTAGAAGGACTCTCAGGCTTGCTCCTGAACAGAATTTAGCACTAATGTTTCTGCTATCACATCTGCTGTATGCATCTGCTTGTATTTTGAGGGATTGTCTTGGTCATTTTCTACATTTCAAACATTTCTACATTTCAAATTCTGCTAGTTAGTTGTTTCACTGAAGACTCCTCTGCTTCTGTTGAACCTCAGTTAATAACTGTGGGGTTGATAAACAATATAGCTTATTTTTTTAAAAATGTCTTCTTATTTTTAAAAAAAAAAGCAGAAACATGGAAGCTGGAAAGTCCTTGCAAACTGCTTTGATAACTATTGATTGAAATAGATAGTTCTGTGACCCCATCAATGAGGGCACTCCTTCCACTCATACAGATCTCATCTCATTCATGCTCACATCTTCTGGGACTCTAGTCCACGTCCTCTCATGAATGCTTCACAAAAGATCTACCAACATGTCAGAGTGTAGTGTGCTGAACAGATTCTCTTCCCTTTTATGGAGCCTTTCTCAATTACTGTGAATAAAACATTGAAAGGAACAAAAAAAGGGGGGGGAGTCAACAACTTGAAATAAAGAGGAGTAGAGGAGGATAAAGAAGAAAAAGGATAAGAGAATACAATAGAGGGAATCAAACAACCTTATTTTTGTATATGATCGTGGAGGAAATTTGTTGTTATTATTGCATCATTTCAGTCATGTCAACCTCTTTGTGACCCCATTTGGTGTTTTCTTGGCAAAGATACTGGAGCGGTTTACCATTTCCTTCTCTAGATCATTTTACAGATGAGGAACTGAGGGAAACAAGGTTAAGTGACTTGCCTGAAGTCACACAGCTAATAAATATTTGAGGTCACATTTGAACTCAAGATGATGAGTCTTCCTGACTCCAGACCCAGTGTGCTCTTTATTTTGCTTAAGTATGCATATTTATTACAAGAAATTTGTTTTTATTTTCTAACGAAGTTGGGTTAGGAGGGAGAGAAAACAGATTTCTGTTCTTTTTTTTTTCATAGAGTTGAAGGTGGAAGTAGCTATAGATGTGAAACTAATGTGAAACATGCATTTTCAGATGAAGTCATTGTATTATTAGTTTTGTGTTTTACTTTCTTACAACAGACCTCTCACCAAGTAGGAATAATCTGTAAATGTATGTAATGTAAAAACAAAACACATTAATAAAACTTTAAAAAAAAAATGAAGGGAAAAAAATAGCTGTGGGCACTTCATTAGTGCCCTCTGCTGGCACCAGTAGACGTTTCAGGTTCTTAGATCCGGGCACCTCCATTTAAACCCATTAATCCCAGAACTCCACCCCTTTGGGTTAGGACATAGTGAATCCACAGGGTTCAGCCAAAACCAGCCTAGCCTTCAGGATACAATGAGTTAAGTGGATTTCAGATTCCAAGCTCTCAGGTACTCTATAAATAATGCTCATTGACTAGAACATTTCTAGAACTGTGTCTACTTCCTGAGAGAAGTGTAGCCTTTAACCATTCCCTTGAGAATCTAGACAAAAAAAGGCTCAAGAAAAGTTACTGCTGGTGTAGAAATAAAGGTGGCTAGTTAGGTATCAGGTATTGCGTAGTTCTGGGTGGCCCCCTTTGAATTTAAGGTGCAACTACAGCCTGAGGTAAATAGTCATCTTCCATTTTCTTCAGCACTGTCTACAGGGCCTTCCTTCAGGAGAACCTTTTCAAACATCTTGTCTGAACAACTTCAGACAAGTGCAAACTAGGGTGAAATTGTAAGTGGAAATATTGCCCAACACGGCATTCCTTAGAAGTTATGGAGGTTAGCATATCTTTTATCCAGTTAATCAGACAGATAAAGCAGTAACTAAGAGTCTGGAGCCATGATAAACACCCCACAGTCAAATCTGCAATCAGAGCACCACCCGTGGGCCCTTTAGCACAGCAGTTTGTGGTGACCTAAAAGCCATTGCCATAGTTACTACAGAATAAAATGGGAGCCTTGTACGAGCTGCGTGAAATTCATCCTGGTTTCCTGTTGCCATTTGGAACCTATTGTTCCATTTAGGGGAATTTTGACATGTGTCTGTCAGGGTTGTATAACACTATGACCACAAGAAAAGCAACCTTTTTTAACTCAGGAATTATTGGGATTTAGAAGGCTGCTGAACAGAGGTGGTCTTAGAAGGGTATGTAAATGAATGCATAGGAAAATGAGAGGAAGATGGTGTCCATTGACTAGAATCCTGGGCTGAACTTCAGACTGGCAAGTAACAGATAAGTTCCAATCTCTCCGTTCCTTACTCCCCCCCCCCACCCATCGTAATGTGCAGATACTAATAAATATCAAATGAGAATACCTACAGTCATAGATCTTAGATCTATGTTGGAAGTTGGAAGACACTTCAGAGCCCACATAATCCAACTTACTCATTTTGTAGAGGAAGACACTGAGGATGAGAGAGATGAAGGTCAAAACTGAACTCATTCTTCCACCCCAAATCTCTCCTCTTTCTAAGTTCTCTATGGTTTGGGAAGGTTCTAACCTAGGTGTCATTCTTGATTCCTCACTCTCTTCCACTCCCCTCCCCCATATCCAATATGTTGCCAAGTCCTGTCAATTTTACCTTCTTTACCTTCCCTCTCTCTCTTCTGACACTGCCACCACCCCAAGGCAGACCCTCACCATCTCATACCCAAATTATTACAACGAACTTCTGGAGGATGTCCCTTCCTTTTCTCTCCCCACTCCAGTCCATGCTATGCTTAGCTAACAAAGTGATCTTCCCAAAGCACAGGTCTGACCATGTTACCCTCTTATTTAATTACACTCTAGTGGCTTCCTCTCACCTTCAGCATCAAATATAAAATCCTCTGTTTTTTAAAGCCCTTCATAAGTCAACCCCTTCCTACCTTTATAGCAATTCTATAATCCAGTGCCATTGTCCTCCTTGGTGTTCACACAAGACAATCCAATTCTCTCCCTCCTTAGCTCTGTCTTCCCTGGTTTCTCTTAAGTTCCAGCTAAAATCCCACCTTCTACAAGATATATTTCTTGCGTGTATACAGTTTTTTTCCATGCTGTCTCCTCCCATTAGAGATCCTTGAGAGCAGATACTACTTTGGGGTTTGAGGTTTTTTTTGTGGGGGTTTTGCCCTTCTTTGTATCTTCAGCACTTGGCCCAATGCCTAGACCACATTGGGCACTTATTAAAAGCTTGTTCATTTGATTTGTTGATTTGAAGTGACTTGTCCCAGATTGCAAAGTTTTTAACCAAAAGATTCAGGATTCAAATCCAAGTCCTCTGGCTCCAACTCATGTGTTCTCCAAGCTTCCCCCTACCTAAAGGCATTCTTCTAAAGGCAGTGCAATGAATTTCTCCTCAGCATTTTTAGAGGGATTCCTTTTACTCTTGAATGGTAACCCCTTCCATAGAACAAACTCTGATATCAGAGACAAAGCTAAAAGTATACCCAGTTTGGTGCCCTTCCTCTGTATCATTCCATCACCATGGCTCATTGGCTCCCATGCTGGACCTTTGGCTCACACTACTGACAGAATGCAAATGCTTTCCCCTCCTACCAAACTAGGTCTTCCCCTTTTTCAAAACTGCTTGAAACTTGCCTCCTCCAAGGAGACCAGACTTGGTTCCAAGAGGTACAAACTCCTTAGTGGTCATATACAGCTACCACCACTTCTATGGATGGGTAGATTTCTGATATCTTTCTGTTTGTGCTTCTCCTGCTTATCTAATTATATGTTATATACTATAAACAACACTGTAGTGTTAGGCTCACAGTTTCTTTGTCTAGATCTGTGATTTCATCAGTGTAAGGAGTTCCCAATAAGGAAAGTCTCTCTACCAAATCACATCAGCAATTGTTCTGTCCCTTTAATTAATTGTTCCATAGCTTAAGAGTTGCAGAAGGAAAAGAGAGGTTGAGTGATGTGCCCAGGATCATAAAAACAGTTTGAATCAGAGCTGGAACTTGAAACCAGGATTTCTTGACTCAGGGCAGCTTTCTAGCCACCAAACACTGCCTCTGTAATGCAAATAGTTAAAACTAAATTTCTGGTTAAATATAATCCAAAGAATTGTGAGGCTTAAATGAGACAGTGGATATAAACACTTTGATAGACAATTTGAAGCCTTAAGATGCTATATTAATGCATTATTATTATAGCCACCAGCTGCTCTGCTTCGTTGTGTCTCCATCATCATCAATCATCAGCGTCGGCATCAACATCATCATTATCCCTTTCCCTTCTCAGCTTCCTTTTGTGTATTGTCTTTCCCCATTATATCATAAGTTCCTCCAGGGCATAGACTGTCTTTCTTTTTTCAAATTTGTATCCTAGTATTTAGCACAGTGCCTGGCATATAGTAAGCTCTTAATAAATGTTTATCATATCATAACATTACCCCCAGTCCACTGAGCTCAAGCCACATTTATAGAGCAATACAGGGATGTGATGATAAATGAATGATGACCAAGCTCTCTGGGGGGAAAAGTGCACACACACTTTTAAATTTCATCTGCATTGTTAAAACTTTCTTAAGTCTAGGCAATTAACAAAACAATAAATAAAGCCTTGACTTAGAGCAATTGCCAATTTCTGAGTAAACGCACTGAAATTTAACAGTTGGCCTTCCTATGGCTTTCAGAGCTGGATCCAGCAATCTCTTCAGTATCATACTCTACATATGATTGCAACTTCACAGATCTGATGTGCCATCTGATTTATAAGGATTTATTCTTATATTAATACAGAGCAGAAGGTGGTCCTGCCTCAGTCCCAAGTGATAAGCTCTAGTAAGTAAAGATTTATAGCATCTTCCTGAGTATACCATATCAAATATGAATCTGAAATGGTCTTGAAATATTCAAAATAGAATTTGTATCACTTTCTATTTGGAAATGAAATTTTTAAAAAATGTATACTTCCTTCTTAAAAAGAAATTAGGCCACTTCATTTTTTCCTTTTTATTTAAAGCGATAAAGGAAAGTTGAAGGTTAAATGTCCCCATCTTCCCACAACCAAAAAAAATTCTATCTTGGTTACTAGAATATTCTGACTATGCCGCCCCTCCCCCCATCCCAATGTAGGGCTCTTAGTATTTGGTTCAATCAATATACAGTAGAAGCTGCCGTGCAGTCTTCTTCACATAATCTACAAAAATCAGAAAACTTTGGAGAAAGTTTTAGACTTAAATTGTAAGTAGCAGATGAATGTGAAAGAAATTCACACAAGTTTATGAATATATGCAGTGCCTAGTATATAGTAGATGCTTAATAAATGCTTGTTGCCTTAACTGCACGCTAAAGAGCCTACACAGATTGGACTCAGTTCAGAAAAAGAAAGTAGGAAAGGGGCCACTTTCATTTTCAATAAGGAAGAAAATATTCTTAGACACTTTTATGGGAAAATGGAGGGGGAAAGGAACAATTTTCTGAGAAGCTGACAAACTGATAAGAAATGAAGATTATGCTGTCCTTGGAAGAGTGTAATAACCAAACATAATATGAGAGTAATCAAGTTGTCTTCTGGTAAGGAGAAAAAGCAACCGGTCACAAGGGCTATTCTGTGAATGTTTTATTTAACCATTGACAGGCTTGTTCAAGAGACGTTTTGAGTGTATCATCATGATGCTTATTTGATCCATAGCGGCTAGGAATAAGATTCCACCTACACATGTACTGCTAAGTATCTTCCTACATACTCATGCCTAAATGACCTGTCGACATTGGGTGCATATGACAGAATAAACAATGGTCTACCTGCTTAGGATTGTGTGTGGGTGTTGGTACTTTAAACACAAATCTATGAAGTGCAAACTTTAAGTGGTGCAAAGATGACTCAGAAGTTTCAGAATGTGTAAATACAGTGCACAATCTAACTTACCACGTCACTGAAAGTTCACCCACAGTCAAATTAGTTTGGGTAGATGATCAGATTGTTTGGGTTACCAGGAAATACACTTAAGTTGCTGATCAGAACCTGGGTTCATATTTTAAAGACTGGCAAATGTGACACTAACATATCAGTTTTATGGGCCGGGAGGGAATTTCATAGCATTTTGTCTTTATGATCACATACAACCAGTATCATTTCCCCAATGCATGGTTTCTAGTTGGTTTTATGAAAAAGCTGCATCATAAGAAAATTTGAAGGGCCAACTCTGTTTTGAAGTAAAGACTATATTTGCTCATTAAAGAATGAGTAAGAACTTCAGAAGGTCTTATTCTGGGTAGATTGTACCAATTTAAAGAAACAAATCATCTGCTCTACCATGCAATAAACTGTTTTTAGATGCTTACTGAAGCATGAAAATTTATCAAGTCCAAAGGCATCAAGGGCTGAGAGAGGCATTCCCTTACTGAACACTACTTAGGGGAAAAATAAGCAAGCAAAAGAAGGATGCCAACAAGAAATTCTTCATAAGTGGATATTGAAATTGAAGCGAAGGGTTCATAGAACCATGGTCTTTAAGCTGGAAGGGGCCTCAAGGATCATGCTGGTGCAACCAAGTAAACAGGCACAGAGGGTTAAATAACTCTCCAAGGACTGAGAGTTCAGAGGCCCTCTAAAATTTAGCACTCTCTCCACCGCACCATACTAGTGTTCTCAACATGTACATTATTATTCACATGAATTGAAATAGAAGGGGAAAATTTTTTTTTAATGCAAATGCAACAAAATGTCTTAATTCTTGGTTAAAGAAAGTGTTTATTTGGCATGTTAGAAGACTCAACCTTCAACATTTTGGGGTGAACATTTTAAATGTAAATCTTCTAAGCTAATGAATACTTATTCTCTGCCCCGCCCCCCTTCTTTTAGAGGCCAGGTAAGAGTGAGTAAAAAAAGACTAAGGGAAGATAAGAGGATTTAAATGCTTTGTTACGATATATATAGCACATCCAAGAAAAGGCAGAGGCAAAGCCTTTAAAATTCTTAGCTTTATCTCTTCCCCATTGTGAAGTGTTGGCAACCTTATAAATCCACTAAATGAGTAAATGGCTTGGTTTAAAAATTAGTACATTAAAAAAACTTTTAGAAAATAGTATTCTACTTTTTGACACTTCAAAAAATTTCAGTAATAATGAAGATAGTTTTAATCAGATGCCCATAAATTGATAAAGTTTAAATGAAACAGATTTCCTAAATTTCTCACATGCACAGGTGGGACATACCCTGATCTTTAGTTAAGCGGCAGCTACCATCTTTGGTCATATGCTTCAAGCTGTTGTAAATACCAAATGTTTGCCAAATTCTTGCTAACTTTAGCTATTTCCTACTTAATGAATCTGTATCCTTTAGCAAAGAGGGCTGCTAGTTTGTTACAGCAGTGCCTTAATGGAATGATTCACTTCTGAAGACGTAGGTGCAGTGTTCAAATGAAATCATGACCAAAATCAGTCTAGCAGCAAAACTACTCAACAGAATTTACTGAATCCCCATGGTCAGCAAAGGCCTATACTAGGAAATATAAAGTCTGTTGAATTTTTTTTAAAGGAATCAATCTCTAGATACCATGAAACTTACTGCTTAGAATGATAGATGTTAAACAGATAACTAGGAGTTGGAAAGGCCATTTAGTGAAAAATAGTTTGTCTTAAAAGCTAGAAATACATGAAATGCTAAAACTTTTTTTTAAACTACCACAGGAAGCAAATGTGCTCCTGGCCATCCTCATTCTTTTCATCAAGTGGACAGGCTCAATAAGTCACAGAGCTACAAACTTCACATGGTAAAGCATCATATATCGGGGCACTAACCCTCTTGAGTTGTGATACTGAAGTAACCAATAGAATTTGTTTGGAGAAAATATCCTACAACATAGTGAACTTGCTAAGACAACTGAATCATATTTACAATTCAAATAAAAATATATATTATATGCTTTAATATATAGCAAATTTAATACATTAGTGTTTACAAAATAAAAATTATATTTTACTGAAATTTTTCTTGTGAGGTGTTCTCCTCATCATTACTTGAAAGATTAGCAAACGATGCTAACCAATCATACATATATATGTATTCAAAGATGAAGTCTTTTGGTCCATGCACATCTTTTGATCACAGGCACTGTGACAAATATTGGAGGGAAGATTACTGCATCTTTAAAAAAAAATCTGTTGCTTACTGTCTATAAACTTGAACAATAATATTCAGGGTTTTTTTTTGTAATCTCACAAAATCTCTCAAAACATATTAGAATACATGAAACGTTTCATGAAACTACTCAGATACTAACCAGTGCTATGGCTAATATTAAAAACTGAAGAAACAATCTATTTAAATCCTACTTATACTATTTCCACAAACAGTGAACAAAGACAACCATATCTTCAACCTCAAACCAGCAACAAAGTTGAAGCATACATAAAAAGCTTGGCCAATGGTCAAAACACCACATACAGTACAATGAACCATTTAGGGAGGAAAAACCACCTTTTAATAATAGAAAAGTTGTTGACTGGTGTTTCCACTATAAAGCTGTTCCACAAATCAAAAGTGATAAAACAATTATACACATTTACAGTGATTAGGAACTACAGTGCAGACACCTCATTTAACACTGGGCTGACAAATTTTAGTATGACATACATGATGACTGAGTAATTGTTACATATCTACAATGCAGAACTCAACTAGAGACAGAAAAGGTGCATTTTGTGGAGCATGTCACCTTCTCAACCAACAGTTAAGTTACTTTGTAACAACATAGAGATCTGCCTATTACCAACGCCCTTGTTACTATCTCTTAAACCAATAGAGAAAGTATGTTTTGGAAAAAGCCCCATTTGCATCATGGGGGAAGGATTCAAATGTGAAATTCTTACATAGATAGGCATATATATGTTCTAAGCATGTGAATATGCTACATATATATACACATACATACATGTATGTATATATACACATATATATGCATGCCAAAAGCCTTACATTAAACAGTGGAAATTAAAAACAGAAACGCATTCAAGCTATTATTACTCTCAGGGGAAAAAAGCATTTGAAGAGATGAAATGTGTACCAAAAACTAACTTGCAAAATAAATAACAAATTCAGGTATCAACTAAAAGCACATGTAGAAAAGAATGTCTGCACAGTGTCTCCAGTGATTGGTAAAAACATAGCATCATTTGGGCATGAGGGCACCTCCTATTGGCATCTAGTCTCTCACATCCACCTCTGCAGGCAGAGAAAGAATTTCAAGATACAGAGGAAAGTTGTTTCAGTAATGGTATAATGGATCTGGCCATTATCCATCATATCTTTATCACCTTCTGGATGAACTCCTTCTATGATCCACATTAGTGCTCTGAAACATCCATACTGAAACCAGGCCGTTTGCACATCAGTCTATCTGTCTCAAGTTTTCTGTCCAAGAAAGATATTCCAATCTTTTTTTTTTAATGCCTTAATGGTTAAGCTATGCAAAGGCCAAATGTTGTAGGTCATGTCCACACGGCAGCCACCATATTGATGTTTCTGGCTTTTCCCTAGTACTTAATTAATATTTAAAAGTATACTGATGAAACCGGTAAAATGACATTACATTAATAAATGTCATATATATATATACACATATATATCTCCTCCAAAACAAGTTTGGCTTTATCAAAGGTAATAGCCACTCAAACTTCATTAAAATATGAAGTACTTGTTTTCTATTTTCTCAAATAAAGTAAACTTGCTGTTTACCTGTCACTTTAATTATCTTTCTTTCCTACAATTTCATAGACTTCTTAATTCTGATGTATAACAATCATATTTATGCTAGATACATTTAAAGTAGACATTGAAATTTCAAGTAAAATAAATTGTATCCACATCTACTGGACTGAATACATGTCTCAACACCTAGAGTTTACTTTTATAAGTTATACAAATACATTTTACATTCTTAAATAATGGATGCCTACAATATTAATTTGTAAGCATCCCCACATGATGAAACAACTTATACAGGAATGTGTATTTACCGATATTACTGTTCTAGATTGTGATGTTTTTGCTATCCCTTCTCCCCCCACCCTCCCCACTCAGTTTCCACAGACTAATGTACCAGTCCTTAAGCTTTGGCTATGAAATCTGTTTGACTTGAATGAGGCAACATTGGTTATTAAGGCTTGGTTTTGTATTGTAGCTTTATCCTCAGATCTGATGCCATTTTTTTTCAAGGTACAATGAGAGAATCATGGCTATCTTGTATCTTCAGGCTCTGTTTTTATGACTTTCCTTTCTAAGTTAAAAGCTGAGTGAGGAAAATCTTTTAAGATCCCAAGGCTTTCTGTGTGAAAATGGAAACAAAGAAAGATGTTATGAGTATTGGGATTGATGAATTATACAATAACTATATACACAAATTTTAGGAAAGAATACAAATGCTTATATCAGGATCATCATGAAAAATACAATTTAATAACAGTTGTTCATATGGCACTTTAAAGTTCAATGGATCACTGATTTAAGTCAAGCCTAACACCCTCATTCTACAGATGTGGAAATTGAGGACCAGAAAGATTAAGTGTCTTTGCCCAAGGACATCAAGGTAAAAAGGAGCAGAGGTGGAATTTTACTCCAAACCCTCTAATCTCAAATTCAGCCTCACTATTCCCAGTGTAAAATTTTATACACATTTTATACACACGGTCCCATGAAAGCATCATTACTACCCTGCAGGGGTAGGTATCCTCACTTTACAGATGAGAAAGTTCAGTAATTTGCCCAGGGCCACAAACGTGGAGAGTGTGAGAGGTGGCATTTAAACCTGGGTTAGCCAGACTCCAACTTCAACACTCTACCCAATCCATCATGCTGTCTGTCTAACCCATGATCTCTTTTAATTCTCTAACAGGTTATTTTCTTTAAAAAAAATAATACAAGACATAATAAAATTGAAGGGTAACATAGAATTACAAAAAGTTTCTGGTCAAAAAACATATTGGAAAGGTTGAAAATATTGTGAGAGGAAAAGCTTTTGCCCAATGAAATACAGGAACATTTTTTTTTTTTGGCTAGGCAATGGGGTTAAGTGATTTGCCCAGGGTCACACAGCTACTAAGTGTCCTCCTGACTCCAGGGCCCATGCTCTATCCACTACGCCACCTAGTTGCTCCAAAATACAGGAATATTTAAAAGATTTTCCTAAATACACAACATAAAGGTGAAGGATCTAGAGAGGCCTCTCCTTCCTTTACTAATTAAAAAGCAAACCTAACAATGAAGCATTCTATGGAATAATATATGCATAACACACTTCACATTTTACACAAAGATAAAATGAAATCTTCAATTTAGTACTTAAGGCTATTTTTGTTTTGGCTTACCAAGTATCCTAGAAATCCTAGCAGAAACTAACAGCTCTACCCTAAAATCATAGAACTCACCTTACAGAGTTTTCTGGTATATACAGGGGCTTCCCAACTGGTCCAGTAGCTCCTCTACTTTGCTTTCTATCAAGCCCTTAGTACAATTACTTCTATGCAACAAGTATAGAAGTACATATCTATATGGATGCAAGATGTACCTAACCAAAGATATGTGAACTGTTCCTATTTAGAAAGTTTTCACAGAATGGGAATTAGGGCAAAATGTTGAGGAAAAAAAAAAAGAAGTCCTTTAAAGAAAGCAGTATCATTCTCAAATCTGGTGGAATCCATGAGGGTAACCAGGACAGAGTTTTACTCTCCACAATTTCCTTATGGCATTCCCAGACTCTTATTAAGTGACTTGCTTCCCCTCCCTCCAAAAAAAAAAAAAAAAGAAAAAATTATGAACAGAAATCACAGCATGCAGAATTAATTAGGGCTTTCAGCCTTACCGATATCTGCTTATAGTAGAGGGTACTGAAAGTAAATGGCTGACTATCAACAGCACACCATACAGGTATACTTAACTTTAAGGAACATGGATATTCCTGACAAGTTAGGTGTAACTCTTAATTCTGTCCTCTTAAGCATATTCCCATTCCCTCATTAAGTCACATAATAATTGCCATGTTATGATTTTTCTGAACCTCAGTTTCTTCATCTGTGATATTAAGTGTTGGAGTAGGCCAGCTGACCTAAATTTAATTTGCAATTGAACTAGATACTTTCTCTTTTTCTGATGGATCTTCAGTGCAGTGGTTTCAACTGCTATTTTAACTGTTTCCCCTCACTAAATAGTCAATAAACTCTGATATGTAAACAAACACTTACGCGTACTATCATTAACTAGCAATTGCTAATTAAATAAAATTTGGTACTATTAATATCCCCTTTTTATTAATCTGCTTGGGAAGTTTAAATTCTTGTATACTGAGTTTTTTAACATACAGACACACATGTAAGTGTAGTCAATTCCATACCACTTTAAAGTTATGATTCACATAAGCAGAATAATTTATTTTTGACTGGCTCTGTGATTTCATCAATACAGGGAGCTCCAGGTTAACAATTCCCTCTCAACGCAAGTCAGCACCATTTCAGCAATTTGACATATTAGAGAGTGTCACCAGAGGCTCTGAAAGTTTAAGTGATTCTTAACCCCAGGCTTCCTAACTCTAAGACTTGCTCTCTATCTACTATTGCCTCTAAAGATATAACATTAAAAAAAAAGATATAACATAAAAAAAAATATAACATTAAAAATAATGAAATTAATGGTTAGCTTATCTATTTACATAACCATCACCAGAGAGCAGCTGCAACAACACATGAAAACTGTAACCTGCCGTGTCCTAAAATCATGTGTCTGCTATATATGGGCCCTTAATTTGGAAATGCCAATATGCAATAATGTTTTATTATACTCGACAGATTTCCAAAAATAAAAAAAATAGCAAAAAATCGTGTGATACTTTGAGGCACAATTCTAGCAAAAACTTAAGAGATAAGTGAAGTTCTTTCTCATCATATAGCCTGCAGTCTTACCCGATGATTGAGACTTGGCCTCATTAGTGGAATAAAGTCTGCTCAGCTCCCCATCCATCACAAAATGTGGAGGCTGTCTATTTTGTAAACTGGACATTCGGAGATTCAAGGGTCTTTCTCCTACTGAAAAAAGAAAACAAACTACATTAAAATTATATTAGACAAAGCCAGGATTCTTTACATTAAAAAAAGGTTTTAAGAATGAGAAGTAATGTTTAGAGCTACAGCAGTTTTGCTTTTTTTTTTTTAAGAAAAAAAGGAGCACCAGAAACTTTTTGACAGTGGTTGAGAAAAAAATCATAATTGTTTAAAAGGGGGGGAGGGAATCAAGTTCATGGAGCACAGATAACTTAAGAGCTAGAAGAAAATTTAGAAGCCACTAGACCAAAACTGGGCAGGCAGGTGGTGGAGTGGATAGAGCGCCAGCCGTAGAGTTTAAATCTGACCTCAGATACTTTGTAGCTGCGTGACCCTGGGCAAGTCACTTAACTCTGTTTGCTTCAGTTTCCTAATCTGTAAAATGAACTAGAGAAGGAAATGGAAAACCACTCTGGTAACTCTGCCAAGAAAACTGCAAATGAGGTCATGGAGAGTTGGTCACAACTGAACAACAACAATCCAACATCATCACCACCACCATTGTGTAAAAGCGAGGAAACAGGTCCACAGAAATTAAGTGCCTTGATCTTTTTTATAGATAGCAGGACCAGGATTCAATCTCAGACCCTCTGATTCTTTTTGCTTAACCAAACTGCCTCTTCCGCAGGATTTTACTAAATTCTGAGAAGTACAATTCTGTTCCATGTGCTACAAATTACTAGATTTTTAATAAAATTCACAACGAATGAGCTAAAAATTGAGATTCCCAATCCTTATTCCCACTTCATATTTAAAAAAGAAAAGATTTCCTACTTAAGGCATTTTCTTGCTACAGCTCTTTTCAAAAAGGTGTCCTAATTTTCAGTGTATTACAAAGTACTGCAAGTGGCTTCAAGCCAAATGCAGTTTTAAAAAATACCAGTTTGTTACAGAGAAAGACCACAAGAATGTGCATAAGAGAATGAGAGTCCAGAGATATGACTGAAAAATGGTACATTCCAAATTATATACTCCCATAAATCAAAACACATTTGCAATTCATAATACTACATTTTTTTACTGATTTTTTTTCTTCCAGAGGTGCCAACAGACTACCCATGAAAACTGAAGCTTTTTTTTTAAGCCTCTGAATAGATGCTTTACATCAGCAATGAAAGTTCTTTCTCACACTATTCCTTAACTTCATTATAAAAGGGATTCTTTTCATTTGGCTACACATGACCTCCACATGCTGCTATCCTTTCTTCTGGGATTCTCTCTATGGATATTCTAAGTTGGAAGCTATGTAAGTGTGTTTAATTTAAGTCTACTCATTTATTTTAAAAGCAAACCTGTTAGGTCTAAAATTAACAGTTCTCAAGGAAAGTAATTTTTGGTTACAGCTACTAAAATATTCAGGTCTCTGACTTCATACCAGTTTCTAAATCTACAATTCTTCATAAGTCTGCCTTCATTACATACCTAT
Organism: Phascolarctos cinereus; assembly: GCF_003287225.1. Lineage (NCBI taxonomy): Eukaryota > Metazoa > Chordata > Mammalia > Diprotodontia > Phascolarctidae > Phascolarctos > Phascolarctos cinereus. Next base: position 194,011,284 of record NW_027556098.1, read on the forward strand.
TAATATTAAGCCCATGACAGAAAAGAGAGACACAGGGAGACTTCAATGAAAACCATTTTGTAATATATAAAAAACAGAAAAAATTTCTTTCCTTCCACCTCTAATGCTCAAACCCTCTTCCAATAATATGTAGTGTTTTGTTTCTTCTTGTTGGACTAAAACAACAACTCTGGTAGATATAAGTGTAGCACTGATAGGTTCACAAAGAAATGACAATGGCTCTGAATCTTTATGGGGAAAGGACAGGGAAATATAGTATAAAAACATAAATACAGACATGAGACACTTCTCTCTTAGGAATCCTTTCCCAACTTTATACCCACTCCCCAAATCCTACACTTTAATTTCTTTATGAGAAAAAAAAATGTCCAAATCCTACTCTGATGCCTCATGGTAGGGTGTCTATAGACTCCAGATTCTTCAAGACCAGTCTGGCCACATGGTGATAATTTTTTTCTGTGTCTAACAGCCAGTGCTGATGACCATGTATCAGGTCTAACGAGGTTATGATCATATCACTGAAGGGAGTATCCACACCGATGAAATCATGAATCTTTAAAACATGAAGTTTTACTACACAGATCATATTTTCAGAGGACAAGTAATTTTGATGTGTGCCATTGAATAAAATCTAATTTGTCCTTTACATTTGTCCATTCTAATGGACAGGTCATACTGCTTTGGAAAGAGTCACCATATTTTCTGAGAAACTAAATACCAAAACCCAACAGGTTTCACTGTTGGCTCTTTTTTTTTTAAAGTCTAAGTAATACTGCCCTTTGGTCCTTCTTAGAAAAATGGGCATTCACTCTGGTCAACAAATCTTTGGGGGAAATAAGGCATCTCATTTATTCTCATTCCACTCATTAAGTCTCCCTTTTCCACCCACACATTTTACAAGATCTATGTCAATCACATGTGTCAGATAAAGTTGGAGATCAAAGGAAACAAAGAAAATTTTCCTATCAATAGATAAATGAATCCCAAAAACCTAAAGCAGCTTTTTCTTTGTCTTTGTAAAAATGGAACAATTTAGGAAAAATAATTTTAAGTAAAAACCTCTAAGACACCATTTGGAAAATAAGACAAACAGAAATAATATTCTTGTCCACTTGTCTTTGAAATTCATAATTACTCCTGGCTGTAACATCATGGCAGGGTAGCATGTATACCTTGTCCGTCAGAATTATCTGCTATTAAGCCATTTGGACTGTGCTCCTCTGAGCTCTGCCGATAAAGCCCTGCAGACAATCGCCTCTCTGCATGTTGTAGTCTCTCATAACCAGCTTGGGTGCAAAGGAACTCCATCTGTTTTGCCATCACCTTTTCAGGCTGCTAATAAAGCAAAAATAAAATCAGTGACTAAAACTGTCTAGATCAGGCTCTTGAAAGGTTTGAAGGTGCCAATTTAAGACTCCAAAGCAAATATACTTTGCATTCATTAAAATAAGTTCACACTTTCATATATCATACACACGCTCCATAAATATGCATGCATGCCTATATTATCATGCTACAACACCAAATGGATTTTTGGCAAGCAAGCTGTCTTCCAAGGTCTATAAAAAGGATTCCTCTTTCAACTGAAAAGCAAAAGGTCTTGGGGATTGTGGTACAAGCTACTTAGCCCCCTTTAAAGATTCTTTTCCTAAGAAATCTAAATGAAATAGCAGCATCTGTTAGGAGCTTCTTCCAACACAGAGGGCGATATCCTGGCATCTTTATTTTGGGATACTACACGGATTCTGAAAATAGAGGAGGGCATTATGGCTATAGAGAGAAAAGGTGTAAAACTTCCATCTATAAAATCAGCCCAATTTACCTCTTACAGAAATTAAACAATACAGAATGACACTGAACAACTTCCACACTGCAAGAGGATATTCACTTTCGTTATGGAGCAGAGCAGGACTGAAGCATTTCCCTAAAAGCTAATAATAGTTCCAATCTAAAGAGCACTTTGCAGTTTACAAAGTGCCTGACATCTATTTCATTGGATACTCACAACAACCTTGTTAAGAAGGGGGCATATAATTTCTGCAGATGAAGAGAGTGAGTGCTTAGCACGGTGTCTGGTACATAGCAAGTGCTAAATAAATGGTTTATTGAATTGAATTGTTCAGAGAGGTTAAATTACTTGCCCAAAGTCAAATAGCTTGAGATGGCAGAGCTGGGGCCCAAACCTAAAACCTCTAATTTCAAATCCCATCAAAACACCCTGCTTCCTATATCAAGGTAAAACATGTTGTTGTTTTGCTAGTACATACAATTATTTTTCCAAATGCTTCTTCAGCTCTTCTTCCTGCCCTGCCATAAATAAAACACAGACTGAAGCTTTATGAATTGTGTTCCAAGTGGTTTATCTTTGATGTTTTGATGAGGAGGAAACAGTTAAAATCAACCCAATATGAATTTACCTAAGATATTGAAATTAAATGAAACACTGCTATGTGTGATATAATATTTGTAGATGATGTGCTGAGTAACGAAATAAAAGTCTTGGTTTTCTTTCTTTCTTTTTTTTGGGGGGGTGAGGCATTTGGGGTTAAGTGACTTGCCCAGAGTCACACAGCTAGTAAGTGTTATACGTCTGAGGCCACATTTAAACTCAGGTCCTCCTGACTCCAGGGCCAGTGCTCCACTGCGCCACTTAGCTTCCCCCAAAGTCTTAGTTTTCAAGACAGAAAATACACAGTTGAAAGTCTTGCAGAGTTTTGTGCTTCTGTAATTTTTCTCTGGAAATTACTAAATGCCTTCACATAAAGTATTAAGAAAACTTCAGAAATGGAAAGCAATAATTTTTCTTTCTGTCTATATCGCCTCCTAATTGTGTTAGGCCACAAGTATAAAAATATAAAATTAACAAGTAACTCAAAAGGAAAAACATACACACCAAACACATATATATTCATATACCTGGAGGCAGTGTGGCTCAATAGGTAGAAAGCTGGCCTTTGAGCCAAGAAGACCTGGGGTCAAGTTCTTCCTCTGATACATAATGGCTGTGTGACCCTGGGCAAATCAAATACCTCTCAGTGCTTTGGGAAACTTTTTATAAAATAATATTTTCCCCCCCGCAATTACACGTAAAAACAATTTTAAACATTTTTTTTAAGTTTTAAGTTCTGAAATTTATCCCTCCCTCCTTCCTGTCCTCCTTCCCTAAGATGGTAAACAATCTGATACAGATTATACATGTGCAATCATATAAAACATTTCTATATTAGTCATTTTGTGGCAGAAAAATAGAACTGAGAGAGAGAGGGAGAGAGAGAGAGAATGCTTCAGTCTATATTCAAATTCTATCAGTTTTTTCTTTGGAGATGGACACCATTTTTCATCATGAGTCCTTTGGGATTGTCTTGGATCACTGTATTGCTGAGAATAGCTAAGTCATTCGCAGTTGATCATCTTACAATATTACTGTTACTATGTACAATGTTCTCCTGGTTCTGCTCACTTCATTTTACATCAGTTCATATAAGTCTTTCCAGGTTTTTCTGAAATTACACTGCTTGTCATTTCTTATAGCATAATAGTATTCCATTACATTAATATACAATGACTTGTTCAGTCTAGGTAACTTTCTAAGACTCTAAATTGTGAAGGAACCTTCCTGCATTGGTAGAGGGAATTTCCACACCTGGGAGTTCCCTTTAACCATTGTAATCACAGATCCAAGTCCCTATCCTTATCCTATTCATACACTTATTTTCTCATAGCCTTCAATCAGAATCACAAAATCTCAGAGCTAGATGGGACCTCAGAGACAATCTAATTCAACTCATACCTGAAAAAGAATCCGCTTTATGATATAACCAACAAGTGGTCGTATACTCTTTGTTTGAAGGTATCTAGGAAAAGGGAAATCATAACCTTCTGTAGCCATCCATTCTATTTGTGTATACTACTAATTATTTGGAAGTTTCTCCCCAAATCAAGCCTATATCTTCCTCTCTGTAACTTACACACAAACCCTCAGAGGCCACGTAGAACAAGTCACGTGACACTTTTCTACATGACTGACCTTCAAATACTTCAAGATTAAAATCTTGTTTCCCCCAAAGTCTTCTATGCTCCAGATTACAGATCCCCAGATCCTTCAATTGATCCTCATATGACATGGCAACTAGATGGTAGAGTAGATGTGAATGTGAGACCTGGAGTCAGAAAGACCTCAGTTCAAATCCAATTGCCAACATTTAACTAGTTATGTGAAATATGATCAAGTCACTTAAACCTTTCTCAGCCCATAGTTTTCTCATGTGTTAAATAGATAAAATAACAGTACCTACTTCACAAGGTATATACATTTACATATAGCACTTTGCAAATCTTAAAATGCTATGTAAATGCTAACTATATAATATCTTGAGGTCACTTACCATCCTGACTGCCCTCCTCCATTCTACCTTATCAACATCTTTATTACAATATGATGCCCTGAACTGAACACAGTATTTCAGATGTGGTTTGACCAGGGCAGAATACAATAGGACTACCACCTCCCTAGTACTGAACACCATACTTCCCATAATTCAGCCTAAGGTCACATTAGCTCTTTCGGCCAACATTTCACACCGTTGACTCATATCAAGCTTGCAGTTTACTAAAAATCTCATTTTTTTTTAATATGATTATCTTACAACTATTTTCTTTAAGATACAAAAGCAGAGTATGCAACCCTAAATATGGCCCATCAACATTTCAATGGAAGAAAGAGATCAAAGAAAAAGGAAAAGGACTTATATGTATAAAAATATTTAGAGCAGCTCTTTTTGTGGTGGCAAAGATTTGGAAATTGAGAGGATACCCATCAATTGGGGAACGGCTGAATAAGTTGTAGAATATGAATGCAAAGAAACACTAACATGCTATAAGAAATGATGAGCAGGATGGTTTAAAAAAAACATGGGAAGACTTATGTGAAATAATGCAAAGTGAAATGAGCAGAACCAAGAGAATGCTGTACTTAGCAACAGAATATTGTATGATGATCAACTGTGAAAAACTTAACTGTTCTGATCAATACAATGATCTAAGACAAATCTGAAGAACTCAAGATGAAAAATGCTATCCACCTTCAGAGAAAGAACTGATGAACTTTGCAAACTGATGTATACTTTTCAACTTTCTCTACTTCTTTTGCTTTTTTTGTGATATGGCTAATACGGAAATATGTTTTGCATGATTTCACATGTATAATAAATATCAGATTGCTAGCCTTCTCAATGGGTTGGGGAAGGGTGGGATAGAGGGAATTTGGAACCAAAAATTTTTAAAAAAACAGAAACATAAATAATAAGCTTGTTTTGAAAAATAAAGAACTAATTGACAACAACAACAACTTCAATGGACAATTTATCATTGTCATTGTGATAAAACATATTGATTTATAAACCCAACTTGGAAAAATTATGTTCATGTGAAATGACAGTTCCACTAGAAACACCTTAGTAATTTAAGAACAAACAAATACATGAAATAGGATAAAATAATGACTAAAATTTCCCCATCTTTTGACCCAGAGATCCTCCTGATAAGCATATACCTTAAAGAGGTTAAAGACAGAAAGCAAGGTCTGATATGCTCCAAAATATTCAAAGCCATACTTTTTCATGGCAGAGAGCACTAGAAACAAAGCAGGTGCTTGTTGATTTGGGACTGGCTACCAGAGGTGGGGAAATTGAGGCCTAGAGGCCACAGGTTCCCCACCCCTTGGCTAAACAAATTATGGTACATAAATATAATGGAATATTACTGAACCATAAGAAATGATTAATAAGATGAATTCCAAGAAACATGGAAGATATGTATATAAAATGAGGAAGAGTAAAAGAAAACAGGGCAGCTAGGTGGTGCACTAAATGGAGTACCAGGCCTGAAGTCAGGAAGACTCAAAATCCTGAGTTCAAATGTGGCCTCAGACACTTACTAGCTGTGTGACCCTGGGCAAGTCACTTAACCCCATTTACCTCAGTTTCTTCATCTGTCAAATTACTAGAGAAGGAAATGGTATATCACTCTAGTATATTTGCCAAGAAAACCCCAAATGGGGTCACAGATTCAGACATGACTGAAAAATGATTGAAAAGGAAAACAGACCTAGAAAATCAATATATACAATGCCTACAATAATGCAAAGAATAAAAAAAAACCAATAAAACAAATTGAATACAATGTAATTAAAATAACCAAGGTTGACTCCAGAGAAGAGTTTATAAAATGCACCTCCTTCCTTTCACTGGAGAGGCAAAGGACTACACATGTGGAATGCTACATATGTTGTCAGAAGTGGTAGATATGTTAGTAGTGAATTAGTTTTCCTTTTTAAATTTTTTTTGCAAAGAAAGGCTCTGGGAAGGGGAAGGGGAGAAGGATATGAACATGATATCAAAACAATAAGTATCAATAAAACAAACATCAGTATGATAGGTACAGAAAGAAGCTACAATTTCGCCTTGGAGGACTCCTAGAGTTGGAAACTCTATTCACCAACACAAATTGCAACTTACGATAACAGGGCAGTGGGGTATACTGAAAAGAGCTTTAGATTTGGAGTTAGAGGCCCTGGCTTCAAATCCTACCTATGTCACCACCCTGGCGACCCTTGGCAAGTGACTTTACCTCTCTGGGCTTCAGTTTCCTCATCTATAAAATGAGGTTAGACTAGATTACCTCTAAGATGTCTTCCAGTTCCAAATCCATTATTCTATGATCCTAGGAAATGGTTTGAGGCACAAGCAGTTAAAGAACTGGCCTGGGTCACATAACTGGAGTAAAAATTTGAACCCAGGCCTTCCTGACTCCAAGCCCACCACCCCATCCACTTTGCCACACAGCCTATAAAAAACCCAGCATCGTACAGACACGTGTACATGTTGTAGTGCTTGCTCATCAACAAACATCACGGTAAAATTGTAAAGTTCGGTCACAGTATTTACTGTATAGTTTAAAATATTTTAAATAATACTATGATTGCTCTTTATTTTCAGAAGTTTTAGTGCATGCAGCCATTGGAAGCAAGTGACTGTTTTGCCTTTACACAGCTAACAGTAGCTTGACTTTTCAGCGTCTTTCTTCAGCCTTGAATCTTCAAAACTACAAAGAATGTTTAAGTAGGACCAGATTAGATTCACTTCATAAATTTAACCAAACTAAAAAGGATGTGATAGCTATCTTGTTTATACAGCTGTGGATGGGGGTAAACTTTAGAAGCAACCAGAAATCATTTCAGTCATCAAAACTTTAAAACTAAAATTAACTGACGCAGTTACTCATTATTAGTATTATTTTTTTTTTTTTACAAATCACCATTTTTAGGGAATGAAAAGTCAATGACTACCAAACTGGCGGTTTCCATTACCTGTGAATTAAGTGCTGCAAATTCTTCACCTTTAGCTTTGGCCAATGCTAACTGAACTTTTACAGCATCCTGCTGGAAAAGGGTCTGCACAGTATCCTGGAAATCTGGGAACCCATCCTATTAACCAAAAAACAAACAAAGTTAACAGCATGCTTCTTTTCCCTGAAAATATCTAAAGGCTGTTCACAGAATTTTATTCATTAATTTCTTGTTTTTGTTTTTTCATCTTAGTTCACAGACTGCACTATGTATGGGGCACAAAGAGCTTAAGTGAATTTCTTAAGCTATTAAATTTATAGTGGTAACTCGGAAGAAACAAAATAGAATAAGATAACAATAGAGTTTAAGAATTAGTATGGCATTTTAGCTCATTTAGTGTCCAGGTTTCATCCCAGGTATATTCTAATAGCTTTAGACATTAGCCACCATCAACATGGTGACTCCATGGAGACACCATGTTAAGTGAAACAACATTATCCAGGATAATTCTACAAGAATAATTAATTAATTGGCCTTGGCCTTCCTGATGGTACAGTGGAGTTTGGCTATACTGTATGAATGATATATAATAAATGCAATTGATGCCAAAGAAAGAAGTCACTTAAGATAATCATAATAAATAAATGAATAGTAGAAAGGCATTGTGGTACAGTAGAAAAAGTGCTCCATTTGGAGCCAGAGGATTTGGGTTCAAATCTCACCTCTATCACTTACCACCTGGTGAAATTTGGCTAATTCTGTTAACCTCTCGAATCCTAAGCTCCCTTAACTATACAGAGGCTGGACTAGATGACCTCTATGATTCCCTTTTAGGTGAAAAATAAATTCCCAAATGACCCAGTCATCATTAAGAATCCCAAGAAAAAGGAAGCAATAAAAGAAATTTCCAAAAAAAATTAGCACTCAAAGGATGGATCTCAGGATGAGTAGGTACTGGCTCTGGAGTAAGCATTAAAATAAACACACCAAATCAGATATATCAATGACAACAATACTGCAAATGAAAAGAGCACCAGAAGTTTAGTCACGTGGATTCTAGTCCAAATTCCATCATTAATGACTACATCAAACATGTAAGACATTTAACCCCTCTATTGGGTTTTCACAATGGTAAAATGCAGTGATACCAGCCTTCTTACTGCTCCTCAAACACAACACTACTTCCCATCTCCACGCATTTTCACTAGCTGCCCCCCGTGTTGGATTTCTCTCCCTCTTCACCTCTACCTCCCAACTTCCCTGGCTTTTTTCAAGATCCAGCTCAAATTCCACCTTCTGCAAGAGGCCTTTCCTGGTATATTTCCATCCCCAGCTTTGTACATAGTTGTTTACGTGTTGTCTTCCTCATTCCTTAAAAGAGGAGAGTGTGGGGCAGAGCCAAGATGGCGGAGTGAAAGCAGTGACTAGCTTGAGTTCTCCCCCAAACCCCTCCAAATACTCATTAAAAATGGCTCTAAAAAAATTGTGAAGCAGCAGAACCCACAAAAAGACAGAGTGAAACAAATTTCCAGCCCAAGACAATCTGGATGATTGATCAGAAAGGTGTATCGTGCCAGGCTGGGAGCGCAGGGCAGTGCAGCGTGGGCATGCAGCCTGCCTCGAACCTGGAGCAGGCCTCAGAGGACTGAATCTCGGGCAGCTGTGGAGGTTTCCAGACTCCTCAATCCACCGATACCAAAGACAACTTAGAAGGTCAGTGGGACAAGTCTGTTTCTGTCGGTGATGAGAAAGGAAGGTGGGGTTTCATCTCCATTCCCCAAGAGTGGGGGGGGGGGGCACGCAGCTGCTTCCCAAGCTTCCGGCCCACAGACTGAGGGGGAATCCAGTGTCTGATCAGAGAGGGACTGCAGGGATCTCTCTGCCAGCGCTGAGGCAGGAATCTCTTGCTTTGCCCATGTTTGCATCTGGGCCACAGTTCTGGGCTGCGGTGCTGGGGTGAGGAGGAGCGCTGGCTTGGTGGAGCTTGTAGTGGCTGTGGAGAGGAACCCCTCCTCACAGTTACAGGACAGAAAGGAGTACTGTTAGTCGCAGGCCAGGAAAGGAGCAAACACCTTGCCCCTTATCATACCACCTTGGAAGAACTGAAAATTTACAGATCCCCAGAAGTATCTCTGAAAACAGCTACACAAACCCCCCAAAGCTTGGGACAGTACAGTCTCTACACTGGAAATAGACTTCTACCTTGACAAAGAGTTTATAACTCAAGTAATTGGCTGGGATCATAAGCAAGCAGCGCAAAAAGAGTCAGACTATATTATCTTACTTTGGTGAAAAAGATCAAAATTTACAACCAGAAGAAGACAACAAAGTCAAAGCTTCTACATCCAAAGCCTCCAAGAAAAATATGAATCAGTCCCAGGCCTTGGAAGAGCTCAAAAGGGATCTTGAGAGGCAAGTAAGGGAAGTAGAGGAAAAACTGAGAGTAATGCAAGAAAATCATGAAAAACAAGTCAACAGCTTGCTAAAGGAGACCCAAAAAAATACTGAAGAAAATAACACCTTAAAAAATAGCCTAACCCAAATGGCAAAAGAGGTCCAAAAAGCCAATGAGGAGAAGAATGCCCTAAAAAGAAAAATTGGCCAAATGGAAAAGGAAGTCCAAAAGTTTACTGAAGAAAATACTTCCTTAAAAATTAGAATAGAGCAATTGGAAGATGACTTTATGAGAAATCAAGACACAGTAACAAATCCAAAAGAATGAAAAATTAGAAAATGTGAAATATCTCATTGGAAAAACAACTGACCTGGAAAATAGATCCAGGAGAGAGAATTTAAAAATTATTGGACTATCTGAAAGCCATGATCAAAAAAGAGCCTAGACATCATCTTTCAAGAAATTATCAAGAAAAACTGCCCTGATATATTAGAACCAGAGGGCAAAATAGAAATTGAAAGAATCCACAGATCTCCTCCTGAAAGAGATCCCCAAAGGAAAACTCCTAGGAATATTTAGCCAAATTCCAGAGTTCCCAGGTCAAGGAGAAAATATTACAAGCTGCCAGAAGGAAACAATTCAAGTACTGTGGAAACACAATCAGGATAACACAAGATTTAGCAGCTTCTACATTAAAGGACCGCAGGGCATGGAATATAATATTCCAGAGGGCAAAGGAGATAGGATTACAACCAAGAATCACCTACCCAGCAAAACTGAGTATAATCCTTCAGGGGAAAAAATGGTCATTCAGTGAAATAGAGGACTTTCAAGCATTCTTGATGAAAAGACCAGAGCTGAATAGAAAATTTGACTTTCAAATACAGGACTCAAGTGGAACATGAAGAGGTAAACAGGAAAGAGAAATCATAAGAGACTTATTAAGATTGAACTGTTTACATTCCTGCATGGAAAGATGATATTTATAACTCATGAGACCTTTGTCAGTATTAGGGTAGTTGGAGGAAAAAAATTATATGTATGTAATGTAGATAGATAGATAGAGGGCAGAGGGTGAGTTGAAGATTAAGGGGTCATATCTGGAGAATAAAATTAAGGGATGAGAGAGGATTATACTCGGAGAAGAAAAAGGGAGAGGTAGAATGGGGTAAATTATCTCACAAAAAAAACAGAAAAGAAAAGTCTTACAGTGGAGGGGAAACGGGGGGGAGAGAATGAATGAATCTTATTCTCATAGGATTTGGCTTAAGGAGGGAATAACATACACATTCAATTGGGTATGGAAATCTGTCTTACCCTACAGGAAAATAGGGGGAGAAGGGGACAAGAGAGCAGGGGGATGATAGAGAGGAGGGCCGATTGGGAAAGGGGTAATCAGAAGTAAATACTTCTGAGGAGGGACAGGGTCAAAAGAAAGAATAGAATAAATGGGAGGGCAGGATAGGATTAAGGGAAATAGAGTTAGTTTTTCACAACATGTCTACTATGGATATGTTTTGCATAACTGCACATGTATAACCTATATTGAGTTGCTTGCCTTTTCAATGAGGGTGGGTGGGGAGGGAGGAAGAGAGAAAATTTTAAACCTAAAGTTTTAAAAACATATGTTTAAAAAAATGTTTTCACATGCTACTGGGAAATAAGAAATATAAGAAATGGGGTACAGAAGTCTATTCTGCCCTACAGGAAAACAGAAGGGGAAGGGGAGAGAGATAGAAGAGAGGACAGACTAGGGGAAGGGATATTCAGAATGCATGACATCTTGGGGTGGGGGGAGGGGGGAGATGGGGTGAAAACCTGGAACTCAAAAACTTGTGGAAGTGAATGTTGAAAACTAAAAATAAAGAAATTTACATATTAAAAAAAAAAGAGGAGAGTGTGCTTTTGCCTTTCTTTTTATCCCTAGGGCCTGGTACATACTGTTTTTGTTTGGTCGTTTTCAAGTTTTGTCTGACTTCATAATCCTATTTGCAGTTTTCTTAGCAAAGAAGTGGTTTGCCATTGCCTTCTCCAGCTCACTTTACAGAAGAGAAAACTGAGGCAGAGTTAAGTGACTTTCCCAGGGTCACTTAAAAGACTTAGTGTCTGGGGCCAGATTTGAACTCAAGTCTTCCTGACTCCAGATCTGGTACTCTATACACTGCACTACCTAGCTGCTCCATAGTAAGTACTTAATAAATACTCATCAACTGACTGATTCTAAAATAACCCACTGTCCTTACCTCAGTGGGCTGCTGGGAGGACCAAATGAAAATGATTCTAAGAATGCTTGGGAATGTAAAATTGCTATTCAGGTGAAATGTGATATTATCATTAACATTACCGCTCTTTGGAACCCTTGCCTTTCCCTCTCTGGTATCATGAACAAATCTACTTTCATTTTGTTCCTCTTCCTTTTGTGCTCCTTCTACCTTTTGACATGCATGGTGACTTGGCTCCCCTCAGTAGACACTATCCTTGGCCATTCTTTCAACTACTGTAAAGACTCTCTCATGCCTGCTAACACATTGGCATAGGGAAAGACGGCATATTCCTTGTTCACCATTGTCGCTTCCAAACCTTCCTCTGCTTCCACCATTCAAAAGCCTTTCCTCCTTGGACAATTACTCTACCCATACACATGTATATGCACGCACATATGTACACACACATATATGTACATATGTATCATCCTATGAAGCTCCTTGTGACAGTTTATCTACCAGTCCCTAAATTATTATCTCTTCTCTAGGATTTCAGTAGTCTCCTTTTCTCAACCTCAACCCCTGCTTTATACTAAAGGACTTCAACAAACACACTGATGCTACTTTCAAATACCCTGACTTCTCAGTTCCTCAATCTACTCAACTCCCACAAACTATACCTCCATTGCACCTCCACCACCGAGGGATGGTCATACTCTTCTCACTATCACCTAGAAGTTTTCCACTTTTATAACCAACAAGTCTGAAATTCATTTATAATGAGCTATCATTCCATTTCTCCCTATGCTATGTTTCTTCCAAACCTGCTCTTCATCCACACTGTGCCTTCCATTGCTTCTACCCTCAGGACAATCTAAGCCATTGCTCCTGCTAGAGCCTCAATTTTTTTCCTTCTACATTTTGACCCTAAAGTTAAACAGCTAAATTTTAAATTGTTTTCTATTCTTGAATCCTTTGTCCCCTTGTCCAAGTGTTGCTCATGTCATACCAAACCCATATTCTAGGTTACTTCTCCCATCTGCCTCTTCTTCTTCTATTCATGCTATTCAGATTGACTCTATTACCTACATGTTACCTAATCCCAACTGTCCCCCTTCCACTGCAACAATCCTTTTACTTTTCTCTAACCATTGCACTCTCTTTAACTATTGTTCTAAACCTCCTCTTCTTGAACCTCACTTTACAGTTTAAGGAGAAAACAAATGCTGTCTGCCCTGATGTCTCTTCCCCTACTCTCCATCTCAAAACCCTTTGACATTATCTCTTATTCTCTATTCCTTGATCCTTGTCTCATACAGAGGTGGCTCTTCTATTTACCAAAGTCAGCCCTTCCACTTTTACCTTTTATCATATTTTCTTCCATTCCCTCTGGCAGTTTGCCCCTTCAAAATTCCCTCTTATCTTCGATCTCTCCCTCTTTCCTTGTTCCTATAAACACGCCCAGGCTTCTCCAGACTTAAAAAAAATTTCCCTTGACCTTATTATCAAAACCATTGCTTTATATCATTCCTCTCTTTCACAGCCTTGTCTCCACTTCTTTCTCAGCCCTTTAGAATCTTGCTTCCTAACCTTAGTGCTTAACTGAAACCACTCTCTCCATAATTACCAATGATCTCTAACTTGTTGACAAATCCAAAGTTCTCTTTTTAGTTCTCATCTTTCTTGACCTTTCTGAAGCGTTTGATACTGTTGACTATGTTCTCTTCATGGATACTCTCTCTTGATTCTCTCCTACCTACCTGCCCATTCCTCAGTCCCCTTTACTGGATCATCCTCTATATCCCATCTCCTAACTATGGTGTATCCCAAGGTTCTGTCTTGGGGACCTCTTCTTCTCTCCATATGTATTCTTTAACTTGGTGATCTCATCAGTTTCCATGAATTCAATTATCATCTCTATTCAGGAGACTCCAAAATCTCTATGTCCAGAATTACTGTCTCTTATGAACTCTGGTCTCACATCTCCAACTGCCTAATAGACATTTACATCTGGATGTCCAATAGGTAGGTATCTCAAATTCAATATGTCGAAAAGAGAGCTCAGAATCTATCCCCAGAACCTCTTCCCAAGTTCCCTATTTTCCTTGAAGATAGCACCATCCTTCCAATCACTCTGGTTTGTGACACTGGAGTTACTCTTGACTCCTTATTCTCTTTTTCCTATATCCAATCAGTTGTCAAGTGTTGTAGGTTCCATCTCTACAAGATTTCTTGCATCTGTCCCCTCCTCTCCATTCATGTGGTGGCTATCCTAGTTCAGCCCTCACCCTCTCTTGCCTAGATTAATGCACTAGCCTCAAGCTTTTCTCTCTAATTTATCCTCCACTTTGCTGCCAAAGTGATATTCCTAAAGCACAGATCTAATCACTCTCTTGAAAAAAATGTCCAGTGAATCTCTATTACCAGCTCAATAAACTATAAACTCTTCTCTTTGGCATTCAAAGGCCTTCATCATCTGGTTCCAGCCTACCTTTCCAGACTTTTGCCACAGTCTACATTTTAGCCAAACTGGATTTCTTGCTATCCCACATACATGGAATTCCATCTCCCCAGCTTGATTCAAAGTACAGCCTACATGCTACCATTTGTTAATGCTCTCTCCCCAAAATTTTCACAAATGAGGAAACTGAGGCCTACAGAGGTTAAATGACTTGCTTAGGGTCATACAGTTAAGTGTCTAAGTAGGTTTGAAATCAGGTCTTCCTGACTCTAGGTCCAATGTTGTATATACCATACCATACTACATTGCTTTCAAAGGTAAATGTCAGTAGTACCTTGCACATATTTTTATTTACTTATATGTTCATGTTGTTTCCCTGATAGAACATAAGCTCCTTGAGGGCAGGGACTCTTCTGTGTTTGTCTTTGTATTTCCAATACCCATCACAATACCTACTATACAGTAAGCAATTAATATTTTTGATTTATTGTTCTTAGAAGACAGGACCAATTCAAAGGGGAATGGGGATACCACTATGGCACCCGTATGTGAAATGTTTTAGGAGAGAGAATTTATGAATAATTACATCACCTCACACTAGTGCCTCAAAACAAACAAAAAAACCTATCCAGCAAACAATATACTCAGAGTAATGGGTCTGTTTGCCAAGACCATCATCACATATATTTCTGTCACTGTGTTTTCTCTAGCTTTCCATATTATTCAAGACTCCATTGGTAGAAGAGCTATGTGGGTTGGGCAGCTGTCACTCTGAAATACAAAAGGATTAAAATATCCAAAACTCTATGGCTTTAGAAATGAAGGGATGAAGATAACACAAGAATCTAGACTCTTTTCCAGCTTGCATCTCCAATGTTGAGCATAATATCTTTTATTTATCACTTGTTTTTTTCATGCTTCCCCCCCCCCCACCCATCCCCTTCTACTCAGCCCCAATCATCACCTATATCAAGCTGCAGGCAATTTGTTTTGGTGCCATATTCATGGCTCTTGCAATTAATCACAGTGCTCTCTCGCTAAAAAGTTTAGGCCTAAATCCTGGGAAAATAAAAGCTACGGGGTGGGATGCCTGTTCATGACCTAATTACTCTTATCCCACTGGTTTCCAACCCCATTCCTCCTCCTGTCTTTTCCTAAAACACTAGCAGAAAGCCTGTGTTACTTCTAGGCTGCGCTCAGTGGCCTCTAAAATGGCTTCTCAGAGCAGATGTTCTCAGTCCCACATGTGCTCTATCTTTTTTTCTACTCACACTTTCTATATGAATAGCAGATTGTAGTGCTTCTGTTCTTCTGATCCAGAGGGAGAAAAATCCACATCAAATTATACTGGCTTTCTTTTTCAACCAGCTTGGTGACGGCGTGGGTGGATGCATTGCATCCTCCTCTCCCCTCGCCCCCCCCACACAACTGGAACTGCTTGCAGATGTTTCCTGAGTCTTTCTTCTTCAGGCCCTAATTTCCCTAGGGGGTGCCCCCCCACTCCCTGCACCCACTGAAGTTCTTTTAAAACTTCTTTGTCTTTGAATCTCTAGCTCCTTGGTCTCTATTAACCAACATTGCTTCTTTTTATCCAGTTATCTCTGATTGCTTTCTATTACTAGTCCACATGGAATCAAGGTTATTAGCACCTCCCGTCTCTCTCAGCCCCCAGTCGCCAGTAATTTATGTGAAAGAAGAAAACTTATAACGTGAAATCTGAACATAAACAAGAAAGCTACTTTTTCCAACCCTAGGATTAGTGGTCATATTCTCATTCACCCATGCACATCTTTTTCTAGTCTAAGAAAGAACTAATGGAGCTAATAGCAAGGTTTCTCCATGGAACAAGGTGTCTTCTGAGTGAAAAGACCAGATGTCATCTGTTTCTACTTACTATCTTTAAAAGGGAAAAAAAACAAAAAACAAGAAACAAACAAAAATAAATAAATAAATGAACGAGACCTGAATGCCTTACCTCTTGATTTTTCTTCTCCCTTAATTTATTTTCTGGATTTGTTTCACATATATTTTCCTTTCAGACTGCCTACTTACTCATTCTAGACAAAGGGGTACAACAGATGTTTAAATTTCAAAAGGTAACCTGCTAAACATAGCAACATTTTATAACTTATTTTCATGTTGTGCTCATAAATGGAGGGGCTTCCACTCAGAGGCGAGCTTCCCTAGATAATAAACTATCACATGATTTTTTTTTCTTTTCCTCTAAATCTTGGATGGACCTTGTCAAACTTCTGTATAAATGCTTTGACAAAGTGTGCTGGTGAAGGGAAAAAGGGAAATGTATAAGCCCAGGATAGCAATTCTCTGCATATAGAAGTCCTTTAATACATTCTTAATAGCAAGTTATCACGTTTATTTTCAGTTACCACAAAACTGGATTCTGAGTTTCCAATGAAAAAGGACAAGAGTACAATTCTTGAAACTGCTCTAACCATCTTTACTTAAGTCTGGGTTTTCAGTGGCAGACAAATACATCAGGGGTGGTGTCTGGGTTAGTTATTCTTCCAGACAGAACAGGGCAGTCAGGCCTTACTAAAGCATATTGTCAGAAAGGAGGTGAAGTCAGAAACATGGCTAATCTGATTTGAGACTTTTCTCAAAAGTCTATATAATAAGTTACAACGAAAGGGAAGATAGAATACCATGGTACTCCCTATTCCCAGCCTATTGACTATGTATTTCTATGTCAAACTCCCCTAATACTTGGCCTTGATTACAGACATAAGTTTACAATTTTTTTGTGAATTTTAATGACTACCATGCCTTGCACAATGGATTTGGATACAACTCTAACAGATTATAACCATCGTGTTTTTATATTGAGTTCAATATGCAAATATATGTAAAAACAATAGCTAACCAGTAGCAATGAAAAAACATGCCTAATTATAAAGAGGAAAGGTTAGACTGAACCCTAAGAACATTTACAGAGAAAAGTGGGTCCAATACGTTAAACTCAAATCTACCCTTGCTCAACAAGTACTTTCAATTTAGTCTCAAGAATTAGGAAGAAATATCATCCATTCACCAAGAAACATTACTACTAAGCATGTATTAATCACGTAAAATACTTCTCCCTCTCTACATTTATTATTTCCATTCTACACTGACATTCTATTTTGTCATTTTGTGAATGAAAATTTCTATTCATGTTTATTTGTAAAAATATTGAAGATGAATGAATTCTGTACGTTGTCAATTTTTTGTCAGTTATCAAATATATTCGGAAGTGAAAAATTTCAAATTTAACATCAATAAGAAAAAAATGTGTTCATCAAACTTCTAGATCAAGAGTTCTTAACTTTCTCGTGTCATGAACCCCTTTGGCAGTCTGATAAACCCTATGGACACCTTCTCAGAATAATGTGTTTAAATTCATAATTGAAGAAATGTTCAATTTCAATTACAGGCTAGTGAAAACAAATATGTATTTTTTTCCCTATCCCAGTTTTGGGACCCCATGAAATCTATACATGGACTTCTAGGGGAGGGGATCTATGGACCCCAGCTGAACAACCCCTTTCTAGACTGAGGGGTTATCTATCTATCTATCTATCTATCTATCTATCTATCTATCTATCTATCTATCTATCTATCTATCTCCCCTTACAGCTTTAATCCCACAAAACTAAGTAGAAAGGTAAAGCCTACTTTTAAAAGCCATCTGAACATTAATTCTTAGGTTAATAAGCAGATTTAACAGCTCCAGTTTTTCAAGAGAATGATACAGCTCATTAAAGGAAACAAAAACAGATGTTTTGGGAGTCAAAATATAAGTTATGATCTTGGAAAAAAAAGTTACCTGATACTTCTATCCATACACATTTGCAAATTCTTTACTTCCAAAACTTTTATGGGGTGTGAATTTTGATTGTTTTTTATATTGGGGCAACAAAATGGGCTGCAATATGGCAAACAGTTCATATGACTCACAAATTTTCATCAAGACTAAGCACTAAAGTAATGTCAATAATGAAATAATGACATGGGTCTTATGCCAAATCAGAAAGCAATCTGAATGGTAATGGCTGTGCCAATGGTAGCGCCAATAATGAGCAAGGTTAGAACACTGTTCTGTTACCCGACTAGCATTTTTGATCACTTGAGCCTCATGGTGCTCCCTTTCTTCTTCAAACCCACCAAATCGGACAAAACTTTCCTAGTTTTTCTTCTATTTGTCAACCTTCCTTTCTATACCCAGTTTTTACTATAAGAAATCAATTAATTACAATTAATAAACATGGAATCTCACTTACAACATTGCCTTTCGTGGACTTCCTAGTAAGAAATTGTGCTACAAAGGCCCTCTGGGGTCACTATGTACATCCTTGGATGGCACCTAAGATTTGACCCAATTACACTGCAGAATTAAGTGTGTTAAAATCCCAAGACAGAACTGAGAACATCAAACAAATTAAAAATAAGCAAATAAAACTTTCCATACCCTGTGCCTGTGTCAATCGTTTCCCTAAATTCTGTCTTTATACTTTAAAGCAAGTTCTTAGTAGAAAATGACTGCAAAATACAAAGTCATATGAATTCCTAGCAACAATTAATGAGGAAATGGGAAATAGTTTGGTATAGTACAAATAGAGCTAGTCTCAGCATAAAAAAAGACCTGGGTTCAAGTCACACAGCTCAGACACATACCAGCTGCGTATCACTTCATCTCTCAATGCCCCAGGCAACATTTTCTAAGACTTTACATTTCAGAGAAGGTGCCAATCTGCATTGGTATAGGAAGTTCCTCACTAGGAGCTTCCTACACCAAGGAAACAAGAGAGCCACAGGCACAGAGAAAGACAGAGATAGAGACAAAGAGACACAGAGACAGAGGACAGAACAAGAAGGAGTCAGAGAAAAGACAGAATCACAGTGACATATTTTGATATATTCTATATAATCACATTTAAGTCCCCCTGACTCAAAATATTCCCTTAAGTGTTTGGTTTTCAATGTCCATTAGTCCTTAGAGAAATAATCAAGCATTTAACAAATCAGCAGACAAGTGGCATTGCACAAAGAACACTGAACCAGGAATGAAGACTGGTTCTAATCCCAGCTCTGCTTACTGACTGATAACTAACTTCGTAACTTACAGCAGCACTCCACCTTTCTGAATCTCAGTTTCTTCATATGTAAAATGAAGGGTTTGGACTACATAGATGAACTCTAAAGTCCCTTCCATAATTTTAGCTGAGTCCTCACTGAGGCTCGGCAATATTCCTCCTCTATTTATACTTACTGCACCCTTTTATTACTGGCCATATGAAGAGTTGCAAACTTAGTCTTCACCCCTGGAGCTCTCAATAGCAACCCTACCCTCCCACACTTACAAGAGAGAATTTAACCTCATAAATCAATCAAAAGACGAAGGTCAAACAACAATTCCCCCATATTTCTTGGCTTAATCACCCACCCTCTTCCCTTTCTCCTCTCAGAGAAAGAGGCAACCCTACTTCTTACTAAGGCTAATCCTTCTACCTAAACCTTTGACTCTCACAAACTCCTTTAGGATCTTGAATTAAAAATCAGTTGTCTTCAATATTTCCCTCTCCACTGGCTCCTTTCCATTTGTTTATAAGTATACTCAGGTCTCCCCAACCCTAACTGAGCCTTTCTCATCACTCACTCTCTACTGAATCCTTTGCAATCTTCTTTTCAGTCCTCTACAACTGCTCAAAAGTTACCAATGACCACATAATTACTAAATCCAGCTGGCTTTATTTATCCTCCTTTACCTCTCTGAAGTATCTGACATTGTCAAACTCCCCTTCTGTATGTTTCCTCCATCTTGGCTTAGATATCATTCAACCAGTCCCCCCCCCCAATTCTCTAATCTCTGTGTCTTTTGCCCTCCATGCTCTTCTTGTTTCTCTACACTCTCTCCCTTGGCAACTTCATTTGCTCTCTATCTCAACTATCAGGCTTTTTTTTTAAGGCAATTGGGGTTAAGTGACTTGCCCAAGGTCACACAGCTAGTAAGTGTCAAGTGTCTGGTCTGAGGCCGGATTTGAACTCAGGTGCTCCTGACTTCAGGGCCAAGCTCTATCCACTGTGCCACCTCACTGCCCCAACTATCACTTTTTTTCAGAGCTCTCCTAAAAAACCTCTGACCCTAAGCTCTCTCAGACCCAAATCTCCAATTGAATGAGAACATCTCTTACCTGGATATCCTGCCAATGTCTCAAACTCAGTACGTCCAAAACTAATTTATATTTATCCAAAAAATGTGCTGTTCCTCCTGACTTGACTATTTCTGTCAGCAGCACTAAATACTGACTGTTCTCTCTAATTCACCTTGAATCTCCCATCAATGACAAAGTCCTGCCAATTCTATTTATTTGATAGCTCTTGAATCTCAGACCTCATTGCCACTTCCCTAGCACAGACTCTCCTTACCAACTGTCCAGACTACTTCCTTAACATTCTCATCACCTGTATTCTCTCCTCTTTTCCAAACCACCCTTTACACTGATAGCAGACTATCCTTATGCAGAAATCTGGCCATGCCACCTCTCTACTCAAAACCTTTCAATAGCCATCTGCTACCCAGCTAGCAAAGTTCAATCTTCTTAGCCTGGAATTCAGAACCAACATAATCTAGGGTCAATTTACCTTAGCATTCTTAATCTCATTCTATGTTCCAGCCCGACTGGTCTATTTTTCTTACTGTACAAAACCCAAACTTCACCGTCTCCATGACTTTGTTGCAGCTATTCCCAAAGCCTATTCAATTCAATTCAACTAATACTTATTATGCATTACTATGTGCAAGGCACAGTACTAGGTTCCAGGGAAACAATAACAAAAGTAAAACAGTCTTTTCCCTCAAGGAGCTTATAATCTACTGGAATGCCTTTCCTTGCACCTCTGAGCCCTGCATAATTCCTACACATCCTTGAAAGCCCAACTCAAATGCCACCAACTTAAGGAGGCCTTACCTTTCCAACTCCTCATTGGCAATGGACATTTCTCTATCCCCTGCTCCGGACAGCCCAAGGCATTTTTCTTTGCAACCCTTTAAAGTACTTATACATGTAGCAGTTAAGGGGGACCGTGACCAGTACCTGACTCTAGGCCTTCTCTGGTATTGCCAATCAAGTGCTTATCCTTGGCTGTCACACACACTCTCTAACATCAGAGGGCATTCTATGGGGAACCCCCAAGTTCCCTCTGACTTCCAGAGAGCTGGCTGTCCTCATCTTGTACCTATAGCTCTGCCTATAAACCAGTTAAGTAAAGCTGGTATCAGCATGGCAGAGACATTGGTAGTACCTTTACATATATTATTCTGTTTTAGTGCCTCCTCTGTTTATCCTCCCGTCTGCCCTATCAGTCCCTTCTTTGTACTACAAGAATTTACTCTAATACAATTAATACACAAAAAGATTCATGACACTGGTGTTCTATGCAGTGGGACTAACCTTGTAAGAATACTTTTTTACACTTTAGTAAATAAATCTTGGATGTGATTTTGTGTATGTGTTATATCTTCCTACTACACTGTAGACTTCACTAGAGGAAGGACTGTGCCATATCCAAAATTTATATCTAACCCAGCAGTTACCACAGATCTCTGCATCTGAAAGGTGATTATGCTGATTTGACCTCCAGCTCAAACATTCTATTAAATCTTAGCATCTTCACTTCTACATGCTACAACACAGAAAAGACCTCAAAAAGGGTACCCCTGGTCAGGTGCTGATACTAACTTCTTTGTATAGTAGCTTGGGTTAGCCTTAAAACAGGCAGCTTATTCAATACATAATTTTTAAAAAAACTGATCTTGAAACCATTCTTTAGAGCTGAGGGCCCCTAAGAGAGGGAAGTACATTCCTCTTTATAAACCCCTACTTGACCATCTGCAGGACAAAAACAAGAAGTATATTCTGTTATTTCAGCTACACTCACCCTAGTGTAGGTCTCGGTGTCACTTATTTGGGCCTAAGAATTGGAATTTGTGCGCTTAAACAAAGGCTGCATTTATTTATCCTTGTATTACCTTTTAACTATGTACTAAACTGATTAACGGTGTAGATAAAACTTAGGAGGAAGAGTAAAACTAAATCAGTTTTCACTCAAGCACTTAAGAAGCATTGAATCACTTGTCTGCAAATTACACGTCATTCTTCTTTGTGGACTTCTAGCAGGTGATATTTTATTAGCCCTCATTAGTTGCCCTGCATGTTTAAAAGTAATACAATTTTTAAGTAGTCTACAATTCTGACTCTCACTAATTTAGACTGTATCCTCCAGAACAATTTGTTATTTAGTCATTTTTGTTCATGTGTGACTGTTCATGACCCCATCTGGGGTTTTCTTGGCAAAGATACTGGAGTATTCCGCCATTTCTTTCTCTAGCTCATTTTACAGATGAGGAAACTGAGGCAAACAGGGTAAAGTGACTTGCCCAGGGTCACATAGCTAGTAAGTATCGGATTTGACTTCAGGAAGAAGAGTCTTCAGTGCTCTATCCAGTGTACCACCTAACTGCCATCCATAACAATACTGACCATTTCATCTCTCTGTCCTTTAGTTTCATCTATAAAAAGAAACTTGGGTTAAAGGTACTCCAAAGTTTCTTTTAGTTCTAAGATTTTTATAATCTAGTCAAGTCTTACTGTATCTTTTTTTAGGATGACATATTTAAAATCTAATCTATAAGCAAAATTTATATTCTATAACTGTTCTCATATTTCTTTAGTGATATTAAAAAATAACTGATTTTGTTGCTTAAAAAATATATAAATATATAACAATACCTCTATTTTAATCCTCTTAGGGGATAATTCATCTCTTTCTCCACATTTAGACCTAGAAAAAATAAACAATAAATTAAGATTACAATTTTTCTTCTGGATATTTCATTAAAACAGATTATACAGTTGAAATTCAGATGTCTGAAGTTGTTTAAAGATGTACAAATGATAAACATTAGGATAATGAAAATCATCACCCCAGCACTTTCAAGTTTACATACAGGGGGTTAATTCTACCAATAAAAAGGTAAATAGTAGCCACCATTTAATTATGCAGAAAGGAAATGATCATTACCTATTTGTAGCCCCCAAAAAGAAAGCATTCAAAGATATTTGTTGACTGGCTGCTTCACATGTTATCATGAAAAGAATGAGAAATCAAATAGGGCTGCAATTCTTCCCTTTATAAATGGCAAATTAATGGTGGCAAAGAATTGGAAATTGAGAACATGCCCATCAGCCGAGAAGATCCATCATCAATTTGGGGAATGGCTGAACAAGTTATGGCATATAATTGTGATGGAGTACTATCATCCTATAAGAAATGATGAGCTACATGTTCTCAGAAAAATCTGCAGAGACATAAACTGATACAAAGTGAAATGAGTAGAACCAGGAGAAAATTGTATACAATAACAGCCATATTGTAAGATGATCTACTATGAAACACTTAGCTATTCTCAGCAACACAATGATCCAAGACAATTCTGAAGGCCTTATGACGAAAAAATGTTACCCATCCCCAGAGGAAGAACTAACGAAGTGTGAATACAGATTGAAGCATATTTTTTTTTACTTTATTTTTCTTGGGTTTTTTTATTTTGGTCTATGTTTTCTTTTATAACATGACTAAAATGGAAATATGTTTTGCACGACTACACATATATAACCTATATCAAATTTCTTGCCTTTTCAATGAGAGGGGTGGGAAGGAAGGGAGAGAATTTGGAACTCAACTTTTAAAATATATGTTGAAAATTGTTTTTACATGTAATTGGGGGAAAATAAAATACTAAAATAAAAAAATAAGTAGCAGATTAAGAATAATTTGTAATGGGAGAACAAAACTCACATTTTCACATGAGTTCTAGGAACTCTACAGAAATATCATATAAAATAATACAGACTACTTTAGGTTAAACTTTTTAGTTTAACATAGAGAATCGTAGAGAAAATTGAGTCTCAGTAGGTACAGCTCCTTCTGATTATCCATGCGCAGAAGGGACAGTCTGTACAATCCTAAATGCAAGATAATCTACCGCAAAAGCCTAGGTTCTTGTCCATAGAATCCGGGGTCTTTTCCCCTGAAGCTACTATTTAAATACCTTGGCTACAAAACAAACAAACACAACCCTAAGACAGCAATTGCAAAAGTAATGGTACTAGGTGGAAACCTATGTGAGGAGTCTTGCAGGTGGTAGGTTAAGAAATAAGAGTCTGGCTAGGGTTACTGATGAATAAAAGCAAAGTAAACCTAGATCTTCGGAACTAGATTAGGGAATCTAGTGGGGATGGGCTGTGGATGAAAATAATAACAACAGCTCACATTTATAAAGAGATTTAAACAGCATTTTCTTTCTAACTCTGAGGTTATTTATTGAGTATAAATATTATTATTCCCACTTAAAAAATGAGGAAAAAGCTGAAGTGATTCACTCAGTCACACAGCTTTTAAGTGTGGGACTCAAAGCCAGGTTTCCTGCTTGCAAACCCAGCACTATTCCCATTATATCACACAACCTGTGCATATATTTCAAAGTATAATATGCTTACAGGTAAAATTATTTACAGGTAAAACCACCATCACTGAGATCTTTCAGTATTATGTGCTACTTTGGTCTCTCAAAAGAACTGTCATAGACTTTACTTGTTAATAGTAGAGCTATCTTTTCCCTCAAATACAAAGCAACACGATCTTCATAAACAACTAAAATATTTGCTCACAAGCTCCTTGCCAATAGGTAACACCTCTTCTCCTTCTTTTGAGATCCCATAGGTACTTAGTATAGTTTCTTGCAATCAGTACCTAAGTCATATCACTGTCTATGTCAGACACTCCAGAACAGGACAGAGACAGGGGCTAAGTCGCAATTTTTTTTTAACAAATGCAACTCACAATATGTGTCAGAAGCAGGATTTGAACCCAGGTCTTCTTGATCCTGGGGCCAGCTTTCTCCATTATGTCAAGCTCCCTCCCTAGGTGCTTAAGAATATCTGTTAAATTCAATGATCACACTTGCAACAAAAGCTTCTGAAAAGGGAGAAGAATCCTTTGAGATACTCCCAAAATTATTTATATTGCTAAGAGGATAGTCATAATATTTTGAAGAGCAGCATTCAATAACAGAATTCATATTAGTAATGCTTTGAAAACTCAATGCTAAGTTTTATTTCCTGTGTTTACCACATAGTCATCCCTTTATTCCATCAGGATCACTGAATTAAAAAGGGGAAGGAAGGCATGCAGCACCTGGGCATGGGGCCCAAACATCCTACTTTCACCCTCAGTTACTTCAGCTCCTCCAAAGCTTACTTGGTTGTTCGGTAAGTGTACTTGTAGGTGACTTCTCGAGAAATCTGCCGAGAAAGGGCAAAGAGTTCATCTCTTCTTGTCAACAGGGCATTATCTTTTACACAAAGCTGAGCGGCTGCTTCATTAACAGTCAGCTGAAAATTAAACACAGAAATGATGTTCAGACTTTTCCAATCAATCACATAAAATGTTTCACTAAGTCAATAAATTTAAATGGCATTTCACTTAACAACAATGGCCTTATGACCCTATGGCTTTTATAACTGCATATGTGTACATTCCTAATGTCCTAATTAACAAGAAAACATAGTCAGGTCACAGATTTAAAGCTGGAAGGGACCTTACCTTAGCAGTCATACAGTCCAATCCTCTCACTTTAAAAGGTGAGAAAACTGAGACCAAAAGGATATATGACATGCAAATTAAGGTCACACTCAAAAGAAGTGAGAGAGCCAAGATTTTAGCTCAGGTCCTCTGACTGCTGATCTGGTGCTCTTTTTACTATACCGTGATGCTTCTAGCCCTGCCACGTTGTTGTTGTTTAGTTGTGTATGACTCTTCGTGACCCATTTGGGGGTTTCTTGGTGAAGATACTGGAGTGGTTTGCCATTTTCCTTCTACAGTTCATTTTACAGATAAGGAAACTGAGGCAAATAGAGTTAAGTGACTTTCCCACTTGGTCACACTGCTAGTAACTATATGAGGCCACATTTGAACTCAGATAAGTCTTCTTGAGTTCCAGTCCAGCACTCTATTCACTGTGCCACCTAGCTTCCCATAGGTCCTGCCATATTCTCCAATTTATATTCTTAGAAACCTTCTCAAATGAACCAAGAAAAATCAATCACAATTTTATTATTTTATTTTGAGGGAGAATCATAAGGATAGCAAGTATGTGGGCAAGAAGCAGACAGACTTTGTTTTCCTCGTCTCTAAAAGGAAAGGGCCTGGCACTATATAGTATCTGAAAAGCCCTCAGCATATAGTCAATAGGCAACAGCCCATTAGGTAAGTTGGTAAGCCTTTTATACAGAATACCATGGAGACCTCCTAACTGTTAAACAGTTTTGTTCTGAGCCAAGTAATCTGCTATCGCCTTTTGCAATCATAAAGAGCCTAATTCTTCTACCTCAGGGCCAAAAGCTGGATACGAAAAATGTAGGTGGGAAAATTTGGCTTCATATTTATCCCCTCACCTTAAGAGAACACTAGTAGAAAACATTTTCTCTTAAGTATTTTTGTTGGGTACACAATTATACCCTCTGAACCTGGAGCAAAAGACTAATTTTTTAAAGTATTTTCTAAATAAGTTGTTAACTTTGACCGGGTTACTGCATTAACCACTAACCTTTCCAGTATCCTCTTTTGTATTTTATCCAGTTATTCTTTCTGCAAGCTCACAAGTCTAAATTATTACAAAGTCTGATTGGTCAATTAAAATTTTAAAGAACTGAGAAGAAATTAGTTTGCTATAGAGCCATAGAAAAATAATTCATATGTAAACTAAAAACAATGTGCTTCCATCATCATACTGAAAGCCAAAAACCAAAACCAAAACAAACAACAACAAAAATCAAACAAACAAAACATGCTACAGGTTCTCTGACTCTGAATTCAGGCTCCAAAAGACCAAAAAATTTTACTGAATTCTAAAGTCAGCAAGGACCACCCATGAGGAAAGATCTATTGATGGTCCTCTGAATACAGCACTGGGGGGCTTTTAATGGGTGAATTCCAGATAAAATCTAGACAAAACTTCTATCATAGATATACAGCTAGACAGGCCAGCTCTAAAGCCATCCAGTAGACCAATCTTCTCATTTTACAGATGAGGAAATTGAGGCCCAGAGAGGTTAACATAGGTCACATAGGTCGCTAAGTAGCAAACTGGAACATGAACTCAGGTCTTCTGATACCAATGCAGTAGGCTTTCCACCACACTATCTGAATCCCATGTTCATGCCCAAATCACCAAAATGAAATTAATGCAATAAATCCCAACAGAAATACATATTTAGAATTCTGTTGCTGTTGTTCAATTGTTTTCAGTCATATCTGACTCCCTGTGACCCCATTTGGGGTTTTCTTGGCAAAGATACTGCAGTGGTTTGCCATTTTCTTCTCCTCTGACAGATGTCTTCTCATTTGACAGATGAGGAAACTGAGGTAAATAGGATAAAGTGATTTGCCCAGGGTCACATAGCTAGTAAGTGTCTGAGGCCAGATTTGAACTCAGGAAGATGAGTCTTCCTGACTTCAGGCCCAGAGTTCGATTCTCTGGACTACCTAGTTGCCCTCATTTTAGAATACACTTAATGAATAAACATCTTTTAAAGCAAACATTTCCTTCACTGAAAGCAGAATTTCTGATTGTTAATCACTACAAGTAGAGACAGTGTGGTATGGCAGATAGAGATGACTTTGGCATGTAAGGAGACTCGAGTTCAAGTCTTTCCTCTGACACATACATACTGGCATGTGTGACCCTGGTCAAGTCACATAATTTATACTGACTAGTACTCTAGACAACCCTCTAAGACTACAAATTACAGAGACGGTACTGTACTCTATTGGCAGAGAGAATTTTCCCATACTCTCCATACGAATGAATTCTATATGAATGAGTTCCTCATTCCTTTCTTCCTAATTTCCAAAATATTCAAATTTTATTTTTATAAATAAGGAAACAAAATTTTCTATCCCATACTCAATCCCATTTCCCTCCTACCTTTTCTTTACTGGTCTTTATCATATTCTCTTTTTGGTCTTTATTGACCAAAATGTCAATATTCCATCCATATGTCCAGCTAAACTATTTTTGAAATCAGCTTTCTTTCTTTCTTTCCTCAGCAATATTTAAGCTGAACTAATGAAACTTCTTTATCAGCAATTAATTATCATGGAGACTGATTCTACTAAGAAGATTCCACGATGGGCAGTAAAATTCATAATGTTTAAGAATTAAACCATCAATGATCATTTGATATGCATCTCTCCTGCGTGTCAACACATGGCCTACAGACAGATCTCAATTTGACTTTTGAAATGACAATAATAGTAACCACAAATATGAGAACTAAAGCTTTAGAACATTTGAAAGCTATATTAATATTTATTTTACACATTAATATTTTTTCTTTCCTATTAGATTATAAGCTCCTTCAGGGCAGGGAGCACATCTTACTATTTATTTTATCACCTCATACTGCTTTGCAAATAGCAAACATCAATAAATCTTTGTTAAATGAATAATAAAAGCTGATCTGAACTAATGAAGTCTTTTTTTGTTTGCCTTTCCAACTTTTCATCAAATACCTGATCTAAGAATATCACTTGAAATCACGTGGAGGAGGGCCAAAAAAAAAAGGTAAAGTAATCATCAGTACTAATTGTTAGTACATCCAATATCCAATGTCTTTTCTAAGTTGTCAGGCTTTGAAAACGGTCCTTGGCTTCACCAGAAAACTCAGAATAATACGTCTCTGCTAATCGATGAAATCAAAGAATTAAAAACTGTCACTGGTCCTTTAGCAAAAAGTACTTTACTAAAAAATAAAGTATAAAATACTTTTATAATCATGACTTGTTCTATAATTATTTACTTTGTTTCCTATGTGCAATAAAATCTAGTTTCCTGTGTACATACACAAGAGTAAATTTATGGGGCAAACGCTTTCCCAACCCTTCAAGACCTGAAAAATTATAGGTATAGAGAACATAGGGGTATGTTCATCCAGCCTGCAATATCTCTCTCCTGAAAGACAAAAATGGCATTCTAAATCACTCAGAAATCCATCTGGAAGTTAGTTATTCCTAACTCAAATTTTCCTCATTTAAAAGGTAAAACTACCAACATTCTTGGAATTTTTGGAAAAATCCAACTAATTATTTTGAAATATAAGGCCCAAAACACTGCCATAGACAAAAAGAAATGGAGTACTAAACAAATTGTAAATTACCTTTTTTTCCCCCTGTAATTTGCCCAGGATGCCATAATACCCTAATTCTGAAGATTAACAGCTGAAGAAACTTTACTAGCAATAAAAGTTAAGCCAGAATTGGTAGATTAATAGCTCAGCAACTTCATGGCTTCAGTATTACAGAAAGAGACTCGTGAACTCAAGTCAAAACTACCCAGTAGTATGAGCTTGGATCTATTTATTTATTTACTTATTCATTCATTCATTCATTCAGTTATTTATTTATTTATCTACTTATTTATTTTTGGCAATTGGGGTTAAGTGACTTGCCCAGGGTCCCACAGCTAGTAAGTTTCAAGTGTTTGGTGTGAGGCCGAATTTGAACTCAGGTCCTCCTGACTTCATGGCCAGTGCTCTATCCACTGTGCCACCTAGCTGCCCCTATGAGTTTGAATTTAGAGGACTTTGCAAAAAATTTTGTCAAGAACTTCCCCCATACACAAAATCTTTTAGTCATGTAGCTTGTGAAAATCCTTATATGCCCCTGAGAAAGGCAGGAGCTGCTTAGAGAGCAGTTTCCCAAAGGATCTATTCAAGCACTTAGGAAAATCCCCCTTTCAGCAGTCAAGAGACACCTCTCCTGTCTTTCTTAATTTTTAAACTGAGAGTTATAGTGGGTTCACAAAATGAATTTATTCCCACTCCTGACACCCTCTAACATTTCCCAAAATAGGGCCTTTCAGTGTTGACTTTGTATTCTATTTACATTTCTAAAACAGATTTAAACAGGGCTAAAAAATATGGCAGACTTTAGACTTTACTGAAAATATAGTTGTCTTTTGTTAAAATTATATGTTCTTAAGAAGATTTTTATACAATATTTAAAAGAATGAAAGGACTATATGATTATACCACAAAGTATGCTTTCCAGAATCACTGAGAGCTCTTTCCCATCTCTAGACTGTGAATACATACAACAGCAAGTAAAGAAGTTCACAGTGTGGACAGATACGTTCATTTATCTACAACAGTTATTTACCATTATACTATAACCCATTCTCTACTGGTTCCTAAGAACTGTTCATCCAAAACACCATCACAAATCCATGAGATGGGTGTTGCCAATTGGACTTATTACAAGAAAAAGGCACATGCATGTGTGGAGACTTGACAGAACCCATCACTAAGACAAATTTAAAAGTTTAGAATACTATACTTTAAATCATTACCAAATTGTCCAAATTGGCACCAAATTTTGTTACAGACTTAAAAACCAATTCAAATACATGTAGTGAGTATTCAATTCACATATATGTTTAATTCATATTTATTTCTTATTTCTAAAAGGAGAAATGGCTTAATCACCTGTATTTTTTTTTATTTTTAAAGAATGAAGCATAATTTAACTTCTGAAAAATACATATAAATGCAAGCCAGAAAAATTTTACTGGCACTCTTTGTACTTAATCAGAATAATTTTGGATACATAGAGATGCAGGGGTATAAAGCTAAGAATTTTTATGCCAAAGCCAATCTAAACCCATTTTTTATAAAGTCATTAAAATCCTTGGAACACTGATCTAACCTGAATTTTTATTGGCACAATCTGAAACTGCTTTATGTTCTGCTTATTTTCCCATAATTTTTTTAAAAAATGGTTAGTTATAAAAGTCATTAAGAATTTTATATCTATCCAAAATAATCACATACAAACTGTATTATAAATACAATAGTTTTATGTTTTCATGAGCCCTTGAGCTGAGATTTCTTACAAAAGTAACTTAACACTATACCTCAAGAACTGTCACCTTTAAGTTCATACAAAAATAATGAATGTTAAGTACTTTAACATACTACACATCTCTTATATTCTGTGAGCCCTTTTTCCCAAAGATAATAATTAATATCAACAAAAATAGGAAACATTTATATAGCACTTACTATGTGCCAGGCACTGTGTTGTGCTTTACAATTATTATCTCATTTCATCCTTACAACAACCCTGGAAAGGTAGTGTCTGAGGCTGGAGTCAGGAAGACTCATCTTTCTGAGTTCAAATCTGGCCTTGGACACTTACTAGCTGTGTGACCCTAGGTAGGTCATTTAACCCTGTTTGCCTCAGTTTCCTCACCTGTCAAATGAGCTGGAGAAGGAAATGGCAAACTGCTCCAGTATCTTTGCCAAGAAAACCCCAAATGAGGTCAGGAAGAGTCAGACATGACTGAAAAATGACCAAACAACAACTTCCTGAGTCTAAGCCTGCACTCTATCCATGGTACTAACTAGTTGCCCCTATCATTAAAAGCCCAAACTTTTAAAGAGCTATCCTTTGAGGGCATTTCTAGTGTGCATTTTAAATGTCATAAATATATTTTGCTCTAAAATGCTTCTAAATTTACAGCCTAGGAAAGGTAGCATTTCTTGAATATGGAAAAGAAAGTAGAAAAGAGGAAAAAGGAAGGAAAAGCAGCTAATTCACTTATGTTCTGTTTTTACCTCATGAAGTGTGAGATGTTTGCCATCTTTCCTTTTTGAGTCAAATCTCCCATATATTGCACTATATTTCCGAATCTCCTCCTCTTTATGTGGATCATCATCATTCATCTCAAAGATGTGGCCAATCATTTTAGCCAGTTTCTTGTTGGTTTTCAGCAATTCTTTCACTTCATTCAAGTCACTTTTGGGAAGAGTGGGGACCATTCGTTCCACACACTCAGCCACGGACAGAGCAGCAGCTGCATCTAGAGTCTCCGTGCTCTCCTTTGGTGAGGCTGGGGAGCCAAGGTCTGCTGGGGAGAGGCTGTGCTCACTTTCTGTAGTGTGGTGACCTTGCCAAAGTCTGGAGTCGCCGGCACTCTGCAGCGCTAAGGTCCCCACAACGTCTGACTTACCTGGCCCCAGGCTCTGCACGCATGTGGTAGCAGCACATTTTGGAATCTTCAAATGAGGTTCCCGAGCATTGCTGCTCCTTTCATAAGAACTACAGGACATTCCCAACCATGTAGGCGAACCTTCTGGTAATTTATAAATGGGGATGCTACTGACAGGCAAGGAAGTCAGAGGCTGATTAAAAAGGCCAGGATTTGTCACCCAGTCCCGTAAAGCCTTCTGTAACCTTCTGACATGAAGGGGCTTGCTAGCCATGCCCACTAGGGCCATGATTTCCAAAAACTCCTCTTCACCAGCTTCACACAGCTGCTGGACATCATCACCACCTTGTTGGATAAAGGCATCAAAATAAGAAAGAAGGTTGGCTTTTTGTAATATTCGGTACAACTGCAACTCCCCCAGGGTCCTAGGTAGAGCTGATGCCATTACTGAGAAGGCCAACCTGAAAAAGCAAAGCAGAGGAATAATTCATCAGATTATTCATTATTATTCAAAAACAACTACTCATTTTGTATAGCACTTTAGGGTTTCAATGTAATTTATAAACATCATCTAAGCTGCCCTTTATTCCTTCAACAAACTAGATATCAAAGGTTTTATAGTACTAACAAAGAAGGGAGTAATTTATATTTGGAAAGAAGATTCTGTGATAGACATCATTATGTTTTTATAGCCTTGGTACCAAAATATTGTATAAAAATTTAAAATTCAAGTTTTTAAAACATAAAATTAAATTTGAACTAAGTTGACAAAAAAATGCAACATAACCAAAAAAAAAAAGTCCTTTTTAAAAAGCCTTCACAAGAAACCGGGGAAAAAAATCTTTGCAGTCAGTTTCTTTGATAAGGTTATCATTTCTAAGCTATACAGAGAACTGTTTCATAATAAGAGCCATTCCCCAATCGATAAATGGTCAAAGGATATGAGCAAGCCAGAGGAATAAACCCAAGTTATCAATAGTCATATGAAATGTCAAGATACTATTTAGGAGACATTCTGTTTTCCAGAGCTAAGGCCCAACAAGTAGGCTGTGTCCTGAGCTTGGCATAACAACAATCCTTTGCGCTCACTCTCTGGATGATCTCAGCCACAGCAAAATCCCAGAATTGTTTCACATAATTATTATATTGCTTTAAACAGCACCAGATATTCTCTGAGCTTGAGCAAGCACCAGACAAGCTCAGACAAGTTTCAGTCATTAAGCCCTGCTAGAATCAAACTTGTCACATTTTGCTGTCACCCTTCATTGTCAGGGCTACAATTCACTGTGTAGCCACTGGTATAAGTAATGAGATTTGCCCACACTAAAATGGGTTTCCCCACTAGGGAGGCCTCCAACAGGTCTGTCTAATTTTCCTCCTTCCTTGCAAGCCATTTCCCTCACTTTGAAATTAAACTTTCGTTTGATTCCTGACTCTCCTGTCTCTAGCCTGCTCCATTTGGCTCCAGCCGTCCACAGGTTACAGGCCGGTTCGGTCCAGGTGACAAAAAATATGGCCTAAATCACTAGTAATTAAAGAAACTGAAATTAAAGCAACTCTGAGGGTCAACCTCACACCAATCATATTGGCAAAGTTGGCAAAAAAAAGGAAAATGACAAATGCTGGAGGGGTTGTGTAAAAACTCATACCTTAATGCACTGTGGGCAGAACTGTGAACTGGTTCAGCTATTCTGGAAAGCAATTTGAAACTATGCCCAAAAAGCTATTAAACTGCATTCCCTTTGACCCAGCAATATTGTTACTAAGTCTCTAGCCCAAAGAGATTAAAGAAGAGAAAAAGGACTCATATGTACACAAATATTTACAGTAGCTCTTTTTTGTGGTGGCAAAGAATTAGAAACTAAGGGGGTGCCTATTATTTGGGGAATGGTTGAGTAAGTTATGATATATGCATGAGATGGAATACCCTTGTGCTTCAAAAAAAAAAATGATGAAGGGGATTATAGAAGCCTGGGGAAAATCTGTATAAATTAATGCAAAGTGAAGTCAAGAGACTCGTGCATACAAAATACTGTAAAGACAAACAACTTCGAAAAACTTAGATATTCCCACCTATACAAAGACCAACCACAAATTCCAAAGAACTCTTAATGAAATATGCTACCCAAATCCCAGAAAGAAAGGTGATGGACTCTATATTTGACATGACCAACGTGGGAATTTGTTTTGCTTGACTAGACATGTCTGTAGAGAATTTTGTTTTTCTTGCTTTCTAAATGTTAGGGGTGACAGGGTTAGGAGAAAGTAGAAGGGAGAGAATGCAAACCTGAAAATAAAATTTTATATTATTTTAAAATTTAATTTTTTAAAAAGCTGCCTTCAAAAATCACTCAACCAGTGCTTCTGGGATCTGCAGACCTCCCTCAACACTATCACATAAAGTGATGCACACTACCCATGAGAACAGATAAGCAGATTATTTTTTTCCTGACGAATATGTTATGGCAGATATGTCCAGATGGCAATTTTTACATGGAGTAAGCCATTTTTTCCCCCTCCTAAGACATTCATCTATCTAGGCACATGCCAAATTCACTGAATTCCATTAAATGCTGTAGAAAATATGACCACTATTTTTTATTTTTCAGTCAGTGACTCCTCAGATAGAACCACAAATCAAACTTATGATCGTGAGATCTGGAACTGGGAAGGAGCTCAGAGGCCCAACTAGTCTAATCCCCTTATTTTATAAGTGGGAAAAATGAAACCCAGGGAAATAAAGTGAATTGTATTCCAAATAAAAATAACTAGCATTTATATAGTGTTTACTTATGTGCCAGGCACTGTGCTATATGCTTTATGATTATTATCTCATACAATTCTCATAAAACCCTGAGAGTTGGGTGCTAATTATTATCTCCATTTTACAGATGAGGAAACTGAGGCAGCGGGTGGTTAAGTGATTTGCCCAGGGTCACCCAGTTAGTGCCTGAGGCCAGATTTTATGAGTAGACAGTATTACTACAGACCTGGAATCAAGGCTAAGCATACTTGTTTTGTGGATAATGAGAATATAAGACTGGCTGGATATAGGGTTTATGTCAGAGAGGTATGATCACATTATGAGGGTCTTTGATGCAGTAAGAGCCATCCAACAACTGTTTAGAAAGCCACCACATGCAAGGAGCTGTGTTAGGTGCTGGGGTAAGAAGAGAAAAACAAAACACTCCTTGCCCACAAAGAGTTTACATTCTACTGGACATCTACAATGGGTACAGGGGGGAGTAACTATAAGGTACATTCAACTTTGGGGAAGAACACTAACAATGAGGGAGGTCAAGGAAGGCCTGTGTGGCATCTGAGATGAGACCTGAAGGGAGAGGGATTCCAAGAGGCACTGGTGACTGGTTAATAACCACCACTAACACCACTGGCTATCCCTAGAGAGGCAGGGATTCTGAAGGAGCCTGTTTGGTAGGATAGGAAGACATGACAGCATATATTTTTCACAGTATTTGGCCCAGGAAGGGACACTGAGGGAGGGAGAGAATGGGCAGATTCTTTCTTTATTACAGAGCAAGAAAATGAAATACAGAGAAGACTAGAACCTATCCTAAGGCACATAGTGAGAAAGAAGCTAAGCTGGCTCCAAGCCATGGAAGGTTTTTTCTGTCCTTAGGTATAGGGACTAGAAGAGTGAGCCCAGTTCTCCTTTCCTTCCCTTTTCCTCGGGGCTAGTTCATCCTGACAAGGTATGGCTCTGCCAAGGTCCATGAGCCCAGAGTGGTCACTGAGATTGGTTAATGCCAG
The DNA here is from genome assembly GCF_003287225.1 of Phascolarctos cinereus. NCBI lineage: Eukaryota > Metazoa > Chordata > Mammalia > Diprotodontia > Phascolarctidae > Phascolarctos > Phascolarctos cinereus. Next base: position 194,047,566 of record NW_027556098.1, read on the forward strand.
CCTCCCAGGCCTTCTGAATTAGCAAAAGCTCCTTTCTCCTTTAGCCCTACCTGTCTGGCCTCCAGTGACATCTCAGGATCAGTCCTGGAGCTAGGGAAAAGGTAGGACAGAAGTGGACAGACAAGTCTAGCCTAATGTCCTGCTCCTTCCTTCTACCCTTTAAGTTGACATCAGGCCAAGGGAAACAGTGTTACAGCCCTCTCCATAAACGCATACATACCCAAGTACACCAACATACACTTATACACAGACAAACATAGGCATCTAAGACACATAATGGTTTTAGTGCAAGGATCCTGGCCATGAAGACAGAAAGTTGATGTTTGAGTGCTGGTCCTGTGTCACTTAGTTGTGTGACCTTAGTTGACTCACTGTGTGATCCTAAGTTTCCTTGTTTGTAAAATGAGGCAACTGGACTAGAATAAAGTGGACCAGAATAACCAGATGACTTCCAAGTTCCCTTCTACTTTTCCCTTCCCTATTCTCCACTTTCTCCTTCTTCCCCCCATTTCCTTTCATTCACGGGTGTGCTGGAGTCAGCTCCCACCAAGCTAATTGTCAAATTTTCTATATAAGCATTTACATCTAAGAAATAGGCAAACACTACAAATCAGGGCTTGATTTGTTGTTTTGTTAATTGTCTAGACTTAAGAAAGTGATAGAGAAAATGTTAATAATGATCATTAAACTTTAAAGTGTGTCCTGCGTACATTTTTCCAGAGTTGTTTATTAAACATTTACCAGCACACCCCAGCTTCACGTCTCTCAGATAAGTAAAGCACTCTGCTAGCATTAGAGTGCATACAAATTCAACTAATATTAATCATTGACCTTAAAGCTAAGCTACTCCTAGCACATAGGAAATCCATTAGAATATAAATGCTGGAAGGAATCTTAGAAGTCAGAATGTTTAGAGTTTAAATGAACCTCAGAGATCATGACGGGAAGGGAAATGGGAAGAAAGGAATTCTCTGCCATGTCATGTTAAATCAACCACGTGTAAATGATATGCAAATGAATGCTAGATTTAATGCAGTCAGATTTCTGTTTCAAATACCCTCAATTTGAGAAGACAGTAGGGCACCTAAAGTAGAAATGTCAGATAGATAATTGGAAATAGTGGCCTGTGGTACAGGTTGTAAGTCAGAGCTGGAGTCACACATCCAGATGTCATCTGGACAGAAGTGATAAGTAAAGCCACGAGAGTATAGAGAACAGAGCAGGCGGTGGAGGCTAGAGAAGCATTTAATTAGGGGGCAGAAAGACAAAAGATCAGTTGTCCAGAACCAGTTAAAGAAAAAAATAGGAGTCTCAAGATGTGGTGGCCAAGGTCAAAAGTTGCAGAATGGTCTAGGAATAGAAGGACAGAGAAAAGGCCACTGGTAACTTTTCAAAGGAGCTGCTTAATAGAATGGCAGGAACATTCCCCAGATCTTGATAAATTTTGGCATTATGCCAAACTTCAGTCAAAATTAGTTACCCTTAACAGTATTGAGATAAGAATTGGTGAATGGCTGAGTTGGAATAGAAATACGATCCTGATCTCTGCATTTTATTTCCTACCATCTGTAAAATAAGAGGCAAGTCAAGTCAACAAACACTTATTAAGCATCAACTATATACAAAGAACAGTTCCACATATTGGGGATATTAAGGCAAAAATTAAAAATATTTCCTGCTTTCAAGTTTACATTCTACTGAACTAAACTAGATAAACCCAAGGGGCTTGTGTTGATCAAAAATGCTATGATTTGTGACTCCTATATTTAACAGAAAAAAAAAACATTAAAATTTTCTTTCAACATCTCTAGACAAAATGCTAAGGACTTAAATACTACAATGAAATTTCGCAACCCAAAACTGCACAACAGACCACTAACATAACTAATTTTCTAACTCTGCCCACCTAATGCCCAGAGCCAGGGAAGAGAAATCCAGGTTAAGAAGAGCAGAATACAGGGAGAAGAAAGAGTTAGTTATTTAAATGTATATGATTGAAACAATAAAGACATTTGGCAGTCAAAGTTTTATGGACTACATACTCTGAAAAAATCTTTATAGCAAAAATGAGATTAAAAACCCATGAAACTGGCAAAAATAATCAAAAACAATGAAACCTAACTAACAAGGTTGTGCAGACACAAGTACATATTGCCCATAGAATTTAAAATTTGCAAAATCTTTCTGTAAAGTAATCTGGCATTATTCAGTAAAAGTTACAAAAATAATCATACCCTTTGACCCAAAAATTCCATTGCTGGGAATATAACCTGAAAATATTATTTTTTCAAAAACTTACATGGCAGTCTTATGTGCAAAAAACTGGAAACAACCTAAATGTCTAACAGTATAATTCATTAATGTAAAAGAATACTACAATGAAATTAAGGCTAAGAATTAGAGGAGACTTCTTTTTAAAAAAGATTTATATTAAATAATCCAAAGCAAAAATAAAATAACAGGCAGAACCAGAAGGATGGAATATGCACTATAACCATGCAAGAGGAAAAAATGAACAAAGATTCCTAATGGACAGAGTGACTGAAAAAATTGTTATGATATTTTATGTATTACAAGTAAGTTGACAAACAATTATTAAATTAATTTAGTTGGCTGCATTGATGTTCAGTGTTAAGTTTTCAATAAAATGTTTAATTAAAAAACACTTTTATGGATCACTGAAAACTGTCCATGGACTGGCAGTTGAGAAACTTTAGGAAGTAAAAAACCTTAATTCTATAATATCTTACACTACTAAAACTTAGGAGAGGAAAAAAATTGAAAGAAATATCTACATTCTGAAAGGTCTGAATGCCAACCAAAAGCAGGAGATGACTTAAACATCAAAACCACCATTTACAGACTTTGACAATACCAATATTAGTCAAAATACTATTAGAATACAAGCTTCTTGGGGCTAGGGGACAAAGTTTTTGCTTTTCTTTGTGTCCCAGGTACTTAACATAGTGCTTGGCGTGAGGCAGGAATGTCACAAAAACTTGTTTGAAGAGCAGCTGACCAAAGGTCATCAGACATTAAACATACAATTCACAAGAAATATCTAATATATAAAAGGAATAATCTAGAACTTTTCAGTAAATTTTAAGCTTTTTAGAAAATTTATTCTGAACTTTTTGTTCTAACTTTACCCAAAGACACAAGGACAATTTAAATGATCTCTTCCAGAATTTGCTAATATATATGCTATATATCATGTGTCACATATTTTACATATATATGTTTAATACATCCCACTCATTTCACTAGCAGTCATCTAACTCCTTTCAGTTGCAAATAACGCCCGTGGGCCAAAGTACACCTGTATCTTCAAGTAATATATAACATTATCTGCAGAGCAAAGTACACCAATATCTTCAGGTAATATAAAAGAGGGCAGAAGGTACCCCATCGCTTGCCAAGATTAGCTTACTTCTGGTGTCAACTAATCAGCTAGGGATTCCTAAAAATTCCTGGATCTGACCCTTCCCATCCACCAATAAATAAACAATTGACACACTCTTCTTCCCTGCCTTAGTTGACTTCTAAGAACCTGACCTCTTCTTGCCAGATTGAGCCTATGGTCTACCTGCCAAATTCCTGTCTGACCAAAGATTTTGGGGAAGAGACCAGACAGGTCCCACTGATGATTATGTAGCAACACAATACCAAGGTCCTCCCTCTGGCCCTGACTGAGAGAACCATGAACTTGCTCAGCCAATGTGAACTTCAGTGAGAATGCACTTTGTATGCTATCTACTCATCAATGCTGGTCCTGAAAGCTAGTATAGAGTACCAGAAAGAGCATCAGAATTGGATGAGGAAGACATGAATGAGCATCTCTTTAAGACTGTTAACTTTATCTATTAAAAAAGGGATGACACTAGCACTATCTATCTCACAGGGCAGCTTTTCTATAAGGGGCTACAAAAATCTGAACTTCATTATTAGATTGTAAAGATTTTCAGAGCAGGGATTTTTTTTTCAATTTTGTATACGCATCCCCAGCACCTAGCACAGTACCTGGCAGTCAATCACTCAGTCAGTCAACAAGCAATTATTAAGCACTAGTTATTATGCATCAAACACTATAAGTGCAGGGGAGATAAAGACCAGCTACTCTCAGGGAGCTACCATTCTTATTGAAAGACTAACATGAAATTAACTAGATAACATACAAGAAAAATGTAGTGCAGATGAAAGGAAACCTCAGAAGGAAAGAACTAGCAGTGACAGAGACTAGGAAAGATCTGCAGAAGGCAGAATTTGAGCTGAGTCTTGAAAGCAGTCAAAATGAGGAGGGAGAGCATTTCAGGCATGGAGGGGCAGCCAGTGAAAAGGCATTGAATTCAGTGATGGAACACTGTGTGTAAGAAATAGCAAGGAGATCTGCATAGCTTCATTGGAGAGAGAGAGAGAGAGAGAGAGAGAGAGAGAGAGAGAGAGAGAGAGAGAGAGAGAGAGAGAGTGTGTATGTATATAATATACATATACATACACATATATATTCACACATATATTTGTGCATACATAGACATATATAGATGGACGTATGTGCCACATACTGTGCTAAGCACTTTACAATTGTTATTCTTATGACAACCCTAGGAAGTAGGTGTTATTATTATCCCCATTTTACAGATGAGGAAGCTGAGGCAAGTAGAGGTTAAGTAACTTGCTCAGGGTCACACAGCTAAGAATTGTTTTAGGACAAGTTTGAACTCAGGTCTTCCTGACTCTAGGCCCATGAGTAGAAGTACCAGTATAAGAAAATTAGAATGGGAGGAAGAGGGCCTGGTTATGAAGGGTTTTAAGTGCCAAGTAAAGGATTTTATATTTGTTTCTGGAGGGAACAGGGAGCATTTATTTAGTGGAGAATGACATAGTCAGACTTGAGATTTAGGAAAATCACTTTGGCAGTAGAGTGGAGGATAGACTGGAGTGGGGAAAGACTTGTAGCAGGCTATTGCAATAACTCAGGCATAAGGTGATAAGGGCCTGCATAAAGATGATGGATTTGTGAGGGGGGAGACATAGAAACAGATATGTTAAAATAGAAATAATACAACCCGTCAACAGACTGGATACAAGAGATGGAGGCCTGTACTAAGATGGTGGATTCGTAAGAGAAGAGACTTATAAAGAGATATATAAAGGCGATGCTGTGAAGGTAGAAACAAAACAACCTGTCCACAGATTGGATAAAAGAGATGAGTTCTAGTGCAGAGTTGAGGATGAAACTAAGATTGCAAGCCTGGGGTCACAGAGAGGATGGTGATGCCCACAACAGTGATATGAGTGCTCAGAAGAGAGAAGGGTTTGGGGGAAAAGATAATGAGTTCTGTTTGAGAAATGCTGAATTTGAGATGCCTATGAGACATCCAATTCAACATGTCTAAAAGTCAGCTGTTGATGTGGGGCTGGGGCTCAGGACAAAGATGAGGACATGATATATAAATCTGGAAATCATCTGTATAGAGATGACCACTAAGTTCATGGGAGTTGACAAGATCATTAAATGAGACACTGGCAGGCAAAGAAAAAAAAAAGAGGACCCAGCACAGAGCCTGGGGGAGACACCCACAGTTGGTGGGCATGAAGTGGATGAAAAATGAGCAAAAGAGACTGAGGAGTTGTCACACAAAGAGACTGGGAGAGACAAGTGTAACAAGAATCTAAAGTGAAAAAGCAATTCAGGAGAAGTGTATAATCAATAGCATCAAAGGCCATACAGAAAGGTCAAAAAGGAATGAAGGCAGGGGCAGCTAGGTGGTGCAGTAGATAGAGCACTGGCCCTGGATTCAGAAGGACCTGAGTTCAAATCTGGCATCAGACACATAACACTTACTAGCTGTGACCCTGGGCAAGTCACTTAACCCCCATTGCCCAACCAAAAAAAAAAAAAAAGGAATGAAGGCAATGAAGAGATAACTGGTAATTTGGGAGAGCACTTTCATTTAAATAGTGATGTTGGAAGCCAGACTGCTGGTAATTTTCGCAGAGCACAGTTTTTGTTAAATGGTGGGTTGAAAACCAGCGCTTACAAGCGAATGAGAGCAGCAGAAACAGAGGCTCCTGGTTTAAACATCCTTCTCAAGGAATTTAGCACAAATGGGAAGAGAGATATAAAATGAGAGCTAGTAGGGGACGACAGGATCAAGATTGGGTTGGTTTTGTTTTTTTTAAGGAGGATACATGGGCGTTTATAAGCGGCAAAGAAGGAGACAATAGATAGCGAAAGAAAGATCAATGGGGATTATAGAGGGGTAAATGTGCAAAAGAAGACAGAATGGAACAGAATGACAGGTGCATGTAATAATAATAACAACAACAATAGCTAACATTTATATAATGCTTACTGTGCCAGGCATTGTACTAGGCCCTTTACAATTATTATCTTATTTGATCCTCACAACAACCTTGGAAACTAGATACTATTCTTTTCCCTATTTTACAGATGAGGAAACTGAGGCAAACAGAGGTTAAGTGACTTGCTCAAGGTCACACAGCTAGTATCTAAGACTGTATTCAAACTTGTCTTCCCAATTCCAGGCCTGGCACTCTAACCACTTAGCTACCTCATTGCCTAAAAGAGGGGTTTACTTTGGTAAGGAGGGTCATATCTTCATGTGAAACAAGGGAGGAGGAGGAGGACATAGTGGTGATACAAGATAAGGAGTGGGAAGTCAAAGGCACTCTCAGTGAACGGTCTCAGAGTTTTCGGGAAATAGGGATGGAGGAGTAGGAAATGCTTAACAAAGGATAAAAAGGCTTGGAATAGCTACTATAGTGAGTGGGGTAGTGAAACAGTTACAGAGGTATAAAAGAATTACCTTCTTGTAGGGAGCACCCAATTGAGATTATGTAACATAAACTTGCAGAGGGCCTTGTCAATGTAATTATGTGCCTTTCTCCAGCTCTATTCAGGTGTGAGTGAATAGGAATGAAAGAGGGAGGTGTTTGTTGTTGTTGTTGTTGTTGGTTTGTTGGGTTTTTTTTTTTGGCTACGCAATGGGGTTAACTGACTTGCCCAGGATCACACAGCTAGTAAGTGTTATGTGTCTGAGGCCGGATTTGAACTTAGGTCCTCCTGAATCCAGGGCCGGTGCTCTATCCACTGCGCCCCCTCGCTGCCCCATGAAAGAGGGAGATGGAAGAAATAACCCAAAGTTGGGATTTGTCATGGTATGACAGGCAATAGGACAAGGAGGCATGGGATTCAACTGTAGAGGAAAGCATTGAATTGGTTCATCAAAGGGTCAAAACAGGGTTACAGAGAAGAGCAGGGCAGGGGGGAGATGGCCTATGAAACAACTGAGAGGCAAAAGGACTGAATATCAAAGTGAAAATGGAGAACATGGTTAGGGGTTATAAGGCATTGAGAAAAGATGGAATGATAAACAACTGTGGGTGATCACAAGATCAAGGGTATGACCATTTCTGTGTGTAGCTGCAGTGAAGAGTAGGTCACAGAAACTGAGGTTAAGAAACTGGGATGTGAGGATATTTGTGGAGGTATCAATATGTATGTTGAAGTTCTCTAATATGAGGGCAGAAGCTGAGGTGGAGAGGAGTCTCATGGGGCAGGCACTGAACACAAAAGAAAAAGAATGTCCTGGAGAGGGTCAAGAGATAATAACCACCAGGATCTGAATAGGATGATAACCTTAAATAGAATGAACCTTAAAGCAGAGGGAAATTGCTGAATGATGGTGACAGAGGGAAAATCTGCAAGTCAAAGTGTGTTGTTGATTTATTAATTCTCTCTTGCCACCTAGACTCTCGATTTCTCTTGTATAAACCTTTAGTACCTGCCCTGAATGACTTCCATTCCCTTGAATTTTTGTCCTACCTAGACTCACAACAGCCAATTATAATAGCACTTTCCTCCCAAACCTGTGACATAGATAGTACAGTTATTAGCATCTCTGCAATGCAGATGAGTAGCCCATCATAGTACAAGTAGCATTAGGTAGTAGGGGTAGGAGCTGGCATTTCAACCCATGATTTCCTACTCCACATCTTCCAAGTGGGTCTACCTGGCTTAACTATATTCCTAGTCCTACTGCCACCTAAACAGATGTGAAACAATCTAAGCCTGCAAAAAAAAAAAAAGTCTATGGGAAAAAAAAATGTTTTTCAGGAAAAGAGAATAAAATGTCTAATTGGACAAAAACAATTAAGTCTACCCTGAAGTCAGGAGGACCTGAGTTCAAATGTGGCCTCAGACACCTATTAGCCATGTGACTCTGGGCAAGTCACTTAACCTCAATTGCCTAAAAAAAAGTTAAGTCTAGCAAACTGAATATCATTAAGTAACATTGAAATTATTAAATACCATCTGAACCTTGTGGTATTTAAGTCTAAAAAAATATTCTACTTTAATGATCACCGTTGCCATATTACTAAAAATGAAATTTGGTTTAAAAAATTAATGTGGAAATATGTTTTACATGATTGCACATGTATAACCTGTATCAGATTGCTTACCATCTTGGGAAGGTTCTGTGGAAGGGAGGGAGAAAAATATGGAACCGAAAATCTTTTTAAAAATGAATGTTAAAAATTGTCTATATGTAATTAGAAAAAAAATACTATTTTTAAAAATAGATTAGATTATATGGAGAAATTGGATGACGTCTACCAAGAAGATTCCAAGAGAAAATTAGAATGATGTTGCTGAATTGCCTATCAGAATACTTCTGAATCTTCATTTTAGAGAATGAGAGAAAATAGTGAATAAACTTGAGACTAATATAATCAGGAGGGCAAAGGAAATAATAAAGATCAAGCATCAGTTTCTACAGCTTCCAAATTTTCTTATTATTGCTCCTCAAAAGACTTCCTTCCTTCCTTTCAACTTAAGGAATATTGATTCAAAGAGAAGAGCATTCTCCCAGGAGAAAATATTTATGAGTTGGAAAAAGGAAGTGAATACGCTACTGTCATACATAATATCAGGGACAGGCGTTCAATTTCAAGGTAAATATGGTAACTGAAAGATAAACCAGTAAAGGTGAATGGATTTCATACAAAAGAAAACAGGATAACTCAACACCCATGTTTACTGCAAGGAAAAGGCTCCTCTCACCACTCTCTCCCACCTCTCCAGCCCTCTGCTCTCCAGTTTGTAGAAATGCTTCAGCTGTACAAAGGCCATTGTGATCACTTATATACCCACTAGTTATATATTAATTTATAGTTGAATTAAGAGAAAATTCTATGGGACAATATTTCCCATGTTCCTGAAGCCCATGGTACAATCATTCTCTAATGATGGGCCAATCAGGGCAAGAGAAAGCATCGATTTGGCATTCTTCCTGAATAAAGCAAATATCAAAAGCCCCTTTACACAACCTCAGAAGCCTATGCTTCTACTGTAACTAACTGCTAACTTGTACTTTGCTTTTTAAGGGTATCCTGGAACAAGCATGCTGTGCAACCTTTTCATGAATTCCATGAGCTTAAGAGAAACCACTCACCAAGATATACAGCGTTAAAAAACTAAACCAGACCATTACTGGCACAACTATACACCAAAACCTTTTCTTACCTTCTCTTTATTACTCTCCAACCTGGTCTTCCCTAGAGAAAGAATACTGCTGGCTCAGAGTTTAAAAACCTTTTCCATTAAGGACTGGTTAAAATCCTATGTCTCTTCAAAATGCTAATGAATTATACTTTAGTTATTTGGAGGGACCATAACATATTTGCCAAATTCCAGAAGGAGGAAAAGTCAATTTTAGTCCATAAAATCCCCCAGAGGCCAATCCCTGCTGGATCCTAGGTCCATGACAAATATAGCCCAAGATCAACCAAACTACCCCAGAAGTTCTTCATACTTGGGGTGATATGGGGCTGGGCTACAGAAACCTTGGCTATCCACTCTAAAAGGTTCTTCCATTCCATTCTCAATAGGTATAACATTCCTTGCAATCTGGCTTCTGTCTCTGCTACTCTACTAAAACTGCTCTCTAAGAAGTCACCAGTGACCTCTTAGTTACCAAATCCTCTGGTAATTTTCTTCTTCCTAATCGGTTACCCTCACCCCTCCTTGAAACTCTCTTCTTTTGGCCTCTGTAATAAATATTATACTATCCTGTTTTGCTCCCTGCCCCACCCCCTTTCTGACTGCTTTTTCTTTGGCTCTTCACTCCACCACCCTCTACACCTCGTTGTCATCTTCTCTTCTCTCTCTACACTTTCTCCCTTTGCATTCTAACCTGTTCACATCCTTTCATCTATCCTCTTTGTTCAACTTAAATATCTCCCCTGAGCTAGAGTTTCATTTCAACCTGTCTGATAGTAATCTCAATCTGGACACATTGTCAACATTTCAAACTTGTGCATAAGACCAAACTCAGCAGCATACCCCTCCCTGCTAGCTACTCACTCACTCCATCTTACCCCACCACTAAGCTCTCAAAAGGGTACTCCTAGCTTTTGCTTTTCTGTTAATTGCCCCACTATTCTCTCCCAGTTATTTTTTACTTCTTCATCACGCCCCCCATCATCCAAAGCATCATTAAGTTCGGTCAGTTCTATCCCTGAAATGCCATTTAAATCAGGTCTGTTCTTTCTGATCCCATTGGCCATTACCATAGTTCAGACCCTAATTAGCTCTACTTACCTCAACTACTCTGCAAAAGCCTCCGAATTAGTCTCCCCACTTCTAGCCTCTAACCTCTCCCATCCACCTGTCAGATGAATCTTCTGAAAGTAAAACTCTGCTGCTACTTAAAAACAACAACAAAACATCTTCAGTGGTGTCCTTCCCACACCCGTGGTCTACCACATAAAATCCAAACACTGTATCGTGGCATTTGAGATCCTCCGTGATCCAAGTACAAACTATTTTAGAGGTATCTTAAGTTCCAATCAAACTAGATTGCCTGCCATTCCCCAGATGTGACACGTGCCTTCCTTCCAGTTCACCTTTGCTCATATTGTTTCCTGTCTAAAATAATAACAGCTGGAATTTATAGAGCACTTTAAAGTTGGCCAAGTACTTTACATCCATTATCTCAGCTGAGCTTCAAAAACAACCACCCTGTGAAGGAGATCTGGGATCAGATTCTGCTTCAGAAGTTGAACTGTATGACCCTGGATGAGTCACTTAATCTCACTTTGCCTCAATATCCCCATCTGTAAAATAAGTGGGCTAGAATCTTATGGATTGTAAGGCTCCTTCCAGCTCTAAGTCTATGCCCCAAAGTAAGAGCTTTCAGGCGCTATTATTCTAATTTTAAAGATGAGTTCATTGAGAAGTTAAGTAACTTGCCCAGGGTGACAGAGATAGTGATAGAGGCAAGATCTGAACCCACATCTTCCTAACTCCAAGTCTGGGACAGTACTATGCCATTCGGCCTCTCCCTATCTATCTCCACCTGTCAAATTCCTACCTCTTTCAAGGCTCAGATTAAATGCCACTTATTTCATAATGCCTTCCATGATCCTCCCATCCAAGAAAAAAGGGTCCCTTCCTTCTCTTAACTTCTACTTCACTTTGTATTCCACTTATGGCACTTATTATACCTTGGCATTTTGATAATTTGTATACCTATCCTAGCTCCTTTATTAGTTTAAAAGTTGCATAAGGCCAATGAACCTTACTCATGTTTGTATTCCCCACAAGCCCTAGCATGGTACCTTCGACACAGTAGAAGATAAAAATATTTATTGAGTGAAAGAAGGTTGAGTGACTCCACCCCATTTCCCTGTCATGACTGGGCCAGAAATCAGTAAAGTTCCAGGAAGGTGTTATCCTTTGTTGGAGTTTCAATAAATCATTAGCTTAAAGTAGACTAAGCTTTTTTTCTTACTTGTACCCTCTGCATCCTTCTACATTCAATATATCCTCTTCTCCAAAAGAATATTCCATAATAATAAATTATATTTATATAAATACAAAAGAATCTTCATAATAATATGGCATAGCACAGATCAAATCATGCTCCCCTAAATATAACAACTTCATATAATTAAAATCTGATGAAAAGCAAAACAAAACATGTTACCCTCAAATTAAGGTGGTAATAATGTCCTAGCATACAAATAATAAAAGAGAGTCAAAGTAGTAATAAGTGATCCCGGGTCTTCTTCATTTTGTAGCTACAGATCTGACATCCAGTACAGACATTCTCAATTTACGAATACCTATATACACAAACCAGACCCTGCGGTCAGAGCCCCTGTGGCTGCTGCCTCTTTAGTGACTGGAAAAACAAATACAATACAATTGGAGGTTTTGCTGAATAGATGGAATTTTCTAAAAGTGGGGGAAGGGGAGAAATTGTAAAAAGTTAAAAACAGTATCAGAAGCTAACCTTGAAGACAGACATACAAGTGGAGCTGACCTAACTCTGCAGTAACCAAAAATATCTCCCCATGTGATACTATTCAAAATTCCACCAATTATAGATTAATTCAGGTCAATGAGCATCTTTTTTGAAAAATGTAATTAGAGTATTTATACAGGCTCTCATTTACATGCTAGTATGAATTTGTTTGCTCAAATTGTTTTCCTGCTAACTCCTAGCTTCTATGGACTTCTTCACAGAGAGAATGGGCATTTTCAGAGCAGGTCAGTAAAAGAATTAATTCGGGAGCCTGGAAGCACATTGCGGAAGTGGGGGGAGAGAGTAAGGCAGATGTGAATGGACTTCTTCAGTGGGAAGCACAACATCAGTGGGCACCTAAAAAACTAAAGAAATGGATCCAAAAAGGGACTTGGGAATATAAAGATAAGCATCATCTACTTTGAAATTTGGACTTAAAGGTCCTTCCTGTACTCTACATTGTATATTCCCAGGTCTTGGTGAATACTATTTCTTCTACTTTGTTATGGGTTAAATAAATTTTTGTGAACCAGTGAGACAACCAAACTACCATTTTATAGCATTGTTTCTATAAGAAAAATACGTTCCAAGGTTCAATCAACTAATTTACAAAGGAACTTGTTAGGGGCATCTAGGTAGCGCAGTGGATAGAGCACCGGCCCTGGATTCAGGAGGACCTGAGTTCAAATCGGAACTCAGACACATAACACTTACTAGCTGTGTGACCCTGGGCAAGTCACTTAACCCCGCTGCCTAACCAATAAATAAATAAATAGATAAATAAATAAATAAAACAAATGAACTTGTTATTCACCCTAAATTTAAGGCTACTTGTATTTATTATTTGATAGGCATCTTTCAATGAAATAGAAGAGCAGTCCTCAAATTTTTCAGGCTCACTATTATTTTAACCATTCAAGGAATAAATAGTTATCAGGAAAAGCTGGTAAAGGGAGGAGTTCTGACACTGTCAGTGTTCATTATGAAAACAAGTTAGTACAAAGTTTAACATTCCAGGAAAAATTAAACCTGCATCTCTAATGAAATAAATGGTAACATTCTGTAGAAGGAACTTTCATTTTCTGGTAGCTCTAAAATAAAGGCTCAAATTTTAAAATTACTTCCTCCAGATCCTTTTAAAAAACATTCATGTGTAAAATAAGATGTTAAATTGTTACCTAAAATAGGGAAAATAACACAATTAGTTTAACTAGATTAACACAATTAATTTGCACAAGCTAATTATTATTTCCATAATAATGTACTGAGAAGCAGAACGGCATAGTGGATGGAGATACAGCCTCCTAACCAGAAAAGGCTAGATAAGTTCCATCACAGACAGTTGCTGCCCGTGTGTCCCTGAACAAGTCACTTAACCTATCAACATCAATGCTCACATGAAATTCTATGAAAGTATAAATTGCAGAACAGGTGCCAATTTGCATTGGTAGAGGAAATCCCCTCAATGGAAATACCTCATACCAATGAAATAACAGATCTGATTGTATACACACACACACACACACACACACACACACACACACACCCCCTCTATATATATAGCCATTTTCTTATAGTGGGGCTAAGAACCTTATTCCATCTGCTTTAAAAGTATGTTCTATCTACTTTAGATTTTAAGTTTATGAGTCCTCTGTAATTAAATACTTAAAGGAAAAGCCAAATCACTCAGTGAAGACATTATGCAAATTCTGTCCAAATAAAGGACAAGAAAATGCACCGAAAAACAGCAAGCAATTTAGGAGTTTCTGATTAGCTATAAAAATTCAACAGCCACAGAATAGTATTAAGGGAAAATGAACTGAAGAATAAGGTTTTATGCTCCCTTTTTTTACACACACCAATTTCTCAACTTTCCTATTTGCTCCATTATTATATTCATATTAAATTCTAGTACTTCAGTAAGGGTAGGAGGAACTCAATATGTCAGATCAAGAAGGGAATTTGCATTTAATACAATACTTGTACTATTCCTAACTCTACTACTCAAGAGAATGAAAGAAGTAGTTAAGATAAAAATAAATCCAAAGCAAATAGATTAGCATTCCTTATATGCTTGAGTGGGTGCTGATTGAGTATTTATTATGTAATATATACATACATGTATATGTGTGTGTATGTATTTATAAACTTCCCCCAGCAAATATACAAGTTCAATGCGCATAAGAAAGGCCTAAATCTAAGATTTATTCAGTAAGCTAATTTTCATAAAAATAACCAATCCAAAGTGTCATAATTCTAGAGTATACATAGTAAATCTTTACATTTAAGAGTCTTTAAAAAGTCTTCATTTTAAATATATAAATACAGTAGTCATAACGATCACTATAATGGAAGGTAAAAGGGCTATGCCTTAGGATACTGTCTGGGTCAGCAGGCACAAAAATCCGACCTACTTTCTTTTTCCCTCCCTCCATATTCTCTCTTTACATATTTAAAGTTCATGCAACAAATTCTTCAAGCTGTTCTTTTCCTTAGTACAGATAAATAACTTCTTCCTCTAAAACATTCACAGTAAAAACCCAGAAAGTCTCTAATAATAAACCAATGTGCTCATGGCTAAAGCATAGTTTCAAAAATGCTCCACTACTATTCTTTAAATAGCATCTCAAGAAGAATAACATCTAGTGAGGGTTTCTTTCTTTAAAAAAAAAATACAAAGCATATCTAAAAGGTAATGGCTTTTCTTTATTGATCATAGGAGAGGACAATTAAAAACTAACTTGGCAGGTGATTGCTCAATTATTCTAATAATTTTCCACATTTTGAAGTAAAACTAAAAACAAATGTGTTTAGATTAGGATGCTTATTATATTCATCTATCTCAGTAACAGTACTGCAAAGGATTTTTGGTATATGATTCCCTCTGCAGTTAGGCAAAATAAGAGGACTGGAAAAATCAATAATGCTTCAAATATATTGATTTTGAATTTAATTTATTGTTCTTGATACGTTCACATGCAACAAAAGGTCACCAAGGCTGAATGATGACATTTAACAAAGATAACTGTTGCCTTTACCTGGAAGGTGGTAGAAAGAATAAGAAAATCAAACCGGAAATCTTTCAAAAGTTCTTTGAAATTATTTCCTTTTAGAATTCCATACTCTAACTGCAAATACAAAGGGAAAGAATGCTGACCTTGCTAGCAAACTAAATGCATAGGAGAACCAATCTCCTTACATGGTAATAAATCTGAAGGAACAAATTAAGAATATACTTTTACACTTACACACACCCCTAGGAGGTGAAGCACAATTCTGCTCATAAAGTACAGAAAAAGAGATGCCGTGGAATATAAAATCCACTTCTAGGAGCCCTTATATTGTATCAGAGGCAGTTCTCTTAGTCTTGATGAAGACAATAGCCTCCACCCAAAAATAGTGGAAGCAAATCCTGTACACTCTTTCTTCAAACATATTTAAAATGTGCAGGTACAAGGGAGAAAGTTGACAGGTTGATAATCAGCAAGTTTTTTAAATCATTATGTTGTAGGAAGAAAAAAATCTATAAATTGTCAGGAGACTTAAGATCTAATCAGGTAATTTTGTGTATGTACACTTCTCTAACCAACAAAGCAATTAACCATTTACTACCAGTGAACCATTTGTAATTCACTCCTCAATTCCTATGTAATCTAATATTATCTCTTGAGGGACTGCCAAAATATTTCAGAACAAGGTCCTGAGAATGTCTCTGATCTTTGTTCTTCCTAAGTTTGCAGACTGCAAACTGACCAAGCCTACTGATGGTGACAAGCAACCTCAAAATGAGTTTTGGCGTACAGAAATTTAAATTGGCAACTATCCAAAATTTTTCCAAGACCCTCATATTTAGTAGGGTGATAGGAGGGTCCCTGAGTCAACAACACATTGTCATCACCTGCTTCAAAACCTGCTCTATGTTAGTGCTTAAAAATAACCTGAAAGTTAGGCTGTCTGTGCCTTTTTTCCAAATTGGCTCATTAAGATGCAATCGAATGTGCTTCACAACTAAAGACTAGCATGCTAACAGTGCAGCAGGACACTGCATGCATGTTTCTAAAAATACATAAAATCATACATTAGATCTAATGTCCTTTAAGTTCTACTTGTGTTTGCCTATATATGCGTGGCTTCAGCAAGTGCAGATTTTTTTTTAGTGGCACTTTCAACCAAAACTATAATTTTCCTCAAAAAGTCAGTACAGGAAAAATCCAAAACAAGTTTTGGAAATAAAAAGGTAAGGCTATATCACACTTGTACAAAGTTTAGAGGTTTTAGAAAGTACTGTCAGGATATATCTAGAATTGCAAATCATTAGCTATGCAGCGCTCTGGAGCAGATACAAACACACAGATACACATATTTACACGGGATTCTCCATAGCTAAAAACCGAGTAAGGAGTTCTGAGTTCCACATTCCCGGCTCTCCGAGGGCAGAAAGAGACAATGCGGGGACCTCTGAGTACTTGCCGCCTCTTCCCTAGTCCCTTTTTGCACTGGATTTTCTCTGGGAATCACCCACACAGGCAGGATTCCGCCCTCTCCTTCCGGCAATCTACAGCAGCAGCAGCAGCAGCACAAATCAACTCAGCCCAGGCAGCAAACTTGGGGGGGGGGGAGTTTGGGGAGACCATCTTTCCTCAAATGTCCACTCTCTCTTGTTCTCCTTCTTCCCTTTCCTCCCGATCCACAAAACTACTCTCTTTCCAGAGCAACCCCAAAGCCACAAACTCAACTCCGGCGCACTGTCAAGTAAGTCCCCCCCCCCCTTCCCAGGCCAAACAAGTGGCTCGGACTGCAGACACTTTGCAAGCAAGTAGCTTAGAGCGGATTGCGGGGGGTGAGGGGGGTGTTTGGGAATCTTTTATCTTGGAGGAAGAAGGGGGGAAGCCATGGCTTGCACACATATGCTCTGCAGAGAAGGGTTAGATACATACTTTGCAAGAGGATGCAGCTGTCTCCTTTCTCTCTCCCCGAGCTTGCCCCAACTCCGAAGTTAGTGCCAATCGTTTTCCCCCCAGAGCTCTCCGGGCAGCAGCAGCAGCGGAGACTCCTCCTCTCCCATCGAGGAGGGGAAGGTGGTGGGAGCCTCTCTCCTCCCCCCCTCTTCAATGCACCCCCATTATCTCCTCCTCCTCCCTTTCTGCCTTGGGCCCGGGGCGCGCGCTGTCTTCTCCGTGCCCTGGGAGCGGAGGCTCCCCGCCTCCCGCGCGCGCCCCGACGGCTCTGGGGGACCGCTGGCGCTGGGCTGGCGGCAGAGTGCGCGGAGGAGCGGAGCGGGGCGTGCGGCAGCGGCAGCGGCGGCGGCAGCAGCGGCGGCAGCAGCAGCAGAGGCAGCAGCGCCTCCCTCCCTGCCTGCCAGCCACAACCCACCCCTCCCCCACGCCCCCGCTGCCCCCCTCCCCCAACCCCGCTCCCTCCTTCCCTCCCGCTCTCTCGCTCCCCTCCGCCTCCTCCTCCTCCACCCCCCCTCTAGCTGTCACATTGGGAGATTCCGCTCTTGCTACATTTGCTGCTGCTCCGTCTTCCTCCCACACACGGCTCGTGTGACGCAGATCCTGGCGTGGGCAGCCGCAGGGGCGGGGGTGGCTGCCGCTGAGGCTGAAGCTGCTGCCCTCTTCCCACCACCTTCCTTCCCCCCACCTCCCAACCCCCCACCATCTCTCCTTCGCCTTCCCTTCCCGTCCCCTCCCCTCCCCGGAATAGGGAGTACCACCTATTCGAACCACAGAAGGGAAGGACCAAGTGAGACGCCCCAGGAGGGGAAGGGCTCCCGCTCCCACTCCCACACCCCCTGCCAATCCGACTCCCGCTGCTTCTTAAAAGGGAAAAGGGGGGAAAAAAGGAGGAAGAAAGAAACAAGGAGTAGAGAGAAGGAGTTGTTGCCTCAGGCCTGGATTTGCAGCTGCTGAGATTAAGAGGGAAAATTTGCACTGCATTTTTTTTCATTGTCTTAAACTCATGAGGTTTGCAATGACATTTCAAAGAGCACGCCCTGTCAAATCCTCCTTCCCAGAGGTGAAGGGAGGGGTGTACTTCACCACCACCACCGCCGCCACCACCACCACCACCACCACACACACACACACACACAGAAATACAAACACACACACACACACACACACCACTAATCCTCTGGGATGGCATCTCCCTTCCTCCCAAGTTGAGAGGTGAGCATTACAAAAGCGGTTGTGCCAAGTTCTTGGACAAAACCTAGCGCTGTCTTTGCAAGCTGTCAAAGTGAACGCTTCCAGCCAAGAAAAAAGCTTTGATGATAAAGGGGGGGGGTGTGGACGGGATGGAGTGGCAGGTGTAGGGCAGTGAGGTTGGTGAATATTGGTGATCAGTGTTGGGAAAGGAGCAGGCAGTCCATTTGATCCGCCTATAAACTCTAACCACCCTTTGACTCTCTAGAGTGATAAACACCCTTTAGGAGAAAAACAAACTCATGTTTGGACCCGAAGACGACTCTGGATAGAATTTCAGCCTTCTTATCCTTAATGAAAATCCTGCCTTTCACTTTGCTTGTTAATGTTTCTGCATTCATAGTTTAGAATCTGATGGCACCAGCAAGGTATGTGGGAAGTGTTAAAGATAGAATTTCCTATGCCCCTCCGCAGAATTTTTTGTTTTGATTTGATTTTTGTAAACTTTCTAACCAAAGACAAGATTAAAATACCACTGACTGCATATTTCTGGTACGTAGAAAAAAAAGATTGAAGACAATGTCTATGATATTTTCCTCCTCTGACAAAATAGGAAAATGAAATAGTTTCTGAACTCCACGGTTATAAGTGCTCTTTAAGCTGAAAAGGTATTGTTTGAATATGAAACCGCTGTACTTGCAGGTAGAATCCTGTTTTAACAAATACCATTAAAACATCAATTTTTATATGAGGCCATTTCCACATCCTGGCTGACAGCCCATACTAAACCTGCTTTGTTGATGTGGATAAAAGGAATTCTTTTGAAAGAGAAATTCTGCATAAAAGATCTTAATGTTGAAGCTGTGCCTTGAAACCGTTGTAAGAAAAAGCCATTATTAAAAACAGTTTTTCTGCAAAACAAAACTAACTATAGGACAGGATAATGCAACAATGGAATAACCATAACTAGATTTTAGCTTTTTTATCCCAATATTTGTCGAGAGATCCCAGGAAAGGCAGCTTTTGTTTGGAGTAATTGAGTTGATACTGTACCAGGGACAAGACTGCTTATTTCCTGACACTCTTCTGCTGAAGAAACCCCTCCTAGAGGTTACAAGCGACCCAGATTCCAGGACACAATCTCCTTGTTTCTTTTGGCTTCCCTGATTAGGCATTTAATTACAACTAGGATGTCTTCTTGCTAAGAAGGAAGTCAATTTTTGTCACCTTGTCATTCCATATACTCTACTGTTCATATACTAAAATAAAGACACCAACAATTTCTTGGATGGATTGGAAAGTTATAGGTTAACATGTCTCTTAACCAGAAGAATTACAAAGCAATGAATCTGTGGTTTCATTCTTCTAGCCGCCTGGAAGCTTGAGGTTTGGTTCAGATCACTAAGTAAAAAATAACTTTCTTCTGTATCAGAGTGTTCAACCAGGGATTCATGAATCAAAACCTTACTAGTTTTACCTGAACTGTTCTAGCCGTCCACGTTGGAGGATTACTTGCCAGACTCAGAGGAAGCTACATGAAATTTTCTTTCTAGGTATGAATGTGTCTGGTCAGCACTATGTACATGATCCCTGAGTGCAAATGTGTCTGGGCAGGTTCTTCTTCTTTTTTCCTCTTATGATGTGTTATAAGTTGCTTCTAAAGGTAAATGGTACAATTTCTAGTAGTTCCTCCTTGGTATTCATACATGCTATATTCCAGTCACATTAATGGATGCAAATGGAGTTCACATTGTTTTGAAAGAATGATGATAGATCTTAAAGTATTATTTATCAATCATACTTCCCTTACAATAAATCTGCCAAGAACAAAATATTTTTCTCCTCAAGTCAAAGAATATTAAAAATGTAAATTCTAAAGAGTTAGAACATCGATATGACATCTAGCACTTAGTGGCTAATGTGGTCTCTAAAGCAGAAAGTGAGGCAATGATAGAGATAGAATCTTTATTTCCTCTTATTGATTCAGC
The DNA here is from genome assembly GCF_003287225.1 of Phascolarctos cinereus. Classification (NCBI taxonomy): domain Eukaryota; kingdom Metazoa; phylum Chordata; class Mammalia; order Diprotodontia; family Phascolarctidae; genus Phascolarctos; species Phascolarctos cinereus. Next base: position 194,068,035 of record NW_027556098.1, read on the forward strand.
ATCTGAAAGACCTCACTATTTGTTAAGAATGCCTTTTCCTTTTGAATTTTATGTTGAACCTCTTCCATGATGGTAGCAAACAATTCTGGTGATCATCAAATGAGATGATAAATGTAAAGCATTTTATACACTTTAAAGTGTTATATAAATGTGAACTGTCATTATTGTGTTATGGCTAACTTGATATTAATAATCAAAGAATCCCTGAACAAATTTATCTCCATGGTTACATCTTTCAAGTAATCTCATATGATATTAACATGTATGGGAGACTCCTTGTCTGAGAAGAGCTTTTAAGATGGTATTTTGTTTTTTTTCTAGTCAGCAAACAATAAGTACAATGGGATCTTCTCTTCTTTATACCTTTCAGTAAGATGTGTAACCGTAAAGATGCAAGTTTCTATAGAATATAAGTAGCAAAAGCCTACCTCCTCTTCTCATACCTTCCACAAGAATGTCCTCAACAAGAGTATGGATTATTCTTGTAAGGATTTTACAGCAATGGGAAAGTAGGCATATATGTTGGTAGTTATTGATTGTTCTTGTTTATCTTTTAGAATGTTTAAATTTTTTGATATCTTTTGTTTTTCATCCTCTTTATTTCCTAATATATCTTTCTTCCCTTCCTCATAGAGAGCTATCCTCATAACAGAGTAAAAAAAAATAATAAAGAGAATAAAGCTGTTTAACAAAACTAAGCAACACATGAAACAAGTTTGACATTTTCTGAAGGGTTCTATACTCATAACCCCTGCCCCCTCTGCAAAGAATGGAGGAAGGGATTACTTTTTTAAAAATAGTAATAAGATCTATGCTTTTTTTCCCTAAATATTTAGTATCCTTCCCTTTTGCACATATCTTGAATCCCTCAACACCTTCAAAGTTGCTTTCATTCCAGCATAAACGTGCTATAAATATATTTAATCTAGTCTAATGACTCTTTTTTAATTTTCTTTAGTGCCATTTCTATTTTCTTATACCGCACATCAAGATCTATGAAATTAGAATCCAAACACAGTGGCTCCAACATCCTTGATGGAAACCTTTCCCATTTTTCTTGACCTTTTATATAGTGAAGACTTCCCAAGACTTCTGTTTGCAGATGACGTGATGCTGATTGCTGTGCTAAATGCTTCTTTTCAAATATATCTCATTTGATCCTCACAACAACTCTGAGAGATAGGTGCTATTATTCTTCCCATTTTATAGTCGGAGAAACTGAAGCAAATAGTGGTTAAATGACTTGCCCAAGGTCACACAGCTAGTAAGTTTTTGAGTTGGGATTTGAACTGTAGTCCTCCTGACACTGGCCTATCATGCTATCCACTATGCCATCTAACTGCTTCTAGACATTTGAGGAATTAGAATTTATTGGTAAATATCTTTCTTTGTGAATGAAATATTAACCATGTGAAGTCAATGACACATAAGAATGCTTCAAGTTTGTAAATTCCTTGCTTGACATTTTCCCATGACCTCTCTCTGCCTTATACCTCACATTCAAAGTTATTTTGCATGTCTCTAAAAAAATTTCTCATGATTTTTAGTATTATAATTATGTGTTTATGTTGCATATCCACCTACTAGGCTGCATGCTTAATGACAGACTCGACTTTTTCTCTCTCCTAGCACCTAATATGGTACTGTGTATACAGCAGGTGCTTAATTCCTTTGGGACTTGACCTGTGATTTCATTGGTATATGGAATTCCCAGTAAGGAGACTTCCCCAATTCAGGTCAGTCCCACCTCTACAACTTATTATATAGTCTTAGAGAGTTGTTTGATATACTGATAAATCAAGTGATTTGATGAGGATCACACACTATGTGTCAAAAATAGGATTTAGACCTATGTCTTCTTGAATATGACACCTCTCTATCTGCCACTCCTTGTTGCTTCCTAAATAAATATTTATTGAACTGGACTGAACAGATTATTTTGTATTTTCAAGAAACTCTGCAAATTGATTTAATTTGTAAAGCCATAGTTTGTATTACCCTTATTTTCCCAGATAGAGAGCTGAATTTGGAGTCAGGAATACCTGAGTTCAAAGACTGCTTCAGATACTGTAAGCAGGGGTGGGGAATCATATGTGACCTTGAGGCCACAGGCTCCTCAACCATGCTAAGCTGTGGGACAAATCTCTTAACCTCTCTAACGTTTAGTTTTCTCATCTGTAATATCAGGGGATTGGACCTCTGAAGCCCCTTTCATATCTCAGTCTATGATTCTAGACTTTAGTAAATGATACTTGTTAAGTATGGGTCTCAAGAACACATAAAAATTAGTAATAGATCAGGAATAGAATTTGCCATGTTTCTCAGGCCCCTAAACCTCATTGCTTCTTAAGAGGCACAGTTAAATTTTCTAACACATGTGCCAACCTGAGGTTTCAGACAGAATTCTTGATGAGTAAAGAAAGGATGCTAAAAAGTCATAAAGACAAGAAATCTGGTCTATCATATGCCAACGATCCCAGCTAACAACCAGATCAAGGCTAAAGAGCAGAACCAACAAGATTTGATTTTCCTATAAAAAGTTACCCCAGTTTCCTTGACTTACCTTGCCTCAGCCTAATTGGCAAACTATTTTTAGGATTTAGGGGTGGGTTTTGTTTTCCCATGGCACATGTGGGAGAGACAACTCACAGCTGGTAAATATTCACATAAGTATACTCGGAGATACACATAAGCACACAAACTCTGTTTCATGTTTATAGTCATATTTTTAAGTGTCCTCTGGATGAATTTATGAATAGAATGTTGCCAAGTCTGATGTGGATCTTGACAGTTCTCTTGTATTGCCATGGGAAACTGTATTCCCTCTCTATTTTGTAGCAAGTCCTAGATACAAATTAGAATTATTTTGCTTCAGAATGAGTAGAAATCTACACAGAATTGGGCATGATATACAACTCAACTTGTATAAGAGATTCTGGTGCCCAAAGGACCTGATTAGCAACTCTTTGGAAGTTTGTCACTCTGACTATGGCACTACCCAGAAATAGGCAAAGTGTAAGCCCTGTCTGTTCACCACCAGTAAATACTGAAACCAAGTCCCTACTTGCAAGTAAACAATTCACATGACAAAATAAAATTTTATTAACTATAGGAAAACAAAAACAAACCTTTGAATGAGTTCTTGGAAAATAAAGACCCTCTCTGCTCAATAGTCCCCTACCAAAGATCTATATAGGGTCTCAGTCACTTTCAGGCAGGACTCCCAAAAGACATTATTTCCTGAAGTTCTTCAAATGCTACAACAGAGTCAGGTATCACTCTAACAGTCAGATGCTTCTCCATCATCGCTCTTCTTACAGTTCCACATGGCATCAATATTGTTATCAGGCCCAGCAAAAAACAAAAAACAAAACTTCTGTGGAGATAAACTGTGAACAACATTGCTCTATGCTGCAAGAGCCAACTTAGAATAGCTGATAGAGAGCTGGCTGGCCTAAGTCAGGTACACCTAACTTCAAGGCCTACCTGTCACACACACTGGCCATGTGGGTCTGGACTAATCACTTGACGTCTCAAGGGAACTCCCTAAGACTATAAGTTGTTAAAAAAAAATTGAAAATCTACAATGATAAAGAAAATTCCTCATGGGGGGGGCTCATTACATCAACAAACTCACAGGTCTTGTCTCTATCCCTATGTGATAGGTGCAATTTATCACTAATCACTTACAAAGTGAAGACTTCTAGGATGTCACCCACCTTTGGTGTCTACCTGCCATCCAACTCTCACTTCTGGCTCCAAGAGGCTGTATGTAGCATGGGGCAGTAAGCACCCCTTGACCATCTTGACAGATGGGCTAAACCAGGCTGGGGGTAACTGACAGGCCTCAAATGTTGGTGAGTTAGGGGGATATCAAGATTTCCCCCAGTGGAATGGGTGGACGAGAACAATTTGTTCCAACAGCCATAAAGGTGGCTGAAGCAGGCACTGTGGAACACTTAGAGCTTAGTCAGACATCGAAGGTGCCAAGGTCACCCACTGCATCCCAGGCCATTGCCAGTCTTCCTGACTTTTGTCTTGCTACTGGACTTAGATGATTCTGGAAGAGATAAAGGCTGATGACTTTGTACAACTCTGCCTCACTTAAATACAATTCACAGGAGAGTCAAGACATCACACCATAATGTCATTGATCCTCTTCAAAAGCTAAGATGAACAACAAAAAGAAATGCTTGTTGACTAGGTTCATATATAGAAACTAAAATCTAATTGCCCTTTTCCCCCTCCTATATACAGGAATTGGGTAATTTTTGTATCTTTTGTGTATATTTTTATTTGTGTATTTTGTGTATTTTTTCAAGATTTGACAAAACAATCCAATTTTTCCCTAATTTTCCTTAAATTCCAAAGAATTTCACTGAGACAACTGAGTAATATTACTCAAATCAGCCAAGACTGTGACCAGCCATGACTAAGGTAGAGAGTGTAGGTGGAAGAAGCAGGGTGTGTATCCCACCAGGGCACATAACTCCTTGGGTTAGGAGAACAACAGTCTCCCTACTGGCTACATTTATATTTTTAATATGAAATCCATTCACATAAATTTTATTTTTGTAAGAAAGGGCTAATCAATAATAAACAAACAATGCCACCCATTTCCAAAAGACAATGCTAGATAAATCCTTTGTATATGTTTGAAATCCTAGCTGAGGAAAAAATCCATAAGCATCTAGTTAATCTGTATTTCTCTTACCCTACTCTAAGAAGCCATTCTTGGCTGCTGTGACTACAGCCCTCCCTAATCTGAACTATTACGCTGTTAATACTCATCTGAATAGCACTATGTTATTGTCATTTTTCTCAAAATATTTTTCAAGTATGTTAGTATTGGCTCTCTAAACAAACTTATGAAAAACACAGGATCAGAAGATTATACTATTTAGAACAATTCTTGGGGGAAATGAAAATGTCTTATCAGAACATAAAAGATGGTACTTCTATAAAGCTGTGTTTATGGGTAAATTTAGGATTTCAAAAGCTTTGTTTTAAATGTTAACAAAGGACTGGGTCCAGCTGGCCAGTCTCCCATTACATTAATAAAAAAAATCTGATTCTTCTTTAAAACATAATGTATTTATAGGGCATTACCTTAAATATACATAATGTGTTGTTATACGTGATATTATATATGAAATATAAGTGTAAAATGTTCACACATTAAAATTCAAGACACTCATTAGGTGTCATATATGTTATTTCTCCACACATATCTGTCCTAGTGCATATCTATGTGTGTGTACATATATACACATATATATGTGTGTGTATTATATATTTGTGTATATGTATATATATATATATATGTCTATTTTATATATGTGTTATATATAACACAGACTTACAGTTACATCATACATGTTATTTATCAATATAACACAGAGACAGACATATATAGGCATATATAAACATGTGTATATGTGTATATGTATGTATGTATGTGTGTATGTGTATACCACAGTATACACAGAGAAAAGATATCCGGGAGGAGGAATAAAATATCTGCCGTCTAATGATTATCTAGAATTTTAATGCATATGCAAATATATATTACATATATACAGGTACATTATATATTATAAATATGATATTTATACTATATTACATTATATATTATATACACATAAATATACTATATACATGTATAACACATGTATATATAATATAATATATTTGTATATGATGTGCTTGAGTATGTATTATATATAATGTATCTGTGTATATATCTGTATATATCTATTTACATATAGCACAAATATATACAGTTATGTAGAGTTATATTTATAAAACACAAAACACACACACATATATATATATACATGTATCTACATAAACACATATATATACACATATTAGTAGAAATAACCAGCTTTTAAAAGGCTGTTTTCCAAAAGTTCACAGAATCTCAAAGTTGTAAGACCTCAGAGTCATCTAAACCAACCCACATCTGAACAGGAATCTCCTCTCCAACATTAGATGAAAATCTTCATTTGTCCTCTTCTAGATGAATTTCAATGAAAGGGAATTCACTGTCTCTTGAACACTCCATTTCACTTTTAGGTAGCCATATACTATACAATATATGTAATGTATTATATATGATATCATATATGAAATATGTCATAACATAGTCATATTTTAAAATTCCAATCATTAGATGCCATATATTTTATTTCTTCACACAAATATCTGTCCTCTGTGCATATTTGTGTGGTATATATATATACATGTTCATATATATGTATGTATATATGTATATATGTATGTGTGTGTTACCTTCCTTCTTACCTTTTTTCCTTTTCATTCCTTCCTTCCTTCCTTCCTTCCTTCCTTCCTTCCTTCCTTCCTTCCTTCCTTCCTTCCTTCCTTCCTTCCTTCCTTCCTTCCTTCCTTCCTACCTGCCTGCCTAAATCTAAATCGCTTAATCGATTTAAGCCAGGAATCCAATTCACTTGCAAGTTACAGCATCACCTTCCTGATGAAATGGTCCTCTTCAAGAATGAAGGACAAATGAACAATGCTTCTCCCACCCCTCCTTCTTCTTCTCTACTTCTGTGGAGGGTACTACCATTCTTTCAGTCACCCAGGGGTACAACACAAGAGTACTTGGGAAGGACTCTTCCATTACATTCACCCCTATGTATTCACTCAGATGCCAGCCTTTTTCCACCTCCACACTTTCCCTGTTCATCCCCATCTCTTTACTCACCACAATTACCCCTAAATAGCCTAATTGGTTTTTCTGCCATTCAACCTCTTCCCTCTCTCACCCATCGGCCAAACTGATTGTTCTGAAAGTAATGATCTGACCTTGTCACTGTCCTGTTCAGAGAGCTTCAATGGTTCCCTCCTTCCAAAAGGACTTGAACGGCTCTCTTTGGCATTTAAAGCCCCTCACCATCTGGCTCTAGCCTATCTTTCCAGGCTGAGTAAACACTGCTTCCTCTCTAGCACTCTGTGTTCCAAACTGACCTGTTTGCAGTTGTGTCCCTGTTCGTGACATTCCTCTCAAATCCCTGACTTTGCCAAGCTGTTCTCCAAGCCTAGAAATTCCTCCCTTCCTACCTACTCCTCTCCAACCTCTAGTTCCTTTCGAAGTTCAGCTCGGGTGCCACCATCTTTAAGAAACCTTTCCTGATTCCCCAAGTTCCTAGTGCACCTCCCTACCTCCAGTTATGACACTGTATTGACCTTGTATGTATCTTGCGTTTACTCATCAGTGAACATGTCATACCCATCTATCTAGTAGAATGTAAACTCCCTGAGGATAGAGATTATCTTGTTTTTGAATTTGTATTCCCAGATCTTAGAATAGCACCTGTCACATGATTGGTATTTTCTGGCTTCCACACTACAATCCTGCAAATACATTTCAAGATAGTTATCATAGTCTCACTAAATCTTCTCTCCTCAGATTAAACACCCCCAGTTCAGCACCAGGGCCTACTTGATACAAGTATTGTGCTATCTGTCCTCTGTGGGTGTACCACCCCACCTTTCCCCCCTCTCGTTTTTGCTCTGGGGACAATAATTATATCAGTACTAATATTGAAGCTAAAAAGAACATGTCAATCTACTCACAACCCCTGGGACTGCCTAAAACAAAAGTCCTTTCCCTGGCTATCACTCCCCTACAACAACTATGCCTTTGGACCCAAATCACTCTGTCTCTCATGGATTGGCCAGTAGTAAGACCCAGCCCAAGCCTCACTTGCTCATTGTTTTAGGTTTTGATGGCTCCAAGTGAGTGTAGATGGCAGTTGTTTATTCTGATGAGAAACTCTGGGGATCTTTTGCTGTCAAACTGATTCTTTTGTGAAAGCAAACTAGGCCATCTTTTGCCTCCATTCTTACCCAGCCTTTAATTACTGACTGGATGTTGCCTCAGACAAACTGGGACCTGGGAAAGACCTTAGTTTGAAAAGGCTTGGTCTCCCACTGCATCTGGGGCCAGCACCAGCATCCTGACCCACATCTTGCCACTGGACTGTTAATAACTCTGGAGGAGAGGGTAAGGCTTATGACTTTGCTTATCTCTGTCTCACTTATATCTAACTGACTTACAAGTCAAGATATCACCCTACTGATATCATTGGTCCTCTTCTAGAATGAAGGACAAACACTTCCCTACATATATTATATCCTCCTGTTAGAATGTAAGTGTCCTGAGGGTAGAGATGGCACCAGTTTTATGTCTATTGAGTCAATTCCTCTTTAAGGGGAGGCTGTCCTGGTTGGCCAAAGGGACCAGAGCTTCAATTATTGGTTCAGCTTCCTAGCTCCTTGAGCAGTAAAAGGCCCTGCCTAAGATTAATTGATGCTCTGGAAGATTTAGCAGATGTTCTATTGCCATGCTGAAAGGTCTGCTTCACAGAACTAGGGAAAAGAAAGAAGCAGAGGGAAGTAGCCTTTTATTTTGTTTTAATTAGGGGCTTTATGCTTTTTAATCTTATCGCAAGTAAAGTTGTTTTAATTGCATTTTATGGTTCACCAGGGCCTCATCGAGTTCTAATCCTAAAATTGAATCACTGGACTAGACTAAGCTAGACCTAGCCCAGAATAAATACAGAATAGGAAATTCGTAGAAAACAATACCATTATAATATCAATTACTAAAAGTAGCACAGGCTCTGAATCTACTATCTCAATTTGAACTTGAATTAGTAGGTTGGATTTCCCCAGTCCCTAACTAGTTATTCTCCTTAGAATTCTAAGGATAATTCTGAGATGCTGGAACATCAATGTGTTTCTTCTACCAATATCAATTGCCAGTTAATATCTCCCTAATATAATTTATAACCAATTAAAATCAATTAGATTTTACTGAGAAAGTGCAGCAAGGACTCAAATACAACACGCTGAACTGGGAGCACCCCTTGCCTCTCCCCCTTCTCAGCCCCCTCTTATACACCTGAGTCCCTAGGGAGAGTAGACTCAAACATAACATGATTGTTTAAAAAAACAAAACACTCCCACACTCAACCCAAGGTATGGGATACTTTCGGACTTTCAGAGAGTCCTTTTTTCCCTTTAAGGAGTTTCCACCAAGTTCACTTCTGGTTGTGGCATAGCCAATGGCCAAATTCCTCCCTTTTTTGCAGCATATGGTGTCTCAGCTGCTATATTAATTCACTAAAGAGTTGGGTCAAATGAATCGTTCTATAGGCTAACTCCATAAGCTTACCTGGATTCATTGAAGTCTCACCTAAAATCCCACCTTCTGCAAGAAAATTTTCCTAGTCCTCTTTAATCTTCCCTGTGAGTCTATCTCCAGTCTATCCTATGTTTGAACATAAATGTTTGCACATTTTCTCCTCCATTAGACTGTGAGCTCTTTGAAATCAGGGACTGTTTTCTTGCCTTTCCTTGTATCCTTGATTGATCACAGTACCTGGCACATGGTAGGTGCTTAATAAATGCTTAATAAATAGTAGATGCTTAATAAATAACTACTGAATAAGACATGTGTAAAGATTGAAAGGGATATATCTAGTAGAGGTACAAGACTTGGCTTCAGATGTTGCCTCTGAAGTGTACTAGTTGTTTGTCCTTCATTTTTGACAGAGACCAATGACATCACAGGTGATGTCTTGACTTGTGTGTGAATTAGATTTAAGTGAGGCACAGCTGTGCAAAGTCATCACCCTCACTTTCTCTTCCAGAGTCATTGAAGTACAGTGGCAGGACAAAAGTCAGGACAATGACCGATGGCCCAAGAGTCAGTGTATGACCTTGGTGTCTTTGTTGTATGACCAAGCTCTAGTTGTATTATCTTAGGCAAATCATTTTATCTCTCTGAGCCGGTTTCATCATCTGTTAAAAAGCTGTGGGCAAGAGTATTGTATTATCATTAGGTTGCTGTCAGGTTCAAATGAGATAGCTTCTGCAAAACTATTCTTGAATTTTAAAATGCTGTATAAATTTAAGTTGTTATTGAATGATCACATTGTATTCCTTGAGGGCATGAGCTATTTTTAATTTTTTTGTCTCTTTATTTCCAATTACAAGTACAGTACCCTACACATAGTAAGCACTTAAAAAATGCTTCCTAAGTTTAACTGATATTATGACATATGATTTTACTTTGAAATTTATGGGGGCAGCTAGGTGGTGGGCACAGTGGATAGAGCACTAGCCCTAGAGTCCAGAGGACCTGAGTTCAAATGCAGCCTCAGACACTTACTAGCTGTGTGACCCTGGTAGAGTCACTTAACCCCAGTTGCTTCCCCAAAAAAGACAGAAATTTGTGGATTTTCTTTTTCTTACCACAGGTCTAAAGGTAGCATGATATAGCGGCTTCAAAGCCAAGAAAATCTGAGTTTAAATCCTACCTCTGACCCATGATGGCTATGCAAGTCAAAACCTCAATGCTCTAGGTAACTCAGACCTCAGTTACAGAGGGGCTGACCTACACTGGTAGAGGGATTTGCCTCATCCAGGAGTTCCTTATCCCAATGAAATCACACTTTCCAGCTATATCACCCAATACAGGTGTATCACTAGTTAATCAGCTGTTATTTGGGTCTTTGTGGAGAGAAGTTCACCAAATATATGACAAATATAAAAGAGAGAGAAAGAAAAAGAAGAGAGACTTTCCTGTGGTAACTAAGAGTCAGAAAACAAAAAGGAAAACAAAGGCTTTTAAAATGTCTTGATGAAAAACAAAAACAAACCCTTACATTGCAAACTGTGAAAGAGAATAGAAAAGGGGGAACCTGGCACATGTAAGATCCTTCTGCGAGAGAAGAAAGGAGGAGGTCGTGAAGGGATAAGCAATTAGACAGTGCCCTAAGCCCAGGACAGCTTAATAGGTATCAGGAACAGAAAGGCAGGGAATAGGGGATGGGGAACAAGCAGGAAGAATAGAGAGAGAGGAAAGGTGTGTAACTAGGTACTGCCTAATTCAGGATGTTCATAAGCCATTCACATATTAGATTAATTCATCACTTGGAGTGTGCTCCCATTATAGTGGGAACAGATGCAAGGAATTTCCATCCCTTCACAATGCTCCTGCTACTCCACCAGCAAACTGGTTATAAATATAATCTTGGTTTGTCTTAGCTATGCCAAAAGCAAAAGGAGTTCTGCTAAGTGTTATACCAGATAACTGATAAAATACTATTCCTGAATCCTGAAGTGTAGCTTTTTTTTAAAAAAGGACGAGATAGATAAATACATTACATGAGGACATTTAAAACAATTGAAATAAAATAGTTTTTTAAAACTTAATATAGCAAATCTATGGTTATAGTTACATGTTTTACAGTTTGAATTCTATTTTTACTTTTATCAAGATTTTGTTTCATGGGCTACATTATTATTGGTCCTGGATAACTTGACGAGTCATAACTTTTAAATCTGGATGGCTATTGAATAGATCAAAGTATCCATCCCATAGTTAAAAAGAATGACTCATCAACTTACCCAAGATTTATAATAATATATACTAATGGAAAAATTAAAAAAGCTTATTTCTTAACTTTAGTGTGACATATATTATACACAGGAATGCTTACATATGTGTATATATGTGTATGTATGTATATCTATCTATGTAGATACCTACAATGTGTGTATACGTACATACGCACATTTTTTCCCTTTTCCTCCATTGTAGCAAGAAGTTAAAGACTGCTGAGTCAGTCAGTCAGTCAATAAACATTTTAAATGGCCTACTGTGTGTCAGGCACTATGCTAAGTGCTAGGGATACAAAAAGAGGCAAAAGATAATCCCCACCCTTAAGGAGCTCACAATCTAATGGGGAGACAATAAGCAAACAAATAAATACAAAGAAGCTACACAAGGATAAACAGAAAATAAATAAGAGAGGGAAAGCACTAGAATTAAGAAGAGGTTAAGCTATGTACCCAGCTCTCTCCTAAGAGTTAGAGGATCCAAAGAAAGGTAAAACAAACAAACAAAAAATTCCTGCCCTTAAGGAACACACATTCTGACTGGGGAGAGAACATGTAAATAACTAGATATATTCTTGTTCTGAAAGTGATGTGCAAAATAACATAGGGTAGTCGGTTACAATAGGAAGCATCAGAAATGGAGTGCAAGGGGGTTCTGTTTTTGAGCCAGTTTCATAGATTTAGAACTGGGAAGGGTTTTCAAAGATCATCTAGTCCAACCCTTCACCCCTTAATTTTTTATACATAAGGAAACCAAGTCTCAGAGACATTAAATAACTCACTGAATCATACAGGCGGTAAGCAATAGGGCAGGATTCTAATCAAGGCTCTGACCCTAAGTACTCTTGACATTTTAGGTTCTTTTTTTTCTTTCCCCTTTTTGTGCAGAAAGGGGGAGGGTAGCAAGGAGGGGGATGTAACTTATTTAATCACTCTTTTCCTTATCTTGTGAAGCAGTGATGATATAGCCAAGAGAATTGGTTTGGAGTCAGGAAGATTTTGGGTTCCAAGCACACACTGACTGACTGGTCACCCTGGGCAAAGTCATTCAACTTCTCACTGCCCCCAGGCAACTCTCTAAGACTGTAACTTACAATTGGTTGTTGATCTGCACTTATAGAGGGATGTCTTGGGGTATGCAGGCTAGATTTCTTTCTTAAGGATCATCCCTTAAACCCAAATCACTCTGGCTGTCTTCGGTTGGTCAACAATAGGTCCCAGCTCAAGCCTCCCTTGGTCATTGTTTGGGCCCTAATGGCTCAGAGTGAGTATAAATAGCAATTGTTTCTATTTTGGCCAGAACATCTGAGGGTCTTCCCCTTCCAGACTTATTTTTTTCTTACTTGGTAAAAGAGGCCATCCTTTGCCTCATTTCTTGCCAAGCTTAATCCCTGAATGTGTATTGCCTCAGTCAAACTGACACCTGGGAAAGACCTTAACTTAAAAAGGTCAGGGTCTCCCATTGTATCTAGGACCGTCTCCAGTCTGGTAACTTTGCACAGCCCTCCCTCACTTAAATCCAGTTCAGTTCCAAGTCATGGCATCATCTTCCTGATGTCGTGGTCCTCTTCGAGAATGAAGGAGAAAGAATAACAACAGAGGGGGTTCCTCTGAAGCAGTGAAATCCTAGCTCAACTCAAAAGGCAAATACTTGCTGCCTAACAAAAAAAAATTCTAGCAAATTCATGTTGTATATGTATTGTATATATCTATATTCAAGTCAGAAGAAAAAGCCAGTTAAATCCGATCGATTTAAGTTTTATTTTATAATGACTTTCTTTGCTTTTCCTCCCACTCTTGTTCTATTCTTCTCATCCCAGTTCCCCTAACTTCTTGGTTTGTTTTGCTGTCTATCTTGCTTTGCACAAGGACTGTTCACGTTGCTGCAAAGGTTCTGATGACAGGCTGCCCTACTGCTTCTGATACAGATCCTCTGGGAGCCAGGGTAGTTAGTTACACAAGGCTCCTCTGTTTTCTTTATTGTCTCTCTGCACTCCTACGTGCACATACTATGAATGGGTAGGCATTTGGAAGTACTTAAAGTCCACTTTCCTTCTGTTTTTCCAAGGTCAAAAATGAGCAGGTTATTAATAAAGTAATGTTTCTCCAGGCATCAAGGTTGCACACTCCAAGAAGTAGGTAGGAAATGTGGGGTCAAAAGATGCCATAGCAGGTGCTACCAACAAACAGTCTAAGACACTAAAGGAAAAGTTCATCTGACAGTAGGTATCCTCCAACGTATATGGGTTGGGCTGGTGACAGTATCTAAGGAAAAGATAGTACTGTGAATGTTGGGGTGCTTGGGTGCTCATGTTTGGGTGCTTGTACTTGGGCCCCAGTTTCTCCCTAGCCTCAGAAACACTGTCCCTTGATAATCATTTAAGATCAATTGAGCCCCAATAAGGGCAAAAACCTAAATTAATCTTTTTCTCTCTGAGTGAACTAAAAACACCCCTTCAGCAAATTCCAGGACCAGATAGAGCTGATCAGTATTCTTCCTGTTTGTTATCACTGGGCCCAGGATGTCTTGGACCAGATACTTTCTTGAATAATGGGACTTTTCTTATCTTGGGTTTCAATTGAGAATTGACCACTCCTTAACCACTCCCTCATCCCACCCTGAATCCCCTAGTTAGCATATTTGACATATGTTTTAATTGCATTTTATCCTATATAAACTTTACCTGTACCTCTCTAAGGTTGCAGGATCCTTTAAGAATCCTTGCCCGCTGAAAAGCGTAACAATAAATCTTTGCCACCTTCAATTGAAGAATGCTTGAGTCTGTGAATTCCTTCCAGACCGGCCGGTCCTGTACTCAGGTCTTTGAGGGGTCACAATCTCTCAACCTCTCAGCCCGCAACATGAGGATACCCATAGTGCAGTTAGATGTACTCTGATCATGTCCCTGGCCAGAACTGGTCCTGGACAAACTGAGGACATAAGATAAGTTTGACTTTGGTATCTCCAACCTCATTTCTCCTGTCTTTCTTTCCTATTACCACTATTTTAGTGTCCCATCCCCCTGCTGCCTGGAGTTCCTTCAGCCAAAGTAGAAAGTGATTTGGTAAGTCAATTCACGCTAAGGTGTTAGTATATCATTCCTTCTGAAATTAAGGATGTTTGCATTTTTGGCAGGGGTGGGGGGGTGGGGGGGTTTTAGGCAATGGGGTTAAATGACTTGCCCAGGGTCACACAGTAAATGTTATGTCTGAGGCTGGATTTGAACTCAGGTCCTCCTGAATCCAGGGCTGGTGCTCTACCCACTGTGCCACCTAACTGCCCCAAAGAACCTTTTTTTTTTGTTTGTTTGTATTTTGTTTTTTGGATGCTTGCATTTTAAGAGTTCTAGAAAGGGCAATACTTAAATGAAGGCTCTCATCTCTAATGGTGGAATTTGAAGCATTTGATCTGAGGAAATACGTTGAGTTGGGGGACAGGGCTCTGTCTCCATATCTCTCAAAACTATCCAAATTTTACCAGTTCTTAAAGGTATGTGACAAGCCCTTCTTCCTAGATAGAGCCTCTCCCCCTTCACACTCATTGATTTCTCCCCTTCCCATAACACTTCTTGTCAGCAACATATGTTTTAACATTTAATTGTAGTCTGTTTTGTGCTGTTCTCTAGTAGTCCATCATCATAATAACAGTAATGACAGCAAGGACTTATATTAAACTTAAAGGTTTTCAACATGCTTTATAAATATCTCGTTTTATTCTAACAGCAAACCTGGGGGATATTATAATATCTATTTTACAGATGAGGAAACTGAGACAGACAGAAATTAAGGACTTGTTTAGGGTCACACAGCTGGCAAGCGTGAGAGAGGTGAGGGTAGGATAGTCCCTTACACTTGCTAGCAGGGAGACCCTGAACAAGTCACTTACTTATCTCTTTTACCCGCCTGCCAAGGTTGGGACAGAAATTCCCATATTAATAGTTGAGGTGAAAAGGTAGGGGACATTGTCTATAGAAGGCTACAATAATTTTATTGTATACTTGTATTACCTTGGGCAAGTCACTTAACTCTGCCTCAGTTTCCTCATCTGTAAAATGAGCTAGAGAAGGAAATGGTAAACCATTCCAGTATCTTTGCCAAGAAAACCCTAGATTGGGTCACGAAGTCAAATATAACTGAAATGATTGAGTAAAAAACAACAATACTTACCTTGCAAGGAAAGGACTGGGAACTTATATGAAAACTATAGCACCTGTTAACAAGTTGACAATTTCCCAACGATCCAGACCACTCATTCTCTTCTTCCTGTTTAATTAAGTCCATTGTTTATTTATAATGTCTGTTCAAGATATATGCTCTAGAAGCTTTATGGGTTGTCTATCCAATTTCATATTATTGGCTTCATAATAGGTATTATTCTTCCAAGTTGTTAAACTATGTTTTGCATATTTTGCAAATATTCATCCATTTAATTTAAGTTACTGATTTTGTTGGCATATAATTGGAAAAAATAGTTTATGATCTTTTAAAATTTTATCTTCATTTATTGTTGATTTAGCCTTTTTTTTTGGATATTAGCAATTTGGTTTTCCTCTCTTTTAAAGTCAGATTTGCTAATTTTTTATCTAATTTTTTTCAAAAGATCAGGCTTTAGTTTTGTTTATCAGTTCAATAGGCTTTTTTTCTTTTGATTTTGTTGATCTCTAGATTTTCAGAAATGCTATTCTGATGTTTAATTGAGGTTTTTGGATTTGTTAGTTTTCTAATTTAGGGGAAAAAGAATTTCCCAGCCCAGTTGACTGATCTGTCTCTTTTGTAATGAAATATTTAGAGATAAACATTTTCTCCTTAGGACTGCATTGGCTGCATCTCAAAAGTTTTTGTATGTGATCTTACATTGTCACATTATTTGGCAAAGTTATCTATTTCTCTTATTTGCTCTTTGATCCACCAATGCTTAAGGTTTAAATTATTTATTATTCAATTAATTTTAATCATTTTAAAGGCCCATTATTTAACATAATTTTTATTACATTTTGATCAGTATGTTTAATGTTTCTGTTTTTTTCTAAAATTCTGTTCAGGTCCTTAACTTCTTCCTCCTTTATCTTTTTTTTTTTTTAGATTTCTCTAGATCTTAAAGGGGCACATTGAAGTCTCCTATTGTATTCTAGTTTCCTGTCTATTTCTCCCTATTATTTGATCACTTTTCCTTTAAATATTTAGATGCTGTTGCATACAGTGCCTATATATTAAGTATTTATATTGATTCCTTGTCTGTGGTTTCTTTCAGCATAATATGATTTCCCTGTTTTTCTCTTTTAATCATATCTATTTTTACTGTTGTTCTAAGATCATTGTTACTACCCCAGCTTTTTAAAGCTTACCTGAAGCAAAATAGATTTTGCTCCCCTATTTAACTCTGAGTAAATATTTATGTTTCAAGTGAGCTTCTTATGTAAATGATATGTTGTTGGATTATTCTTTCTAATCTATTTTTCTCTCCTCTTTTACTTTATGAATAAAGTTATACTTTAAAATGAAGTGCCTCTGGGACCATCTCCAGTTCTCATGATCCATATCTGGCCACTGGACCCAGATGGCTCCAGAGAAGAAAGTGAGGCTGGTGACTTTGCAGCCTCACTTAAATCCAATTCACTTGCAAGTCAAAACATCTTTCTGATGTCATGGTCCTCTTTGAGAATGAAGGACAAACAACAAGGAAGTCATCCTATTCCTATTCATAGTTATAATTGTTATTTAGGTATTCACCTCCATCCTATCTTTTTGTACCTTTCCCTTTCTTTGTCCTGTGCTTTATTCTTTACAAAAAAGGTAGTAAAAGAAAATGAATGTGCTAAACATTGGTGATCTGTACTGGAAGCATTCTGTTTTTACTTTACTGTACTTCTTCTCTTTCTCTTGATGAGGTGCTAATGATGGACCCCTAAAAGGCCCTGGACTTTCCCACATGGCCCAGGTCCTTGGTGTTCACTTGAGGCTCATCTCAGTATAATCCTTTCAACTGTCTTTGCATTGTGGCTTTGACCCTGGCCCAATTGCCAATTCTCTGTTATCTCTAACCTAACCCAGCCCTTCATTGTCTGTTACCTCCAGATTACCCCGACCACTTCCCAACCTTAATTCCATCTAGACCCCTTCCTTGTGGCCCAGGTCATTCACCTGGGGCACCCAGCCCTTCTGAGTCCTTCTTTGTTACCTCCCAGTCATCCAGACTGCTTGGCCACTCCTAGATCACATCCAGATCTTCCCATATGTAAGGTCCTTCTTGCCTCCATTAAATTGTCAGATTCTTAAAATCTGGCCAATACCATAGATTCTTAAAATCTTGCCCACCTCTACCAGTGTTTTAATAAACTCTGTCTCTGACAGAAGAAGGCTTAAATCAAATTCTTTCAAGGCAGGACCTGTGTCTTCTGCCCTTGAATTTCAGGGTTCCCCACACCCCTAGACCTCAACACCTTCACCCAGACCCCAGACCCCAATCATATGGCCTTAGCCTTATTTTCTCTCTTTTCAATTCCTCCTTCACAATCCACTCTCCAAAGTTGGAATTGGTTAAGTCTATAGCTTCTTTTTTCCCCCAGGAATTCTTGTAGTCCTTATGCCCAAGCCACTCTCTTTTACCAGAGAATGCTTGTGAATGATGTGTTATTTGTCTTCTTCTGGGTTTGTTTCTTTGATATTCATAGAGCCACACAATTAATTATCAGTGTCTTCTTTTTTACTCATATTTTCGGTCTTACTTCCTTAAATAGGACTTTGTGTCAGGACTAGGCTCTGCCCTTTCCTTCATTTTTGGATAGGATTGTGGTCCCTTGGTTGGATCTGACCTGTATTATTTGGGGCCATGGTAGTGGGAATGACACAAGTTGTAGGTCCTCCTACATCCTCAGGGTACAAAGGCCTTTATTCTCCAAAACCCTTAGGGAAAGGTCAGGTAAGCATGCAACAAACCTGCTCATCTCCCTAAGGCAGGTAAACTGATATCTGCCCTCTTATTTGGAACTTTTAAAGCTCTTGCCCAGAACACAATTGTAGATTACAAGTGTCCTTGGTTTGCCTTTGGCCCAAGCTTCTGTCTTTCTGCTCCTCCTCTCCCTCAAGTAGTTTGGCTCCCCATGTCCTCAGCTCAACCCTGGCCTCCTGCCCCTGCCTTTTCTGGTCAGACCCCTGCTGTAATGCTCACAGACTTCAGTCTGTCTCTTTGTGCAGACCTGGGCTGGTGGCAAGCCCTTAATGTAATTTCTCCTTGGGTTTCTCGATCAATTTTTTTTCCTGATCCTTGCTGAAGTACTTTGAGGGGAACCTGGACTTTTCTGATCTCATTCACTGCTTTAGCCAGAACTCTGTTCTTCATCCAATTAGTTTTTCCTACATGAACAGTTAGGTCATACATGGAGTTCCATTGTCTCCTAAGAATTAAAGTTAAGGGTAATGAAGTTAAAGGTAAGGGTAATAAAGTTAAAGGGCAATGAAGACGTACATAATGGGCACCAGTAGGATCCAACACATTACTAATGTAGAATTGAGTATGTGTGGGACAGAGACCACTTACTCAAAATAAAAACAAAGATTTAGATACCTAGAAAGGAGAAAGGAGTTTATTGCTTTCTCATGAGAAAGGGTACCTCCCCTGCCAGGAGAGTATGAGTTCCTTACAGAAATCAAGGTTTATTTATACCCTAACATGAGCTCCTCCTCCCTAACCCTCTTCCCCTTATCCCATTGGCTGGGCTTTCAGGGGGCACAATCTATTCATGGAGACACAAGTTTGCCCAGAGACAAGAAAAGGCAGGAAGTTTTGCAAGGGCAAGCAGTTCAGGTTAGGGGTAGGGCTATTCTTTTTGCTACATGCTTAAAAACAGGATCTGAGAAGGGGAGGGTTTTGAAAACAATACAAGAACTATTAACAAGAACTATTGACTCCTCTTTGAGGAGGCTTCATTTATGAGAGATCATCTCTCACAAGTAGAAGTGGAGTTAAAAACGCCATGAGAGAGAAGCTATGATGGGGGGGAGTGGGGGAGAGAAAGAAAAGTAGACTAGCCTAAAATGAGAGTGAAGGATGAATAATTGGGATTCTACCTATTCTGCTGGTATCCAGACAATGTTAAGAGGTTTAGAGAAAGTCTCACAACAAGCTGAGTAGGGGCCATGGGGCTTTTTAGGGGTCCATCATTAGCACCCCATCAGGCCCTCTGAGGACAGTTTGTGAAAGGATATAGAAAACAGGAGAGAAGCTGCACAGTGTAATAGACAAAGAGCTAGCCTTGATTCAGGAAGCCCTGGGTTCAAATCTTTCCTATGATAAATAATTGCTATATGACCCTGGGCAATTAATGTAACCTCTCAAACCTATAATCTCTTAAGATTATTACTTCCACAGCAGATGCTGATTTGTATCAGAAGAGAAAACATCCTCCTTGGAGAATCTCTTCATGAAATCACAGATCTAAAAAGGAAAAAAGAAACAACAGCACTAGGAGAAGGTAAGCATGGGTTGTGATATGCATGGGAATACTCTCATAAAATCACAGATCCATGGAAGTAAGCTCTTGAATACAATTCAAGATAAAAGCTCCTAGTCACTTGAAGGGCCCTGAGGGAAGTAAGACATAGGTCAGATAATGTACAAGAGTAAGTGGGAGTAGGAAAGACATCCTACTAAGGATGTAAGGAAAGAGGAAGGAAGGTGTTCAGACAAACCTCACAATTTTGCCTAAGGTAACCTTCTGTGAGGTAGAAGGTGAGAGACTCAAGATAATGAAAATCAATTTTACTAGTAATGAAACTTCTGTAAAGCTGAAAGGTCTGGAACTGCAGAAAAGATCAAGATGTAATGGAGAAGACAAGATCTTTGGCGCAAAATAAATACGCTAAACCTTAAGAAGGGTCAGAGACTTGAATAAGTTCAATTACACATTAAAAAGTTAAAAAAACCAAAACCAACAGCAACAACCTGAGTTTGCCTCCAAGGCTCAAGGCTGTATTCCCACCTTTGTCCCAGCCACTCCCAAGAGATTCTCCAGAAAGAGTCTGGGAGTGTAACTGTCAGAAATGGGGCTGATCACTCATACTTTGAGGTACCTCAAAGGTAGGGTACCTCCTGAAGGAACTGATTTTGAACCAGGGAGGATTGTCAGACAAGAGAGGCTAAACCTCTCTTATCTCCTTCCTAGAATTGACATACCTCAGGGTCAAGGATATGGGAAAGTCGAGAAGCTCTTGCCAATCCTAGAGCACTGGTTCCCATTGAGTTGGGGTGCTTGGATGCTTATGCTTGGGTGCTTGTACTTGGACCCCAATTTCTTCCCAGCCTCAGAAACACTGTCCCTGACAGTTTCTCCCCAGCCCAAGGACCCCATGCCTAGCAATTACTCATGAGTGGGCCCCAGCAAGACCCTTATCTCTCTCCCTGGTGCAGTTACAAACAGCACCTGAAGGATTTCTTAGTTTGAACTGGCTTTGCACTGGGTCGTAAAGACATTCTTACCCACTGGACTATCTCCTACCACCTCATTATCTACATCCTGGACTCCTCATTATCTGTATTCTGGACTTAAGACATATGTGTACTCCCTATATTTATCTTGTCAAACAAGATGTTGATTGGTGGCAGACTGGACAACTCTCAGTTACCCCTGAACTCTAGTTAACTTAGTGACATAGCAGGCCTAAAACCACACCTCCATGTGGCCCCCCTTGTGGGCTTTTCCCAGTGAACTCTGAGTAAAACCCCTGCACAGTAGATACAAGTGCATGTTCTTTTAAGAACTGACCACTCCTCAACCACTCCCTAATCCCACCCTGAATCACCTAGTTAGCATATTTGACACATGTCTTATCATATTTTATACTATATAAACTTTAGCTATACTGTTTTAAGATTACAGGTACCTTAAGAATCCTTGCCCACCGAAAAGCGTAACAATAAACTTTTTGCAACTTGGCTTAAGATTGCTTGAGTTTGTGAATTCATTCCAGATGACTCATTTTGTACTTTGGTTTTTTTCTGAGGGGTCCTAACGTCTCAAACCTCATCAATTGGAGAACAATCCTAAGTAATGAGTCCAGGAGAGATACTGTACCCCAGACAAGAGCCCAGTAGCCAAATAACCTTATAGAACATCCTCCGTGTAGAAGTTGAATCAGCCAAGCAAGCTGACAGGGCCTATCTACACTTATATATGGAAATGTTCATTTTTTTTTATGTTCATGAAGTTTATAATAAAATAGTAAATATGTCTCCTCCCAAAAAAACAATGATAACATGACAGTAATATATCCTAGGTCCTCCTCTATCTGAACTCCCTCAAAAAAGATAAGAGTGAGATAAATTAATCATGACGTATTAATAGTGAGGGGCTGCTAGGTGGACCAGTGGATAAAGGGGTAGAGTGCTGGGCCTGGAATCAGGAAAATGAGTCTTTCTGAGTTCAAATCCTTAACTTAAAAAGTCCAAGGTCCCCCACTGTATTCAGAGCCATCTCCAGTCATCCTGATCTATATTTTGCCACTGGACCTGAAGAGGTCTAGGACTTTTGGGGTGCTGCTGGGAACTCCCGAGATTGCGATGCTGGCCCCTGCCTGAATGAATTCAACTCAAATCTTCTTCCAGCCAGAGGAAAAGTTTATTTTTATGCTTTTCAGGGGGCAAGGATCCTTAAGGATCCTGCAATCTTGAAGGGGTACAGTTAAAGTTTGTATAGGATAAAATACAATAAAACATGTGCCAAATATGCTAACTAGGTGATTCAGGGTGGGATTAGGGAGTGGTTAAGGAGTGGTCAGTTCTTAAAAGAACATGCACTTCTTGTACCTACTGGCCAGGCGTTTTACCCAGATTCACTAGGAAAAGCCCACAAGGGGGGCCACATGGAGGTGTGGTTTTAGGCCTGCTATGTCACTAAGTTAACTAGAGTTCAGGGGTAACTGAGAGTTGTCCAGTCTGCCACCAATCAACATCTTGTTTGACAAGATAAATATAGGGAGTACACATATGTCTTAAGTCCAGAATACAGATAATGAGGAGTCCAGGATGTAGATTATGAGGTGGTAGGAGATAGTCCAGTGGGTAAGAATGTCTATGACCCAGTGCAAAGCCAGTTCAAACTAAGAAATCCTTCAGGTGCTGTTTGTAACTACACCAAGGAGAGAGATAAGGGTCTTGCTGGGGCCCACTCATGAGTAACTGCTAGGCATGGGGTCCTTGGGCTGGGGAGAAACTGTCAGAGACAGTGTTTCTGAGGCTAGGAAGAAATTGGGGTCCAAGTACAAGCACCCAAACATAAGCTCCCAAGTACCCCATCAGACCCAGATGGCTCTGGAGGAGAAAGTGAGGCCAGTGACTTTGCACAGTCCTCTCTCACTTAAATCCAACCCACTTGGATGTCATGGCATCACCTTCCTGATGTGGTTCTCTTCAAGAATGAAGGACAAACCACAAAAACAGTGGATAGAGGGATAGAGTACTGGGCTCGGAGTCAGGAAGATGAGTCTCTTGAGTTCAAATCTGACCTCAGACATACTAGCTATATGACATTGGCCAAGTCACTTAATCCTGTTTGCCTCAGTTTCCTAATTCATAAAATGAACTGGAGAAGGAAATGACAAACCACTCCAGTATCTCTGCCAAGAAAATTCCAAATAGGGTCAGAAAGAGTCGGACACAACTGAAACAACTGAACAATAATATACTAATAGTAATTGATTATTAATAATATATTTGCTTTGTGATGTAAAATACACAATATGTGCTATATAAGAACATAACATAATAATATATCATAGCATAATCAATTATATGATATAATCACACAATATATAATTACATAATAAGCATAATGCCGTTTCATAGCAATTTTGCAAATTGCTTTCATCTCATTTGAGCCTCAAGTCAACTTCTTGTGAAGTTGGCATTTCAAGCATTTTCCAGAAGACAAAAATGAGCTTTTGAGAGGTTACATAACTTGCCCAAGGTCACCAGGCTAATAAGAGACAGAGCAGAGGCTCCATGATTATCAGAATCTCAGCATATCAGAATTGGAAAGGATCTCAGAGGTCACTTGTATAATATACGGCTCGAAATCTAATCAGCCAGTATTTTATCAAAATTACTCTCTAAAATAACCCCAACAAGTTGTCCTTAGGTTTTGCTTGAAGACTTTTAGTGAAGGAGAACTCTCCACCTCTCTAGGCATCTTATTTTATTTTTGTTTAGATCTGATTGTTAAAGAGATTTTTCTTATATTGAGCCCAAATTGACCTCTCTGCAGCTCCCCTAGCTCACTATTGCTCCTACTTTGGCTCCCTGATGCTAAGCAAAAGTCAATCCCTCTTCTCTGGAATAACCCTTTACACAACTGAATTCAACTATAGCTCTCAAGTTTTTCTTCTCCAAGCTAAAAATGGCTAGTTCCTTCTGCTGATTGTTGGGTAGCATAAACTTCAGACCCATCACCATCTTATTTGAAGGCTTTTAGGCTTTTCCTTTCTCCTGAACAAAATTACCTGTGACCTGATGTCTCTGAGGTTCATAGTACCATAAGATGTAGAGTAAAAAGAACCTTTGAATTCATTTGAACAACCTTCTCATTTTACAGATGAAAAAACTGAGGGTCAAAGAGGCTGTGATTTACCCAAGGTCACATGAGTAGTAGAACTGCTAGGGAGAACTGAAAGAGACCAGGTGCATATAATGCATTAATTATTATTAAAAATAAAGTTACCTCTTCAGGAATGTGAAATTATTTCTCTCTTATATTAACAATAAAATATTAAATTATGATTAACATTTTTCCTTCTTATGTCTTCATTCAGAAGTTGCCCAAGTCCCCCCTCACACACACATGCTTTTCTATTCTGAGAAGGAGAGCCCACCCAACTAGAAAACCTTACAAATAATTTAATCTAAGGTGAATTCTGGCCTATTGTATTCCACTCGGGCAGGCAGGAGGGGAAGAGCTTCAAAAAAGCATTTTTCCTTCATATTTGGAATGATGAAGAAATTACATTCTTTAAGAATAAAATGCTAGTGCCCTGGACATAGCAGGTACTTTAAATATTTATTAATTTAATTTAAACTAAAAAGAAGAAATTATTATATTCACTCTAGCAGTGTCTTAGTGTCTTTAGCTGATTGGTAATGGGAAACCTGTTGTTTCCCCATGGTGAGGTGGGAGTGGGGCAGCTAGGTATCAGGGTGGATAGAACAATGGCCCAGAGTCAGGAAGACTCATCTTCCTGAGTTCAAATGTGGCCTCAGACACTTACTGGCTGTGTGACCCTGAGCAAGTCACTTACCTCTGCTTGCCTCAGTTTATTCATCTGTAAAATGAACTGGAGAAGGAAATGGCAAACCACTCCAGTATCTCTACCAAGAAAAACCCAAATGGGGTCATGAAGAGTTGAACACAACTGAAATAACTGAGCAGTCAGTACTCTGTGGCTGGGACGTTGTCAGCTGGAAACTGGGGCAGTGGTAGTGGTATTGTTATTGAGTTGTTTCAGTAGTGTTCACTTCTTTGTGATCCCATTTGAGGTTTTCTTGGCAGATACTGGAGTGGTTTGCCATTCCCTTCTCCAGCTCATTTTTCAGATGAGGAAACTGAGGCAAAAGAGGTAAGTGACTTGCCCAGGGTCACACTCCAGTAAATGTCTGAAGCCAGATTTGAACTCAGGGAGATGAGCAGTTCCTGACTTCAGGTCTAGCACTCTATCCTTGCTCCTGGGGGAAGCTGACGCTGGTGGATGGCTGGAAATCTGGAATTCTTCTGTTGCTGCAGGGGTAAAGCCAAATGGATGTTTACAATAAGGCCAGCAGCATTAAGGTTGGCCCTGGGAAGCCGAGGGCTACCTAGGTATGGCAAATGGGTACAGGTTAGAAAAACAGAGCAGGTTAAAGTTCCTGTACTAATCACTTCCTCTTCTACCAGATAGAGAGACTCAGACAAAGAAAGAAAGAAAGAAAGAAAGAAAGAAAGAAAGAAAGAAAGAAAGAAAGAAAGAAAGAAAGAAAGAACGAACGAAAGAAAGAAATGTCAGCTCGAGTCCTTCTGGACTACAAGTGCCCAAGCTTTAGGCCATAACACAGGTAACATCTTGCCCAATCAATATAGAATGAGTGAAGGAAGCAACACCCAGACTTCTGTTTTTTATTGACCTCATAAAGAGCCTCTTAAACTTAAGTAGAACTGGTCTCTGCCAATTACCAATTGCCAAGCAAGTTGGGCTGCTTTGAGAAGTTCACTAATACATCATTAGCCATAGTTCAGCCTCTCATTTCTCCTCAACTTCTCATCTCTTTGTTGTTACAGTTTCCTAACTGGTGTTTCTGTCTTTTCTAGATCCCCTCTCCAAGCTATCTGCCACATTGCTTCCAGAGTGATCTTCGTAACTTACAACTATAATTATATCACTTCTCTGCTCAAAAGTCTTCTATAGCTCCCTATTACCTATCAACTAAAGCATAAATTCTTCAACTTGACATTTGAGACACATTACAATCTGACTCCAAATCCTCGTTCCAAACTATTCCCTGTTCTTGTCCTGTCCTTTTCTAACTCTCTGTCTTTTCACACGCCATACCTTATGCTGAGAGTGGACTTTCTTTTCCACAGATCTATCTGTTCAAATCCTTTCCTTCCTTCAAAGCCTGAGTCAAAAATAGTGCCTCCTCCAGGGATTCTTGTCTATCATCTAGTAGCAGTGTCCAATACTTTTTGTTTTGTTTTGTTTTGTTTTTACAAAGGGAGGCTCCAAACCTATTTTTAGGTACAAGTCTACATACTGAGATGGAGTCTCTCATAGCAGTCACCAGTTCCTGGTACATTGGCTAATTCAGGATTCATTTTTGGTTTCACCCAGCTTCACACAAACATGTGCAGCAATCAAAGACATGCAAATAAGCTCTATTCTCCAAAGGACACTTGACCCACAGACATAAGCTTACAGCATAAGGGAAAATTGGGCCCAGTTACCAGTAAATTTAGGATAGGGCTCTGCAATGAACTAGTTCAAATATAAACTTCTCTAGTGATTTATAACTCAGAGATGCAATTGCAATAACCCTTCCCTAAGAGAAGAGGAGGTAGGGCTAGGTTTAAAAAAAACCGCCACCAAAGGGGTCTGATGCTGGATTTTATAGGGATTATGACACCACAGTTCCAAGATGAAAAGGGTCCCTTGAAGCATGGCTGTGAGCAGATAACATAGTCTCTGTTTGGGGCCTCAGTGATGCTATGGAGTTGTTTAATAATCTATTTGCCTCCCCTGTTGTTGCACAAGACAAGTATTAAGACTCTTACATCTTAAACTTAAACTAAAATAGATTAAATAATACTGCCTTTTATATAATTCAACTTTATTCCATTGATAATAGAGAATGGGTCAGAGAATTACAGTATCAAATCCAATATAAGGAAACATACAACCACATGTTATTATAGTATCCTAAAAGAGTATCATATCAGTAAGACATCTTATCTACTTACACAAAACAGGTGTACCTTGATGGCATACTTAATTCAACAAATTTTTCTGGGTGCTTTCTGTGTGTAAGGTCTATTTTCTAGGTCCTTTCTATTTGTAGTCAAAGGAAGCTACAAAATAACACTACCCTAGCTAACAAGAACAGCAATCTAATATAAGGAAGGATAAATAAGTAAATAATTATCATAAAAGGTACACTGAGATAAGAAATTTGAGAAATGAAAGACAATTTTCATGTAGTGTCAGTGTAAATTAAATAACATCTAGACCTTCATTTTAAAAATTTGTTTATTGACTTTATGCCTAGTATATCAACCTCTGGGAAGGCTTTGACTGGCCAAAAAGACTGTGGGAGTTGTAGTTCTTCCCACCTTGGAAAGAGACTGGAAGGAGCAGGTTTTTCAGGTGCAGGGGACACTAATAGGTTTGAAGGGCTCTAGAAAGGTTCTTGAACAACAAGGGGAAGAGAAGAGAGAGGTAGCAGATGTGCCAAAGCAGCAGAGTGGCTGTGGTAGCTGATGTCCATGATATCTGCATTTCTCTTCTTCAAGACCATTACAGGTGACTTCTAAACAGACAAACAGAGAAATACATGACCGTATTTGTTTTTATTTTCTTTTGTTTTCATACTAGGCTCTTGCTCCAACAGCTACAGCGGGGGAAACAGACATATGAACTGGAAGTTCTTACCTTGTCCCCTGACTTATTTCAACTGAATTGTTCTTTAAAGACTGTGTTTTCCTGGTTTAATATGATTTCTTATGAACACCTATGGTTGACCCTGTTTTAGAGTTGGGTCTCTTTGTTTTTGGTGTGAGGGCTGAAATAGCTCTGAGAACAGTGGAAGAGAGAATGATCTTTCCTAGCACAGGGCTGGGATCTCAACTCCCAGCCCATTACTTTCTAACTGGGGGCATAAACATAAGCCATTTCACAACTAGAATTCCAAATGCAATTACTATGGACTCAGCTCATTTTAAAATTTGTCCCATTAAACATAAGTCTAACCAACAGTTACACTAAAATGATACAATATCCTCACACAAATGTCCTTGAATTAGTTATGTCTTTAAAGTTCTGGAAGCTTTTATAGTTACTTTAGGCTCATGTTGACCTCTTAACATGTCAAAATGTGGCCATCCATGATCCTGTGGGTATTAATACCCACAGCACATCTTCCTCTAAGTTAGGACCCTAAAAGGAAACTAGTTGTCATTCATTCACTGACTCTCCCTCCTTGATGAGGCAATGCAGGATCTGACATCAGTCTAGAGGTGTGCATATAGCTATCAATCAAATCTCCAAACTCCTGCCCCCACAACTCCTGCCCTTCCTTCATGGTTGTCAATCAACTGCCCCAACATCATCATCATTATCTTAGTAATAAGAGGTTAATTGGATTAATTTGATACATTTTGAAAGATTATTTGCATATCACATACACTGTACATTCCAAAAGAGGAAAACTGAAAAAAAAAAAACCACAACCTTGTGCAAGTTAGCATGCATTCACCCCCAAGTTGCAGCTTCCTCTCCTAAGATCTGGGCCACTGGACTTTAGGAATCAATATCTAGTTACAAACATTGAAACTCCCAGTAAAACTGGATGTGGGCAAAGACAGCTCACATGGGCATATTGTTGTCTATACCAAACTTCAAGAATGATGTGGAGGCCTTCAGAGATTTTCATGATCCCAGAACAAGAAAGCAGTATGCGTGAGCAAGTGGACTTCAGAAAAACCTGGAAAGACTCGTATGGACTGATGCTGAGTGAAGTGAGCAGAACCAGGAGAATGTTGTACACAGTAACAGCCATGTTGTCCGATGACTAACTTTGATAGACTCATCTCTTCTCAGCAATGCAAGGATCTAAGACATCTCCAAAAGTCTCATGATGGAAAATGCTATCCACATCCAGAGAAAGAACTATGGAGTTTGAATGCAGATCGAAGCATCCTATTTGCTCTTTTTTTTTCTTCTGTTTTGTTTTGTTTCCTCTTTCTTGTGGTTCCTCCTATTGGTTCTAATTCTTCTTTACAACATGACTAATGTGAAAATATGTTTAATAGTAATGTATATGTAGAGCCTATAGAAGGGAGAAGGGGAGGGAGGGGGAGAAAATTTAAAACTCAAAAGCTTATGGAAGTGATTGTTGAAAACTAAAAATAAATTAATTAAAAAGAAAGAAAGAAAGCAGTATGCCAGTTCTGGAGTCCCGGGAATGGTACTACCCTAGATCTTCAACTTTATCCTTCTTTGATCTATCTGTGTAATGCTAGTACTCAAAAGGCAGGCATCAGGGAAAGTAGGAGGGAGGGACGGAGGGTGGAAGAAGAGGGAAATCAAAATGTCCCAAAGACTAAAGACCATGTAAACCACTAAAGTCATTGCACATGTAAATGGCCTGAAAGAAGGTGGGCTCCCTCCAGATTGCCATGTTCCTTTTGCCTTTCAAAAACATCAGAGCACAGTCCCAACTTTAATGTCTTTGTGCCCCATTTGTCATCAGCATCAAAGTGGGAACCCAAAGAGCAAATGAAACATCACAGCGCTAGCAAGAAAGAAGAAGGGAATGAGCATTTATAAGTGCCTACTATACTTTGTATTATTTCATTTGATCTTCACAACAACTCTGTGAAGGAGGTGCTGTTATTATTATTCCCATTTTACAATTGAGGAAACTGAGGCAAATAGGTTGAATGACTTGCCCAGCTATTAAGTGTCTGAGGCTAGATTTGATCTCAAGGCTTCATGACTCCAGTTTCTGCACTCTATCTACCGCATCACCTAGCTGCCTCTAAGGAGACTAAAATGTCCCTGGTCCAAAAGAAATAAGACTTGAGATAGGGTACTTGTCACTAAAAAAATTGGAGATTCAGAGATGGTAACTCCACTGAAGTCCTACTCTGTTACTCCATCATGAGATGGAATGACCCTAAGCTCTCAACAGGTCTTCAGAGGAGGACAATTGCAGCAGATCTTTTCAAATTGGAAAGACTTCAAGGGCAGGTTAAGCAAAAGACTCTGTGTCTTTTGTCCAAGTACTGGCACAGCTAAGTATAAAGGGACTCATTCTCAGAAGGCTGGTCTTCAGTAGTGACTTTTTTTTTTTGACCATAGCAACTCATTAAGCCATATACTAAGACACAGAGGGGATTTATCTATCCTAACAGAAAAAGAAACCCCATGAATAAAATGATGGATCCTTGAAATATTGAAGAAATAGAGCTGTGTAGATGGATAATAAACTTTAAGATGACCGAGTTTATGGGGCAGTCTTTCTTAAGAAAATTCTGTACACAGCAAAGAACTTTCATCAGAAAAACAGAATTTTAAATAAATGAATGAATGAATGACTATAAATAAATAGTTAAAAGGGAATATAAATTTAAATAAATGTTAAGAAAGCTTTAAAAAAAAAACCAGAATGTTACTAGATAAGAAATATACCGATTGATAAGGAAATAGAAAATAAAATCAAGGAAGCTGGTGTTTCCCTTGGGAAACTAGGATGTGAAAAATGACATTAAGGGACATAGTATCCTACCTGAAGTTTCTTTCTGGGGATCCTGGTATGCTCTGTTTCACATCTTAGAAGACTGGGTACTTCTTGGAATTTTAGAATCTCAATTAAGGGATAACCTTATTGATCTGAAACTTCCCCTTTCACATTTGCAAATCAATTCAATTTAGCCTTACTATACTTGGTAAGCTCTATCTATATGCAAGTCACCATATTAAGGAATAAGGATGCAGAAATGTAACCCTGGGCTCAAAACTGGCATTTGTATAGAACTCCCCTCACTGGCGCAAAGAACTATTACTTGATGCGATTCCTAAATCCTCAGTGGCTTTGTAAGGGGCAGAGTTGGTGAGAATTTAGGGAGAAAAACTTCTAGACTCCCTTTCAAGAAGAGATCATTGGAAGGAGAGAAAGATTCTATGAAGAAGGCAAGACATAGAAGAGCCAATGCCTCAGTCATGTCTTTGTTGCCAGTTTACCACATTAGTGAGTTCAAGGAATTTCCCCTTAGGTGAGATTGGGACTCCTCTCTCATGATTGAGCTGAGATATCTTTCTCCCAGGAAAGAACTCATTCCCTCTTATTGTCTGGTATATTTTCATCTGTATAACTTCTCTTATTTCTGTTTGCTACTGTCTCAGATAAATTAATTTCCTGTTCACTATATATGATGGCTTTTGTGTAACTGACATTTGAATACAGCTTGGGGAATCCCTTCCCTGTTAAGGGATAGTAATCAAGAAGAGTGGCCTGAACCTAAAAAAATTTATTTAGACTAACGATAGTAAGGGCAGCTAGGTGGTGCAGTGGACTGAAGTCTGAAAGGCTCATCTTTCTGAGTTCAAATCTGACTTACTCTCTGCATGGCTGGGCAAGTCACTTAACCCTGTTTGCCTCAGTTTCTTCATCTGTAAAATGAGCTGGAAAAGGAAATGGCAAACCACTCCAGTATCTTTGCCAAGAAAACTCCAAATGGGGTCATAAAGAGTCAAACACAACTGAAAAACAACTAAACAAAACAATATTAATGGAGCAGATAAATATAATTCTACCCTGGTTAATACTTACTCTCTGAGGAAAACAGAGTGATCCGCCTTGTGGCCTCCATCTCCTGGCACAAATCAAAGTCTTCCTTGGGGAATAGTGGGCAGAGGAAGGCAGAGCTCTCCATTTGTGACTTCCTATAAACCACATCTATACAAACAAATGAGGGCATACACAACTTGCATGGGAAATACACATGCTTTGCACATAGATCAAACAACAGTTTTTGTGCTCAAGGACCTTAAATTTTACTGGAGAAATTCAGAAAGTACACTCCTACCCACCTTAAAAAGCAGTAAGAAGTAGTTTTCTTTCTCACATAGGAGATTTTAGTTACTTGAAATAATCCAGTGAGAGAAGTTTTAGGAAACAAAATCAAGAATTCAGAAATTCACTTCACAGCAAGGTGTTGTATTCCTATGGATTAAAATCATTGAGAACAGGCAACTTTTTTCAGTCAACATTTACCCAGAACTTGACAGTGAGTTGGAGCTGGTACACATATCCACGGCCATTCTCTGCACAGCTGGAGTCTGGTCTTCAGTGGAAGAGAATCCTGAGATCAGCTGCTTATTGACCACACCCCATACTCGGAGCTATAATATCTCAGTGAAGCTGTCCTCTCTTCCCCTGTATAGCCAGCTGTC
Organism: Phascolarctos cinereus; assembly: GCF_003287225.1. NCBI lineage: Eukaryota > Metazoa > Chordata > Mammalia > Diprotodontia > Phascolarctidae > Phascolarctos > Phascolarctos cinereus. The sequence continues at coordinate 194,100,153 of NW_027556098.1, forward strand.
AGTGGACTTTGGAAAAGGGCTTTCCGCTCTGGTTGTAAGAACCTGTTTATTTTCCATCTTCCTGGATAGCTACACCTTTGAGTGATAAAACATTAGGGAAGTTTGTGTTTGAATCCATTCTACTATGAAACTGTTCATTTCCCTCCATTGGTGAGTCTGATCTTCAAATTAGATGTCATAAAACAATTCAAATAAGGAGAAAATGACAAGTCAAATCAAACTGGTCACATCAACAGGAATTTATAAGCACTTAAGATGTGCCAATCATTGTACTGGGGAAAAAACTCCCCAGATCATGTCTAGAGATAAAAATTAGAGGATCAAACTCATTCATGTGAGACAATGGAGAAAGAACAAAAGGAAAGGAGTGAATTTTGAAGGAAGTAGTTAAAAGGTGAAAACAAGAAGCCCGAGAAAATATCAGAGATAGAAGGAAAAAACCAGTAGAATACAGTATAATGGGATCTAAAGAAAGAAATTGCTTTGAGAAGAATATGGTTCACTGTGGCAAATGTAACTAAGAGTTGAAAAGGGGAGATGATAGTGGCCCTCAACGATCTGAAGAGCCATCATATGAAAGAGCAATCAGACTTGTGCTCTTTGGACCCAGAGGACAAAACCAGAGGCAATGAATGAATGTTCCAAAGGGACAAATTTAGGCTCAACCTCAGGAAAATCTTTCTACAATTAGAGCTAACCAAAAGTGCAAGAAGCTTCCTCAAGAGGTGGTGGGCTCTCCTTCCATCGAGATCTTTAAGAATAGGCTTGTCTGATATGTTTTAGGGGCATTTCTTCTCAAGATCTGGTTTGGCTTTGCTGGCTGCTGAGGTCCTGTCCAATTCTAAAATTCTGTGATCTGAAGGATCAGAATTAAGGGAAAAAATGAGATTTGGCCACTTTTGATCTCCAAACACAAATCAAGATGACCATGGGTCCAGTAATATCAACTTTTTGCATCAAGGATGACTTTTATGATTATTTTAAAAATAGTATCTATTAACTATGCTTAAATAGATGAAGCAGACATGCTAAGTTTAGATGAAATGGAAGCCATCTTCATTACCCTAAGAGTGGAAATCGTTTTCATCTATTAACTACACTTCATTTTCCCTCTCTTCAGGAAGAATTTTTAGGGGCAATGTTGTTCAGGAAGTCTCTTTATATATACATACACACATACATATGTATATATACACACATACATATGCATGCATATATACACATATATACACACACTTGTATGTATTTTCTGATTATAACAACTCTGGCTTAGTTAACCAATATTCACTATGATAATTAGCAGAATGGCATAGTGTATAAAGAGTTGGGCTTTGGTTCAAGACTTCGTTCAAATTCTGCCTCAGATATTTACTTTCTTTGTGACCCTAAGCAAGTCACTTAATCTCTCCAGCTTTAGTTTCCTTATCTGTAAAACAATAGGAGTACCCTTAACATCTAAGATCCCTTCCAGCTCCAAATCTACAATCCTAAAAACCTTACAAAGACCAAATTGCACTGCACTCAAATTGATCTGGAGGGAAAAACTGAGGGGTTCTTTATTATCCAGAATCAGTGATTATGAGGACTTGGTAGTAACATCAAGGTCTTACAAACTTAGTAAAGCAACTTACAAGGCAGTTAGGTGATGCAGTGGATAGAGTGCCAGGCCTAGAGTCAGGAAGACTTAAGTTCAAATCTAGCCTCAGACACTTAGTAGCTGTGCGACTCAGAGCAAGTCACTTAACCCTGTTTGACTCAGTTTCTTCATCTGTAAAATGAGCTGAAGAAGGAAATAGCAAACCGCTCTAGAACCTTTTTTCTTGATAATTAATTAATTCATTTTTAGTTCTCAACATTCACTTCCACAAGATTTTGAGTTTTAAATTTTCTCCCCCTCCTACCTCCCCCCCCAAAACACCATGCATTCTGATATAGGCTCTACTTATACGTTCATATTAAACATATTTTCCCATCATGATGTAAAAAACAATTAGATCTAATAGGAGGAAGAGCCATTAGAATGAAGCAATAAAACAAAACAACGAATGAAAAGCAGAGCAAATTGTATGCATCCACCTGCATTCAGACTCCATAATCCTTTCTCTGGATGTAGAGCATCCATTTTCTATCGTAAGTCTTTTGAAGTTGTCTTGGGTCCTTGCATTGCTGAGAAGAGCTAAGTCTATCAAAGTCAGTCACCCCATAATGTGGCTATTACTGCATACAATGTTCTCCTGGTTCTGCTCATTTCACTCAGCATCAGTCCATACAAGTCTTTCCAAGTTTTTCACCTGCTCACCATTTCTTATAGCACAATAGTATTCCATTACATTCATATATCACAATTTATTCAGCCATTCCCCAACTGATGGACATCCCCTCAATTTCCAATTCTTTGCCACCACACAAAGAGCTGCTATAAATATTTTTGTACATGGGAGTCCTTTTCCCATTTTTATGATCTCCGTGGGATAGAGACCTAGAAGTGGTATTACTGTGTCAAACGGTATGTACAATTTTATAGCTGTTTGGCCATAGTTCCAAACTGCTCTCCAGAATGGTTGGATCAGTTCACAATTCCACCAACGATGCATTAGCATTCCAATTTTTCCACATCTTCTCCAACGTTTATCATTGTCCTGACACTTCTTCCCTTCTCCATCGGCTAGTTGTGTGACCCTGGGCAAGTCACTCCACCCTGTTTGCCTCAGTTTCCTCATCTGTAAAATGAGCTAGAGAAGGAAATGGCAAACCATCCCAGTATCTTTGCCAAGAAAACCCCAAATGGGGTCACAAAGATTCAAATATGGCTGAAAACAACTGAACAACAACAACAACAACAACAACTAAGATTAGATGGTTACTAGAGTCCTTCCAACTCTGAAATCTGGTAATTCGGTGATCAGCATTTCATGCGCTTTTTACTGTGTCTCACAAAGAATCCTATTATGCTACTTGTCTATGTTTTCCAGGAACAACTCTTAGGTTCATTTTGGGACCACTAATCAATTGGGAAGGTCATCAAGAAGGTACTGATGATCTACTATTATTAACATTTACCAAACAAAATGAGATTGACCTGAAGACACCATTTGAAAAAGATTCCAAGAACTGGTACATTATGACCCTATCTGCTGTTTCATAATAGATAAATTTTCCAGATGAATAAAGCTTACTTCTATAAATATCAAACTATTTTTTAAAAAAATTAACCATTTTTTCAAGAAATCTAGTACAAATACTGTTGAAATTGGAGTTAGAAGACTTGCTTTCAATCCTATTTTCAATCATACAAGCTCTATGACCTTGGACAAATCATCTAAACTTTCTGAGCCTCATTATCTTCATCTGTAAAATGAGGAAAAGAATACTTATACTAACTATTTCACCATGTTGTCAGAATCAAGGATGCTAATGGATATGAAAGCACTTTAAGAGTTATATAAATATATTACTATTATTAACTAGTCCATACTTCCTTCTTAAGCATAATGTTCTAGGTATAATTCAAATTTCTCTTTATGATTCAAGGTAACCATTATGAATATGCATTGTTATACTCTCAGGGGATTCAGTGATGTCTTCAGATTATTGAAATATACAAGGCAATTGGCCCCTGCTAAATGGCCTCAGGTTACTGTACTTTTTTATTTCCTGTGTCTGTTTTCTACACTTGTACTGTCCTCCCCTGTCAAGCTCTCATCTCTAGCTTTTATCAATAAATCTTGACTCCAACTCTCCTTTCAATTTTTCTGCTGCTATGCCTGAAAAGGTACCTGAGGGGTATACTCTCCTCTGGGTCAGTTCTCCTGGGCTTTAGTGGAGGGATTTTGTTATATTTAATATGGTGGTCCAGAGCTTGCATTTGTTTATTCCCAGGTTCCTGACTGTGTTCTAGATAGTTGAAGTTGCTAGGTAAACAATTTCTGGATAAGAATTATGATATGTGATTAGATCATAGATTTAGGGCTAGAAGAGATCTTGTTCTTTTGGATTTGTTTTACAGTGTCTTCATTTCTCATAAAGTCACTATCTTCCAATTGCTCTATCCTGATTTTTAAGGAAGTATTTTCTTCAGTAATCTTTTGGACTTCCTTTTCCATTTGGCCAATTTTTCTTTTTAGGGCATTTTTCTCCTCATTGGCTTTTTGGACCTCTTTTGCCATTTGGGTTAGGCTGTTTTTTAAGGTGTTATTTTCTTCAGTATTTTTTTGGGTCTCCTTTAGCAAACTGTTGACTTGTTTTTCATGATTTTCTTGTATCACTCTCATTTCTCTTCCCAGTTTTTCCTCTACTTCCCTTACTTGCTTCTCAAAATCCCTTTTGAGCTCTTCCAAGGCCTGAGACTGATTCATATTTTTCTTGGACACTTTGGATATAGAAGCTTTGACTTTGTTGTCTTCTTCTGGTTGTATATTTTGATCTTCTTTTTCACCAAAGTAAGATAATATAGTCTGACTCTTTTTGCGCTGCTTGCTCATGATCCCGGCCAATTACTTGAGTTTTAAACTCTTTGTTAAGGTAAGAGTCTGCTTCCAATGTGGAGAGTGTACTGTCCCAAGCTTCAGGGGTTTGTATAGCTGTTTTCAGAGATACTTGTAGGGACCTGTAAATTTTCAGTTCTTGCAAGGTGGTATGATAAGGGGCAAGGTGTTTACTCCTTTCCTGGCCTGCGACTACAAGTACTCCTTTCTGTCCTGTAATTGTGAGGAGAGGTTCCTCTGTACAGCCACTACAAGCTACACCACGCCAGCGTTCCTCCTCACCCCAGCACCGCAGCCCAGAACTGTGGCCCAGATGCAAACACGGGCAAAGCAAGAGATTCCTGCCTCAGCACTGGCAAAGAGATCCCTGCAGTCCCTCTCTGATCAGCCACTGGATTCCCCCTCAGTCTGTGGGCTGGAAGCTCAGGAAGCAGCTGCCCCCCCCCCCAGGGCCACACTCTTGGGGAATGGAGCTGAAACCCCGCCTTCCTCTCTGAGCACTGGCAGAAACAGACTTTTCCCACTGACCTTCTAAGTTGTCTTTGGCATTTGTGGATTGAGGGAGTCTGGAAACCTCCACAGTCGCCCAAGATTCACTCCTCTGAGGCCTGCTCCAGGTTTGCTGTGGCCTGCGCGCCCACGCTGCACTGCGCTCCTAGCCCGGCAGGATACACCTTTCTGATTAATCATTCAGATTGTCTTGGGCTGGAAATTTGTTTCACTCTGTCTTTTTGTGGGTCCTGCTGCTTCAGAATTTGTTTAGAGACATTTTATATGAGTATTTGGAGGGGTTTGGGGGAGAGCTCAAGCAAGTCATTGCTTTCACTCTGCCATCTTGGCTCCGCACCCCGCTAGAAGAGATCTTGGAGGGCATTTAGGCCAACTCTTCATTTTACAGATGAGAAAACTGAAAGCCAGAGAGAAATGTCTAAGGTCACATAAGTAGTAAGAGGTAGAACTGTGATTTAAACCCAGGCCCTCTGAAGGGCAGCCAGGTGGTACAGCAGATAGAATGTGGAGTCAGGAGTCACAAAGACTCCTTTTCCTGAGTTCAATCGGGCTTCAGACACTTATTAACTGTGTGACCCTGGGCAAGTCACTTAACCCTTTGTGCCTCAGTTTCCTCATCTGTCAAATGAGCTGAAGAAGGAAAAGGCACACCACTCCAGTATCTTTGCCAAGAAAACCCCAAATGGGGTCACAAAGAACTGGACATGACTGAAAATGACTGAACAGCAGCAACCTCTGACTTAAAATCCAGTGTTCTTTCTATTGTAAGTAGAACCATTGGTACTGCGGTGTGAAAGCCTCAGGAATCTGTACTCAGTATTTTGCAAGCAGATGCTCCTGAACTATATTCTAGGAAAGCAAACAGAATTGATGCTATGCTTTCCTTCTTTCTGAGAAGAGGATGTTCCATTTCATAGCTAGCATTTCATATCAGAGTTTCATAATGTGGCATGCTCTGGTCTCCAGGGCACACTACAGGTTCAAGAGTAGTCCTCTTGGGAGTAAGGAAACTGTCGCAGATGTGTCACCTCCAACACAGCCCAGGTAAAGCAGCATGGTCTCTCAAGATCCTCTAAACCACTTCACTTTCCCCTCCAAGGATAATAATAATAATAATAATTTTAAAAAAAACAGTCGTTCAATCCTGTCCAACTTTTCGTGACCCCATTTGGGGTTTTCTTGACAAAGATACTGGAGTGGTTTTTCATTTCCTTCTCCAGCTCATTTGACAGAACTACTAAGACAAACAGGGTTAAGTGACTTGCCCAGGGCTACATAGATAATGCGTGTCTGAGGCCGGTTTGAACTCAGGAAGATAAGTCTTCCTGACTCTATGCTCAGCGTTCTATCCACTGTGCCACCTGGCTGCCCCAGCCTAGTATTCTGTGCACTGAGCCAACTAACTGTCTCAAGAATATCAATGCATTTATAGCATTTATATAGCAATTTTAGGTTTGTAAAGTAATTTATAAGTATCTCATTTTATCCTTGCAATAATCTGGGAGGTAGGTGCTATTTTTATCCTCGTTTCATAGATGAGGAAAATGAAGCAAACAGTTTAAGTGATTTGCTACAACCACATAGCCAATAAGAGTCCAAGGCTGGATTTGAACCCAGGTCTTCCTAACTCAAGGTTCAGTGCTCTACCCATTGTGCCACCTAGCTGCCTACAAATATTCTGATAAAAAAACATTGTCTATATACTTTTCACTCTACCCATTCCTCCAGATTCTTCAAGCTGGTACATGGGGAAGAATTTCAAATACAGTCAGTGCTAGGTAAATAGCTGCAGAAATTCCCTGGAATCAAAGGAGTGGTTAAGTATAAAGTAAATAACCCAGCTCCCAAATACTGTGATTCTATGATTCTAATGATATTCAGGAATAGGAGGCAGGATGACAGACCCAGAGGCGCTTCTGAAGCTGCCAGCAGACCAGCTGGTGGAGCTCCCTGAGATGTGCTGGCTGACTGTCTTTCACAGTTTGGCTCCTTTGACTGCAATGGGGGAGGAGGAAGAGGAGAAGCAGGAGGAAGAGCCCAATATGAGGGAGGACATGGCAGTGGACCTTCTCACTACCGTCTGTTTCTCTCCACTGATTAGGTTGGCGCTTGGATATAAAAATGTACGTCTAAACCTATTTCTGGCTTAAACTTGTGTGAAAGAAACACGTAACTTTTTTTTTTTTGGTAAAGTTGAAAACAAGGACAGATGCCTCAAGTGTATACATTTTATAAGAATTCCTGCTCTTTGGTTCTGGATCTTTGGAAGGAAAATGAAGCAAAGATATGTCAACACCCACTAAGCTTTTTGATGGGAAAATAATGGTGACAAAAACGACTAGGCTGCTTTGGTAGTAAAGAAAAGAAGTTAAATGGAATTAAACTAGTGAAGAAGTTGAGATTTAAATAAAATAAACACCCTCATTTAAAAGGGAAAAAAATCAAAAATGTTGATATGATAACTATGTTCTTATTTAACATCTATTGTATGCCAAAAATTCAATTGTTGTGAATAACCTGGCAAAATTAGTATCAAACAGGCAAACACATACAGATAGTAATTTTTCCAAGGTGTTGGGGAGTTTTAAAGTCACTCACATCATTTTATGAAGAGTCAAAAAGAACAAAGTAGAAATGATAAAACTGGAAAAATGCAAATGTCACACCAGAATGATAGCATAACCAATCCATTCCTGCAAGTGGTTATCCAACAAATTCAACTTCAAACTTAATACTATACAAATGGAAAATGAGAAAGCAAAATATTCAGAAGATAATGAGATCAGAGAGCAATCAACATAGGCTTATAAAAGACAAATCACACTTGAAAAATATGCTTGCTTTTCAAACAGTTCTATAGAATAATGAAAAAGATATGAGGAAAATTATTTGCATTATGTTTAAGGAATTCTTATCATGACTGGAAAGAATCTAATTCCCATTTCATTAGATCTTTGCATTCTCAAATGATTTTACACTTATCCGAAGCATGAAAGACCCCCATAATGTTGAATGGACTATACATATGAGAGAACATGAGCAAGAAACCCATCTGATAGGCAGGGAAGAATGAATTGTAATCCGCATTGTTGGAGGGAATATCCATGGATCACAGACTCATCTGAGTAATTTGATTCTTCATTCATTACCGGGGTGGTTTTAGTTATCAAACTCTAAATGATTCTTTAAAAAAGTATAGACTCCATTTCTGGACAATTTCTTCATTTCCCATTTGTATTGCTAGGCCAGTCTCTAGGGAGTAGGTAACTATTTCTCACCTCAGGGATAATAATCCTGAGAGACAGGCTAGAATTTTGAATACTTTTGTACGTGAGCCCACATGGAATATACTCCTCACTAATTATCAGCCCAAGTGAATTAGTTTTTTGAAAAGGTATTTATTCAACAAGTACATATAGTCAGTGCTACTATAAGGTTTGTTTCAAAAATGTAAATTTGTTCCAACATGATTGATATATTAGGGAACATTCTGAGCTTAATGTGAATTCTGAGCAGGCTTATTCATGACTTCTTCCTCAAGAAACAGCAAGAATGCAGAAAGCTTCACTACTTCACAATAACTCACAAGCTGTAATCATATCAACAAGCAAAGTCTTGTCTTTGTCAGGGTAAAGTACCATATTCATTGGGTATCTTCTGGTACAATAGGAATTGTAAGTGGAGGAAGGCTGATCCTCAACATACACACACATCTTCTGGTATGGCCTTCAGACCCCAGGGCTTGAAGTCCTGGCCTGCCCAACTTGCATGAGACTTTGTCAATTCAGCCCACTGAGAACCAGGGCATAGGCTAACCAGCCACCCAGTCATGGGTAGCCTGAGGCTGTGGATGCCACTATTTATTGTTTTTATGTAATTCTTAACCATTTAATATATAGAAAACTTTTAAAAAATTAGGTCCCTATTTAATGTCACTGATGAGGTTTTTGAGTCATGTACCCCTAACCCTATTTTCCCCATAAGCTCTGTTGTTTTTATTGCTTGATTTTGCATAGCTCTGTGCTTTTTGAGGATGAATGTGTCATGTTATAACAGAACTGTTTGTAAATCAAGGACAGTTGCTATAGAAATGTCTCCCCAAACTAGGGGAGCACTTTTCTCTTGCCCGTACACTGTACCTGGATAGAATGGGCTCAGACTTACAAATGATGTATGTCTGGAAGGTATACTTATAGCCCTTAGCTATTAGAAGTCCTTTTCTCCCTTCATGGAAGCCTTATGAATTTCCCCTTATATGTAGCTCTCTGATGATGTCCTGGGGTCAACGCTTTTGTAAAGTCCTGAAATTGCCTTTCCTCAATGTGTCTAGTTTGTTCTTTTTGTGTCTCTGAATTTATGATACAAGAGCTGCTATCAGCCTCTGTTTTTCTCTGAATACTTCTACTGCCTCTGGTGGACACTGCTATGGACTTCTGGTCACTGGCAGGACCTCTGATGGCTCTGATGGCTCTTCTGAACTTAAATGGCCATCTAGAGTGGAGATATATGATAGTGTTTCTACAACTTATTCCCTCTCATCAGCTTGGCTGGAGCTCCACCACCATAAACCTGCTGGTGGAATTTGTGATGCTGAATTGACTCACTGTGTACCCAGGCCTGAAAGTGTGTCTGAGGGTTTTTTTTTCAGCCAGTCACAAGATTTTTCCTTTGTGGCATCAATGCACTTCACTCCTCTCAAATTGATAAAGGACTTTTTTTTTGTACCTAGTTGATACCTTTAATTGATTCAATGGAGAACTCTGGCCCTTCTGTGTTTACATTAATTAGGATGAATTTTCTAAAGGAATTGTGACTATAATAAGAAACTCAGCTTACAAAATTAAAATACACTTAATTAAGGATTGGCCTATAAAATAAAGTTATTGCATTGTAGGAAAAATAATAAAGTAACAATACAAAAACAATATAACTTGAAAGGAAATAGTAGGCATAGGAATAGTTGACCCTGCTTCAGACTTTATTATTGTTATCAGTAAAACAGGGCCGTAGAATCTTACAAACTTTGATAATTTTCATACCATATTGCATTCAACAAAGCTTTATATCCTAATCCGTCTAAAAATAGTATTTTGAACATTCAGTCTTTAGAGGTTTTTGTTATTTCATTGCTTTCCTCGCAAACAAGAAAACAATTAAAAAAGATTAAGGTGTATATTTCAATATTCTACCAATTTTTTTCTCCATGAAGTGTTAGCTGTGTAATTCCCATTGCTATCAGTACCAGTCACATGATGTGTTGTTGACCATCTGTTTGAAGTATTGCAGACACACTTGGGAAATCCACAATGATGGGAATTCAAAACTATCATTGGTTAGAGAGACACCATCAGTCCAAGAAGACACAACTTTGGCTTGGTTGTCTTCCTTAGAGGGACCATCTGGGTTCCACACCTACCCATATCACAGACTGTCTGTGTGATAATAATGCATCACTTGGCTTTGTCTGACCCATCATTTTAAAGTACAGTTAAGATAATGCCTCCCACCCACAAGAGTTTTGTGAGAATTGTTGAAGCAACATATAATAGATATAATGCATACTGAACATTGCAAAGATGAAAGGGTGCTGTGTCACTACCCCAAAGCATTATACACCCACATGTATGTATTTCTGAGTGTTCTTAATATAGTGATATAAAGGGGCATTCCTTGGGTTACATTTAAGTATCTGTGTTTTTATTGTATTTTTTCAATATCAACAATAATTCATCAAACACCTATTATGTGTCCTATAGGTGCTAGGTAGGGATGCAAATACAAAAAAAAAAAGAAATAAACCCTACTCTCAAAGGAGATAACATCATGTCCTGAGAGACAACATGTGGGTATACACATATATGTGTATGTATATATGCATATAGATGTGCACACACACATATATACACATGTATATATACACACATCTATAAATACAAAATAAATACAGCATAATTAAGTCAAGACAGGAAAGGAGGGCACTAGCAGATGTGATCAGAAAAGTCTTCACAGAAAAGGTGCATCTTTAAGGAAGAAAAGAATTCTCAGGAATAGAGGTAAGGAGGGAGTGCATTACAGAGTAATGGAGAGAGCAAGAGAATGGGGACAGAAGATGGAGTGTCATGGGTGAAGAATAAAGAAAAGATCTATTTAAAAGAATAGTAGAATATGTGAAGGACAATAACGTATAATAAAGTGGAAAAGATTGGGGAATCCCATGAAGTGTTTCCAAAGCCAAAGAGAGGAGTTTGTCTTTTATCCTGGAGGCAAGAGACAGCCACTGGAGTTGATTGAATGAGCATGATATAGTCAGAGCTACACTTAAGGAAAATCACTTTGACAACTATATGTAGGATAAAGATAGGACATGGAGATTAATTAGAAGGCCTTGCAATAGTCTAGGGGAGAAGTGATAATGGCCTGAACTAAAATGATGGTTATATGAATAAAGAGAAAGGGTTGGATGCCAGAAATGTGGGGACAGAAATGTCAAGACTTGGCAGTGAGATGTAGCTCGTTTTATGGTGGCTAAGAATTGGAAATCAAAGGAATACCCATCAATTGGGGAATAGCTAAACAAGTTGTGGTATATGATTGTAATGGAATGTTACTGTGCTGTAAGAAATGACAAGCAGGATGATTTCAGAAAAACCTGGAAAAACTTATATGAACTGATGCATAGTGAAGTGAGCAGAACCCAGAGAACATTGTACATTGTAACAGCAATATTGTATGATGAAGAGCTGTGAACAACTTAGCTATTTTCAGCAATACAGTGATCCAAGACAACCTCAAAGGACTAATGATGAAGAATACTATCTACACTGAAGTATACTATCCACCCATATCCAAATTCACCCATATCTTGACATATCCATTTCTTTCCCACAATCCCATACCATCATCTTTCACAATAAAAACCTATAGGCATCACCAAGGACCAGATAAAGTATTAGCTGTGTTTAAAATGGAGATATAAAAACAGACAAAAATTCTTCTGGAATGCTGGAATCTCTTCTGTTCTGGCTAGAACAGGAAGGAGCCAGAAGTAGATGCTCACAATTTCTTCTGTTCAGGGTAACTTCCATTTTGCCTTGAGTGAATCCACCAAGGGAACTTCAAGAAGCATTTTGGGAGCTAACCAGAATTAGAATCCCAGACTCAGGGCTCAGACATCCAAACGTACCAGCCTAACTGGCTCCATGATTTCCCGGGGTGATATTCCTTTCCTGGAATTCCCAGTGTGTTTCCTCTCATGCTTTTCCTCCTTTAGACTCTGGGATTTGTTTCCATGTCTGGTCTGCTCAGCTTGGAATGGTAAGTCAGGCTAGGAGTCCTTGATATAGCTTTCTGCCGTGATCTTCAACCTTAAGAAGACCTCCTTTTGCACAGCTCTCTTTAGGCTGATTCCCCACTCTACCCTGTCTCTATTAGCCCCATTAGAAATGCAAGGATGGGACCTGGGGGGACAGACAGGCAAGCTCCTCCCTAAGAACTCTTCAGGTATTTTTTTTTCCCTGGGAAGGTCTTTTTTGCCCAGTGCCTCCTAGGCTGGTTCCTGGCTTCTTCATCCCAGACTCCCCAACCTTATTCACTGTGTCCCACTTGGAACAATCAGAACAGCAGGAGAGGACAATGAATCCTTGTCTTAGATTTCTTTCTGAACTTTCAAGGTCATCCCAGAGCAATACTTTTTTTCTGTGGTTTTCTGTAGGATGGTTCCCTGCCAGTGTAGTACTTGTCCTAAATTTCCTCCTTCTTTCATTTGGAGATTGATGTCACAAGTGGCATGAGAAGATGGGTGACAGAGGTGGCATTGGCAGATAGGTGACAAGGGTGGCAATGGTTGAGGATACATAGGTGTTATTTGGCTATAGGTGACATAAGTAACATTGGCATATCAGTGACATTGGCTCTAAGGTGACATGGGTTACATTGACACATTGGTGAAATTGGTGACATTTGTCAGTAGGTGACATGTACAGATAGGTGAAAAAATTGACATTAGCATTTAGGTGATGTGGTTGGCATTTAGGTGACATAGGTGGCACTGGTACCTTGGTTACAAGGTGACATTGGTTTATAGGTGACATGGGTGGTATTAGCCCATGGGTGATGTTTGCAGATAAGTGACATGCACAGATGGTTGATGAAAGTGACATTTGCATTTGGAGACATAGGACACATAAGTGACACAGGTAGCATTTGCAATTATATAACATAAGTGGCATATAGAGGTTTTTGTCACAGGTAGCATTGGTAGATGGGTGACAGGTGGCATTTAGAGATAAGTGACATTGACACATAGGTGACAAGTGACAGTGGCACCCTGGTGATATATGTCAGAGAGGTGACACATAGGTGACCAAAGTGGAATTGGTGGATAGATGACAGAGGTGACATTGGCAGTTAGATGAAATAAAAGACATTGCAGACATTTGACAAAGATGCCATTAGTAGCTAAGTGTTATAGAGCCAGCCGCAACAGCCATAGACCAAGAGCTGCTCCCAGGGAGGACGGAAGCAGAGTGAAGTAAGACAAACAGAGCAAAGTAGTTTGGGGAGTGAAGAGTGGGGGCGGGAAAGGTATGTTATTTATGTGTCACCACCATCTGTATCACCAAGGTGCCACCTATTGTTGCCGGTGCCACCAACCTCTTTCTCCTTTTTCTCTTGTTGATTCTTTTTTCTCATCACTCACATCCCTCTCCTTCTCACCATTCATAGTACCACCACCCTAGCTCAGACTCACCACTCCTTTTCTTCTCCAGATTTGGACTTGGGTCTTCCTGACTCCAAGCCTAGTGCTCTATCCAGAGGCCACGTAGCTGTTCCTCTGGTTTTCCTAGTTAATGAGAGAGATTTGAACCCTAGCTCTGCTACCTGCTTTCTGTGCAATGTTGGTCAACTCTCATAGTTCAACCAACTAACCAACAAGTTTGTGTTAGGTGCCTGCTATGTGTCAGGCACTCTGCTCGGGGATGAAGACATCTCCTTCAAAACAATAACACTTTTCAAAAGAATCCTTAAAGTACTCATGGTTTCCCTAATCCAAGATACAACCAGGGGCATACTTGAATCAGCCGGTACCTGTTTTTGAGAGTCGATTGCTAAATTGTCAGTGTGAGCATTTCCACCTTGGAAATTTGTAAACACTACTCATCAGGAAAGGCAGCTAGGTGGTATAGTGGCTATGTAGAGTATTGGATTTACAGCCAGAAAGACTCATTTTTATGAGATCAAGTCTGGCCTCAGACACTTTTATTAGCTTTGTGACCCTGGGCAAGTCACTTAATCCTATTGGTCTCATTTTTCTCATTTGTAAAATAAACTGCAGAAGGAAATAAACCACTCCAGTATCTTTGCCAACCTTTGCGGGGTTTAAATTAAAAGGAATTTTTGAAGTTATGTAGTCCAGTCTCCTCATTTTCTGGATGAGGAAACTGAGGTCTAGAGAAGCAAAATAATTTATACAAGTTAGTAAATGAAACGGTCAGGATTTGAATCCAAGACATTTGATTCTATATCCAATACTCTTTACACTTTACCATAAAGCCTCACCGTCTGTCATTATTAAATGTGTTGAAAAACAATTGTTTCGTCATCCTGTAAATATAAAAATCTCTCTAATTGACAAAATGTGCCATCTTGTCTTTGTGAATTTTATTTCTCCACTAATTTAATTTTGGTTTTAGATGTCATGGGTACGAGAAACACCTTCCCAGACCTGTCTGAGTACCACACAATGGGATGGAATCCATTAATTCACCTAAACCAAAATTTCTTTACCTTTTGAACAGACCTGAGTTTTCCCTCTCATTATCAGCCCTGCAGTTCAAAGTTCCTGCATAACCTACAGGTAGCTGATTTCTGAATGAAAAAGTAGAAAAGGAGGAAAACCTTAGTCCTAATTCAATAATTGGTTATTAATATGAGAGAAAGGTTTTCTCTCAAACCTTTGCAAGGTAGGTGCTAGTATTATATTCATTTTACAATTGAGGAAAACAAGGCTAAGTGACTTGTCCAGGTCTTTGGACTCAGGTCTTCCAGACTCCAGACCCACCCCTCTCCCCACTGTACCACCTGCCTACATTGGAATAATCATCTATCTATCTGAAAATCTGAAAATAATTATTTAATTGAAAGAAATGGGGATGTTTTACCTAGAGAAGAGAAAGTTAGGCTGTAGGAGAAAGGCATGAGAGTTGTCTCCAAACATTTGAAGATCTGTCACATGGGAGAGGGGGTAAATTTGCTCTGCTTGGCCACAAAGGGCAGAACTGGAAGCAATGGGAGGGTAGTTGCAAAGAAACAAATTTCAGCTTGGTCTGAGGAAAAAAACTTGTTAAGAATTAGAGTCACCCCAAAGAATTGGGAATTGAGGGGATGCCCATCAGTTGGGGGATGGCTGAACAAGTTGTGGTTTATGAATGTAATGGAATAGTATTGTGCCATAAAAAATGATGAGCAGGCAGACTTCAGAAAAACCTGGATATGAACTGATGTGACTTACATGAACTGATGCTGAGTGAAGTGAGCAGAACCAGGAGAACATTGTACATAGTAACAGTCACATTGTGTGATGACTAACTTTGACAGACTTAGCTCTTCTAAGCAATGCAAGGATCTAAGACATCTCCAAAAGACTTATGATGGAAAATGCTGTTCACATCTAGAAAAAGAATTATGGAGTCTGAATGCAGAACAAAGTATATTATTTGCACTCTCTCTCTTTCTTTTTGTTTCTTCTTTCTCATGGTTTCTCCCATTGGTCTTAATTCTTCTTTACAACATGACTAATGTGAAAATAGGTTTAATATAAATGTGTATGTAGAGCCTGCATCAGATTGCATGCCACCTTGGGGTGGGGAGAGGGAAGGGATAGGGAGAAAATTTGGAGCTCAAAATCTTATGGAAGTGAATGTTGAAAACTAAAAATAAATAAATTAATTTAAAAAAAACAATTAGAGCCATCCAAATGTAGGTAAGCAAGTTGTTTCACACTGGAGATCTAAAAGTACAGGCTGGAGAATGATTTGTTAGGTGGGATATAGAGGAGATTCTTTTTTCAGTTAAGAGTTGGATTGCTCTGAGGTCCCTTGAACATGGTGATTCTGTGATAGTAAATTGAAAGCATGTCACTTAAATGACTGTACTTTTCATTTATTTCACATGGACAAAATCATTTTTTTTCTTTTCACTTCATCAGCTCTCCAGTATCTATAATTAGCATTGGGGTTAAAGAATTGTTAGGGACAAATGGCCTGAAAGACCTGGCTCTGCTATTAACTGCTTGTTTATGACCTTGGGAAAGTCATTTATCATCTCGGGATCTCAGATTCTGTATGTATGAAGTGAGAGGATTCCACAATTCCAGCTGTAAATCCTATGAAAGGAAATAAATTAACATTGAGCCACATGAGAACTCTGTAGAAGAGAAGAGTAAGAAGATAAATAAAGGGATGTAAAGGACCATAATTGACCTAGATTCGATTAAGATCTTCAACATGGGAAAGTTTTGAGCAAAGTCAGAAGCATGTTCCCCTATTTCAGCCAAGTGACCTGAATGTTCAGTGTGATAGCACATCTACAGAAGGACGTTGAATCATCATGTAGGACACAGTCCTATTTCATTTAAATGCTTGATAAGAAAATTAATGTTGAGCTTCTCAAGTGACATAAAGGAAAAGGAGGGTAGCTGAAATAGCCACTCAAAGCAGGTCAAAATTGACACAATTAAGGAAATGATCTTAATGCTGAAAACTTTTGAAAATCAAATCAGAAAATGTAGGTTAACAGCAAGAATCATGCTGATGAAAATTTAAAATATTGTATCACAGCTATGCAAACCACCACATTTCCACATACAAGACATAAGAGAACTGAGAGAGATGACACAAAGGAAATATTGAAAGTGTCTTCTTTCTTTTCAGTTACAATTTTATTATATAGTTCAAAGATTTGCATTTGTGGGTACATTCTGACAGAGTTTCCCAGACAAAGATGTATTCTTTTGACCTATTGATGTGGAGATGAATAAAAGATTATAATGATTGTGAAGGGAGGTGGGATAAATTAATTTTTATGTATAATAAAACCTTTTCTTTTTAAATAAATATTTCATTGGTGCTTATTTATTTTTACCTTTATGTAACTTTCCAATTAATTCTCCACACCCAACAGAACCCTCTCCTATAACAAAGTTCGTTGTTCAGTCATTCTTCAATTGTGTCCCACTCTTCATGACCCCATTTGGGGCTTTCTTTCTTTTCTTTTCTTTTTCTTTTTCTTTTTCTTTTTTTTTTTTAATAATTTTTCAATATAAATTTATTTTTAGTTTTCAACATTTACTTCCACAAGATTTTGAGTTCCAAATATTCAACCCCATCTTGCTCCTACCCCTACCCCTACCCCAAGATGGCATGCATTCTGAATACCCCTTCCCCTAGTCTGCCCTCTCTTCTATCTCTCCCCACCTTCTCTTATTCCCTTCCCCTTCTATTTTCCTGTAGCGCAGGATAGACTTCTGTACCCCATTTCCTGTATTTCTTATTTCCCAGTTGCATGTGAAAACATTTTTTTAAACATGTGTTTTTAAAACTTTGGGTTCCAAATTTTCTCCCTTCCTCCCTTTCCACCCATCCTCATTGAAAAGGCAAGCAACTCAATATAGGTTATACACATGCAGTTAGTGCAAAACACTTCCATAGTAGACATGTTGTGAAAAACTAACTCTATTTCCCTTAATCCTATCCTGCCCCCCCCCAATTATTTATTCTTTCTTTTGACCCTGTCCCTCCTCAGAAGTATTTGCTTCTGATTACCCCCTTTCCCAATCTGCCCTCCTCTCTATCATCCCCCTGCTCTCTTGTCCCCTTCTCCCCTATTTTCCTGTAGGGTAAGACAGATTTCCATACCCAATTGAATGTGTATGTTATTCCCTCCTTAAGCCAAATCCTATGAGAATAAGATTCACTCATTCCCTCTCACCTTCCCCATTTCCCCTCCACTGTAAGAGCCTTTTCTTTTCTGTTTTTTTGTGAGATAATTTACCCCATTCTACCTCTCCCTTTCTTCTTCTCCTAGTATAATCCTCTCTCATCCCTTAATTTTATTCTCCAGATATGACCCTTTAATCTTCAACTCACCCTGTGCCCTCTATCTATCTATCTATCTATCTATCTATCTCTCTATCTATCTATCTATCTATCTCTATACATACATATAATTTTTCCCCCTTCCACT
This sequence comes from Phascolarctos cinereus, assembly GCF_003287225.1. Lineage (NCBI taxonomy): Eukaryota > Metazoa > Chordata > Mammalia > Diprotodontia > Phascolarctidae > Phascolarctos > Phascolarctos cinereus. The sequence goes on from NW_027556098.1 coordinate 194,118,389, forward strand.
ACCCGAATACTGACAAAAATCTCATGAGTTATAAATATCATCTTTCCACGCAGGAATGTAAACAGTTCAACCTTAATAAGTCTCTTATGATTTCTCTTTCCTGTTTACCTCTTCATGTTCCACTTGAGTCTTGTATTTGAAAGTCAAATTTTCTATTCAGCTCTGGTCTTTTCATCAAGAATGCTTGAAAGTCCTCTATTTCACTGAATAGCCATTTTTTCCCCTGAAGGATTATACTCAGTTTTGCTGGGTAGGTGATTCTTGGTTGTAATCCTATCTCTTTTGCCCTCCAGAATATTATATTCCATGCCCTGCGGTCCTTTAATGTAGAAGCTGCTAAATCTTGTGTTATCCTGATTGTGTTTCCACAGTACTTGAATTGTTTCTTCTGGCAGCTTGTAATATTTTCTTCTTGACCTGGGAACTCTGGAATTTGGCTACAATATTCCTAGGAGTTTTCCTTTGGGGATCTCTTTTGAGAGGAGATCAGTGGATTCTTTCCATTTCTTTTTTGCCCTCTGGTTCTAAAATATCAGGGCAGTTTTCCTTGATAATTTCTTGAAAGATGATGTCTAGGCTCTTTTTTTGATCATGGCTTTCAGATAGTCCAATAATTTTTAAATTCTCTCTCTTGGATCTATTTTCCAGGTCAGTTGTTTTTCCAATGAGATATTTCACGTTGTCTTCAATTTTTTCATTCTTTTGGATTTGTTTTACAATGTCTTGATTTCTCATAAAGTCACTATCTTCCAATTGCTCTATTCTAATTTTTAAGGAAGTATTTTCTTCAGTAAGCTTTTGGACTTCCTTTTCCATTTGGCCAATTTTTCTTTTTAGGGCATTCTTCTCCTCATTGGCTTTTTGGACCTCTTTTGCCATTTGGGTTAGGCTATTTTTTAAGGTGTTATTTTCTTCAGGATTTTTTGGGTCTCCTTTAGCAAGCTGTTGACTTGTTTTTCATGATTTTCTTGCATCACTCTCATTTCTCTTCCCAGTTTTTCCTCTACTTCTCTTACTTGCTTCTCAAAATCCCTTTTGATCTCTTCCAAGGCTTGGGACTGATTCATAATTTTCTTGGAGGCTTTGGATGTAGGAGCTTTGACTTTGTTGTCTTCTTCTGGTTGTATGTTTTGATCTTCTTTGTCACCAAAGTGAGATAAAGTCTGACTCTTTTTGCGCTACTTGCTCATGATTCCGGCCAATTACTTGAGTTTTAAACTCTTTGTTAAGGTAAGAGTCTGCTTCCAATGTGGAGAATGTACTGTCCCAAGCTTCTGGGGTTTATACAGCTGTTTTCAGAGATATTTGTAGGGACCTGTAAATTTTCAGTTCTTGCAAGTTGGTATGATAAGGGGTGAGGTGTTTACTTCTTTCCTGGCCTGTGCTCTAGTCTATTAGTGACCACAAGCACTCCTTTCTGTCCTGGAACTGTGAGGAAGGTTTTCTCTTCACCGCCACTACAAGCTCCACCTCGCCAGCACTCCTCGTCCCAGAACCACCACCCAGAACTGTGACACAGAGCCAAGGACAGGTAAAGCAAGAGATTCCTGCCTCAGCACTGGCAAAGAGATCCCTGCAATCCCTCTCTGATCAGCCACTGGATTCCCCCTTAGTTTTTGGGCCTAAAGCTCACCATCCTCAGCATCTGAGCTCTGTGCCCTGTGCTCTGGAACTGGCTCTGAGACCTATTTTCTCTCTCACCACAGAAACAGACTTTTCCCACTGACCTTCTAAGTTGTCTTTGGCGTTCCTGGGTTGAGAAGTCTGGAAACCACCACAGCTGCCCCTAGTTCAGCCCTCTGAGGACTGCTCCAGGTTGCTGAGGCCTGCGCCCCCACACTACACTTTGCTCCTCTCCCTGCCTGGTGCTATATACCTTTCAGATCAGTTATCCAGATTGTCTTGGGCTGGAAATTTGCTTCACTCTATTCTTTTTGTGGGTTCTGCTGCTTTAGAATTTGTTTAGAGACATTTTTTATAGGCATTTGGAGGGGTTTGGGGGAAAGCTCAAGCAAGTCACTGCTTTCACTCCACCATCTTGGCTCCACCTGATTTGGGGTTTTCTTGACAGAAATACTGAAATGGTTTGCCATTTCCTTCTCTAGCTCATTTTACAGATGAGGAAACTGTGGCAAACAGAATTAAGTGACTTGCCCAGGATCACACAGCTGTAAGTATCTAAGGCCAGATTTAACCATAGGAAGATGAGTCTTCCTGACTTCAGGCCCAGTGCTCTATCTACTGTGCCACCTAGTTATTCCATAACAAAGTCCATTTAAGCAAAATTTATTGATATATTGGTCATATCTGGTAACATAATCCTCATTTTTTTACCTCCATAACCTATCACCTTCAGTTAATTAACCATAAATAAACATTTATTAAGCACCTACTATGTGCCAGGCCCTGTGCTAAATGCTAAGAATAATAAAAACAGGTTCCTACCCTCAAAGATACTACAATCTCATGGAGATGACAACTTGCAAAACAAATATATACAAAACAAGTTGTATACAAAATAGGAAATAAATAACAGAAGGAAGGCAGTAGAGTTAAGGGGGTTGAGAAAGGCTTTCTAGAAAAGATGAGATTTTGGTTGGGATTTAAAAAAAGCCAGGGAAGTCAGTAGGTGGAATTGAGGAAGGAGGGCATTCCAGGCATGGGAAAAGCCATCGAGAATGGCTGGAGTCAAGAGATGGAGTGTCTTCTTCCTGGAACAGCCAGGAGGCCAATGTCACTGGATCAAAGAGTGCATGTTGGGGAGTTAGGTATAAGAAGACTGGAAAGGTAGAAGGGAGCAAGATTATGAAGGGCTTTGAATGCCAGACAGAGCCTTTTGTGTTTCATCCTGGAGGCAATAGGGAGCCACTGGAGCTTATTGAATAAAGGAGTGACAAAGCCAGACCTGTGATTAAGGAAAATCACTTTGGTGGATGAATAAAGGATCAGTTGGAAATGGAGGGAGACTTAAGGCAGGAGAACCATCAGCAGCTACGGCAGCAATCCAGGCTGGAGGTGATGAGAACCTGTACCAGGGTGGTGGCCGTGTCAAAGGAGAGAAGGGGGCATGTTCGGGAGATGTTGTAAAGGTGAGATTGATAGGCCTTGGCAACAGATTGGATATGGAGGAGGAGAGATGGTGAGGAATCCAGACATGATTCCTAGGCTGTGAGCCTGATGGACTGAAAGGATGGTGTTACCCTTGATAATGATAGAGAAGGTAGGAGGTGGGGAGGGTTTAGGGGAAAGATAATGAGTTCTGGTTTGGACATGTGCTTCAGAGACTATTTCTAAAGTGCTCGGCACCATACTTGGCCTACAGTCAGTACTTAATAAATGCTTGCTCCCTTCCCCCACCCACTCACCCAAGACAAGGTCAGCAGAGCCCACAATCTGAACCCAGTCAGACCTAGTTTCAAGTCTTGCCTTATTGCTTACTAGCTGTGGGACTCTAGGCAAATCACTTAGCCTCTCACCCTCAGTTTCCTCATCCCTAAAGTGGGGGTGATAATAGCACCTACCTCACAGGGTTGTTGTAGGGCTCACATTTAATAATATATTTAAAGGGCTTTGCAAATTATAAAGCTCAATATGTCCATGAGCTTTATTAGGCGAAACAATTTTCAATCTAGCATATTGGATCTGCTATTTTCTTTATTTTTCACAAGGAGAGAGAGTCTCTACTGGTTGATTTAATTCATATAGGGAACACCCCATATGGAAACAACTTCTATGGACACAGCAGATATGCATTTCTTCTATAACTTAAAGGCTTAACGCTGCCTATGTCTACTGAGAGATGAAGTGACGTGGGTACGTCACTTAGCTGGTATGGGCCAGAGAGAGGACTTCACCTCAGCCCAAGTGTTTGTGACTCCAAGGTTGGCTCTCTATCTCCTCTGCCTTCATACCTCTCCTTAATTTGTTATGATAGCAGTAGTTATTTTTAGTTTAAATCCTGCGTCAACCAATTAATCAGTCCACAAGCATTTATGAAGGGCCTACTATATGCCAGGCAATATTCAAACACGGGGAATACAAAGACAAATAAAACAATTCCTGCACCCAAAGAGACCCTGTCCTATTGGAGAAGACTACATGTACACATATAAGTACACATAAAATATATATAAAATAAATTAAATTCCTGCACCCAAAAAGACCCTGTCCTATTGGAGAAGACTACATGTACACATATAAGTACACATAAAATATATATAAAATAAATTAAAGATGTTTTTGAAAAAGAGAGTACCAGCAGTTGGAAGAAAGAGATACCACAAAAGGCTTGATATGGTGGAAGGGGGCACTTGAGCTGAGTCTTGAAGGAAACAAGTGTGTCTTAGAAGCAGAGGCGAGAAGGGAGAGTGTTTTAAGCATGGGGGACAGCCTTTACAAAGTCATGAAGTGGACAATGGAATGTCTTGTGACAGGAACAACAAGAAGGCCAGAACCCTAGAGTGCAGGAACAAAAGTAATATATGATAAGGCTGGAAAGTAGGTGGATGCCATGTTATGAAGGGATGTAAATGTCGTACAGAAGCATTTATATTTTCCCACAGAGGCAATAGGGAACCACAGGAGTTTATGTAAGGCAGAAACATGGTCAGACCAGAGCTTAAGGGAAGTTACATTTTTCAGCTGTGTTTAGGATGGAGTAGAGAGGAGAATGACTTGAGGTGATGGAGCGAGACCAATTAAGAGGCTATTGAAGGAGTACAGGTGGGAAATGATTAAGGGTCTAAGCTAATCGAGTAGCTTTATGAGTACTGAAAAGAGGTTGGATGTGAGAGGTTGGCCACTACCCATCATAAAGTTGTAGGACTGTCCCTTCGTTTCCCTCTACCAAACATGTCCTGATTTCTAGTTACTAGTGAGAAACATCAAGATACAAAGGCAGCTCCCCCAGACTTATTTAAATAAGTTTCCACACCTACGAAACCTTGACTTCAGTGGGACAGTCAGAGCCCAGTGGACATGAAAGAAGTCAATTAAAATGAATAATAAGTCCACAGAGGCATATATCCCAAAGAAGTCAATGACAAAAATGAAGACACCATATGTAAATTCATTTATAGATACATTTTTCTGTGGCATCAAAGACTTAGAAACAAAGTAGATGTCCATCAATTGGGGAATGGCTAAGTAAGTTGTGATACATGAATATAATGGAATATTATGATACCGTAAAAAAAAACCCCTAAAACAATGACTTGATTAACACAAGAAGCTTGAAAAGGCTTACATGAAGTGATGAAAAGTCAGCAGAATCAAGAAAACAATATATCCAACGACCTCAACATTGTAAATGGAAAGAACAGCAACAACAAAACAATTGAATTCTATGAAATTATAATGAGGCATGTTTGGCCCCAAAGAAGAGATATGGAGAAAATACCCCACTTCTTCCCCTCCCTCCAATCTCTCATAGGAGCACAGTCCCTCAGATGTAGGATATGGCATATAATGGCTGGCTTTTTTCATGTTGTTTCATTTTGTGGATTTTTTTTCCTTTCTTCCATTCTTCTTACTCTATTGTAGTGATGGTCCTCTGGGAAGGAGTGAGGGAGTAATACAGTGGGAAATATAGATAATGTAAAAACAGAAGATGTCGTAATATTTATTTTTAAAATAAGTACAGGAAATTATAGTAGATATTTTATTATAGTCAGAAGAATCATAAGCTACTCAAACAGTTCAACAAATATAAGGGTAGTGATAAGGATAGGGACTAGATTTGTGATTTCACTGGTTTAGGGAACTCCCAAGTGAGGAAACTCCTTCAACCAATGTAGGGTGGAGTCTTCTCCTACACACACACACACACACACACACACACACACACACACACACACGTATACACATGGATAAATATATAGGGGCAGTCCTATGTAGTGGATAGAGCATTTAAACTGGAATCAAAACATCTGGATTTGTGTCCCATTTCTGACACCTGCTAACAACATAACTATGAGTAATCATTGAACCTTTTGAAGCCTTAGTTTCCTAATCTATAAAATGGGGATAATAATTCCCATAGAACCTGCCTTCCAAAGTTATTGTAAGGCTCAAATGAGATCATTTCTGTACAACCCTTTGCAAATTTTAAAGCACCACATAAATTCCGATTGTTATTATATATACCAAAGAAAATGTCACAAAATCAAACATTTAAATGCATAAAATATTAACTTTACGGAAAAAAAACATTCACTTCAAGAGCGAGCATCAATTAAATAACCATTATGTGTCAGGTACTGTGCTAGGTGCTAAAAATATGAAATCAAAAATGAATGAAAAGCAATTACTAAGTGCTGATTACGCACCAAACACTGAGCTAATTGCTAAGCATACAGATGCAAAAGAGACAGTCCCTGTGCTCAAGGAGTCTATATTTTAATGGATTTGATAACATATATAAGAAAGTGGTAGCCTGGGAAGGGTATTTTGTTTTGGGAAGTCATGCACACTGTGTGGTGATGTCCTTTCTGAAGTCCTGCTGATTTGATTATAATTCTCTGAGCAAGAAATGGGAAGTGTTGGGGAAGGAGTGAGGTATGGCACACAGGTTGTCAGGGCTGAAAATGAGGATGGGAACACGGGGTGAGTGACTTAGTTCCTCCCCAGGCTGGCCTCTGATGGTCAAGTGAAGAGGGTGGAGTGAAGCATCTGTAACAGTGGCAAGGCAGAGTGTGGTCCCAGGAATGCAGAGCTAAGTGAAAATTAAACAACCTCTGTCCTCAAGGAGCTTACATTCTACTTTGGAGAGAAGTGATACACGTGCAAAGATTTCATATTTACATGTGTATTACGTATATGTACACACATATACATATATTTATATTTTTTAACCTCATATAATGCTGTGTATATTTTTAGATGTATATGTTTCACACCTTTTAGGATGTAAGCTCAATGCAAGCAGGAATTGTTTTGTTCTTTGTACTTAGCTTAGTACCTGGCACTTAATAATAAAAAAGTATTGATTAATTGGTTGATTGATAATATATGGAGGGAAAGTGCTAATAATCGATGGAGTCAAGAAAGCCTTCCTTGGCCTGGAATAGAGAGCTAGGATTCCAAGAAGCAGAGTTGGGGTGAGATTTTCAAGAGTGTGAAAAGGCAATGAGATGCAGTGTCTTACACAGGGAAACTCCAGATAGGCCAGCTTGGCTGGGATGCTGTAGAGCTACAGAAAAACAAATAGTTTTGAATATGCAAGATTTACAGGGTGGAAAATCTAACAATATAGTAATACCATATTAAAGAATAGGATGAATTTCAATCAATAGTCACTCTAACTTTTTAAGTAGTAAGCAGACCACTATGCTATATTAGTGACAAACTATGAAGACTGAGAATACTTGTATGCTACTCAAAACAATGAAAATTAGCCCCCCAAAAAAGTTCATCTAGGGACGGCTAGGTGGCGCAATGGATAAAGCTCTGGCCTTGGAGTCAGGAGGACCTGAGTTCAAATGTGACTTCAAACACTTGACACTTACTAGCTTTGTGACCCTGGGCAAGTCACTTAATCCTGATTGCCTCACTAAAAAAAAAAAGTTCATCTGAAAGTAAGGATAAAGTAAAAACAAAATCTGTCAATCAGTCAATAAGCTATTAAGGGTCTATCCTGACTCAAGCACTGTGCTAAGTGCTGGGGATACAAAGAAAGGCAAAAGACGGCCCCTGCTCTCAAGAAGCTCTCAATCTAATGGGAAAGACAATACGAAAGCTACGTACAAACAAGCTATGTACAGTACAGGATAAATTGGAGATAATCAACACAGGGAAGACACTAGCCTTAAGGGGAACCAGGAAAGAATTCTTAAAGAAGGTAGGAACCTGTTTCATCCACAATCATCTTTTTTATTATACTATGATATGGAAACATATACCGTGTTTTATTCTATAAATTAAAAATAAAATAAATTTTAAAAAAAGAAGAAGAAAGAAAGAAAGCCTGGGCAGCCATGGGGCAGAGATGAGGAGAGAGAAAAGTTCAGGCATGGGGGATAACAGGTGAAAATGCCCAAAGTCAGAAGATGGAGTGCCTTGTGAGACACAGGAATCCAGTGTCACTGGTTTGCAGAGTACATGTCAGGGAGTAAGGTCTAAGGAAATAGAAAGGGAAGAGAGGAACAGGTTGTGAAGGATTTTAAATAACAAAGAGATGATTTTATATTTGATCATGGAGGTGATAGGGACACATTGGTATTTATGAATGTAAGAGGGAGGGGGCAACATGGTCATCTCTACACTTTAGGAAGATTAATTTGACATCTGAGTAGAATAGGGAGTGAAATGGGGAGATCAGTCAACAGGCTGTGGCAATAGTCTAGATGCTGGGTGAGGAGAGTCTGCACTGGGATTGGCACAGGTCAGAGGAGAGGCATATATGAGAAGTGTTATGGAAGTAAAATTGGCAGGACTTGGAAACAGATTGGAAATGAATGGTGACTAGATAGTAAAGAATTGAGGGTGATGTGTAAGTTGTGAGCCCAGGGGACTGGGAGGATAATGGTACTGTTGGCAATAATAGGGAAGTTCAGAAGTGGGTAGGATTTGGGGGGAATGATGATGGTGATGATAAATGTTTTAAAAAGGAAAAAGTTAATCTGACTTGTTACAGTATATACAAGTTACCATGCTGCCTAATAATTAATAATAATATGATCAAAGAGCCATAGATATAAAGCTGGAAGTGAAATTGAAATCCATCTACTTAAACCTCTCCACTTTATTTTTTAAAATTATTTTATTTGTATCTTTAGTTCAAGTTCTCTCCCCACTCCATACTTCCCTCATTCATTGAGAAGGCAAGAAATATGATATCCTTTATACAGATGAAGTCATAAAGATCATATTTTTGCATTAGCCATGTAAGAGGGGGAAGCAAAGAGAAAATAAAGTGGGGAGAAAAGCTTCAATCTAAATTCTGAGACCATCAGTTCTCTATCCGGAGATGAATAGCATTTTATATTATGAGTCCTTTGGAATTGTATGGAACAAATTATGTATGAATGTGATATAATAATACTGTGCTGTAAAAAATGATGAAGAGGATGGTTTCAGAAAAACCTGAGAAGACTTATATGAACAGATACAAAGTGGAGTAGAACAAGGAGAACAGTCACAGTAACATCAGTATTGTAAAGATAATCAACTATGAAAGATTTAGTAACTCTAATTAACCTCCTCACTTTAAACAAAAACTTTGAATTTTAAAAGATATTTTCACTTTTAAACACTTAATTTATTTTTATAAGAATTTATTATCTCTCCCTCTCACTGGCCCTCCTTAACTGAACAATAATAAGTAGACTAGTAAGCAAATAAATAAATGGTTAAATAAATAAACAGATGGTTGAATTATTTTGATTGGTTAATGGCCAAATTTGAACTCAAGTCTTCCTGGCCGCAGACTCGGAGCTCTATCCATTGAGCCACTTAGCTGCCTCCCTTTAGCATACTGGAAAGGCCTCTAACATACCATGTTTGTTGGTTTTAGATAGCTTTACTCACTTCTCTATCTGAAGCTTTATTACTAGAGGCAGAAATAGAGGAGAGGGACATAGAATACACCCCCATCAGGAATTCCAGGTATTAAAGAACTCCAGGAAGTAGAAATTCTGGACCTTAAGACTTCAGATTGGGGGAAGAGAGAGCAAGGAAAGGTGAAAAGGGCTTACCTTACTTTATAATGACCTTGTTACCATGGGGAGAAGACTCAAGCCTGGGATGGTTACACAGGAGGAGGGGAAAGAGAACACAGCAAGAATGGTGCTCACCATAAATCTTAGACTGTTGAAGAGAAATGCACGCAAAAGGATAAGCATTCTGGTGGAAGGGTGGGAAATATAAGCATCGGGCCTGTCCAGGAACCTTGTTTGTTTTTTGTTTGTCCTTCATTCTCAAAGAAGACCTTGACATCAGAAAGGCGATGCCTTGACTTACAAGTGAAGTGGGTATAAGTGAGGGAGAGCTGTGCACAGTCACCAGCCTCACTTTCTCCTCCAGAGCCATCTGGGTCCAGTGACAAGATATAGAGCAGGATGGTGGGAGATGTCCCTCTCCCCCAGGAACCTTATTGTGCCTTCTGTACCTCCATTCCACCAGCGTAGGCAGACACAAACACCCTCAGGAACCCCCAAATTACTAAACCCTTCAGGCCCAGTTTAAAGAGTAGGAGAAAACCACTTAGTCATCTATTTCTGCACCTACCTGCTTTCGTTACACAATTTGAGATAAGACTTAAAATGCAAATTCCTTGGCTTAGTTATCATATTGGTGCTCAGTGAGTTCAGGTCAAAGTGTAAGTGCAGGTAATTTGATCTTTCCTGTTTTGATTATCATACTTGAGAGGGGGAAGGTTAGAGAGGAAACACTAGCATTCTGCAAAGAAGTAACACGTGGAGACTTTGCAAAGACCAACTTTGAAAATTTTGAAATGCTTTTCCTGATGCCTCAGCTCATTTGCATCCATAAGGCAAAGAGAATGTATGCCATACTATAGGGGTTCTGAAAGTGTGGTGGATCCCTGGGTATCCTCAAGACCCTTTCAGAAGGTCTCCAAGGTCAAAACTTTTTTTCCCTAATAACACCAACACATTGTTTGCCTATTAAATACTTTTAAACTAAATTAAATTATATTAAATGAAAATACCTTTTTCCAACTATATATCTGTGAGACTAAATTTTTTTCATACACTTCAGAACAGCACATTAAATGCAGAAGCAAATATGAAAATCCATCTTTTTTTTTATTAAGCCAGACATAAAGAGATTTGCAAAAATATGAAAAATAATGCCACTCTTCTCCCCTGATTTTTTGGAAGTTTTTTTTAATTAAAAAAAAGTTATTTATGTTAACAACATGATGGGTTTGTTATTTTTAAATAAATCCATATTTACAAATCCATCCATTTAAATTTCTAATATAATAAATTTTGATAGCTATAATCCATATAAACTTCAATGATTTTTAAGAGTACAAAAGAATTTGAGACCAAAAAATCAATGTCTGAACAGAAACTATAGCTCCAGACACATTTCTTTCTCTGAAACTTCATTTGCTCCAGGCAGAAATGGAGGGTACAGAAGTCAAATTTAGAGTTAAGAAGTATCTTAGCTGCCCAGTAGATTAGTTAATAGAATCAGAACTAGAACTTGGACTTCTGGCTCCTGAGTCCAAGATATCTAGGAGCGTATGATTTAAAATATCACTGAATAGAAATGAAAATGTCACACCAAAGGGCAGGAAGAAGAAAAGGTTTGGTTAAAGTAGGGCAAAAGGCATGAATTGTATGTACTCAGGCAGAGGCTAAAGACACTGTGGCATAGTGCCTAGAATCCTGGACTCAGAGTCAGGAAGATCTGGATTCAAATCCCTCCTTACTAGGTATGTGACTCTGGTTAAGTCACTTTACCTTTGTCTGTTTCAGTTTCCTCATCTGTAAAATGTAGGAGATACCCACCTTAGCCTCTAAAGTTCCTTCTAGCCCCTAAGTACATCATTCTATGACAACGGAGCCTATTAGAATAATGGAGGGCAATTCTGAAAAATCAGAAATGAAGAAACTCAGATTTTTCTATGCACAAAAGAAATAGGCCTCAAGCAGAAATAACTATGAATTTGTCCTCTTCAAGGGAAGAGAGAACATGGGCTTGGGCAGAGGGAGAGAAAGAAGGAATAGTGTTTATAAAGCATCTACTATGTGCTTTACAAGTACTATTTCATTTGATCCTCACAACAACCCTTTGAGGTCATTATTACTATTATTATACTTATTTTAGAGTTGAAGAAACTGAGGCAGACAGAAGTTAAATGACTTGCCCACGGTCACATAATTAATGTCTGAGGGGAGAGAAAGCAGAGGAGGAAGAACTATCACTTGTAATCTATCCTGCCTTTATTACCCTAAAATAGCCACTAAATCTGGTTTGTTTTATAAGTAGGCTTTGTGTATTTTCTAGGTAGTGCATTTCCCATCCCCCAATCCGAAACATCGTTATCCTCTTGATGATGACTGAAAGAAAAATGCTTTAATAGGGGACAAAGCCTTTCAAACCACAGTTTGAGATAAAAGAAAATGCTGGTTGAGGTAATAGGTTGAAATTCATTCACACTAAAGAATGAAGACTGTATCAGCAAGAATAAAGGACTACCAGCACACCCTTACTGCTCCCAGATATCTAGGGAGCTGCAGAGTGAGTTTAGGCATCAGTGGATCGACTCCTGGGGGTGCTTCGGTAGCATTGCCTTGACAACCAACGCAGTGTCACACTCAGTGGAAGTCCTCTCTACCAGGCTACTCCCCATGAGTGGGGTCCTTGCTGTTGCAAATAACCTCTGGTGCCCAGATAGGCACAGTAAGTTAGATAGACTCAGGATGAGTGAAGCAGTGCTTCCCGCAGGAAGCAGATGTGACACTTGAGATGAGCACACACACACACACACACACTACAGAAGCAAGAACAATCCTCATATCCTTATTCCCAGCTGCAAGTCTCTCCTAGCTGACTTTCATAGGTAGAAGTCATTACAGGTCACAGACTTCCCCCAAACCCCCACCACATGTTCTCCTAGGTAAGTTTCAAGCATTCGAACTCTAGGTAAATCTTAACTTTTGTCCTCTTTCCAGCCTCTTTAATCAAACAACCAGTTTCACTCAACCTTAGCTGGTTCTTGAAGCTCCTGATCCAGAACTACTTTCCTCTCAATTTCCTTACATGTAAATATAATTGTTTCTTACTTCTCACATCACTATCCTCTCCTCCTTTCTAGGTCAGATTTGGGTTTGGTTTTCTTTTGTTTTTTAAGTATCTAGAAAAGCTGTGGAGATGAAAAACTACCCAAACCCCTCAGAATAAGCCATTCCAAATAAAAGTGACCATTCATTCCCAGCCTAGTGACTTGAACTGAGCCCTTGGTTTGTTTCACAAAAGCAGCAAAAAACAGGTCTGGAGATCTCCACTGAAGATTCTTTTTTTTTTTTTTTGGCTAGGCAATGGGTTAAGTGACTTGCCCAAGGTCACACAGCTAGTAAGTGTTATGTATCTGAAGCCGGATTTGAACTCAGATTCTCTTGACACCAGGGCAGGTGCTCTATCCACTGTGACACCTAGCTGCCCCCTTCACTGAAGATTCTCTGAAACCTGTGCTAGACTGCTCTCTCCACTTTGCTTCTCTCACCTCAAGCCCAGAGGCCACATCCATTTGAATAAAACATCTCTCATCTCCAAAAGGGAAACTTGACTTCTGCCTCATTTTACCTTTATATCCATACATTAAGAAAAGTATAATAAATGGCTTAGGGTTTGATTTGATTAGAGGTTTTATCATATTTTAAAGGCTCAGTAGTAAAGATGATTAAAGTTCCCCAATCTCCAGCTGCCTTTTTTTCCCCAAACATCCCAATAAGCTAATGGAGAACAGAGAGCTATGGAATTTACTAGTGTCAAGGAAACTTACTGTTTCCTGGAGTGGAAAAGATATGGGAGAAAAGAGGGTCTCACTGGCTTTCTTTTGGGGCTCATCCTTGATCAGCAATTCAGGATTCATCAAGCCTAGAGTTTTTGCTCTAGTAATCCCAATTGTCTCTTCATCAGGATCTCCTCCACGATTTCAACTCCTCTGGGGCTCCTTTCAGTAGCTCTTTCTAAAACTTCTTCTCTGGCATCTTTACCCCATAGCACCTCTCTCTTATCTATCTACTTCTCTGCTTGCTGTGGCTGGCTCCATCTCCTTCTCATGTGTCCAGCCAAGATCCAAGTCAGAGCAGACCAGGCACTTGGGAATTTGTCTAACAGGTCAATCCCCTTCTTCAAGTCTCTCTGTCTATGAGTATGGCCAAAGGTAGGTTATACTTTTTAATATAAGGGAATGGAAAAGAAGACTATGAACACCTGAAATGAGGGGATAGATACTCTACTATGGCTAGGCTAGGGATGAAGAGAATAAACTTCACAGATATCACAATTTTCTCCAGTCCGCCATTTATCCTTTGATGGGTCAGGGAAAAATAGAAGTTGTACACAAAGTATTTCAGATAATCTAAGTGTTGAAAGGGACAACTCTAGTACAATGAGCAGACTTCATTCCCTGCAACTGGTCATTCAGTACTTCCTTGAAGACCTCCAGTGATAGAGAGCCCATTGCCTTCTGAGCCAGCCCATTCCACTTGTTCATATCACTAATTGTTAGGTAGTCCTTCCATACATCAAGGCTACATATGCCTTTCTGCAATTTCTCCCTAATGTTCCTATTTCTTCCATCTGGGCCCAAGCAAAAGAAGTCTAATCTTCTTCCCTTCCCAACAAAAGCCCTCCATATACTTGAAGACAAACTATCATGTCCAGCAAAGTCTTCTCTCCTCTTCTACAAAATAGTTCTCTTCTCCAGGTTACACATTCTCAATTCCTTTAACCAATCAATCCTTAAATTACAAGATCTCTAAGAGGTTCTTCACCATACTGATTGTCCTTCATCTTAATGATGTTTGGCTATTAACATTGACAATTCTGCTTGGAATGACTTATCAAGTTGTTAGTGTGTGTTTTTAAGTAACCAATTTCTTGTAAAGGAATTATGGAGTTTAGAAATGCATCAGCTTATCCAAACCTACATGCTTAGGTCTCTCATATAATGAGGCATTTCTTACCTGAGCAATTTTCAGCTTCTGTCCAGTGACTGAAGAGCCTCTTTGAAACCTATATAAATGAACACAGAAGACCTCAAAAGCCAACTCATGGTAATTAAAATAACATAGGTTTGCATGGAACTTTACAGTTTTCAAAATATATTCATTATCTCATTTTATCCTCACAGCACCCCTATGAGGGGGGTGGGCTACTGTTACCATCTTCATTTACAGAAGTTATTAACCTGGGGTCCATAGACTCCTAAGAGGTCTGTGGATAGATTTTGGTAGATCCACAAATTTGGATGGGAAAAAGAACAAATCTTTATTTCAATGTAATTGGTTTCTTGGTTTCTTTTGTAACCCTTTGTATTTTGTTTTATGCATTTAAAAATACTATCATGAGGAGTCCAAAGTTTTTACCAGGATGGTTCATCTCTCTCACACACACACACACACACACACACACACACACACACACACACTGTTAAGAACCCTGATTTAAACAGATGAAGAAACTAAAGCTGAGAGAGTCAAGCAACTCCCCCAAAGTCACAAATAGTTTATGGCACAGCTGGAATCAGACCCAAGGCTTTTGGCTCTTGGCCTTCAGCTCTCTCTAATGAAACATTTCTTGAGAGGAATGGCATTTGGGACAATGAATAAATAAATTTTTTTATCTAACAATTTTAGTTTATTGAAACAAAATCCATTCTCTCCCACATTGAAGAGACAGTATAATGAAATAATTTTAAATATAATTAATTTATAGTTTAGAACAATCCTATGCCCAGAAAAATGGAAAATTTTGTCTTTAAACAATGAAGAAAGCAAAATTAATCTTTTTTTTTTTGCCTCTAGGGAAAAATCTCATGAAAATAAAAGACATTTCAGATCAGGCCTAAACAATGCACAGCCCACTGGTCACATGTGCCCTTCTAAACAACTCTTAGCGGTCACTGCCCACCTCTAATGGTAGGAGCAGAGAACATATTCCTGCTCTCTGTGGATAATGGTGATGTAGGATTCCGTCTCCCCCACTTCTCTCACTTGGTCTCTCCCTCACTCCCCCTTTTTCTCATTTCCTTTAGATGTTCAAAGATCTAACCAGCTCTAAGAAAATATTGCTACAAAAGTTATATAAAGTTATATAAAGGTAAACCACCACCCCCGCCCCATCCCCCAAACAAAGTTGGCATGGAGTTTTCCCTATGTCCACTGGCTATTCATGTTGAAAGATCGTTAGGGGGAGGGAATTTGCAAGGCACAAAAAAGAAGGTGGTGTAAGAAGGACTGAGCCTAGGATTAAATCCCAGAAAAGCAGAATATTGGATTTAGAGCTGAAAGTAATCACCGAGGTCATCTAAATCAACCCTTGTCATTTTGTAGATGAGAAGATAGAAGTCCAGAAGGGCTTCAGCGATTCCCCAAATGTCCTTTGACTCTAAAGCCTGTTCTCTCTCCTCCATAAGGCTCTGCTGTCATTTTGACTTTTGAGGTGCTATAATCTTTGACTGGGTGGATCAAAAAAAATGAAGTGACAGAGAATGATCGAGAAACAAAATTGTTTTTAAAGTGACCATTATATGGCTCTCTGTTACTATGGCAAGACTCCATTCTCTTACCAGAATTCTTGAGTTCTGAGTGGGGATGAAGGAAGCAACTCAAGCCAGCTTTTGAATTCCAACCCATCCTTTGAAGCACAACTCAGACATCTCCTCCTCCATAAAACCTTCCTGATCCATTCAGCACGCAGGGTCCTCTTTGGTTATTTTTAAGTCTTGCTACATGATTGACCCACTTTTTTTCCCCCAGCACATATTTCTCTGAAAAAATTTTTTTAAATGAATATTGGGTTGAATTTATCAAGTCAACTGCAAACCTCTGTAGGAAAGAGAACACTTCCTCTTCAATTAGGGTGGCTAGTGGGAGCTCCCTCAGTGGAGGGGAAGGGAACAGCTCTGGTTGTGGTAGCCAGCTTGAAAGTAATTTGAAAATCAGTCTGTATGCCTTTATTGACCTGGGTACTTCAGTCTTCTGCTGTTAGAATTTAACAGCTTTTGCCAACTCCTGAAAAACATCCAATCCAATTTTGGGTGCTTAACAAACTGAACACCTGGTTTATATCGGTTGGAAAATTTTACATAACTCCTACACAGTCATGAAAATCAGCATAGGATTATGAGCCCAAAGCCTAAAATAAATGACACTAGATTTAAAAAAATAATAATAATCAGGATGCAGAAGTAAGTACATTAATAAAAGTTCAAAATATAAGACTGGCAAATATGAGAAGTTTTGGAGAGAATTTTAGAGGCCAACAAATATATCTTTATTAACTGGGAAAGTCACAGAGATCAAGGAGACCCGTGGAAATGTTTTCAATGTTACAGGCTTTTGGATGCTACACACTCAATAAGCATTTATTAATTGAACTCAATTTAATTCCACAGCTACTTATTAAGCACCATACCATGTGTGAGGCATGTATTGAGCATTGTTCTGTCATTTCAGTTGTTTCCAACTCTCCATGATCCCATTTGGGGTTTTCTTGGCAGAGACACTGGAGTGGTTTACCATTTCCTTCTCCAGCTGATTTTACAGGTGAGGAAACTAAGGCAAACAAGGTTAAGTGACTTGCCCAGGGTCATACAACTAGTAAGTAGCTGAGGCCAGATTTGAACTCAAGAAGATGAGTCTTCCTGATTCCAAACCTGGTGCTCTACCCACTGTGTCACCTAGCTGCCCTTACTGAGGGTAGAGACAAAAAAGCAGTCTCTCCACTCTAACACTTATATTTTGTGGAAGGATACAACATGTATCTACAGCATTTGCATATTTTCTGTTATCCAGACAGGTAAAACATCATTCAAAGTACAAACTGTGGCCCAGAACCCCAAGCTTGGATTACATGGGCTTGATTCAATATTGGGGGTGGCATCCCAAATCATTCTCTCCTGTTATCCACTCCCAGATTGGCCTCTGCAAAATCTCAGAAAAGAATCCAAATGTAGTTCATATCTAGTACCAAGCAAGTAAAAGAGTTACACATAAGCACTCAAGGTAATAAGTGCATGTATTCAGGGTAGGTTAGCCTTTATTCCCCTCCACAGAAAATGAAGAAAACACATATAGGACTCACAGTAGTCCATAATCAATACAATTTCTCAGATGATTCCTCCATCTTCCCTAGGGTTCTAAAATCCACCCAACTCAGCTCCACCTTCTAGTTCAGACTCCCTTTGGAAGGGAAACAAACCTTGGGTAGTGAGGGAATGACCACATCACATTGTGAGTGCCTCTTTATCCCCAGACACTTCTATAGGCAACCAGCCATGAGATGTCATGCTTTAGCTTAGACTCCCCTGAAGGGAAATACATTTGGAGTTGTTAGAAAAGCAACACTCTGACAAGCATCTACTTCCTGTAAGGTATTGGTGCTAGAAAGACAATACAAAATAAAAAAACGTTCTTACCTTCACATTCACATCCAGGGAAAAACTGAAAAATTCTGCCAAAATAATTCGTACCTTTTGTTCCTTAATTCTAAATATTCAGGGTTTTTAAATCTCTAGAACTTTGACTTTATATTTTTTCAATTTTCCTTCTGGTACTGACATGATGAAGACAGCCTACATTGGAGTGATTTTGTTTACATTTTCATCTCATTGATTCAAAACAGTGAGAAAAAAGTCTGAATTTTTAAAACTATGCTTTTTAAATATATGGGGTTTCAGTTCCAAAATGGTACCAAGAAGAGACATGAAACAATTCAGGAATGCAGAAATATAAGACCGATGTTTGAATCACACAATTTTCAAATTTAAAATTTGGAAAAGACATCAGTAGATCCCTAGTTTAACTGTAACATTCTCATTCTAATATAGTTAGCATTTGATAACCCAGCCTGTAGGGCAGCTAGGTGGCTCAGTGAATAGAACACTGGGCTTCCAGCCAAGAAAACTCTTCCTCATGAGTTCAAATCTGGCCTTAGACACTTATTAGCTGTGTGACCCTGGATAAGTCACTCTGTTTACTTCAATTCCTCATCTGTAAAATGAACTGGAGAAGGAAATAATAAACCATTCCAGTATCTTTGCCAAGAAAATTCCAAAAGGGGTCAAGAAGAGCTGAATAATAAGACTTTACATTTATCCCTCCTGAATCTTATCGAATTAAATTCAGTCACATAGTCCAGTCTGTCCTTTTGGATCCTAACTCTGTTGTTTAGTATGTTGACTATCCCTCCCAGATCTTGTCATCTGCAAATTTAAAGAGCACATTCTCTATTCAGACTATCCCTTTATCCAACCATTGACAAAAATGTTAAACAGCGCAGGACCAAGAATTGATCCTGGGAGCACTCCATTAGACTGTACAGAAAAGCAGCAACAAATTGTCCATTACTTAAAATTTAAATAACCTGTAATAAGATATTATTTCAATACTTAATCGTTTAACATAATTTCTGAACAATCCTTCCACATGGAATCTGTTTCTCTAACTGCAGCTGGTTGAGCAGATTTCCATGTACCTGAGATTGCCTCATCTTCCTTCCCTACCCTAATTGGTCCCCATTTAGAGGGCTGACTGGGGCAATTTACATAAACATTTTCTCAAAAGCTCTTACAGACTCACATAAGCCAGGATCCGCAGAAGTCAGAAACACCACTTAAGAAATTTTCTAAACTTGAAATATGTACATTTTGAACAGTCGCTAAGGTATAAAGAATATTGCATCTGGAATCCCAGGACATGGTCCAAGTCTTGGCTCTGCTCCCTCTGCAACTTTGGGTAAATCACTTCAAGCTCCTGATCCTTAGTTTCTTATCTGTAAAATTAGCAGATTAGACTAGAAATCCCCTCTAGATCTTTTCTAGCTTTACTCTCAGCAACAGGGGAAAGGGCTGTCAGGAAAGGAGAGTTCTCTTACCCTCCTCCCCTTCGTTCTTCCACATGGCTCAGGAGGGTACATTGCTGGGTGCCAAGAGATTTTTCTTTTGTTCACAGCTTTCAATTGCTAGTACCTCAGCCTCAGGTTTTCACTATTGAACCAGGCATTTCTGAGAGGTTTCCCTGCTACCTAAGTGTTTTCTTTTCATAAATGACTGCTAGGGGGGCCTTTTCTATTTCTCTCCTTTCATTAGAATTCTTGTAACATAGTGGTATGTACTTTTCTGTGACTTTGAGATAGCTGACAAGATAAGCAGAATAGCATACTTCTTAGCAATTTGTACCATTACAGAGATGTGGACATATCTACTGTCTTTAGAATTTGCAGGCTTTTAAAACATACCAGCAGAATTTGTTTTTTCTAACACCAAACATCAACCCCGGCAAGTCCCTTTTCTCTCTGCAGAATTATATTTCCACCTTATAAGCCTCTATCTGAGTTCCCATATTGACTGACAGAGCTGTGAAATGACTGTGCTATTTACCATGTAGCTGTCTTCAAGCCAGGTCACATCCTCCCTTTACGATGATTTTTCCACCCACAAGAAGCCCATTTGATATGGGTCTTGGGCTCAGCTAAAACTTCAATCACAGAATGTTTCAAAATATAATTGGCACTTAGCACAGCTGCCAGAGAATGGTATTAAAAAAGTCACATTTGTAAAT
The DNA here is from genome assembly GCF_003287225.1 of Phascolarctos cinereus. Classification (NCBI taxonomy): domain Eukaryota; kingdom Metazoa; phylum Chordata; class Mammalia; order Diprotodontia; family Phascolarctidae; genus Phascolarctos; species Phascolarctos cinereus. The sequence goes on from NW_027556098.1 coordinate 194,138,650, forward strand.
ACAAAACCTAGAACTCTTCAATATAAAAAACACCAAATTAGCAGAACCCAAAGAAAATCATCATTCAAGAAGGAAGAGAATGGAAAGGAGAAGGAGAGAGAAAGGGAGAAGGGGGGGGAATAGGAAGGAAAGGGGAAAAGGAAGGAGAGAAGGAGAAGGGAAAGGAGAAGGGAAAGAAAAAGGGAAAGAAAGGGAGGGAGGAAGAAAGGAAGGAATGAGACAAAGAAAAAGAGAGAAGATAGTCTATACTATTAAGTAGTACGAAAATAGAATTTTTCTTCGTATTTTGGGTAGTTTAAAATATAAACACAGTATACATCTGTTTCTTTCTAAGTGAGAAGTTAGATCAAATAAAAGCCTATGTGATAGAAACACTAAAAATGTAATTATACACACACCTTTTTAATTTATTTTTTTTTAGTAGTTGCTTTCCTCCTACCTCTTACCCTCAAATTCTCAAATCTATTTACTTTTGACAGGCTATTCTAGAAATTAGAGCATATAATATTCCAAAAATGCAAATATTGCCTTTTAAAAGGATATAAACACCCACCAACATTTTTAATACTTCTGCTGTGCTTTGTGATTTGTTGCCAATTAGTTCTATGTGTGAGTGGGTGGGTATGTACAGATATACACATATTTATATATGTGCTTATCTGTATGTGTTCATGTATATTTAGGTATCAGGTTCCCAAATCTAGTAATTTCCTCTACCCCCACCCCAAATGCTGTACAACATCCTCTAACGTGTGGACAGCATTGTCATAAAAACATAAGTTTTATTAGAGTGGTTTGCATAATAAACTAATTTGTGGCTACATGAAAGCAACATTCCACACTATTCAACACCTCCATGGAGAGGATTCAAAGACAAATGGCCTGTTTACTCAAAGGGGAGGAAGGAGCTTTGGGGACTTGGAGAAAGACAAGCAGCAATTCAAGCTTAATAAATTTTTTTTTCTGCACAATTCATTTTCCAGGAGGAAATAAACAATGACAGCTTATGTTACAAAGGGCCACAGGACCAGGAAGGGAAAAAAAGAGGTCTTAGATTTAGCAAACCAGTTTTGAAAGGTTGCCCAGCCTTGTCCAGAGTGCCATCTTTGATACTGTGTACACAGTAGACTCTTAAAAAAGGTTTATTGAATGCTCACTTCGGCAGCACATACACTAAAAACTGGAATGATAACAAAGAAGATTAGCATGGCCTCTGCGCAAGGATGACAGGAAAACTCATGAAGTGTTCCATGTTTTTGGAAAAACAAACAAACAAAAAAACCCCAAAGACTTATTGAATACTAACCTGATCAATTTTTTCTCACTGAGTTAAAAAAAAAAAGACGTTCTTCTCTGTTTTAGTCCCTGAGCAAGGAATAAATCTTGGTAGATACCTATGAAATATTTATTTTTGTTGACCTGTTATCATTTCTCACACTGTGAGCCTACTTTGTCTCAGGAGTTTCAAGGAAATCTTGAGAACAATACAAGAAAACAAAAAAGAAAAACCCTATGCCTCATCATATCCTCAATCAAAGTTTAATATCACACACTGACTATTAACCACTCAAACTGATATTCTTTATTTGTTGACTCCAAAGAGGAAATTATTAGGAGAGAAATGAGAAACTTTTATGACTAAGCTACTCGCTGTGTGCAAGGCACTGTAGTACTGGATAGAGAACTAGTCCTGGAGTCAGGGAAACCTGATTTCACTTTGCAGGGCAACTGAGGGGTTCAGTGCCTTGCCCAAGATCACATGGCTAATTAGTGTCAAGTGTCTGAGGCTGCATTTGAACTCAGGTCCTCCTAACTCCAGTGCTTTAACCACTGTGCCACCTCGCTGCCCCAAGTAGAATCTGATTTCAAATTCCACCTTAGTAGCTGTGGGCAAGTTACTTAACCTCTGACTACCTCAGTTTAGTCATGTATAAAATGGGGGTAATAACATCACTTACTTCCCTGGGCTGTTGGGGGAAGAGATAATATTTGTAAAATGCTATATAAATGCTAACTATTATTAGGAGGCAGGGATAGGTATTATACATAGTATGCATACCATATACATATATGTATACACCCAACATTACTCTGATCTCAAGGACCTTAAAAAGACAGTTACATGATACAATAACTTAAGTACATATGAGAGGTATATGCAAAGTACAATGAGATATTTGAGGGAAGAGAGAGGAATGAGGGAAAGAGAAAGAGAGAGAGATCACATTCACATGAAAATGGAGTTAATCTTGGCTTTATGGAGGAAGTAGGACCTGTCAGATTTTAAATGAAGGGATGTCAATTGGGTGGTAGAGATTCGGAGAGTCTACTTGAGGCCAGAAAGACAAGAATGGGGCCTAAAAAATTCTCTAATTTAACTAGAAGTAGAGTTCATACAGGGGAGCAGTATGAGATAGAGCTGGTAATGTAGACCGGAGCCAGATTGAAGAGGGCTTTAAATGGCAGGACCAGTTTTTGCCTTATTTAGTGGGCAATGGAGGAGGAAATCCTCATGGTTTGAATAGAGGAGTGATATAATCCTATTAGAAAATATGCTTTTGAGTTCATGGAAGGAGGATTTTTCTTTGTTTCAGAAGACTATGCTGTAGATGCATTTATTTTTTGGACCTGTGATTTTATTGCCTTAGGGAATTACCCTTGAGGAAACTTTCTACCAATATAAGCTGGTAGGTATGTTGTAACTTATAGTCCTAGCTGCCTTAAAGTAGAGATTCTTAACCTCTAGCAGGCTATGTACCCCTTCTCAGAATAATGTTTTAAATGTATAAAATAAAATAAATAGGATTACAAAGGAAATAATATTGAAATAAAAATGTAATATTTCTCCATCCAAGTTCACAGACCCCTGAGAAATCTCTCTGTGGAACTCAGTTTAAGAACCTTTGCTTTAGAGAGATAGATACAGTTTAAAAATAAAGAAAACACCAAAAAAAAAATACATTTTTAAAAATTCAGATCTGTTTCCCTAGGAAAACTTTATGTGGCATATTTACTTATGTATTATTCTTGCATAAATATTCCCCTTTCCTCCCACATTTAAGAAAGACAGGAAAATATTTATTTAATTTCTTTATATATTCTTTTTATACTTTGAAAGAGCAATTATCAATGTGAGCAGAAACTTTTCTTACCTGAAGACACTTTGGACTAGTTAGGATAGTGAACAGGTTAAATTAAAGGAGCAACAGGCTGATGATTATTATTGCCTTTGTTGCTGTTGTCTCGGGGGCATCTAGTTGGCAAAGTGGGTAGAGCACAGGGCCTGGAGTCAGAAAGACTCATCTTCCTGAATTCAAATCTGGCCTCAGACTCTTGCTAGCTGTGTGATCCTAGACAAGTCACTTTAACCCTGTTTGGCTCCGTTTCCTCATCTGTCAAATGAACTGGAGAAGGAAATGGCAACCCACACTGGTATCTTTGCCAAGAAAACTCCAAATGGGGTCCTGAAGAATTGAACATGGCCCACCAACAACAAAAGCTCTCTTTTAAAAATATTATTATTGTCAAGGCAGCGGGAAAAGATAGCCAGTCAGCACCTACTCTTTTATCTTTATTTAGCTCATCTACCTTTATTTCCATTTTCCTCCCTTTTTCTTGCTTTCCTGGGACTAAAGATAAATGGTTATTTTCTCTGCCAAATGCACCTCCTCCCCAAAAAAGATTCAAGCGTGGGGAACCTTTGTCCCCAAGGCCATGTGCAGCCTTCTAGGTCCTGGGGTGAGGCCTTTTGATTAAGTCCAGGTTTTACAGAACAAATCCTTTTATTAAGGGGATTTGCTCTTTGAAGTTTGGGACTTAGTTTAATTGCTACACTTGAGGACCTAGAAGGACACGTGGCCTCAAGAGCTGACTCCTTCCCCAATGAAAAATGTTTAACCTTCATACTGGGAACCTTAGGAAAAGAAAATCTTAAATATAAAAACTACCTTTAAGTTACTTGCAAATCACCTCCTTTCTTTCACAGTTTCTTTCACAACTCAAAGCCAGAAGCATTTACTTCTGGATTATTCCTAACTGTTTGTTCTTATGTTTTAAGGCAACATGATGGACCCTGGGTGTGAAAAGCATAGAGATCTGGAATGGGCAGAAACAGCAAGGAGTATGATTTGGCTGGCTAGAGATTTTTCAAGGGGGAATAAGATGAAATACATCAAAAAAGAGAAGTTGGATCCTCAGCTGCAGGGGATTAAATGCAAGCTAGGGAGTTTCTATTTTGTCCTAGAAGGAATAGCAAGCCCTTGGAACTTCTTCAGCAGGGGAATACTGTAATCAGGCCTGTGATTTAGAAAGGATATTTTGGCAGCTGTGTGAATGAGGGATTAGAGAGGAGAGAGATTGTGCAGGGAGACCTAGAGGAGGCTCTTGCAATTATCCAGATGGAGGATAACAAGTGTCTGAACTAGGGTAGCCCCACATGAATGGTGAGAAAAGGATGGATGGATGGGAGAGGGATTCTGGGTATAGAATTAAGACTTGGCAACTGATTTGATATAAGGGGCAAAAAAAGAAGGTTGAGTGGGCAGGTCTCTAAGGCTGTGAATCTGGGTGACTAGAATAAGGGCACCACCCTTGAAAGAACTGATAACTAGAAGTATGTGTAGTATAGTTTTACGTACATACGCATATTCGTGTCTAACAGTAGCCATCTCTAGGGAAGGGGGGAGGGGAGTGAGGGGAAAAAGTATAAAAAGTGCACAGCAGAGAATAAATGAAAGCTAAAGGGAGTATAGAAAGCTTTGAAAACAAATCGTAATACGGTTTTTTAAAAAAAAGTAAATAGGATGAAATGTAAATTCATGGTTTTATGGAGAATCCTCTTTTTAGATTGTGCTGTGTACGTGGAAATGCTCTTTTTTTGTGTTGCTTTTATGTATTTAAGTCCAAAATATATTTTTAAAAATATTTTTTAAAAAAGAAAGAAATAGGGAGGGTAGGACAAGGGGCAAATTTAGTAGGGGGAGATAATGAGCTCTGTTTTGGACAAGATCTTAGTTTTGGTGTTGGAAGTAACCTCAGAGGCCACCTAGTACAATCCCTCTCATTTTACAGATGGGGAAACTGAGGCCTAGAGAGATTACATGACTTAGCCAAGGTCTTACAGCTTGCAAGTGTCAGAGGTGAGATTAGAACCCAGGTCAGCTAATCTCCAAGTCCCATTCTCTATCTACTGCACCATGTCGTTGAATTTGAAATGTCTATGAGACATACAATAATGTCCAGCAGGCAGTTAATGTGAGACTGGAGTTCAGCAGAGTGGAAATAATGGAAATTTGGGAGTTATTTGATTTGTTGTTCAGTTGTTCAGTCATGTCTGACTCTTCATGACCCCATGAACCCATTAGGCCCTGCTATCCTCCACTATCTCTCAAAGTCTGTCCAAGTTCGTGTTTGTTGTTTCCACGGCACTATCTATCCCTCTCATCCTCTGCCATCCCCTTTGTCTTTTGCCTTCAATCTTTCCCAACATCAGGGTCTTTTCCAATGAGTCTGATCTTTTCATTATGTGACCAAAGTATTTAAGCTTCAGCTTAAATATTTGACCTTCTGGTGAATAACCTCTTAAAGTATTGACTGATTTGAGCTCCTTGCTGTCCAAGGGAGTTTCAAAAGTCTTCTCTGACACCACAAGTCGAAAGCATTGATTCTTTGGCTCTCAGCTTTCCTTACAATCCAACTCTCATAGCCATACATTGCTACTGGAAAAACCACAGCTTTGACCAGGGGTGGGGAACCTGCAGCTTCAAGGCCACATGTGGCCTTCTAGGTCCTTGGATTCAGCCTTTTGACTGAGTCCAAGTTCTACAGAACAAATCCTTTTATTAAGGAGATTTGTTCTGTGAAGTTTGGATTTAGTAAAAGGGCCACACTTGAGGACCTAGAGGGCCACATGTGGCCTCAAGGCCACAGGTTCCCTACCCTCTGCTTTGATTACATGGACCCTTGTCAGCAAGGTAACATCTCTGCTTTTTAGTATGCTGTCCAGATTTGCCATAGTTTTCCTTCCAAGGAGCAACTGTCTTTTAATTTCATGACTGCAGTTGCCATCTGCAATGATCTTTGAGCCCAAAAATAAATCTGACACTGCTTACCTTTCTTTTCCCTCCATTTACCAGGAAGTGATGAGACCAGTTGGAAAGATCTTGGGTTTTTTTTTTATGTTAAGCTTCAGTTTTTACATTCTCCTCTTTCTTTACACTCTCCTCATCAAGAGGCTTCTTAATTCTTCTTCACTGTCTGCCATCAGAGTGGTATCATTTGTATATCTGAGATTGTTGATATTTCTCCCAACAACCTTAATTCCAGCTTTTGATTCATCCCGTTTGGCATTATGCATGATGTACTCTGCATGTAAGTTAAATAAATAAGGTCACTATATACATCCTTGTTGTACTCCTTTTCCAGTCTTACATCAATCAGTTGCTGTTGCTTCTTAGCCTGAGTATGGGTTCCTCAGGCAACACGTAAGATGGTCTGGTATTCTCATCTCTTTGAAGGGACTTGTCATATTTTGTTGTGAGGCACAGAGTCAACGGCTTTAGTGTAGTCACTGAAGCAGAAGTAGATGTATTTTCTGGAACTCCCTTGCTTTCTCCATAATCCAGCAAATGTTGGCAATTTGGTCTCTAATTCCTATGCTTCTTCAAAAACCAGCCTGCTCTTCTGGTAATTCTCAGCTCATATTACTGCTGAAGTCCAGATTGTGGAATCTTAAACGTAAGTATAGACCTGATAATTAAAGTCACGGGAACTGATGAAATCACAGAGAGAAAGTGAAGAAGAGAAGAGAAGAGAACCTAGAAAAGAATCCTGTAATACATCCACAGTTAGGGGGTAAGAGATGGATGATGATACTAAGGAGAATAAGGATTCATCAAACTGGTAGGAGGAGAACCAAAGGAAAGAAACATTACAAAAGTTGAAGGGGAAGAGAGTATCAAGGAGGAGGGAGAGATCAGTGGGGTCAAAAGTTGTAAAGAGATCAAGAAGGATGAGGATTAGAAAAATTAGATTTACCCATTAAGAGATCACTGATAACACCAGAGAGAGTGGTTTCAGTTGAGGGGTGGGGTTATAATTCAGATTGCAAAGGGTTGAGAAATGAATAGGAGGTGAGAAAATAGAGGCAATAAATAAAGATGGCTAAATATCATCTTTCGTTTTCTGTACAAACAAGCAAACATCTCTCCCCCCAAAAAAATTTGAACCAGTGGGCCATTCTACTGAGTAGTTATCCTCTTCATCAACCATTTCTGACTCTTTAATCTAAACAATCCACCTACTTGTCATCTTTGCTATGCAACCTGACTAGTATCTTTTCATGAAGTAAATAGTCTCCAGAATAGCTTTCCTCCAACCACTAATATCTCACTCACCTTCTACAGAGCTCTTCATAAAATGAACAGCTCTCATTTCCCTAGAACTTTAAGGTTAGCAAAGCTCTTTCTGATAACATACCTGGGAAATAGGCAATGCTAGCATTATAAACCTTGTTTTGCAGATTCATTTATCAACTGGTCATGCAGGGTGAGCATAAGTTTCTGCTCTTCATTTTTTATTGGAATCAGCATTCTGCTGTAAAGAACTTCACATCTAGTTCTGTGAAGCTGGGCTCTTCTGCTACAATCTTCATAAATGCCTCAATCTAATCCAGGCTCCCTTGTGTCTTCTTCATTTATATTGCTGTATTGCCTGAGTTGGTGATCATGGTAAATATTTTCTATTAAGTATATTAAAATTACAGTCTGGTGAATGTACATAAGATCATTAGATTTCAAGATAGAAAGGTGTCCTTCCCCTTGCCTTCTCTTTGTCCCTCCCCACATCCATGGCTGCCCAGACTCCATCAGGACAGCCAAACAGGAAGAGTGACTTGACTATCCATGCAACTTGGATGAGCAGGGAGTAAGTGACTACAAGCCTTCTAGTAAGTACCTGGAAGACCTCCAGGCTTTGCCATCTTCTTTTCTGTTAAGCCCTCCAGAGCCCTGGTACTGTAATTTATTCTGCTTCTGGACCCCCAGAACACTGTGGGACCTTCCTATCTGCCCTGCTGCTTCACCCTTAGGACTTTAGAACCTTTCCATTTACCCTGCAGCTGAATTATTTTGCATGCATTATCTCCCCCAATTAGAGAGTTAGTTCTTTGAGATTTAGGACTATGTATATATTTTTTCCTATTTGTATATCCAGTGCTTAGAATATAATAAGCATTTGATAGACATTTTTCATTCATTCATTTATTTCTACTCCTTCACTGCACATTGAGGGAAACAGGTCCAGAGAGGTAGAAGTGATTTGTCCACATGGGTGGTAAGTAGCAGAGCCAGAAATTTTGACTCCAGATCCAGTCTTCTTTCCACTATACTATTGCCTTTCTCTCTGTAATGCTTCTGCAACTCTGGTGTCAGGGCACCTTCCCTGACACCAGACTGGGTTATAGTTTGGAGGACTTCTCACACATACAAACTCTCTTGCTTGTACAAACCCAGAGAAACCCTGGCAATATCGGTATTTGGCTCATTTTGTTCTCCCTAAAGGAGCTTTCAGGCCTCTGCAAGTGCTCAGGCTAAAAAGAAATTAGACATAGGACTGCTTTAGCCCAACAAAAACACAGAACAAGATCATACCTTTGACCTTTGACTATCATAAAAGTTCTACTGTGCTTTCTGGAGGGTCTCACATAGTCTTCCCTTCTGGAGGTCCCACCTTCCTTCAGTATCTATATAGTCCCTATAATTTAGAATTCCAGTGAAATTACTATATTTTAGAGATGCTGCACTCTATTTTTTGATAATATCAAGAACGAGGTCATAGGGTTTGTTCATCCTTATCATGTATCTATGCTTTTGTCACTCCTCAGTGCTCATGGTTCCCTGCTGTACTGATACCTCCCATACTACATTGACTTCTTCCTGTTGTGGCTCTATTACCATTTCAGTGTTTCCATCTGGTGCCAGCTCTTCCCCTTCCTGAAGGATGTGCAAGCCTCTCTCTGGGTCCATGGGCAAAGGCTACGTGATTGCCCTTAGGGAGTAGCAAGAGAGGTCCCTGTGAATGAAGGGAGAGTGGACTCTCTGCATATCTGAGGTCTGAAACCCCCGCTTAAAGTAATATTTTCAATGATTTACTTGTTTTAGCCTAGAGGACAATGGAAACAAATTCACTCATTTATCTTTCAGGAATTTCAGAAGCACCCTAAATCCACATAGAAAGTGCCAAATAATTAGCCTAAGCAGTAGCATCACTTCTCATGTATACATCACTCCTCTGGCTTCCATCCATATGTCTGAGAGACAGAGACAGAGATATTTGCTAGGTCCAGAGTATTGGAGATAGCACGTAGCAGGGTGGAGTCTGATTTCCGGAGAAAGGGGCCAGTTCATTGTATGATAGGTGGTATCTCACACAGGGATGCAAAAACATACAGGCAGCCAGAGAATCCAGGTGGGGGTTCTCTTACCCCATGCCATCCCCAACTTCCTTTCCTATGTTCCTAAAAACATATTTCCTAAGAGTGAGAAGGCAGCTATATAGCCCAGGCTTGGGTCATGACAATATACAACTTCTAGATCTGTCTTCCAGAGTCCTTTCAAACCCCCTCTCCCACCCCCCGCCCCACCCAAACCTTGAAAGGGGTACATGAGCTGTAGCCATGCACAAGCCCACCATGAACCTCAGTGAAATGCATGCCATGTTTTGTACCAATGAGAACAATCCCTCTTGGACTTGTCTTTTATAGTAATCACAGAAACCTTTCTTAATGAATAAGAAAATGGCACTTCCATTTTCTAACTGGGGTTTGATTTAGATGAAAAGGTTACAAAGGACAACCCAGCACATGCACACTGCAGGCTGTGATTATCTCCATGGTTCTGCCAACCCTCTGAACCACAATTTCACCACATGGAAGTTGTATCTCAATAGTAAACATAAGAGAAGCTTTCACAACAAATTCTGTAAGTACATTCATGCTATCCACAGCAATATTACATTCAATTAGGAGACCCTGATTGGGGCTACATACAGCTGCTACTGTAATTAACTTTTCCTTTGTTGTACATGTTATGTCAGACCCAAGGAATGATCATTAAAGGGGCATGTTCCGGTAGAAGTAATCATACCCTGGACCCTGGAAGTTGGACAGCAACTGAAAAAGAAAATGCAAAGTTTCTCCCCTTGCAAAGGCAAAGACAGTGGAACAGACTGTGCCTGAACCCTTATTAATACTAGTTTTCCACCCACTCTTCATTTCAAAAGAAATTCAGTCTTTCCATTCTTTGTTTGTTGTCCAAGTAATTTTACTGGTCTCATGAAGGCAGTTTAGAGAGATGCTTCTCTCCTCCTGGAGACAGTAGAACAGAAAGGCAGAGAATAAGAAGCATTGTTTCTGCCTGTGTGATGGTGCTTACCTGACCAATGGGACCCTTGGAAATGTGGTAATAACTAGAGGAATGGGATGCAACAAAATAGAAAGCAATTCTGATGAAAAGAGTAGGAGCTAAGCCAGGAACACACATGGTTTTTCTGTATAATATACATGAAGGTGGTAGGAATTCATGGTTAGGATAGAAAGTACAATGTAAAGCCTTTTCCAACATGTAAGTGAAGTTGTAACCTTTCCTGATGTCTACAGTAATTTAAAAAAAAAAGAGTTTACCTAAATAGCTTCCAAAGAATTAGATCCCTTGGCTCTCTTACATACCTTGATGTACAAAAGACAGAATTCTGATTCTGCATTAATCAGGCAGTCAGTAATCATGTATTAAGCACCTACTATATTCCAGAGACTGTATTAAGTTCTGGTGGTACAAAAAGAGGCAAAAGACAGTTCCTGACCTCAAGAAGTTTACAATCTAATGGATGAATGTTGATGATCATAAGACAAGACTTAAGGAAAGAACTGTGGGGAAGAAGCAGAGCATATGTGGTAGAGCCACTGATCAACATGATGTAGAGCTACTGAATAAATCACATATGTAGCTCTAAAATGAAACCAATCCAAATCTCAGTAAAGCATCATTATACAGAATGCCAAGCGATGATGATAACAATTCATGTTTACTTAGTATTTCATGGCTACAAAGCACTTTTCATACGTTATGCTGTTTGTTCTTACCAAAAGTCCTGGGAGGTAGGAAAGTAAGGTATTAATAATCCATTTTATGCATTAGAAAACTGAGGTTCAGAGAGATTAAATGACTTGCTCCAAGGCACACAGCTAGTATATCGTTTTCAGGTACAACATGCTTTCCAGGGCCCAACACTGTTCCATGCCAATTTATCTTTACAGTGAGGTAAAGAACAAAATCCATGCCCCCAATAGACAAACGGTCAAAGAAATTAAAAGCAGTTTCCAAAAGAAGAAATATAAACTATCAATAACAGTGTGAAAAAAAATTTTCATATTACTAATGATAAGAGAAATGCAAATTAAAACAACTCTGAAGTTCCACTGGATATCCATTAGATTGGTAAATTTGATTTAAAAAAATTGTTAGTGGGGATATAAGAAGACAGGCATAGAAGCATACTGCCATGAATTGTTCCAACTATTCTGGAAAGCAATTTGAATGTATACCAAAAAGTCATTAAATTATGATTTTGCCCTTTAACCCAGTGATACTATTTATTAGGTATATAACCCAAAAAAGGTCAAAGACAGATACAAAGGGTTCAAATGTACAAGAATATTTAGAGTACATTTTCTTGTAACTAAGAACCAGAAACAAATGGATTCCCTTCAATTAAGGAATGACTAAATACCTTATAGTATATGAATGTAATAGCATATTACTATTCTTTCAGAAATGTTGAAAGAGACAAGTTTATAGAAACTTAGGAAGACTTGTATGAACAGATGCAGAAGGGAGTTGGCAGAAGCAGAATAAGCAATCTAATGACAACAATAATGTAAAGGAAAATAACTTCCAAAGAATTAAGAACTCTGACAATGCAATGACCAGTCATGACTCCAGAAGACTGATAATGAAACATGCTAACCACTTCTCTCCAGAGAGGTAATGGACTTGAGGTGCATGATAAGGCACGCATTTTCTGATATATACATTTTCAGATAAGGCGTGTGAACTTGTTTTGCTCGATTAGATTTATTTGTTACAAGGGAGGGCTTTTATATTGGGGACAGAGAAGAGTTGTAGGTGGGTAGTAATAGTGGTACAAAAAAAAAAAGAAGAAAGGAAAGTCAATTAAACATTATCACCACACAGAAAAGAAAAGGAAGAAGTTCTGGAGGAGACAGCATATGGACAAGCCAAGCTGGTTTTTGACTATTATGTTTAACTTGATAATTTTTTAAACTGTACATAATAGTTCACAGTTTCATACACAGTCCTCTTTTCCAGTCCTTTCTATATTGAAATGTGTGTTTGTTGATTTGTTTTTAGTTCATAATTTTAGAAAAAGGAAAAAACTACTGCTATAATGGAAGCATGTACTACCTGTACAACCTCTGGCAATTAACTTTTTGACTCTAGGCTTCAGTTTCTTCATCTACAAAATGAAGGGTTTGGACTAAATAATTTTTTTCTAAAATATATTAGATCATAAGAACATAGATTCCATGTTGGAAGGAATCTTAGAAGTCATTGATTCCAATCTTCATTTTATAGATGAGGAAACTGAGGCACACAGAGATGACATGATTTGTCTAAGTCACATAGCTAGTGAGTATCTGAGATTTTAAGTGAGTTCTGCCTGATTCTTAAGTTCAGTGCCTTAACCATTATGCCAAGGTGGCTACTGAGGGCCTTTCTAGCTCTTAACCTATAATCTAGTATGTCTGAGGAAACAAAAATACAAGCATTATACTTCCAGAAGCAGTTGTGTCTGAAATCAGAATTCTAGGAATACTTCATAGCATTAAAATGTGCAAGAAGACAAAGACTGAATGAAAACCAGCCCCCCAAATTATAATTCAACAAAGAGTTCTTTTCTGTCCCTGGTAAGGTAGAAGAATGTAACACATAAAATAATGTGCTCAGGAGAGGCAGCACGATTTCTGTAAGAGGAGACTGGCTCATTAACATGCCAGAGTTCCTGGATGAGATTAGCAAGCACTGACAAAGAGCAACCCAAGTTGTTTGTAAATGTTCATTGCAAAGACTATTTATTTGAATAAAATTGAAAAGCAAAACTGAGATTTGAGGAAACTTATAGAGAAATGATTCAAGGACTGAAAACAACATATAAATCTCAACAGATACTGTTTCTGAATAAAGAAATGTTAATAGTAGGTTAGTGAAATCATCTGGGGATCAGTCCTAAGATTGTTTTTATTTCAGATTCTTGTAAATTTTCTGGAAGAGAAAAAATATAAAAATTCATATATCAATGCAGAATGCATTCACCAAGTGTGCAGAGGCAGGAAGTGAAATTTTAATGGCTAGTTATAGATGTCAGAAAGGCTTCATCAAATATAGGTAAAAGAGTGGCAAATGGATCAGTCTAGACATATAAGGCACTATATCTAGCAAAAAAAAACCCAACCTAAAACCATGTTCATGAGGTGGGTACTAATAGTGACTATTGTTCAAGCCTGGAAAAGGAATCCAGCTGGACTGTGGGTTATTTCCTCAAGATATCAACCCAATGAACTGTAATACTCAAAAAGGTTGACAATATTCCAATATTACCAAATTAGATCTTGAAGAAAAAAACAGAAAACATCCAGAATAATTGAGAACAAGTTCATCAACTTAAAATTAAAAATTGATCAACAAGCATTTTAAAAAGTATATTTTTATTTATATCCCTTTTTTTACATGCTCTACATTTCTTACTATATCCCCCTTCCACTCCTCCCCAAAGATAATAAACAATTTTAAAAGAGGAAGAAAGAAAAAAATTATGCTAGAAACTAACCAACATACCAAAAAAGACCATGCAGTAGTCCATATCCTTGGTCCCATCCCTTGTAAAGAGGGGGAGGGAGTTGTCTTCTCATAGACTAAATGAGATAACATATGTAAAATCCTTTCAAAACCCTAACAAGTATTTAAATGCCATTATTATTATTAGCTCTTGTTTGATCATTTAATTTCGTAGCTTTCAATTTTTATTATCTTGTTGTTCTTTCCATTTACATTGTTGCATATTTTCCCCTCAGTTTTGCTTACTTCATTTTGCATCAGTTGATGTCTTTCCGTGGTTCTCTGTATTCATTATGTTCATTGTTTCTTACAGCCCAGTGAATTTCCATTACATTCATATACCATAATTTGTTTAGCTATTCCTCAATCAATAGGCATCTACTTTGTTTCTAATTCTTTCTATGACAAAAACGTGCTGCTCTAAATACATTGGTTGCGCGGGGCTTTTCTTTTTATTATTGATATCCTTCAACAACATTCATTAAGTAGAAGTAACCAAATGCTAACTTCAAAATGAATATGTCTGGGCTTGGAGGCAAATGTGAGTTCAAGAAGTCTAGAGATACCAGGTCCATCAAGTGGAGCTAAGTCTCATGGTCATAGGATATGAGTAGGCAGTTTTCTGATGAAGAAATCAAAACAATTTATAGTCATATAAAAATGCTCTGAATCATTATTGATTAGAGAAATGCAAATTAAACCAACCTTGAAATGCAAATAAAAACAACTTATCAAATTGACTAAAATGATATAAGGGGAAAGTGACAACTGTTGGAGGGGATATGGAAAAATTGGAACACTAACTCATTAATGGTGGAATTGTGAACTGATTCAACGATTTTGGAGCCTATTCATATCTTATGATCATGAGACTTCTCTTGGCAGTGGGGAAAGGGAAATTCACCCTTTTTCCCACTACAGTTATATGGTGGCTATGAGCACATAAAAGCAAATATGCACGTCATGCCTAGGAGAGCCTGAGACTGGGTCTCAGAGTCTTAGGCACTTTTTCTGTTTTGTACTTCTTTTCTGAGTAGAGGTGACTAAACTGCTCTAACCTATCTGCATCCTGAATCTACTGCCAAGTTGCGTAGGTCTGCTCTACACATTTATACATTTGCATGCAAATGTTCTAAAATTATATTACCTATTTCCCTGCCTACTTATATTGCTGAATGTAATTTAATCTTTTCTTGATTACTCAGAATAATCATTATGAACATCTTGTATTGTGCTATAATGTAGTGATACCTTTAAGATTTATTGAATTATACAGAGAATTCTAATTCTGCACCTAATGGCCTCATATTGCTGTGACTTTTGAATTCTTGGATCTGCTTTTTACAATTTTTCTTATCTTCCTTGTCTTTATAAAGACAAGGATAGAACTTATATCTATGACTTCCCTGATAGAGAGAGCTACCAGATGAGGAAACGTCACCTACGATACAGATAGGCAACTTCTTCTGCCATTTTTAATTTTAGAGAACTGACTGGAACTCTGAAAGGTTTAAATGACTTATCCAGACATGCATAACTGGTATGGACTTGAATCTGGGTCTTCTAGGCTCTGAGGTCAGCTTTCTATTCACTGTCATTAATCTCTCAACTAATCATTTCTCATTGTTGTTGGTGTATGTTCATCCACTCCACTTTTTCTAATATGCTGTGGGCTGAGAGATCAGGAAACTCAGCTTGTTAGAACTATGTATAAAATAAGAAAAAGTAAAGGTCTGAAGGGCTTCCCAATGTGTAAACTCCATGTGCTTTTAGAATATGGACTTTGTGGCATTTACTTGACATCTCAGACACCTTTTCTCTAATTTTCTGGTTCTCTGCTTTTACGGATAGATTAGTTTGCTAGGTAGTTAATGTCTAGATGAGTGACATACTACCATAATAGGCTAGATCGGGGTTTCTTAACCTTTTTTGTACCATGGATCCTTTGGCAGCCTAGTAATTCCTTACCAGAATAATGGTTTAAGTAATTAAAGGAAATGCTAAATTTCAGTTAGAGGTTAATGAAATGAAATGAAGTTAATGAAAATGAAAATAAATATGTCATCTTTTCCCCTGTTGGTTTATACACTCCCTGTAATTTATCCCTGAACCCCCAGAATAAGAATTCCTGAGCTAGATAGATCATTGGTCTGACCCCGTAGAGCATTTCTTATCTCAATGTTACTGAATTTCACTGGTTTAAAATAGGTGATACAGTAGTAGCTACAGTCTATTTTGAGGGTAAGGCAAGTGGCAGAGTCCAATTATTTCTGATCTCATGGAATGAAATAAATAATAGTAAACATTCCGAGTAATTTTTAATGACACAAACATTTCCAGTTTCAATAAACACACAGAAGATTATATTGTATTATAAGTGAAACATGTTCAGGGAGGACTAGCACTTGTGGTGCAAGGACTTGCTGTGCCCTTTTCAGGGCTGCTCGTCTACCTTTGGTGTCCACCTGTCACCCAACTCTCACCTGTGGCCCTAAGAAGCTGTAGCATGCACAGCAGTCATAGCCTGGTAAAACAGTCTCACAGATGGAATAAACCAAGTTGAGGGTAACCAACAGGCCTCAAACCCGTTGGCGAGGTAAGGGAATGTCTCTCCCTGGTGGAATGAGTGGATGGAAACAATTTGTTCCAATGGCCATCAAAGAGGCTGAAGCAGACTCTGCATGGAGTGCTTAGAGTTTGGTCAGACATTGAAGACACCAAGGTCATCCACTGTATCCCAGGCCATCGCCATTCATCCTGATTTTTATCTTGTCAATGGAATTTTGATGACTCTAGAAAAGAGAGTGACATTCATTGATGACTTTGTGCAACTCTGCCTCACTGAAATCCAATTCACTCCCAAGTCAAAACATCACCCTGTTCCTCTTCCAAATTAAGGACAAACTGTAAGAACCCTTAAAGTAGTGAACATTGCCATCTTACCTCCTTACCCTGCCCAGAAATAATCTGCCACAAGTCATAGAACCTTGCCATCGAACAGACCCTCATTTCTTGAGTAAATCTCTCCGTTGGCTGCCCCACTCCAAGGACAGAAAATATCAGTCAATGTTGTCACTCTATAGCCTCTAGCTTATCATAGATTAATACCTTCCTCAGCAATTTCATTTCCTGACAGTATTCCCTCTAAATCTTGACTTTCACCCTGCAAACTCCTCAGGCTCTGGCGAAATCTGAGTTCTCTCCTGCTTCTTGGGGCTGTTTCCAATAGTAAATCTTGTCCCTTGTCTGGTCTACAAGAATTGATTCCCTACTGCTACTTGAAACAAGTAGAGAAGTGTTCCCAGTGGAAAATGAGCCCTAGTGAATTCTCAGGGACTAAACTCAGGATACAATAACAAACCCAATGAGGTTCTTTACTTTGCTTTCATTCACCCTACACATCAAATTAGACACTAAATCTTACTGTGTCTGCTCTTCCATCCCACCTAAGTCAACAGAACACAATCCTATCACAGTCACAGACTGTAAAGGGCCGCAGCCATCACGCCTCTCCATCCACACAACCATAGCCCCAATTCAGGTCTTCACCACCTTACCTGTACCATTATCAAAAGCCTCCTATTACTCTCTGGGATCAAATAGAAATATCCCTGACTATCATCTCTGGGATCAAATATAAACTGCTCTGTTTGGCATTTAAGTCTTTATTTACAATGTGACACCATCTTACCTTTCTAGCCTTCTCACACATGGCTGCCCTCCGTGCATTCGATAGTCCAGTCATACCAGCCAACTTACTGTTCCACACACTCCCATCTCTATACCTTTGCACTGTCACTTTGTCATTTCAGGAAACCCCAAGAGTTCCCTGATATCTATTCTAACAAACAACATTCTCTCAGCATCTAAGATTTTGATATCTAGCCTCCAAGAGTTTCCAATTGTCTTCTCCACCTACTCCCCATCCCATTATCTTTTTGGACACAGTGAAATTAATGAGATAATTTCTCAAGGCAGAATTTTGGCCAAAAATTCCATGATTTTAAGGACAGTATACATACAATTTTGAGTTTGTCCCTGCTGAATTGGTTGCTTTTCCTCCTGATACATTCTGGATGTAGCCTACATGATCTTTGGGGGTCCCCACCCCAACTCCCACTCACATAGACAAATTGGGTCCCCAGAGGATAATTACATCTCTTCCTCACAAATCAGGAGCTCACTCTCTCATCTATGCCTCAGTCCCTGGGGGGAATGGGCTTAAGCTTAATGTATCTGCTGCAGACATTTCTCCCAACACTGAGTTTGCTTCCAGGTGTGGCCTGCAGATGCAGGCACTCCTTTGCTTACAGGTCACGGTGTCTCAGCTTCTAGGTTGATTGGGGTGGGGCAGGGCTGGGTCTAGCTGGTTCCTCCTCAGGGCTGAGGCAGTTATGAGTATTGTCAAACTATGTTAGCTCTATGTTAGCTTTTTCTGACCTTTAGAAGCTCACAAGGTCATTCCCTCTCCAATCCTTCACCTAAAAACAGGAAAGAATAAACACAACAGGGACAGAAGCAACAGCAGGACCATGTGCTCACGAGCCACATGTCAGGTAAGGAGAGTAGATTGCTGGCACTACCTCTTCTGTCCCCACCTGGAGGTTTAAAGGAGTCTTGGCCTCTATCACTACCAGGAAAGAGGGGTTTTCGCCACCAAGGGCCTTTTGTATGTACTCTTCAGTTTTAACTTCGCAGTCAACCAAAAGGTCTTTTCTTCACCTCATTAAGTCAGACAGAATAGAGTCACAGAATACCCACAGAATGTTCTGAAGGGAATAGCCAGGCACCCTCATTCCATGTCATCCCGTACTTTCAGGGTCAGACTCACCAAATATCCACAGGGATTCCCTGCACGTACTCTTCAGGCCGTCATAGGTCAGTCCTCCCTTACGTGTGTATCTGCAGAGGCAAGCACCTATGTAATAATAATAACAATAATAGCTGAAATGTACAGTTTACTATATGCTAGGCACTGTGCTAAGTGCTTTACAATTATTTTCTCATTTGATCCTTACAACAAACCTGGGAAGTAGCCTATTATTATCTGCATTTTACAGATGAGAAAACTGAGAAGGGTTAAGTGACTTGCCCAGGGTTACACAGCTGAGGCCAAATTTGAACTCAGGTCTTCCTGACTCCAAGTCCTAAGCTCTACCATTGCTCTACCTGATGGCCTAAGTCATTGATCTCCCTGAATTTCCCGACTATTTTCTTCTACTTAAAAAGCTATGTATTTTCATACTCTTCTATTATGTCACTGATTGCTCTCCACTTTCCCATAACCCTTGATCTTACCCAGAGCCTCTTCATCTCACAATCTCCTCTTTATCCCACCAGACTGATACCCACTTAAATTTTCTCCTTAGGCAGCCAATGAAGGAAAAATATTTCTAACTATATAGAATTATTATTGGTGTTTTCCCTTTGTCATAAAATGCTGGACTAAAGTGAGCTTGACTGGGTGTTTACAAAGAGACTATAAGATATCTGGTGGTTACTGACTGGGACTTGTCCAATAGAAAGAGCCTTGAACTTGGAGTCGGAAGACCTGATTTCAGCTGCCAGTTTTGCAATTTAATAGATTGTAAAGGTGAGCATTTCATGTCACCTCTCTGATGAACTTCATTTCCCTCACCTATAAAATGGGAGCTCTAATGTGAGAGGTAGCCTAGTGGATAGGGAGTTAAGAAGACCTGGGTTCAAGCCACACCACTTACATGTACTAACTATATGACCTTGAAGAAGTCACTGGACCTCTCGGTGCCCCTCCTCCCCCAATAACTCTTAAGATTAGAAATTGTAGAACAGGTGCTGCTCTATATTTGTAGAAAGAATTGCCTCACTGGAAGTGCCCTATGTCATTGTAATCGCAAGAGTGGTTAAAAAAATAGTCAATAAACATTTATTAAGTACCTACTGTGTCCTAGGAAGAATATACTATCAACCTTACAGGGTTGTTGTGAATAATGCCTTTTGTCAACTACAAAGTGTTACAAAAATGTCAGTCAAGTCAACAAGTGTTTATTAAGCAGCTACTATGTGTCAAGAATTATGTTAAGCATAGAAACACAAACAAAGGCAAAAAACAGTCCCAGCTCTGGAGGATCTCACAGCCTAAAGCAAACAGACGTGTATAAACAATACAGAGAGAGAATAATTTGGAGGGGCAGCAAGGTGGCACAGTGGATAGAGCACAAGGCCTGGAGTCAGGATCCTGAGTTCAAATCCGACCTCAAACCAGACACTTGACACTTATTAGCTGTGTGACCCTGGGCAAGTCACTTAACCCTAATTACCTCACCAATAAATAAAAAGAGAGAATAATTTGGAGAAAATCAACAGGAGGAAGGCACTAGCTTTAAGTGTGTAGGGGCAAAGCTTCTTGTAGAAAGGAAGATTTTGTCTAGGACTTGAGGGAATCCAGGGAAGCCAAGAGACAGAGATTAATCAGATAACAATAACATAAGATTAATAAGATCTTAACATGTACCAGGTACTGGGCTAGGTGATAAAGATACAAAGACAAAACTGAAACAATTCCGTCTCTCAAGGAGCTTACCTTCTATAGGGAGAGACACTACATAAAAAATAAGTACTGTATACAAATTAAACTCAATGTAATTTGTAGGGTAAACATTAGCAATTAGCAGAGGGTGATGTGACTGGAGCTGTGCTTTTAAGGGAACTAAAGCTTCTCAGAGGCAGGGGCAAGGAGGGAGTGAATTCCAGGCATGTGCAAAAAGCATGGAATAGGAGATGGGATATTGCCTGTGAGTAGCAGCAAGAAGGCCACTCTGATTGGACTACAGAGTACATGAAGGGAAGTCATGTTTAAATCTGGAAATGTAGAATGGACCCAGATTGTGAAAGGGTTTTCAATGAGCATTAGAGAAATTTGTATTTAATCTTAAAGATAATAGATAATAGCACTTGAACACTGTAGATGTACATCAACCCAGACCCTGTCTTAGTGTAGTGCGGGGCACATAGTAAATAGTAAGTAAGTAGTTGTATATTGAGACAGCCATATGTAAGGCACATCAACAGTAAGCTGATGGATTCTCTTAAAATTTTTAAGGCATTTTTGGCCTTTTAATGCACTTGAATAGTTTTACAGTTGCTAACTGTATTACTACTCTGTGTTCTTTTTTAGGTTGTCATAGGGTCATAGTTTTCAAGCTAGAAAGGACCTTAGAATCCACTCACATTATAGATAAGGAAACCAAAGTACAAAAGCATTCAAATATCTTTCTCAGGGTCACATACAGTTAGAAAGTGTCTGGAGCAGGATTTGAACCCAGGTCTCCCTGACTTCAAATCCAGTGCCCTAGCCACTATATCAAGCAACCATTATATTTTTCTAGCCCTTATGTGATTGAGGTACTAGGGCACAGATTCATATAATGAGTTTCCAAAGGCCAAGCATCAAGCTAGCAAAAGGATCAATCAATCAATAAACATTTATTAAACGCTTACTATAGAACATGCCATTTCTTTAGTGCTAGTTAGGTGCTTTATTCACCAGACCAAGAAATACTGCTCTATGAGCATTGCTGTGATACTACATAATAAAAACAGCAGTCCCTGGGAAAGATCACAGATCAGGGTGTGGTAAAAATCCAGAAATTATGTCCCTCCCTTTGTGGGTCAAGCATCTGGCAAATACGTTCTCCAGCCAGGATCCACTGTGTAGAGCTCAGCAGTTCTCACAAAGGCTACTATGAGATTTTGGCAGCTGCCAATTTTCTTTTGTAAAGTGGGTGTTCTAACTCCTCATAAAAGTCTTCCCTCCCACTGTACTTTTTTTTCCCTCTCCTCCCCCGCACTCCACACCCTGCTGCACACACCCTCCCACTTCTGCACAAACACAACTACACTCACCCCTCCCTCATACATATTTTACACACAGCCCCCACCCCTCCTCCTCCTCTGCACACACCCACATACTCTCTTTCTCAAATACTTGATCCCTCTCTCCTCCACCCCATGCACCCAGATATAACACATGCAGTTATCTTTCTCATGCTCTCATTCTTTCCATCTCTCAACTTTCCCATAACCCTTGATCTTACCCAGAGCCTCCTTCAGCTCACAATCTCCTCTTTATCCCACCAGACTGATACCCACTTTAATTTTCTCCTTAGGCCTGGGACTCCTGAGACTGTGATGCTGATTTAAGGATTCATCCCCTGAATATTCCAAATCTGGAGCTGTCACAAGCAGGAAAAGAGCCAACATACATGTGCCTGCCTGCTTCTCTCCTTCTGCTAGATTAGGAGGCAGCCTGGAAAGAAGTTGGCATTCAGCCATATTTCTGTGAACTAGAAAACCTCCTCCTTTTCTCCCTCTCTAACTTCCTGTAGGAACCATGCCAGGATCTACAGTGGCAGCAGCCAACCTCAGTCCCCTTTTCCAGCCCTACTGATAATTCTCTTGGATATTTCTCAGACTCTACATAGTATAAGGTCTGTAGGAACAACTGTCTAAGGCGCCTATCCAGATGACCATGATTGTCACTCAATTCTGAATTGTATAACAGAGGAAGGAAAGGGGGACACTAAAGGTGGGAATATGATTAGATTCAATGAAAAATTCACAAAAACGTATCTTGAAATGAGTTATTTTCATAATACTTATTGGTCAACATGGTGAAACCGATTTAAGTCCTAAACATGGATAAGCCACCCAAAGTAGACAGAACACTATTGTTTACCAAATCTTCATCTGTCATAATATCCGAGTGACCCACTAGGACTTTAAATTAATCTCTTTGGGCTTATAGTTTCACACCAGTATCTATCTTGTTGTTTTTCCTTTTTCTTGCTGAGGCTTCTAGGAGTATAATTAGAGGCATAAGAGAGCATAATTATAAAGACAAATGTGTATCCTCTCTTCCTTTCACACTAAGGTTATTTGTAATTTTGCTGAAGGACATTCGCTTCTGGTGAGTGGATGCTCCAACATTTAAATGGACAATTATTATTTTCAAAAAGTAATATTTTTCAAGCTAAATACTAAACAGAGCCAGCAACACTGTAGCGGAGATTTTGGTGGATTTGAGCTTCATTAATGGGAATACTTCCACCAGTGATGCAGATAAAAATCATCCTTTCCCCTCTTTGTTCATGTTTTCTTACAAATCTTCCATAGAACTTGTTCTCTTCTGGTCTTGAGGGTACCCACATATTACTTGGGCTGTCCAACTCTTGTCTCTTAACCTTGTTATATAACCAACCCATCCCTTTTTCTGGTGATGCATACCACAAAAACAACAAATCCATAGTTGGAAGTGATCTCAGAGGTCATCTAGTCTAACTAGCACTTGACTAGTAACCCAATAATCCAAAAAACATGAAATAAGTGCCTACTATGTGCCAAGCATCATGCTAAGTGCTTGAGGATACAATTAATAAAAAGGAAGATAGTCTTTGCCCTCAATTACAAGCAATCTAAAGAGGGAGATAACATAAAAAGGAGGCAGGAAAGCAAGGAGGTAATGGGATCATGTTGTATGCAGTTAAACCAGGCAGGACAACATGTTCAAGGTGGATTGAGCTGAGAGTCCAGTTTCTGTCTTCTAAACAGGAAGGCATTAGGAGGAGTTTATTACTCTGCCATCCAGCCCTCCAATCAGAGAGGAGAGGAGAATGAGGGGGTGGTATCCATCAAGGTTTGAGCTAGCAGCACGTTGGTGAGTTAAGAATTAATGAGTTTAACCTGAGAGGGCCATCTTGTTCCATGAGTTGAAACCAGGCAGGGCAACAGATATAAATTGGAGTACCTACAACGTCCCTGGCAAGTGATTATCCGGCCTCAATAATGAACTACACACAAGCTGCCATTAATAATGTGCTTCAGGCAGAAAAAAAGGCTTATCAATGAATTAGCAAAGATGGAAATATTTCATTTTGTGGTTCCTGTGTCAAGGGATACAAAGGAGAGGGTCGAGGGATAAATAGGAGACTAGTTGGTGAATAAATATTAACTCAGGAAAAATCTCAGGGGGAGATGAGCTTTTAAAGGATCTTTGAATGAATAGCATTGTCTCTTTATCTTGTGAACTGTCCAGTGCTTTTGCTTAAATAGCAATACCCTCTTGGAACCTTGCTCATTAAATTTTTGTTGTGGTGGTGGTAGTCACTGGTCAGCAATCAATTAATGTGTCTGATGGCTCTATGTAGTGTTTATTCATTCCCTTGTGTTTTTAGCTGATTGATGATCAATAGGTTTTCTTTCTGTTCCTCATAAATAACAATACTACATCTGTGGTGTCTATGCCTTTTCACAGGCTGGCACTGATATCTGGAATGTACCCCCTCATCACTTGCACTTCTTAGAATCCCTCATTTTCTTCACAGTTCAGTTTAAGCATCACCTTCTACTCATTCTTTCCTGATCCTCCCAACTGCTAGTGCCTCCCCACCCTCACTCCCATGCCCCCAATAATCTTGTATCTATGTACGGCCAGCCAATGTTGTGGTGGAGCAAAGTGCCAGTCACTTATGCTCTTTTTCTTTTTTTTTTATCCCCTCCTCTATCAAAGAAAAAGGAAAAGTGAGTCTGTTCTAGAGTCCATGTCTTTTCTTCCAATGAGATGGCTTCTGGTATAACCTTCCCCTTGATCTTTGCTCTCTCTTCCCTCCTCCTCTCTTCAGAAGCTGAAGATTTGTCTGAGGCTCTTATGTTTGAACCAGTCTGGTCCTGGTTACAAAGAGCTAACATACTTTCAGCCCAGAGGTAATGTCATAAGACTATGTTAACCCCTTTTACTGCTACATATGGAAACTTAAAGGTATATATTATTAATAAAAAATCATCACCATGAGATTCTTTCTTACTCATGTCACTCAAATTCCCAGTTTGGGCAGAAATATAGATTTCCAAACTATTTAAATCCTATCTATTCAATCTAGCTACTGGCATCCCTTCATTTGCACTCTCTGTAATGAAAGACATACATGAATCAGGAACAATTAAGATCAATCATATCATTAGCTAGAGAGTTTTTAAAATCTCCTGTTCTAGTAGAAATTCCACTTAGACCTCCAGCCTCTGGGCGGGGGGGAGGGAAATGCTGCTGAACCACGAATCCCTAGATTCCTAGCTATCCCCCAAATACCTTCCCTTCTATCTACAGAAGAGCCAGCTTCTCTCCAGGGCTCTGTTACATGCATATTTATTTTGTATATTTTTTGTTTTTCCTTAATTTTTGAAGTGGACTAATGACATCAGAGGATGATCTCTTGACTCTTGGGTGAATTGGATTTAAGTGTGTCGGAGTTGAACAAAGTCATCAAAGTCTAGTGGCAAGGCAAAATTCAGGACATCTTGCTATGGCCTGGGATGCAGTGAATGACATTGACATCTGTGATGCCTGACCAAGCTCTAAATACTCCACAGAGTCTGCTTCAGCTACCTTCATGACTATTGGAACAAATTGTTTTCATCTACTCATTCCACCAGGGGAAGTTATCATATGCTTATGATAGACACCTCCCTAGGTTTGTGGCCCCTTGCTTACCCTCAACTTGGTTTAGTCCATCTGCCCAAGAAGTTTTACTGGGGCTATGGTTTCCGTGCATGCTATAGCTTCTTGGAGCCTCATGTGAGAGTTGTGTGACTAGTGGACACCAAAGGTAGATGAGCAGCCCTGAAAAGGGCTCAGCAAGTGCTCACACCATAGGTGTTAGTCTTCCTTGAACACCCCCACACCCCATTTTGTATGTGCTTATATAGGTACAATCTTCCCTATAAAATGCAAGCTCTTTGAGGCCATGTATTACTGCTGCTTTTTTTTTTTGGCTTTATATGTCAATGCCTGAAATGTAGTAGGTATCAATAGGAAATACTTGTTGATTGATTGATTAATTGGTGCACTAGGACATTCTTAGTGAGCTTGTTTTACCATTTGAAGAAAAAAACATGAAGAGGTCATGGGAAAAGTCGATCCAGATCAGGGGTTTCTAGCCTTTTTTGCGTCATGGATCCCTTTGACACTCCAGTGAAATGTATGGATTCCTTCTTTAAATAACTTAAATGCATAAAATGAAATACAGAAATTATAAAGGAAGCCAAGTATATTGAAATGTAGTTATCAAAATATTAAAAGAAAAAGTTAATAGCACCTAAGTTAAGAACCCCTAATCTAGACCCTGAATTTGTACTATGAAAGCAGGTCTAAAATTATACATCAGTAATAGAAAGGATAGTAACATCAATCCATAGACTTTTAATTTACTGCCATGTTGACATCAGACAGTATTTGATCCTCAGATGATAGGTTTAATTTCTTATTGATATTCTTAACTTGTCCTAGTGCAACTCTTCTCTCAGGTATATCTCTCAGTAATATTCAGCACTATTCTTTTTCAAAACAATCATCTATGAATTAGGCCTTGTCAAGAGACCAACAGGTTGCTATCACCGTGAGTATTCAAAACAAACAAAAACCCAGCCAACATGACACAAGTAGAGTCCCATGTAAGACCCCTCAGTAATTTAGCTACTTCATCTTCACCTCAATGCATTATAGAAATGCCTCCTATTTGATATTCCTGTCTGAATTTCCTCCTCTCTGTAAAACAACTGATCTCTCCTATGTTTAAATCATTCTGAAATACAAATATATACATCTATACCAAAAGCTTTCTGCTCTAACACATGCAAAATAGTGGGGTGTCTCTACCTCCATTGTAGTGCCTCATAGCTCTTACCTGGGCATGTGGACACATAGTTATTCTTTGGACTGGTTTACTCACACAAACCTGATCTCATCCTGGCAATTCTAGATTCACCATCATATGGTTTTAGGGGTAACTAAATTGAGAGGAAAATAAACTCCTTTTACTCAAAACCTCAGCTCTTAAGCCCCTACCAATGCACTTCTATTTGCACAATCCAGCTATTCACAGACACTTTTAAAGCTTAAACATAACCCATGTACTTAGCATACATATTTAGTTAGCAATAAGGCAAAAAAAAAAAATTCACAGATGATATACACTAATCTATGCTTAAATCATAAAGTACATCACAAACCATATGTAAATTTGGGCCTCATTCCTTTACCAATGTACTCAGAATCTGTGGGAAAGAGTGGATATACACTTATATGAATCCAGAAGGGAAGAGCATAACAGGGGAAAACTTAAGTGCTATGGGTAACTCATAACTCTGGACTATAGGCTTTGATATGATCAATCCACTGAGGACCCCCTACACCCCATGAAACTATTTTGCTGCCAACAACTTACATCTGACCCTTACATCTCTCCAGTGAGGCAGCTGCCCTTCTGTACTCAAATCAAACCAAGTAGCATTTACAAGATCTAATGTGAAAATATGCTTAATATGAATGTATAAGTAGAGCCTATATCAAATTACACACTGTCTTGGGCAGGGAGGAGGAGAAGGGGAGGGAGAAAATTTAAAACTCAAAATCTTATGAAAGTGAATGTTGAAAACTAGTAATGAATTATTTTTAAAAATTAAAAAAAAATAAAAAAGCTAAAACAATATCATACCTCAATTCTCTGTCTATCTATCTATCTATCTATAGTTTACCCCCTTAAATCTTGAACCAGCTATATACAAATGCTGAGGAACCGTCATGCCCTGTACCTATTAATTTCCCATGTTCCAACACTCCATTTTGTGTCTGTGAAACCATTTCTTTATACTATTTTTCTAGTTTTTACAAATTATCAAATTTGTTATATCCCTTCAAACCATGAAATAGTTCATATATAATCAAGGTGCCCTCCTACATCTTTTATATGATGATTTAAGTTTTTATGTTTATTTCACAGTTCATTTTCTGTTCCAAACTGCTCAAATCCCATATGAAAACTATTTCTCTTTGTAAATATATTTTGGAAGTTTTTATTAAACAACAGTTCTTTTTCCAGACATCAAAATGTTCATTTATGACCACAGCAATGTCTTACATCCTTTGTTAATTGATTCAACTTTTTCCCTTTACACAAAAGTACTTTTTCTGTCCTTTTCACCACTAAATTGCTTCATATGAAAAGGATCTTCAGGGACTGTTCCTGATACAGGTACAGTTGTAATAAAATGTTAATACAGTAGCTTCCTTCAATCCAAAAAAATCACATCAGCTAAACATTGAAACATGCTGTATCATTAGATAAGTCTATATACAATTCAAGGGACATCAGAAGCAACTAGGTGGCCCAGTGGATAGAGTGCCAGGCCTGAAGTCAGGAAGAGCTGATATTCAATCTGGCCTTAGGCACTTATTAACTCTGTGACTCTGGGCAAGTTACTTAACATCTGTTTACTTCAGTCTATAAAATGGGGATTGTTGTGATGATCAAATGAACTAATAATTGTAAAGCACTTAGCCCAGTGCCCGATACCCAGCAAGCACTATATAAATGTTAGCTATTATTAACATATAGCAAGCTCTCAATTCCTCATCAGTCATTTTCTTTGGCAATGGGAGTCAAGAGTAGTATTAAAAGAAATAATTGATGTTAACTGGGATTGTGGATAATTGAAATCCACAGAAAATACCCTGTTGTTCAGTCATGTCCAACTCTTCGTGACCCTATTTGGGGTTTTCTTGACAAAGACACTGAAGTGGCTTGCCATTTCCTTCTCCAGCTCATTTGACAGATGAGGAAACTGAGGCAAACAGGGTTAAGTGACTTGCCCAGGGTCATACAGCTAGTAAATCTGAGACCAGATTTGAACTAAGGAAGATGAGTCTTCCCGACTTCAGGCCTGGCAGTCTATACGCTGCCACCTAGATGCTCAAAAGCTGAACGTTGATTTCATGCTACTTGCCCCTCCAAACCTTTTTATGTGTTGCTCACTAATAACAATTTGAGTTTAACCTCCTTTCCTAGCCCTTCTACCCTCCTCTATGGAAAGGTCATAATGAGTAATAAAATGGTTGTTAGGGAAATAGCAGAAGAAAAGTAAAATGAATCATATGAAAAGGAAATCTCAAGCTTAGTAAAATAGGAGGAAAAAATGGCGAGGAGAAAATGGATATAATTTATCAAGCCAGTATCTTTGTGTCTTATACATAAGCTTTGAGAGATAAACACCTGGGAAAAATCTTTGAGCTAAAAAGAGGGGGGGGGGTGGCGCGCGCGCGCACCCGTTTGAGGATATGAATCTCACACTGACACTTTGCAACCTAAATTCTAGCACTAATGCTCCTTCCAACCCTGTTCAACCCAATTTTCCTTTCATAAGCACATCTGTCTGAATTACTCCCAAGTGTGCTTAAAAACGTACTTATCAACTCCCCTTAAAAAAAAAAGGTTAATTGGGTTCAGAAGCTTTTTGCCCCCCTGGGAAGCATGCAGGACAGGTTGAAAGGCAAACATTCTTGTCTATTACTACCCCTCAAACGAAATTTAATTCTGTTTCCTGTAATGAGGTTGAGTTCCTGAACATGGAAGAGGTAAACATGAAGTCTCTAAAGTGACATGAACAAACTTTACAAAATGAAACAAGAAAAATATAGAAAAGTCTCACAAATTTCCAAGCAAGAAAATCTATGATTTCAAGTTTTGTCCCTGGAAACAGAAAGAGTTCCTTCTCTTGTAAGGGACAAGGAAGCCTAAAGAGGTTTTGCAACCTAGACCCTTTGTAAACCTGTGCCCTTGCCTTAAGAAGTATTATTTGCCACTGGACTTAGAGGTGATGATAATTTTGGGGAAAAGAGAGGGCTGGATTTGGATACATCCCCTTACCTTGGGGATGTCTTGTCTTGAGTGGGTGCTCTCACAATGGAGCAGGAAGCTACATGCTAGGATACAGAGAGGTAAAGCACAAGATTACTAGATTGTCATATGGTTCTGGGAATTTCTTCCTTTGTTGCCTTTGAGAATCTGATATAAGCATGCATAGAGCACAGTCCTTCAGTGGGAGGAACAGTCCCCCAGGGTGTACTGTATTACCTAATCCAAGCTCTTAGATGGCTCTGGATTCAAATTTCCTGCTTGCCATAAGAATCACAGTCATCAATGGCCTGATTGGTGCTAGGCTTATGATCACCAAGTGACTGAGGAATAGCTGATTATTAAAGTTAGACTTCTGCGCTGCCATGTGAGAAACAGAGCAAGGAGATGCTGCCATCTGACCCTGTTGGATCAGCCTACGAGGGCAACCCAGATTAAGGAGAAGAGAATATCTTCATTCACAAAGCTCAGAGTTTTTAAATATTTATTTGATCACTAATCAATGCAGAAAGGAATATTTTCTTTTACCTCTCTTTCCTTTATTTCTCTTGGTATAGCATATGACCTGGAGTTCCCAGACACATATCTTGCTACAATCTGTAAGTGTAGTTGTTTGGAGATTTTTTCCAGTGACAAGTGGAAGGAGATTTGGGGGAGATGGCTGAAGACAAGTGACTGTATATAGGATCAAATAATTTTTTTCTTCCCATTTTTGCTTTGATCAATAAACTAGGTAGCCATAGTACTTGAATATTTCCTGTGAATGTGAAGAGTAGAGACCATAGAAAAGAGACTCTAGACATGGTATTGGGGCTCTAGAGCTTCATATTTTGAATACTTTCAGCAATATTTTACACTATCCCCTAGCTAAATTCAGAACCCAACCACTATGAGTTTAAACTGCTATGTATTGCTGCTTGAAGTCACATGCTATGGTGGGGCAGCAATGAAGGTGATTACAGGGAGAGAGTCCTCTGGGGTCTAGTCATCTGTGAGGCTATCCTACACATGTACCAGATGGGAACTAAAGTGGTTACTATTCTGATTGCTGAAGGAGAGTATCACCTGATAGGTAACTCTGATAATGCACTGCCTCATGTGATTTAATATAATAATATTAAACACTTAGCACAGTGCCTGGCACATAGCAGGTGTTTAATAAATGCTTCTTGACTAACTAATGTGGTTGAATCATTTTCAGTCATGTCTGACTCTTCGTGACCCCGTTTGGGGGTTTTCTTGACAAAAATACATGAGGGTTTGTCATTTCCTTCTCCAGCTCTTTTTACAAATGAGGAAACTGAACCAAAAAGGATTAAGTGACTTGCCCAGGGTCACACAGCTAGTAAGTGTCTGGGGCCAGATTTGAACTCAGGAAGATAGGTCTTCCTAACTTTAGGCCTGGCACTCTATCCACCACACTACCTAGCTGTCCTCAACCAATACACTATGCCCCTATAAATTTAAGGAAGGTAGCCCCTGAGCCAATTTGTATTGCTCTTGCTACTGTAGTATACCTAATGTCACATGTGGCCCACATAGAAATCATATCTTAAAGAAAGGAAAGAGGGGGAAGCTAAGAAAAAGGTACTACAGCTACAGCCCTAAAGCAATTTAAAATAAAAAGAAGAAATTCTCCAAGTCTTGTTTTTCTTCAATTAGAGATTGATTCTCACATTTTTTAAAAGTGATATGGAAATGAATATCAATCAATAAAGGTTTATTAAGTACCTACCATGTGCCAGGCACTACCTAAGTGATGAGGTCTGGAGGTTAGGGTCCTGGAATCCCAAAATCACAATATGTGGGTCCTGCCTGAAAGAATTCGACCCAAGTCTTCTTTCAGCCAAAAACAAGGTTTATTGAAGATTCACCATATTAACTTGACTCTTAAGGAATCTGAGCATCTGTGGGCTATTGGCTAGATTGCGAAGATCTGCACCTCTTAATGGAGACAAGATGGACCTTACATACCAAAAGACTGTGGGAGGGATCTAGGAGTGGCCAAGTAATCTATGAGGTAATAGAATTCCAGGGAAATGGAGCCTAGACAGGACCAAGGGTGGGAAGTGGCCTGGGGCCTTAGGGAGGCAAGACAATGGAGGGCCAGGCTAGGTCAAGGATAACAGAATTGGGGGATTGGATGTAGCGAATCATGGCCTCAGGGGAATGCCAGAAATCTCCTTGATCAAGTGGGAGAATTCAAGGACAGTCCAAAGGTTTTCTAGGGCCCATAGACAAATGGGGCCTAAATTGGGACAAAGGTCTCACTTTGGGCCCATACCCCATCACTAAGCACTGGGTTAAAGAATAGGGTCAAAATTGCCATAATTAGGAAAACAGTGATGAAATTAATTTATAATAACTTTTGTTCTTATGAAATTGCACAGAATTTACAAACTACGCAGAACAGGCAAATTGTACTTATATAACATCAAGTTTTGTCTTGTTTTTTACCAGAATTCAGGTAAAATAAATATCATTAAGAAAAGTAACTTACACGGTTATTTCATCTAGGTAAGTAGGGTCCTGTAAGTATAACAATGCAGAAAGAGAATGACTTAAAATAGCACAAAGAGCTTATATGAATTGGAGAATCTTTTAGGATTATGTAGTCAATTCTTCCTCTTCTTCAGCACTTACCCAGAATTCACTTATGTATCATTTACATGTATCTGTATGTGTGTGAATGCATCTGCAGATACATGTGTATATGACTATATATATGGATATATAAATATGTTATTGTTGTTTAGTGGTTCAGTCATGTTAGATCCTACAGGCCCCTGTGGACCACAGCATGCCAATACGGTCCATGGAGTTTTCTTGGCAAAGATACTGGAATAGCTTGCCATTTTCTTCTCCATTGGATTGAGGCAAACAGAGGTTAAGTGACTTGCCCAGGGTCACACAGTTAGTAAATGTCTGAGGCCAGATTTAACTCAAGTCTTCCTGACTCTAGGCCCAGTGCTCTATCCACTGAGCCACCTAGCTGCCCCCATACATACACCTTTAGCATTATAAAATTTTGTCATAATTTCTAAACACCTTATAAACATTTATAATGAGACAGCATGATTCTCCTTCTTTGGTGGTGTTGTTTAGTCATTCATTCATGTCTGACTCTTCGTGATCCCTTGGACCATACTGTCCATGGGGTTTTCTTGGCAAAGATGCTGGAGTGGTTTGCCATTTTCCTTCTCCCCCTCTTCTTCTCCCCTCCTCCACAAATGGAACACCAACTGGATTTTGTTACTGACCATATGCATAACAAAGGCAACAATGCTGGTTAGGTGGGTGGAGCGTGTTGACCTTTCATGCTTAGCTCACCTTTTTTTTTTTAGGGTTGGGGGAGTCAAATTCATTTGCTTGAGAATGTCTAATTTTGAGTAATTTAGATGTCTGGACCAAGGGTTGTGATCTCTGCCAAGACATAAAAGATAACAAGAATAGAATTAATCAAAGATTAGGTACACTCCACTTGACTTTTGTTGGCTGTCAAAGCTATAACTAGAGGCTTATCTGATTTCCCTTATCATGAAG
The DNA here is from genome assembly GCF_003287225.1 of Phascolarctos cinereus. Classification (NCBI taxonomy): domain Eukaryota; kingdom Metazoa; phylum Chordata; class Mammalia; order Diprotodontia; family Phascolarctidae; genus Phascolarctos; species Phascolarctos cinereus. The sequence goes on from NW_027556098.1 coordinate 194,171,825, forward strand.
AAGCTCTAGCTATTTTTCCCTAGCTGATTAGATCCAAAATGGCTTTCTGGTGGCCCGGAAGAGATGAATCTCAGATGCTGGTAGGAGAGAGCAATGCCATCTGATACTATAGATTCGGCAATCATAGTGAGATTAGCAGAATAGTGGCCAGCCAACACCATGTGTCCAGCAGTCACCAGGAGAGCAGAGGGGATAGGTAGTGCACTGTGTCCAGTGGACATTCAAGGAGGGAACAGGCCCACTGAAAGCAGAGCAGTGACACCACCAGAAGACTTCAGCATTCTTGACCATCCAAAGTATAAGTTGTTCTGCCATGTTTGTGCTCAAAGAAGGAACACAAATATTTCTTCTATCTGTGCTTTTTATACATAGCCACTAACCTCCTTGGTGGTATGTATATTTGTGGGATAGAGAATCCTAGGTTTGGGGGGGGAAATACTCTATTGAGATTTTTCTTATTGTTATTTCATTAAGTGCCTTTGTTTTGAACTACTGCACCCTCTGGATGACTAGGGAAAAAAATAAACAAATTAGTGGTGCTTGTGATCTGTGTTTTTGAGTGGAAGGAAAGTCATAGAATTCTTTGTATCTGGGGTAGACAATCTGGGGGACCCACATGAAGATGGAGCCTCAGATGCACACATTATTGGCTAGTCCTTACCTTGTTCTTAAGATAGAGGAAGGAAGGTGGATATCTGTCCTTTCCCTCTTCCCCTAAGTTATATTTCTAGGTAGAAATTGAATCCAAAAGGCCATTAGATTTTCCCAAGATTGTGAAGAGAATAAGCACCTGAAGACACAATTAAATTCATGCTATTTTATATTCTTATCTTGAAATGAGGGAAAGGACTGTTCAAATTTAATAAATCTAACAATAGATGGAAAAAAATCTTCAACCAGAGGCCACGAGTGAGCATTAAAACTTTAAAAGAATAAACAAGCACCAGGACACCATGATTTCCAAAGGATCAAATTTGCTGTTGACCCAAAAGGAAATTGACAGACATATGGTGGGTGTTAAATAGGTTATAGTGTATTACCAGTGAACATTTGTATGTAAGAAATGGCATTAATTTATGTATGATCAAAAAAAGAAGGTGGGCTGGTTACTGTGAGAGGGAAGGATAACAGATGGATGGCCTGAGTGATGAACTGGTAGCCCCATAATGTTAAAAGGGCTGGAGCAAGGCTGACAGTATGTTGAGTGGGCGCCCTATAGGGTGATAGAATACACAGACAATGGACCCACAAGATGAGAGGGCCAAGATCCAGTGAGATCCTGACCACTGGAAGAAATAGCCAACTCAGTGAGATCACAGAGTATGGAAGTATTAAAACAGAAAAGCAGCACGACTTGACAAAAACTCCCAATTCTCCATGTTTAGGTACACATATCTTATTTTAACTTTATGAAGCTGGCAGTGAGAAAATCTCTTCTGCTACAAATATGTGCATATACATGTGCATACATGCATATATATATATGATTGTGTTACATGTGTGCAATTTATATGCAGTCCTGTACTCATATGTATGTATGTATACTGCCCAATGAGCCTGCATACATAAATGTATTATATACATATGTATGTATATCCTATCCTACACCAGACTCCAAGAATCCCAATATACATCATATATACACATATGTATACATGTCATCCTAAAGAATCCATGTATATGTATATACATGCTATCCTAAAGAATCCAAGAATTCGTATGTACACACACACATACACACATATATACTTATGCTCTCCTAAAGGATTCAATTATATATATATATATATATATGTATATATACACTTATATATGTGTGTATACTCACACACAATCCTAAAGAATCTGAGAGCTTTTCACAAAATTATATAATAAAAGACATTCTTGCATGTAGTACTTTTGCTAAAGAACTTTGTGTGTGTGTGTGTGTGTGTGTGCATACATAAACACACACACATATATATATGTATGTGTACATATTTTCTAAAGGGAGAGAGAGAACAGGAATTCTTAACCTAGAGTCTGTAAACTTGTATTTTATTTCAGAATTTAAATGTATTGTTCTAGAAGAGGTTCATAGGCTTCACCAGTCTGCCAAAAGGGTCTATGATACAAAAAAAGAAGAAAGGTTAAGAAACCCAGATTGAGAGACTAATATCAGAAAAGGGCAGTCAGCTAATTAATGAGTTGGAATTTCTCTTCATCTGGCCACATGAGACCAAGTTCTATCTAGGCAACTTGCTTTCTGTCCTAGAACCCCATCTCGCCATTTAGAGCAGTTTTCCTCTCACCACGAACCCTTCCCCAATAGAGATAATGGGCTGTTTTGAAATTCTGCCTTGGGGAAGAACTTTTCTGATTGTTCAGTGAATGAGTACAACTATCTCTCTTTTTTAAAATTTAATAGATCTTTATTGATATTTTAAATTTTATATCACCTATACTTCCCCTGTATCCCTTCTCTCCCTTCCCAGAAAACTATTCCTTATAACAAAGAATTTTTTTTAAGAGGGGAGAAAAAGAAAATCTAAAAAACCAATCAACACATTGAAAAATATCTGTTTCATGCAATGTTTCAGCCATGAACCATCTTCTTCTTACTAATTTATTTTTAGCTTTCCACATTCACTTCTACAAGATTTTGAATTTCAAATTTTCTCCCCTTCTCGCCCCTCCCCTCACCCCAAGACGGTGTGCATTCTGAATACCCCTTCCCCTAATCTGCTCTCCCATGAACCTTCTTCTTCACAGAGTTAAACATGTTGTGAAACATTCACTTTCAGTTGTAACTCACCATCTCTAGCCATTCCCAGACCATGCTTGATATCCCATCTACTCGCTTGAAATCCAGTCCTAGATGAGCATCTTGCCAAGTGACTTGCCTGAGGCTTCCCACCCCCTCCTGCAACAGTCAACTACCTTAGCTTAGTCAATGCTTAGCACCATGCTTGGCACATACTAGGTACTTAACAAATGTTTGGGTGGCTATATGGTTCAGTGGATAGAGCACTGGGCTTGGAAGCAGGAAGACTCATCTTTCTGAGTTCAAATCCAGTCTTAGGTACTTATTAGCTGTGTGACCCTGGTCAAGTCACTTAACCCTGTTTGCTTCAGTTTCCTCATCTGTAAAATGGACCAGAGAAGGAAATGGCAAGCCACTTCAGTGTCTTTGACAAGAAAATCCCAAATAGGGTCATGAAGAGTTGGACATGACTGAAAACAACAAAATAAATGTTTATCGATTGATTATGGCTTTACTCTAGGCAGCCCAGTGGGTAGAACACTGGGCCTGGAGTCAAGAAGACCTGAGTTCAAATCCAGTCTTAGAGACTCACTAGCTGGGTGACCCTGGGCAAGTCACTTAGCCTGTTTGCCTCAGTTTCCCCATCTGTAAAATGGGGATAACATCACCTACCTCACAGGGTTGTTGTGAGGACCAAATGAGCACTTAGCACATAGTAAGCACTTACATATGCTTATAACTTTTTCTTCTATCACTATCCTTGTGACTCTCCAAACAAAAACTTACTTCCCAGGCCACTATTCCCTTATATGTGCTTTCTTCTCTATTATATAAGCTCCTGGATGGCAAAACTTTTGTATTTGATTCTCTAGCACCCAGATGAGAGCCTGAAACATAGTCGGCATTTAATAAGTGCTTTCTCATTCATTCATTCAAGGCTAGCCTTAAATAGTGACTGAGTGATTTGGAGGACCTACCAGGGCCCCTTTATCCCTCTGGCCCTTCCCCAAGCTCGAAATTACCATATCACTCCGCAATATTCTTGACACATTGTAATGAAAGAAGGAAGAGAAGAGTTCTAGTCTGGGAAAGGGACATCTGGACACCTAATTAGGCTCCCCCTAATTAGGATACAAGCCATTGTCTCAAGCTGGTGAATCTCTAAGGATGGAATTTCAAGCACTGTCACAATAGGGTTGGGGACATTTTATTTTTAAAGCTCAGCCTCATCCCAGGGCTTTTCAATTCACACCTAAACTTCTCATTAGGAGCCTCCTAAATGGGAAGGGAGAAGCTGGCAGAGCTTCCCAGAAACGATGAGCATCTTGAGCTGTTGATCCTGTTTCTGTGACAGACCCTAGAAGTGTTCTGATAGCCTTAGTCAGGTATCTTATCACCTTGGTCATCTCAGCATTTATCATTTACATTTAAATAAGTGTTATAAATAAAGACAACCAGAGTCCCAACATCTTGTGAGTGCACCCTTTCCATTTAAAATGTGAGGGAAATTTTAAGGTTTTGAGGTAGGGAGTGAGGTGGGGGTGGGGGAGACAGAAAGACTCTTCTCATCACCAAAAATTCTCCCCCAGAACTCCCATTCTATTCCAGAAGGAAAGGAAAAGCTAATTATTGTACACGAGTTTGGGTGGCGGGCGGGGAGAACAACAAAAATATTTCTCTACCAACAATCTATTTGTGGATGAAGATTCTTAGGAAAGAGCATAATGGTCATCAGGCACAATTACAGCTTATTTTTTTTCTCTCTCTCTTTCTCTAGGTCATTCTTCCACTTGTTGGTGGGAGTGAGACTAGGTCCTAGCATGTGAATGAGATAACAAGTGAGTAGGTGGACAGGTGGGAGAATAAATGAGAAGGTGGGTGTGTGGGATGGTAAGCAGGGGAGAGCCAGGCCTGCAGAGCGGGCCTGGCAGGTATGTAAGACCAGGTGTAGGAGAGCTACTGAGAGGGTGATGAGTGAGTAGGTGGATGAGTGGGAGAAAGGGAGTAAACAGGTACAAAGGCTACCTTTCTAAAAGTAATTTGAAGCTTTTAAGGGATTCTTCCCACCAAATGTTTCTTTAAAACATGGAGATTTTAAGGTTTCTTTCTGGACACAATAAAAATGTGAAATCTACTTGCCCCAAGGTCATATAATATTTGAACTCGTTATATTATGAAAATGGACTTTGTATTCTATCCTAAATATAACCCTCTAAAGTACACTAGGCTTTTTTTTTGTTAATGCTGCAAACACTGTATAGTGGGAAGACAACTGGAATTTGAGTCAGAAAATTTGGATTGGAAGTCTATCTCTCTGTCATATATATGTATGTATGTATATGTATATGCACATATATATAAAATATATATTAGCCTATATAAAAGGGCTTTAGGCAAGTCTTTTAAACTTTCTGAGCCTCAGTTTCCCTCCTACCTCATAAGATTACATTAAGGATTAAATGAGATAGCATTTTAAAAATACATATCATTCAAGCACACTATAGTCTGTAAAGTACATGAAAATGTAAGATATTATAGTTAATTAACTTCCTACACACCTTGGAAAGTACATATAAGGCCTGAAGAACTTTGGAACCGATTATGAGACATGGGAGAAACTGGCATAGGACTGTCCAGCGTGGTGTGTGCTCTATAAGCAAAGCAGAATTGCAGTAGCTCAAAAGACATATGAGATACGCAACTTTAGAGACATCTCCACTCTAAATGTTCTTATGGACTATTTGTGATCTGATCTGTGGTAAAGACAAAGGTGCACACACTGTACTTTTACCCCAACATAGTGATGTCATTTTGGTCCTCTTTGAGCACGAAGGATAACAACCAAACAACATATAGACTGAATCAATCTACACAGAAGTCAAATATATCAACTCTCATTTCTCTTTGTCTATTGAACTTTTTCTACCCATCTTTTAAAGCCCAACTCCAACTCCACTTCTTTCAGGAATCCTTCCTGGAATCACCCACTTTCCAGGTGGTAACAACTGCCCCCCCCATCACATTGTTTTGTACCTTTCTAAGGTATTTACCATATAAAATTGTGCAGTTATTATCCATGTGGTGTTTCCTCTACCCTAAACCGTGAGCTCCTAGAGGTCAGGTAATTATGTCTCGTTTTGCATTTCCCTCAGTTCCTAGTATAGTACTGGCTATAGGAGTTTAATAAATGTGTGTTGTTGCTGCTATTATTAACATTTCACAAAGAGATGACAGACTTCCTTTTTTTTCTCCCTTTAACATTCAGATTTCACTTAAAATCAGAGGAAGTACTTGCCCAGAAACAAAATTTAAAAATTCAATCAAGCAGCCTGAAACCAAAATAGAAAAGAAATCTAATAGATATATAAAACAATCATCATAATTACTCTATTTTTTTTATTACATTTGGAAAATTATGCCACACGTGATTTTTTTAAAGGATTTTTTTAAATTAGGTCTTTAGTCAGTGTTCTTTCAGCATCTCTGGTCAGATACCCCAAGATGAAACACAGGACAACAGAATTGAAGAAAACATGGTGCCAGGTAGCATAAGACCTGGACCTATCACTACTGACACTGTATATTCTGCACACCAGTCATCATTCCAAGGCTCTTGGACCTAACTTGAGGCAGCTTTAGACAGAAGATAGCCCAGGAATGAGATGTGGTTAAAAAGATGATAAGGCCAGTAGAGGCACAACCGAGAGTCTAGGGTAGAAACTAGGAAACAGGATTGGGCAGAGACCCAAATTTTGTAGGAGAGGAGAGAGGGTTGGTAGGCCTTAGATTTTTTTTCTTGAATTCCAGCTAAAACTAGATCTCACTAAAGTAATATGAGAACCATTTTTTCCTTCTTTCCTTCCTTTCTCTGTCTTTCCCTCTCTTGTCCTCCTCACCCCCTGGAAATGGACAAACTAGTGACATACACATATATAATCCAGAGTGAGGAAAATATAAAAAGAATGAAAATTATCTCTACAGCATAAGAAGTCCCAAGATGTAGCTAGGGTGAAGTGATCAGAGCTTTACTTCAGGGTACCTGACATCCAAAAGGTGTGCTTCCTCCTTGGGAAGTCTTGCCATACCTTGAGTTTCTCTGCTAGCCTTGAGCTGTGGCTCATTCCATATCCACTACATGGCCACAAGCTGTAGGAAGTCACCTCCCAACAGTTCCATCACTATTTCACCCATCTCATTGGGGCTGTGTGGTCAGACCAATACATAGCAGGTGCTCTCTTGTACCCTATGAATTTTGTGGGGATTTGGGTGTTATTTTCAATGGTACTTAATCTGGTGTCCTATGATACATTCCTATGCCTCCTACATTATTTCTTTGGCTATTAAATGTCTGTGGGGGGAAAAAAAGTGTGTCATTAATACACATTCTCTTCCTTAACAGATGTGTTACAGATACCTAGTACAGTTTCAGTAAACCTAGAACAACCATTGGATGCCCCCTAGGGGACACCTAGAAGCTTTTCTCCAGGAGAGAAGGCCCAGAACAACTGCAGTAGCAGCTTCTTGACACCCCTTTCAAAGCTACAGAAAAATAAAATAATTTAAAGTATGATGTTACTCATGATAGTGTCACATCTGGACTGTCCACAGGTTCCATGTAGGTCTAAACTATGTTGGAAAGCTCAAGGAAAAGAGCAATGAATAGGACAGGGATCTATGCAATGGATAGAGCTCTGGGACTGGAGTCAGGGAGAATCCTGAGTTCAAATCGGGCTTCAGATACTTTCTAGCTGTGTGACCCTGGGCAAGTCACTGCACCCTGTTTGCCTCAGTTTCCTCATTTGTAAAATGAGCTGGAGAAGGAAATGGCAAACCATTCCAGTATCTTTACAAGAAAACCCCAAATGGGGTCACAAAGAGTTGGACGTGACTGAAAAACTGAACAATGACTAAATAGCAGATATGGAAGCCAAAAAGTTAATTATCTTGGGCTGCATCTGAGTTCCAGGACTAGAGAGGTGATAATCCCATGGTTCTCTGCTTTTGTCAGACTTCATCTATGGTATCATGTTCAGTGCTGGGCGCCATGTTTTAAGAAGTAAATTCATAAAGCTGGAGAGGTTCTTAAGGGATGGGATGGTGGTGATGGTGGGGAACCAACTCAAATGGAGGCTTTAACAATGAAATCCTAAATAATGATTGGGTCAAGGAATAAATAGTAAAAGCAATTGTTAATTATGTGAAAGAAAATGATAATGATGAAATAACATACCAACATTTCTAGAATGAAACTAAAGCAGTCTTCACAGGGAAAATTATATCCCTATAAATATTCATTGAAAAAATAGAAATGGAGAGCATTAAGTAACAATAAGAAACTACAAACCTAAAATAAGCACAAAGGAAGATATATTAAAAATGAGAAGAGAAATAAACTGGAAATGAAAAACCAAGGAAATGGTAATGCTAATTCTTATTTTAAAAATCTAACAAAATTGATAAACCTTTAACCAACCTTTTAAAAAGGAGGCAGAAAATCAAATCAATACGAGTAAATGAACACAAAGAAATCACAACAAAACCAGAAGATATAAAATTATTATGCACAACTGTGTTAACACGAAAGAAAGAATTCCTTCAAAATATAAAATAATTATGATAACAGAACCAAATACTCAGTCAATAGACAGTTCTTAATTGCCCTACTATGCTCCAGGAAATCTTAAGTAATCCAAAAGGGGGCAACCAGGATGAAAAAGGGCAAGACATTCAGCTATTTGGCCTGGAGAGGATAGGTATGGGAAGAAGGGAGGACACAACATTTTAATTGTATTTAAGTATTTGAAGGGCTGTCAAGAAAAAAGATTAGACTTCTTCTGGTTGGCCCCAGAGCACAGGACCAGGAGCAAAGTGTGGAGGTGGCAAAGAAATAAATTTAATCTTAATGTCAGGATAAACATTTTAACAATTAGAGTTGTCCAAAAAGTGGAATGGGCTTCCTAGAGAGGTGATGAGTTCATTGTGCTTGGAGGTCTTCAAGCAGAGGCTTGTCAGATGTGTTATATTAAAGTTATATTAGAGATCCTTCACTATGGGTTGGGCTAGTTGGCTGCCTGAGTTCCCTCCAAACTCTGAAATTCTATGATTCTGAGCTGGTAAATGCAACATCTAAAATTTGAACCCAGGTTGTCTGATTCCAAATCCCTCGTTCTTTTTATATCAACTCTGCTTTAGGAAGTCATTTTTGCCTGAAGGAAGAGAAAGAAGAAAGAAAGAAAGAAAGAAAGAAAGAAAGAAAGAAAGAAAGAAAGAAAGAAAGAAAGAAGAAAGAAAGAAAGAAAAGAAAGAAAGAAAGGAAGGAAGGAAGGAAGGAAGGAAGGAAGGAAGGAAGGAAGGAAGGAAGGAAGGAAGGAAGGAAGGAAGGAAGGAAGGAAGGAAGGAAGGAAGGAAAGAAAGAAAGAAAAAAGAAAGAAAGAAAGAAAGAAAGAAAGAAAGAAAGAAAGAAAAGGAAAAGAGAGGGAAAAAGAGCAAGGAAGAAAAATGAAAAGCATCCAAACATAGATGAATTATTTTAACTAAGTTGGTTAATCATCACTAAGCAGGAAAAAAGAAGGAAAGTCAGCAGAACTCTGTTGACATGGGTGGTTTCCAGTGACACACCTGCCCTGTGGTAAGAGTGGGCAAATTCTAACCTGCAGCTCTGAGGCCAGAAATAGGACTCTGCACCCTCCTTTCCTTTTGAGTGCTCCTTGGAAGTAGAATAACCTACCTTGTGTAACCATTCCAGGAGGCACCCTGGGGAGATTAGAAGGCTGTAAGCCCATTTAACTCAACTCTCTGACTGCTTATGGCCACAGAGAGTTGTCGTGACTCATTCGGCTCCACCTTTTCCTTTTTTTTCTGTCCCAGCTTCTACCATTTCTTTGTTTCTCTTAATTACTTACCAGGGTGGGGCCCCTCAACTACATTTTCCTTTTAACCCTTTGTTATGCAAAATGTTTGTCATTTACGAAAGTTGGTTGATTAAAATGTCCTTTGAAGTACTTTGATGAAAGATGTTACAAAAAAAGTCTCCTAAATAAGAGAAATCATCTAGGGGGATGGATGGATGGGGGAGGGTGTTGGATCCAGTCTCTGTTATTAAGGACCTGTGTAGCCTTGGGCCAGCCACTTCACTCCTTCCCACTCAGTTTCTTCACCTGTGAAGTGAGAAGGTTGGATTGTATGACCTCTAAGTTTCCTTCCACACAGCAAGCATCTAATAAGTACTTTATTCTTCCATCCATTCATTTCAGCTCTAAATCCTATAACTTTAAGTAAATAAAATGGAGAAAAAGCAAATAATTAAGCTGGGGTGTTTGGCCTTCTAATTCAATATGCAAATAAATACCTGAGAGAATAAATAGATTTATCACAGCATGGCAAAGAAGAAAATTCGTTTATAAAAACATTTCTGGCTGCTATATTTCATTTCTAGCTTTATACTCAATAAAGGTTTGGGTAGATGACAAAGAGATCAGTACTAAAAAAGACAGCATTCTCATATATAAAAAGAGTGGGTTGAACAAGATGATTGCAAAAGTGTCTTTCAGCTCCAAATATTCTGTTTTAAATATGATAACCATAAAATTACTATGTTGGTTATCTTCTTGGCAGCTTATTCTGTCTGTAATGTCTGTACTGGTCAAAAAATCATGGAATATTTCAGGCTAATCTGTGTAAGCAGCTGGGTGGCTCAGTGAATAGAGTACTAGGCCTGGAACCAGAAAGACTTGAATTCAAATCAAGCCTTAGACACTAGCTATGTGACCCTGGGTAAGTCACTTAACTTCTGTTCACCTCAGTTTTCTCAACTGTAAAATTGAGATCATAATAGTACCTATCTCCATAGGCTGTTGTGAGGATCCAATGAGATAATATTTGTAAAATGCTTGGTGCCTGGCACATAGTAGATAATACTTATTCCTTTCCCCTTTGAAACCTACTTTTTCTTCCCTTAACCACAAAGACCCTCCATGAATCAGATGTAAAAACACAAGTAATTCCAGGTAAGCCAATATACAAAATATACTCAACAGCATTACTTAAAATTGGCAAATGCAGTAGGCTAAAAGTATTTATATTTCCCTGTTCCCAAAATATTCTTCTAACAATACTCAACTAATGTAGAAATGAATGAATAAATGAAAATGCATTAGTTGCTTACTAAGTTCCTGGCACCATGCAGGCAGGAGATTAAAAAAAAACAGAAATGAGACAATCCCTGCCCTCAAGGAGCTTATATTATATAATAGAGAGAAACAACACATAGTATGGTAGCCAGGGAGCGGAGCTTTTGTTTGGCCACTCACAAGAATGATGAATGAAGCAATAAGGCAGCTAGCTCATTGTCACACCCCTGCCAGAAGCAAGGTAATGCTGACTTGACTACTGTTCCTAGAGCAAACTGTGGAAAGGTTGAGGGGAACGTTCGCACGCACCAGGCACAGGGCAAGATATTCTGAGATGTCCAGATGAATGAAGCTTGTTCTGGGGCCAGCTAGACATATATTCCTCTACGCCACTTTACTATTCACTCACTAGCCAATAAAGAATCCACAGTGTTCTAAACTGAATAGTTTAACTCATCCACAAAATTAATTTGTTTTTGCTACTGAAGCAGGTTGACAAAAAAAAAAGCAGGTAGAATTTTTGTCCTTTTTCTTTCATAAAATAAAATGATATTTAGGCACTTGGGTTGCAAATCTCCTAGTAGCTGCTCCCACTTCGTCTGATATTCCCTTTCCACAAATGACCCACAAGTTCAATATTCATGATACCCAGCCAAAATGTAGAACATTGCATCTAATTATATAACAAATCTAGATAAAGGGAGGAAGCTAGATGACTCAGTGGATACAGCGCCAGGCTTGGAGTCAGGAAGTCTCCTTTTTTTGAGTTCAAATCTGGCCTCAGACACTTCCTAGCTGTGTGACCCTGGGCAAATCACTTAACCCTGTTTGCCTCAGTTTCCTCATCTGTCAAATGAGCTGGAGGAGGAAATGGCAAACCATTCCAGTATCTTTGCCAAGAAAACCCCAAATGGGGTCACAAAGAGTCGGATAAGACTAAATCAACTGAACAGCAGTAAACATGAAGAGAGTACACATAAACTAGAACAAAGGGAAAATCTTTGAGACTAAACAGAGTTGCTCTTCCTTGAACTCTCCCTTTTCTGGCTAAACCTTATTTTACCTTTTCAATTGATCGTCATTTATTTTTAGAAAAATGAAAAGAGGAGAATAAACTAAAGACAAGTTCCTTTCGATCTCTAAAATTATATAATTCTAGAACTCAAGAAGTATTGAGATAATGAGAGCTTAAAAACTCCATTCTAGGAACTGAGTGGAACCTAAAGGAGAAATCCCATGTTAGAAAGGAATTAAAATTCTCCTGAAAGGCAGATTGGGGAAAGGACCTAACTTGGAATCAATTCAATGCTCAATAAACATTTATTAAGCACCTACTATGTGCCAGGCACAGTGTTAAGCATTGGAGATACCAAAAAAAGTCAAAAGACAGTCCCTGCCCTCAAGGGCATAAGGGTATAATCTAATGAGAGAGATCAAAGCAAGCTAATAGATGGATAAATAGGGAATGATTAAAAGAGGGAAAGTGTTGGAATCAAGAGGGGTCCAGATCCCAGCCATGCTACTATGTTCATGTCCTTGGAAAAGTCAATTAACCTTTCTTTCAGAGTATTAGTTTCTTCATCTATAAAATGGGCATCTCTAAGGCACTTTTCAGTTCTAAACGTTTTTTGTTATTACCAGTTAAAGAGCAGTGGCAATAGTTAAAAAGAACTCCCAGCTCAAATGCTTGTTTTATATGATATGGATAAATCTTGAATAAATCATTTCATCCATGAGAGGAAGGAGTGGAACACATGGTCTCCCAGGTCCCTTTCAGCTCTGAATCCTATGATAAGGTAGGGGGAGGGGAGAAGGAATCTAGTGGAACCTGGTTTTTCTCTGAAAGAAAAAATCTTAGTCTAGTTTCACACAGCAACACTCAAGACCGTAGGAGCAGAAACTCCATTCTGTTAGAAAATTTCAGTGTACAAAGTGGCAGATTACAAAGATCCCTAAGAGAATGGTGGTAGAAATGATAACTATGGAAGCTACACAGAAAAGGATCAAAAGAAAATGAAAATGATAGAACTCACATAGTGCAATAGTTATAACAAGTTCATCAGAGCCCCAGTAAGCATTTTCTGTTTTTTCTTATGTCTAGCCTAAAAGCCTTTCTTGCCGCTAGGTGGCACCATAGTGCACAGAGGTAGGCCTGGAGTCAGGCAGACTAGTATTCAAATTTGGATGTACCGGAATAGCAGATAAAGCATTGGCCATGGAGTCAGGAGGACCTGAGTTCAGATCCTGTCTCAAATACTTATGAGCTGTGTAACCTCACTGGGCAAGTCACTTAAGCTGGACTAGAGATGTGTGACTTTAGCCAAGTCACTTAACCTCTGTCTTAGTTTTCTCAATTGTAAAATGAAGATGTTAATAGTACCTACCCCCCCAGGGTCACTGTATAGATCAAATGAGATATTAGCACAGTGTCTAACATAAAGTAGGTGCTATACATTTATTCCCTATCCCTCCCCAGTCCACTTGTGTTTTTGTGTCCTATCCCCTTACAGAACTATGGAGAGGGTCAATAAACATTTATTAAGTACCTACTAAGTGCCAGGCACCACAGTAAGCTCTGAGGATACAAAAAAGAAAAAAAGCAGTCCTTGATCTTGAGGGCCCCACAGTCTAACAGAGGAGACAACATGAAAACAACTGTGTGCAAACAAGCTATATACAGGATGAATTGGAAATAATCAGCAGAGGAAAGGCACTAGAACTATGGGAGATCAGGAAAGGCTTCTTGTAGAAAGTAAGATTTTAGCTGGAACTTGAAGGACGCCAGGAGGTAGAATTGAGAGAATGCATCTGAGTTTAGTCCTTGACACTTTTTTTGACTTGATGCATAAGTTCCGAAAATAGATATCTAAAGAGGGGAAATGATGACATATAATCTCTGTTATCTTAATAGCACTTGCAGGTCGTACCAAAATAACAGGCTCACTCTTTTATCAAAGAGCATACAGTAGTAGACGGATGTCTAATACCTTCTACAGCACCTGGGAGTTATACTTTACACGTGATTCATCTTGTCAGGTTGTAAGGCTGTGACAGTTAGTGAAAATTAATTAGCTCTGGAGTGCAAAGAGCTCTAGGAATAAGAATGCAGAGGCTGGAAGTCGAATTGTGATTTCTTTCACTAAAAATGAAAAGCTGAACAGAAGAACTAAAATATTCAGTCAAAATAGTTCTGAAAAGGTTACTTTACACACACACACATTTCTGTTAATAAGCATGTTGTCATATGGTGTCAATATAAATTACGCAATAGTTTATAAACAATACAATATTTTCATTTTGTTTAGAGATTTGTCAAAACTGACACCAGCTACACAAGCACGAAATCTGGAAGACTGGAAGTGAAAATATCCCTAAGAAAGAGAGGAGACAGCAAAACAGTTTTTCAAAGAAATAGTCATAGTTAGGGGCAGCTAGGTGGTGCAATGGATAAAGCACTGGCCTTGAAGTCAGGAGGATCTGAGCTCAAATCTGGTCTCAGACACATAACACTTTACTAGCTGTGTGACCCTGGGCAAGTCACTTAATCCCATTGCCTAGCAAAAAGCAAAAAAAAAGAAAAAAAAAAGAAATAGTCATGATTATTCCGGACATAGCACTGCAACGGACCGTTGAAATTGTCTAGTCCAACCTTCTCATTTTAAGTCTCAGGAAAATGAGGCCCAGCAAGATTGTATAAGTTGCCCAGGCTCATAGCTAGTTAGTGACAGAGCCAGGAATATATTCCCTATTCAGTTGTGGTGGTTTTTGTGTTTGGATTTTTTTTTTCTTCCACCAGACCAAGCTACCTCTCCTAACAGTATAATGTCTTAATGAGCTCGAAGAAAAAAAAAATTCACACCTGAAGGTGACTTCTTATAATCAATGTGTTATGGTAAAAGAAGTAAAAAATGATTATAAAAATAAATAGTATAAATAACAACTTATATAGTGTTTTGAGGACTACAAAATAATTTACACACAAGACTGAGACAGGTAATGTTAAGTATCTCTCTAATTATGCAGATAAGGCAACTGAGCCACAGAGAGAATAAGTGACTCACCCAGTCACACAATAAATGTCAGAACCAAGATTGAAAATTCAGTTACCTAACTTTAAATCATGGCTTTTTTGTATTGGGTTTTGTTTTTTCTTTTGGCTAGGCAATGGGTTAAGTGACTTGCCCAGGGTCACACAGCTAGTAAGTGTCAAGTATCTGAGGCTAGATTTAAACTCAGGTCCTCCTGAGTCTGGGGCAGGTGTTCTGTTCACTGTGCCATCTAGCTGCCCCTAAATCATGTATTCTTACCACCATACCTTACCATCTTCTCATGTGAATGAATGATAGAGAAAACCCTTTTTATGAATGTGGAAAACTGAAGAGCAATAATAACCACTGGCAAACACTAAAGAAGAATGATGTTTAAAAGATGGCATACACAAAGCTCTAGTTCTTTAGGAAATCAGGATGAGGAAAGCATTCTCCCTAAATTAATGGTTGTGTATGTAATCAATAAAAGGGCACCACCATGCAGTGCTCTGGATCACCCATTCTGCTTCTAACAAGTGGGAAATAGGAGGACACCAGAGGGGCCTTGGTAAGAGAAAAGGATTGATTCAGTGAATTTTGTTACTATTCTTGGCTGTATACAATCTATAATTCAGATATCAATGTAAATCTGTAGACATCTTTGGGCCTATACCCCATCATTGAAGGGTTCCACGGCTCCAAAATGGTCTCTGAAGGGCAGAAATAGGAAGTGGAATACTGGGGAAGTACAATGCTACCAGAGAGCATAGAAGCTCTGTTCTGTTAATTAATCCCCCCAAAAGGGATTAATTCAGATTAATCCCACATTTGACTGGTAGGGAAGACTTAGAACCCTCTGCTTGAATGCCATGACAATGACAGACTAGAACTATCTTTGGGAAGTCCAAATCTTCTTGAAGGTCATGATGGGGGTTCAGAGATCTGGTCTAGGGACACCCAGAAGCCTAGTCTAAATCTCTACCACTCCTTTGCCATCACCACCTTCCCAAGTCACCTTCCATAATCTTCTTTTTGCAATGGCCACTTCCCATTAATACCTTCTAGGAAGACAATCCCTCTGCCCTCTGCCCAATTACCATAAAAATCACCACCACTGCTCTCTATGAGCCTACCATCTTAACAAAGAGGTTAATCTTTTCAACTTTAGAACTTCCACCCTGGAGTTGAATTGTCTTGATCGATAAATTAGTGCAAACAATCTAGACCAACATATCTAAGTAATACCAGACCGTACTTCAGATCTGACCATTCATTCAAACCATCTTACCATATGCCACTGCATTCAGACTTACCCCAAGAACTTTAGCTTCTTATTCTGGGAACAGTAATCAAGTCAATACTCTACAATTTCTACTGGAATGGTGTCAATGGTGCTCTATGAATCAACTAACCACCCCTATGTCTCCCCAAACCAAAACTTCCTTTTCTGGCAATCACTCCCCTATTTATGTTGCCTTGCCCTATTAAAATGGGAACTGACTCATTATATACTTATCCCTAGCATGCAGTAAGTACTTAATATATGCTTTTTAATTCATTCATTCATTCATTCATTCATTCACTCATTCTACTGCTTTAAACTGTGGGTCACAACCTGTGAAATATTTGGCAACAGTAAAAGGTTTCTGAATGTGCAACGACAAAAAATTAATCAAAATTCAAACATGTTATGCATCCAAGGTGTTTCTGGCAGCGCTTGCCCGTGTTGCATTGGGCAACATCACTGCACCCTTGGTTCTGAACACAAAGCATGTGCACTTTGTACTGTGCATGCCCTGAGGCCATGAAACAGCCAACTGCTGAAACAAGAAAAGGGGTCTCCAGTGGAAAAAGTTTAAGAAGCCCTGCTCTAGGCTATAGTTCATCTTGTCCTCTTCTTCACTGGTCTACCACCTACCCACAATGAATGCAAAAGCCAATTGCTCCCAGTGGCCTCTGAGATTTAGTAGATATCTTATACTGATCCACTGGGACTGTCTTGACAACTTCAAGCTTGATTTGGTCTAGCTCAGCTCTCTGAGTGGTATAGATTTTCAACTTGTTTCTAAATGCTGAAAATCAAGTCTCATGTAAGGTAACCCAGGTCTAAACAAAATACACAAAATGGTTAACAGAATTCAACATTTTTTTTTAGTAAGAGCCTGCTGTATGCAGAGCACTGTATAAAACACTGGAGGAGATACAGAGTTTAGGCAAGGCACAGTCTTTATCTTTGTAGAGTTTACAAACCTGATTTCTATTCATATCCCAGAGGTAAATTTATGCAGAAAACATGGTCTGGTCTTTCAAAAAAAAAAAGTAACACAACATATAAATGGACTTGGCAAGGGATTTCAATCTTGGCTACAGGCTGCTTACTTGTCCTGATAAATATGTACTTTTTTCTAAGCTGCCTGCTGACTCATGTTAGGACTTTCTCTTCCACACAACAGAAAAACCTCTTCACCTTGGAAGCATACACACACACACACACACACACACACACACACACACACACACACACACACACACACACACACGATGTGGCCTCTCCCTCTGATTAGTTGGTTCCTCCCAAAACCTCTAATTTAAGGAGGAGCCCCAGTTCAACTAAGTCTTCATTCCTGTCCAGACTACATTCCTGACTCATCTTCATAGGCTTTCTTTATCATAACCTCACACCCTTATCCCTTTACACCTTCATTTTATGTTATTTTCCCCTACTAGAATGTAACCTCTTTCAGGTCAGGGACTTTCTGCCCTTATTTATATTTCTAGCACGTATTAAGTTCTTAGTAAGTGTTTGTTAACTTGACCACTTGAGTTTGTCTTTGTGGAGAGAAACTAGGATTGATAGACAACAAACTAATGTACAGAGATCAGTGATAGAAAGAAAACAAACTAATGTACAGAGATCAGTGATAGAAAGAAAACAAATGTTGTAGGGAACACTCTGATTATGTTATTGTTATTTGTCCTTTGTTCTGGAAGAGGACCACTGACGTCAGCACGGCGATGTCTTGACTTGCAAGTGAAGTGGATTTAAGTGAGGCAGGGCTGTGCAAAGTCATCAGCCTCACCCTCTCCTCCAGAGTCATCAGAGTGCAGTGGCAAGACATAAGTCAGGATGACTGGTAATGGCCCTCTGGTGGGAGCTGGCTCAGTATTGAATGGAAACACTTTACCCTAGCTCCTTTTTGTTTTGCTAAGTGGAATCAATGGGATGATCTAAAGGGGTTGTAGGGAAGCAATCCAGGGATATGCTGAGAGTTACAGGAAATTTTGCACCATAAATCAGATAAGATTTTGGATTGAGAGGTCCTGAGAAGAAGCAGGAGAAATGGGGCTTTAAAATGCCTAAGGACTTCTCTAGCTATCTGGCTGGTTGGGTGCAGCTGACTAGGATTAGTTTGGCAAAAGAGCAGCCATTGAGGCTATCAAACTGGGAAATTCCTAACTATTAGCATCACAGCTAAAAATCAGCTAGTGTTAACAGACAGCAATAGCAGTAACAGCTCAGTGAAGAAGCCCAGTCAAAGTGAGCAGAGGTCAATAGCACCTCATTTGACTGGATGCTAACCCACTATTGGGGAATTCCTCAACCTAGATATCCTAATATCCTCCTGGAAAGTAATTTCTCCCACTTTGGTCCATGTGACTGGAGGTCAATAAATCAAGAAGCAAGGCTAGGAGATAAAAAGTTTAATTAGCATTAGATTAACAGGATAGGTGATTTGAGGGATTGTAAATTGTTAACCTTGGTGTACTAGGAGTCAACAAAGATCAAGTTTATTTTGGTAGGGATGATTCTCTTTAGTTAAAACCAACAGACCATCATGGTAGGACTGGAAATCTTTAGTTAATGTCAGCAGAATATCAAGATGAGACTGGAGGTCTCCAAGATAGGGTAGGCCTCCAAGTTAGAATCAGTGGCTCTATTCTGTTTGTAAAAAAAATATAGACCGAGGGTCTATTTATGCAAGTTTGTAGCTCTCTTTCTTTGACCTCTAAGTCTACTTTTTCTGTGGAGATGTTTCTCCCAAAATCACAACATAGGCTTTACATCTCTTCCACACTCCCAAGTACCTCAAACCTGGAGCAGATGCTGGGAGGGCCCAAACATTAATAAAGAGGAGACCTGGTTAATACACAATATAGACATATAATTTGAGTCTATTAAGTTAAAGGATCAATTTATTTCTTTTTACTCATTGATAGTATCAAGCCTTTTTCACAAGATTATAAATATGACAACAAATATTTCTCAGGCACTGGCTACCTACAGAGTATTGTGCTATGCCCTATGAGAGATTCAAGGTTTAGCTAGTACCCAGTTGGAGTGTAATAGTAGGTTAAAACACCAACATAAACAATACACATTACATAATAACCACATTAGAGAGTCACCAAGCAAAATGCTATGTGGGCTTTAAGGAAAAGGTCATTACCAACTGGGAGTGGAGATTAGGGAAGGCTTCCTGGAAGATGTAACATTTTAATCGGCCTTTAAAGGGTTGGAAGGAATTCAACAATCAAAGAGAAGGTAGTAAACAAATAACCCAACAAAGTCAAAAGCATGAAAGCCAGAAGGAGATTTGTGCAATTCAGGCTGCACTTAGAGCATGTGGAAGGGAGCATTGTTTAGGCAAGGCTAGACAAAAGGCTGGTAAGGGTCATTTGAGGTTGTGGATTACTATGAATATTATGAAAAAAATTATCTATTAGAACAGTTTTTCCCAATCAAAACCATAGCCAGCATTTATATAGTTGCTATGTGCCAAGCATTGTGCTAAGAGCTTTTTTTGTTCAGTCATTTTTCAGTCATGTCTGACTTGATGACCCCATCTGACGTTTTCTTGGCAAACACTGGAGCGGTTTGCCACTTCCTTCTCCAGCTTATTTGACAGATGAGGAAACTGAGACAAACAGAGTTAAGTGACTTGCCTAGAGTCACACAGTTAATAAGTATCTGAGGTCAAATTTGAACTCAGGAAGAGTCTTCCGGACTCCAGGCCCAGCACTCTATCCATTGTACCAACTAGTTGCCCCTATAAACATATTTGACCTTCACAATAATCCTGGGAAGTAGGTGCTATTATTATCTCCATTTTGCAGTTGAGGAAACTGAGGCAAACAGGCCCAATATCAATCAGTCAACATTTTTTGAGCACCTACCATATTCCAAGAACTGTGCTAAGTACAGAGGTTACAAAAAGAGGCAAAAGGTAGTCCTTTTCCTCAGGGGGCTTACGAGTTAAGCTAAGTTTCACACAGCTAACTAGCTATCTAGTATCTGAGACTGCATTTGAATTCAGATCCTTTTGACGTCAGACCCAGCACTTACCTGCTTCATCACCTAGCTACAAATTTTGTCTTTGAACTCATAGAACATGGCAAATGCTTAACAAATGCTTGTTGAACATATTGCCTATAGCAGACTTCATTGCTCTTGGCTAGAAATTTGGGGGAAAGAGGATTCAGGGGTGAGTGGCACAATTAATCCATCAACAACAGTTATTATGCACCTGCTATGTACCAAGCACTGGGGAATGAAAACACAAAAATGCTGGAAGATTCTGACTTCAAGTAGTTTACATTCTATTAGGGGAGACAACATATTTGTGTTTATAAATACAAAATAAATACCATATAAACACAAGGTAGTTAGGCAGGGCACTAGCTGGGGGTGGCAGGATGGTGGGAGGTATTTCTGTTAGTGAATCAGGAAAAGTTTTGTTACAGTGATGCTCGAGTTAAGTGTTGAAGAGAGGAGGGATTCTGTTAGGCAGAAGTAAGAAGGAAGGGCATTCCTGATATGAGAAGCAGCTAGTACAAAAGCAGAAAGACAGGAAATGGAGGCCTATGTGTGAGGAAGAGAGAGCTCAGTCGGGCAGGACTGTGGCTTACAGGAAGAGGGGTGATGTAAAAGGAAGCCGGGGAAAGTTATATGTTATCAACAAACAAGCAACAGAGGGGAAAAATTATCTTTTTAAGTAATTGGATTTTTAAAAATAAGGACCTTTGACACTGGAAGTTTTGCTGACCAGTATATAACATGCCTGGCAGTTAGACAGCTCAGGGGATGGAGTGCTGGGCCTGGAGTCTAGAAGCCCTGAATTCAACTCTTGGCCTCAGACACTAGTTGTGTGACCCTGAGCAAGGCACTTAACCCTGTTTGCCTCAGTTTCCTCAGTTGTCAAATGAGCTGGAGAAGGAAATGGCAAACCATTCCAGTATCTTTGCCAAGAAAACTCCAAATGGGGACAGGACTGAAAAACAACTAAAAAATATGCTAAAGATTTACAGTTGAGAAGCACTATACTAGATTCTAAGTGCTTTGAGGAGGGGGACCAGGCCTTCCTTCTCTTTGTATTACCCATGCTTAAATACTGTAAATACTCAGTAAATGCTTGTTGTTCTAAAAAGGAGAAAAAAAACCCACACCACATAACTACCTCTAAAAGTTTATCCATGTCATAGAAACTTAAGGTTCACTGCTAAAAAGTTGGTTTTTAAACTTTTGGCATTTAGCCTCATCCAAGATGATGTAATAATAAATATTGTACACTTAAACACTCTCTGAAATACATGTATTTTTAAAAAAAGTAACAGCCCTATGAAGTAGTGGGCTGATTCTATTCATTCTACTCTATTCATAATCTTTGACAAATATTTACTAGGCAAGCATACACTATGTGAATGGCATGCTATCAAGTACTTTAAATACCCTTTCCATATTTTTTTGGTACACTGCCTTGCTGCCTCCCACTTCACTGCCATTCTAGGCATACCTCCATGAAAACGACTGTTTTTCAATATATCACCTGTTTCTTTTTGCCATTCTCCACTGTGATATCCTAATTCTAAAAATTACGTAAGTAAATATGGCTAGACTAAAAAGGTACCCACCCCAAGATGTTATAAATACAGGAGAAGAGCAATTGTATGAGAAAACTCTCCTGCTCTGAAGCTAGCTTGTTATGTTAAAATAGAATGAGCCATCAGGGGACCTAGGTTCAAACCCTGACACTACCACTTTACTATACATGTGTGACTCTGGGCAAGTCAGTTCACCTCTAATTCCCAGTGAGGGAATTGTACCAGTCTTCTTATGCCTTACACTGGCCTCCTAGCTGTTCCACGAACAGGAGCTTCCCAACTCCTTGCGTTCTCTCTGGCTGTCCCCCATGCCTAGAACACTCTCTGCTGATCTCCCAGGCTTCAAGTCCCAAGGCTTCCCTAAGCTCTTACAATCCAGCGTCTTCGCTTTTTAAATTGTTTCCTATTTAACTATACACTTTGCTTTGTATAGAAGTTTGAATGTTGTCTTCCTCATTAGACTGCAAGCTCCTTCAGGGTGGGGATTAAATTGTGCCTCTTTTTTTAATTCTCAACGCTTAGCACTATGCCTGGCATATAGTAATCAATCAACCAGTATTTATTAAGCTCCGCTGCTTGATTGATCACTGTTAAGCTCCTGTAGAGTTTGATGTTGATTGATTGATGAACTTTAAGTTCCTATTGAACTCTAAATATGTGATCTTATGTTGAGGTATAGCGGTAAACAAAACAAAACACGGTATGGGGGTTTTATTGAAGTACAAGAAGTAAAGAACAAAACATAAAAGCCGCATAGCCTATGTGGTGGAAATAGGCTTCCACAAGGAGCCAGGCTAGCCACAGCCCCCATTAGTAGATTCCATCATTGAGGTTAAACGTCCCGGGGAAGCCGCTGGTGGAGTCACTGAGGGTTCTCACGTATAGACTACAAGAGGCTGAGGCTCTCTGGGCCACCTCCAGACTCTGCTTCGGCCAGGACAAGCCCAGGAATGCAAGCAGTCTGCAGCCCAGGACCTCAGCCGGCACAGCGCTGCTCACTGTGGGATCACCTACAGTCCAGCCAGGGCCTGGGGCCAAGGCACGCAGCGGGGGCCCTTCCGGGGCCGCAGGCACCAGAAGAGCCTGGGGCCAGGGGAGGCGGTGCAGATAACCGCAAGGGGAGGTAAAAAGGGAGCGACAGCAGCAGCAACTGCAGCCGCCGCAGAGGGGCGCGGCCAGGGCGGGGCGGGCCCGGCGGGGCTGTCTCCCCGCGGGGCTCACCCGGTAGCCCCCTCCCCAGCCAGTCCCTTCTCCTCTCTTTCCACTTCCGCTGCACCAGACTGGGGTAGTTGCTCTGCGGTATGGAAGCGAAATGCGAGCCTGGGGCTGAGTAGAGGAGAGGGAGGCGGCCCGCGGCGCTGCACTGCGCCCCGGCGCAGGATGCGGCGGCGCTGCCAGCCGCAGCTGCAGCTGTCCCTGGGTCAGTGGCTGCGGCTGCTGTGGCTGCAGCCGCTGGCCTTCCTCCCCGTGGGCCTGGTGCAAGGGGAGGAGGTGGCGGCGTTATCAGGTAACCGTGCAACCTCGCTCGTGCACCAGCTCTTTTCTGTCTTTGTTTCTTTTCTCTCCCCCCCCCCAACGCAAGGAGGTTTTAGCAGTTGTGCGCCTGCCCCATCCGTGGGAGGGGAATTTGCTTTCCCAGTGGAAGCCCAGCCCCTGGCACCAAGACTTCTGAAGGCGGGCTGGGCTGGTCTAGTTCTTTCCCTCCTCCCCCACCTCGTCAATTTCCCTTATGTAAGTGACCCCAGCCAGATGTGTTGGAACACCTGACACGGGTAGAAGGCGGAGTGCAACTCTTTTTTTTCTCTTCTCCCTCTCCTCAGCTTGCAGCGACACGCAGCACCCCTATACCTTCCAACTCTTGTACGGCCTCTCAGCCTCTTTCCTGTATGCACCATTTCTCACAAGCCAGTTTTTTGTTTGTTTCCCTTCTGTCTCAAAAGTCTGGACTCATCTTGCCAAATGTAGTGTCTCCTTTATTAACAGTTTCACTGTATGGATGTATCCGAACCTTGGAGGCCTGGGTCCCAGGGACCTTGTCCCAGTGGAGCATGGAATGAAGGCTCCTGGTTCTTTCTTAGGTCTCCCAACAGCTTTCTTTGGCCTGTGGCAAGGGTGTGCAGAACTGAATAAATATCTATCTTCTGGACCCCAGATGACTATCTGGAGTTGGGGCCTGCAGGGTTCTAGCCCATTTAGTTTTGCTGGAAACCTCGTTTTTTTCCCTCTTAACTTTCGATTGGGGGCAGTGTTTACCAGATTCATTTTGTTATCATCCCTGAGAATCAGTTTTTTTCCTTATGTGAGCGTCAGCAGTACTGCTTTTCATCAGCCAGCTTCACAGTCCAGGCTTTGCCATTAAATTAACCTTGTGATCTTTAGCAAGTCGCTTAAGCCTCCTTAGGCCCCTTTTTCTTCATCTCTAAAATAAGGGGGTTGAATTAAATGATGGTGATTTATTGTACTCTCCTATTTCCCCAGAAACCCTCATCTTAAGAAATGGGGAGCGTGCAGGCCTCCACAAAGCCACCTTGCCCCTTTTGGAGGGAAGCCAGAGTCAGTTAAAGGGGAGGAGCTAGTGGTTGGCTGGCAGTATAGAGTAGAAAGTTCGAGTGGAGAACCCTCCCATGATTTTTGGCCAATAGGTGGAGCCCCTAGGACTTTGAAGTTTTTTGTTTGTTTCCCTTCTGTCTCAAAAGTCTGGACTCATCTTGCCAAATGTAGTGTCTCCTTTATTAACAGTTTCACTGTATGGATGTATCCGAACCTTGGAGGCCTGGGTCCCAGGGACCTTGTCCCAGTGGAGCATGGAATGAAGGCTCCTGGTTCTTTCTTAGGTCTCCCAACAGCTTTCTTTGGCCTGTGGCAAGGGAGTGCAGAACTGAATAAATATCTATCTTCTGGACCCCAGAAGGTGTCTGAGGTGTCTGGATATCCAGTGTGTGAAATTCACACTAAGTCAGTTTCCATTTCTTAAACCCTGCATACTTTTTTCATTGTCATCTCTGATCTGAGGAAGTCTGTTCTTGAAATTAAAAGCAGATCTCTGGGCACATCAGTGCATATAATAATTACAGTCCCAATTTCATACTTCCTATAATAGGTCCTCTGGAGAAATAAAAATATTTAAAGACATCTGTTTAAGCAGGTCAGAGAGAAGTCATAGAGATTTCGAAATACAGTTTAGTATGAATTGATCCCACTTGCCCTCTTGCAGCTTGAACCCATTCCATCTCTCATTAATAGGAACAAAAGACAAGCAAGTTCTTGTCCCAGAGTGAAACTTTCTCTGCCCCCTCTCCCAACCACTAAAGAAACCGAAACAGAGTACAGTTTGATAATCATTAGATTAATGTTTTTGACTTGGTCATGTTTTGAAATATCTGTTTAACACATAAAAGAAACTTAAATTTTATGGAAGTACTTTGCTAAAATCATTTGAAGAAGCAGGCTCTGGGACTGATTTTGGCGTCACAAAGACCTGAATTTGACAAGACCTGTCTTTGACACATTAGCTGTAGTTTCATGGGCAAATCTCGATAGCTCTTGGTTAAGACAGTGACTCTGGAGGAGAGAGTGAGGCTGAGGACTTCTCAAAGCTTGCTCCACTCATCCAGTTCATGTACAAGGCAAGAGATCACCTTCATGATGTCATTGGTCCTCTTAGAGAAGGATGAACAACAAATTACATATGAGGTACTGAGTTGCTGATGTTTCAGCGAAGTGAGTTCCAACTGGTGTTCTCTACACCCATAAAATCACAATTTCTGCACCAAAAAACCTTGACTGAAATTTTTTGGGGAGTAGTTTTAAGGTTGCCTAAGACTGGGAAGGTATTATCTTCTTTTTTTTTTTTTTAAAGATAGCCAAAAATCAACCAAAGCTATGTATTACTTCTAGAATTTTGACTGAAGCTTTGTTTTACTGAGTTTGAACTTTTAAAAATAGTTTTGAACATAAGAATAGAATAAATAGTAATCATATGTTTAGAGCTGGAAGGGACCTTAGAGTCCATTCAAACCAACCTCCCTCATTTTAGGCGTGAGGAAACTGAGGTGAAGGGAGGTTAAAAAAAAAGACACAAACAAGTATTTATGTTTGTTGACACACTCCTATGAGCTCCTACTATGAGCCAGGCCCTGTGCTAAGAGTTTTATGGGCAAAGCCTAAAACCTGTTGGAGACATTAGAAAACCGTTCTTTTGGTAACTTGCAAGGGACAATAAAAAAAGAAAGACAAAAACCAGTCCCAGCTCTCAAGGAACTCAATCTAATAGGGGAGACATTCATTCATGTATACAATATAGACAGGTAAAGACAGATTATTATTGGGGATAATCTCCATGGAACAGTATTGGCATTAAGGTAGATCAGGAAAGGCTTCTTGTAAAAAGTTGGAGTTTAGCTGAGACTTGAGAGAAGCCAGGAGGTGGAGATAAGGAGGTAGAGTATTGCAGGCATAAAGGACAGCCACTGAAAAGGCTGAGGAGTGTAGTATGGGAGGACCAGTGAGCCAGGAGGCCAGTGTCACTGGATCATACTGGAGTATGTGGAGGGGAGTGAGGTATAAGAAGCCTGGAAATGTAGGAAAGGCACAAGTTATGAAGAGCTTTCAAAACCAAAGAGAGGATTTTATATTTGATCCTGGAGGTAATAGGGAGTCACTCTCCTTGACCTTTGCTTTGGGACGTTCAATTTGGCAGCTGAGTGGAGGATAGACTGGAATGGGAGAGACAGACCAGAAGGGTATTGCAATGGTCTAGGCTTGAGATAATGAGGGCTTGCACCAGGATGATGGCATCGTCAATGGAAAGAAGGGAGTGTATACTAGAGATGGGAAGATAAAATAAACTGGACTTGACTGCCACTTGGTTATGGGTGATGGAGAGCGTGAAGAGTTGAGGTTTTGAGCCTGAGTGATTAGAAGGTTAAGTGACTTCCAAGGGTCACACAGCTTGAACCCAGTTATTTCTGACCTGCCTTATAAATGAAAAAAAGTACTTATGGGGAGGAACAATCGATTATTGATTAATGGAATCTGTTTCTGAAAAAATTACATAAATCATACAGAAATGATTTAGGGAGGGCCTTACTGTTTGAAGAAGATCTGAAATTTAAAAAATTGATCATTTAATAATGAAATTAATTACATCTGTTTTGGAAGTTTGGATTTATATGGGATATTCTCAAACTAAGGTACATCTATACAAACAAAGAACCAACCTCTTAAGTAAGACTTAATGTAAATCTTAAGCAAGACTTGGTGAAAGGATAGCCAAAGAGCTAAGTCAGAGGATGAGATGTGAATTATTCCATGGCTGATCAGACATCCAAGCGTGGTGTAATGGAAAGAACACTGGATTTGGAGATGGAGGGCTTGGTTTGAATTCCATCGCTGCTCCTTACTCCTACAACCTGTGTGGCCTTGGACAAGCTCTTTAGCCTTTCTTATGTCTCCCTTCCCCCAGGTCCCTTCCACATCTAAATTATCTAATCTCCGATGGACTTGCTAGAACAAAACATCATAAGGATAGCAGCTAGGGCTGTTCCACACAAGAATATTGTAACCACTTTGAGGTGAAAAATGCCATTCTTGGGTCCTATAAGATAAGCCAGAGACAAGATTTCTCCAGATCTTTTGAAAGGATCAGATTTTTAAGAGTCACACAGAAAGGGTCTTAGGTAGAAAATAAAGGGGGGTGACTAGTCTTAATACCAAATGGAAAGTGTGCAGATTCTTATCAGACATGACATTCTCCTGCTTGGATAGTCATTTTCTTTTTTAAATTGTTTTTCCTCTCTATTTTATTTTTAAAATTTGTGTTATTTATGCTTTGCTCCTAAAACATACCAAAAGAACTTTCCCGTTTAACCAAGAAAAACAGTTACTGATTGTGTTTCCAACATTCCAAACCTACAGAGGCAGCTGGGAGGTGCAGTAGATGGTGTGCTAGGCCTGGAGTCAGGAAGACTCAAATTAAATGTGATGAAAGATACTCAGTAGCTGTGGAACCCAAGGCAGCTCACTTGACTGCTTTTAGCCTCAGTTTCCTCATCTGTAAAACAGGGTCTTAATGGCACCTTCATAGCATCATAACTGTCTGAGGGTTATTGTGAGGAGCAAGTGAGATAATTTTTATACAGTGCTTAGCACAGTGCTTGGCACAGTAGTAGAGTCCCCCAGCTCTCTTCAGAGAAGAGAAAGATGCTTTTTCATCTCAGAGGTCATTCAGTGGTCATTTCATAGCATAGATATATTTGACTCATTAGAATGCAAAGCATTTTTAAAAACTGCCCTCAGACATGACGTCCATCGTGCATTAAAATCATATGAGACTTTGACAGATGTAGCTGTGGAGATAACATTGTTCAGTGATACATTCAGTACTGACATCAAGTGAGGTGATAAGGACATTATATATTTGCCTAAGGAGTCCACCACTGACATGGAAAATGTCCAGGCAGAAGTCCAAATAAAAAGATTCTCTAGTTTTTTCTTTTTCTTTTTAAACTTTTGATTGATGACTCTTGGTTTTATATTACCTACATTCTCCAATATATTTCTCCCTCTTCCTCTTCCCAGAGAACCATCTTTTATTAAAGAGTACTTTAAGAAAGAGAAATAAAAACATTTTTTTAAAAAAAACTAACACATCAAGTCTGACATCATATGCCATGTTCCATATCAGTGGTCCTCACCACTTCCAAAAAGAAAGGTACATTTTCGTATTTCTCCTTTGGAGCCAATCTTGATCATTAAAATTTCCCAATATTCAGTTTCAGTTACTTTGTTGTGTTTTTTTTCCATTTACTTTGTTGTAATTGCAAATGTTTTCCTGTTCTGCTTATTTCACTTTGCATTCATTCATATAAACCTTCCCATGTTCATCTTATCATGAACTGACTCATCATGCTTCCGTTTGTGGGATTTTTCTTGGCAAAGATACTGGAATAGTTTGCTTTTCTTTCTCCTGCTCATTTGACAGATGAAGAAACTGAGGCATACAGTACTAAGTGACTTGTCCAGGGTCACACAGCTAGTAAGTGTCTGAGGCCAGAGTTGAATTCAGGAAGATGAATCTTTCTGACTTCAGGCACATCCAGACAAGGTTTATTAGAACATCTACCATATTGGCCAGAATCTTAAGGAATCTGAACATTACTGAGCTGTTGGCTAGATTATAAGAATCTGAGTCAAGAGAATACCTGTTAATCCTTCTCTTAGGAGAAGATTTTAAGGATCTGAGCACTTTAATGGAGATAAGATGGACCTTATATACAGAAAGACTGTGGGAGGGATCCAGGAGTTGCCAAGTAGTTTGGGGATGACTGGAGGAGGGGTCTAAGGAAGATCTGGATGGAAATGGTCAGTAAGCTGGAGTGAACAGAGCACCTGGGACCTGGACCACATGGCCAAGGGAGAATGGAGTCTAGTTAGGAGTAAGAGTGGGAAGGAGGGGGTGCATCTGGAGGTAGATTGGGTGTAGGCGATAATGAAAGGCCAGTTGATAGAATTATAGCCTCAAGCAAATGCCAGAGATTTGACCATGTGGAAAAGCCCAGGGTTTTTCCTTTTTGGGGTCCAGATCCCATCCTCATCATTCCCCCCTCAAACAAATGTGAACCAAATTCTTTAGGGTGAGAGGTGAAGGTCTTGGCTTCTGAAACTGCTTCTTGCTGCAAAGGGGGTAGAGCTGCCTCGAGGGGGTCCCAAAGAGGAGGTTGACTGGAACCAAGCACAGGCTGCATCCAGGGAACAATGGGGGGACATTGGCTGGTACTCTCTGTTTACTACCAACTGTAGGTGAATGGCCTGTAGTCTGGAAGACACAAATCTGACAGAAAAGACTGCAGGGCCCAGATATGACAGGATAAAACATCCTTAGCTCTGTTTGGATTCAGATAATTCAGTATCAAATCCACCTCATAACCAGACTCGGGAATAGCCAGGTGGGTAACATTCCTTTTCAAAGGAACATAATGGAGAAACTGAACCAGGAGGATCCTGTCTTAGACTGAGGCTAAAATTGGCCTCTTAGCTTTTCCCAATGCTGATTTCCCACCAGTGTCACATTCTCTCTGAGTAGCTTGTGGCATTTTTCTCAGGTGGTGGATTATTGATTATCAGTGGATTATTATCAGACAACTCAAAATAAAATCCTATGAGCTTTTACCTCAAACAGCAAGTTTCAGTAATCACAGCTTGGGAAAAACTTTTCCAGGATTTACATCTCAAACTTAAATTTGTCCTGGTATAAAAAGCCAATTGTTAGAGATTATTTCCATATACTTGCAAATTCTCAGCAAGACAAAACCCAAACAAGTTTTTTGGCAAGTTTACACGCTAACACAATAACCAACAACGAGCCAAATTATTTTAGTGGTAACCAAATTATGAAAAGTTGCTTGACGTAACTGACAGAAAAAGTTCACCAATTTGAACTTGAAACAAACCTATAATCAATCAGGTGACTTCAATTTTGTTAAACACATTTCCAAATTTACACAGAGAATCAACATCTCATCATTAACAGTTAAAACTATGACTTTAAAAGAGGGTGCTTACCCACCTTCAGAGGCAAGCTTCTTTACCGTGAGCAGGATGTGCTGAACCTGGGTGATGCTTCCTGGCAAAGGTTGCCCCAGAGCCCAAGGCCATTGCCAGGGGGGCCCACGCAGTAGAAAGTGAATGGGTGGGGGGTGAAACACTCTTCTCCTAAGAGCAGGATTAACAGATACTCTCTTGACTCAAGGGAAGGGAGTGGGAGAAGGGAGTGACCAGGGTTGCAAGGAGATGTTTTAAAACTCCTTAATGATCCATGACAAAACTTCCAGAATCTGCTAAGATGTTTTTTGTTGTTCAAACTTTTCCCTGTAACCTCCAGGAAGGAGGATTCAGGGGTGTAGAGGAGAGGGAGTAAATAAGCCTCAGGGAACCAAAACCCCCCTGCAGTTTTCCCAATTTCCTAGCCCTGAGAGAATTGACAGAATTGGGCATATGCTTCCAGATAGGGTGTCCATCCTTGTCCTCTATGCTGTGGAAGGTGTACCCAGGTTCATGGTCTCCAGCTGAACCAGTGGTCCTAGAGCCTGAGAGTGTCAGGCCAAGTGTGAGATAGCTTCTCAACTGTCTACCTGAAAAGCACCTCTAAGCCTTTCTAGGTGTTGGAGAGCAACCCCAACTACAGGGCAAGAAAGAAGGGTGAGGAGGCTTACATACCTTCCAGTCTTGGCTGGAGAAGAACTTGGGGTTAGGCAGCTTCCCTGTACAGGCCACCAAAATGTTGAGGTTTGGGGGCTTAGGGGTGCTGGGACCCCAAAATCACAACACATGGGTTCTGCCCGAATGAATTCGATCCAAGTCTTCTTTCAGCCAAAGACAAGGTTTATTAGAACATCCACCATATTGGCCAGATTCTTAAGGAATCTGAACTTTACTGAGCTATTAGATTATAAGAATCTGAGCCTGTATTCATCATTTTTATCAGCAAAATAATATTCATTACCCTCATATGCCACAATTACTTAATTATTCCCTGATTTGTTTAGTTACTCCCCAGATCTTATAAGCATCTACTTTGTTGCCATTTCTTTACTATGACAAAAATTGCTTCTTTAACTATTTTGTTGTATGTGGAACCTTTTTTTTTCCTCATTGCTATCCTTGAGATATATGTGGAACAATAGTATCTCTGAGCCAAGGGATATGAGCATTCTTAGCATAGTTCCATATTGTTTTCCAGAAAGATTAGACCAATCCATAGTTCCACCAACAGGGTGTGTATTATTGGACCTGTCTTTCTACTACTCTTCCAACATTGGTTGTTCCCAGATATTGTTGTCTTCACCAGTTTGCTAAGGGTAAAGTAAAACCTTAGAGTTGTTTTGATTTGCAGTTGTTTTGAGAACTGTTTATTCAGATCTTTTGAATATCCATTAACTTGGGAATAGTTTTTGGCCTTATATATTTGTTTTAATTCCCTGTATTTCTTGGGTATTAGACCCCCATAAGATATGTTTGATGCAAAGATATTTTCCCAGTTGTCTCCTTTCCTTCTCATCCTAGTTGTATAAATTTTGTTTGTACAAAAGCTTTTCAGTTTTGGGCAAATAAAATTACTGACTTTATTTTTAGTCATGACTTCTACCCACTATTTGGTTAAGAATTCTCTCTCCAGCCATGGCTATGTAAGCTACCTGATCTGCTTTTTTAATTATCTGACTTTTAATATCCTGGTCATGTATATATTTTGAGCTCATTATGATAAACACATATAAGCGCGCACGTGTGTGGATGTGTGTGTGGTGTGTGTGTGTGTGTGTGTGTGTGTGTGTGTGTATGGTGTAAGATGCTGGTCTATACCTAATTTCTGCCAAACTGCTTTCTAGTTTGGTAAGTTCTTATTAAATAAGAGAGTACTTCCTCAATTTCTGTTCCTGGATTTATTTAATATCTTTCAGGGGTTTTAGTCCATAATGCATCAGTCCTTCCACCTGCATTTCTTCTAATTCTTTTAGTTCCACTTAAATCTTTATCCCCTTACGTTCTTTCTTGGGATCCCCTTTTCTTGTTCTTTTATCATGTAGTGCTTTTTAAAACAATGACCTCTAACCATGAAATTATTCATTTCATTAGTAAGTCTTCCCATGATAGCTGTACTTGTTCACCTTTCTTATGTTGTTCTTGTTTGGAGTGTTTATAAGTCAAATACTTTGGTTACACCTGTTCACTTATTTTTTTTTTATTTACAGGAATACCTCAAATGTGCCTTCTTTTTGTTGAATTTCCATCTTTTTTCATTATTTATTGGACTCAGGTTTACAGGGAATGTCATTTGGGGTTGTGTCTTAAGTTCCTTTGCCTTTCAATATATACTATTCCATTCCTTTCTGAGATTTCTCATGAAGGCAGAATAATCTTATGTTATTTGAGGAGTTTTTTCCCTTCATAATTGAAGATCTGTTTCCTTGCTACTTGCAAAATTTGTTGAAATTGTTAGCCACTAAATATCTTGGAGTTTAAAGTGTGGTTTTTTTGTTTGTTTTTTTCCCTGGCAGCTCACTATATATAGACTCTCTCATTCCATGCTTTGTTATCCATGTTCAGAAGTGCTGGCTGGTTTTCTTGTATGTTTTTCTTGCACTGTGGTATTTGATTTTGTTTTTGTTTTTTAATCTATGATAGGACCTTAGATCTAGAGCTGGCAGAGCCCTTAGAGACCATCTAGTGCTGCAGTCTCATTTTGTAGGTGAGGAAACTGAAGCCCGGGGAAGTTAAATGCCTTGCCCATGTTCACACAGGTCATAAGCATCAGAAGTGTGAGTTGAACCCAAGTCCTCTGGCTCCAAACTATGATTCTTAACTTGGCTCTGCCCATCTTTAAGGTCAGCGTAAGATCCATGGCTCTTGTATAGAGTGACATTTCTAGAGACAGAGAGACCTGAGTTCAGGTATGATTTCGGACACTTACTAGGTATGTGACCAGGACAGGCCACTTAACCTCTAATTGCCTCAGTTTTCTTCACTGTAAGATGAAGAGAATAATAGCACATAAATTCCAGGTTGTTGTCAGGATCAAATGAGATAGTATTTGTGAAGCAATCTTAAAGTGCTATAGAAACGCTAGTTATTATTATCATTATCATTGTTATCATTATTATTCTTGGTAGTGAGAGAGATGAAGAGGATTAGAGAAATTGATTAATCTGTAAATTTGCTGATCATGTCGCTAGGATTCCCTATTTATTAATTTTGAGATTCTACAAATACTAATATTTGTAGATGTCATTGGAAAGCCAAAATTTTTTGCAGTGAAATCCCTAACAGTGCAACATTGATCTATGCATACACCCTAGAATAAAAAAGTAGATGGAAAAACTCAGATTGCCTAGGCTCTGATATTTATCCAGATGAACAAACAACTCTCTGAAGTAGTCAGCTTATATGTATGTTTTAAAAGTAACTAAGCTATCCATATCCTTTGACCCAGTTATCCAGCTCCTGGGCAAGCAGGTCAGTTACAACTCCATATATAACAAAATATTCATCACAGCATTATCATCTTTGTGACAGTCAAAAAATGGAAACCAGTCAATTAACAAGCATTCATTAATCACAGACGGAGGGTGCCTATTAACTTTGTTGTTCAGTCGTTTTTCAGTTGTTTCTGACTCTCTGTGACCCCACTTCGGGTTTTCTCGTCAAAGATGCTAGCATGGTTTGCCATTTCTTTCTATAGTTCATTTACAGATGAGGAAACTAAGGCAAATGGTATTAAGTGACTTACCCAGGATCACATAGCTAGTAAGTATCAGAGACCAGATTTGAACTGAGGAAGATGACTTTTCCTGACTCCAGGTCTAGTACTTTATCCCCTGCACCTCTTAGCTGCCTTACCAACTAGAGAATGACTAAACAAATTGTGGTATTTAAATGAAATGGAATATTATTGTGCTGTAAGGAATGACAAATATGAGGATATCAGAGAGACTTACATGTGTTTATGCAGAGTGAAGAGAATAGAGCCAAGTGAACAGTATGTACAATGACTATAATAATGTAAGTGAAAATGACACAAAAATGCTGTGGACTAATTGCAGTGATGTATCTTGGTCCCAGAGGAAGAAATGAAGCTTAGTTGATGAAGTGTGGGCTTGGAGTCAGAAAACTATGAGGTCAAATGCTTCCTCAGACACTTACTAGCTGTTTGACCTTAGGCAAGTCATTTAGCTTTCCAAGCCTTAGTTTCCCCATCTGTAAAATGAAAGTGTTCAACTCATAGGCCTCTAAGGTCTCTTCCAGCTCCAAATCTATAATCTTATGATCCCTATGGAGTAGGTGGATTTTGGTCATACAGTGATGCATATTCTTCCAGGTATGATGGCTTTGTTGATTAGGTTTTGGAGGATTCAGTATTGGGGAGCATGTCAGGAAATGGTTTTAATGTTTTTTAAAGGGGATAAATGAAAGTTAATGGGCAAAAAAACGTGTATCTTGGCTTCGTGCTTGAAATAAGCAGTAAGCTGAGCCCAGGATTGATTAGGAAGAAGAGATCAGTTTAAAACTCATTTGGGAATGTGTGTGGTGCTGTCAGTGAGCTCAGATTGCTGGCTGGTGCAGAAGCCCATCTTGTTAGCACCAGCCTTCCCCAGCAATACTCTAGAGCTCCAAATCATGGAACACTAAGTTCTTAGAAGAATTGAAATTATAATTAACCCAAAAGTCAACAGAAATACACATGGCGGGAGTGAGAAGGCTGCAGCATGTTACTAACAATGATTCTTGGAAGAAGTGGTACAGAAGACATTATTGAGCAAGTGTGAGGAATTTAGGTTAAATGCAGTGTTCCTTAAAATAATGGAACAATTGTTTCAAAGGTAAAACATCTGAAGAGGCAAATGGGGAATCCTCATCTCTATTTGGGGCAGGGTGGGGAGGAGAACATGACAGGAGGAGAACCTTTGAAGCTCTATAGGGATGAGGTTCTTCTTACATAGATTAGAGATGGACCTTCTGAAGAGGAAGCCGCATCTTCTTCTCTAATGATGTAGATTCAGGTGCTTTGAAGAGAGGAAAGTAGTAATCCAATATTAATCGGGAGAAAAAGAGACAAGACATGGTATTTGGCAACTTTCTGCCGAGGGCTGTTACAACAGCAGTAATACTGAACTGACCTAAACAACAGGCGGGTATGCAGTCTTCCCAAAACGTTTATGTGGAACATAGAGTCATAGATTTAGAGCTAAAAAAGACTTTAGAGGCCATTTAGTCTAAATCTCTCATTGTACAGATGAAGAAATTGAAACCCAGAGAAATGTTGAGGGAAAGCTTCCCAAGCATGGATAGATATTACAATTAGTATCCACTTCTGATGATTCCTGCAGGAACGAATGATACCACCATAAGTGATCTCAGAATCAGTGCTAGGAATTGTGAAGTCCTGGACAAGAAGTTGAAGGCTTCAGGAATACAGATGGCATTGTCATTGTTGCATTTCATTAAAAGACCGGGCTTTGGAAATGAAGGGTGCATTTGAGATATGAATAGCACATTAAGAAATGGAATTAGAGAATGAGATTTTTGGACTACACCTTTTGGATAGAAGAAATGATGGGCTCTTATGTAAGGATGCAGAGTATCTAATGAGGTCAAGTAAAAATACATCCAAATGGGAGAGTGTGGCAAATTGATCAAGATAGATTTAAATTGTAAAAGAGAAGAAGAGAGAGATAATTGTCTGTACATTTATGTATGTATGTATGTATATATCCACCTACCAGATACTACACAGAATAAAAAATACAGCATAGGAGAAAATTAGTAGAGAGGAGCAGTAATTCACAAGAGAAGTGAACCAGAGGTCTTAATGGAAGGAGGCAAATTTTACATCATAGTTAGAGACTCAATAGATCATAGATTCAGAGCTAGAAGAAACCTTAAAGGCCACCTAGGCCACTCCCCTCATTTTACAGTTGAGGAAACTGAGACTTAGTTTAAATACCATGCCAGAGTCACATAGCTAATATGTGCCAGAGGAAGCAGTTTTTGAACCCAAGTCTTCCTGATTCCAAATCTAGCACTGCCATTGTCTCTAGCATAAGACTCATGAATGAAATATCACTGCAGTGGCATATGGCATTATGTAGTAAGATACACTTTTGAAGCAGTATAAGAATTAGAGGGATACTTCATCCTGAAGATCTTGTTAAGTGAGGGTTAGTGGAGAAATGATAATATCAAAATGGTGGGAACCTTGGGAGAATGACTGTTCCATCTTAGGGTTTGTGGTTGAGGGGCAAAGAAAATCTGGCCATCGTCTGAAATGTTGTCTACATTTTGAGAGAGTAGATTGAAAAGATTTCCAAGAAGAATATGGCTTAAAATTACTACTAAGTTATCTGATAGGATTGAAAGCCATTTAGGATGAAATTCTGATGACACAAATTATTCCAGTTAACAAAGAAGTGGAAAGGTATCTAAACAGATTGAGGAGCATACACAGGGAATTTATTGACCACCTTCAATTTAAAAAAAAATGTATATAGAAGAAGGTAGAAACAAAAACAGGCAGTGGAGGATGGATATCATCAAGTAGTAGCATCTTTTCAGAGCAGTCAGGAGTACTGAGGTTATGAATGGGATAGGCAATGTCAAGGGCTTTTTATAGCTATGTTAGATGCAAGATAATGGAGAACTAGAAAAAGTGCTGAAGGTAGATGGGATGGTGATAATGGATAACAGAGAATACAGGCCTACTGATCTTACATTTTGCTTCTGCTTTCCTCGGAAAAGAACCTAGGGAAGTCCTTCAGTAGGCAAACATCTGACTTCCCTCGTAGGTAGATGGAGCAGGCAAGGGCTACAGAAGCTTAGAAAACACACACACACACACACACACACACACACACACACACACATACCCCACAAAGACATACTATCCAAAAGGAGAATTCAGTAGATAAAAGAAGCAGTGACATAGTTTTGTATGCTAAGAAGATATACTTAAAAAAAAAATAGGTGAGACTCACCCTTAGATGGTGCAGTGAGTATAGTGCTAGACCTACAGTCAGGAAGACTTGAGTTTGAATCCAGTTTCATAAATGTTCTTATTAACTGTATGATTCTGGATAAGTCCCTTATCCTCTGTTGGCTTCAGTTTCTTCATCTGTAAAATGGAGATAATAAAACCACTCAGGGTTGTCATGAGGATAAAATATTTATAATATTTTGTAATAATATTACAAATATTTATAATGATAATATTAAAAATGGGAAGCTAGGTGGCACAGTGGATAGAGTGCCAGGCCTGGAATCAAGAAGACATCTTCCTGAATTCAAATCTAGTATCAGATACTTACTAGCTATGTGACCCTGGGCAAGTCACGTAACCCTGTTTGCCTCAGTTTCCTCATCTGTCAAAAGAGCTGGAGAAGGAAATGACAAACCACTCCAGTATATTTGCCAAGAAAATTTCAAAATTTCAGAGAGTCAGACACAACTGAAAAACAACTGAACCATAACTACTACAAATATTAACATAAGTAATATTTATAAAGCACTTTGCAAACCTTAAAGTGCTATATAGATGCCAGCCAAATAATAATATAAATTTGTTTAT
Source organism: Phascolarctos cinereus (assembly GCF_003287225.1). NCBI lineage: Eukaryota > Metazoa > Chordata > Mammalia > Diprotodontia > Phascolarctidae > Phascolarctos > Phascolarctos cinereus. Next base: position 194,209,718 of record NW_027556098.1, read on the forward strand.
AAAACCTTATGGGGACTTCTGGAGGCCAAGATGGTAGAGTAAGAAGTAAATTGCCATAACTCTCCCATATTCACCTCCAAACAACCATAAAATAGCACCCCAAATAAATCCTGGAACAGCAGAACCAGCAAAGAGATAAGGTGAAACAATTTTTTTCCCAAGAAACTTGGAAGATAGGTAGAAAAGGTCTATCTCACTCAGGTAAAATGGCAGCATAGTCTGGGACAGGAAGGGTTCCAGCAAGCCAGCAGCAAGCCCCACTACAGCAAACCAGCAGGAGATCCTGAGCCCAAGTGTGGTGGAGCAGGCCATCGCCAGCACCAGGACCCCTCACATGCCTCAGCATAGCCAGGAAAACAGGTAGATTCCAGCACAGTGAATCACTATGTGCTTCAGCATAACCCTGGGCAAACAGGCAGCCTTTAGGCTGTATAACAGGCAGTACACCCCTGGGGAAATGCAGAAACACTCCACCAGCCTGAGCACATGCCAGACACCAGCACTAGGACCCCGGCTCAGCACCAGGAAAGCTACCACACCCTTACTGCCTCTAGCAGAGCCAGCCACTCCGCACCCTACCCTCTCAGTGCAGCATCAGACATGAAGGTCCCCCGTGAGTCTCAGAGCAACATCAGTGTCGCACCAGGTAAACAGCCAGGGCCTGCAGTCATTGACACAAGAAGCCTGAGAAACTGTCCCTTCCACCTCTGGAGCAAAGCTCAAATTTAAAAGAAAGGAAAAAGGCCAAAAAAAGATGAGCAAAGACCAACAAAAAAAGAATCTAACCACAGAAAGTTGTTAAGGTGATGGGGCAGATCAAGACACAAACTCAGAAGAGGACAACAATGGCAAAACACCTATGGGCAAAACTCCAAAGAAAAACGGAAGTGGTTTCAAGCCCAGAGAGAATTCATGAAAGAGCTCAAAAAGGAGTTTAAACATCATATAAGAGAGGTAGAAGAAAAAAATGGGAAAAGAAATGAGAGTGAGGCAAGAGAATTATGAAAAAAAAGTCAACAGCTTGGAAAAAGAGAACAACTGCTTAAAAAGTAGAATTGGCCAAATGGAAAAGGAGATATAAAAATTCACTAAAGAAAACAACTTCTGAAAAGTACAATTGGCCAAATAGAAAAGGAGGTACAAAAACTAATTGAGGAAAACAACTCCTTAAAAATTGGAATCGGTCAAGTGGAAGCTAATGACTCTATGAGACATCCAGAATCAATCAAATTCAAAAGAATGAAAAAATAGAAGAAAATGTAAAACACCTCATTGGAAAAACAACTGACCTGGACAATAAATCCAGAAGAGACAATGTCAGACTCATTGGATTACCTGAAAGCCATAATCAAAAGGAGGACCTGGACAGCATCTTTCAAGAAATTATCAAGGAAAAGTGCTCTGATATCCTGGAACCAGAGGGCAAAATAGGCATTGAAAGAATCCACCAATCACCTCAGGAAAGAGATCCCAAAATAAAAACTCAAAGGAACGTTATAACCAAATTACTGAACTCTCAAGTCAAGGAAAAAATACAAATAGCCAGAAAGAAACAATTCAAATATTGGGGAGTCACAATCAGGATTACACAGGACATGGCAGCTGCAACATTGTAGGATCGGAGGTCCTGGAATATGATATTCCACAGGGCAAAGGAGCTAGGACTACAACCAAGAATCACCTAGTTGGCAAAATTAAGCATAATACATCAAAGGAAAAAATGGTCATTCAATGAAATATAGGAGAATTTCAAACTTTCATAAGAAGACCAGAATTGAGCAAAAAATTTGATCTCTAATATCAAGACCCAAGAGAAGCCTAGAAAGGTAAAATGGGAAAAGAAAACACGGGGATTCAATGGAGCTGAACTATTCCCTACATGGAAAGATGATACTTGTGATTCTTTTTTTTTTAAATTTTATTAATTTATTTTGATTTATCAACAATCACTTCCATATGCTTTTGAGTTGAAAATTTTTCTCCACCTTCCTCCCCCTCCCCAAGATGGCGCACTATCTGATATAGACTTTACATTTACATACCCATGAAACATATTTTCACATTAGTGAAGTTGTAAGTAAAAATTAAAACCAATAGGAGGAACCATCAGAAAGATGAAACAAAACTCAACAGAAGGTAAAAATAAGTGATAGCAATTCGACTTCCATAGCTCTTTCTTTGGATGTGGACAGCATTTTCCATCCCGAGGCTTCTGGAGATGTCTTAGATCCTTGTAATGCTGAGAAGGGTTCATTTTAACAATATTAGTCATTGCATAACGTGGCTGTTATTGTGATACTTGTAATTCTTAAGAAATGTACCACTAATAGTATAGCTAGAAGGAACATACTAAGAGGGTACGGGTATAAGGTGAATTTGAGGGAATGACATAAAAAAATAAGAGATGAGAAAGAGGAGTACACTGAGGGCAGAAGGAAGGGAGGGGTAAAATGGAATAAATTATTTCACATGAAAAGTCATGAAAAACCTATTTCAGTAGAGGAAAAGATGAGAGGGTGGGTGATGGGCATCACTTGAACCTTACTCTTATCAATATTGGCTCAACCCAATTAGTTGAATATAGAAATCTATTTTACCCAACAGAAAAGTAGGAGGGGAGGAGATTAAGTAAAGGAGGAAGGACTGACAGAAGGGAGGGCAGACACCAGGGGAGGCAACAGACAGAAGCAAAACACTGTCAAGGAGGGAAAGGGTGAAAGGAGAGAGAGGACAAACAGGAGGAAAAATAGGAAGGAGGAAAATACATAGTTGGTAATCATAACTATGAATGTGAATGGCATGAAGTCTCCCATAAAACAGAAGCAGATAGCAGAGTGGATAAAAAGCCAGAATCTTAAAACATGGTGTTCACAAGAAACACATTTGAAGCGGAGAGATGCCCACAGAGTAAAGGTAAGAGGCTAGAACAGAATCTGTTATGCTTCAGCTTAAGTAAGAAAAAGCAGGGGTAGCAATCCTGATGTCAGACAAAGCAAAAGCAAAAATAGACCCAATTAAAAGAGAGAAGGAAAGAAGAACTGTATCATACTAAAAGGTACCACAGACAATGAAATAAAAGCATTACTAAACATATATGTACCAAGTGGCATAGCATCCAAATTCTTAAAGGAAGAGTTAAGTGAGTTACAGGTTCACGACCAAACAAGAGATAACATTATAAAATGTAAAATAGATAATTTTGATATATTAAATTAAAAGGCTTTTGCACAAACAAAACCAATGCAGCCAAGACTAGAAGGAAAGCAGAAAGCTGGGAAACAATCTTTTAGTAAGTGTCTCTAATAAAAGCCTCATTTCTCAAATATATAGAAAACTGAGTCAAATTTATAAGCTATTTCCCTAGTTGATAAATGGTCAAAGGATATGAATAGGCAGTTTTCAGATTAAGAAATCAAAGCTATCTATAAGCACATGAAAAGTGCTCTAAATCACTTTTGATTAGAGAAATGCAAATTAAAACAACTCCAAGGTACTACTACCTCACACCTATCAGATTGGCTAATATGACAGAAAAGGAAAATGATAAATGTTGGAGAGGATGTGCGAAAATGGGGACACTAATGCATTGTTGATGGAGTTGTGAAGGGATCCAGCCATTCTGGAGAGCAGTTTGGAACTACGCCTCAAGGACAACCAAACTGTGCATACACTTTGATCCAGTAGTACCACTGCTAGGTCTATATCCCAAAGACACACACTTCTAGTACTAAGCATTATAAGGCTTGCTTCTTTCAGGTAGGCTACTGCCAAAGATTTAAAGGTGGCAGTCTTGTGTTCTAATCTCCCTGTTTTAGGGTCCACGAGGACTTTGTATTCTTCACATAACTAAAACATAGCCTTCTAATGGTCTTTTAAGGACAGGATTTTAATGTGCTATCTTCAAATAATTCATGTTGCAAATATATTACTATAGTTTCATATCATAAACACATAAAGTTTCTCATATTCTTATTTTAAAGAAACCAAAAGCTTCCCTCAAACTTTTCTTTCCAACATGCTTAAACTTTCTTCCTTCTTTTCTTTACATACCCCTCCAGTGGTCTTGAAAACCTCATCTTTCTTATTTCTTTCATATTCTTCTCCTAAACTATCTTTTACTTGCTCAATTCCTAAATTCTTTATTATTTCAGTTATGTCCCAGACTACCTATAGAATTAATCTTCATGCCACTGAATTAATCCTTTATAATTTTAGCACACATTGTCAAACAAAACCTGTAACTTACTAAAATTTTTACTCCCCAAGTTGCATGGTTTATATCAATTTAGGCTGCTTTGTCATCAGTTTACTTGTAACAATTAAACTCTGTTGAATTATTGCTAATTAGTTGCAATTCTGTTACTCTCTAGGAGATGAAAGCACCTCATCTTTCTTTCCCTCCCCCATAAGGGGAAAAAGTCTTATAATGCACAGTCCTAGTTCTAATCCTGGCTGCAAACTTCCATTAAGATGTTCTTAGCAAAAAAAAAGAAAAAGAAAAAAATATGTTTTTAGCAATTATAAAAACTTTTAACAGAATACAGAAGCTTGGCCTATCCAAATAACAATTAAGTTCTGTTATGTTATCTGAAGAAGTAACTCAAAGTATTTTTCTAAATTAAATTTCACTTCCATCGAAGTTGCTCCCTTAAATAAGCTTCTCTTTTTGGGGGCACGAAGCAAAACAATTCTTTAAAGTTCAGATTGTAAACTTGTTTTGAAATTTAGGCCAAACTGACTTCCCCTTCTTTGACCTACAGCCATGTGATGTTGAGTAGCTCTCATATACATCTATGGTGATCCTCCTAAATTCGTATACCCTTGTTATGCCACTTAGGGCAGAACCAGGAAAGAGTTAATAGGTTGTTTCTGAGTGCTACATCTATTTAAGGTGTAAGCTGTAACCTGTTGGGTTTTTTTAACTTTTAAACTTCAGTGGTACTGTTTTCAAACCTGCTTCTTTCTAATCAGCAAAATGACTTTCCTCTCTTAGCTATAAGACAATAAATCTGACCCTCTTCAGGGGAAGATTGATAAAAGGTTCGTTTAACATTCACAGTTATGTTCCTAATTTCCTTAAAACAAAATGTTAACCCAAAACTTGCTAGAATGTTTTAGCATTTATAAAAACATTCAAACCACATTTTGGAAATTCATAGTAGAGAACTTGAATTTTAGTCACAAACTCAGTTTCTAATTAGTTTATGATGTCATTCCTATAAATTGGGGAAAAGATCCTGCTTTCCATATCTGTGTTTCTTGTCTGCCTTCTAACTTGACCAGAGTTAAAAGATAGAAAGAGATTTTTTTTCCCCAAGAAAAATTTTCTCTTTACTCTTGCTCTTCAGGAAAAAAGCTAGTTTGACTTTTAAACACAGATCATATGTCAAAAGAGACACAGAAATGTTTACTGGCACAGTCTTGCTCCTTATCTTCACTAGAGATTTATGAGGGTTAAGCCGCTGGTGGCTGGTCAAGCTGTTTTAAAACATTGTCCTTCTGGCTCTATGCCAAAGCACATACTTGAAAGCCACACAGAAGCACAGACTAACAAATATAGGGCTAACCACAAGCAGGTTTCTACTCTCAGTTGGTTTACTAGATGTCTCCAAATATCATGCTATAGACACAGAGACAGTCACAGACACAAAGACATGGAGCTCCTAAGAAATTAATGTGTGTAAAAGATCCCTTGTCAGGGGACTTTTCTCTGTATATTTTGATTACCACTTTCCCCCAGTTTCCCCTGATGTAGGCTGAGGGCTGTCCTTTGAAGAAAGAGAACCTTCCTCTGGGTATCCAGGGGCTTTCCTAGGAGAATGAAAATTCTCCAAGGCTTTAGGCCTTCCTCTAAGGGCTCTTTTTGGGGCACAAAATAACTTTTCCAAAACTTTGAAACAAGGCTCTGAATTCTTTAAACCTTGAAAAATCAAGGTCTTAGACCTTCCTGTAATTCTGAGGGGATGTCCACGGGAAACCAGAAATAAGTTCTCCAAGGAAGTACCTACAGGGTTTTTTTCAGGTTTTTATATTGCCAGTTAATTCCAAATCATCACACTGAACACAAAGTTCAACATAGACAAAAATAAGACAACATAGACAAAAAGCTGCAACTTTTCCCAACAGAGTATCTACCTTAATTTCAGAGTCAAAACTGGAATTTGAGGTCGAGGGGAGAGCCAGATCTCCACTTACAGTTTTCCAGGAGAAGCCTCCCTTTCAGGTGGAAAAATTTCACCAGGGAGTGCTAAAAATAAAACAGTGAGGAAAGGGCATCCCAGAAGATTTATGGGGGATTAGCCTCTTTCCTTCAATCCTACTGCTGCCACCAGTTGCCTCAATACAGTTTAATAAAGGTAAACTGAAATGCAGAGTTCCAACTTTTACCAATTTATTAGCAGAGCACAAACCTGTTAATAAAATGGGTCAAATAACTACCCCAGGCCAAAAGATCCAAAGAAGGAAGTACACCTTGTTATAAGCATAAAACAAATAACAGAGTAAGGTAGTTGAAAAAAATAATATAGTTGGGTATAGGGTTGGAAGTGTCATGGGGTTGAGGACAACATGATTGGTTATATTAAGAAGAGTGGGTCAACACTCGTGTGGGGCTAGCAGCCCTGCTCTTTCTTAGAGGAATGCTTTATTAATTTATGGGACCCATCTGTATCCTGAGGCCACTGATAGTGGACCAGGGATAGCAGACTCCCTGACTCCTGTGAGGGAGGCAAGGCTGTCTTTAATTAGGGAGGGATAGGCAAAGATGAACAGTATGTCTTACAGAAATGTACCAGGTCAGCTTGTAGGCCCTCAAAGAAAGCAAATGGATGTCTTGGAGTTTTTCAGGGGCTGAAGTTTTGAGGGATAACAAGTTTTCATTTAATTAACTCAGAAAAGTAGCAAAACTCCTTTGACCAAGAAATGTTCAACGTTTAAGGCCACTTGCAAGGTTAAAGATAGGGAACCAGACTCCCTAATGTGCACCTGCATCCCTCAGGGATGGCAAATTTCCTTGAGGCAAGAATAAAACAATGATTTTCTGGAGAACTGAACGTTAAACTTATTTCATAGGCAAAGAGACAAAGAAATGTGGCTTTGATCAATCATGTAAAATGAGGTAGCATTACAGAATAGGATTAATTAATTATGCAATAGAATCAATTATAAAATGATACAGAATTAATTTAATTTTCTCCCCTTTATAATTCTTCTACATGTTTTTCTACAAAGAATCCACCCAATGTACTTTTGGCCTTCTTATAGGTCTTAGGATGTTTTGTGAGTACTAATTGGATTGTCTATCTGTTACCCCTCAGTTGTGCAGACTACTGGCCCGATTCCTTTTCCAATCAGATATTTCTTTTTTTTTCTTTCATTTTTAGTTTTTTTAGTTTAGTTTTCTTTCATTTTCAGTTCCAAATCCTCTGCTTCCCTCCAGCCCCTCCTCCACTCATTGAGAAGGCAAGCAATAGGATATTTATTATACATGTAGCTCACCTCTCAAGAGTAGGGCTTACTATTTTCTCTAAGACTGGTGTTCTAAGACTTAGAATCATAGAGCATTATTGGGAAAACATTGGTATTAAAAAGTGGAATCTTTGCTTCAGAGAGCAACTTTGGATAGATAAAAGCACTGTGTGATTTCCCAAATATAGTACACCCCACCCTCTTTCTTATATCACAGTTCCAAGCTCCAAATCATTGTCCATCTTTACCTCATTGAGGAGGTGCTGTTCTATTCTGAGGCTTGGTGTAGCTCAATTTCATCTACAAACAAGAGCATCTTGAAGTTCTTCTCATCTATAGAGAATCCCTCTTTCATTTGGGACCTTGATACATAAACAATGGTGAACAAATGCTTTTGGGCTGTATACATTACACTATCTCACTTGACAGTAATCAGAAGGTAATTGGACAGTTATCTCTGGATTCTCTTAATAAGAATGTTATGTGACATGCATGAGAGGTGGAGAGCCTTTAAGGCTGTATTTTGCTCTGTGAATCAATACCTTTTGGGAGATTAGGAGGAATTAATAAATAATAAACACAGTGGGATCTTACTGCTTTTGTTACCCTGACCTCTAACCTGTGCCACTAGAGCTCATAAGCCATTCAGCTCTGCATTCCCTAGGATCTAGCATCCTTGGCTTCACAATTATTTTCCTCTTCCCCCTTCAATTCCCCATGTAATGGTTCTCAGCTGAGAACCTTGCTTCATATTTTGCAGAAAAAATGGAGGCTCTTCACCGTGAGCTCCCCTCTTTTACCTTATTCCTCATTTCCTGTAACTCACATGCCTGTCTCCTCCTTTATCCTTGTCTCACAAGATAACATGGTCTCATTCCTTACCAAGGCTAACCCTTTTACCTGCTCAAGTGATCCTGTTCCATCTCCTCTGACAGATTCCCTCTCCGTCATTCCACTCTTTCACTTACTTTCAATCTCTTCCTGTCTACTGGCTCTTTCTCCCCTACCTACAAACATAGCCATGTCTCCCCAATCCTGAAAATATCCTGACTTGATCTTTCCATATCCACTATTGTTTTTTATCTTTTCTGGCCTTTATGGCTAACCTCTTCAAAAAGGCCTGCCTCCACTTTCTCTCCTCTTACTCTCTTACAATCTGGCTTCCGACCTCACCATTCCACCTAAATTGCTTTGTCCAAAGTTAAATTACCAAATCCTATGGCCTTTTCTCATTCCTCATTCTCCTTGACCTCTCTGTAGTCTTTGACGCTGTTGATTACTCTCTCCTCCTTGATACTTCCTTTTTTCTAGGTTTTGGGGACACCAGTCTCTTCTCCTACCTGTCTTACCCCTCCTCAATCTCTTTTGCTGGATCTTCTTCCAGTTCATGCCTTCTAGCTTTATGTGTCCCTCAGGGCTCTGTCCTGGGCCCTCTTCTCCTCTTCCTTTATTCTGCTTCACTTGGTGATCTCATTAGTTCCTGTAGATTTAATTACCATCTCTATACTGAATATTCTCAAGTCTGCTATCCTGCCTCAAGCTCTCTGCTGACCTCCAGCTCTCATTTGCAATTGCCTTTCAGACATCTTGAACTGGAAATTTAGTAGACATCTTAAATTAAACAGGTCCAAAACAGAACTCACAGTTTTTTCCCCCTAAACCCTCCTCTCCTCCCCCCTCACTATTATTGTTGAGAGCAATACGATCATCCCAGTCTCTTAGGCTCAAAACCTAGGTGTTATCCTTGACTCTTTATCTACCATCCCTCCTATCCTGGCTATTGCCAAGGCCTGTCAGTTTCACCTTTAAACCATCTCTCCAATAAGCCTCTTTTTCTCCTCTGACACTGATTCAACTCTGGTGCAGGCCCTCATTGCTATAGGCTGCTGGTGGGTCTGCCTGCCTCAGATCTCTCCCCACTCCAATCCGTTCTCCATTTAACCATCAAAGTGATTTTCCTAAAGCACAGGTCTGACCTTGTCACTCCCCTGCTCAATAAACTCCCTATTACCTCCAGGATCAAATACAAAATGCTCTGTTTGGTATTCAAAGCCTTTCATAACCTAGCTCCCTCTTACCATTCCAGTCATTTTATACCCTACCCCCCACCGTGTCTTTGATTCAGTGACACTGGCCTCCTTGCTGTTCTAGGAACAAAATATTTCATCTCTTGGCCCTTGAATATTTTCTCTGACAGTCGCCCCTGTCTAGAACGTTCTCCTTCCTCATCTACGTCTACCAGTTTCCTTTAAGTCCCCAAAATAAAATCCCATCCCCAAACTCTCTAATTCAATTGGCTTCCCTCTATTAATTATTTTTTATTTTTCCCGTGTATAGGTTATCTGTATATATTTGTTTGCTTGTTATCTCCCCCATTAGATTGTGAGTTTCCTTGAGGATATCAACTGTCTTTTGCCTCATTTTGTATCCAACTACTTAGCTCAGTGCCTGGCACATAGTAGGCACTTAATAGATCTTTATTGACTTCTTCCAGCCACTTCTAATTCTTTAAACAGTACTTCAGGGTCGGATTTGAATCCAAATTTGGCAAATCCTGTTACTGATGATTAAAATAAATTGGTGTAGAAATACAAATAAATTAGTTCTGTTTTCTGATTATATGTTGTCCTTGGACCAGGAGTTTTGCCTGTGAATGCTTTAGTGGTAATGTGTTTCATTTGAGTTACATGCCAAGCTTTCTGTGGACCTGTTATCATTTCCAGGGAGAGTATCTTCCTGACTTGGAGTCAGGAAGATATGAGTTTGATCTCATGAATTTAGACACTCTTTTTGTGAGTACAGTCTGCCGCACATCCATGGACCTTCTCTCCCTGTAAAATTCTTGTTGGTGGCTTTCCATAAGCCTCTGTGGAGACTCTACCCACCATGTTTCAACCATGCAGATAACTGAATAGAATTAGTAGTCACATACTTCTGAATAATACTGCCCAGTTAAGGAAATCCCTTGATTTAGAAAGGAAACATCAATTTGGACACATTTTCAAAGATAAGATATAAGTATAGATTAAAAATATGTTGTGTTACCACAAACTACTAGAAAGAAGAAATGGAAAGTAGATCTAGTTGGCTAATCATTATAGTAGCAATTTTAGTGATCAGTTGTGCCTGTGCCATAGTACAGATTTTCATATTAGAAAAATATGATGTTGTTATTATGACAATGAATTGAGTAATGTGAATAATAAGGCTCTATTAGCATGAATGAAAAGTAATGGTAGACAAATGTATCTGGACAACCCCTATGAACCAGAAAGATTTTTTCCTGTCATTAATCTTAACCATCATTTTTCACAACAAAATGGGGACAACATGGTATGCTGAGGAAAGATTGATGTATTTAATGAGCACAATAGTCTATCAATATAGTCAATCAATCAACAAGTTTTTATTAAACCCTGGCTAGTTGCTGAGGATTCAGATACAATAAATGAGACCATTCCTACTGTCAAAGACCTTATATCTGAATGGGGAAAGACAATAGGAAATATATAAATATAAATAGAAGTATAAAGCAAATAAATATGAAGTAGTTAAATATAAGGTAATGAGTTCAGAGATTTAGGAAAAGTTTCACATAGATGATGACACCTGACTTGCATTTTTAAGGAAAAGAAGAATTCTGTGGGGTTGAGATGAGAAGGGAAGTATGTTCCAGGTATGGAGGATAGCTAATGCAAAGGGGGTGAGCCAGGTGATGGAGTGCCTTGTGCAAGAAACAGGATGAAGAATTGAAGCTCAAGGAAGAGACTAGGGCTGTGTATATTAAAAAAGCTGGGAGTCATCAGCATAGAAATGATCATTTTACCTATGGGAGCTAATGAGTACACCAATAGAGAGTGTAGAGAAGAAAGAGTTGGGGGCCTAAGAAAGAGCCTTGAATAATACCCAGTTCGGAGGCATGACCTGAATGATGAACCAATAAAGGACCTTGAGGAGGAGTAGTTAGGCAAGGTGGGAGGAGAATAAGGGAGCAATGTCACAAAAACCTGGAGAGGAGAGAGTGAAGAGTGAGATGAAGTAGGTAGGTCAAAAGGTTTATGAAATGTTATGGTTCCCAAAGCCACGGGAATAAAGGGAACATGTCTTAAACATTTGAATTTGATTTTGTTTCAGTTCCTGGTTTATCTCTCTTCCTCTCCCCCCCCACCCCCCAGCACCATGCAAAGTTCTGAAGGAAATGGATGTAATTAAGAGTTCTCAATCAGTCTGTTACTGCTACAACCGACTGGCCCAAATGGAATGGAAATACATTTGGTCAACCATCCAGGTAAGGCTCTTCCTTTAAATCATAAACACAAAGATGAAATACAAGAACAGAAAACAGATTTTGTAATAGGACCACATTTTGGTGCTGAAGTTGAACTGCCAAGTTGCTGCTGACACTGTTCTCATCATTGGGTCTGCCTTATTCCCAGTGCTGAAGAACAGCAGAGAACACAGCATACATTGGCAGCAGCAGAATTATCATGAGTTACTTCTTACGGAGCTGTCCATCACCATCTGCTTTGCTCTATAGCAGATGAGTCAGGAAGGATCTGAGATCTGATACTGGTCCCTTTCTAGTAGGCATTGGGAGGAAGGGAGAACTGGTATTGTTTCTTTACTTAAAAAAAGATTCAATCTCTGCTTTTTACTCTATTAAAAAACATGAATCCTGCTCTCTTATAGACCTAACAAATGCCTCCCATCTTTTATTATCTGGTGCTGTATCGATTAGCAAAATTATCAGAAAAGGGAATGCTTGCCTCCAGTGTGTATCCTCTTATTAAAGCACATGCCTATGGAAAATTCCTAGGATTTCAGTGTCAGGATACTATGTTTTTTCTTCTTAATCATCTGATCCCGGATTCTCTTTGTAATGCTCCATTATTATTGGCTTCTGTTTTAAAGAAACTGACAACTAACACTCTCTCTCTCTCTCTCTCTCTCTCTCTCTCTCTTCTCTCTCTCTCTCTCTCTCTCTCTCTCTCTCTCTCTCTCCCCCCCTTCTCTCTCTCCCTTTTTTGATAGGTGAAAATTACCAGCTCAGACATGCTCAGCATTGTCTTTCCCATAGAAGAACATGATTGTCAGTATCCAGAAACTATCCTTGCTTTTATCAAGTGTACAATTCATGTCTTTGGAAAACCAAAGGAATCTAAAGATATGACCATTAATATTAATCCATATAAGAAGTCCGTGTGTTTCTATGTGAAGTCTGCGAAAAAAATATTTCCCTATACATTGAGGGTGAATCGAAATAGTAAGTTGAGTTTTTCTAATTTACATAATAATGATAATATTTAATCCAACATTTTATCATAATTAACTATCTAGATTAAACACTTATGAGGTAACATTTGAATACATTTTGCCCCAAATCTTAATGTTTTCTTGTGTTTTTTTAAATTTTTAGTTGTGGATGCAAAACTCTTTCTTGTGTTTGTGACAGGGATATTCCTGTTCTTTAAAGCAAAGACCTTGAGTAGGTAAGTGAAGTTTCTTTATTAATTTTATCAGTGAGTATAACTTGAAACTTTAAAAACTTTCAGTTATCTTTATTTTATCAGTTTCATATTTTCCAAAATTCACTTAAATTCAGCAAATTTTTATTAAGTGCTAACTGTATACAAGTCACTGTGCTAGGTGGATATGTCACCTCCAGAGCCTTACAGTGACTTTGAGGTTGATTCTACGTACTTTAGAGAGCTATGTTTCCTATTTTTGCTCGTTTGCAAGTCTTCCTTAGTACTCATTCATTCATTCAGAGAGATAAAATTACTTGCTCATGATCATGAAGATATTAAGTGTCAGAATGGTGACTTGAACTCAATTCTTTTTAAATCCAAGTTTAAAGCTTTTTTTTTTGTGATAACACAGTGCAGCCAAAACTTATTTGAATAAAGGATGAAAATTTCTTTGCCACCTCTATGCCTTCACTCTTTGTGTCTTGCCTATTAGGAAAGGAGCTTTTGCTTTTAAATATATTGTATAAATAATTGAAGCTTATCTCTTAAAAGACCAATTTTCAAAAATTTAACCATTTTGGAGGTAAGTCTTTGTCAGATGATTGCTCATTTTCCTGTTTTATCAAACAGAGCATATTGTACATAGTTTAACTTTTCCTACTGACTCAAGGTCATAATGAACATCAATTATTGTACAGTATATTTTCACAATCTGTTCATTCTTTTAGAGGTTTTGGACCCTTCCAAAAATGGTTCCATGGCGCTATGCTTTTTTCTTTTTTTCCCGAGGCAATCGGGGTAAAGTGACCTTGCCCAGGGTCATACAGCTAGCGTATCATGTGTTTGAGGTGTGATTTGAACTCAGGTCCTTCTGACTCCAGGACCAGTGCTTTATCTACTGCACCACCTAGCTCCCCCTGGTGCTTTGCTTTTAAAATTATTTTGTGTATGTCCTATAATTCTTCTATCTTCTCTCTCCATAGTTGAGTATTGCTTCCTGTCAGTGTGTCCTTATGGCTTCTATGTGATGCCTATTTCATATAGTTCATAGGTCTTAAATCAGTAGAGTTGAGATAGATTCCATGCCCATCCATCCTAGGGAATAAAAACATAAACTGTGTGATAACTAACATTCTTTCCCCCCCCTCCTAAAAGATCTTTTTGCTTTGTGTTTGGGGGTATGTAATAGGTGACTGAGTTTGCCAGAACCCTGAGCTCTGAATAATTGGATCTAATTACATTATGACCCCAATCCTCAGCCATTTCTAGTGAGAGAACATTCCCTGCTAATATTTTAGTTCTTAGATGCCCATCCTGCTTAACATATTAATAAGTTGTAAATTTTAACTCTGTCTCATATTTCATTTTAAATATGTGCTATGTTATGCATCAATAATATATTGCTATTTAACATATAAAATCACAGGGCTTTTGCAAAGGCAAGCAAATAATAGTAAATTTTAGTCACTGGTCAAATTCCTGTTAAACAAAGAGAAGCATGTTTAGTATGATCTATCACTCGAGTGGTAGTTTTTCTTTTAGGATTTTCTGTTTGACTGCCCGAGTATGGTTCAAATGTCTGTGTTTTACACTTGAAAATGACAGTTATCAGGTAAATAACATCTGACTGTTTGTCCTTGACAGGAGCACTGTTTTCTATTATTCTGCGGGAACCGTGCTGGGCATTCTTATGACCTTAGTCTTTTTCCTGCTGTTCATGAGAAGATACATTCCCAAGGTAGGTGTGCTATTTATGAAACTAAAAATGGAAGTCTTGATGTGCTGAGCATCAGGACTTGGGTGGGGAAAGGTTATTTCATTCATTTGATCCTACCAGTTCCTAATTCCATACTGTGTTGCCTTATTCTAGAAGCTCTTTAAAATGTGTGGATTTTCAACATATGTAGTAGAAAATCTCATTATTTTTTAGCAGCTGAAATAAGTTTATAGTTTTGATACTCCTTTTGATACTCTGTCTTTCAGGTAATCCTTTTTTTCCCTTTCAGGTAAAAATTAAATTCCACACTAAAATTCTCTCCCGTATTGAAAAGTGTGGGGCATAGCATAGCATCATCATTAAGGCTTTAAATTACAGTTTTCCCACACCAGGCCATGTTTTCCTTGGTACCATGTCACAGCACATTTTCATAACATCTTGGTATGTGTTTATTTAGCAATCAACATGTCTTCATTGTTATGGTGGGGGAAAGGATTTGATATCAAAGAACCTGAGTTCAAATCCAGGCTCCTCCACTTAACTCCCTGTTTGATATCGGATGAATCACTCTACTTGTCCAGGCTGCATTGTCCTCCTCTGTAAAATGAGAGATTGAAGAGATCGGGGTTATTAACATTTTCTGTGTCACAGATCCTTTTGGCAGTCTGATGAAATCTATGGATTCCTTCTCAGAATAATGTTTTAATTGCATAAAATAAATTACATAAGATTACAGTTATTGACTACAATACAATTATATTGAAATATAGTTATCCGGATATCTAAAGAAAAAACCAAACAAGTTCCCAGACCCCAAGTGAAGTATCCAGGGACTAGGCAAAAGGTGTAAGACCTATCTAAGTCTGCACCTCTGTGGCCGTGTTGCAGTTGGTTCAGTCAAGGCCCTCAGAGACAGCATCTGTCTCATCAAAGCTGATAAAACCTACCTCTATCCTAGTTTAGGTTGAGACATCAGGGGATCCATAAATTCATTATTGTAGACATTCCCCCAACAATGCAGACCACATGCCATCTTTGCTTTCTCATCCAGCAGTAATCTCATCCGTAAGTCCTATAACACAGGTCATTCTCCCAGTGTGCTGGTGGCATTCCTCTAGGTACTAATAGAATACATGAGCTATCTGTCAGTAACCCTTCGTTGTCCCTATATGATTACATACATTTCTCTGATGACATCTTTTATGGCATTTCTCCCATTTAATTCTTCCTAGTTCATGTGTTATATAGCCTGTTTGTGCCTGCTGGGTGCCATCTGTTGCCCTTTGGTTTTGGAGATTGTGGTAGTCCATGGCTCACAACCATATAGTACCACCTGAAGAATACTGTTTAAAAAAGTTAAATCTTGGTTTCGAAAAGAAGCTTGAAGTCATTAAAATCCCTGTGTAATTGGGTGGGAGCAATCCAGACCATGCTTCTTCTCTCCTTCAATCTCAGCCTGTTTCATTGTCTATCTTCAGTGTCTCCCCAAGATAACACTTTTGGATCAGTCAGTGACTTAATCAACAAACATTTAGTAAACTATGTGCCATGTACTGTGCTAAATGCTGGGGGTGTAAGGAAAGTAAAAAAAAAATATCTGGTCCCTGTCCTCTCAAGGAGCTCACATTCTAATGGCGGAGACAACATGTTGCTATCTAGGTATATGCAAGATAGATAACGGTTTACTTAAAAGAAATCTAAAAGGAAAAAACCTAGCAGCTGGGGAGAGGAGGAAAGGCTTCTTAGTAGAAGATGGAATTTGAACTGAGACTTGAAGGAAACAAGGGAAACATAAGAGGCAGAGATGAAGGGACAGAGTATTCCAGGCCTGGGAGGTAGCCAGTGCAAAGTCACCAAAATGGAGCTAGTCATGGGGATCAGCATTATATGTTGGTGATTCACTAACCCTAACCTGTTTTATGTATCATAGCCTGGAAAATAGATATTCCTCATCTATAGTAAGGCCAAACTCTTTTGAGTGATTATGAATGTTATATAGGGGCTTTGCAGAGATCTGGGGCTTGATACAGTCAGCACAATGTCATCAAACAGCAGCCTCTTGAGGAACTCATTCTCTAGGGAATCTCTCTTCCATTTAGACTCCATCTTGGACATCCTCCATGATGGTGACAAATACCTTTGCAAATGTGTCTTGATTTTTTTTAATGCCTTTTTTAATATGAGTTATCAGAAGGTTGTCAACCAAAGAGCTTTTTCAATACATTCTTCATAGAATATTATATTAGTTTGACATATGCCTAGAGGATGTCTTTTGGGAGGAGAGTCTTCAAGGCTTTATTCTATCAAAATACATTTTGGGGGGGGGGTGAGGCAGTCGGGGTTACGTGACTCTCCCAGGGTCACACAGCTAGTAAGTGTCAAGTGTCTGAGGCCGGATTTGAACTCAGGTCCTCTTGACTCCAAGGCTGGAGCTCTTTCCACTGTGCCACCTAGCTGCCCCCAAAATACATTTTTATCATCAGTAAACAATGGGTACATTGTGATCTTTATATTCTTTATACCTTTCCAGTCAATTGATAATGAAGTCTAATGGAACAGTGGTTTTCATTGAAGGATGAATAAATTGGAACCTTCTTTATCTCTTTCCTTCCACACACAGTATAGCACCTTTGGGGCCCTCATGGTTGGTTGTTGGTTTGCTTCGTTTTACCTCGTATGCCAGTTAATGGAAGAAATAAAGTGGCTCTGGTATGAAAACAAAACATATGTATTAGGTAGGTAAATTGAAAGAAACATATAGACTCTTGTATTTGTGAGACTGAAGAGAATGCAGAGGGATCGTCCTCATGACAGTTTTGGATATTAGAAAAGGCAAGTTTTTGAGAGCCTGTGATACTTCAAGGGGCTAAGCTCTCATGGAGGGGGAGAAGAGCTCCCTTCACTAGCACAGGTCACAAACTTTCTAAAATTTTGGAAGCTGTCTCCAAGAGCTGCTCTGGCTTTGCAGTTAACCTGGGGATGAACCTGTCCTAGAAGTTAGTCATGGTTTTAGAAATGAAGGGAGACCTTTGAGGTCATCTCACTCATTTTACAGTTGAGGAAAGTGAAAACCAGAGAGGATAAATGACTTGCCCATGGTGGCAGAGCTGGGATTTGAACCCAGATACTCTGATTCTATAGCCAGTGTTCCTTCCATGACACTACGCTGCCTCCCAAGTGTGTATCTGTTGTCTAAGGACCATCCTAACTGTTTGGAAAAGTTCATCATGAGGTTGGTCACCAAGTAATGACATTTTTTTGACCAAAGCAACTCAAGCTTCCACCAAGGGCATAGATTGCAGTCTGCACCAGGAGTGGGAGAATTTACCTACACTAATGACATAAGTAACTTGAGGCACGGTGCAGAATGGGGAATCATCTTGGGCATTCATACGAAAAGAAAGTTAATGCTGGGTTCAGTTTTTAAACTTTTGCATACTTTAAGCACTTAACTTCTTACATGAGAATTTAAGAATACCTCAGAAGGACCAAGCTGCATCAATTGATGTGGTGAATTATTTTTTTATCCATAAAGCAGAGAAAATAAGAGAGAGGATGAAAATTTTTATTTCAAGGTAAAATTTTAATAATATTCTCATGTCATTTGACACAACTGGTTCTCTTACTGTTAACCCACAACTCTGAAGAGCAGTTTTACCTTCATAGTTAATAAAAGAAAATCTTGGGATTCACAGGGGGTTGTTACCCAGAACTTTCAGAGTAACAAGTTGGTTGACCTGAGAAATAAACTAAGATGTCTGCTGGCATGGAAAACTTCTTGGATGATTATAAAATTCAGTCTTGCATCTCAGAACAGCCAGCCAGAGATACTTTCTACCTTCATGATTGGTTTCATCTGGCACTGACAAAGGAAAGTGAAAACATGGATTTCCTAACATTACACTAATGTACGTGGTGTCATCTCAAACCTGTGTTCTTTGTATGTAGCACCTGGGGTCAGGTTTTCCCCACCATTTTCCAGGTTCCTATACATGTGCTGATTTTTCTACCCTCTTGTGCTTTCCCAGGCTACATTCTGACCGTGGGATCCATCAGCTTTTCTGCCTGTTATAGACATGGGCCCCTCGTCAAAGAAAGGAGCATAAGTATCTTGATGTGGACGCTGCGGCTTTTATCCTTGGTCATGATTTACTTTGGTGTCACCACAGCCCAGGTTGCCTATGCAGTGATGGTTCTCCTGATTTCTTCTCAGGGTCTACATTATCCATTCAGAGCTTTCTTTTGTGTGGGCAGGTTAGTATATCACTCCAGTGAATTTGACATTGTAAACCATGATGGTTTAAAAATACATGTAACATATGTAACATATATCATATTGCTATGTGATATATGTATATATGTGTGAGTATACATATATACATACATATTTGTTTTTCAGTCATGTCTGACTCTTCGTGGTCCCGTTTAGGATTTTCTTGGCAAAGATACTGAAGTGGTTTGGCATTTTCTTCTGCTCATTTTACAGACGGGATTAAATGACTTCCCCGGGGTCACACTGCCAATGTCTGAGACATTTGAACTCAGGAAGATGGGCCTTCCTGACTTCAGGTCTAGAGTTCTACCCACTGTGCTACCATATATACACCTACATATATGTACGTGGGCGGGGGGGGGCGTACCATTCATCAGCACAATTATTCTCCCTGCCCTTCTCTTTCCTTGATCTTTTTACTCTAAAACAGCAGGAAGTGGGGGAGGAAATGCAACAGCAGAAAGTGGGGGAGGAAATGCAGGAATTTGGTTCTTTCAGTGCTTGCCTTTTTATTCTGTGTATTTCTCCCATTTACTAAGAAATTGTGTCTTATCCAGAATGCAGTGACAGTAGTCATTTGAAATCTTTCCTTCAGCAGTTCCTTAGTGCTTAGAACTGTTGACTGCTTTAAGATCAACATGTATCTTTCTGAAGGAGAAACTAGTAGATGCAGATTCATTTTGCAAGGAATTGAACATTTAGTAGTCCCTTCCCTTTGAATTTTAAGTTTAACTTTTAATCACTTGGTTGTAATTAAAAGAATATAGGATGTGCATTAAGAAGTAGGTTCCAATGCTGACTCTCCCATTCTAACTTGTAACCTTAGACAAATCTGTGGATTTCTCTGGCCCTCAGTTTGCTCATTTATAAAATGAAATTGGATTAGATATTCTTTATGGCAGCTAGGTGGCACAGTGAATAGAGAGCACTGGGTTTGGAATCAGGAAGATGAATCTTCCTGAGTTTAAATTCAGCTTTTTGTTTTGTTTTGTTTTGTTTTTTTGTAAATTCAGCTTTAGATACTTCCTAGCTCTGTGACCCTGGGCAAGTCACTTAACCCTATTTGCCTCAATTTCCTCATCTGTGGATGAGCTGGAGAAGGAAATAGCAAACCATTCTAATATCTTTGTCTAGAATACTCCAAATGGGGGCACAAAGAATCAAACACGACTGAACAACATAGCAATGGTCCCTTTCAGTTCTAAAATTAAATGAATCAGTGATTCAGGCAAAGAAAGACAAGATGGCTGGTGCATTCCCTACCATTAGCTTCCATGTTCCCATGAGATCAAAAGAACATCAGGAGCTCTATCCTTAGTCTAGGGTAGCAGTTCTCAAAATATGATCCAAGGGCCCCTGGTGGGTCCCCAAGATCCCTTTCAGGGGGTCTGTGAGGTCAATACTATTTTCATAACGATACTAAGATGTCTTAACCTGTAGTAGATATAACCCACATACACAAAAACTCTTTTGGAGGCCTTCAGTAGTTTTTAAGAGTGCAAAGGGGTCCTGAGACCAAAAAAATTGAGAACCACTGGGCTAGGGCATGTAGGGGGAAAATAGATGCAGTGGGTGGGGAGGTAGTGAAAGGCTCGGGGTGTGTGTGTGTGTGTGTGTGTGTGTGTATGTATGTGTGTGTGTATGTGTGTGTGTTAGACCTGACTCCCAGTAAGAAAATTCGCTCTATCAATGCAGATCCAGCAACTGCTTCTCTCTCCTGTTTTCTCTACTTCCTCTTTTCTCTCTTCCTCCAAATAGATAGAAAAATAGAGATGACGGGTGGGTAGGTAGGTAGATAGATGTATAGCTAAATAGATGATGAATGGGTGGATATAGCTACTGATGGGTGAAATCCCCACCACCACACACACACACACACACACACACACACACACACACACACACACACACACACACACACTTACACATACAGCCTCAGAGCCAGAAACACCCTAGGGCAGTCCTGTTTCTTGACACATATTCTCTGTGTGGACATACCAGTCTGGCCAAGTCACTTCTTAATGCTCTGAGCAATTTTCTTAAGACTATAGGTTGTAGAGGTGGTGCTGGCCCACGTTGTTGGAGGGTGTTTCCTCCATCTAAGAGTTCCCTATTCCAGTGAACTCACAGGTCTGTCCTCTGTTCTACAAATACACACATATACGTCTGTATCTCTTTTACAGGAACTTCAAGCCAGTTAGCACCAATAAAAATATGAGTCTGAATAAATACAATGTTATAATATCTTACATAGAAATAGCTACCTTTCTATGAAAATGCTGACCTGACAAATTTTCCCCCACTAGGATTATTCCAATATGTGAAATGTGTGATCTTAAAATATAGGACTGTTAGTCCCTTTGGCATTACAGTTTACCTTACCTCCCATTAGTTATTTAGATGTGGTTTTGATAATTATGTTTATGCAGTTTTTCATTTAGCTAATTATATATGAGCAGTTAGATGGCTTGGTGGATAGAGTTTTGGGCCTAGCATTGGGAAGACCCAAAATCAGATGCAACCTTAGGCACTTACTAGCTGTGTGACCCTGGGCAAGTCACTTCATCCTGTTTGCCTCAAGTTTTCTCATTTGTAAAATGAGCTGGAGAAGGAAATGGCAAGCCACTCCCATATTTTTGCAAAGAAAATCCTAGATGGGGGTCATGAAGAATAAGACACAACTGAAACATCTAACAACAATAATTATATGTACTGCTTCTGGAAAGCCCAGGAGAAAACATGAGAACCTATAGGATAATCTTGTGCTTTGCCATGTTCTATTTAGAGGTTGTTTTGAAATAGAGGGTTTTTTTTTTTAAAGTTAAATATATTATAAGCATTATCAAGCATTTTTTTTCTCCTTCCCACTTCCCCTACCAACCATGGGCTATTTTTTTAAGCAAATGATTGTCATCTACTTACAAAAAAAAGAAAAGATAAATTAGTCTTTGTTAAATCTGAAGGAAACAAAGGGAACATTTTAAAAAAAACTCATTGATTAATGTAATAGGTAACTTTCTAAAACCTGACCATTGCTAATTTTTAAAGAGTGTCCCCTTCAAGCAAACTAGATTGTGGCCTTATGCCACCTGGATGTGGAGGACACACAGACATCTTGCCCCCTTCTCCCCTCCACTGGCATTACACAGACTCACTACCACCAGTGGAGGCTATACCCCACAACATCCTGTAGCTGGTAGGCCCCCGCCCCTTTTTTTTAAGCATATGTGATTTGAGGAACTTATGGTGCCATATTTTTTCCTACTACCTACTTGTTTCCTGAATAAAGATTTCCTGAGTGTCCCATTTCCCTAGTGCTGCTGGCCTGTTTCTTTAATACTCCAGGGAAGAATCAGATCACATGTAGAAAAGCCATTATTTTAAATTCATGATGATGAAAAATCCTAGAGGAAGGAAAATATATGTTTTCTGAATCTGTGCTTAAAGTACAAAAATGAAAACCTCAAGACCTCATTTGTTTACAGGTTAGGCCACAATGGTGGTGGTGGTAGAGACAAAAGTATAAGTAGGACCCAAACTCTGTATCTGGTTTGAGACCCTGAAAATCTCAAGATGATAACAAAAAAAGGAAAACTATAGATAGTGGAAAGCAGGGGTTCTTAACCTTGTGTCTGTAAACTTGTTAAAAATACTTTGACAACTGTATTTCAATATAACTCGTTTCTTTTGTAATTGGTTTCTTTATGTATTTTTATTTGACAGGGTGTCCCCAAAGTCTCATTGAAATTTTAAGCATGAAGACTTTTGGAACTCCCTGTGCATTTAAAAACATGATGAAAAGAAGTCCATAGGTTCCACTGGACATCCAAAGGGGTCCATCACACACACACACACACACACACACACACGCACATGCACGCACACATGATTGTAATGGCAGAATTAATAGAACTGAGAGATGCATTTTCTTGAACTTCAGAAGACTGATCCTAACCTTTCAAGCAAGTATTTGGAATAAGAGCTGCCCTTTATTTATATAGCTTTGTAAAGTTTACAAAGTCTTTGATGGTGTTTGAGCCTCTGTGGGGTAGGTACTACAGGTATTATTCTCATTTTTTCAGTCTTTTTCAGTTGTGTCTGAGGAAACTGAGGAAAATAGAGTTAAGTGACTTGCCCAGGGTCACACAGCTAAGAAGGGTCTGAGACCAGATTTGAACTCAGGAACATGAGTCTTCCTGCCTCCAGACCCAACACTGTCTACTGTGCCACCTGTCTCTCAATATCCTTATTTTACAAATGAGGAAACTTGTCAACTAACTCATAGGATTCAGACCTAGGTCTTTCTGACTCCAATCCTAGCACTTTATATTATGCTAAAAATGCTGTAAGAGCCATTAAAATAGTAGAAGTTATATATAATTTGCATTTTCCATTTTAAAAACGTGGCTTGTTTTTGTCATTTTAGAAAAATCAAGGAATATTATCGATCAAAAAGGCTGGTGATTAAGCACATTACTGAAGAAGAATACAGGGAGCAAGCAGAAATTGAGACAGCCAAAGCATTGCAGAGGTTGCGTGAGTTTTGCCACAGCACAGACTTCCCATCGTGGTTAACTGTGTCCAGACTCCAGTCCCCAAAAAAGTAAAAGAAAATTCCATCCTTTTTAAAAGCTTTCTGTGTTGCTTAGGCACTAGGATTGGATTAGATGGTTGAAGTTTCCTTCTGGCTCTGGAGCCTACGGTTGTCATTGGGTTGGTTAGACTTCTGTGAACATTATGGTTTGTGGAGTATAGCCACTTCAGATAGGAAATAGAGACTAGATTAGTATGCTTAGTATTTTGCTTTCCATTCAAAGGAGAAGAGAGCAGATCCATTCTTCCACAGATCCCTTGACATATTGACAGAATTGTTCCAGGCAGGTTAAATATTAGTTTGATCTACTTTATAGGCAAGATTTTAAAAAACAACTTTCAGGTGGGAAGAAGTAAAGTTCGTGGGATATAAAGCTGTTACCTTCCTGAAATACTGGAAATTATCTCTGAATTCACAGTGAATCATTCTTTTCCCCTCCCTTCCCTTCCTCCAACTTTCCCTTACTTCTTTGGCTCATATTAAATGCCAAAACATTAAAATTAAAGAAAAATATGGACTGAGACTTAATTGATATTAGGAACTTTCCCAAAAGAAAAAGTCCTAATGCAGACTGGCACTTGCTCTTGGAGATTTTCCTGGGATCACTGAAATTAAATCACTTGCCCAGGTTCACATGGCCAATGTATGCCAGAGGACAGGCTTGAACCCTGGTTGTCATGATTTCAAGGCCATCTGTCTATCCGCTATGTGTTGTTAGTTTAGAGTTTACTTTTTATTTTTTAAAAAATAAGAAAAAGGAAAGGAAATAGAGTGAAGCTAATACATTTGACCATCTTGCATATTAATATGTTTTCTGATGCTTCCTGGAATGTATTTCTCCCGCAGTCACATAAACATCTACAATTTTTTACTTCCACTATGAATGCTCTTTGAATGCCACTCTAGACTGACACAAAGGCAAATTTAATTAAGGAAAACACATTGTCTGCTGAGTAAAACTTTCTGTGCTAATGTTAAACCTTGTTTAAAATATTTTTTTGGTAGGTTTGCAGAGTTTGTTTTGGGAGCAAGTCACCTGTCCCCTGAAGAAGTCAGAGCCCATGAAGAGCAGTATGGCATCGGAGGCTGGTTTTTGGAAGAGCAGCTCTTTAGCCCTGGTGGTTCCCAAGAGCCCAGTCCACAAGATGATTACCTTCAGGAACAGGAAGTAGTTGAAATGCAGGAAGTGTATCAAAGAGAGGAGGAACCATTGTAGGGAAAAACTACAGATGGGTCCCAAGGGAAAGGGAAATTAAACATTATAAATATCTTTTGTGCCGGGAAGTCATCCTTGCTGGCAAGTTCTGCTGCTTATTGTACTGTAGGTGGCAAGCAAGATTCTTTGAAAGATTCCTTCTGAGTTTCCTAGAATGGAAAGTCTTCCTGGGAACAATGAGAGGCTTTCTTTCTGCCCCTCAGGAGGTCAGCCAGCATGAAGAGGTGCCTTATCATTGTTGCATTAAGTCTTTCTCATGATCCTCACAGTGAAAGAAGCTGTCTTCTTCCAGAGAATCTCAGTTCTCAACTAGAGGAAGAGACCACTGACAATGTGACAGATAAGCTTTATATGCCATTCCTTATTTGGATTTTTCTGGTTTTAGGTGTATTGGATAAAGATTGATAATTTTGATAAAGGAAAACTCATTTTCCTATTTTTTCTATTTTGATAATATTTTCATGGAATGTAATTTCATGATATCAGGGTTACTTTTCATGTTTTACTTGAATAGTAATATTCAAGTAATGTTCGAGCATGTTTACCTTCTAATACTCAAATCATTTATTAGGGTGTTTTTTTTATTTTTTTGAGAAAGTGTGGCAAAGTGGGTAGAGAGCTAGCCTTGAAACCAAGATCTTGAGTCCATCCCACCTTTTGCATATGCTGGTTGTGTGACCCTTGACATGTGGACTTAACCTCTCAGGGCCCCAGGGAACTCACTAAGAGTGAAGGTATCATTTTGCCTTGATAGAGGAAGCTTCCTCACATGGGAGTTCCCTGTGCCAGTGAAATCACAGGTCCTTACCACATCCTATTTTTGTAGCAACACCTCATGGATCCATGGGAAAAGACCTTTGTTTTTGATTTTATGACATTAAACTAGAGAGGAAGAGAAATAAATGACAATATTTTGATAATGAAGGGGAAGAAGCCTGGAACTGAAAAAACTGTCCACAGGCTAATGGTCCAATAGCACTCATATTGCAGCATTAATTCCCTTTCAGTATTTGCCCTAGACCTTTGCTGTTCTAAAATTCACTAACATTTTCTTAAGCATTCTTAGGGAATCATCTTATCTGGAAGGAAGGACAAAAGGCAGGAGTGGGGTGGGGAAAATTAAAGCTGTGTTGCATCACTGAGCCAAGTCAGGGTAAAGTTTTGCTCTCAGTGGGTAATGACATAGGACTCAGAACTGGGGACTAATGCAGAAATGAATTTTTAAATGGTATTTCTTCAGCAAAATTGAATGTTTCTTTCTTCAAAATCTTTGTTTTTTTTTGATGATTTAATATTTTATTTTTTCCCCAATGACACATAAAAACAATTTTTAACATTTGTTTTTTAAAATGTTGAGTTCCAAGTTTTCTCCCTCCCTCCTTCCCCTCCCTTCTCTAATTGAGAAGGCAAGCAATTTGATATAGGTTATACATGTGCAATCATGCAAAACATATTTCCATTTTACTCATGTTATGAAAGAAAACAGACAAAAAAAAAGATAAGAAAAATAAAGAAAAAGTTTGCTTCTGTCTGCATTCAGACTTCATCAGTTCTTTCTCTGGAGGTGGAGAACATTTTTCATCATAAGCCCTTCAGAATTCTCTTGGATCATTGTATTGCTGAGAATAGCCAAGTTACTCATAGTAGATTATCATATGATATTGCTGTTACTATGTACAGTGTTCTTCTGGTTCTGCTCATTTCACTTCGCATCAGTTCATGTAAATCATCAGGCAACTTGTAATTAGGCAAATTAGCTTATGTCACACACATTCAGTCCACTCTTTCATGTGGTAGCCATTTATCAGTAAACCAAAGCAAGTATTTTGTCTTCTGACTTAATCAATACAATCTATTTTAATGACCATTTGTCGGTGTGCACAGGCACAGAACCATTGGAGTCATCATCTTAGTTTTAGACACAAGGTGAGACCAGGTGATCTTTTCTACAAATATATTTTCTGGTAGTATTTTGAATATATCTCCTGTGCCTGAAACAATCGTGGACATACATGTTGGTTGGGAGTATGTGATGCAGTTCAGAATATTCAGGGTAATGTGACTAGTCTAAGTAATTGGACTATATTATAGTAATATGACAGCGTTTACACTTTTGAAGCTCTGAAATTAAAAAAAAATTTTTAAACATTCTTTCAGAGAACATTTTTTATTGTTACCTTTACTTGAATAAATTTACTTTGATTACTATGGAAGTTGGATAATTAAAATAAAATGTGTGTGATTTTGTATGAGTGTTAATGTATTGTGTGTTTGCTTGTGCTGGAGGTTGGGGGGGACCATTATTATTATTCTCCCAATATGACTCATTACAGGCCACCCCCCACATCCCTACAAAAAGCCATAGGTAATAATCTTAATAAGGGACATTCTTGATATTAGTAGAAGGCTTAAATGACCTTTTGAAATAAAGATCTCCACCTCCACCCTTCACAGGCAGTTGAAGCTCTTGGTCTCATTCCTCACACCACCACTGAGGTGGGCAATTATCCAGCAGAATTGAACCCTTTCTCATGTGACACTGCTTACACAAGGTGCCTCACAAAGGCTTGCTGTGGTTAATGAGCTGGACTGTTTAGCCCAAAATTCATAGGTAGGCTGTTGTGTAGGTGGCCGTGTTTAAACAACTGACATTCAAACATCGTTTTGAAAAGTTCTTAAAATCTGTTTTATATGTCACCAAACTCTTTTGGGAAACAGTTGCCTAGTTTGTTAATGGTATTTAGGACTAACTCTCCAAGGGTGTACTCGTTTGACATTGGGGCAGTGTCTTTATCATCTTTTATTTGTCTAGAGCAGGGATTCTTAACTGGTTTTGTGTCATGCACCCCTTTGGCATTTTGGCAAATTCCTGTAATAATGTTTTTAAAGTAATAACGTAAAATACATAAGATTACAAAGGAAACTAGTTATATTGAAATTGCTATCAAAAAAATTTTTAAGCAGTTCACAGCCCTTGGGTTTAGAATCATCCAGATATTCGACATATTTATAGTTTTTAGATACTAGGGAGTAAATGATGAAAATGTAATATACCTGAATAGGTATATTGTGAAATATATTATTAATATTATATAATATATGTATTTATAATGTATACATATAAACAATAGGCTGTGGAGAAGTTGTAATGGAGAAGAATGATAAGAGAAAGGTGCAATAATAAGGCATTGTGACACAGTGAAAACAGCATTAGCTTTGGCATCTGGAGAGAGGTTCAAATCCTACCTCAGACACTCCCTGTGTGACCTAGAGCAACTTAGGTAACATCTCTGAGCCTCCAGTTTTCCTCAGCTGTAAAGTGAGGGTGTTGGATTAGATAGGCTCTTGGGCAGGCTTGTACTGGTAAAGGTTTATAACTTACTCTCAAAAAAAAAAGCATGCAGGACAATTTAAGTTGAATTTACATTTTAAACATTTTCTTCATCACTTGCTTAAGCCTAAACGGTCAACAAAACAATAAATTAAGCCTGGATTTGTACCATTCACCAATTTGTGAGGTGTAAATGCTCACACTGAAAATTTAACAGTTTGCTTTTAGAAGCTAGTTGGAACTGACTCCAGCAAACCACTTCTTTTGGGTAGCTTCCAAATCTAGGTCTCTGAACTTATGGTACTATGACACTTGGCACAGCCAATCAATAAACATTTATTCAGCACCTTCTAGAGGCTGCTAGTTGGCTTGGTGGATAGAGCACTGAACCTGGATTCAGGAAGACCTGAGTTCAAATGTGACCTCAGACACTTACTAGCTGTGTGACCCTGGGCAAGTCACTTAACCTCTGTTTGCCTTAGTCTACTGGACAATGGCAAACCACTCCAATATCTTTGCCAAGAAAACCCCATGGACAGCATTGGTGTGCTGTTGAGGGCCGATCTTAAAGAGTCTGATATGGGTTTAAGATCCAGGACAGAGTTTGACTTTTGCCCAGGCTTTTACCCAAAGGGCTCAATAATTAAGAAGCATGGCTCTCCAAATCTCTCCCTGTTAGGAGGCTCCTGAGACATTCCTTCTCACTCTGAACCTTAGATTTACATATTCACTTCTCCATACAGGCGGCAGGAAAAAGCCTTTGAATTTACAACCCTATCTAGGAACTCTGATAAGGAGGAAATGTATGTTATCCCATCCTTAGCAGACGTTTCAGGAGTGGCTCACAGGGAGGACTTCTTTGAAGTTAGGATGGATTTTCTCTATCCTGTACCCTCAGAAAAATAAACAGAGTCAGTTTTTCTGCTCCGCCTGGCCCACTTCTTCATGTCTTATTTCCCGCCTTTCCGTTTGGTGCACTGTCTGGTTGCGGGCAACAGTGTGCTGTGGTCCACGGGGTTAGGAAGAGCCAGACATGACTGTTACTGCTGATGCTCCCCGCCTCCTTCAGTTTGTACAAGAAAAGCCCATTTTAAAAAGTAATTCCTCTAGAATCAAACTCTGAGCTTGTCTCCCCTAGAAGATGTTGAGTTCCTTGAGGAGCCAGGGAGAACTGAGTTCTTATCCTGCTTCTAACACTGGTTTAACTATGTGACTCCAGACAGGTCATTCGGTCTTTCTAAGCCTCAGTTTCCTCATCTGTAAAATGAGTGGGTTGGATGAGAAAGCGTCAGAGGTTCCTTCCAGTTCTATAGCTCTGATTCTATGAAAGTGCTTCAGATAATCATGGGCTATAAAATCTGGATTATCTAGAATGTTTAGGGAGTGAAATATTTAGGGTAATTTATCTGATTAAGAAATTCTCCTTGGTCTTTTACCCTAGGCCAGGACCAATTTTCTGAGGAAACAGGCAATGCTTTCCCCTGTACTTAGTTGAAAATCTTTCTAAAGCACAGTAGGCTTTTCACTTTTGGTAACAGTTAGATGGCACAGTGGATAAAGTGCTAGGCCTCAAGTCAGAAAAACCCAAATTCAAATTCAGCCTCAGACACTCACTAGCTGTATGACCCTGGGCAGGTCACTTAACCCTGTTTGCCTCAGTTTCCTCATCTGTCAAATTAGCTGGAGGAGGAAATGGCAAACTATTCCTATATCTTTACTAAGAAAATCCCAAATGGGGTCCAATTCTTTGTGACCCATTGGGGTTTTCTTGGCAAAGGTACTGGAATGGTTTAACGTTCCTTATCTATGGATTAAGAAGAGTTATTTGTAACTATTATGTGTATGCAGATGTGTTTAAGATCTAAGAATTTATAAGGAAAGGACCTTAAAGATCATTTAGTCCAACCCCATCATTTTACCTGTCAATCAAATGTTTACTGAACACCTACCATGTGCCAGGCACTGTGCTATGTCCTGGGGATACAAAAAGAGGCAAAAGACAGTCCCTGCCCTCAAAGAGTTTATATGTCAAAACTGAGGCTGAACAGGGAGGTTCCAAAGGTGCCCAAGAAGTGGTAAGTAGCAAAACCACAATTAGAACCCAGGTCCCCTGACTCCCAGACCAGAGTTCTTTCCATTATACCATGTGATTGTTTTCATTAAAATCTCTCATATATATATCTAGTGTTAGAAGTTTGCACATAAGTAGTTGTTTGCATGTTGTCTTCTCCACTAGATGATATCTTTGAAATCAGGGACTCTTTTTTTTTTTGCCTTTCTTTGTATCCCCAGTACTAGCACAGTGCCTGATACACAGTAGGTGCTTAATTGGCTATTTGACTGACATCATTATTATTATTAAAGTGAGATGGCTGTCTGGGAGGGAAGAAGGGAGAGGAACACTTTGGAAAATACAGGTGATATTAAAAAAAATCAGTGAGGGTAAGGAATAAGCACTTAGGGGTATTGAAGGAGGACTAGCACCCTTGGTGTGAGGGTTGCTCATCCACCTTTGGTGTCCACCTGTCATCTAATTCTCACCTGTGACTCCAAGAAGCATGCACAGTGGCCACATTGCAGTAAAACCCTCTTGGCAGGTGGGCTAAACCAGGTTGAGGGTAACCAAGAGGCCTCGAGCCCATCAGAGTTAGGGAGGTGTCTACCCCAAGCATGTGAAGATTTTCCCTGGCTGAACTGGTGGACAAAAACAATTTATTTGGATGGTGGCCATGAAGGCGGCTCAAACAGGCATTGTGGATCTCTTAGAGCTTGGTCAATTCTTGAAGATTCCAAGGTCATCCACTACATTCTGTGCCACTGCCAATCATCCTGACTTTTGTCTTGACACTGGACTTTGATGACTCTGGAAGAAACAGTGAGGCTGATGACCCTGCAACTCTGCCTCACTTAAATCTAGTTCACATGTGTCAAGATATCACCCAATAAGGTCATTGGCCCTCTTCGAAAATAAAGGATAAACAACAATTATGTGCCAGGCCCAGTGCCATGCCCTTTACAAGCATTTCATTTGACTCTCACAAGAACCCTGTGAGACATGTTATTTTTGTCCCCATTTTACAGTTAAGGAAACTGAGGGAGGCAGAGGTTAAATGAGCTATCCAAGATCACACAGCTAGTAAGTGTCTGAAGCTGGATTTGAATTTAGGTATTCCTGACTTCAGGTTCAGTGCTCTATCCACTATACCACCCAGCTACTTCTAATAAAATAAAATGCATTTTTAAAGAAATTAAATGGTTATAAGAGTTGATTCCAAATGTTTTAGTAAAACTTGGAGGTAAAAATAAATTGAAGTTGCAGAATTTAATGCCCAAGAATCCTTTCTCTATCTCAAACCAACCATGGGCACTCTGGAATCAAGTCTTGGTTTTCCTTCCCCCCTTAACTAATTTTGCTTTGTAAATACCCATTATCCTTCCCTATGACCTTTCTTCTCCTGGGACCCTGTCTCTAGCTGATTAATTTCTTCAAGAGTTTGCTTTCACCATTTAATGACTATAGTACATTTTGGAACATAGAATTTCTAATGAAAGAATTACTTAGCATGTCTTGAATTTTAATTTAGGTGGCATATTGGGGAAAGTGCACTGGACTTAAGTCAGGAAGACCAGACCTCAGATTCAAATACTATCTCAGGCACTTAACAGCTATGTAGCTCTGGGCAAACCACTTCTCAGCCTCTATTTCCTCATCTGTAAAATGGGGATAATGATGGCACCTACCTTTGCAGGGTTGTTTTGAGGATTAGTCAAATGAAATAACATGTACCATGATTTACCTTAAAGCACTTACGCTTTATGCTAACTTTGCTATTGTTTACTCTCAGGATAGGGGAGAAATCAAAGGATATATTTGTAGATCTACTGCCAGACCCTGAGATCTGGAAGTCAGAGCCATGGAAAAATGGCAAAGCTGTCTGGTACTAGGTAGCTTATTGTATGCCACCATCTGTCACTTAACTCCTGGATCTCACCTATCAACTGTGGACACATTGTATTGAATTACATATCTCTCCTTTTAGATCTCTCCCCCAACATATTTATTTTCATAGAAAGTAAAATGATTCTCTTCCTCCTTCAGAAATAGTTAAGTTGCAAATAGCAAGGCAGCTAGGTAGTACAGTGGATAGATTGCTAGGCCTGGAGTCAGGAAGACTCATCTTCCTGAATTCAAATCCTGCCTCAGATACTTCCTAGGTGTGTGATCCTGAGCTACTCACTTAACTGTGTTTGCCTCAATTTCCTCATCTGTCAAAGAGCTGGAGAAAGAAATGGCAAACCATGGCAGTATTTTTGCCAAGAAAACCCCAAGAGCAGTGACAAAGAGTCTGTCTCTGAAAAATGACTTAACAACTAAAGCAAATAACAAAGCCTTCATAAAAACAGAATACAAGTTGTCCTTGCCAAAGCAACAGAGAGAAACAAATTCTGCTGCCCCAAAACTTGTCTATGTTCCTCCCTCTCCTCCTGCCCAGGCATCCCACTCCCATAGCTCTGAGCTGGTTTTTTTCTTGTTCAAGAGGTCACAAAGAGTCAGACATGACTGAAACAACTGAACAATAACCCAAGGCTATTAACTTGGGGTAATTCTCCAATATTACATGAAACAGTATGAAATAAATCATTAAAGCAGTGATTCTGAAACCCTGATTTTGTAACCTATCTATGTACTTTCTGTGATTTAAAGAACTAAGTCACAAAATGCTCAAAAATTAATTTGAATTCACTTAAACATTAAAAGTATGACACTGAGGGGTGGGGAGAAGGGGGCTGGAACATTGTGTCACAAAACAAGTGAAAAATTTGACTATTAACTCCTAAAAGGCAATTGTTGCCTTGCGGAGTAAGCATTGGCATCAAAAACCTCTTTAAAAAGTTCAGTTGGATAGTGAAAAGAAATGCTAGGGAAGGTGGCCTAGCCATTCCAGATCTTAAATTGTATTATAAAGCAGCAATCATCAAAGCTACTTGGTACTGGCTAACAAAGAGTGGATCAGTGGATCAGGTTAGGTACACAAGCCACAGTAGTCAATGACTATAGTAATCTACTGTTTGATAAACCCAAAGACCCCAGCTTCTGGGATAAGAACTCATTATTTGCCAAAAACTGCTGGGAAAACTGGAAAAAGAGTATGGCAGAAACTAGGCATAGACCAAAATCTTACACCATATACCAAAATAAAGTCAAAAGGGGTATGCAATTTAGATGTAAAGGCTGATGCTATAAGCAAACTGGGAGAACAAGGAAGGAATAGTTTACCTGTCAGATTTATGGAGAACAGAAAAATTTATGACCAAACAAGGTGCAAAATGGATAATTTTGATTACATTGAATTGAAAAGTTTTTGCACAAACAAAGCTAACGCAACCAAGATTAGGAGGGAAGCAGAAAACTGGGAAAGAATTTTTACAACCAGTGTCTCTGATAAGGGCCTCATTTCTGCATACTTTTTTTTTTAAGGTAAGACAATTGGGGTTAGGTGACTTGCCTAGAGTCACACAGCTAGTGAGTATTATGTGTCTAAGGCCAGATTTTAACTCAGGTCTTCATGACTCCAGGGTCAGTGCTCTATCCACTCATTTCTAAAATATATAGAGAACTAAGTCAAATTTATAAGAATACAAGTCATTCCTCAATTGATAAATGGTTAAAGAATATGAACAGACAGTTTTCAGATGAAGAAATTAAAGTTAGAAATGCTCTAAATCACTATTGATTAGAGAAATGCAAATCAAAACAACTCTGAGGTACCACATCACACTTATCAGATCGGCTAACATGACAAAACAGGAAAATGATAAATGTTGAAGATGTGGGAAAATTAGACCATTAATGTATTGTTGATGGAGTTGTGAAATGATCCAACCATTCTGGAGAGCAATTTGGAACTATGCCAAAAGGGCTACAAAAATGTGCATATTCTTTGACACAGCAATAGCACTTCTAGGGCTGTTTCCCAAAGAGATCATAAAAATGGGAAAAGGACTCACATGTACAAAAATATTTATAGCAGCTCTTTTTATGGTGGCAAAGAATTGGAAATCGAGGGCATGCCCATGAATGGCTGAACAAGTTGTGGTACATGAATGTAATGGAATACTATTGTACTATAAGAAATGATGAGCAGGTAGAATTCAGAAAAACCCAGAAAGACTGTATGGACTGATGCTGAGTGAAGTCAGCAGAATCAGGAGAACATTGTACACCATAACAGCCATGTTGCTCGATGACTAATGTTGATAGACTTAGCCCTTCTCAGCAACACAAGGATCTAAGACACCTCCAAAGGTCTCATGATGAAAAATGCTATCCACATCCAAAAAGAGTACTACGGAGTTTGAATGCAGATCAAAGCATACTATTTGCTCTTTTTGTTTTCTTCTGTTTTGTTTCTTCTTTTTTGTGGTTCCTCTTACTGGTTCTAATTCTTCTTTACAACATGACTAATCTGAAAATGTTTAATAGGAATGTATATGCAGAGCCTATATCAGATTGCCTGCCATCCTAGGGAGGGAAGAGAGGAAGGAGGGGGAGAAAATTTAAAAGTCAAAAGCTTATGGAA
Source organism: Phascolarctos cinereus (assembly GCF_003287225.1). Classification (NCBI taxonomy): domain Eukaryota; kingdom Metazoa; phylum Chordata; class Mammalia; order Diprotodontia; family Phascolarctidae; genus Phascolarctos; species Phascolarctos cinereus. Next base: position 194,244,365 of record NW_027556098.1, read on the forward strand.
GTAATTGTTGAAAACTAAAAATAAATTAATTAACTAAAAAGAAGTTCAGTTGGAGTAGATGTTTGTGTAGTCAATGGAGATTCTTTTATGTATATCTGGTCACATCTGAACCATTTAACAGGTATTTTAAAAATGTGCATTTATTTTTATTTTTCCAACATGTCAACGGTGCATTTCCAAAACAGCAGGCGTTTCAAAGGAATAAATCAGAAGTGTAAACACAGAATACAGTATAACCTATAGACTTCCTACAGTGTGACAGTCCACATACCGTACATTCAGAGGTGAGGTGCAGCCCATCACCTATTTCTTCATTTCCATAATTATATAAACACAATAAATACACCTGATTTTAAAGGTCACTTAAAATGAGTCATGATCATTTACAGTACAGTACATTTTTTCAAGTGCAAAAATAACTAGTGGCTAGTTCTATTTCTCACAGTTATTCAACTTTAAATGCTGTGTTTCACTGTAAAGCCAGACATTCAAGGGCAGACTCCCTCTCCGCCCATGCAGTCCTGGGCAGCAGGTTAGGGAAGACCCCAGACTTAACAGTTACACCAGAGGACCAGAGGGTGGAATGTGTCATTTTAAAGTCTGTTCATTCTCTCCAACTATACTCCTGTGCTGAACCACAGCTGACTTGTCTGTGAGAAAATCCCAACTTAAAACGTAGCTGACTTTTATTTATAGCAGTGTCTTCCACCTCCTCCTCCCCAAGGCTGGCCGCTAACTTTAGCCTGCTACTCTAGCAGCAATCTTGGTGTGGGGCATTCATTCAGCTAGAGCTCTGGCAGCAGAGGCGGTAATGCTGAGGATGCAAATACCGTTATCTGAATCTTCCAGTGTCTGACTATGTCTAGAGTATAAAAATGTACTGTGACTTTGTTTCCCTAGTTTGAGGAAAATGTGTTATTTTCATTTCCTTCCTTTTTGCTCCTTGTTCCCTATTCCCTTCCCCCACCAAATGGAGTGGGGAAGGAATCCACGAATACCCAAAAAACCATGATATAATAATTTCTTATTAATTTTAACTTCACCCCAGGCACTTAATTTCCTACTGTCCTTTATAAATTGCCTCCACAGCACTGCTTAATTAAAGGAACCCTTAGGAAATGATGAATTTTTTGAAATTGCATCAGTTAATTAGGGCCTTTGTAAACAGTAAGAAAGGCTAGCTTACATGATAAACCTACCTAGTAACCCATGTCTAATAAGCTACATCATACTGAATTGGTTTATTTTAAATAATCCCTCATTTCTGGTCTTTCTTAAAGCCCATTTCCAAAAAATAAAATAAAATAAAAAACTCTTTTTAAAGCTCAGTTTAGCTTACAGCAGCCAATGGCAGCTTTACTTCTCAAAAAAATGTGACTATTACTTTATACACCATCCACCTAGAAAAATATATTAGCTAAGTATATTCAAAGTGTCTGGTTCCTTTCTTATTTTCTTTTTTACAAAAGAATTTCTGTTACTAATTTTCTTCTGGTTCCTTGAGCATTATTTCACATCATTTTCTGTCATGATGTTTCTCCTCAAGAGAAAAATACATTAACTGTATCCTATCCTACTCCAAATTTTTTTTTTCAGTAAGGATGAAACAAAATTCAAATAATTGATCATAGAAGGGGGTAAATTATAACAGCAAACAACTTGAAACACTTTCCCTCCTTTTAACGTAACTGCTGGTTTCAACTCTTCTTGGCTTGGCAAAATCTTGTGACATAAACCAGACTTTAGCAAAGGAGCTGAGAGTTCTCTCTGTAACTTCTTTTCAATCCATAATCTCCCAAAGAGATTAAATTTCCTTTCCGAATATGTACTGTAGTTAATATGCATTTTCATGTTAATGATTTTAAACATTTAAAACATGTGTTGCACTGTATTATAATCTTTAAGATGAACAGAGGCCCAGGTTCTGGAGCCCTCCCAGGGATTCCTAACAGAGGCCCTGAGTTCCTTCCATGTAACATGTAAAATGAGAGGGTTTTGTCTCAGTGTGTGCTAGTAATGGGTTGAGGGTGACTATCCTTGGGAAGGTGTTCCACTACAGAGGATGCAGGAGGGTAAGCATGACTACCCTGGGGAAAGTCATCTGCAGCAGGGGAAGCAGGGTTGGTCTGGGATGTCACTTCAGGGGTGGGTCCATCTCCTGACAGGTCAGAGTTAGTCACACTTGGGGAATGCCTTGCTGTGTAGGATGGTGAAGTTTCCTGGTTCTCACTGGTCCCCTAAAGAAGAGAAAACAACACACTGTAGAAAGAGAAAACAGCTCACATAAAGAGAGAGAGGATGGCTGCCCAACATCTCACAAACTGATGGCAAGTATATCTGGGCATCCCCAGGAACCATGTTTGTATGATCCTTTTCAATGGGGTATATGAAGATGGGTGGCTGCCCTAAAGTGGTGGGTGACTGTGAGTACTGAAGAAATAAGGTAAAATGTCTTACCTTTCATTTCTTTTCCTATCTGCCAAGAAGCCGCATGAAAAACATAAACACTATAAGTAGACTTATTCTTATATACAGACCAGGCTATTCATTATTAATGAAATGCCCGATAACACCATACTATATTACATAACCATGGAGCACTGGAGCTGGAAGGAACCTAGGATGTTATCTAGTCCAACCCCACACACTCCCCTTTTATAGATGAGGAAACTGAGGCCCAGGGAAATAAAGTGACTTGCCTAAGGCCACACAGCTAGTAATTTCTTGATCTCTGTAACATCAGGGACAGAAACATGTCTCTGGTAGTGGAAACCAGTTCTCAGGATTTCAGAGTACACATAAGAGAAGTACAAATTAGCACTTGAGAAAATGGGAGTACCTACTGGTAGAAATTTCCACAAAAGGCCAAATTTGTTTTTATGAGCCATAAGACACACCCAAAACATCAAACGGCTCTCTGATTCAGTGCCTATGGTTTAAAGGGGCAAGTTCAAGATCAAGACAAGAAAACTTGAATCTGCCATTGAACGTGTCACAATTCAGTGGGGCTGCAACTGTAGCAATATGGTAACTCAAGTGAGTTAGGGTTCTGTGGCAGATTGCTCTGGGTAATCTAAAGAGCTAATAGCTTGAAATAATGTCAGTTAATTTTCCCAGGCTCACACAAAGATAAACATGAGCTCCTAATTTAATGTAAAGATTGACTTTTTTTTAAAAAAGGTGCAAATGATATCCTTGTACTCTACTGTCTTCATAGATGTGAGACCTACAGTATCACAGTTTTGGGAGATGAAAATAATATTATGATGAAATGGGAAAGGCATAAATAAAAATTAACAACCAGGACAATTGTGTGAAGAGTATTTAACAAATCTCCTACAAGATGAAATGGCCCCTTTTCCTCATTTTTCTTTTCCCCTGCCTTCTCCAATGTCTTTCTCTCTGCCTTCTCTTAAGAATCCTCTGAAGTCACTCTGAAGGTTGGTCCAGCATTACGGCATTTACATGGAAGAAAGTGAAAGGGGAATTACTGGCACAGGAAGGAGAGAGTGGGAACTGTTTTGGCAGGGCTATCAGGTTTTCTTTTAATTTATCTACAAATCCAGATACAGAGACAGCTACCCAGTTATCAAAAGTGCCCTGCCAGGGTGACTTATCTTCACTTGGGAAAAACTTAGTTCCAAAGAAAATTCAAAATCTGGGCTCCTTTGATCCTCTCCCCTGTCTTTGGAGGTTGCCAGCAAAGCATCACTTACACCAAGTCAGTTGAGGTTCCTTGAGCAAGACCCATGCAGAGGTTTTTGTGTTGTATCCTTTGAACAAGGACCATAAAAAAAAAAAATCTATCCTATTCTTGCAATGACATACTCCAGCACTGGAAAGAACACAGAACTTTTGGCAATTTCTTTATTTAAAGAAGATGAGAGGATGTAATATAGTGGATTAAAGGTCAGCCTTTATCAGGACAACCAAGGATCAAGCCCTGCTTTTGACACTTATTAGCTGTGTGACCATGGGCAAGTCACATAACCTTCTCATGCATTACAGATGAGTTGCCAATCTACACTTCCCATAACAGGAATTCCCTATTGGATGAAATTATAAGTCTATAATAATCTCTTGCCACCTCCCCACTCCCTTGCCAAAATGAAAGAAGATGGTATATAACTAAGTTTCAAAGTTAGTTTTAAAAAGAGGGCAATCCTTTTAATGTGTAATTGGGAAAAAATAAAATATTTTTTTAAAAAAGGGAAATAATTTCTAGTGTAGGAAGCATTTTACCTGCAAGGGCTGAATCTCAGAAGCCCGGCTAGTTCTGGTTAGTTGCATCATCTCTTTAATTTGATAAAGCGCATAGACAAAGGTAACCCATGGAGAAGAGCTGACCCCCCATGCAGGCTTGTTCACATCTTCCTGCTCTTCTTGATGTTTGGTTTTCTTGGGAGGAAGTCTGGGTTCAAGGCGAGGCATGATATCTTCTGTCTGCTGCTGCACTAAGTCAATAGTTGCTATGGGGACAGGGCTGGAAGGAACAGGAATCCTTTCTGCCAGCATTGTCTTATCTGAAATGAAAGTGAAGTTAAAACAACTCTGAAGAGTTTTCTTTATAGTGTAAGTCAAGTCAACAAGCCTTCATGAAATGCTAATTATGTGCCAGGCACTGTGCTAAGCATTGCAGACACAAAGAAAGGCCCCCTGCATGCCCCCCAAAAGGCTCTATTCTCAAAATGCTTACAGACCAATGGGGGAGTCAACATACAAAAAGTATGCGCAAACAAAATTCAAAAAGATGGACTGAAGATAATGAACAAGTAAAAATCACTATGCTTGAATGGGCTTGGGAAAGAATTCTTCTAGAAGGTGGGATTTTAGCTGGGATCTGAAGGTAGCCCGGAGGGAAAGATGAGGAAGGAGAGAGTTAGTGTAATTTATACAAGCACATTATACTCAGGGTCCCAGGTTAATGGGATTTGCAACATGCAACATGTTTTCACTAAGTAACTAATCTGTCAAGCATGCATTGTTGAGGTGGCAAATTGCAACTTTTTTCTACAGAAGCTCTATAAATAAGGAAGTCTGATCTCCATTTAACTTGATTTCAAGAGGACATTGAAAGGAAGTTTTAGAAAATGATACTGTGTTCTCACATCACTTTTGTGAGACTGATGCTCTGAATTAGATAAATTAATACATGGGAGGAGAAGGGGAAGAGAAATCCGCATTAGCCTGAACCAAGGCTGTGGGGGAGCCAGGTAACCCAAGTCAGGTCTGTGAAAAAAAACAGGGTTTTGTCTCTCTTGCTGAATTAAACTCTGTTAAACTCAGCCCCTAGGGCTTCAGTAACACTTCTGGTTCTCTGAACAGAAATATTTCAGTATATCTGATAAGGGAGGCTGAGAAAACACGGCCAAAAAGAAGTGAGCTCTGTCCTAGGTCCCAGGAAACAAGCAGTTTTATCTCATGGCCTGACTCATGTTTTATAAGGTGGATGTGAAATCAATAAAAATAAGACACACCTTAATCAAGCCTCCATATTGCTTTTATACAGACTCCATCATGTTTAAAACTTTTATTTAAGACCTGGTCCCAGGACAGAGTTGTACCTCAAAACCAAAAGTTCACAACTTTTAAAACAAGGTTGAAAAGCAGTGTGTAATACAGTGGGAAAAGGACTAGATCTGGTAGTCAAAGTGGCAGTTAGGTGGTACAATGAATATTGTGCTGGGTGTGGAGTCAGGAAGACTCCTCTTCCTGAGTTCAAATCTGGCCTCACCCACTTCCTAGCAAGTCACTGAACCCTGTTTACCTCAGTTTCCTTATCTGTAAAATAACCTGAAGAAGAAAATGGCAAATCAGTCCAGTATCTTTGCCAAGAAAACCCCAAAATAGTGTCACAAAGAGTTGACATGAACAACAACTTGGAGTCAAAAGGCCTGGCTTTGGATACTAGCTCAATCACTCATTAGCTGTGCAAGTCTGGAAAAGTCATTTCACCCCAGGGAACCCTCATTTTTCCTCATCTGTAAAATGAGCATAATAAGAGACCAGGGTTCTAGTCTCAGCTCTGCTACTGTCAGGGTGACCTTGAAGAAGTCATTTAACTTCTGCCTATGCATCAGTTTTCTCAACTGTAAAATGAAATTATTTAGTCTAAGGGTCCTCTTTCAGTTCTAACATTCCAAGATGCTGATAAATTCCTGTCCTGCCAAATTCATGGCATTATTGTGATGATCAAGTAAGATAATATCATAAAAGCACTACAAAGTACTATAACTACAAAGTACCATATAAATGATTCTTAAAGTTATATTTTTTTCAAAGAATAAAAATCTTTTTTTTCCTCTCCCTCCCAACACTCTCATTGGGGGTGGGTTAGGGGGAGGCCTCTGGTAAGAAAATATGCATAGTCAAACTGAAGAAATTTCCACACTGGGGCTGCTCAAAAAATATACATATGACTCTGCACCTTGAGTTTAACACCTTTTTGTCAGGAGGTGGGTAACATGCTCATCACTGGTTCTCTACAATTATGGTTGGCCATTCCTTTGTAGCTTTAAAAGTGGTTTGTTTTTATAGTGTTGTTGTCATTGTATACACAGTTCACTTGGTTCTATTCTGAATTAGGTCGTGTAAGTCTTCCCAAGCTTCTCTGAAATTAACCCCCTTTTTACAACAGTATTCCATTCTATTGCTAAGGCGATGCCATCCAAATGTCAGTGAGAATGGTGCTATTCCTCTCTCGATCCAGTGAATGGACTCCAAATATTTTACAACCTTACACACACATCACCTTGATTCTGTACTTGCTTCAATGCATTACAGAAATTTAAGGTCTCTCCCAATCCTGTTGTTGTAGTTCAGATGTTTTAGTCATATCAGACTCATGACCCCATTGGGGTTTTCTTGGATTGGTTTGCCATTTCCTTCTCCAGCTCATTTTACAGATGAGGAAACTGAGGCAAACAGTGTTAAGTGACTTGCCCAGAGTCACACATCTACTGTCTAAGGCCAGATCAGAACTCAGGAAAATAAGTCATCCTGACTCCAGGTCTGGCACTCTATCCACTGTGGCACTTAGCGGCCCAATCCTACCCAAATCAAAACCAAAAATATTCTTTTGAACAGAGTCACTTAAAACAAAACAACTTAGTTTGAGACCAATTGATTAATTGATCCTTAAGGTCCTTTTTAGTCCAAAATGCTATGGATAAGATAGCACGGTATATGGGAACCTGGGGCCTCAAGGCCACATGTGGCCCTCTAGGTCCTCAAGTGCAGCCCTTTGACTGAGTCCAAACTTCACAAAACAAATCCCCTTAATAAGTGGATTTGTTCTGTAAAACTTGAGTTCAGTCAAAAAGTTGCACACAAGGACCTAGAAGGCCACATGTGGCCTCAGGGCCGCAGGTTCCCCACCCCTGGCTAGTGGATATATTCACCAATAATCTAAGAAAATATCAACACACCAATAAAAGCATATCACTGGGTTTGGGAGGAATCAGGGATACAAAATTCTGCTAGATGACATATTAGTGTTAGCCTGTCTTGGTTTCTAGGAGCTCTGCATGGTCATTCATAAGGCCCAAGCAATGAGGAAGGGCAGCAAGGACAGAACATCTACCTTCTTCCTCATCTGGGACTGCCAGCCACTGTATCAGGGCGAAGAGCAAGAGGATCACTAGGCAGGCCATTCCAATCCCTCTGAAAGTTGCAGCAGCACCTGTAAAAATTAGTCAACAGAACTCTTTGAGATAAGGACACAGAGCAGGGATGATTCCTTCCATACCTGGTATCTACTGATCACACAGAGAAGGACAAACTCAAAGAGGAAAATGTTGCAGAATGATACTGCAGAAAATGGACCAGACAAGGAGCCAGGGCGCTACTTCTGGGTCAAGCATAGAGCTGTGTGATTTGAAGCAAGCCACTTCCCCTAGACCAGAATGAGTTTCCTCATTAATAAAAAAGAGTCACGCTAGACAATTTCTATGATTCTCTTCATCTGTAAAGAGAGGATTCCTCTGACAGATCCTAAAGGGGTCCCTATCTATTATCTAATAAGATTGAGATGCCCTAGGTTTGACGAATTTGGACCTTCCATTAAATAACTTAACAATCGAGATTCCTGAAACAGCAATTTTCATTCTACCACTGCAATATGAGAGGCTGACAGTCAGGCACAGGAGTTAGAGAGATGATTTTTGAGTCAGAAGACCTGAGCTGAAATCCAGCCAGGTCAAATAGCAGTAGAAAGATCCTAGACTAATTCCTTAACTTCTCTGTGCCCCAGGCATATGCTTTAAGGCTATAAATTGCAGAAGTCGCTAATTTGCATTAGTGGAGGGAGTCTCTACACTTGGAGTTTCCTGTACTGCTGTACTTATAAGCCTAAACAAAATAATATAGCACTTTAAGGTTTGTAAAGTGCATTACAAATATTAACTCTTTTTATTCTCACAACAACCCTATGAATAGGTGAGATTATCCTCATTTTGCATATGAAGAAACTGAGGTAGACAGAGATTAAATGACTCAGCTAGTGTCTGAGGCTGAATTTGAACTCAGGTCTTCCTGACTCCAAGCCCAGTTCTGGATCACTTTCTCCATCTACCTGCTCCCAAAAGTTGCCTAATGAAGTAGAGCTGACAGATCCCCAAAGTACTGCCTGACAGATTGAACATGACAACAGGACTGTGCTAACAGCAGAAATTCGGATTATGTAGGTTTCTTTGACTTAACCTCTAACTGAATTGCAGTGTCTTCTTTTTTTCCCTTTATATGCTTTGAGTAGTATGCAAGGACCACCTTAAATTAAATCAAACAAACATATTATTTCTCTGTTCCCTTATCTGCAGGCACCTCTTTGTATCAGGGAGGTATACAATTCAGCAAGCAGCTTGATCTCACATGACTCATCATCCTCAGTATGGTTGGGCTGCTCTTAGCACTGTGCACACTCACAACATTAGCAAAATCTCTTAAAATTACACCAGAACAAAATATGTCAATTGGTCTGGAAAATAAACAAATAAACAAAAAACCCCTCAACCCTCTAATAATTCATGAAGTCCCTTTGGAATGTCTCTAAAAAGCAGTAAGCTACTTGAAAAATCCCACAAGGGAAGATCTCTACTTACCGAAGTAATTGACCAAAACTCCACCAATCATAGCTCCACATCCTCTTCCCAAACCCAGATGAAGTCCCTGGAGGATTCCTTGTGCTGATGTTCTCAATTCTGGAGGCACAGCTGCACTGAGATAGGAAATGCAGGCAGCCCAGATAGCTGCATGGGTCACACCTAGGGTAAGAAAAGAAAATGAGGTCCAGTTATCCCTTTCACATAAATGGGGTCAGAGGTGTGGTGACCATCCTGCCCCATCTGGAAAATCCTTGTAAAATTTTTCAGTGCCCTCCCCTTCACGTCAGAGAAGTCCAAATTTTTTCTTTTTCTTTTATGGAGTGTTTATGGTACCTTGTAAAATTTTGGTTGATATTATACAATACTATACATATATTTTTATGCATTTCTGAGTTTTTAAACTTTTTCTGTGTAGTCTGCTGGCCTTCGTGTGTCACCTGGTGGCTTCTGCAAAACTCCCCCCAAATTCCCATTTAATTTCTTATGCCAACCTGAGATACATCCAACTTGACAGGGAAAGTCGTGATGTGGAAGGGATAATGACTATACTGTCAGACCGGCATTCCTGGCTGGCCAATCAATATATATTAAATACCTGTTCTGTGAAAGGCATTGTACTAGATACTAGAGACAGGAAGATAAAAACGAAAGTTTTAATTCCTTATGTCTTTGTACTTTGGAAATTTTAGAGTCTTGAATGAACTGCTAAGATGCTTGCCTGATTCCTGCATGTTGCTGTTCAGTTGGGATCTAGACCCCCCCCAAAGGAAAAACCCTGGACTTTCCCACAGGCCAAATCTCTGGGTTAGCCTGAGGCTATAATCCCATCAACTGGCCTTTCATTATGGCTATACCCAATCTCCCCTCCATTGTCTTGCCTCCCTATGGCCCCAGGCCACTTCCCACCCTAGGTAATTCTATTACCTCATGGACTACTTGGCCACTTCTAGATCCCTCCCACAGGCTTTCTGTATATAAGGTCCATCTTGTCTCCATTAAGATGCTTCAATTCTTATAATCTAACCACTGCTCAGATTCACAATCTAGCCAATAACCCACAGATGCTCAGATTCCTTAAGAGTCTAGCTAATATGGAAAATCTTCAATTAACCCTGTTTTTGGTTGAAAGAAGGCTTTGTCGAATTCTTTTAGGCAGGACATGTGTGTTGTGATTTTAGGGTCCCAGGACCCCTGAAACCCCTAAACTGCATCACTTCTATTCTTCACTACCTCCCAAAGCCTGTCCAAGCTCATGTTCTTTGTTTCCATGACACTACCTATCCATCTCATCCTCTGACATCCCCTTCTCCTTTCACCTTCCTTCAATCTTTTCCAAATCAGAGTCTTTTCCAATGAGTCCTGTCTTCTCATTATGTGGCCAAATAATTTAAGCTTCAGCTTCAGTATTTGTCCTTTCAAAGAATAGTCTGAAGTAATTTTTTAAGTATTGACTTACCTGATCTCCTTGGTGTCTAAGGGACCCTCAAAAGATTCTTGCATGTGAGAAGACAATTTCATTTCTTTGAGGTCTAGGGGTGCTGGGACCTCAAAATTCAAGGACAAGCAACACAGGTCCTGTCTCAAAGGAATTTGACCCAAGCCTTCTTTCTTCCAAAGACAAGGTTTATCATATTTCCAATAGAAGAGGGCCAGACTCTTAAGGAATCTGAACAATTTGGTAGACAAGAATGAGCTTTTTATTGTGTGGCCAATAGCTTGGGTAACTGGGAGGTAACAGAAGAGGACCCAGAAGAGCCAGGTACCCCAGGAGAACTCCAGGGACCTGGGCATGGTGGAAGGGGCCTAGACAGAATTAAGGGTAACAGACAATGAAGGGGTGGGCTAGGTTAGAGGTAACAGAGAATTGGAGATTGGGGCAGGGTCAAAGCCACTATGCAAGGACAGGTTGAAAGAATTATACTGAAGACAGTCTCATTTGATCGCCAAGGACCTTGTGGGAAAGTTCACAGAAAGTTCATAAAGTCTAACCAATTACATGCACACCTGCATATGCATCAGCACCAACAGAAAGCCTCTATTACTTTCCCAAATTTCCCAAAAATGTTAATGGCTGTATGAGTGGAGGCTGAGAAATAAGGCTGTCACTCACAGAGATAAACTTTAAGGCCACAGATAACTGCATCCTGAACAAATCCACTAAAGCACAATAAAAATAAATAAAATAACAAATATAATAGTAAACATAAATAAAATTAAATAAAAATATGAAGTATAATAAAACTTCATTAATGTGGATGAATTACAATAGTTCAAAATTTTCAATAATGTAGATTGTTGAACCTAGTAGATTAGTTGTAGTACTATAATGTGCTCCGTGCATTTTTATGAATGTCAGTAATAGTGTTAGAACACACTAATCTCCTATAGGATTGGAACTAAGCCTCACAAACTAGATCTGTGATGGTGCCCTATGGGCTCTGGTATCTTCATATATAAAGTGAGTGAACAGGGCTAGATCAGGAGTCTTAAAATAAGGAGAGACTTCGACTACTTGGAATAGTCTAAGTCATGTTATGAATCCCTCTTGTTGAGGTTTAGATGTTAGGGGTGCTGGGACCCCAAAATCATGACACACGGTTCTTGCCTGAAAGAATTCGACCCAAGCCTTCTTTCAGCCAGAGACAAGGTTTATTAAAGATTTGCCATATTGGCCAGACTCTTAAAAAGCTAGATTATAAGAATCTGAGCATTGCTAGTTTCTTAAGGAATCTGAGCATTTGTGACACTCATAAGGAAGAGTGGGCATGAGGAAGTCCCAGTCCCCAAACGGTGGCCAAGATGGATCTTATATACAGATAGACTATGGAAGGGATCTGGGAGTGGCCAAGTAGTTTGGGGTGACTGGAGGGTCTAGGGAGGATATGGATGGGAAGGACTGGGAAGTTGAATGGGATCTAGATAGGACCTAGGATGGGAAGTGGTAATAGACAAAGACTTGGCTAGGCTCAAATAGGGTAACAAAGAATTGGGAGATTGGGCATGGGTGATAAAGAAAGGCCAGGTGAGTAGATTATAGCCTCAGGCAACCACTAGAGACTTCCTTGACCAAGTGAGTTCAAAAAAAGGTCAAGGGTTTTCTGAACTTTTTTCCTTTTTTAAAAAATTCTTTGTCATGTGCTTCTTTGTTGTATGAGATGGCTCTCTGAGAGAAGGAGGCATATATGGGAAAATGTAGGTGATTCAAAAATAAAAAAGTATCAATAAATTTTTGGGGAAAAAATGAGCAGCAGCCTTCAGCACCATCAAAAATGGATTTACTGTATCAGTGCTAAGCAATATCCTTTGTTGGTCAGACTGTACAAACCCAATATTTCTTGGCTGAAAATGTTAGCTTACTGGTTCAGTCACAACTATAATCTTTTCTTTTAAATTGAACATATACTAAATATAATACTGCTTTTGTTAAAGGTTGAAAGTTACAAAAATTGTCCCCCAGGTGTCCAATACTTAGGCAAAAATGATTCACATATGATTCACTTTTCAGAAAATCATCAACCAAATTAACCATATCCTACTTCCATTCCTGGGCAAAACAAATACTTTAAAATTTTTATTTTATGGGTTGTACATTTCAGGAGTAAAATGGGTACTATAAATGTGCCCCCAATGCTTATATTCATAACTTAGCAAAGGTGGTAATAACTTCATTATTTTCAATAAGAGAATAAATAATAATCAGCAAATAAGTATTCTCCATGGTATTCAAATACTATTCAAGACCTAGGGAGCACAAAGCTTTAAAAGACAAAATAATTATCTCTGTAGGAAAGATAAAGAGATTTTATTAAGACCATTTTACCAATCCTAATGCTTTCCCACTAAATCAAATAATTGACGAGATTTCAAAGTCAACACACTGGAAATCAATTTGCAAAAAGTAACACGTCCTAGGATTATAGATCTAGGGCTAAAAAGCCCTTAAGGGTCATCTAGTTCAATATCCTCATATTACAGAGAAGGAAACTGAGGCAAAGAGAGGTAAAATATTTTGCCCAAGGTCACAGAGGCATTAAAGCATCAAAGCCAGGATTCCAATTTGAGTCTTCTGACTCCCAATTTCAAGTCTCCCAATTCAGTGTTCTTTCCATTGTACTACATTGATGATGAGTCACATTAGACTAAGAACCAGACCAAAAGCTTTTGGTTGACTTTGAAAATGTCTCCAAAGAAATAAATGACTTCTAAACCACAAATATCTAAGACGTTCTTTGGCATACTTCATAAATGGAAATCAGTACAATTTGTCTATTTGATTAACTGCAGGTTCGAGGGCTACACAAAGGATGGACTTAAAAAAGAAAAGAAAAGCATGCACCTATATGAAAAGTAAGTTTGAATTCAACAGCCATTTTTACTAATCACCTTCCTGTGCTATCCCTGGAGACTGAAAAATAGCATAGACCTTCTCCACAAGGAGCTTATAAATCCATAAGTGGGGATGGGACATGTACACAAATAATCAAATAATACACATTTGTTGTTGAGTGCTTTCAATTGTGTCCAACTCTTTATGACCCCATTTGGCATTTGGGGTTAGACAGGGTGGGGAACCTTCGAGGTCACATGAGGTCCTTGGGTACAGCCTTTTGAATGAGTTCAAGTTTTACAGAACAAATCCTTTTATTAAGGTGATTTATTCTGTGAAGTTTGGATTCAGTCAAAGGGCTGCCCTTGAGGACCTACAGGTCCTCAAGGCCCTCAGGTTCCCCACCCCTGGGTTAGAATACGATTAAATACACAGAAATCAAATCATGTAGCCTAAAAGATTCAAAGACAGGAGAAGCAATATGGCTAAGTTAAGCAGAGATCTCCAGGAGGAGACTGTACTGAAGCTGGGCATTGATGGATGGGAAAGGGCTTCAGCAGGCAGAGTTGTAGGGGAGGGGGTGCAGGTACAATCCAGGCCTGGAGAATGGTATCCACAAAGCCATCAACGGACAAATGGGCAAGATAAGCATGGGGCACAGTGAACCATTCCATGCGGCTGGTCTGTAGAATATATGAATGGAAGTGATGGGGTATGGGCTCAAGCCAAGACCTCAGCCCCTCACCCCAAAAAAGAATTTGGGTCCCATTTGTCTATGGGCCCCAGAAAACCCTTAAGCTTTCCTTGAACCTTTATTTGGTCAAGGAAGTCTACCAATCCCCTGCTTATATTGTCTACAACCCTGGGTTATATTTCCCCTCCTTAATCTTATCTAGACCCCATTCAACCTCCCAGACACTCCCATCCTGATTCTCCCCAAACTCCTCCTCCAGTACTGGCCACTCCCATCAAGACACACCTTCTCCCAGCCCCATCCCCAGTCACCCCAAAACGACTTGACCACTCCCAGATCCCTCCCACAGTCTTTCTGTATATAAGATTCATCCTGGTGCCATTTAGGCGCTGATACCAGTATCACTAATGTTCAGATTCATTAAGAGTCTGGCCTGTATGGTTCATTTTTAATAAACCTTGTCTTTGGCTGAAAGAAGACTTGGGTCAAATTCTTTTGGGCAGGATACGTCTGTCATGATTGTGGGGTCTCAGCACCCCTAGCATCTACACCTCAACAGAAGCATCATGAAATAAGGAGAAGTCAGAATGTGGAGGGCCTGAAATGCCATTGCTAAAGTGTTTTTGCCTTTTCCTCAGCAGGCAGTAATGCAGAATCACTGAAAGTTCTTGAGAGAGATAAATTCATACCCATAGGTGACGAAATAGAAGGGGAGGCTAAAATATATGCTGTTGGCATAAACCAAGATGAAATAAGGCTCTTTGTCTAAATGTGGTATGTTGGATATACACAACTTTTCTCACTAAAGATAATATAAACAATTTTAAAAGTTGGTTTCCTTTACGAGAAACAGTGAAACAGCCTGTGGGTGATATGACTCAGTGTGAATTTCAAGTCCACTTAAAATTTATCAGCAACTGAAGATAGAATTTACTCTTAATGGACGACTGATATTAACTGGCCATTAGAAAAGATTGTTTGAAGTTGATTTCCAGTGCTTAATGATCAAATTACAGTCTTGGTTAGGTAACTGAGAACTCTATCACTTGAAAGAAACTCTGACATGGTAGCCTTGGATGCAATGGGTAAATTATTTCTCTTCCAGGATTGTGATTTATAAGCACAGAAAATACAAAGTGAAAGGAGAAAGATTAAAGTTTTTGAAAAGAAAAATGGCTGATTATGCAGTAAGTTATTTTTCTCTGGCAGTGAGTGGACTCAGCTGCCTAACTGTGCAAGAGAATGAGAGAAATCTTATACAGCACCTAGAAGCCTTTTTATGCTGCAAATATTGAGAAGATACATTGATTTTTTAAAAAATGTAATTCATTAGAAAATTAACATTGAATATATTACCCACTAAACTTGCTTAGTAACTATTTAACAAATTAATTTCAATAGCAGGCAACATGGTATAGTGTATACAAAGTCTGGTCTTGAGATCTGGAAGATATGGGTTCAAGTTCCATTTCTGATATATACTTGCTGTATGTAGCAAGTTACAGCCTCTCCGTGCCCCAGGTGCTTCTCTAAAATAATTGGTTTCAGAGTAACTGAATAGCCGTCATGTACATTGATAGAGGAAACAGCTTCACCTGGAAGTCCCCTATACTAATAAAATTGCTGCTGCTGCTTGCTGGTTGTCCCTCGTTCTCCAAGAGGGCCATGATGACATCAGGAAGATGATGCCATGACATGCAAGTGAGTTGGAATACAGTAAGGGAGGGCTGTGCAAAGTCGCCAGCCTCACTTTCACCTCCAGAGCCATCTGGGTTCGTGGCCAGATGTAGATCAGAACAACTGGAGATGGCCCAGGATGCAATGGGGATCCTCGGCCTTTTCAAGCTAGGGTCTCAGTTTGACTGAGGCAAAGCCTATTCAGTGATTAAGGCTTAATAAGAAACAAAGCAGGGGCAGCTAGCTGGCCCAGTGGACAGAGCACCAGCCCTGCATTCAGGAGGACCTGAGTTCAAATCCAGCCTCAGAAACATAACACTTACTATCTGTGTGACCCTGGGTAAGTCACTTAACCCCAGTGCCTAGCCAGGAAAAAAAAATAAGACATGAAGCTAGGAATAGCATCCTTAAAAAAAAATAAATCTGGGAGGGGAAGATCCTCAGGGTTTCTGGCCAAAACAGAAATAACTGCTATTTACATTCATTCAGAGCCAACCAGGGCCCAAACAATGACCAAGTAATGCTTGGTTTAGGACCTATTATTGGCTGATTAATGTGAGCCAGAGTGATTTGGGGTTAAGGCTGGTCTTTAAGAAAACAGGAGAATCATAGGTTTGGTCCAAAAAAAAAACAAAAACAAAAAAAAGTCAATGCAAGGTATTATAATTTTTAGTCGCTCTTTAAATCCCCATTAGGATTCTCCGTTCATTCTCATTCATCTTTCTTCTCATGTAGTCAACACTGATTTCCACTTTATCCTTGATCCTATCACCTTAAACCTCCTTCAGCAGTTTGTCTGGACGATTCTGGCCCCTCGATAATCTTCATTCTCTCCCTATCTATTAGTTCCTTTCCTGCTGCCTACAAACATGCTCAAGTCTCCTCGTTTTAAAAAAGCTCTCACTTGATCCTGCCCTGCCCAGTTCTCCTGTATCTTTCATCCCACTCATAGCCCAACTTAAAAATTAAAAAAAAAAGTTACTATTCTTGTTGCCTCTACTTCTTGCACTCCTCACACCTTTTTAAAAAAATTATTTTATTTTTAGTTTTCAACAACCACTTCCATAAGCTTTTGAGTCTTAAATTTTCTTCCCCTCCCTCCTCAAGACAGTGCACAATCTGATATAGGCTCTACATACACATTCCTATTAAACATATTTTCACATTAGTCATGTTGTAAAGAAGAATTAGAACCAATAGAAAGAACCACAAGAAAGAAGAAATAAAGCAAAACAGAGTAAAAAAAGAAGAGCAAACAGTATGTGTGAGAAATAAAAGAGTTAAGGAAAAAAAGGGGGGAGGGAGTGTGAGAAATAAAAGAGTTAACTTTCCACATAAGTAGACAGATAGAAATCAGCAAACCACTTATAAGAAATCACAAACAGGGACCCCGGTTCAATTGGTTTGAAATGCTAGGGTTAACTCCAAGTCAGCAGCCTTTTGCTACTGTGCAAGGTTCTAGGCACATAATGTATATTAAGGGGTGGGGATCACATGTAAAATTGTAATCCAGAAAGATTAGGACCAATCTTGATCCAGAAGGGAGGAGTTAGGCAATTACTAACTATAAAGCTTGCTCTTGCTTCTGTGCCAGCAAGCACTCTTCCCTTCAAAGGTGGTGTGCCCGCTTCTCTCGAGAATCGAAAGGATGCACTTCAACCTCTTTAATAAAAATTCTTTGAGATACCAGTCTTTGGAACTGAGTCTGGGAACTTCTTTATAACAGTATGCTTCCATCTGTGTTCAAACTCCATAGTTCTGGATGTGGATAGCATTTTCCATCATGAGTGTTTTGGAGATCCTTAGATCCTTGCATTGCTGAGAAGAGCTAAGTCTATCAAAGTTAGTTATCTCATAATGTGGCTATTACTGTTTACAACGTTCGCCTGGTTTTGCTCACTTCACTTAGCATCAGTCCATACAAGTCTTACCAGGTTTTTCTGAAGTCCAACCTGCTCATCATGTCTTATAGCCCAATAGTATTCCATTACATTCATATACCACAACTTGTTCAGCCGTTCCTCAATTGATGGGCATCCCCTCAATTTCCAATTCTTTGCCACCACAGAAAGAGCTGTTATAAATATTATTGTACATATGGGTCCTTTTCCCATTTTTATGATCTCTTTGGGATACAGCCCTAGAAGTGTTATTGCTGGGTCAAAGGGTATGCACATTTTTACAGCCCTTTGGGACTCTTCAATCCTTTGAAATCTGCTTCCAACCTTATCATTCAACGTAAATATATCTGTCTCTCTCTGAAGTTACCAATGATTTTTAAATTGTCAAATCTGATTGCCTTTTTACAATTCTCAACTTTCTTGATTTCTCTGCATCATTTGACACTGGTGACCGCCCTCTTTTCCTGGACACTCTCTCCTTTCTGAGTTTTCATGGAACTATTTTCTTGGTATTTCTCCTACCAGACTGACCTCTCCATCTCAGGTTCCTTTGCTGGGATATCATCCATATCACAACCTCTAACTGTCAGCATACCCCAGGGCTCTGTCCTGAGCCCCTTTTTTTCCATTCTCAACATTCTCTTTCTCGGAGACCTCATCAATTCTCATGGGTTTCACTGACATCTCTATGTATATGACTCCAGATAAATAGAGATAACCCAACTCAACCCCCTCAGCTCCAATTCTATATCACCAACTTCCTAAAGGTCATTACAAACTAGTTGACCCAATAGGCATCTCAAAATCAACATGTCCAAAACAGAAATAATTATTTTCCCCAAAAAACTCAGTCCTCTTCTGAACCTTACCTATTTCTGTAAAGAATAGCCACCATCCTTCTACTCCCCCAGGTTTGAAACCTTAGAATCATCCTCAATTCCTCACTCTCATTATCCATAATCAATGAGTTGATTTTATCACTACAACTTATGTCATATTCATCCCCTTCACTCTACTCACATGGCCGCCACCTAGTTTAGACCCTCATCACCTAACACCATTCTTCAGTTCTCTGAACATGGTAAACATTTAATAAATGTGTTCTCATTCATTCATTCAATATCTAGATGGGCAAAATAAATGACACTTGAACCATATGAAAGAGTGGGACAAAGGAAAAAGCAATGTGCTATACTGGACAATTCATTTCCCCTCTGCGTCTCAGTTCTCTCACATGTGAAGTGAGGGGCTGATTTGGATCTCTTAGGTCTCTCCCAGTGCCAGAATAATTCAATTTTATTTCAAATAACTGGGACTCTAATGGGAAGGATAGTCCTTTCATTTACACAGATCATTCTCATTCCATGCCCTAAGAGACTAAGTTCCTATGGGCAACAAAATTCATTACCTGGTAGCCAATGTTCTTGTGATAAGCCTTTCCAAACTTGGTATTTGGTTCTTGGACACAAGTCTTTTAGCCAGGACCATCCAAAAAACCTCCTCAAGCTTAGAAATACTTGGAATCATACCACCTCAACAGAGCCTCCCTCTCTGACCATCTCCCCTCCGGTACCATACTTGGCATCTTCTGGTCTCCAACAGGTGAGCTTTTTGCCTTGTCTTGTGGGGAACCAAATCTCCATGCCACTGTCACTTCTTGCAGGCTCTGCATCCTACCTTCCCCACCTTTTCCAATACTTCCTTTTGTGTTATTTTTCCCTATTAGAACGTAAGCTCCTTGAGGGCAGAGACAATCTCTTTTGCTTTCATTTAGATGCCCAGCATTTGGCACACAGCAAGTGCTTAATAAACCCTATATCTAATTTTATATGTATAGAAACGGAGGCTCAAGGGTATATAGAAAATAAGCAGCAGAACCAAGACTCAAATTCAGGTCTTGTTAACTCTAAGTCAGAACTCTTCCCACTAACTACACCAAAAGGGCTAGAACTGACATCCTTCTGTGGGTACAACCTTTGAGAAACCAGCTTTGCTTCCACTCCACAATGAAACAATGAAATAGAACTTCATTGCAGGTGATTCTGTATTTTGGGTAAAAACAATCGCCTTAACGCTGCTATCTGAAAACAACTTCAATTCAGAATATGAATAACAAAAGACACCACATACTAGAACAGGAAGGAAAGTGAAGGATATTTTCTTCCTCTAATTATAGTAGTGGAAGAAAGTAGCAGATAATTATATTGAATGTGTTTAAATAAGGATGCAAATTCATTCAGTGACATGAGTAAAATGTGATTTTAAATGTGATTTTAAATTTCTCAGATGGACAGACTAAAACTTTTATGGGACTAGAGAGGTTAAGCATATTTTAACCCTCAGCTACCAGTTCTAATATACAACCACCAACTGACTCCCTCTGAGGCAAGGAGTAGGCCAGACCAGTTTCCTTTCACTGAGTGCATGGGCCATCGAAAAAAATAAATAAAAATAAAAACCATTCAACTATCTTGGCTGGCAGTATTAAATGACAATTTCTTTTCTAGATTTCAGCAACACTTTTATTTGAATTTTTATTTTATTAATCAGAAGCATCCATATATATATATCTGAAAAACAGTAAAACACACATGTGCAAGTTATTATTCTGCCTCAGAATGTATATTTGCTTATTTGTTATACTGAGCCATACTGAATAGTTTGTTGCAGCCAAATAAAAGTTCAAAACGACTATGCACGGTGCCCACACAGATTCATAAATTGCTAGAAATAGCCTGGAAGCTTCCAAGAGGTCTGCAGGTCAACAGATTGAGAAGCACTGTTCCAGATCACGCTAATCTCCCAAACAAACCTGGACAATTCTACATTAAAATACAACATTTTTTGCCAATTTTAATAAAATTTACTTTTAAAATTCTGAACCTAACACCAAATAAGATGAATATTTACATAAAATACACAGCAGAACAGAAAAAAAAAGATCGTCCATGCAGCTGTGAATCTGTACTATATTCTTTCTACTCAAGTACACAACAAAATTGTTGTTTTCTTTTTTTAAATTGATTTACTTAGTATTTTATTTTTCCCTAGTTACATGCAAAAACAATTTCCAACATTTGTTTTTAAAACTTTGATTCCAAATTCTCTCCCTTCCTCCCTCCTCACCTTCCTTCTTTGAGAAGGCAAGAATTCAATATAGTAAGTAGTTATTTTCAAAGTTGTTTCACTTGTCTGTTTCCTCCTGACTTTCTGTTTTCTTCTGCACATTTTAAACAAGGCATTAATGATCCTCTTTTCTTACCTTTTAAAAATTTTATTAACCCCATTGCTAAGTCCTCCTCCCCCAAGCTCCCTCCACAAACCAAAAGAAAAATAAAATTGTATCAAATATTCATAGTCTAGAGAAACAAATTCTAACATTGGCCACTTTAAAAAAAAAAGTCTTATTTGGTGCTTTGAGTTCATCACTTCTCTGTCAGGAAGCAACTAACATGTTTCATCACCAATCCTCAGACAACAATTTAAAGACTAAATGAACCAGTGAAGCTGAGAACCCAACTTTTTTTGTCTTCTCCCTAAATGCTGGTCCCTGAAGATTAGCTTACAGTCTACATAATGGGAAGATAACAGACACATAAGTGTACTACCACTGTCAAGAGCCTAACCATTTGGTGTGTGAACAACTTCAGCTTCTGATTCTACCTGAAAACAGTAAAACATACCATGACCAATCAAAACCCACCTTATGTGAAATCCTTGTTTTGTTCTCCACAAAAAGATATAGCTTGGCTTGGCTTGATGGCTAATCTTTATAGAACCAATTTCTTGAAATCTAAAAATTACGAGCAAGAATCTGTCTTGCACAACAAGGGCAGAAATAATATTCATCTTGCCATCATTTGTCAACACACTCACTTCATTCTCTATGTAGCTTCCCTTTTCTTTCTTAACTGTTGATATGTCAGGTGAGATTTATTAAGTTTTTTTTACGTGCTGTAAAAATATTTCCTTTAACTTACATGCCAATATTAGTTTCTGATTCAACAGTAACCATCTCACAACTACACAGTTTGGGCCTATAAACTAGTGCACTAATGCAATAAATACTTCATATTAGCAAGAAGAAACCTGCTCTTCCAAGCAGGTATGTCAATGTCATGCTGGGACAATGGCTCTTTTGGCAATCACATCATCACAGATAGGGTTGTGGCCTGGTGGATTGGGCAATAGATTTTTTCCCCCCTCCCAAGTCTACTGACTTAGAATCACAAAATCCTCAAGCTAGACCAGACCTTAAGAGTGTGTCTAACCTTTCATTTTGTATACTAGGAAACTGAGGCACAGGACACTCAAGTGACTTACTTATAATTACACAGAAAATTAGTGGCAAGGCCAAGACTTGAATGCAGAAGATCAGAGCAGGGAACTGCTGGGAAGGAATACACCTTCTCTGCCATTTATAATCTTAGGGAGTTGTCTCAGTGCACAGAGATTTTACCTGGATTTCCCAGAGTCAGACCATCAGTATAGGATGTATCAGAGTCAGGTCCAGTGACCTACCACCGTACCAAGCCACCTACTGTGCCCTCCAAACATAAGGTATGTAATTACTCAGTCCTCATGCAGTGATCTCAGAATTAGCTGTAATGAGTTTTATTCTAAGAGAAACCACTGACCCAATGAACAATAATTTCAAGCCATGCAGGGCTCCTACAGAATGTCATGGAATAACAGCCCCTGCCAGACCCACCCAGTGTGCAGCAAGCTGTCACAGGCTAGTCTTTTACCAAGCTTTTGCTTACGAAGGCAGACCATGAAACAAAGAACAGATTATGAGACCAAATGTCCAAGTCCCAAACAGCTACAGGCCCTTCAGATAACAACCATAGAAATAGCAACAGAAGAAGTTTTCTTGGTGGATATATAACATGTGGAAGTGACTGCTGATTATATACTGGTCATTTTACATACAGCAATACCCCTACGCACACTGAGAGGGGGCACCATTGGTAAGAAGCATCACCTGTATCCTACAGCATAAATATCCTTGGAAGATGGAATTCAGAGAATCTCAGATTATCTGAGAGGTCATCTAATCCAACTCATATATGGCCAAGAATATCATCTGTAACAGCAAATGCTGGGGAATCCACTATCAAAGTTATTGTTATTCAGTCATTTCAGTTGTGTATGACTCTTTATGACCCCATTTTGGGGTTTTCTTTGCAAAGATACTGGAGTGGTTTGCCATCTCCTTTGCTAGATAATTTTACAGATGAGGAAACTGAGGCAAATGAGGTTAAGTGACTTGCCCAGGGTCACACAGCTAGTAAGTATCTGAGGCTGGATTTGAACTCAGGAAGATGAGTCTTCCTGGCTCCAGGCCTGTCACTCTATCCACTGTGCCACCTAACTGCCCCACTACCAAATAGGAAGATTTAATTTGTAGAAGTTTATTGTTTTGGTTTTGCTGGGTTTTTTTGCATCAAGCCCAAATTTGCCTCTGTCACATCTACACTTTATTTTTTTTTCTGTCTCCTATGACCAAGCACATTAAATCTAATCCTTCAATTGAAAAAAAAATGGATTAGACTTGACAACCATCTATTTGATGTGGTTTGAGGTTAGAAGATCTACAGATATTACAACCTGAGCAAAAGTAAAAGAAGAGATATAAAAGGTTGTTGTGTTGGTTTTTAAAGGATATATTATAGAAGGGAAGAGGAAGATGACTTAGGATCTGTGATCAGGGTGAATGAGATGATAAAAATGGACAAAGGGGAGAAAGACAATTGGTTATTTCTTATTTTTGTTTCCTTTGCCAAGGAGAATGGTCTTTGGACTGGAGACTAAAGAATAAAAATGGATAAATAGAGACTTGAAATCCAAGAGAAGCAGGGAGGTAGAAAGAGAGTATTGCAGGATTGGAGAAGGGCAACTTTCTTCCTGATTTCAAAAAAAAAAAAAGGTTAGCAGATGAAGCCTGAAAACAAAGCCCTTGAACTTGACTTCTACTGAGGACAAAAATTCTAGAATGAATTGTGAAAGGAACGATGACTCTCGAAAAGAAAATGGTGATCACAGAGAACCAGCATGGCTTCATCATCAAGCCACACTAAGCCAGGAGTATTAGAAATTTAATTTACTCTGACTTTAGCAAAGCATTTGACATGTTTTTCTTAAAGGCCAAGATGAGAATTTATAGACACTAGACATGTCAAAAATTTTAAATAGTTGAAGTATTTGTTATTGTGGGTTTGGGTTTCTTTGTTTTGTTTTATTTTGTTTACAATTAGGTGGATTCAAAAGCAGCTGAACAGCCAATCCCAAAGGGTTGCCATTAATAAATGATTTAATGTCCACTTGGAAAGAGGTCTCTAATGGCATGCCCCAGGAATCCATGACTGGCCCTATGATGTTTACCATTTTTATCAATGTTTTAAATAAAGACATAGTATGCTTACTGAATTTGCAGATGACGAAAAATGGTCTTGACCCAGTCAAGATCCAAAACTCAAGCCAAGAGAAAATGTTGGGTCAAATCTTTTAAGATGAAATTGAATAAGAACAATAAAATCTTGCATTTGGGTTGAAAGAAATCAACTTTGCAAGTACAATATGGGAGAGGCATGGTTATATTGTAGTTTACCTGAGACTAATTTGGGGTTCTCATGGAATATAAATTCATTAAGAGCCAATTGTGTGGAGTAGCAGCAAGAAAAAGCTAATATGATCTTGGACTGCCTTAAGAGAGGCCAGATAGCCCTCAGGCCTAGGGAGGTGATAGTCCTGCCATTCTCTGTCCTGGTCAGACCACTTCTGGAACCCTGTATTTGGTTCTAGATGCCTCATTTTTAAGAACATTTATTGACTGACTAGTTAAAAGAGACCAGGGAGGGCAACTGGGATGATGAAGGGTCTCAAGATCATGACATATGCAAGTATGAATTAAAGGAACTGTGGATGTGTGGCTTATAGGTAAAAAGACTTATGGGACACCTGATAATTATCTTCAAGTGTTAAGTGCCACCAGTAGAAGAGAAATTAAATTTGTTCTGCTTGGCCCCAGAGGGCACAACCAAAAGCAGTGGGCAGAGGCTGAAGAGAGGCAAATTTAAGATTGTCATAATAACACATTTTATACCAATTAGAGCTATACCAAAGTGGCCTAATCTGCCTCAGGAGGTGGTGGATTACTCTTCATGAAGCCTTCAGTAAAAGCTGGGTGGTCACTTCTCAGCTATGGTATACAGAGATTCTTATTCCAGTAAGGGTGGGTGGCCATTTAATAATGGCCTCAGAAGTACCTTCCAACTTCCCCTAGATCCTGTGAAGTAAATACATAAAAGGGACAGAGAAAGAGCTGGAAAAAGAAGGGGGGGGGTAGAAGGGTGGGAAATGGACCCGAATTTCTGAATCATTTCTACAAATTTTAACTTACATGGAAACATACACACAAACATATGTAAACACATGAGTTTACAGAGAGAAGAGAGAAAGGGAGAGGGCAAGATGGAGAAAAGAGAGAAGAGATAGAGCAAGAGAGAGGAAGAGAGGAAGAGAAGAAAGGGAAGGGGAAATGGAGGAGGGGAAGAGAGGGAAAGAAAGGAGAGAAGGAAAGAAGAGGGGATGGGAGGAGGAAAAAAGAGGGAAGAGGACAGAGGAGAAGGAAGAGGAGGAAGAGAATGGAAGGGAAGGCACAGGAGAATGATAATGAAAGAGAGACCATTATGAACACAAAAAAATGTCAGATATTTCCTCCATAACTGATATTCAGACTTATAATGGAATGGCAAGGTAGTATCTATACTACATAAAGGGACTTAGGGCAGACAAGGTCAGCAATAGTCTAGGGCAGGGGATCCTAACCTTTTTTTGTGTCACAGACCCCTTCTCCAAATAATGTTTTTAAATAACTGAAGAAAATACTAAATTTCAGTCAGAAGTTATTGAAAATAAGATATGTATATTTTTTTCCCATTCAAGTTCACCTACCCCATAAAATCTATCCATGGACTCCAGGTTAAGAATTCCTGATCTAGCAGATAATATGCAGAGTGTACAGCAAGACAAATTTTTAAAAGTATTTTTGTGTATTCAGTGACTTCGCAGATGTTAAAGCAAGAATTGTATTGACATCCCTCATAAATTCATAACTTGTACCTGAAAACAAGTAAATATTTTGTTCTACTACTCTACCTCTAAACTGAAATAAGCTACTCTTTTGAGACATGAGATTGTGTTAAGAATTTCATTGTGAAGGCAAAGCAGTTTAAAAACTTTGCCTAGAGCCTGTCCTAGCTCTTATTTAATAAGAGCTATGGTCATCTTAGAGAGGATTCTATTGTGGCATAGCTTTTTTTTTTATTAATTTATTTTGATTTATCAATAATTACTTCCATATGCTTTTGAGTTTAAAATTTTTTTCCCCCTTCCTTCCCACAACCCTCCCCAAGACAGCGCACAATCTGATATAGGCCATACATTTACACTCCTATTACACATATTTTCACATTAGTGATGTTGTAAGTAAAAAAATTAAAACCAATAGGAGGAACCAACAGAAAGAGGTAACAAAACTCAACAGAAGAGAAAAAAAATAGCAATTCAAATTCCATAGTTCTTTCTTTGGATGTGGATAGCATTTTCCATCACAAGGCCTCTGGAAATGTCTTAGATCCTTGTATTGCTGGGAAGGGTTAAGTTTATCAATATTAGTCATTGCACAGTATGGCTGTTATTGTGCATAACGTTCTCTTGGTTCTGCTCACTTCACTCAGCATCAGACCATACAAGTCTTTCCAGATTTTTCTGAAGTCAGCCTATTCATCATTTCTTTTTCTTTTTTTTTTTTAGGCAATTGGGGTTAAGTAACTTGCCCAGGGTCACACAGCTAGTAAGTGTCAAGTGTTTGACCTGAGGCTGGATTTGAACTCAGGATCTCCTGACTTCAGGGCTGGTGGTCTATCCACTGCACCACCTAGCTGCCCCATTGTTCATCATTTCTTATAGCACAATAGTAATCCATTACATTCATATACCACAACTTGCTCAGCCATTCCCCAATTGATGGGCATCCTCTCAATTTCCAAGTCTTTGCCACCACATAAAGAGCTGCTATGAATATTTTTGTACATGTGGGTCCTTTTCCCATTTCTCTGATCTCTTTGGTATACAGCCCTAGAAGTGCATAGCTTTATTTTTTTAAAATAAAGATGTTTATATTATTCTTTAAAAAAATTTTAAAAGTAACAACTATGTCCACATCAATATAGTAAAAATTATGCTATTTAAGTCATTTTACAGATTTAGTGCTATTTCAAATAACCAAAGGTATTTTATTGAATTAAAACACTAAAAAAAAATTGAGAATAAAATGTCAAAAATATCAAGGGATATAATTTTTGTTAAAGGAGAAAGAATGAGGGCTTGTCCACTACCAGATTTTAAGCAGCAAATACTAAAACTAGCTGGTACTAGATAAGAAATAGAACAGTTTGCTACTTTTTAGTAGCATACTTTTCTATTTCTTATCTAGTAGCCTCAACAAGCAAGACCTAGAAACAAATGTACATAGCAGTCGACAAAACAAAGAACACAAATTACTAAAAGTAAGAATCTTTACTCAACAGGAGTAAACTGGAAACTGGGAGAACTGGAAAGCAACTTGGCTAAAAATAGTTTGAGAACAGCATCTTACACCATATATCACAATAAATTCCAAAGGCACAATTGATCTAAACATAAAAAGTCATGCCAAAAAAGAAAAGCAGGGAAGGTTATATTTGTCATAACTATAGGTCAGGGGAAAATCATAATCAGATGTAGTATAATTATATAAAATTTAAAAGCCTCTGCACAAATAAAATCAATGTAGCTACAAACAGAAGAAAAGATATGGAATGGGAAGAATCTTTACATTCAATCTCTAATAAAAGTTAAATATCCAAAAATATATAGGTACAAATCTAAAAAATTAAAAGTCATTCTCCAAATAGGCAAGAGGACAAAGGATATAAATAAAGTTTTCAAAACATGAAATAGAAACCACAAGTAATCTTCTGAAAAATGTTCAGAGAAATTAAAAACAACTAATAAGTATTACCTCATATCTGCCCAATAAGCAAAAATATGGCAAGAGATGGGAAAATCAATGCTGGAGGGCCTTATGGAATGGCAAGAATTCAAATTCCCTGCTTCTAGATCTGTGAACTGGTTCAGCCACATCCTAATAAATAATTTTGAACCGTATATGTTACTATACTTTTGAAAAACAGATGCTATTCCTCAGACTCTGGCCCAAGAAGATTTCTGATGGCAAGAAAAGACTGACGCATGCCAAATACACATGAATTATTTTGTGTTAGCAAAAAGCCCAAAACAAAATATGTGCCTGATAATTGAGAGATGGTTGACCAAACTGTGGCATATGAATGTAATGAAAAAAATTACATCATTGTAAGGAATTACAAATATGAAAAACTCACAGAAATATGAGAATACTTGTATAAAGTGATTCAGGATGAAGAAATCAGAGCCAAAAGAACACTATACACAGTTACTAGAACAATATGAATAAAGTCAACATCAAGAGACAATAAAGCTCTGATGAAAAACTAGAGTCAATGATGCAGTATGTCATAAGAGAAAACTATCCACTTAACAGTCTTCAATTCGAAACATTTTTAAGGTATAGGTTCTGGGCAAATAGCTCAACCTCTCAGAGACTCAGTTTCCTCAGCTGTGAAATGAGGAAAATAATGGCTCCTATCTCATAGGGTTGCTGTGAAATTAAATGAGATAATCTGTGAAAAGCATTCTAAACCCCAAGGCCTTATAAGTGTGGACAGAAGTAGTAGTAGTCCTTGTCCTAATGGAAGTACAGTGCCATTGTACTGAAGTGAAAGGATATATTCTTTCTGCTAACAATCGATGAATTACTTTCAGAGAATGAACTTGTGTGTTTATTTGGGTATCTCCAAAGGATCTTTTGTGATAATTTTTTAAAAACCAGTTATGTTGGTGAGTTTAAATAGCTATTAAGTCAATCAAGAGTTGCTTAACTGAACAGCTACTATATGCCCAGCACCCTGGGGGACCCATAAGTATAGGCAGGAATCGCTGCTCTCAAGAAGCTTAGAATCAAGTGGGGGAAAAAACTAAGATCCATAAAACAATGAGAGAATGTTGTGGTCCTGATTGTAAATGCAAGAGGAGTTCAGAGAAGGGAGAGATTAGCATTGGATGGAATAAACTGGAAGAGAACTCATAGAGGAAGTGAGGTTTGAGATGGGTCTTAAAGAATATTCATTCATTTTTTAAATTAAAAACTACATCATGACTTTTATTAGCTACAAAAGAATATCTACTGATCAGGGTTGGCCTGTATTACTTGTTATGCATACTGATATTGCATTATGATGACGATACTGACAAAATTACTCTTAAGAGTAGATCGTAAGGGCAAGTCCCCTTTCAGTTATTAATTGGAGAGTTCCATTTAGAGCATGTGCCCATTTATGTATTAAAATGCAGGCTGCCTGCCAACAAAGGGTTGAGACAGACCTTTAGCAGCAACAGCAGCATTCAGGCACTTTGCAATATGGATTGTAACAGACATGGATCATGGTTAGAATTTCAATTGTCAGGGATGGTGGGTTGAACAGCAATCCTCCTAAGAGCTCTCTATGCCCTCCAATATGGCATAGCAAGAAAAACATGATTCTTCTTGGCCTGAATAAGCACGCTAAATATAATGGATCTAATGCTTTATAAATGTCAGTTGGAGCCCTCCTACTGTTAACATTAAAAAACCATATTTCATCAAAATCTTAACCCTGCTCCCACTGATCCTGAAACCTGTATCAGTAATGGCGCCAGTGTCCTACAGAGAAACCTCCTCAGTGGATTTCCGGTAATAAGAACTGGGGGCTGAGCTTGTTTTCACTCCTCACTGCCCAAAGCACTAATTTAAGGAGCTTGCAATCACCCCCTTGGTTGCAGTAACTTCCACACTGGAAGAGGGCCTCTCTGACTCAAGCCTCTCTCATCACAAATCCATTTTAAGTAGCAAGAATCAGTTTCCTTCGATGCTCTTTTGATTGGGTCATTCCTTCGAGCAGGATTCTGTAGCAAGTCATCGTTGCTTTTAACGTAGGTGGCCAAAAGAGATTTGAGTAATCAAATCAAATCAAACTTTAAATTCCTGACCCTAGCTAAAGTTCACTCCTTTAATATTGTTTACTCCATGTTTCCAGTACATAGTTGAGTACACCCTAGGCACTTAAATGTTAACTGTCTTCTAGAATATAGTATGAAGGTGATATGAGTCATTGGATGTGGGAAGACAATGAGAGGAGGCTTAGTCCCTCAAAACCAACATTATTATGTAATTTTTATCATGCAAAAATAAATGTATAATATAAGGATAATAAAAAATATTTGAAAAATGAAACTTTGCCAGTAAGATATTAGGAATTATGAAAGACTATTTTCAGAGTCCCCATAGATTCCCCTTAATTTATCCCCTATGTAGCTTCCCATTAAGAGTAGAGTCCAAGGCAGCAGGAAAATCAATTTTCCTTGCTTCCTCACCTACCAATTATTACTCAAACCACTTGAGAAGAATCACCGTCCTGAAAAAGTGACATGGTAGAACGAGGGGTGGATTTAGACATAGAAGAGTAGGCTCAGATATTAGGTCTGCTACCTATAAGATTTCATGGTAAGTCACTTAAAAACTCTGGGTCTCTCTTTCTTATCTGAAAAATAAGAGGATTGGACTAGATAATCTCAAAAGTTACATCTACCTCTAAATATAAAATCTTACAAAAAATTGATGAGGTACCAGAAATAGAGGATAATCATGAATGCTACCATTATTGTCACCTTGCAACATCAAAAGTAAACAAATGGCAATGGGGGACACAAGCAGCTATAATAACATTCAAAGACCTTCATAACCTAGCCCTCTTCTACTTCTCCAGTCTTTTTATACCTCACATACTCTTTGCTCCATTGTCAATGGCCACCTCGCTGTTCCACAAACAAAACACTCCAATCTCTTAGCTCTGGGCATTTTCTCTGGCTGTCTCCCATGCCTGGAATACTCTCCCTCTTCATCTCTACCTCCTGGCTTCCTTTAAGTCCAAACTAAAATCCTATCTTCTACAGTAAGCCTTTAAAATTTTTCTTAAAACTATATTATTTATTTATTTACCTTAAGTTTTCAACATTCACTTCCATAAGATTTTGATTCTAAATTTTTCCCCTCTCTCTTCCTTCCCCTGTCCCCAAGACAGCATGCAATCTGATATAGGCTCTACATATACATTCATATTAAACATATTTTCACATTAGTCATGTTGTGAAGAATTAAAATCAATAGGAGAAATCACGAGAAAGATGAGACAACCATAAAAAAAAAGAGAGAGCAAATAGTACGCTTCAATCTGCACTCAGTCTCCATAGTTCTTTTTCTGGATGTGGATAGCATTTTCCATCATGAGTCTTTTGGAATTGTCTTAGATCCTTGCATTGCTGAGAAGACCTAAGACTAGCTTAAGTCTATCAAACTTAATCATCACACAATGTGGCTGTTACTGTGTATAACATTCTCCTGGTTCTGCTCACTTCACTTAGCATCAGCTCATGTAAGCCTTTCCAGGTTTTTCTGAAGTCTGCCTACTCATCATTTCTTTTTTTATTTTATTTTTATTTTTTTATTTTTAGGCAACTGGGGTTAAGTGATTTGCCCAGGGTCACACAGCTAGTGTCAAGTGTTTGGTCTGAGGCTAGATTTGAACTCAGGTCCTCCTGACTTTAGGGCCGGTGTTCTATCCACTGCGCCACCTAGCTGACCCCATGTTCATAATTTCTTATGGAACAATAGTATTCCATTACATTCATATACCACAACTTGTTCAGCGATTCCCCAATAGATGGGCACCCCCCTCAATTTCCGACTCCTGGCCACCACAAAAAGAGCTGCTATAAATATTTTTTATACATGTGGGTCCTTTTCCCATTTTTATGATCTCTTTGGTACAGATGTAGAAGTGGTATTGTTGGGTCTGCACAGTTTTATAGCCCTTTGGGTATAGTTTCAAATTGCTCTCCAAAATGGTTCGATCAGTTCACAACTCCACCAACAATGCATTAATGTTCCAATTTTCCCACATCTCCTCCAACATTTATCATTTTCCTGTTTTGTCATGTTGGCCAATCTGATAGGTGTGATGTGGTACCTTAGAGTCGTTTTGATTTGCATTTTCTCTAATCAATAGTGATGTAGAGCATTTTTTTCATATGTCTATAGATAGCTTTCATTTCTTCATGTGAAAACTGCCTGTTCATATCTACAGGAGCCTTTTAGAACCTTCCTTAATTCTAAGGCCTTCCTTCTTTTAATTATTTCCTATCTATTCTGTACATAGCTTATTGGTACATATCTATTTTTTTGTCTCACCCATTAGACCATGAGCTCCTTGAGGGCAGAGACTATCTTTTGCCTTTTTTTGAATCACTGGCACTTAGCACAATATCTGGCACATAGTAGGTGCTTAATAAATGCTTATTGACTGACACTTATAACAGATCTTTAGTTTTCACCATTCCTAGATGCCAACTCCTGGGACATTAGTTCATCAGATCATAGGGTCATATATCTGCAGGTGGAAGGGCCCCAGAAGTGATTTAGTACAACTCCTTCCTTTTACAGATTAAGAAACTGAGGTTCTTACTACCCATAGGCAGTAAGTGGAAGAGCTGAGATTCAAACCCAGGTTCTATGACTCCAAAACCAGTATGCTCTCACTGTAATTACTGCAGGGTTTCTGTAGGGGTGAGGGGTGATGATGAAATGAAGTATATGAGTACTACTACTAATCATTTTTTAGAGCTTCAAATATGCATGGATATATGGGAATGAAGACCAGGGGAAAATAATGTTTGTATCGCCCACCAGTGATCATAGGGGAATTCTCATGACCTGGTCCTTCATTCCTGATACTTCACAACTTCTTAGTTAGATAACTTTTGTCATATTGTAAGCCAAGATGCATGGGCACCCATCACCCCATGAATGGGGTGGATAGCTCTTTAAAGCTGAAATACCTCTAGGATTTGTTCATATTTTATTGCCTTTTCTGAATCCTAATTAAAACTATTTTTAAAAATATGACTTGTGATTTCATCAGCCTAGAAAATTCATAGAAAAGGAAAGTTCCTCTACCAATACAAAGTTAAACCTGCTCAGCAACTTTCAGTCTTAGAAAAATTAGCTGGAGAATTGAGGGGTTAAGTGATTTGGCCAGGGTCACACAGCCTTTATGTACCAGAGGCAGGGCTGAAACCCATACCTTCCTGGCTCTGGGGCAAATTCTTAATCTACTACATGACATCTGCCTCTCTATAATGCAGAAATTTATCATGGATCAACAATAATAAAAAATAACAATAATAGGTCTGCAAGGGCAGGAAGGAACAGTTCAGACAAACTCAGCTAACCTCTTTATAAAAGGTCTACTGTAGTCCCACAACTCATGCTGTGGATAGATGACCTACAACTTTCCATGGTGTCATCAGCAGATCGAATGAAGTCTGAGGGTCTGGGTTTGGTTCAGCCAAGTGGGTCCACCCTTGGTCTTTCAGGGAATGGAACCATCTTGTCCAGTCTGAGACACAAGTGCCTTTGTTGAGAGCTGTCACACGGAGCTTCTGTTTGAGTCAGCAGGCACCAAGAACTGACTCTACATATTCACAGAACCTCTTTTTAACTGCTGTGAGTCATTAAGTGGGGTTCTACTGGCACTAGAAGAACAAGGCAATAACCTCCCCCCCCAAAAACCAACACTTATTTATGAACTGGAATCTAGAAAAAAAATGTAACCTCCTATAGGAAATGGAATTCTGTTTTAAAGGTTTTTTTCCCCCCTGATTTATTACTGAACAAAAACTTTTCTTTGGGTATCCCACTGGGAATACTACTATTATAAAACATTCTCTACAAGTAGATTGAGATACCTAGTAAAAATCCAAGTGAGAAATTAACCAAGAGATTATATGAATATTTCTTTTCCCCTCCTTCCCCGTCTACATTAGTTAAGCAAAATTAGAAGAGGCTATTAATCTTTTCTGACTAATGTAATCAAGTTATCCCTTCTCACATGGTTCATGTTAATTTTTTTAAGGGTAGAAAGTCCTGGAGAGGAAAAAAGAGTATGGTCTCTGCCCTCTAGAAGTCCTTTCAGGCACCATATAGGTTCTAATATACTATGGCAAATCAATCAATAAATATACAAATGGCAAGCCAATGAACAATATTGGGCCCGACTCCCCCATAGTACAGTGGAAAAAGTACTGGCTTTTGTGTCAGAAGACCACAGAATAAATCAGTCAATAATGAGTTGATAAAATTTATTAAGCACCTACTATATGCCAGGCACTGTGCTAAGTGTTGGAGATACAAAGAAAGGGAAAAGGCTCACAGTCTAATGAGTAAGAAAACATGCAAACAACTACGTAAAAACAAGCTATGTACAACATAAATCAGAGACAGTCAACAGAGGGATGGCACTAGAATTCAGGAGGATGGGGAAAAGCTTCCTGCAATAGGAGGGATCTTGTTGTTTGTCCTTTGTTTCTGAAGAGGACCAATGACATCATGGGGTTACATCTTGACTTGCATAAACTGTATTCAAGTGAGGCAGGGTTGTGCAAAGTCATCAGCCTTGCTCTTTCAGAGTCATTGAAATCCAGTAGTAAGATAAAAGTCAAGATGACTGGTGATGGTCCAGGAGGTAGCAGATGACCTTGGCATCTTTGATGTCTGAACAAGCTCTAAGAGATCCACAGTGGCTGTTTCGGCTGCCTTCACGGCCACTGGAACAAATTGTTCTCATCTGTCTATTCCTCTTTGGGAAATCTTCACATGCTCAGAAGAGACATCACCCTAACTCACTGACAGTTTGAGGCATGTCACTTGGTTTAGCCTAACTTGGTTGGGTTCACCTCAACTGGTTTAGCCCATCTGCTGAAGCATTTTATCAGGGTGTGGCCACCCCCCATGCTACAGCTTCTTGGGTCCACAGGTGAGAGTTGGGTGACAGGTGGACAGCAAAAGTAGATAAGCAGCCCTGAAAAGGGCTCCGCAAGCCTTCAGACCAGCAGGGCTAGTCCTCTCTGAACACCATAAATTTTAGGTGGGAATTAAAGAAATCCAAAGAAGCTAACTGGCAGAGATGAGGAGGGAGAGAATTTCTGGCATGGAGGGCAGCCAGAGAAAATTCCCGGAGTTAGAAGATGGAATATCTTGTTCTAGGAACACCAGTCACTGGGTCACAGAGTACAATGCAAGGTATAAGGTGTAAGAAGACTGGACAGAGGAAGGGATAGGTTACCAAGGGCACTGAATGCCAAACAGAGGATTTTATATTTGATCCTGGAGGTGATAGAAAACCATCGGAGTCTATTGAGGGGTGGTGGTGGTAATATGGTTATATTTGTGCTTTAGGAAAATCACTGAGATAGCTGAAAAGGGGATGCACTGGAGGAGGGAGAGACTCGTGGCAGGCAGAACAAGGAGCAGGTTATTTCAATAACCCAAGAGTGAGGTGACAAGGTTCTGCACTAGGGTGGTAGAAATGTCAGAGGAGGGAAGAAGGCATATATGAGACATTTAGGACCTTTGTAACATTGGCAAGTCACTTAACCTCAATGGGCATCAGTTTCTTCATTTTCAAAATGAGACGGTTGTATTTGATGACCTCTGAGATCCCTTCCATCTCAAGAGCTATGATATTATGATGTTTACACATGTGAAAAGCTCCCTGAAATTTTTTTGTAGAGCATTATGGAGGAGAAAGATAGAAGAGTCCTGTGGAAACATGCCATCATGCCAATGAATTTTTTCAATAGCACATTAATGAGTGCTTTGTTCAGCCTTAAATGATATGTAAACCAACCTTCCTTCCTTCCTTCCTTCCTTCCTTCCTTCCTTCCTTCCTTCCTATTTTCAGGAGTTATAAGTCAGTTTCTCCTAGATTCCAGTTGGAAGCTATTCATGTCAAATTTCTTGAGTGAAAACAGTGTACCAAATCAGAGAAGACAATGTAGGCTTGAACTTCTTTTAAGGTAAGGGAAATAAAAGGTTTAAATGTAAACATGATTCATTTTCTGTTTAAAACTTTAGTTATAAATCACCAGGTGGAACTCAATAATACTTGTATTCATAAAGTGAATAATTATGGGGGGGGGAACTTTTTCCCTCCAAGTACATTTAACCCTTTAAAATAATGCAAGTTCAATCCACTCTATTTGAACAGTAGAACTACTATTTGGCTGCTTCAGAAGACGGAACACACACAACAGCTACACCTATAGACTTTGTCTATTGCCCAGAGCTCCCCAGCCTTTGTTTAATCACAAGGGTGTGAATCACATTTAGCTTTGTTTAGATCAACAAACAGAACAGTATTCAGGGCAACTGCTGAACTAGCCCCCCTGACGTCAGCCTTTTCCATGGCAACCACTGTAATATCATATAAAACAGTGGGTTCTTCCTGCCTTTGTCTAGTCAGATACACAGAGCTACTGAACTTTTTAATGATCAAGGCTCAGGGAAGCAGATAAATAATTCAGGGGCTTAGCTTTTCACAGAAGATTCCTAATTTTAAATGTCTCTTACCTTGAAGGACTTCCATTGGGAGAACAGTCCAAGCATTTTCCAAATATGAGATATAAATATAACGAGCTGTATTGCAGGCCAGGCCAATATACAGAACCCTAAAATAAAAAAAAATTAAAAAAGGAATAAGAAGAAGCAATATAAACTAAGATCAGGGCATGAGACACAACATGTACAAGAATCATCTATTTTCTTCACTCTAAAAACTCACCACTGACAAACTTACACCCATTCTAAACCTAGGAGCTAGAAACTCCTGGATTTAATCGTGAAATCCCAAGAGGAAGAACATTGCTTCTAACATATCTGCCCTCAGCCTTTTCAACATGCTTGTTAATATAAAGGGGAACATCTTCTTTCCTGAAACTTAATTAGCAGCTAGGATGATGCTTTTTTTAAGGCAG
Organism: Phascolarctos cinereus; assembly: GCF_003287225.1. NCBI lineage: Eukaryota > Metazoa > Chordata > Mammalia > Diprotodontia > Phascolarctidae > Phascolarctos > Phascolarctos cinereus. The sequence continues at coordinate 194,281,115 of NW_027556098.1, forward strand.
TCTGGGCATTCTGCCATCAGTAATGACATTACTGGCTTTCATCCAGTTGGTTGTAGGGTAAATATGCACAGAACTGTAGCCAATTCACTAGACAGTGGGAAGGGCATTATTAAAATGAGAGAGAGAGAGAGAGAGAGAGAGAAGAGAGAGAGAGAGAGAGAGTATGTATGTATTTATACATACATACATACATACATATATATATATATGTAAATGTACTTGCAAGCAATACCTAAAACAGTCATACCACAATACAATAGAAAGAATGTTTGATTTGGAGTGAAAGGATTTGGGTTCAAATCCCAGCTCTGACAAGGTAAGCAGTCAGTCACTTAGCTGGTCTAGCCCTCTGTTTCCTCACCAGTAAAATCAGGAAGTTAAAGCAGATGACTTCTAAGGTCTCTCTTCCAGCCCTAAACCTATGAACCTAATAAAACCACTTGCCAAAAAAACATCTCAGTGAATTTTGGTTGTCTAGTGAGCAAAAATTGCTCTCATTTCTAAAATCAATAAATGTTCAGGAAGTCTCACAAAAAAAGCCTTATCCGAATTACCATAGACTTACAAAATTGCTTAAGAAAATATACTTGAATTTTTCTCCAACCCTTCACTCCTCCTAAAGTGTTATCCACATGCATAGAGTTACTACTGATCCAGTATTCAACCAGACCAGACTGGTTTGGAAACAGGTAATAGCTGGAAGGTGAGATTTAATTTCAAGAGAAAAACTCAGGAGGTTAAAACTTAATCCTAGTGAGCAAGTTTCTCCTCTTAGAAAAATCAGCAGAAATTAGAGACGAGCTAAGTCTTAGTATTTTCATGTTTCTGAGCCTGGAGAAAGAGAAGCTAGTAGGCCTACGAGGAAAGTTGTGGCTTATACAAGTGATTATTGTTTTTTGTTCAACTGGGAATTGAATGGGAAAATTATACCTCTAAACACAGTCTTCCCTTCTCAGCACAAGGCCAAGGCAAGAAATCAAACTGAGGCTCTTGGCTAGCAAATATTTAAGTAAATGCAAGAGCAGAGAGAAAAAGAGAGAATGAGGTACATAAGAAGCTGTTTCAGAGAATGCAGGCAGCATTTGTGAGGGATCACAAGACCTATACAATGTGGATAACCCAAAACAAACATCATATCTGGTTCTTTATACTTTTGTGGTTTGAGCAGAAAATACCTCAGCCCTGCTTAACAAAATGTTTAACGAGCCAACACAGACTAGCACATCAGAACACCTGACCTGTAAACTTTCCCTTGCCAGGAAAACAAAAACCTAAAAGCCATTAAAACACTCAGTATACACATATTTCATTGGCTCTGACCTCTAATCAGTCCAGTTCAAAACTAGCTGCTTTCTGGCAATAGAGTTTTCTCTTACGCTATTAGCAAAACTGGTTTTGCAACCTATTCCTTCCCCCTCTTCCACCTCCCCCTTTTGCACAATACCCATCCTAAGTCTTTTTTTATGAGCCCACCTCAGACTCACGGTTGCTATGACTATGGTATTTCAATCTAGGCTACAGTCCAAAGTCCATGACCTAAGGTAACCTGCTTCAGTTTATGACACAGCAATCTATACCTTCGGTCCACAACCCATAGGCACTGACATCTTGGACTATCTTATCTCCAAACATTTATGATCAATACACCAGATGGCTTGGGGCCCAGCATATCCTTCTCTTCTTTGTCCTCTTTTCCCATTTCTTCTCTTCTGATTGACGATATTGTAGAAGTGATCTTCAAGCACAGACCTATTGTCCACAGAAGAAAGAAGTATCCAGGTACTCTTTATTTTCTGACCAGGATTATAATAGGATCCTGAGAGAAACCTGAATTATATACTTGATGGGGGGTGTGGTAGGGTATGGCCTTTGCTCCTTGCTAAGAATTTTGCCTCTGAGGTAGATAGTGGCTTGTTTGAGTCATTAGAGCCGAAACAAAGTAACTGCATTGATGCATGACAAGGCACAAAAATAAGCACAATGATCTACTGTGCAATAACTGAGAAATGCTTCAGCAACCACGGGGCCATCTTTTTAAAAAAATGGGTTTTATGAGTTGTTATGGCCAAAAAACATATCTATCACTCAGTTGTCAACTTTTTAGTGATGAACTTCACCCTAAACTAATGAAGCATCACAGTTAAGACTTCCCAGTTTGAGAGCTTACACACCATTGGCAAAAACTTTGAAGCATCAGGGTCATCACCTCCATATCATGAGGGACTACAACAGGATTCTAGTGAGCAACTGCCCTACTAATAGCTCTCATTTACAAGTCGCTATTTACCCTTCATAAGGCACCTTCTCTACAACAGTCAGTGGAGTCCATAGCATTAAGCATCATCACCTCATTTTATAAATGAAAAAACCAAAGCTCAGAGCGATGAACTGACAGGCCCATGATCACAGGGCCAGTAAGCAGGAGCAGAGGCTCAAACCCAACTCTTCCAACCTCCAAAGCTAGTGCTCATTCCATCATACCACAATTACTCCCATTTTTGTTACCAATTTTTAAAAGAAATCTAATCTAGTTTATGTTTGGTTTGTCCACATTTTTGGAATTAGTAATTAATGTTAACTATATATTAAGAGAGAATGTTTAGCTATTTAAATGCAATGAACCATTGAAAAGTGTTCAGTGGGTTTTTTTTTGGGGGGGGTTGCTATTAACACCAAAGAGAGTGTCACATATTCTCACCAAAGGGGGAAAAACAGTTGTCTAAAAATGAAGCTTTAAGAACTATGCCAAGGGTCTTTAAAGATTTTTTTTTTTGCTCATAAGTGCTTTTCTAACCCTAAGGGAACTTTTGGATTTTGGCTTAGCAGAAAATTTGGCTACATTGAAAATCATATAGTTTGAATAGGTAGAACACTGTTGTTATGGAAATAAATAATTAGGTGTGAACTATATATATTAACAAACACAAAGACACTCAGAAACATCACAGGATTGTAAAAAGAATGAATGTATGTCTTCAGCAACTGGTGACCAATGTCCTTACTGTAAGGTTAAAGATAAAGTGGTTGTGGTATGGAGGTTCTAGCAGGTGCATTTGTGCTTATCTGGGAGGATTGTAGCCAGTGGGAGACACAGCATCAACAATTGTGTGAAACAATGCCTTAACACAATGCGGAATTGGAGGGGTAGGAGAAGAAAACGGAATTTAATTTAACCAAATGATACTACTCTTTGGTACCTTTCCTTGCCAGAAACGTGAGAGGCCATATAAAAGCTATGGAGTTCTAATCAAAGGTGGCATTTCCATTATTTCTCAACCCCACATGACCAGAGAGATCGATAACAGGACCCCACTGAATGGCTTCTGAACAAAGTATATTCAACTGGCCATTGGCACACGTCTGTGCAGCATATGGGGAGAACTTTATTATGCTACATGTCATTTCTGTGGGTATGTTGTAAGGGACAATGAGTGAGTATAAAAATTGGCTTTTTAATTTACCTATTTATGTTTTAATAACCATTTTTACTTTAATGGCTTATTCTGCAAAAAGGGTTAACATGAAATCTAAGCCATTACTGCCAATCTTAATGAATTCATTATTTTACTGTCCTGAGATCTTTTCCTCTAAGCCGTTACAAACTAACAAGTGGTTGAGTATCTGGTAATCAACAGCAATAATAATAATAATAATGATGATGATAATAATGATAATAAAAAGAAGATAGTCACAATTATCATTCTATAACCATTTGTTGTTGTTGTTTAGTCATTTTCAGTCGTGCCTGACTCTTCCCAACCTCATTTGGGGTTTGCTTGGCAAAGATATTGGAGTAGTTTGCCAGTTCCTTCTCCAGCTCATTGCATAGATGAGGACACTGAGGTAAATGAGGTTAAGTGACTTGCCCAGGGTCACCCAGCCAGTAAGTGTCTGAGGCCAGATTTGAACTCTAGGCCTGGCACTCTATCCACTGCACCACCTTGTTGCCCACTTTACCACCTAACTGTACTCTATGACCATAGTGCACATTGTAAGATTCACAAACCACTTTTCTTGCAACTACTCTGTTTAGTTAATATCTCTATTTTCTTCATCCAAATCCCCATGATTCTATCTGTATAGGTAGTTCCCCTAGTGAGGAAACTTCTACCAAAACAAAATGGGAACTAGTCATCAATTTAAAGTTTCAGGGAATTGCCTAGAGGCAGCCCTAGAGTGTCACGAAACCAATAGTGTCAAAGATTTGAACCCAATTCTTCCTAACTGAAGGCAGTTCTCTGTCCTCTATGTATGTTGCCTCTTTATTTTCACTTTATAGATATGGAATTTGAGGCCCAGGGAGGTTAAACTACTAGCTCATCTATGGTTACATAGCTAGTAAGTGTCATAGCCAAAGTTTCAGTCCATGTTTCCCAAACTCAAGTCTAGAGGTTTTTGTACCATCCCATACTGCCACACCTATAGCCTGACTGACACTAGAAATTTTAAAATCAGGGGTATCTTGATTACAGCTCCTTTTTGGTAATTTGCAACAGCCTATTTATGTCCATACTTGTTGGGGTACCCATAATTTTCTTCTTCAGAGACAGTAGTTATGATTCATAAACATGGAATCATCAGAAGAACACATAAAAAAGATAGGTTGGGGCAGCTAAGTTGCATAGTGGATAGAGCACTAAATCTTCAGTCAGAAGAACCTTAGTTCAAATCCTGTCTCAGACATGTAGTATAGTTGTGTGACCCTGAGCAAGTCATTTAACTCTGACTGCCTCAAAAAAAAATGGGTCTTTGGTTCAAGCGGCAGTTTGGGAGTATTAAAGCACTACGTGATTTGCAACCCAGTTTGCAAGAGCAGCTAGGTGTTACAGTTGATGGAATGCCAGGTCTGGAGTCAGGAAAACTCATCTTCCTGAGTTCAAATCTGCCCTCAGAGACTTACTAGCTACATGACACTAGGCAAGTCACTTAATCCTGTTGTCATCTGTCAAATGAGCTGGAGAAGGAAATTGCAAATCACTCCATTTTCTTTGCCAAGAAAATCTGAAATAGAGTTATGAAGAGTTGGACAAGACTAGAAAACAACTAAACAGCCCAGTCTGCTCTCTTCCTATTATTTGATTCTAGCATCAGCTGATTATTTAGCTAAGAAATTTGGTCTAAAGTTAAATTTTCAGCAATATTTCACAAGCAAGTTATTATAGGTATCATTACTTCCCAAAGTAATACAAATGTGGAGTTGGAAGCTATATTCACACAATGTACATATTTATACCTGTGTTGGGGTGATGCGGTTGTTATTAAAGATAAAAACAATCTTCTTTGGTAAAAACCCTGCATGACTTTTAGTTATTCCTTATGACCGTGTCTCTAGTTTAGAACAAACAGACCATTTGACTTCGGGGAATAAAGATGGAGGTAGGGATGGAAAGTAATGATAGCAGTATGGGGTTAAAGGAGGTATAAGATAGAAAATTGTGACACCCCAAATAACCAAATGAAGGTCATAGTTGATATTAAGTCCAGTAAATGAGTCTATGTAAAGCCTTCTATCCCACAGGAGGTGGTTCTTTGCCTAATTTGAGGCCATCTTTGAAAGTGCAGCACTAGACAAATGGTCCTTCCCTATCATTACCTGATTAGCCCTGCCTCTCAACAAGCTGCCTGTCTGCAACTCAGAGCAGTGAACACCCAAGACATACTGCTTGACACTTCCTTCTCTAACTCCCTCTTACCCTCTTTGTAATAGATACAATAGAATAAATACAATAGATACAATAGAATAGATACAATATTAATGATTCCTTTATAATGTAAGTACTAGCACTCAGTTAAAGCAAAATACACACACCTTCCTCAGGCTGCTATCTATTTGACAGCAACTGTTATCTATTTGAATTATAGTCCTAGCTATATATAATATAACTAGCTAATATTCTAAATTTCTACTTTAGAAAAATGTGCTTTCCATGGGGAAATGATGCTATGGACTCCCCAACAGTAGGACCTGTTTTTTAAAATTGTTTTTCCAGTGGTGGTTATGAGTAGGCACAAGGCTGACCATGTCCTCTTCCACTCTACTCCCAAGCCAGCAGCATGTATTTGCAAAGCATCATCATCTCTGTGCTATAATCGACCTGTGCCAACTGGCCCTGACTCCATTTTTAAACGGCCAAACCACTCAGCTGAAGTATTTGTGTTTTCTATGATAAGAGAAAACGCACAGTATTTGCATAGCACTCTTGTTGTTTTGTGTCTCACTCTCTGTGACCCCATTTGAGGTTTTCTTGACAAAAGTACTGGAGTGGTTTGCCATTTCCTTCTCCAGCTCATCGGACAGATGAGGAAACTGACAAACAGGATTAAGTGACTTGCCCAGGGTGACAGGGCTAGTAAATGTCCGAGGTCATATTTGAACTCAGGATCCACTGTGACACTTGGCTGCCCCAGCAAAGCACTCTACAGTTTTGCAAAGAGCTTTTACTACAAGAATCTTGTTTTATCCTTTCTAACAACAATAACGACAATAACAACACCGTAAAATAGGTCAGAAAAGCAACATTTCATCTACTTTTTTAAACAGAGGACAGAGATATTCAAAGAGGTTAACTCACAGGCCCCAAATAACCAATCTAGTAAGACATGAAACCAGGACTAGAACTTAGGTTTTTGGATTCTCATGATATGGGATGGTGTTTATTATACTATAGCAAATATTACAAATTTGACATTTTTAGAAGCTAAAATGTTTTAATGAGGAGAATTTTTATAATTTCCTCTGGTAGAAGGAATATTCCCACACACATGTTCTAGAAAGATTTTGTTGAAGTGGGAATTCCCTGTAGCTACACATCACAGTCTATAGCACAATGGTAAAATCATAGATATGCTGAGGCACTGAGAGGCACCGAGAAGTTATTTGTCCTGGATCAATAGATAGTAGGTATGAGACTAGGACACAGGTCTTAGCGATTTCACACTTATTCATTCATTCATTTATTGTGTTTATTTGTTTCTTCCTTCCTTCCTTCTACTTCTTGGTCACAATTTTTTGTTGGTAACTTGCTGCAGCCTATTTAGGGCCATCATTATTGCATCACCAATTGTTGTTTTTTTCCTTCAGTAAGTGTAGTTCTCTAAGATTCACACATATATAGACTCACCAACCTCTAGCATAGTATTCACTGTAGTACCTGCCTATTATGCAGATGGTCCTCTTCAGTGTTTTGTGGTTTTTCCCCCCCACAGTATGGCTGCATTGAGTGTCAGCATCCTCTCACCTCTACCTTCTGGAGGTGGTTTAAAAAATTAGTATCTCCTTAGCTTTAAAAAGTCAGGAGCTTAAGACATGAAATAAGTGGGCTCTTAGCAGGCCAGCCTAAGTTCACAGAGGATTGATATCATGCCTAGGTAGTCCACAGACTGGTGAATTTTTCAGCCACAAGAGCCCACCAAGAATTCTGACTAAGGTAAATAATAGCTGAGTCATTAGGCCAGGAAGAGGATCAAAAATTTAGAACAGACTGGGGGCTTGGAGATCATCTGGTCCAACTTCCTCATTTTACACTTGAGGAAACTGAGGCAGTGATAGGGGAAATGACTTGACCAAGGTCCCAGAGGCTGTAGGAAGGAGAGGCAGGATTTGAAGCCAGGATCTCTGACTCTAAGTTCAAGAATGCTCATCCTGCTTCAGCAGGACACACAAAAACCAAATCATATGTCTTTGAAGTAAAATGAATGTTAGATCAAACTCCCTTTGATAACAGTAATACTATCCTATTCTCATATATTGATATGATATTACCAGCTCATTAGCCTTCTGACTCTTACGGCAATAGGGAAGCCAGAAACTAAAAGAATGAATTTTCTGGGAGTGTCACTTTCACAGGATCACATGTTTATACCTGGAAGGAATCTGAGTAATTACTTAGTCTAAGGCAATAATACTGATGAGGAAACTGAGGCTCAGAGAGTTTAAGTGAGTTGGTCTGAGTCACAGAGGTAGTAATAATTGGGCTAGGATTTGAATACAGGACTTATGATTCCAAATCCAGTGTTTTCTACAATACCATGGTGCTTCAAACATCTATATGTCTTATCCAGCTGACAAATTTAGGGAACTAAATACAAAAATTTCCCCTAGCTGGGGTTTAATTTAACATTGGCAGGTCACCAGGAAGGATTTTTCTAAAGAGTTCCCTTGGCAGGATAATGTTCATTTGAGTGTTAATGAGGCAATTCTTTCAAAAAAAGAATACACAGCCCAGCCAATTGTTTGTTAAAAATAACTCATCTCGTTTCAACTGTATCCCAGGTCTGTTTGTTTCCTTTCTCAGTCTATACATAGTAGCTCTTATGAGATAAGTCTTTATTTATTTATTTAGTTTTTGGCTAGGCAATGGGGTTGAGTGACTTGCCCAGGGTCACACGGCTAGTAAGTGTTATGTGTCTGAGGCTGGATTTGAAGTCAGGTCCTCCTGAATCCAGGGCCGTTGCTCTATGCACTGCGCCACCTAGCTGCCCTGAGATAAGTCTTTAGCCATGCAAAATAACTTCATTTGGTCATCCCTGACATCCCATTCTTCAACAACAAACCTTTCTCCAGATCCACACAGACACTTTCTGCCACCTACCCCTCCATCCCCAATAAAGTCAAAGGCTATTCACTCAAGGCTAGAGATGAATAAAAAATCAAAAATAAAGAATATTTATTAAAGATGTAATTTTTATCTTTCACAATATCCTTATCACCCCCAGCATAATTTTTTTTTTAGGCAGTTGGGGTTAAGTGACTTGCCCAGGGTCACACAGCTAGTAAGTGTCAAGTGTTTGGTCTGAGGCCGGATTTGAACTCAGGTACTCCTGAGTTCAGGGCCGGTGCTCTATCCACTGCACCACCTAGCTGCCCTCCCCCCAGCATAATTATGCAAACATAATATAAACATATGTGTAAATATAATATGAATATGCAAACATAAACAAAATGTAAGTGGTATAGTGGAAAGAGCTCTGGACTTGGAGTTAAGAAGACTTGAGTTCAAATCCTGCCTCAGATACTTACCACTAAATGCCCCAAACTCTCTCTGCTTCAGTTTCCTCATCTGTAAAATTATGATAATAATAGCACCTACCTCACGGGGTTGTTGTAAGGATCAAATGAGATAATATTGATAAAGTATTCCAAAAACTTTAAAGAGATATATAAATGCTAGTTATTATTATAATTATTATATATGTTCTGTCCACATCTGTCCTCTTACAACTTCAGGATCACTCTGGAAAATGATGATACCTAAAGTAATATGGGGATTAAGTTTTTCCTCATAATTTAATTTTTTAGATAATTTCACCTCAACTATTTAAGTGCAGAAATTTTTAATTTAAACCATATGGTGAAGGAATCTTTCCACAATGCACTATGCTCCTGCATTTATGACATATTCTTTGGAGCTCTTGAGCATAGTGTGTTATGGTGGAGAGAGAGCTAACTTGAAGCCTGGAAGATCTAAGTTTAAGTCTTACCTCTGATACTTTTTGGCTGTGACTCTGGGAAAGACACTTAACCTCCTAGTACTCACCAGGCAACTTTCTAAGACTGTAAATTATAAAAATCAGTTACAGTCAATCAGTAAACATTTAGTAGTACCTATGTGCCAGACACTATGCTAAGCACTGGGGATACAAAAAGATGCAAAGACCGTCCCTGTCCTCAAGGAGCTTACAATCGAAGGGGGGAGACAACACGCAAACAAATATATACAAACTATATATGGGATGAATAGGAAATAATGAACAGAAGAAAGGCACAAGAATTAAGAGGGGTTAAGAAAAGCTTCCTGAAAGAAGACAGGATTTTATTTGGGGCTTACAGAATGTCAGGGAAGTCAGTGGGCAGAGCTGAGGAAGGAAAATGTTCCAGGCATAGAAAAGGAGACAGAGAAAATGCCAGGAGCCAAGAGATGGAGCCTTGTTTGTGGAACAGCCAGCAGGCCACTGACAGTGGATGGAAGAGTATGTGATGGGGAATAGAAAGAATAGAAAAGAAGGAGAAGGCTAGATTATGAAGAGCTCTGAATGACAAAGGATTTTGTATTTGATCCTGGAGGTCATAAGGAGTTACTGAGTTTTATTGAGAGGGGCAGGATTATGACAAGGTCAAATTTGCACTTTAGGAACGTCACTTTGGTGGCTGAATGGAGGATGGATTGGGGTAGGGAGAACCTTGGTAGAGCCAGACCCACTGTAATAGTCCAGGTGTGAGGTGAAACCAGTAGTCCAGGCATGAAGTGAAAAGAGCCTACACCAGAGTGGTAGAAGTGTCAGGAGAGAAGAGGAAATATGCAAGGTGATATTGCAAAGTGAAATCTACAGACTTTGACAACATATTGGATACGGGAGGGAGAGAGAGAGAGAGAGAGGAGTCAAGGATTACTGCAGGGTTTTAAGCCCAAGAAACAGGGAGGATGGTATTACCCTTTACAGTAATAAGGAAGGGGGTAGGGAAGAGGGAGAAAAAAAACAAGAGGAAAGATAATGAGTTCCATTTAAGACATGTTTACCTACTGGACATCAATTTTGTAGAGATGCAGAATTGGAGATCAGCACAGAGGCTGAGGCAGAATAAATTGGAGAATAATCAGCACAGAGATGGTAATTAAATCCATGAAAGCTGATGAGATCACCAAGTGAAGTAATGCAGAAGAAGAAGAGATGAGAGCCCAAGACAGAATCCTGAGGGACATCTAAGGTTAGAGGGCAGAATCTAGATGAAGATTCAGCGAAGGAGATAGAGAAGGATGGGTAGGAGGAAAACCAAGAGAGAGAAGTGTTCCAAAAATCTAGAGAGTATCAAGCTGGAGAGGGTGATCAACAGTGTCAAAGGCTGCAGAGAGGTCACGGAGAATTTGGCAACTAAGAGGTCACTGGTAACTTTGGAGAGAACAGTTTTGGTGCAATGATAAGACTGGAAGGCAGACTGGAAGGGGTTAAGAAGACAGTGAGAGAAGAGAAAGTGGAGGTACCTATTGTAGACCCTTTTTCGAGGAGTTTAGCTACAAAGAGCAGAAGAGATATAGTAAGCAGGGATGGAAGGTTCAAATGAGGGTTATGACTGCAATATTCACAAGCTACCATTGTTCTAGTGTCTATCATAGATAATTATATTATCTAAAAGTATAGAGGTAATTATACCAACAATAGCTTACATTTACATGTAGTGGATTCAGTTTTTCAAAGTAGTAATGTTGCACAGTGGATAAAGAGCAGACCTGGGAGTCAGGAAGCCCTGGGTGAAAATCCTGAGTCATTATTCAACCTCTCAGTAACCCCTAGCAACTTTTTAAAACCATAAATTGGAAAGCAAGTGCTGAAACTGCATTGGTAGAACAGATTTCCTCACAGAGAATTCTCTCCATGCTATACAAAGAACTCACAGGAATGGTCCATAAAAGGAGGGGAAAGTGCTAGGAAGATTTACAATGCACTTTTCCTTACAACAACCCTGTCAAATAGGAATGCAAGACTATGAACCTCATTTTTTTTTCAGATGAAGAAATTATCTGACTCAAAGGATTTTGGGAAATCCTTTACATTTTTTGCAGGCTGCCCAAAATCCTTTGGTGTGTACAAAGATTCCCAAAATCCTTCGGCGGGCCGCAGGTGGTACAGGCCTGGCTCAGATCACTGAACCTGGTCTTTCCTCCCTCCAATTCCAGCATGCCTCCCCCTCCACCAGACTCCCTGTGTCATAAATAAGGACATTTAAATGAAAAACAAAAATAAGGGAATAGCTACCAAAGAAAGTTTGAAATTCTAAATTACTTACATTTTGGTAAAAGAACAAAATACATAAGCATTCATACAATAATAAGAGTAATGACTCATTTGTTCCAGGTCTCCTTTGGTTCTCTTTTCCACTTATATTGCCAGGATTGCCATTAGGTAGTGAGGATATCTCTCAGTATTCTGAGAGATTTCGGGATATATGAAGACACTGTTCACTGCCTACATGAAACTCTGTTTCTAAACAAGATTTAAACTGATGTATTATTCTTATTTTTTTAAGAGTTAAGAATTATTTTATTTTCTAATTTTTTTTTTAGGCAATTGGTGTTAAGTGACTAGCCCAGGGTCATGCAGTAGTAAGTGTCAAGTGTTTGAACTCAGGTACTCCTGACTTCAGGGCCAGTGCTCTATCCACTGTACCACCTAGCTCCCCCTATTTTCTAATTTTTGCACTTTTTATTAACACACTTACAGAAAATAACATCCAAACACTGAAAAAATTAAATAACTTTTGAAGCAGAACTCAAAGCTTTCTGCTTACATATAAGTGACAATTGAGAGCTGTTGGCATAAAAAAAATCCATTCATAAAACCCTACTACATATCAAGCATAAGTTAAGTATATCATAGGTACTAGTTTATCAAATCCACATTTATTCTATAAGTCTAACCATAGAGAATCCTTAGATTTCCCCAATGATTATTCTTATCTTATTGACTGTGTTGTATCTAATTTTTAAATGGCAAACAAACTTTTAAAATTTTTTCCCACTTAATAATATTTTATTTTTTCCAATTACATGTAAAGACAGTTTTCAATATTCACTTCTGTAAGATTTTGAGTTCCAAATTTTTTTTCTCCCTCCCTTTCTTCTCACCCCCCTCCCCAAGATGGCAAGCAATGTGATATAGGTTATACATGTACAATCATATTAAACATATTTCCACATTATAAGAAGAACCTGAACAAAAGGGAAAAACGACAAGAAAAAAAGGAGAAAATCGTACAATTTTTAAAAAATGTTCTTATCCCTCTTTTTATGAGCTGCTTTCCAAGGGTGTATCTAGGAGGGAGGAAGGAAGGAAGATGCCTCAGCGCACAGCAGAGGGGAGGTTGGAACTGCTCCCTCATTAATACAAGAAAGGGTTAGGATGGGGGAATAGGAAGGGGAGTTTCTGTTCTTGTCACTTCTGCACAAGCATTTTACAGACCTGTATTTATTATGCTGGTCCACTGAGTACACATAACAGCAAGTAGCTGTCTTTAGAGTGCTTGACATAAACACCTGGAAGAGATAATGTGGGTGGCTCAGAACACTGGAAACACCAGAATACAGTCCTCAGCTGACAGTAAACTTGTTCTGTGATCCCAGCTATGAAATGAATTAGCTGTAGGACCTGAGGCAAAATGCATAAGCCCTGTGAGTCTCAGTTTCTTCATCTGAAAAATGGGAATAATTATAATCTAAATTTCACAGGATTATTGCAAAGAAAGCATTTTGTAAGATTCTTCTTTTTAGCATACTTCAGATGCACTCTCTTTACAAAGACATGCTAAAATGGTTATCCTTAATTGGGTTACTGTGGGGCAGCTAAGCAGTACAGTGTTGGAGGTGAAGTCAGGAAAATCAGAGTTCAGATCCTGCCTCAAACGCTTAGTAGCTGTTTGATCCTGGACAAGTTGTTTGACTCCTGTATGTCTCTGTTTCCTTATCCATAAAATGAGGGTTATGATAGCATTTGCTCCACAGGGTTGTTGTGAGGATTGAATGAGATGACATATGTACAGCTTTGCAAACCTTAAAGCACTCAACTATATACTTATTTTAAGTGTTAGCTAGAGCATTTCTTAACAAAAGACTATGATTTTGCACCTAAGCTTGTAGTAGGCAGTAATAAAGGAGAACCTGGGACTGTAGGAAATTGTAGGAAATTTTATGTTATTTGATGAGAAAAACACCGGGCCAAAGGTTGTACCAGATGAGGGAAATCTCTAAGTGTATTTTAACTAGTTGGGTATCAGGCAATCTATATAGAGTCTCATAATTGGCAAAAGAAGCAGATAGTGTAGCCAAAGGAGTTCTGAGACTGAACTTTGGAAATCTGGGTTTCAGTTCCTGGCTTTCACTCAATGCATCCTATGTGACTATGGGTTTTATGCTCCATGAATCTCAGTTTCTTCATCTGGAAAGTAAGAATAATATTTGTGCTACCTGCCTCATAGGGTTGTGAGGAAAGCACTTTCAAAAACTTCAAATTCTGTATAAATGTGAAGTATTAACTGTGGTAGTTTTTAAAGGGATTTTTAATGTGGAAAAATGATTCTATGGATACCCCATCAATAAAGCATTGGCTCTGATACACACATCCACACACATTATACATACATATATTTTTTATTCATTCATTCATTTTTTTCCCCTAGCAATGGGGATAAATTTACATTGAGCTACTGGCCAGTCCTCCTTTTGACCAATGATATTTGTTTGTGAAACATGAATAAGCACCACTAAATAAAATTAAGCTAACTAGCACAGAAAATGGCTCAGAATTTTCTTTACCAGGGCAGCTAGGTGGCACAGTGGATAGAGCACTGGCCCTGAAGTCAGGAGGACCCGAGTTCAAATCTGGCCTCAGACCAACCACTTGACACTTACTAGCTGTGTGATCCCCGGCAAGTCACTTAAGCCTAGTTGCCTTTAATAAAAAAAAAAAAAGAATTTTCTTTACCAGTAGGCATTAAAAAAAAAAACCAACACCCTACATTAATAACTAAATTTAATTTTCCTCTTCTGAACAGCTGCTGAATTAATATTCCTAAAGCAGAGGTCTGCCCACGTCACTCTCCTTCTCAGGAAGCTTCAGTGCTTAGCTCTTGCCTTGAAAACAAAATATAAACTTCTCTGTCTTTTAAAGGCCTTCATAGCCAGGCTCTCAATTTGTTTTCTTGCTTGATTATTGATTATGCATTACTCCCCCTCACAAATGCTACATTCCAGGCAAACTGGACTACTTGCTGTCCTCCATACACAACATGTCACCTCCCACCTCTTAGCAGAGGCCATTCTCCACCACTCCCTCCCTTCTCACCTCCGCTGAAACCCAGACTTCTCTCCAGGGCTCAACTCAAGTGTCACTTCCTTCAAGAGACCTTTCCTGACTGCCCCAGTAGTAAATGCCCCTCACATGAAATTACTCTGTATTTATTGTATACGCATATAGAGACATATACATATATACAAAGTCCCAAAAGCATTAGAACAGTGATTGCACCTGTATAACCTATATCGAACTGCTTACTTATCCTCGGGGAGGGAGTTGGGGGGCAGTATTTGGAACCCAAAACTTTAAAAAATGAATGTTAAAAATTGTCTTTACATGTAATTGGGAGAAAAATAAAATATTACAAAAGTCTTAGCAAAGTTTTAAGCTACTAAAGCTTGAAAGCTATTTAATCTTAAAACTGCTCTAAAACACCCTATATATTGTATTTACTTGTCTATGTACAACTTCCTCTAGGGGCAACAGTTGTATATATTTATATCCACAGCACCTAGCACGGTGTCTGGAACATAGCAGGCAATTAACGGTTGCTTGGGGATTGATTTGTTGATTACTTTCTTTTCATAATGGCCTTCTATTCTGACAGCTCGACTGTAATCATTAACACTAAAAATACTACATGGGAGATAATGATTTCTTATTTCATGAATTGATTTTTTTTCTTTTTAAGGTCTTTATAAGGAATAAAAGTCAATTGCCCTTTGTACCTCCTTTGACGGTAAATTTGTTCACATGCTACAGTAAAATGTTGAGTACTTTAAAGAGCTAAGATAGATTTTTCCTATCAAATTGCATCTTAACTTCATTTTTTAAAAAGTCTCAATCTACTATTTTTAAAGAATGTTTTCTTTTTAAATTTTGAGTTCCAAATCCTTTCCCTCTCTTCCACTCCCTTCCACACTCACTGAGAAAGCAAGCAACATGATATCAATTATACATCTGAAACCATGCAAAACATATTTCCATATTATTGGAATATTCCATATTCCAAAAAGGCAGATCTTAACTTCTTGCTGCTATTGGATTGTAAGCTACATAAACAAAAGATCTCTATCTCATTCTTCTTTGTAAACCCCCATAGTGTCTTGTACATAATTCAATTGCTGAATGAGCAAATGACAAAGCGAGAAGGGAACAGGAAAATAAAATTCTGTCAGTATGTAAGCAAAAACCACAGATCAGTTTATTTTATACAAAATGTATCAGAGGTAGTAGTTATACTCACCATTAATACTAAAGTATCTTACTTTTTGTCTCTAAGTGATTCTTCTTTGTCACTAAGTGGTGATGAGATTCCTCCAAAGTCTTTCCTAATTTTATTTGCTGAAGGACTATGAGAACAGTAACAGGGGTTACATCCCCAGAGTCACTCCCATCCCTACTGCCTTATCCTCCATGAATCACAAACACAAAATGTTCTATAAGAAAGTGGGACAGAAATTTTTTTGGACTGCCAGTTCAGAGGGAACTGGGGGCTAGGACTCTGGATCACTTCACATGCACAACACTGATTTGGAGTCATGAAGATGCTTTTCTTCTTCAGTGTTCAGTTAAAGCCTTAGTCCATGCTTAGTTCTGTCATCTGCCAGGAGTATGCTGATAAATGTTTAACAACTGGCTCTCCAGGAAAAAAAAATGTGCTCATGATCCACTTCTAAATTTAATCTGCATTATTTTTCTCCATCACTCCACAAAATAATAAATCAAGTCCTGATAGTAGCATTTGCTGTTTTCCAAGGTACAAATGCTCACACCAAAATTTTAACAATTGTCACAAATCCTTCTCTTCAACTTCCACTCTTCCTAGGCCTGACTTTTGGAGCCACATAGAACATCCCCCCTTCACAATAAATCCTCCCCAAACAATTATGTCCCCCTTTCTCCTAATCCCTGCTCCACCTTCCTTTTCCCCTCCCTAAGACTTCTCTTTTCCAAGTTAAACATCTTAGTTCCTCCAAATAATCTTTGCATGTCATAGTCTTCTATGTCCCATCACCGTCCTGATCACCTTCTTTTGCACACTGCCCAATTTATCTTACTGTCCTCAAAATGTGCTGCCCAGAACTGAACACAATGCTTCAACTATGGCCTGCTGAAGGCAGAGTCCAGTTGGCCCATCACCTTCCTTGTTTTCAACATTATGCCTCTCAGAACACTTTAAGATTACATGAACTTGCATGTCCCATTGTTGATTCATACTAAGCTTTAAGCCCTCCAAGAAACAGATATTTTTCACATGAACTATTTCCTAGATATGTGTATAACACCTTGTGTTTCCAAAGCAGATTTTTTTAATCCAAAGGATTTTCTATTTATTCCTATTAAATTTCATTATAAAAATTCTGACTTGTCAGGATCTTTTTGAATCCTAACTTCATCAGGCATGTTCCTTCTATCAGCTTTGTAACATTTGCAAATTTGAGAAGCATGCTATAACCTCAACCAAGAAACTGATAAAAAGGTTAAAAAGCACAAAGTCAGGGACAGATGCTTGGGGCATCAAATTAAAAATCTTACTTCAAATAACATCAATCTATTAGTGACTTCTTTCAATTTGGTCATTCAACCAGTTCTAAATATGACCCATCTAGACAATCTGCTAACTTATATCTTACTATTTTGCCCACAACAGTAACATGAGAGAATTTTTAAAATGTTCTGCTGCAAATGGTCTATGGTACCCCCTTGGCCCACTAGTCTAGTAGCCCTGTCCATAAAGGAAATGAGATTAGTGTGGCATGCATGACTTGGGCCTAAACCTGTTGTTCTAAAGCAGTCACACACACTCATCTGATCCTTGTGAACAAAAGAACAAATGTGCTGGGTCCAGATTAAGGCTTGTCTGTGGCCATGGAGTCCAATGAAGTTAACTGGACCATGCACCAAAGCCTTCGTTTCCTTTCTGGCCAATTGAGGGGACTAGACTAAAGGATCTCAAACATCTCTTCTACCTCAGACACTCAGTGAGTGCCTGATGAAATTAAAAGTAGATAATTTACAAAACAATGGATAGAGCACTGGGGGTTGGAGTCAGGAAGATTCATTATCCTGAGTTCGAATCCAGCCTCAGACACTTACTAGCTATGTGACCTTGATCCTGTTTTCTTCAGTTCCTCATCTATAAAATGAGCTGGAGAAGGAAATGGCAAACTACTTCGGTATCTCTGCCAAGAAAACCCCAAGTGGGGTCACTAAGAGTCAGACACTACTGGAACAACTGAACTAAATCCTACAGGAAAACGACACTCTAATGACATCAGAGTGCACTAATTAATTAATTATTTATTTAAACCTGCCTATTAAAAAGATTTGTATAAATCATGGTCAACATATAATAACTGGGGAGAATGCTCCTTTGAGGCAGTGGCTTTTTGTTTTGTTTTAAAGGAAATGGCTTCAATACAAATGAATCCTTATTAACTCTCAGCATTTGCTTGCATCTTAGTATTAATCTAAGCATACATTTTCCTGATTGTGACAACAAAGGCACTATTGGTGGTAAAGTACTAGTTACAGTCTGTTTCCGAACAATTGAGATGATGATAATCAGCAGTACAGAGACTGCTAACTAATTAGATTTGTTGAGGCAGAAAAGGGGCACAATGCAGCTTTTTAAAATAATAACTTTTCTTTCGTATCTTCTAGTATTCTTTTTGTATAGAAAATTATAAGATTTGTTGGTTTGTTGTTTTTTAAAACAAGAGTTGTAATAGCTGGGTAAAGAGACTGAGTTGCAGATGATAGCAATGTTAACAGCTGCTCACTTTGCACAGAAAAAAAAATATATTACTTCACTCGATCTGCATATTAGAAGAGAAGACATTTCTGTGCCTGTTGAATTAGTGCAAGGTTAGAAATGAGGTCACAGAAAATTTTTGACTAGTAATACCCACAGTAGTATAAAAAGGTTTTTTTTTTTAAAAAAAGGCTGTTTTCCAATCAAGGAGCCTGAAGTTCTAGAACTGGTTTGGGGAGATTTTGTCTCTTGGGCTATATTTATTACATTGTTAATAGTACTGCTCAACCCCTTATGTACCCATCATATTTTGAACTGCATTTTAAAATACTTCAAGTGAAAATAGAAGTGATGTTTTGGGGACTTTTTTTGTTCTGAACAAACAAAAATATGGATCATATCCAATCTCTCTCAGGGGGGAAAAACACAGGTTAGGGTTAAGAAGAAACCTATGATTTCACTGATATTGGGAACTCCCAGATGAGGAAAGCCCCTCCAGAAATTTAGGTTGGCATCTTCTCTGAAGCTTATAGCCTTAAAGTAATGGTCCACATAGGCCTTAGACAGATTTCAGGGGGCCCATGAACTTGGATGGGAAAGAAATGACATCTTTATTTTCACTGATTTCTAACTGAAATGATCATTTCCTCCAATAATGAATTTTTTCTTAAAAAATCAATTCAATAAGCATTTATTAAACACCTGCTATGTGCCAGGCACTGTGTTAAGCTCTGGGGATACAAATAAGAAAAAGAAAGTCCCTTCCCTCAAGGAGCTTACAACCTAATGGGGAAAGACAACACAAAAAAGGAAGTTGAAAAAGGGAGGCTGTGAGGACCTGCCAGGGGGTACCTGGATCAGGGGCATGATGTTCTATAGAGTCAAAACTAAGAAGAAGTCTGATGTTCAAAGTCTCTGATAAAGGAAGGCTTTGGGAGAAGTATATTGCTTCATCCTCCAGCACTCCAATCAGAGGGAGGAGGCCATGGAGATAGTTAAAAATATTATTCTGAGAACTGGTCTGTAAGTTTCATTTTACAGATGAGGAAACTGAGGAAGGTAGAGGTTAAGTGACTTGCTCAGGGTCATACAGCTGGCTACTAAACTGCCAAAGGGGTTCATGGCACAAAAAAGGTGGAAGAACTCTTGTCTTTGGCAGTAGCCTAGAGCACTGAGAGGTTAACCAATTTGCCTGTCCTCACAGAGCCAATCTGTGTCTGAAGCAAAACTACTCCAAAGCACCAATATATTAAGACAATATCTATACTTTTCTTGACCCATTTAGACTGTGAGCTCCTTGAGAGCAGGGACTGCATTTCAATTTCTTGGCATCCCCAGGGCTTAGACCAGAGCCTGACATATAATAGGAACTTAATAAATGTTGCTTGACCGATCTTGGCAACAGATAATTAATAGAATCATTTCAATGTTCTTTTTGATAGATATTGACTGTTGCAGCTGAACAGATCCTATGACTAAAATTAATACACAGAGGATATTAAGAGAAGCAATAATGGTGTGGTAGTGATGTTGTCTAAATGTTTGCTTCCAGACCACTGGGTGGAAAACAACTCTCTGGCTATGACACATTTGGTGCCAGAACACGATAATCCTGCTTTATGTTGGAGACAACAGACAAAAAGATATGGTCCTCTGGCAAAAAATATACAGAACAGGGTTTACGTCACTGATGCTGAATGAAAACATGAAGTACGATGATTTCCATCAACTACTAAAAAGTATGTCAAGGAAATAATCTCTCTAAAGAATTTTTGCAGCCTAAAAGGGTTAAAATAGTTAATTCTTCACTTAAATGAAGCTGTTGCATACAGACTTCTATTGTCCCCATGAGGAAGATCACACTGTTTGTAAGAACAGGACCTACTGCAAAAGCATGAAGGTTCTGACCCTTCATTGTTCCTTGTAGATTAGATAATAAGCTTTTAAACTCAATTCTAATTTTATTTGGTAACCTATAAACAGTTAAAAAGCCCTGAAAGAATAGGATTATTTAAACTGCACTTGGGAAGAATTTTTTTTTAAATTTTGGGGCAGCTAGTTGGTATACTGAATGACAACTCTGGACTTGTCAGGAAGATGTGAGTTCAAATCAAACCCTAGAATGTGTGACCCTAAGCAAGTTTCTTAATCTCTCTCTTCCTCAGTTTCCTCATTTGTAAAATGAAAATAATAATAGCACCTGCCTTGCATGGTCACTGTGAGGATAAACTAGATAATATTTATAAAAAGTGTGTTGAAAACCTCAGAAGTCTATATGAACACTAGTTATTATTATGATTACATTGTTACGGAAATTGCAATCCCTTTGACATCATCTGGACCTTCAACTATGGCATGCTTGCTTCTTTGAGTCTACGCTCAATTCTTTTGCCCACACAGTACCAGTAACATTTTTGCATTCATGACAGGCTATAATGATGCTGAACCCATACAGATATGTGACAAATGAAGTAAATAGAAAGAAGCCTTCCCTAAAGAATAGGAAGGACAAAAGTGCCACTAATTGTAGTCAAGGATTCACAAATTCAGGCAGTCAAACCTATTTCAAACTTTTGGCACCAGATTAGAGAAAACTTTTATCAGAACTTAAAGTCAAAGAACTTTACAACTAGAAGTAACCTTAAGGATTACTTCATCTAACCCCTTCATTTTATAGATGTATAAAATTGGGGCTCCTAGAAAAGAAATGACTTGCCCAAAGTCACACAGCTAGTTAATGGCAGAGCTGGGACTACAGACAGCTCAATGACTCAGAGGAAGGAGTCCTGGGCCTGGAGTCAGAAAGACCCAAGCTCAAGTACAGCCTCAGACACTTCCTAGCTGTGTGATTTTAGGAAAGTCACTTAACTTGTCTGCCTTAGTTTCTTCAGTTGTAAAATGGTATCATAACAGTACCTACCTCATAGGGTTGTTTTGAGGATCAAATGAAATAGTATTTGCAAAAAGCATTTAGCACAGTGTCTTGCACATTATTATTATCATTACTATCACTATTGGAATCCAAGTCTCCTGACTCCCAGGCACCTGCTCTTTGCACTACTCCATGTGGCCTCTCTCCTTTTGCCTAAAAAGTTAAGTTCTCAATCTAGAATTTCAGATGTTGATACAGGGCTAGGAATGGAGATACTGAGGTAAAGGAGGAGATAAGCATTTATACAGCCCCTACTATGTGACAGGCTAAATACTTTACAAATATCTCATTTGATCTCATAACAAGCCTGGGAAGTAAGTGCTGTTATTACCCCTACTTTATAGATGAAGAAACTGAGGCAGACAAAGGTTAAGTGACTTGCCTAGGGTCATGAAGCCAGTAAGTATCTGAGGCCACATTTGAACTTAGATCTTCCTGACTCCAGGCACAGTTCTCTATTCACACTACCACCTAGTTAGCTGCCTGAGGGATAAAGGGATCTTAACCAGTCTCTCAAACTAAATAAGTAACTTCCTACAATCCAATAAGAGGCTGTTTTCACAAGAGTCAAACTTGAACCATATCGACCTGATTCCTTATACTTTCATGGGATCCCAATCCTATAGCTGGGCACTGAAATATTGAACAGGCCAGTTACATATTTGGGATAACTTTACGAACTTAATTCATTAGCTCTAATCTTCTTATTTCCATAAAATATTGGCCTGAGAATGCAATTACCTTAAATCTCTAAACCTATTCAGAAATTTGGTTCTCCTGGGTGAAATGTGGACCCTCTCTTATTCACTACTCAGAATTCTTCACAGTGGATGAAAGACAAGATCCAAGAGCAAAATGAGAAGCCACCTACATCAAAAACCTTGATAATTGTTATTGTCAGGCTTTTGTTGCCACTTTTAAAACTGGTAGGTTGCTCTGCTGTCTCATATTCCCTTACTAAATAGCCAAATAAAGCCCACAACTGTGAAGAGATTTAAAAGTGAAATGACTTTAAAATTTTGTTGTCAGGAGTACAAATCGTCCATCACCACTCCATATGCTAATCTAGGATTACTTTCTAAATACCTGCTTTTGGCTGTGTTCTCTCTATGCTAGTAAAAGTCATCAGAGCAGAACTGATGCGGAAAGGAACTGAAGATCTTTTATGGGACACATGCAAAACCCTTATGAATAGTCTTCATCTACACAGGTCATGTATTTTCCTTCTTTACTGATCCGACAAAGAATATTTAAAACCAAAAATTCATGAGATAATTATCCCTTCCCATTACAGATAGTTGAATGACAGTCTTCTAATAATATGACAGTCTTCTAACTTTAAATCATTCAAGCACCACTACTTTTTTACTTTAAAAATCAATCTGCCTGAACATCCCAGCAAATGCTATATAACTCATAAAATTCTCTCCAAAGAGATGACAAATATTGATCTCATCATACCCAAAGATGATAGCTATGATAGCACAGTCACCTAAGCAACTAACCACTTAATGACAACAGCCCATCACAAGCCTATGCTGATACTCCAATGGCAAGATCCAACTTCGTTGATATGCTAAGCTATACTTAAATGCTGAATCCCTTTATGATTCAGCTTCACCAGAATCTTCTCCATGAACCCTACTCTGATTCCCTGAACCAGGAATGATTCTCCTCCCTCAGACCTCACACAGCATTCCATTTGCATGTATTAAACACTTCTCATGTTATTTTTGTTCATGTCACATTATCCTATTATATTATGGACTCCCTGGGAGCAAGAAGTTTATATTACAGCTATAAAACCATGTTTCACCTAAACTTTGTGTCTTTCCTAGTATCTAACAGAATGTTCTATAAATATAGGGTGCTTAAGAAATTCTTTACTAAACTAAATATTAGAAAATTAAGTTCTAATGTGCTAGGTAGAGCAGTGGATAGAGTGCTGGGCCTGGAGCCAGGAAGACTTACCTTTCTGAGTTCAAATCTGGCCTCAGACACTTACTAGCTGTGTGACCCTGGGCAAGTCACTTCACCCTCTTTGCCTCAGTTTCCTCATCATAAAATGAATTAGAGAAGGAGATGGCAAACCATTCCAGTATCTTTGCCAAGAAAACCCTAAACATGTCACCAAAAGTCAGACACAACTGAAAACTAAACAACAACAAAATTATTTTAGTCAGGTAGCAGGGTATAAGATAAACCCAGAAAAATGATTTGCATTTTTGTAAAAAAAAGAACTAATAAAAAAGAATAGAGAAATGTCATCTACAAGAAAGATAAAATGCATTATATAGTAGCTAATGGGTTAAACTAAAGGATTGGAGCAAGGGAGAAAGGTCTAGGTAAGCACGGGCTTAGGGTCCAAGGACGCAAAGTCTAATAACATGGCAGCTTAAGGAATGCTGTGGGAACTGTTTTTCCACTCCCCTCCAAGCCTTTCTTGATAGAGAATGTAGCAACCTCCTAAGGACTGATTTACTCCATATTTGTCTGAGAACAGATGTGAACTGGACAATGGAAGCAAAGGAGGAAAAGATGACAAGGAAGAATTTTAGCTACTGTAAAGAAAGAAAGGAAAGCTGGAAGTAAAGTTTGCTAAAGGAATTATAATGATAATAACTAATATTTAAAAAAATATTTTATTTCCCCTCAATTATACAAAAAAACAACTTTCAGCATTTGTTGGGTTTTTTGTTTGTTTTGAGTTCCAAATTCTATGCCTTTCTCCCTTCTCTTTCCACTCTCTAATATTTTTAAAGTGCTTTACACATATTATCACATTTGATCTCCATAATCCTGCAAGGTGAGTGCTATTATGAGTTTTATGATCCCCATTTTACAGGTGAAGAAACTAACATCAAGGTTAAGTGACTCAACCAGGGTCACACAGTTTGCATCTGAGGCAGAATTTCAACTCGGGTCTTCCTGACTATCTACATCACCTGTCTCCTGCACATGTGTAACAAATTGGACTATTCCTATATCAGGGTAGTTGATCTGTAGACAGTAGGCTTTGGAAAGTGGAACAAGGGAATGAAGATGGGGGTGCAGTGAGAAGGCTAATTCTTACACGTATCATAAGAAATGAATGTAGAAAAGGTACTGTTTTACTTTTGAGAAGTTAGGTTATGGCACTCCCAACTCCTATGACAAAGATGAGGCGTGTCAGACAAAATGGCTTTTTGACATATTTTTGAAAGTTTCATTCTCTCAATCATTGTTTTACATAGGACATGGTAGGCAGGGCAGAGGCCATGACTGAATATGGATTCTAGGAGGGGTATGTTAAAATCCCCCTCACTTGACTCACTGATAAATTTTTAGCATGAGCATTTACACCTCAGAAATCATCAAATGCTACAAATCAAGGCTTGATTTATTCCCATGTTAATTGTCCAGAGTAGTATATGAAACCCAAATAGAAATGGATCTCTGTGGCTGCATGTTGATTTACAAAACCACAAATTAGCATTACCTATGTTTTATATTTTTATTTATTTTGCTAAGCATATCCCAGTTACATTTTAATCTTGTCTCCCTGCTGATGGGAGTTTCACTCCTTTGGGTCTAGTCTAGACTTAAGAAGGTGACTTAAGAAAGAGATAATGTTAATAATGCATATTAAACATAAAAATGTGCATTGTATACTTGAGAGCCCACTGCAATAGGATTACAAAAGGCATCAGATTTTTGGGCATTAGCCTCTCAAGGTACATATCAGACCTCTATAAAAAATTTAAAATTATTCTAACAATAAATTAGAGGGATATCTCCAGTCCACACTTAGGTAGAGCTAATATCTAGATAGCAAAAATGTTAATACTTCCAAAGTTAATACAATAAAACCCAAAGTCTAATGGGCAGGCTACTTTAGAAAATTAAGAAATGACAAAATTGATATAAAAAAGAAAGGATAATCAGATAAAAGGGAATTAATTAGAAAAAAAATGATGAAGGGGTAGCTAGGTGGCACCATCAAAAGAGCACTGGCCCTGGAGTCAAGAGGACTTGAATTCAAATTTGGCCTCAGACACTTACTAGCTGTGTGACCCTAGGCAAGTCACTTAACCCCAACTGCAGAAAGAAAGAGAGAAAGGAAGGAAGGAAGGAAGGAAGGAAGGAAGGAAGGAAGGAAGGAAGGAAGGAAGGAAGGAAGGAAGGAAGGAAGGAAGGAAGGAAGGAAGGAAGGAAGGAAGGAAGGAAGGAAGGAAAGAAAAAAAAAGAAAAAACTGATGAAGAGGGGTTTGCCCTGCCAAATTTCGAAATAAAACAGAAAATATCAAAACCAACTTCTTTCTTTCTCTAAACCGAACCTGTGATTTCATCAGTGTTGAGATGTCAAACTCACAAACTTCCTCTATCAGTATAGATTGGCACTTCTCTGAAACTTACATTCTTAGAGAACTACCTGGGCCCTGAGAAGTCAAGTCAAGAAACACTTATGAAGCACCTACACCAGGCACTGGCCAAGCACCAGAGAGCCAAAGAAAGGCAAAAACAGTTTCTGCTCTCAAGGGGTTCACAGTCTAATGTGGGAGACAACAAACAACTACCTACAAACAAGATACAGACAGGATAAACTGGAGATGATTAACAGGGGGCAGGCACCAGCATTAAGAGGGATCTGGAAAGGCATCTGGCAGGAGGGAGGGTTTTAACTGGGATCTGAAATAAGTCATGGAAGCAAAGAAGTAGGGATGAGGAGGGAGCTAATGTCAAGTTAAAAGTCCCTAGCCCAGGGTCCCACAGCCACTTTGTGTCTGAGAGAGAACTTGAACTATGGTCTTTCTGATTCTGAGGACAGCTCCCTATCCAAAATAGGGAAACTAAATCAAGGAAACAGGATAGAGAATCCAAAAGTAGCACCAAAAATATACAAGACATTGTTTGACAAACCAAAGATTGTAAAATATTGCCTAAAGGAAACAGTCAATAAAAATTGAGGAAACTCACTAGAAGTATGCTAAAACTGAATTTAGATGCATATTGCATACCATATACTGGAAAAATTCCAATTAGAGAATTTAAACAAACATACTAGCATAAAAAATTAGAAGAAAAGGAAACAATAGATTTTAATTATTCAATAAACTTATTTTTTACTGTCCACAAACAAATTATTAGAGAAAAAACTAATTGATTTGGTTATATAACAAATAAAAAGATTTTACTCAACAAAAAGCAATGTACCTGAAAGGAAAAAGAAAAAAAAACAGATGGGGGGGAACTTTATGGTAAGCATATCTGATAAAAATTGCTAGGATAATATCTATTCCATTGCAGTCAAACTGTCACAAGATATTAAAAAACATTGTTAATGATCATTTTAAAATTATTCAAACTCTAATGATTAAGGAATTGGCCTTCAAAGCATCTCCAAAATATAAATTTAATCCAACAAATTTTTTTTAAAAATATTTAAAACTACAAAATTTAATGTTGATTAGGGCTGTGGAGTACAAGGCAATTTATTTCACGTTGGCAAAGGTCAAATCAATAAAATTGTTTTGGAGAAAAGTCTAGCAAGATACAAAATTATAACCTCTAAACAGAGATCCAAAGCTAGGGCTCCATGCAAAGGATGTTATTAAAAGAAAAAGACCTATGTATATAAAATATTCATAACTGCTTTATTCATAGTATCAAAAACTGGAAATGACCAGTGTATATCCAATAGTTGAGAATGACTAAATTATAGTATTAATATAATGAAATATCATTGTGCCATAAAAAACCAAAGATTTATACACACAAAAAGGAAAGATTTATACAATGTAACACAAAGCAAAGAAAGAAGAATTTAAAAAATAATATATACATTGATGACACTATGTACCAAAAGTAACAATGCCAAAACCTTCTAAGTATTCAGACAGAAAAAAGGTAGGAAGGGGAAATGAAACAAATTGTTACTATTATCATTTTTTAAAAGTTTATTTTCCCTTTTACCAAAATTTAAATAGCTTGAATTTTAAAGTTATTGTTGGGAATTTATTCTCTACTGTGTTTGTTTTTCTTGAGATTGACAAAATAAGGTATTATACTTTCATTCTAATAAACCACCAGTAAAGAAAATAATAGTTTTAAGTTTTATTAATGATACATATTTTTAAAAATAGCATAAGCCCAGTGATAATTTTACAATTAAATTTCCACTCTAGCTCCTCTTACTCCACAAAGATGACAAGAACCATTTTTTTTGTTTGCATGTGAGAAGCAGATTACTTAAACTTTTCTTTCACTGGCCTCCTTGTTTCCTCACACAAGATACACATCTCCCGACTTCATTCATTTTCACTGGCTGTCCCTCATATCTGTAATGTCCTCCTTTATCTTCACCTCCTGCCTTCCTTGGCTTCCTTCAAGTATCAGTTAAAAATCTTACCTTCTGCAAGAAGCTCTTCCGATCTCCCTTAATGCTAATGCCTTAACTCTGAGATCACCTACAATTTATCGTGTATACACACCCCCACACCCACATACACACCCCCACCCCCACGCCCACACACACACACACACACACACATGTCTGCCTGAGGAGTCTTAGAGTACTTCAAGTACAATCACCTCATTTTACAAATGAAGAAACCAAAGCCCAGACAAGTTAATATGACTTGTCTAGGGTCACTGAGCTAATAAGTACCAGAGTCAGTATTTAAACTCAGATCTCCCTAATTCCAGCTGTGGTACTCTATATCAGTGGTGTCAAATTTAAAAAGAAATGGGGCCCACTAATGCACATATATGTTGCCCCTGTGGGGGCAAATGTAATGGTATCCATGTCTTATTGTACTTTTATTTATTTTGTTAAATATTTCCCAAGTACAGTTTAATCTGGTTCAGGTAGTACTTGCATTTGATATCTCTGTTCTACATGACTTTAACCACACTACGTTTCAATGAATCAGTCAACCTAATTCTATTTTAACAAAGTAGACCAAAGCAATGAAAACAACAAGTAAGTTGATCTTGGCCTCCTTTTAGTGAAAGTGAAGGAACCAAAAACTGGAGGGGCAGCAGAGTGTGGGTACCATGGGAAGGGTTGAAGGGGTGAACATACACCCAGCAAGCAAAAAGAAGAATTCAATAATAATTTCTCCCTACAATCACTGGGCTCACATTTTTTAAATGGATAATAATACTCTTCCTTTTAAGAGAAAAGAGCTAAAACTATCATATTTCCATTTTAAAATTTCCCTTTTCCAAGTCAACAAGTATTTATTAAAGTCTGCTATGTGCCTGGCACTGTGCTAACTGCTGGGGATTAAAAAATGGTAAAAAACAGTCCTTGTTCTCAAGGAGATGCCAGTCTAAAAAACCTGACATTTTAAGTGATACATGCAAACTACACACACACCAACACACATACACTGTACATACACACACCACTCACATACTTTATGTATAAGAAGGCTACATATATCTGCTATGCTGACTTTCTTTGGAGCATTATGTTTCCTCATTTAAGATACTAATTCTTCTCTTTGCAGTACAGAATCTTGTAATATACACAGGTTCCATTTTTCAGGGACCACGAGGACAGAGAGATTTTTTAAAGGGTGGTAAACTTGACTCAGCTTCATGCAAACATCAGAGGCCCAAGAAGACAAGGCACTTTGGCAGCCTAGTAAATACTGTATCATTTAAGGATCTTGAAAGAGAGAGAGAGTGGGCAGGGAGTTAATGGTGAAGGGGTAATAGATTTTCTCTATTTTCCTGTCAGCTAAAGATACATTTCCCAGTCCCCAATTAACAGATTCATTTTTTAAAAAAGGAAAACGACTCTGCAAGATTCTTTTTAACGTAAGCACTGTGAAAGAGGATTGTGATAGTACAAAATCCTTGTTGAATGTAACTGCCATTATTACAGACTACTTCTAAGTATTATAGTAGGCATAAGTGAAATATGAGAAATTTGACTCACTTGACCCAACTCAAAAAAATCTCGTTAGCTGCCATATCTGCATTATAATATACTGGACATAGTAACTAAAGCATTTCACATGAGACAAATCAATTCTTGCAGGTAACGAGTGGCAAGGAATTTGCAGCCTTCTGGGGAAATGTTCTCTACAATCTAGATAAGATATTCTTAGCCCTTTTTTTTTAATCAGCGAACCCTTCATCAGTCTGTTGAAGCCTGTGAAACCCTTCTCAGAACAATATTTTTAAAAGCATAAAATAAAACACATAGGATTTCAAAGGAAACCAAAGGTTAGTGAAAATAAAGATGTGACTTTTTTTTTTAATCATCCAAGTTCATGGACTCTCCCTGAAATCTAACCATGGTAATAGGAAGATGTCCATGGACATCAGGTAAAGAATCCCAGTCTAAATGGACAACTGGTCTTTTTCTTTACGTAACAACACAAACAAGAACCAATAATAGCAAAGTTGAACAAGAGATACTCTAATTTCCCCCCACAGCATAAGTAATGTAATCATGAATTTATTCCCAATATAACATAAAACAGGAACTTAATTCAACCAGGTGATAGCAATGAAAAATATTGTTTTTCTTACCTGATGTGGCCAATGAGTTCAATAAGCTTGTGACTAAAGAAATAAGCAGTCAGTTCAGAAACGTGACTCAGGACAGAGCAAACACCAAACAGAGTTGTCGTGCCATTGAGGTCTTCCAGATGCCAGTAGAGGAAGGTGAATACAAATCCATAGCCAAAACCCATAAACCATGCCACAAACAACACAGAGCCATACTGTACACTACAAAGCAGCTTAATCAGGTCCCAAAAACTGAACGCTTGTGACTGACTAGAGCTGGTTGGTGTGTTTTCAGAGGATTCGGTGGAATTGTTTCTCTCCACCTGAGGGATTTCCACCTCTTTTCCTTTGTTGTTATTGCTTTTGAAATGGCTGTAACGGAACCGGAACTGAGTAGCCACTATTAAAGCCATGGTCATCAGGACCCCAAAAACGATGAAGACTATCTGGTAGTTCCTGTATTCAGGGGGCTTACATCCTTGACCATCAATGACCACATCTATGTGAGTGTAATCGATACCTATACCCACTGAGAGCATGGCTAATCCCCAGCCCAGAGAACCCCACATGCGTTGTAATCCATATCGATCCCGGTGTTTTCCCAGATACTGTAGTGTGACTGTGTCCACAATGGTGACAGAGGATGCACTGAAAAACTCTCCTATGATGACGACCAACAGGATCACCAGAAATATCGCTTCCACCTCTTGCTGATCATAAACAAGAATACGCTGGTCCAACGGTGATACTTTGGTGGTGAGAGAAGGGGTGGCCGTCACTTTGGTGATATTCCCAGCTACAGCTGGAGTCATCGTGGTGCTTATGTTCTGGATTAAGACCATAGAACTGTTAGTACTTGGAGCTGTTGGAGACTGAACAGTAGATATAACTGCTGTGTCATCAGCTGGGGAAGGAGATACAAGTCCAGAGCTGGTTAATTCCTTTTCTAACATCATATCAGCAAGTGAATTCCTTTTCTTCAGAGTTTTTGGTGGTGTGGCATGGACTATGGTAAGGGGAGGCATGACTGAAGAATTCGGTGGAACTGTAGTTAAAAGATGGCTTCCGTTAGTTGGATGTACTGTAGGTGGGATCTTTGGTACACATCTCAAGGTAGCTGGTTTGACAAATCCTATGCCAAGATTGAATGAAACCCAACATAAAAGTGAAAAGAGGAGGACAATTTTACCCTTCCTAAAGCGGTCAGCAACTACACCCCAAAAGGGAGCACTGCAGAACTCGATGAAATATCTAATGCCCACTAGTAGTCCACTCTGACTGGGTGACATGCCCAGCTGTTTATAATACACAGGTAAAAGTGGATAAAGAGAGCCATATGCAGAGTAAAAGAAAAAATAAAAGACCTTTGAAATAAGAAGATCATTGTTTATTTTAACACAGTGTTTCTCAATCCAGTCTATTTCTTCTTCTGGGATAGTGGAAGTCTCTGTTGAGGAGGGGGTTTCATTTGCAGGTTGCTGGTCTGGTTCCCTGGAAATACCATTAAAAGGATCAGCAAGCACATACTTTCTCTTCTGCTCCTCTTCATCATCAGTCAAAATGGCAACTTTATCATCAGTCGCCATGGTATGCTATAAACATCAGAAAGTCACTAATTTTCAAAATTCTAGTTGATCTGTAAAGGAAAAAAAATATATTTAGAAATGACAGTTTTGATACTAAAACTAATTCTGCTTTACTAAGCTTACAGCCAACTGAGGAGTTTTATATCACATCCAATAAAGAGTACCTATGGGAGAAGAGATGTTTTATTAAGCGATTTGAATCATGTTCCTATGAGGCAAGAAAACACTGAAGCAATTAAAAAGTTTCAAAAAAGAAAATGCTCTAACCATAATTCAGTATTATTTTAGCAAATGATACTTTTCAACCTAAATTTTATAACTAATTAATCTCCAATCTTTTCACTAATTCCTATGAAAAATGCAGAATTTCTAGGGATTCATCTAACATACTAGATTCATAAAACATACGAGAGAAAATATAATTTTTTAAAAATCAGACTTCTGGTTGCCTCTCATTTATGAAAGCTGTTGTTTTTCATCCTTCATTCTCAGAGGACCAATGACATCATCAGAGTTATATCTTGACTTGCACAAATATATTTTGTTAAGATTCTGAAGGCCGATATTATAAAGAAAGATTAAGAGAGCTATCCATTCAGTTCCTAGTAAAGAATAAACATCACATGGCTTTCCAACAAATAAATAAAGCAAAAACCACAACTTAATTGGCAAGAGAAGCTGATTAAGTCATTCTATACTCATAACAAAGAAGTACTTATAAGGAAAAGCTGGTTCCACTGTTTGGATTATATAACACAACAATAATAACAACAATCATTTATACAGTGCTTTAAAGTCTGCAAAGCACTTAGCTTATATTATCTCATTTGAGCTTAAAGACAACTCGATGAAGCAGGTGCTGTTATTATCCCAATTTTACAGATCAGGAAACTGAGACTGAGAGGTTAAGTGATTGCTCTAGAGTCCCAGAATTAGCAAGTTATGAAGCAGGATCACACTTAGGTCTTCCTGATGCTGTTCAGAACTCTATCCTCTTCACTACCTAGCTGTCTACATATACAGCCCTCTTCTGGAGACAAAACATCCCATGGTACTTGCAATTAGGGATATTGTCAATACATCTCGCATTTGTAATAGTTCATTTTAAACACCATTATGTCACAGACTACATTTGTATTGGGAATCATCTTTTAGAGTCAAGATATTTCATTTTGATACTGGAATAGAAATACTAAAAAGGTCTTCTGAGAAGCTGAAACAATGGTGCCAGTTACCACCCGAGCTACCAGCCTTCCTCACTTTACTTACATGCATGACAGAATGGTCAAATCTGTTTACTATGTTCGTGGACCGATTTACAGCACTGAGAGGCTGTTAAGAGTGCTGTGACAAGCGCTGTACTTGCTGCCAGGATAGACCTGAATTCAAATCTGGCCTCAGACATGTACCAGCTCTGTCACCCTAGGTAAGTCACTTAACCTCCTTCAGGTTCAGTTTCCTCATCTATAAAATGGGAATATAGTGACCATCCCACAGAGTTGTTGTGAGGGTCAAATGAGAAAACACGTAAAGTGCTTTGCTAACCTTAAAATGCCATATAAATGTTTGTTATTATTATTAAGTTTAAATTAAAAAAATGACCAAGGTGGGAAGCATAGAAAGCTAGTAATTATTAATACTTTGCACTCCCAAAATAACTAACAGAAACAGCTACTGACATTTGTCAGAGACACACAATAATAAGTCTAAGATATTTCATACTCTACCCCTACCCCACTCCCAAATTTAGACAATAGCCCACGAGCTGCTTTATATCACTTAAAATTTTTTTCTTTTCTTTTTTTTTTTTTAGGCAATTGGGCTCAAGTGACTTGCCCAGGGTCACACAGCTGTAAGTGTCAAGTGTTTGGTCTCAGGCCGGATTTGACCTCAGGTCCTCCTGACTTCAGGGCCGGTGCTCTATCCACTGCACCACCCAGCTGCCCCTAAAATTTTTTTTCTTAACATTTGCTGGAATCTTGGTCACTACTCTTTTTATCCTAAAAATCTTTCCAAATAGAAGGGAGAGGTAGACAATTTTGTAAGGTCTAGATGACAGGTCATTTCTAATATGGAGGAATAGGCATTACACACATTCACACTGGCTAGTAGGAATGTATATATTTCTACCAGTTTTCCATTCATTTATAAACTATTATCACAAAAAAATTAAGCTAAAATTTTATACAGAGGATTTTAAAAACTGTATATAACATTTCACTTTTACCCAAAAGCAGGCAAGAGGTAATCTGAAAATGCCAGAATCTTACTGTTAAACAGAACTCATGTTGTAAAAACTAACCCTGCAAGATTTACTTGAATTTTCCTTCTTAACAACTGCCTTCACTTGTCTCAGCTAGGCTTGTGCAAAATGCCCCCAGTTCCATTTTGGCCTCAGGAAAGAACAAATAATCTCTTTTCTGCCTCAAAGATTACCCTTCTTACAGAACTGATTGCTGAGCTTCAACCTCTCCGCCTTTGGTTTTTTTTTTTAAATCACAGTTATATAAAACAGTATTTTAAAAATCAAAATTAGCTGCCAATATTTTTCTATCCTCATTAATTTAAACATTTTAAAATAAACATTTATGCTTTTTAAAAAACCTGTCACTTCCCAGTGATCCTCTGTTCCACCCTTGTGACAAAGAAGTGTAGTTTAGTGAAACAAACCAACAAATTGGCAGACACGGAGTGTCCCATTCTGCATCTGTAGTCCACCTCTCTGGCTGAAACAGAATTCTGTTTCAGTGTCTGGAGCCAAGACTGGTTATGGCAATCATTAGAGTTCTGATGTTTTTCATGAAGCTACTTGGTTACCACATAGCCATTATTACTCCCTTTTCAGTTAACTTACTCAGCTCTACATGCTCATACCCATCAACTTCTGAGTCTTAGGAGAAGGTAGAGGAATAGACACTACCTATCTCATAAGGACCCAAGCCAATAAGTAATTGGTGCTCAGATGCTAAAAGAAATGTATGCTGTGCCTCTAATTATCAAGTGGAGAACATGTCTTTCGACAGGATGTTGACTTGATCTTTGATAAAAATCATTTTTCCTGGCCAACTGCCTTTCTATCATATGAATTCATGTGATTCATCACAAGTTTCCTCCTGTCTTAGCAAAAACTGAAGTACAACATAATTTCAAATGTTTAGAATGAGCAAAATTGAGCTAAAATTCTGTCCTCAAATATTCAAGAATTACTCCTATCAGCTCACAAAGTCATTTTTTCTACTACTTACAATTAGGATTTTGATCTGACTGGCTACAAAGAGCCTTTGACTCAATACTTTCAAGTAATATTTAGGTCCCTGTCAAGAAGTCCCAAAACACTTGAGGAAATTAACAAAATTAATCAAAACTATTGAAACAGGCTCAAGAACAGAAATAAAATAAGACTCCTATAAAACACCAGATTAGTTTAGAAAAGGAAAAATACCAATGATGAAGAAAATAATAAAGTAACATGAAAAAAATTTCATACATAAACTATTTTTTCCAAATAAACCATCTGATTATTGGTATGAATCTGAATTTTACAATTTCTACTTTGCCCATCTTGTAGATAAAGTTTTCAAAGCACATGTCATGGTTATGGAAAAACATGAATTTTAATCACCTGAAGCACACTGGCTTCATTCAGTGCCTCGTCACTGTTTCATTGGTATAAGTTGGAAAAACTGGTTTAAAACATCTCTGTAGACTAATATAAGTGTATAATTTGTTTTGCAAGGCTGGAAGAAATGTCCATTTTAGAACCAACCAAACAAGAATATAATGTAATATCTGATGTTAATTGCCTAGAGCAGTGGTGTCAAATTCATATAGAAAAGGATCCCTGAGGTAACATATAGATTTAGAAAAACACAAATTAACATTATCTGTGTTGTATTGAATTTTTAAAAAAAAATTTTTTTTTTAGGCAATTGGGGTTAAGTGACTTGCCCAGCTAGTAAGTGTTAAGTGTTTCATCTGAGGCCAGATTTGAACTCAGGTCCTCCTGACTTCAGGCCTGGTGCTCTATCCACTGTACCACCTAGCTGCCCCATTATTTTGTTAAACATATCCCTGTTACATTTTAATATGGTTCACACCCCACTCTAGAGTTTTGCTGGTCTGGAGTTTGACACATCTATACTTACATACTACTTTTCCTAATATTTCTTTACTTCATTAAAAAATTTAAAATTCTCACTTATATTTTCTATAAAGATGTTAATCAACACCTTTCCACTAAGGTTCTCCTTAATTTGCTTCATCTCCATGCCATGATGAAGAAGCTGAAGGAGAACCTTGGTGCTTTGTAAACCTTAACACACTATGCAAATGTCATTTATTATCATTCTCACCAGCTACTGGATTATGTATTGTTTTGGCTCCTAGCTACTAGATAAGGAATGAATTTTTGGGGTCCCCAGGAATTCATGCAGATCATCTATCTACTGAGGCATATAAGACATCTATGTCAACAGAGGTAGTTTTCATTCTGACAAAATTACAAGTCAAAGTAACCATCAACAGCATCACAGAGAAAAAATAACACAGCCTCTTTTAGAACCTGTTTATATATACTACTAATCCCCACAATGAGTTGCATAAACAGCAGGTATATTCTGAATTATTAATGGTTGGCAATGAAATGTTTCCTGGAAAAATTGATAGCTTTCTTCATTATGCATTTAAATCAAAGTTGCCCTAACATTTCTTGTTTTCCCCCAAAGGCATGTAATGAAAAGCATTTGAAAATAGATTAAAAGAAAAATAAACTGTGTTATAATTGTTTAGTAATATTTTCCTTAGGCTACACTTGCAAATGTAATAATATCTTGTGCAAACCTAATTGCAACATATTTTTAAAAAACTATTTTTGACAAGTAGCGCTGAGAAACAACCATCTGGAAAAGAGAGCTTATCAGTACCTCCCTACTTATCGATGTAACCATGCTTCTGCCCTGGGATAAAAGACTAAGAAAAGTGCTTCCTGAACTCCTTGAAGTGGCTTAAAACAACTGTTCGCAAAATGTGGTCTATGAACCCTTAAGGGTCCCTGAGACCTTTTCAGGAATCCATGAGTTCAAAACTATTTTCATCATAACACTAAGGCGGTATTTGCCTCCTAAAATCCTTCTTTTTCCTTTTTCCCAGTTACCTATCGATATGAAGCCAGATTTTCTACATATACTTCAACCAAAACAACACATAGCAATAAAGTGAATGCAGAGCAGATATGAGAATCATCTAGCAGTCTTCGATTAAATCTGATACTAAAGTGATTTTCAAAAATACATAAAATAATGTCACTACTCTAATTTTTTTGTTTTGAAAACTATATTTTTCATAAAATATTAAAAATAAAAAGATGTTATTTGTCTTAACAGGTAATGTTTTTTAAATGAACAAATATTTTAAAATTTTATCAGTTTTAAATTTTAATATGATAAATATCAATAGATATAACTTCGATAGATAAAAGTTCTTTGAAGTCCTCAGTAATTTTTTTTTTAGGCAATTGGGATTAAGTGACTTGCTCAGGGTCAAACAGCTAGTAAGTGCCAAGAGTTTGGTCTGAGGCCAGATGTGAACTCAGTTCCTCCTGACTTGAGGGCCAGTGCTCTATCCACTGTGCCACCTAGCTTCCCCCGTCCTCAGGAATTTTTAAAAGTACAAAGGGCCCCTGGGATGAAAGAGTTTGAGAATCTGTGGTCTAGAAGACCTTAGGCCAACAGGTCTGACTATGTTACTCTCCTGCTCAAGTTTCAATGACTCCCTATTGCCTCTTGGGTAAAATACAAGCCCTACTGGGAACAGTATTTAAAGTTCTTCACAAGCTCCAGTCTAC
Organism: Phascolarctos cinereus; assembly: GCF_003287225.1. Classification (NCBI taxonomy): domain Eukaryota; kingdom Metazoa; phylum Chordata; class Mammalia; order Diprotodontia; family Phascolarctidae; genus Phascolarctos; species Phascolarctos cinereus. The sequence continues at coordinate 194,318,521 of NW_027556098.1, forward strand.
CTTTGCAGGCTGACTGCACAACACTGTCCTTTATATACACTTATGTTCTGGTCAAACTGGTCTACTTCACGACATTTCTTGCTGACCTCTGTGCTTCTGCATATTCTGTGCCCCCATGGACCTGGAATCCCCTCGCTCCTCACCTCTGCCTCAGAGAATCTCTAGTTTCATTCAAGGCTCAGTACAAATTTCACTTCCTACAACATGCCTATCCTACACAATTCCTCCAATCATTAGTTGCCCTTCCTCACTGTAATCACCTCATATTTATTTGGCATATATTATAGATCTGCTTTGTCTGTGTGTACATGTTGTTCCCATCCAATAGACTGTAAGCTTCTTGAAGGTATCGACTAGATGATGACACCTAATACAGTGCCTGGCACACACTAGGCACTTAATAGATGCTTGAATTGTGAATGAATAAACCCTATGGTAATTTTTTTCAGCTTATGAGAGCAAAGCATAATTATTAGTAATCCTACCCTTTCTTATAAAATGCAGACATAAATTAAAACTCCTCCACAAGTCTTTGCAGATGTTACCTTGAGTTCATTCCCTGCTGCCTTCTCAGACATTCATTTTCAAGTCCCAGTAACAGCCATGCCAGCTGACATTTATAAAGCTCTTGAAGTTTACAAAGTGCTTTGCACACATTATCTCATTGGAGCTTTTCGACAACCCTTTGAGATAGGTACTACAATTATTTATCCCCATGTTATTCATGAAGAAACTGAGGCTTAGAGAGATAAACTGACTTGCTCCAGGTCACACAGCATATATGAAGAGGTGAGATTTGAATCCCAGCTCTCCTCATCCATAAGACCAGCATTCTTTCCACTACCACCACACTACCTCTCAGGAAGCAACAGAACTTTCCAAAATAAAGCATTCTTCAAGGCCACAGATCTTAATGCTGTCGGTTCTAATAGATTTTCTGGCAGTAATGACAGCTTTAGTGGCTGTCAGGCAGGGAGCCAATGTAACAAAAAAGAAGGATGAGGTTGGAATTATACCAGATACTCATACTGCAAGAGGGATAAGGCACATACTGATCTGGGTACAAGTTGTCTCCCACTAGAAGGGCATGTGGAGAATATATCGCAGAATCTTCAGTCTTCCTTCTAGGTCATTTTGACATGGCTCCTTCAGGGCTGGTGCTAAGCCAAATTTTCAAATAGGCCCAGCAAGTTTCCCTATGGGTGAGAACATACAACCACAGAAGCTCAGGGTACTCACACTGCCTACTTAATGTTTCTCACTTCAGCAATAAAAGTCCAAATTCACAGTCCCCCCGCCTCCCAAACTACTGGTGGTTTCTGAGGCTGTCACCAAAACTCTGCTCATCAAGATGCATTATGATGACTAGTTAATCTAACAAACACATTCCTGCTAAGGAACTAATAGATTAATATTTCAGGTAACTTTTTCATTATAATTCTGGGATCCTTCCAGATCCCATCATAACCTAAGGGCAGGACTTTCTGTCTCTAAGATAGACCACTGAGCACTTGGGAACAGGCAGACCTTTAGGTACCTTTCATGATACTCTACTAGGGGCTAAGGCTAAGAGGGCCTAGGACCATTCAGAATCAAACCAAGCATTCCTTCAGTGCCCATAATGGGCAAGGCATGGTATGAAATATAGATTATATATTACAAAATGATATGGGAAGAGAATTTCATAATAGCTGACATTTATAGAGCCCTTTATAGTCTGAAAAGCAATTTACATAAATTATCTCATCAATCCTCACAACAACCCAGAGAGCACTAACGACATTATCCCCATTTTGTAGAATGTTTCCAATTTTTACAGATGAGAAACATGAAGTTTCAAGGGTTAGGTGATTTTCCTGGGGTTACACATCTAATGATGGCCAGTTCCAGACCTCTCCTGAATTTAAGCCCAATACTCTTTCCAGGACAGCATGCTGCTACTGTAAAAAGATCTACTGCAGTTCATACTGCCCTCTGCCCTGAGTTCCACTGAGCCCTCTGGAATATCTGAATTTTAACAAATTTCCCTTTACCCTAAGTCATTACACATTCTTTCCATAATCTTCATATACTAGAAATTTCATGCCTAGCAATTCATCCCAAAATCCAGGTGCTCTTCTTCTCATGTCCCATGAAACTCTAGGCCAGGGGGGGAAATAAGCATAATTTTCACTCCTGCCCCCCACTTCTAGGCTGTCCCTTTATCACTTTCAGTCAGCAATTTCTCTTCCACAGAGGTTCACTCCATCCATTTTTATCACCCAACTCTTAGTAAACTGTCACCCTGACAATATTCTCCTTCCTTCTCAATAGAGTTCAGATTTATCCTTTATCTCAAGTCAAGTCAGGTCAACAAGCATTTAAAAAGTGCCTATTAGCACTGTACTAAGCATTAGGGTACAAAGTAAAGCAAAAACAGCTTCTCAATGAGTTCACAATCTAAAACAGATAACATGGAAATAACTATATACAAATGAGATATATACAGGATAGATTATTCCTGCCTTCATACCTGAGGAATTCAATTTACATGTCAATGTTCCATCTTACATCCTAGCCTTCTAGTTCATCAACCTCCAACTTTATTTTGGAAAGTTCTGCTGTTTACTGAAAGATAGTGTGGGGTAGGGGTAGCTGGGTAGTATAGCGGACAGAGCACCAGATCTGGAGTCAGGAAAACATGAGTTCAAATCTGAGTTCAGACACTTACTAGCTGCGTGACCCTGGGCATGTCACTTAACCTTGTTTACCTCAGTTTCCTCATCTGTAAAATGAGCTAGAGAAGGAAATGGCAACCACTCCAGTATTTCTGCCAAGAAAATCCCATATGGGTTCCCAAAGAGTCAGACATGGCTGAAACAAATCAACGGCAACAAAAACAGTTAAGACTGCCTGGGCAAACTGTCTAATCTCTCTGGCTCTCAGTTTCTTTATCCATAAAATAAGGTTTTTTTCTTCTATAAAATGAGGAGGTTGGATGAGATGAACTCAAAAGTACCTTCCCGCTTTAAATATATGATCCAATGATTCTATACTTCAAAATCCCACTTCTTCATCATGCCCCTATTCTGTGACAAAGGGGTGGCCCTTCTCCTTAACAGAGTTAACCCTTCAACCCTTATTCTCGGTCTCATTCTCCTCTGTCTCCTCTAGGAGCTGGTCCCCTCAATCATTACCTCTCTCCAAATCTTCAATCTCTCTTTATTCACTAACTCCTTCCATGTTATCTACAATGCTCATGTCCCTCTCTCCTCATTCCCTTCTTTAAAAAACCATCTTTTTACCCTGCCATCCTCTCAAGCTTTCATCCTGTATTTCTTCTCCCTTTTATAGATAACGTCCCAGAAAGGGCAGTCTACCCTCCTTGCCTACATTTCTTCACTTTCTAATCACTTTTTTAATCTGTTGCAGCCTGACTTCTGACCCTAGCACTGGGCTGAAACATCTCTGTCCAAGGTTATCAATGCTCATTTAACTATTAAATCCAATGGCCTGTTCTGAGTCCTCATCCTTCTTTCTTTCTCTTCAGCTTCTGCCCTTGTCAACCACCCCTTCTTCCTGAACAATTCTCTCTTCCCTTGGATTCTGTGACACTAACAAACATAGAGGAAATGGCTCTGAATACTTCACATGCTGAGACCATTTGTCTTGAGCCCACAAAAGATATGAACACTTTATTGAGGGGTTTTACAGCCCATCCTTGTACCAGCACATAGGGGATCAGGACAGCTCTGACCAATGCTTCTCAGTTTCCTATGACTGATCATCATCCCTCTACCCACTAATTGAGAAAATCCCACAATGCCCTGACCTGGACTCTCTTCTACATTCTCTCCTTTGGTATACTCTCTCATCAGCTTTCACTATCATGCAGGCAACTCATCGCCTCATGTCATGATTACTGCAAAAGTTGCTGGTGGTGGGTCTGCCTGCCTCAAGTCTCTCCCTACTCCAATCTATCTGATCATGTTGCTCCCCTGCTCACTAAACTCTAGTGGCTCCCTATTGCCTCTAGAAGCAAATACAACATGCTCTGTTTGGCTTTCAAAATCCATCATAACCTAGCCCTCTACTACCTTTCCAGGCTTCTTACATCTTAATCCCTGACACATTATGCTTTGATCCAGTGTCACTGACCTCCTGACTGTTCCACAAACAAAACATTCCATCTCTTGGCTCTAGGCATTCTCTCTGGCTAACCCCCGGGCGTGAAATACTCTCCCTCCTCCATTCTTACTTCCCTGGCTTCCTTTAAGACACAACCAAAATCCCACCTTCCTCAACCCCTTTTGATTCTGGCGCCTTCCCGCTGTTAACGATTTCCTATTTACCCCATATTTAGCTTGCTTTGTCTATATTTGCTTACACGTTGTATCTCCTATTGGACTGTAAGCTCCTTGAATCTTCCTCCTTTTTGTATATGTCCAGCACTTAACACAGAGCTTGGCACATAGTAGGTGCTTAACATGCATTTATTAATGTTCAATTATCATCTCCAAGCAAATGTATACAGAACTAGCCTTAATCACTCTCCAAACTTAATTTCCTTGTGATTAATTGCCAGCTAGATATTTCTCCTAGGACGTCCCAAACTCAAATTCAACATATATATATAAAGAACTCACTGTATTAAAAAAAAAATCTCTGCTCCCAACTTTCCCATTTCTGTTGATGGCATCCATCCAGTGTCCCAGGTTCAACACTTTGGAGTCTTCTTGAACTCTTCTGTCTCTTTCAATCTCCACCTTCAATCAGTTGCCAAGTCTTACTGACTTTGTCTTTACATTATCCCTTGCATCCATCCCCATCTCCAAAGCAGAGCCTCTAACCTATGCTTCAGATTTTCATCACCTCTTGCCTGGGCCAATGCAATAGCCTCCTGATTGGCCTCCAGTCTCTCCCTTTTGCAGTCTTCCTCTCTACAGATGCCAAATTGATCATTGTAAAACACAGCTCTGACCAAGTCACCACTTCCCCATATACACACACTCAAAAAATTTAAATGGCCACCTATTTCCTCTAGAGTAAAATATAAAATCCCAAATCTAACGTTTAAAGCCCCCTACAATCTGGTTCCTACATACCTTTTCAGTCTTATTTCATATTGCTCCCATGTGCACATTCTCTATCCCAAACTGGTCAGCTAGCTGTTATGTGTACTTGACATTCTAACAGCTGCTTCCATGCCTTTGCACAAATGGTCCCTTATCCTGAAGGACTGGTCAAGATGCTACTAGGATCATGGAAAATCCCTTCTCACTATGGCTAGAATGCACTCCTTCCTCAATTCTGCCTCATAGAATTCCTAGCTTCTTTCAAAGTTACAGCTCAGGCACCAATTTCAACAGTCTTTCCTCATCCCACAAATTATTAACATTCTCTCTCTCTCTTGAAATTAATTCGTATTATTTTGTGGATAACTTGTTTTTTTTTTACTTGTATATATGCTGTATCCTCTCCTCTATTAAGCTCCTTGAAGGCAGGGGCTGTTTAATATTTAGCTCTGTATCACCAGTGCTGGGTACTATGCATTGCACATAGTAGATATTTAGATGTTTATTCAACTGAAGAGAACATGTAGTGAAATGCTAATTAAGTATATTTTATTTTCAGTATATTTAATACAAATCGTTCTGGTTATACAATTATAGTGGTCAAATTTTTGGTTAGTTTTGAGGCTTTTAAAATAGATTTTAAGATAATTTTTAAATTATCAACTTTGCAAGACTGAGTCCCTGCCCTCAAGTTACTTGTAGTCTATTTAGGAAGATGAAACATAAACATGGGAAAATTCAAATAACAGTAACAGATTTAAATAATAACAAGACAACAGGGAAAGTCGCAAAGAGAGGAGGTACATGATTAATAACCAAATGAGTGTGCCAACAGTTCGAAGGAGAGTGAGATATGGTTACATATTTGAATATGTGCTCCCACTTTGAATATGTGTTCCTCGAGAGCAGGGGCAGTCTCCCTTTTTTATTTTCTATTTCTATTTACTATTCTCTTTCTATTTTTTCTTTAAATTTACATCCATTTGTATAGTACTTAGCATAGTGCTTGGCACATAATAAATGTTTTACAAATGCCTTTTCATTCATTCATTAAGAATTTTAACATTTACAGCAAAGAACATTACGCCTTTATCAGGTCACAGTTTCTATGTCTTTAATTTACTTCAAGAAATTAGGAAGGCCAACATCTCATATGAACACATCTATTAAAATAGACCACATAATTAATGCCTATTTAAATTAGCCTTCTCAATGACTCAATGGAACTCTGAGAGCTTAAGCTAAGTGATTGTTTCAGGTATTAGGCAAAGTTCACAAGCTGGAAGAACCCTATGAAGCTGAAGGAATAATCACTGATTCTACCAATTTTCCTAAGTACGTGTTCCTTAAATATAATAATACTTATGTACTGATGCCTAATTAGGAAAGGGTGGCTAGTTTCATCCATATAGGCATTCTGATAATTTTTCCCAAATCTGCGGATTTTCAAAAGTGGTAGGAGAAACTATAAATATGGTGGGAGAAGGAATCTGAATGTGTACATTTATGACACATCTAGGTATATAACAGAAATCACTGCTAAGATTGATCAGTTAATTCAAAACCACATTAAATGAATACAGTATTGCGTTTCCCACATATTTAAAAGAAACATGTTCTGTCTAAGCCTTCTTTAGTATGAAAAAGTGAAAGTGTTCCATGGTGCCTTACTGTGAAAAAAAAAAAAGGGAGGATATAATATAGGAGTAGAAATTTAGAGTTCCCAATATGAAAATATCTATTAAAGTGATCACTGTGTGCCCTGTACTTTGCTAAGCAATGATGGAGCTACATTGAGAAATGTTACAATTCCTGTTCTTGAACAATTTAGAATCTAGTAGGGATGATGAACCACATATATAAGAAAATAAAATATAAATTAGAACACAATAAGGGTTAAGTTGGACTACAAAGTGCCAGGAAATCAGATTGTGGAGAAATCACTTTCAACTAAAATTATCAAGGAAAGACTTCATCAAAGAGGTGTTATTTGATTTGTACCTAAGCAGCTCCAGAATTGTTAAGGGTAGAATGAGGGCAAGAGAGAGGAAAGGAGGCATATTTCACTCATAAGGAACAAAGACAGATGTACAGGGTATGTTCAGGGATGGCTGACATCAGAGTGGGGGTGGGGAAGCAGTGAGAGAGAAAGCTGGAAAAGAGCTAGATTGTAGAGGAACCGTGAATAACTAGTGAGAAATATGGACTTTATTTGACAAATATTGGTTAGAGATTGGAGGTTTTGAATGGAGGATGGTGTGATCAGACCTATTTATACATTAGGAAATCCTATAGGGAATAAAGGGAACCTAGAAGATGTAAAGACCATTATCAAAGGCTACTGCATTAAATGTAGACGAAGTAAAAAGGATCTGAATTAGGAAGAGTGGAATGGGAATGGGAAGAAGGGGATGGATTCAAGAGATACTATATAGAATTGATAGGGCACAACTGGTTATTTTGAATGCAACAGGAGTAAGACACCAATAAAGATTTTAAGATTGCAAGCACCATGAATGGTTTTGCCATTGACAATGACAGTGAAGCAGGAAGAGCTGATTTAAGGAGAAAAGATGAATTTGGCTTTAAATATCTTGAGACTGAAGTGTCAGTTGAACATATAGCTAGTTGATGTCCAATAAGTAGTTGGAAATGAGAGTCTGGTGACTAGAAGAGAAATCAGGGATGGCAATAAGGCCTTCATATTAATTCACAAAGCAAAGAAATGATTGGGGCAGCTAGGTGGCAAAGTAGATAGAGCACCGGCCCTGAAGTCAGGAGGACCTGAGTTCAAATCCAGCCTCAGACCAAACACTTGACACATACTAGCTGTGTGACCCTGGGCAAGTCACTTAACCCCAATTGCCTAAAAACAAAAACAAAAAAACAAAAACAAAACAAAAAAAAGACACAAAGGGATGATAATTGAAGGTGTGTCACTAAATAAAACAGGATATATAGAAAATAAAACAGCTAAGAATAAAGCCTTGAAAAATTGCTTATTGAGATGACAGTAAGAAAGGGGGGGAGGGGAAGCTAGCAAAGGAGACAGAAAGGAAGTTAGTGAGGTAAGGAGAGAACCATAAGAATATAGGCCCTGGAAACCAAGGGAGGAAAGTGCATCAAGCAGAATGGATAATCCACACAGTCAAAAGTTAGTTCATGAATGATTTGGAATGACAATATAACACTGGATTGGGTAATCAGGAGTTCATAGGTTTGTTGTTGTTGTTCATTAGTTTCAGCCATGCCTGACTCTTCCTGACCCCATTTGGGGTTTTCTTGGCAAAGATACTGGAGTAGTTTGCCATTTCCTTCTCCAGCTCATTTTACAGATGAGGAAACGGAGGCAAATGGGGTTAAGTGACTTGCCCAGAATCAAACAACTAGTAACTGTCTAAGGTCACATTTGAACTCAGGTCTTCCTGACTCTAGGCCTGGTGCTCTATCCACTGTGCAACCTCACTGACCAACAGTTCGTGGCTGACTAAGTGAAATTTCAGTTAGACAAAAACTAGATTTCTAAAGGACAGAGAAGATAAAATATTGATTTTTTTAGGAATATATTCATTTGTTAACTATTAAGAGTCTAAAAAGCATACAGTATTTAACTAGGTAGCCACTAAAGGGTATACAAAAGAAAAATTAGATGACAAGATCATATACATAAACATATCTGTGCATATGTATGTATATATTTATGAAACAAGCAACAATTCAAAGTAATATAGGATTAAGTGCCAATAGGAGCAGTACAGATGAGGAGGGTTATAGGAATTCAGGGAAGGGGGTGTTGATTAGGAGCTAGAGGAGCCAGGATTCTAAAGGAAGGGTAGGATACGGATAGCTGGAGAGGAAAAGAAAGTTTCCAGAGGAGGCAGAGAACATTAAGTCGTGAACATTAACAGTTCAAAATAATATGATAGATTCAGGCGACAGAATAGAAGATAGTTTTGCTGAAATGAAGGTTTCATATTGGGGAGCAAAAGGTAAAATTTTAAGTTTGGGGTGTGGATTGAAAAATCAACAAAAAAAAGCAAAATGTATTAATTGTGTCACTAAGTATCACTATTAACAAGAATTTAACTTCTGATATTTGGGTTTTTTCCAACAAGACTGGAAGACATTAATTATGTTAATATTCATGTAAAGGTAGCGTTTTAGAATAAATTATACCCAAAGTAACCTTGTACACTGACTCAGAAATAATCAGCATTCCAAAACACAGCTTTAATGTGCCCTTCCCATACCTGGTAAGGTCATTTTCTCCTGTGAATTCCTTAGCATGTGTTTGTCACCTTATACTTTTATCTATCTTTGCACATATGTATCCTAGTCTCAAAAACTACATCTTATGCTCCTTGAGGGCAGGGATGATGTCTGACCTCAAAACCCTAACACACAGTAGCTAACTGTTCCTCAAATTTCTTTTTGCAATGGCACTGTGTAAGTCTTTGCCATGAGCTAAACGGACAACTCATAGGTCAGGAGAATCAAACATACCCATGTGTTTGCAAGTCTAAGTTCCATATGATTCCTGGAATATCTTTTGAGGTTCACTACAGCAGACAAACTCTCAATAAATATTTGTTAACAACTTTGAACAACTTAAGAACTCTAACCAAAGCAATGACTGATCATGATTTCAGAAGATCAATGGTCAAGTATGGGCACTGATTGAGAGGTGATGGACTCAAGATGGATAACAGACATATATTTTGGATATGGCTAATGTGTGGATTTATTTTGCTTGACTGTGCATATTTGCTACAAGGGCTTTTTTTTCTTTTTTAATAAGAGGAGCAGCAAATAAGAGGTAGGAAAAGAAAATGAATCTTTATTACTTAAAAATAACTTCAATTTTAAAAGTTTGTTAATGATGATACTATATTCTGATGCCAGTGAGCATTAGTAGCCTAAAATGGACAGTACAATGCCTGTGGTATTTTATTAAATGTGTTACTTCAAAGGAGATGAATCTCCCCTAAGCTAAAATATTTCTTTCACGTGGTGGAACTATGTATCCCTGATTATTTGCGATGCTAGTCTAAAGCATTGTATCACAATTAGCAATACTAGGAATCTTTATTGATTCTGAACTTTGGGAATGCTCTCATACAGTTTTAAACTCAAATATGACCTCCTATTCTCTTTTATGGTTGTACATCAAAAGATTTAATCAAAGTTGCCTTTCAGATATTCATCTTATTGATGGATGTTTGTGAACTTATAAGCCTGATAAAACTCACTTGTCTCCTGAGAGAACAGTCATCTGAAAGTCCTGAATGATAATTAAGTAGATAAAAGGCAGAAACAGCTAATTATTTTAAATAGTTATAAGAGTACTGTGAGTCATCCAGACTCTTTAGTGAAAAAGTCATATTGGTAAAACAATAAATCCAAAATGCTAAAAGCCTAAATCCTATATTATATATTTTCTGCTTCAATTGATTAGAGGGACAGGAATTACAAGAGAAGAAATAATTTTCTTTCTACTAAAGGTTGAAGTGGGAAGGGGAGCTGGAGAAAAAAAGAGTAGACTTCAAACCTCCCTATGGCTATAGAAACAAAAAAAAGTAACCTGATTTCAACCACTGTTGTATCTGAACAAACACAATATAACTATCAAAGTCAATTTCATAATCAGAATCTTTTATCCACACTGTAGAGCTAAATTCTTATTTGTCAGTGTTAGGATTGTGATTAAGCTTGTGCCAGAAAGGTATGGTTTGTGAAAAATCAAAAAATACAGTTTCATCCTGCCTCTTACATAATCCAAGCAGCTAGTGAACAGCAAATAAATAAATTCTTATTACAGCAGCCTGGAATATGAAGTTTTGACTCCTGTCTTCTGAGTTCCACCTTCTCCAACAAGAGGGATAGATTTTTAAAGATAGGACAACAAAAATGCTTAAAATGAATTAGTAAGAATACAAGGTATAGTATATTTTAAAGTGAAATTACATATGCTTAATTAAAACAGAACCCAAACCTATTTATCTCATACCACACAACTAACCAGAACAGATAATGAAATTTAAATAAATGCTTGTTCTAGGTAATATCCCTTTAAAAATAGTAAGTTAGTTGTTGGAACTGGTGTAAACCACATTGCCACTATTTATAACATTGTGTATGGAGGAAAATACATTTCAAGTTTCAACACAAGATGACTTGGAAGTGGTTAAAAGGCCTTCCCTATACTCTAATCCTACGTCAGGCCACAGCTATCTGAAGGAGAAGGCCTGGAGCCAGCTGGTAGTAAAGTATCTACTGCTATGCAATAATACCTTGTTGATTACGTCAACTGGTCAAAATTTCAGCAGCTATTAACAGTTTGGAAGAAAGTAAAATGTAAAGAAAGGAAAATCCTAACCAAAATGTCTAGGTTTTGATTTTTAAATTTAACTATTTTTGAGTGCTACTAAATCAGAATCTATCATTTAAAATTTATTTTTTCTATAGACACATCTCGCTATCTTCAAAGTATTTCTATCAATTTGTTGGCTTCAAACTATTCCTTGAAAGCATTATATTCTCAACAGTAATGTGTATATTTATATGTGTAATGCATTATACTCTGCAGTTAGATTTATTTTTATTCAGTAAGACAGGAATGATAATGAACTTACTAAAGCAGCACCACAAGCTATCTACTTTGATAACAGAACTGTTCCTCCAGGTTAAAAACTTAAAAAGGTATTATTGATATCCCACTAGTGGAAAAAAAAGTTATTATCATGGAAGGGCCATTTAAAAATATGTGCTATAAAAGTTGGGGATTTTCTTTTTCCTGTTTAAAGGATAATCATCTGGACTTCAATGAGACTTGGCAACTAACTGCGAATGGCGATGCAAAAGAAGGGGAGATGAACTTCATGCTGGCATGTTTATCATTCAGACTTTTACAGAAAATACATTTTAAATAGGACAGTCAACAATGCACATGACACTACCTACCTTCTTGAGTCATATTGCTGAGCTCCTGACTGCCAACAGAAGGGACACCATCAAGACAACTGGGTTCTCTACAAATTCATGTTATCCAAACTCAAATGGACACACAGTTAGCTGCACTACAGAATGTTTTCCTTTCTTGACTCTTCCTTGACTCTATCCCACTGCCCTCAGTTACTGATCCAAACCTTCTAGGATCTTCTTGTTTCCAAGCCTCACCACTCCCCAACTTACCCTCAGCAGATACTTCATCTCCTACTTTAATGAGAAAACAGAGGCCATCCATCATGAGCTCCCCTTCTCCCCCGACACTATAACTCCCTTTCATGATCTATCTATACCCTATCTCTTCTCCTTAACTCTATTCTCTGAAGAGGAAGGATTCCTTCTACTTGCCAAGGTCAATTCTTCTAACTTGTCCCCTTCAGTCTGTCTCCACCCCTCTGGGAGCCTATCCCTTTGATCATGCTCTTTTTTTTTTTTAATCTCTGATGGTCTCTTTTGTCTTCCTCCAACTATGAAATGCCCAGGTCTACTCCATCCTCTAAAAACCTTTATTTGATCCTGCCATTCCTCAAAGATATTCTACATCTCTTCTCCCTTTTATTGCCAAAATCCTAGAAATAATTGTATACTTTTTAGCCTCCACTTCCTCAACATCTATTCACTGCTTAATTCCTTGCTACCTGGCTTCTGAACCATCTACTCAACTGAGACTGTTCAAGGTTACTCTAAACCCCTGGATGATATGAAAATTCATGAAGCATTCTATATTTTTTCCACTTCTCTCTCTAGACTACATCACTTTGTGATCTCACCAGCTCCCATAGATTTAATGTTGATGATTATCATATCTACCTATCCTGCCTCAACCTCTCTGCTGACCTTCAATGTCACATCTCCAACTGCCTTTCAGACATCTTGAATTTGATGATCAGTAGACATCTTAAACTCAGCATGTCCAAAACAGTACTCATTATCTTTTCCCCTAAACTCTCCCTACGTCCTACTTACCCTATTATAACAGAGGGCATCACCACCCTCCCAGTCTATCAGACTCACAACCTAGGAGTGAGCCTGGATTCCTCATTATCTCTCACCCTGACCCCAGCCTCCACCCCATCCAATTTTTTACCAAGGCCTGCCAATTTCAATTCTGTAACATCTCTTGGGAGCTCTTCTTTCTTCTGACATTACTACCACTTTAGTGCAAGCCTTTATCACACCTCAAATCTGAATTATTGCACTAGCCTGCTGGTGGGACTGCCTCCCCTCAAGTCTCTTCTCACTCCAATCACCCCCCATTCAAGTATCAAAGTGATTTTCCCAAGGTGAAGGTCCAATCATGTCACCCCTCTACTCAATAAACTCCAATGGCTCCCAAATGCCTCCAAGATCAAATACAAAATGCTCTGTTTGGCATTAAGCTCTTCATAACCTAATCCCCTCCTCAACCTTTCCAATCTTCTCAAGCCTTATTCCTTTAACTCATACTCTTTGATCCAGTGATACTGGTTTCCTGGCTATTCCTCAATCAAGACACTCCATCTTCAGCTATGAGTTTTCTCTCTGGCCATCCTTCAAGCCTGGAATGCTCTCCCTCCTCCACTCTGACTATTGACCTTCCTAGCTTCAAGTCCCAAATAAAACCCCACCTTCTATGGGAAGCCTTTGCCAGCCTTTCTTAATTCTAATGTCTTCCCTATGTTAATTATTTCCTAGTTATCCTGTGTATAGCTTACTTTGCATACATTTGTCTGCATGCTTTCTTCTATTAGATTACAAGCTCCTTGAGGGCAGGGACGGTCTTTTGACTATTTTTGTATCCCCAGTGCTTATTTCAGTGCCTGACACACAATAGTAGCTTAATAAATGTTTACTGATCTCATGACCTCTTAATTGTAAAATTCAATGGTGTCTTCCCACTCCTAATTCTCCATGACAAAGTTTCAGCTTTTGATAGCAATGACCAACTCCTTTCAGAATACTTCCTCTTCCCTTGACTTCAGGATCATGGTTTCTGATTTCACTTCTCTTATAAAGTTTTTTTCCCTCTTCAACATCCTCTAAAGTATATCAGATTGTAGCTTTTAGAGATGGAAGGGATTTTGGAGACCATTTTTATACAGGGGAAAATTGAAGCCAAGAACAGTGATATTCCCAACATCCCAAATCTGGGACAGGACATAGAGCTACTTTGTAGACTATATGCCCTTTGAGGTCAGAGACTTTCATTTTTGTTGCTGAATAGATTTACAAAAGCTATTTAACTACTACACAGAGGGTCTCCAACTTAAACACAGTCATGAAATTTCAAGATTGGTTTCTTTTTTTTTTGCCTTGTTTAAAACACTAATTTCACTTTTTATAAATTGTTTCAGTTCTACCTCATAAGTTTTCCCTATTCTTATATTCTCAGACCAATCATAGTTCTTTGAGTCACTAAGGAAACACAATGATCCGCCAGCCCTTGGTGTAAGATTCTAACAGCTCTCCTCAAAACTGCCCAAACTTCAATACAGTAGTCATTTTAGTGGGGCAGTGTATAGAGTACTGGGCCTGGAGTCAGGTAGATCTGAGTGCAGATCCAGTCTTCAGACACTTCATAGCTTATTTAGCCTCTGTCTGCCTCAGTTTCCTCAACTGTAAAAAATAGGAACACTAATAGCATCTACCTTCCAAGGTTGTTATGAGAATCAAATGAGATAACATTTGAAAAGAAGCATTTAGCATAATGCCTGGCATATAGTAGGTGCTTTACAAATGCCTATTCCCTTTCCTCCCTTCCCTAGATTTAGCCCACAGAATTTTCTTCATCTAGTTTCTCCGCTTCCTGCCTCCTGCCCTATGAAAAACATCTCCTCTTTAGTCCTGCTGGATTGAAAATACTTCCTTTAACGCATAATCCAAACATCATGTATGCTATGGGTAATGGCAAATTAATTTTCCAGGAGAATCTTAAGTTTTCTATGACTCAATTGGCCAAAAATAGAACTGTGTTGATTTCTCAGAGCTGACTGGGCAGTTACTTAGCAACAGGGCTTCCTGAATCCTACTTTCATAACCTGAAATACAATTAGAACTTTTAAATGAATGACATGCTGGATGGCAGATTAAAGTTTTCCAAATGTCTCTTTCTTAAATTAATGTAACAATAATATATCACTTTCAAAATGTTCTGCCACAGCCGAATTTGAATAATTCTTATTTATTTTTTTAAATGAGGCAATTGGGGTTAAGTGACTTGCCCTGAGTCACACAGCTAGGAAGTATTATGCATCTAAGGCCGGATTTGAACTCAGGTCCTGCTGGTGCTCTATCCTAGCTGCCCCAACTTTGAATAATTCTAAAAAAAAATATGTATATAAGCATGTCTTTGTGAGTATGCACACAAATGTGATCATGCCTGTGCATGCACATACACAGGTTCTTTCCCCCTTCAACTTCCGAAAAAGCTGATTTGCCTCATGCTAAGGCCAAATGGAAATACTATGATTTGTCTTTTAAGAGCGTCTTTTCTTAATATATTTTACATAACAAAGCACATAATTGTGGCCTTGTTCACACAGCTAGCTATTTCTCTGTTATGTTACTAACACAAACTAGCAACTGAAGTAAAAAAAGATTGCTCCAATTTTTTAAGCAACACGGTACCTTGTCTCCCTTTACTGGCAGTGGCTTCAACCTCTAAGACAATTACAGAGGACAGAACCACCAAGTGATGTCGCTCCACTGAAAGGAATTCTTTCTGTGCTGATATATACTGTACTGATGTCTAGCTAATACCACAAAAGCATCCTGGGTGAAAACAGGCGAGTCCCACACAAGCTACAAGTAACCACCAGAAAAGGAAAAAGCCAGGTGTCTAAGAACAGTAGCTGACATTTACACAGTGCTTTTAAAATTTGCAAAAGAGCTTTACATACAGTATCTCATTTGGTCCTCCCAAAAACTTGGTGGGATAGCAACTATAAGTATTATTTTCTTCCTTTTACTGATGAGGAAACTGAGGCTCAGAGAGACTACGTGACCTGCCCAGGGCCACATAGTGCCTAAGAAGGATTTGAACTCATATTACTAACTCCCCATCCAACATTCTACCCATTATGTCCCACTGCCTCCTAAGAATGTCAAATCTTGTTTTTTTTCTTAATATCTGTAATTTCTAGAACCTACTCTAATCTCTTTGGTTTCTACCCCACCTACATTTACTGTTTTCCACCCTAATGATATTCTGGATTGTTTAAGTACCATAAATCCTTAAATACTCATGATAATCAGGGAAAGAGATAAGCGAAAAACACCAGTTTGATATAAAGTGAATTCATTGAAATAGATCAAACCGCTTATTTATACATATATACAACAAACTAAACTTATTACTAATCTTGTATACATTTATGCTTTTCATGCTCTTAATAAATGTTGATACCAACTTCATTGTATCTTGGTACTCCCATCAAAAAAAAAAAGAAGAAAAAAAGTAAAACTTGGATGAGCCCACTAGAAGTTTCAGTATGCCATGTAATTGGAAATTTGACTGTACAGAAGTGCATAAATATGTTATATAGAGTATACATTTAGTAATAAGGACTGTAATCTGTCTTGAAGGAATGTAATTTCATCTGTTTGGGAACTCCCACTAGAGAAACTCCTTCCACTGATACAGATCAATAACTCCCTGGTAACTTAGAGTCTAAGGGTTACCTAAGGGAGAATAAGAGGTTAAGTGATTTGCTCTTGGACATTCTCCTAGAAGGAATGAGAGGAGAAATTGAACACAGGGCTTCCTGACTCCATGGTCAGCCCTCAAGTCATGACACCATGCCTCTGATGTAACCTATAAATGCATATAAAGGTTATGTAAAACAAAACTATGCATGGAAGCTTTACTGTACCTGAACAAGCAGTGGGACCAAACAGACAAACACGAAACAGAAATGAATAAGTGAAGAGAACATATAAATAACATTAATTAACACATGCACACTGAAGTTAAGGTCTGTTAGTGGAAAGAGACAGGAGGTGGAGGGAGGCTTTAAAGTAGGAGGAGGGGGAATGGAAGTTCCTGAACAGTAAAGAAACTGGAAGATCAACTTCTCAATAAATAAGCCTATGTCCTGTTGGTGTTTGTCTTTGAATTCATCTTCTTGTCCTTGTGTTTGTGTAGTAAATACCTCAGCTTACACACACCATTTGAAAAGAAATACTTGTTGAAAATATGTTCAATGGTCTAACTACATCATAGAAATATGAACTTTCCCCCTCCCATTCTCCCAAAGCTTCCTACATCGCATTCATTAGTGATGCTCCTCCTCTTCCTTATGTTCCTTTAATACCTACTGATAAACACAAGCCACTTTCTGACTTAAAATGTCCTTGATTCTCAACTAGTGACCACCATCCTAAGCTCATAAATGTCAAGGATGCCCTATATAAAGATAAGATTGATGATGTGTATGTTCATATGTAGCTGGCTAGGCATCATCCTCCCTTGGCATAGAAATGTACTATAAGAATAGCATCACACTATAATAGACAACTCTGTCATGTAAATATTTATCTTGTAACTGGCTGGTCAATTTATTAGCCAACTGTATGTATCTAGATCCTCTTTATGTTCATTTGTATCACTGCTGTCAGATTTTCACAGAAGAATCCTAAGAAGTTCGAGCTTAAAGGGCTCTCTGAGGTCATCTTGTCAGAGGCATCACAGAGAACCCTGGATTTGTCAACAGAAGACCTGAGTTCCAATGTCCACCCTACAAGTTACTACCTGGGCTGCCAAGGGCAAGTCACTGTATATCTCTCTAGGCCTCAAATTCTTCTTTAAAATGGTCAAATAATTATATATCCTCCAGATGGCCCATTCTAACTCTTCAAAGACTGATTTTAACAAATCCCCTAATGATTTGAGGAAACTGAGGTCTGAGGTGGTTAAATGACTTGCCTAAGGCCACATAGCTAATTACCAACAGAAATACCAGATGAGAACTCAGGTCTCTAAATTCCAGGTCCAGTATTCTTTTCTAGGGCAACAGACCATAGAGAAAGACCACATCTACCCATATTGTTCTGCCTATCACTTGTCATAAATGGTATCAATATGAAAAAGATGTCTGATAATTTTTTATGATAACTTAGAAAAACCAGTAGGATGTCAGGAAGGAAGTAAAAGCAAGTAAAGAATTATTCACTGTTCTGAATTTAAGGGCAAATTGTTCACCTTTGTTCCAGAGTGTAGACCTAGTGGGATAAGGTATGCCAAAGGAATCTGCAGAGCTTAGACACACACTTAGACACACACACACATACACGCACACACACACCCCTATTGGCTGCACATTATTCCCTTTCCTATACTCTATGGGTCACCTAGCCCGTCCTTGCCGATCTTCACAAAGTACACTCCATCTCAGTACCTTTGCACTAGCTGATCCCAATACCTGAAATACAACCCTGTCCTCCCCTTCCAACTTGTAGAATTCCTTACTTCCTTCAAGGCTCAATTCAAATTCCATATTCTACATGCAGATTTCGACTCCCTCCAAAAACTACTTTGGAATTTATTTTGTATTTGTTCTGTGCCTAGATGACTGTACATATTTGAATATATTTAATTCCCTTATCCTCCCCTACCTTTTTAGAAAGTGAGTTCCTTGGGGGTACTTGCTGTTCCATTTTTCCCCCTTTGCTCCCCAGCACAGAGAAATCATTTAATAAATGCTTATTGATGATTAGTTAATTTTGGTTGCTTCTTACTGCACAGATGCTACGGAGGATTTCCATCTACCTCCAAGCACTGTGTTGTATAGTCAGGCTGGCCCTGCTTTTTGAGTCTGTTGCCTGCACTGAAATATGGAAAGTTCCTCGCGGAGAATGTCGGGAATAATTCTTTGCGTGCGTGTATGTAGCTAGTGAAAAAATGAGATGTCAATTTCTCCCTCCTACAATGGAAATGGGCATATCTTAGTCATTGTGCCTGTCTAGTGGGAAGATGGAAAAAGTTCCTGTATGTCTCCTACGGAGAACGTCTATACCTAACTCTGCTGCCAGATATTTGTTATCAGGAGTGAGGGTGGGACCTTCAGAAAAGAGGAGCCTAAGGACATTCGTCTCTCTCCTCCCCAGAAACAGCAGCAGCCTAAACAGTAGGAGAAACAACAGTAGACTGATTCCGAAGCCCCTTTGTTTTCTCAAAGCTCAGGTTACGTTTGCGGAAGTCCTGCCCTGCGCCTCTCTGGGTAGGGTTGGCAGCCTTGCCAAGGCACACAAAAACAAACAACAAACCCACCTCCAAAGAACCACGGAATAAAGGGAGGGGGGGAGCAAGCAAGCAAGGGTGACGGAGACAGTAGACACGCACACAAGATGCATGAGAATTACTAACCTCCCTAGAGGGCCCCGGGCAAACCATACCTCCTCCCCCACAGTCTCCCCCCCCAGTCCCACTCCACTTGGAACGAGTGGGGGGGGGCGGCCGATTCTCTCGGAGAGGGAGGTAGTGAGGGGGTGCTTTAGGCACCGCGGACGCCCCCGGCTCGTAACGCCGGGCAGGCGAGCGTGGTTGGGGGTTAGGGGATGGGCCGGAGATTGCAATGTACCGCACCGACGTGCGGCTGCAGCGAACGCTCCCATCCGCGGTCCGGGACTGACGGGCTGTCGCCCCGGAGCCTGGGCCAACTCACCTGGCTGGAGGCGGCGGCTCTCAGCTCCGGGAGGCGCTCGGAACTCCTTCCCCAGGGCGGCGGCCGCTGTCGGCAGGTGCGGAGCCGCTGCAGGAAGCCGGGAGAGGTGGAAAAGCGGCGGGGGCCGTCGGGGCAGCTAGCACCATTTCTGGGTCCCGGCCACTCTGCCGTCTCTTCTTGGGGGAGGGGGGAGGTGGCAGCGGGAGGCAGGGATGCTGGAGGGGGGGGATAGGCGCCCCCGAGAGGCGGTGGAGGCAGCGAGCGAGCGCCGAGCTCACCCAGCCCCGGCCGCGACCTCCTTCTTTCTCCTCCTCCTCTTCCTCCTCCTTCTCCTCCCAGGGCGGGCAGGCAGCCGCACGCTACCGGCTGGACCCGTTTCAGAGCTCAGCAAGGAGGACCCGGCGCCAGGTGCAACGCTCCGCCTCCCGCGGCTGCTGCTGCGCGGCTGGGGCGGATGCTGCCTCCCGCCCTTCTTCCTCGCACAAGCCCCTCGGGAACCCTTGCGCTCTGTCAGGCTCCCGGGGAGGCGGCCAGGGCACGGGCGGGGTTATTTTCCATCTTCCGCGCATGGCCCAGCGCTGAGCGTCCCTAATGAAGGAGCTGCCCCTGCCTTCCCTCTGGGAGGACCTGGCAGGCCAGAGTGGCCGTGGATGGATGGAAATGGTGTTGGCTCCATTTGGAGAAGGGGAGGGGGATAGGGTGGGTCGAGAAGGAAGACGTCTTAAACTTCACACAACCATAGCTCTACAACCCCCTTGTTTTACAGATGAAGAAACTGAGGCCCAAAGGTGGGAAGTGCCTTACTCAACATTACACAGCTTTCTGTAAGTAGCAGACCTGTAAGTAGCAGATCTTCACACTCCGAGTCAGTCATCAATCAGTAAACATTTCTTAAGCACTTACTATGTGCCCAGCACTGTGCTGAGAGCTGGGAATACAAAAAGACAAAAGAGATCTCTGCTGACATCTCTGATGTCCGGTAGACATTTTAAACCCATCATGAACTCCGCACTCACTATTCTACTGTAGACTCCTTTCCAAAACTGAATTCATTATCCTTACCCCAGTCTCTGCCTTCAAGGGGCTTACAATCTAATGGGGGAGACAACCTGCAAACAAATATGTACAAAGTTAAGTTATGTAAGATGATAAATAGAAAATAATGGAGGGAGGGCACTAGAATTAAGAGAGGTTGGGAAAGGCCTCATGTGAGAGATGGGATTTTAGTTGGGACTTCATAGAAGCTAGGCAACTCAGGAAGCAGAGTATTCTCTGGGAGGGAGAGTATTCCAGGCATAAGGGACAGCCAGAAAGAATGCCAAGAGAGAGATGTTTGAGAGATGGAATCTTGTTTGCAGAATAGCCAGGATACCAGTGTTACTGGACCGAAAAGTAAGTGTTGAGATAAGATGTAAGAGTAAGATGAAAGAAGACTGGAAAGGTAGGAGGGGACTAGGTTATAAAAGACTTTAAATGCCAAGCAGAGCATTTGAATTTGATCCAAGAGGTACTAGGGAGGCACTGGAGTTTATTGAGTAGGGGAATGACATGGTCAGACCTGCACTATAGGAATATCACTTTGATGGCTGAATAAAAGATGGTTGGAATGAGGAGAAACTTGAGGCAGGGAGACCTACCAGCCCTCTATTGCAATAGTCCACGTCTGAGGTGATGAGGGCCTGCAGGAGTGGTGTCAGTGACAGAAGAGAAAAGGAAGCTTATTGGAGAGGCTTTAAAATTGACAGGCTTTGACAACAGATTGGATATGGGGGGGAAGGTGAGAGATAATGAGAAGTCAAGGAGAAATCCTAGGTTTGTAGCCTAAGAGACTGAGAAGATGGTATTGCCCTCTACTGTAATAGGGAAAGGGTGAGGAAGGTTTAAAGAGAAAGATTATGAGTTCTTTTTTGGACCTGTTTTGTTTAAGATGTCAGTTAGAAATGTCTGAAAGGCGGTTGGAGAGGGGAAATTTGAAGTCAGCAGAGATAGATTTGAGAATCATCAGCATAGAGATGATAATTAAATCTGTGGGAGCTGATGAGATCACCAAGTGAATTAGAATTGAGTGGGAAGAGGAGAGGATACAAAACAATCCAGAAGGACACCCATGGTTAGAGGGTGGATCTAGAGGAGGATCCAGCAGAGGAGACAGAGAAGGAGCAATCCCATAGGTAGGGAGAGAATCAGGAGAGAGTGGTGTCCTGAAAACCAAAAAAAAGGAGAGTATTAAGGAAGAAAAGGTGAGCAAAGGTTGCCATTGAGGTCAAGGAGGATGAGGATTGAGAAAAGGCCATTGGATTTGGCAATTAAAAGATCATTGGTAATGTTGGAGAGAGCAATTTAGATGGCATGAGAAGGTAGAAAGCTAGATTGTAAAGGATTAAGAAGAGAGGAGAAAAGAGAAAGCAGAGGTACCTATGATAGACAGCCTCTTTGAGTACTTTAGATACAAAGAGCAGAAGATTTTATGTATATATATATGTTTATATATATACACATACACATACATATATACACACACATATACATACATACGCACATATGTGGGGAGTGGCAGAATCAAGTGAGGGTAATTTTTTTTCAGGCTGGAGGAAACCTGGGCACGTTTGTAGGCAATAGGAAAAGATTGAAAATAAATGACAGTGTGGGGTGACAGGGTAGTCCGTTCGTTGGAGGAGATGAGCTGAAATGGGATCATTTGAACAGGTAAAGGAGTTAAGCCTTGGTCAGAAGTAAGGTCGTCTTGTCTTGTGAGACAGGCTTGAAGTCAAGATCTCAGAGTTGTGAGGGTCCTTAGAGGTCCAATTCATAATTGCATAAATAATCCTTTCTTTAATAAACAAAGCCCGGATCCTCATTGAGGAAGAACCCACTACCTCTCTAGGAAGTTATTCTACTTTTGATTGTACCCATTTTTAGGAACCTTTTTCTTACTTTGTAATCTTATCTATGGGGCAGCTAGGTGGTACAGTAGATAGAGTGCCAGGCCTGGAGTCAGGAAAACTCATCTTCCACAAGTTCAAATCTGCTCTCAGACACTTACTAACTGTGTGACCCTAGGCAAGTCACTTTGTTTGCCTCAGTTTCCTCATCTGTAAAATGAGCTAGAGAAGGAAATAGCAACCACTCTGGTATCTTCACCAAAGAAAACCCCAAATGGGGTCGCAAAGAGTTGGACACAACTAAAAACAACTAAACAGCAAATATCTTGTCTATGTGCATACCCTCTCCATATATATGGCAACCAATCCGTGCTATCTTATCTATCCTCCATATAGCTGCCTGATGTAGTCCTAAAGCACAGGTCTGACCAAGTCACTTTCCTGCTCAAAATGTACCAGTAGTTGTCTATTGACTCCCAGAAAAAAATACGCGCGCACATACACACACACTCCCTTATTTGATATTTGAAGGCCTGTAGGTGGAACAGTGGATAGAGCTCTGGACCTGGAGCCAGGAAAATCTGAGTTCAAATACTTCAAACACATCACTTACTGGCTATGTGATCTTGACCAACTCACTTAACTACTAGCTTCATCTTCTGTAAAATGGGGATGATAATTGCGCCTCCTTCTCCAGGGTGTTGTGAGGATCAAATGAGATAATGTTTGTAAAATGTTTTGCAAGCCTGAAAGTGCTAAGTGCTAATTGTTGCACATTAATTCCCTTTCTCACACTACATTGGCATATATATTGTTCCCAATACACAACATTCTGTCTTTAGGCTCCACATGCTAGTGGGCTCCCCATCCCTCTGTACAAAATTGGCTTTGTACTTACTTTGTTTAGCTTT
Source organism: Phascolarctos cinereus (assembly GCF_003287225.1). Classification (NCBI taxonomy): domain Eukaryota; kingdom Metazoa; phylum Chordata; class Mammalia; order Diprotodontia; family Phascolarctidae; genus Phascolarctos; species Phascolarctos cinereus. Next base: position 194,342,013 of record NW_027556098.1, read on the forward strand.
TGTACTTAAATATATACATGTTATTCTTCCCAAAAGAATATAAGCACATTTAAGCCAAGGGCTGTTTGGTTTTATTTTTAATCCCTTGCCTCTGCATATATTAGATGGTTAATAAATACTTATCAATTGTTTCATTGTCTTGTGTGATTCTGGTCCATATCCTATCATAAATTCTGCAGAGAGGGTCCACTCAACACATTGAGGGCCTCCCTCTCTGTATCTTGACATTGAATGGGTTGTCTTTGGAACACTCCAGCTATTTCACTACATGAAAGCTCACCTTCATCTTATTTCATCTTATTGATGAAATTCCTCAGTCCAATGTATTTTTTGTATATTTAATTTTTTCCAATTATAATAAAAAAATTTTCAACATTTGATTTTTGAAAGTTTGAGTTCCAAATAATCTCCTTTCTGCCTCCTCCCCCTTCATTGAGAAGGCAAGTAATTTTATATGTTATATATGTGCAGTCATGTAAAATATTTTTATATTAGTAATGTGAAAAAAGAGCAAAAAAAACCATGAAAAAGATAAAGTAAAAAAATAATATGCTTCAATCTGCATTCAGATTCCCTCAGTTCTTTTTCTAGAGGTTGATAGCATTTTTTTATCGTAAGTCTTTCTGATTCTGATTTTTGTATTGCTGAGAGTATCTAAATCATTCCCAACTGATCATCATACAATATTGCTGTTACTGTATACAATGTTCTTCTGGTTCTGGTCATTTTACTTTGCATCAGTTCATGAAAGTCTAGGTTTTTCTGAAATCTGCTTCATCATTTCTTATAGAACAATAGTATTCCACCATTACATTTATATACCACAACTTGTTTAGCCATTCCCCAGTTGATAGGCATCCCTTCAATTTCCAATTCTTTGCCACCGCAAAAAGAGCTACTATAAATATTTTTGTACAAATAGGTCCTTTTCCTCTTTTTAAAAATCTCTTTGGGATATAGACCTAGTAATGGTATTTCTGGGTCAAAGAGTTTTATAGCCCAGTTTTATAGCCCTTTGGGCATAGTTCCAAGAGAATGGTTGGATCAGTTCACAACTCCACCAACAGTGCATTAGTGTCCCAAAGTCCAATGTCTTTTTCACTATGCCATGTTTCTTTACCTTGAAAACTTAGACTTCTTGGCTAACTCCTAAGAGAGAGATTATATGGGATTTTGTGGATTTCAAAGAGAGTAACACTAGACATACTAGTTTACACTTATCTAGTATTGAGGTACCACTTTAGGGCGCTCACCCCTGCTTATCCTGCACTCACCAATGTGGTTTGGACTAAGCTCAGTTATGAAGAGTCTGCCTCTAAGGGCAGAGAGCTTTCTTTTCAAACACTCATTGACTAATTAAGTTCCCCACCTCAGAATAATTTTAACTACAGTAAACTAGATTATGACTCCAGAGTCTAGGGGTTCTGTAAAGGGGTGGGGATGGGAGGAGAGTAAAAGATGTAATCAAAGCAGGGTAAGGGACAGGTAATTTATTTCTACATGTGCAAGAAAGGCTAAACATTTTCTGGAAACTTCAAGAGCACATTAACAACAGGTTTCAGTTAATTTAGAACTACTGATCCAATCTACAAGGAAGCTTATATTTAAAACTCATCAGAACATGGAGCAATTTGTAGGACTGCTAATTAGGTGTCTTACATTTTGTTCCTGCTTGGAACTTTCCTTACAACTCTGTTGGGAATTCAACTGAATGCAGACCCTGCAGTAGACAGCCTCTCTGATACAGAAGTTTTGACTTTTGCCAGCCAGCTCCAATCCTATGGCACCCACAGGCTCTGAACCTCTTGAACTCATGAGGTCACTTCTAATCATGATACTCATTCACCTAAGATCTGGAGAGAAGCTACACACAAAAGGGAAAAGCAGCCAGGGACCCAGGGAAAACCTCTCCTAGTTAGTACACATGCACATGGCTGCATGGAGGCCTGGTAGGAGATAGAGGCAATTGCTACGTCTCCCACCTGACTCTCAGGGTGCAGCTTGAAATAAACCACACAAGTTAGAGATGGAAAGGAAGAGAAAAAGGGAAAAACATTTCTCTCCCTTTTGTGTATACACTGAGTCATTAGCAGCCAATTAGGAGACTTTTGGTCCTATAGGGAAAACTCCTCAGCATTGAGTCACACATGGCTAGAAGTCAGCCTCACAACTCCCATATGAGGGACCAATAATCAGAAAGGTCAGCTCTGAGCATGCACTATGTGGGCCAGGGATGGTGAATGACAAATGGATCCCACTATATTTATATCACAGAATTTTAGAATTAGAAGGGAACTCAGAAACTATGTAACTGCTGCTTGTAGAACTCCAATAAGGGGCAATCTGTTGTCTTTGGAAAAAGATCATTCTACTTAGAGGTAGCACTAATTTGTAGAAAAGTTTGTTTTTCCTGATATCAAGCCTCAATTTGCATATTTATAAGTCCCATGCATTGCTCCTGTTTTGTTTTCTGGGGCCAAATACAACAAATCAGACCTTTCTTCCACAATGCAGCTTTTTAAATCTTTGGAGGTAGCTACTCATGGGGTCTTCTCTTTATCAGACTAAACATCCCTATTTCATTCAGTTGATCCGTATGGAAAATGGACTCAGTGCGCTTCACCATCCTCGGTACCATCATCTGGATACTCTCTAACCTATCAATATCTTTTTCTACAGATCTGGACTTACCAGGGCAGACTTCATAAAAAGAATTATACTGTATTCCTTGAAGCCATGTCTCTGTAGTGCAAAATTGCTTTAGCATTTTTGGCTTCCATACAACCATATGACCACTTTTCAGTTACAAAGCACTTTAAGTATATTACCTCATTTGATCAACACAACAATCCTGTGAAGTAGGTAAAACACATATTATTTCCACTTTAAAAGCAATAGGTCCATGTTTTTCCAACTTGGTCATTCAATAATTTGTGAGCCTGGGGAGCAAACATTTACTGGGAGAAACTCCTAAGGCTTCGTTTTGCATAGAGCACTTTATACTTGGATGCAAGGGAATTGTGTCAAGTTTGTACTCTGATTGAAGGAGAGCTGTGCTCATGGTGGTACCCAGTAGGGAATGGGGGAAATAACCCCCTGCAAAGCCTGACTTCATAGTAGGAACAGTCTCTCAATCTACTGGGATACTATTGCCTGTGAACAGAGAAAGAGATGAGACATACTACATGGTTGAATTTTCTACACTCTGCCTACTCTGTGAGATAGTTTCCTCACCCAGACCATGAGTCTTCCTGCAGATTGTGTTCTCAGAATCAGATCTTCCCCTGATTCCCCATTTTTTTTAGGAAAGGAGACTTGAATTCCCATGAGCGTATGTTTTGAGAGTGTTTCTTCTAATCCTTTGTTAATTGTTTTAATCATGATTGAATGCTTTACTGTTTTAAAATGCATACTCTTGAATCACAAAATTTCAGAATTTTTAGAGTTAAAAAGTACATTTAGTGACCATCTAGTTTGAATCCAAACCCAAAAGGATTCTCCAATGCAATATACATGAGAAGTGACCATTCAGACTGTTTGAAAACCGGTAGCCATTAAGGCATCCCATTGTACTTTCGAACAGCTCTATAACTATTAGGAAGTTTTTTCTACTACTAAGCTTAGATTTGCCTCTCCATGGCCAAACTGAATGAATCTATATCTTCTTCCACATGATGGCTCTTTGAATGCTTATCTAGCAAGTTTGCTCTGGCCCATTTTCTTTTTTTTCTTTTTTTTCTTTTTTTTCTTTAACCTGAAAGAGAATATAAGATTTATTCAACTGTTCCAGTAAAGATTGGGTTGAATTACAATATATACATTAGGAATATCTCCTAAAGGGTGGTATCTGCAGTAAGAATTATGAGTAGTCCTGATCATTCTAAGACAATCTACAGTCGTTTTTAGTCAAGGCAATAGATGAATTTCAATTCAATATACAATAGAGTTTAAACATAATTCACCCTCTCTGCCATCATATGGCTGGTGCATCCTCAAGCACAGCAGAGGTAGCATACCAGTTCTCCCAACATGATTAACTTATCTGGCCCATTTTCTTAGGGCCAGGCTGCCGTATTTGTCCTTCTGCATGCTAGGGGGAATACCATCAGCTTGAGTCCCCAACAACTGTGGTTTCCCGTTGTTAAAGCGCCAATGACTAACACCCCAGTTCCATTAAACCCCTTAATATCAATTAGCTTTTACAAAGTGATATTTACTTTTAAAATATAGCAAGATTTTGGTGAGGGGGATATACTTTCCCATATACCACTTTCATCTGTTGGAGAATAGGTTAAAAACAACACAGTTTATATTGGTCTCACCAAGTTCACGTCCAAATGTGGCATGACTGATGAGTCCTTGTGCTGGGGTCCTGAAGGTCACTATGAAAGATCAGTCCTTGCTCTTCTCAGTCTCTGGGTCTGGAAAACCAAACTCTGAAACACTGAGATGCAAGAGTGCTCTAGTGAGCACTTACTTGGTTATGAGGCTCCATTCCCTTCACCTAAAGCAGAAAATAACAAATGAAAAGACCAAGGACCACTCCCTATCTCTGAGAACCAGAAGGCCTCAGCATGGTCTCTCACCAGAGAAAAGGAGACTCTGAATGAAGCAAACAGGTGAGTGAGGCAAAGAAGAATTAACAAAAGCTGATAGGCCCTTTTTAATGCTTCTGCAGGCAAAGCCAATCGCTTTTAACACCTGTTTAGATGAACAGAGCAAATTACAGAATGTCTGTACATGCTCCACAATCTCTCTGAGTCACTTCCCTTTCACATCACATTTATCCTAGAAACAAGATGTCTAGTGACCTCCACATGGAGAGTTTGCATTAGCCTAGCAAACAAATAGGGTCTGTGCATGAACCAAATCACTATTACACTTCAACAGAGCTGTCATGTACTTCATAGGTCTTCTTTCCTCCAAACTAAACATCCCAATTTCCTTCAATCAGTCTTCATATGATATGAACTCAAGGCCCTTCATCAGTCTGATTACTCTCTTCTGTATGCTCTCTGTCTTATTATTGTCTTCTTTAAACTGTAGAACCAAGGGGCAGCTACACGGTGCAGTGGATAGAGCACCGACCCTGAAGTCAGGAGGACCTGAGTTCAAATCCGGCCTCAGACCAAACCCTTGACACTTACTGGCTGTGTGACCCTAGCAAGCCACTTAACCCCAATTTCCTAAAAAAAAAAACCCCAAACCAAAAAAACCCCCCAAAAACCAAAACCACATAAACTGTACTACCAAGAGCTGAACGCGACACTCTCAAAGAGGTCCATTAAGGACAGAGTATAGAGGGGATATCATCTCCTTATTCCTGGAAGCTATGCATCTCTCAATATAACCCAAGATCAAATTTGCATTTTTGGCTGCCACACCACAGTTAACTTATATCTAACCTTCAGGCCATTAAAACCCCAAATCTTTTTCAGAAGAACTTCTGTTTAACCACAACTTCCCCATCTTGTATGTACAAATTTGATTTTGCACCCAAGTGTAAGACTTTACATTTATCTCTATTAAATTTCATCCTATTAGACTCAGCCCTGTGCTCTAACATGTCAAGATTTTTTTTCTTTGGTTCCTGATGCTGTAATTCAAATGTGTGAGGTACTAATCTTCCCATCTTAGTGTCATGTGCAAATTTGATAAGTGGGCTATTCATTGATAAAAAATGTTAACACTGGGGCAAGCACAGATCCATGGGGTGCTCCCCTGGAGGACCTCCTGCCACGTTGATATTAAATCATTAATGGCTAGCCTTGGAGTTTGGCCATCTACCTAGTTCTGAATCCATCTAACTGTACTATCATCTCATCTGTTTCTGTTTATCTTTTCCAGAAGAAGAGTATGAGATATTTTATAAAAAAGTCTTTCTAAAATCTAAGTGGACGATAGGATAATAGCCCTCTCAGGTACTAATTTAAAAATCTTAAAGAAGAGGAAAGGTTAATCTGGTGTGACCTATTCTTGATGAAGACATGCTATCTCTTTGTAATCACTACTTCCTTCTTGAGATATTCACCTATCATTGATGAGCTGATCTAAATTTTCCAGGAATCAAAAAGTGGCCAATAGTTTGTAGATACTTTTCTCTTGATATGATGCTACTTTAGTGTAAATGGAGGTCAGATGATTGTAAGATGGAGGTCAGATGATTGTAAATTGGAGGGGTGAGGCTGACACAGTCAAAGTGTGCTTCAGAAAGATCAGTTTGACCGCTGAGTGAAGGATAGACTATAGTGGAGAGAGACTTATGGCAGGGAGACCGACTTCCAAGGTATGAGGTGATGAAGGCCTATACCAGAATGATGGCAGTATCAGAGGAGAGATGAGGGTATAGACATGAGAAATATTTTGAAGATAAAATTGACAGGACAACATCAGAATGGATATGGGGGGGTGAGAAAGAGTAAGGAGTGAACTTCCTGTTGTCAACCTGGGTGACTGGGAAAGTGGTGGTGTCTTTGACAACAATAAGGAAGTTTGAAAGAGGGGAGGGTTTGGAGGAGAAAGATAATGAGTTCAGCTTTGGATAGTTTCCTTGTCCTATAACAGACACTCCCTGCCTCCCCCTACAGCCTGCTTACTCACCATGGAATATCCATCTGGAAGGCCCACCCTACTTCTGCCATAGGTGAGATCCTCCCATAGCCTTCATTTTGTTGAGGGGCCCAGTCTAGTTGGCCTTTGTTCTCCTGGCCTTGTCCTTGGCTTCCCCTGCAATTCAAAACCTTCCCCTCCTCCCTGCCACTGCTATCTCATCCTGGAAATTCAATCCTTGTCCTGGGGCCTCTTTGTCCAGGAAGAGCCTTCCATCCCTGCAGCCTAGGCACCTTGGAATATCTCTCCATAAGGCCAGACTCTTCCTTCTCCCATTGGTGAGCTGCTTCTGAATCTTGGATTTTAGTGGAGGGGCTGAGTCTGCTTTGCCTTCATTCTTCTCCCAGACCTCTCCCCGACCTCCTCTGGACTTTAGAACTATGCTGCTCCCTTTTTTTGTGTGTTGGCTTCCCTCATCAGAATGTAAGGATGTGTGTATGTGTGTGTGTGTGTGTTGTGTGTGTGTGTGTGTGTGTGTGTGTGTGTGCTTGTGCTAGTATCTGTATTTATGACTGGCCAATAAGCAGTTGAATATGTGAGACTAGATGTCAGGAGAGAAAACTCATCTTTCCTCCATCCTCCTTATAGTCTCCCAGGTTTATAATTCCAATACCATCATTGATTCCTTACCCTCCCTGAACCAATCAGTTGCCAAATCTTACTGTCCTGCTTATTTGAGATTTCTTCTGGCCTTCCTCCTCATCTCTTCTATGCATTTCAAAAATAAATTTCAGGGGCAGCTAGGTGGCACAGTGAATAGAACACCAACTCTGGATTCAGGAGGATCTGAGTTCAAATCCAGCCTCAGACACATAACACTTACTAGCTGTGTGACCTTGGGCAAGTCACTTAACCCCATTGCCCACCCATCCCCAAATGTGTAAAAAATAAAAAAATAAATAAATATCAATGACCCTGTTCCTTTTCTCCAAGCATACTTTCTGCAAGGTGGTGCCTAGAGAGTAGACTTTCTTAATGGTAATTCTCCACTTACTGGGAAGGGAAAAAGTGTGGCTGGATCACAAAAGGTGGCTAGCTGGCAAAATCCACATTCCAAAGTTGGGAGACAGAAAAGACAGTCCTCTTCCCCTTTCAGTTTCATCACCAACCTCATGTCCATACTGGTACAGGTGTTACACTTACGTGTGTATATATTGTCTCCTTTGGTAGAGTTTAAGCTACTTGAGAGTATAGACGTTACATTCTTTGTATCTCCAGGATCTAGTTCAGTGCCTCATAACAGTTAACGCTTCATAATTGCAGGTTGATTGTCAAGCCAAAAAAAATAAAATAAAAGTATAAGACATAGGGTGCCTGATAGGAGGATCATAGGAATGAAAGTAAGAACTTTGAAGGCAGAATCTTCTCTTTATTTTCCTTTGCTATATCTTCTTAAAATTTATTTATTTTCAATTTATGGGATAAAATAAGCATTTCCTTAACATAGCATAATGAAAAAAATTGCATATGAAACTGCAAATCTATTATGTACAACTTGCTATTCCATTTAAATATATAATAAAATTATAGTGTGAATTTCTTTTCCTTTGCTACATCTTATAAAGCCTAGGCAAGTGCTTTGTTCCACAGTACATGTACTCAGTAAAGGCTGCTCATTTTTCAGGACGGGAACAGGGGAGTAATGTGATGTGGCAGAAGGTTTAGCCTGAATGTGAAGAAGACCTGGGTTCAAGTCATGGCTGTGCCATTATTTCCTGCTCAACCTTGGGATAAGGGAGAAGTATCATAGAATATGAGATCAGGAAGAGACCTTAGAGATCTCTGAAGTTCACTAACTTCCCCTCCCCCAATCTGTTTTATAGTTAAATACACTGAGGTCCATAGAGGGGAAGTCAGTGGTTCAAAGTCTCTCTCTCTCTCTCTCTCTCTCTCTCTCTCTCTCTCTCTCTCTCTCTCTCTCTCTCTCTCTCTCCCTCCCTCCCTCTCTCTCCCTCTCTCTCTCTCTCTCTCTCTCTCTCTCTCTCTCTCTCTCTCTCTCTCTCTCTCTCTCTCTCTCTCTCTCTCTCCCCCCCTCTCTCTCTCTCTCTCTCTCTCTCTCTCTCTCTCTCTCTCTCTCTCTCTCTCTCACACACACACACACACACACACACACACACACACATACTGCCCTTATTAGGAAGAGGATTTTGGTATCATGAAAAAAAGAGTTAATAAGAATTATGTGAAAGGATTTGAGAGATAGAAGCTGGTCCCTAAACATTAGACTTCTTGTTAACATGCATAATACATTATTATACTTAAGTATAAAACATTTTTAAAAACCTTGAAAAACCAAAGGTCTTTTCTTTTCAGACATTGGTCTTTTCAAATCTTCACATTATTATGAGATAGTTTAAATGTGATCCATTATAAAATGGGCTCCCCAACGTTTTGATACAATTTGTCTCTGATATCACATAAGTGAGTGTGAAAATCTCTGAGAGACATCTGGTGGGCAAGATCCAAGCGTGCAGCTAACGACCAGGTTTTGTCATCTTAGGGTGTATATTAGATATTGCTATGTAAAGATTTGGTGTTCCCCTCTCGCGTCCCTCTTTTCTCTCCTTTGGTTAGGAGAGGAAAAAGGAACAAACTCTTAATGAGCTCCTCTATTATTTCATTTTACTTAGTAATAAAAAAGAGTCTTCTTCACCAGTGGTACCACTGGATAGTCACTGGGTCTATCAACAAGAGACACAAATTTCATTAGCAAGAGGCAGAAAAATGTAAGCTTCCTGAGGGAAGAGACTTTTCCCTTTTGTCTTGGTATCCTCAATCTCCTAAAACAGCATCTTTTACCTGAGAGCTTAATAAATGTTGGTTGAATTGAACCTAATGAGAAGGATGGCAGGTTGATCAGTTTATTGGGGAAGAAGAGTGATGGAATATCAGAATTAGAAGGGACCTCATTGGTCACCTACCTTGACGAATGGTCATCTAGTCTTTGAAGATCTCAAGCAAAGGAAACTCACTGTCCTCTGAGGTAGCCCATTCAGATTTGGGACTTGCAAATTGTTGGAAATTGTTAGTTGTTGGGAAGATTTTCCTTATATCAATAGCTGAAATATTCTTTGATATAAGGGAAAATGTCCAACCAATTTAAAGAACAGAGAAATAAAAAAAGCATCAAAAGAGATAAATTGGAATGTTTTTCAAATCAGTATTTGTTAGAAACATTCAATAAAGGCTAGAATTTTAAGCTATGTTGTCATATTTCCTCAGTATGGGGTTGACATATTAAACCAATAAAGCATAACACTTTATTCTTCCCCCCATTCTTCCCCCTCCTCCTTCAAGTAGGATATTTTAAATTAGTTAATTAAAGTAGCTACTTTTAACTGGGAACAGTTTCAAAACTATTTGTGTGTATATCAGTATTTAACTGAATGAATTATCTGCCATGGAAATAGAACAATTTCAATTACTCAACCTGCTTTTTTAGCAGATTTTTTCCTTCTGATCACTGTGCCAAATTCAATTAGAGGTGTTACTGTAGCTGACAAAGGTTACAAATACTATTTTCGTTATGTGCTAGTTGGAACTGAGCAATGGTAGGAAGAAGAAAGTAATGCATTTTTAAAATAGCATCATTGTAGAAAACTTTTTTTGTTTCCTTTTGGAAACAAACAAATAAAAAACTGTAAGTACATCTATGGGTTGTGTATATGTGTTTTAGGACGTGGAAGACTTTCTTTTTAAAAAATGGTAATTCTTTATGATGTTTACTGCTAGACACACCTGAATACTAAAGAAGTGACTTTCTGGGGTATGGGAAGCATTGGCTTGTGGGTGGATAGAAAGCTAAGACTGGCTGCTATAAGGTGAAAGAGTGGGAGGCTGCTGCTGCTCCCTTGGGCCTTTGCCTGACTTCAGCCTTTTCAGCTGGAAGGCATCCTAAGAAACAGTTTAGTATGGTGGACCTTGAGTTTACTTTTGCCAACTAGCCAAAGGGCATTAGTTCAAACAAAAGGCATTTAATCAAACATCTAAGCAAATAGAGAGAGAAGAAAAGACACCTCAAAGCACACAAGGGAATATTCTCCTACACCTACAGGTTACCACATTACCAATGAGGGAGAGCACACACACAGGGAACATGTTAAGGGGCACATATCAGGGAGCTGTGGAGCCAGAGAACATTGATAGCCCTTGCACCTCATACCTGGGACTGCAGATCTGCTCAGATCCTCTAGTGATGACACTGCATTGTTCTCTGCTGAGTGGGTGGGTAGGTCAGGGAGGCAAGATGCCTTATTTTCTCTGCTTAGCACAGTATCTGGCACACAGTAATGAATGTTTATTGACTGATTGATTTCCTTGTGCTTGTCATCTTGCTGGCTAGATATGTGGGACAGGCCGTGTCCATTTGTACTCACAGACCTTCCCGTCCAGAGAGCACAGGTCCCAGAGCGGAGTTCCACTGTGCCAAGGGGCCGATTTCTGGAGATATGGTGGTCCGTAGGGAGTAATCAAGAGGACCAATGACAAGAAGATGATCCAGGTGGAATATGAACCATGGCTGGGGCCAGCTGGATATAAAGGGTCACCTGAATCTGTGCTTACACACACCCATCAGGAGGGTACAATCCTGCTGGTTCACTGCATCACAGCCAGAACTAGCAGGTACTTTAAAGATCACCTAATTATCATATAGTGGGGAAGAGATCCGTTGTTAATCTATGTTTGACAAACACCCATTAAGGAAGAAAAGAAAAAGAAGCTTCATCATGGAACTGGAAATGTCCATGTCTGACAGTCTGCCTTTTAGAAAAAAAGCATATAAGGAATTCAATATATTAGTTTTAAATATGTACTACTTGCATGCATCTTCCTACAAAACTCTGTCCCTTCTCACATAGAGCCCTCTTAAATGCCAGGATGTATGGGGTGACAAGAAAAACACCACAGGAATATGCAAAGCAGCTATTGGTCTCAGCTGTTTTAGTGGGCAGCTAGGTGGCACAGTGGATAGAGCACTGAGCCTCGAGTAAGGAAGACCTAAATTCAAATTTGACCTCAGATATTTACTAGCCATGTGACCCTCGGCAAATCACTTAACCTGTCTACTTCAATTTCCTCAGCTGTAAAATGGGCATAATAACAGGACCTACCTCCCAGAGTTGTTGTGATGATCAAATGGGATAATATTTGTAAAGCACTTAGCACAATACCTGGTACATAATAAGTGCTCTACAAATATTAGCTATCGTAATTATTATTATTTCAGTGTGCAGTCTTGGCTCTAGCTCCCTCAATAGTAACCTGATTCTCTGATTCCTCCACTTCCAATCTGTTTCTTAGCCTAGTGAATTTCAGCACATATATCCATGCACACATCCTTATTACCTCTTCTTACAGCTTGGAACTTTGAGAAGTCACTTAACGTCAGTTTCCTCATCTGTAATTTGTTAAGTCTATAATCCTATGATCCTATGCTGGTCCTTAAGAAGCCTTGTGGTTCTTCAGTTACATATGATCTCTGCCCCTCCCCGCAATCTCCACCCACCCCGGTCACCAGTATCAAGTACTTTTCTCTCTACCTACAATCAGCAAGTTGTAATATGTTTCTCAAACTGTTCCAAGGAAATCTGGTGTCCTGCAGGACTGCAATAGAGAATCTCTGTGAAAACTTTCCATCCTACTTCTGGTCATATGCTGAGAGGGAGCAGAGTCATGGACAGAGGCAGATAATGGCAGGTAGATAAGTGGCTGGGAATAGGATAGGAGGGAGGGAAACCTCAGCTCTAGGAGCCCCAGCAGAAGCAACAGAGCATCTTGTGGGAGAGGAATGCTTCCCTATTACTCTATAGGGGTCAATAATCTTGTGGTAGATTCTACCCTATCTGAGGCACCTCAGGCCTTAGAGCAGCAACCTCCCCACCTCTCTCCTTTTGTGATCCTCCTGTTGGCCCCTACACAAACACTTAGTGGTTCTGTGATTTTGGGCAAGTCACAAGTTCCTCCAAGCCTCAGTTTCCTCATCTGTAAAATATGGATACTAATTCTAGTTCTACCTTCCCTACAGGTTTATTGTGAGACTCAGATGAAATAATGTACATGCAAGCATGTTGTGACCATATGTAAAAGGGTTTGTTTTCATCAATATATGCATCAATGTCATGCCATTTCTAGGAAGCCTCTTTCTCCCTCATTCTGGAAAAAAAAAAGCTATTATACTCTGCTTTCAATTTTCCCACCACTCTTTAATGGAAACAAAAGTTGTATGTAGGAAGAGAGAGATTATTTTGCAACTCAATTTGGTGTCTGTGACTTCATTTTAATCACTTTGTAGGAATTATGGACTGTGTTTTGGTTTAAATAACAGGTATATTCTGGAGATTTTTTTTACGATACTCAGGCTTTGTGTGTGTGTGTGTGTGTGTGTGTGTGTGTGTGTGTGTGTGTGTGTGTGTGTGAAGATGGACCAGTCCCATGGGACAGAGCAAATGTCCTACCAGACCTACCAGCGATTAATGGATTATGGTATGGACACGTGGAACCAGGCTCTAAAATTGGTGGAGGAGCCAGATGGGAGGGACCTAAGCTCCTTCCTTTTCCTTTATTGTTCCATTTAGGAAAGGGTCCTAGGCTAACATGAGGGTTCTTAGGAGTTAGAGCAGTCCCAGGACTCTGGGCAAGGTAGACAAGTCCTCTAGCTTAACAGCAGCAGGCTTTGGAGCTGAAGTCACCCTTTCATTCAGGCCCCACTCCCTAAGAGCCAAGGGCCCAGGAGGGAGAGGGGGAGCTGCTGGACTGGTATGGTAGCACTTAGGATATGGGGGCGGGGGAGGGGAGAAAGTAATGGGTACACCAGGGGAGGGCCAGGTCCAGGAGCTTGTACCTTTTGATTGTACAAAAATAAAGACTTTTTTCATTTGTAAGAATGGAAAAAAAAAATCAGCAGCTTCCCCAATTAATTGGACAAACTCCCCAATAAACACAATAAGTTTACTGAGGGACACCTCTTTACAGAGTATGAGGAAACAGGGAAATAATAATTGACTGATAGAGAACCAAGAGGATAGACTCTTCCTGAAGGAATCTTCCTGTCTCCATTGTCTACCAAAGTGGAACCAAGTCCAGATTCCTCTGTTGTTCTCTTTAGGATATCTTCTTTGTCTTTTCCCTTGCACTTTCTTTCAGAGTACTAAGTGTATGGGATGGGATATATTTCTCCCTTCTGCTTCTAGGAGCAGTTAATGGTAATTGTATCAGAAGTACTTACTGTGCAGTGTGTGCTTGCCCATAGACATGAGTTCTTTTATTTTTACATTTTTATCAATTTTATTAATTTTATTTTTTCTTCAGTATTTTATCTTTCCTCAATTAATGTAAAAACAATTTACAACATTTGTTTTTAAAATTGAGTTCCAAATTCTCTTCCTCTCTCCCCACCTCCCTCATTGAGAAGGCAAGCATAGTATACTAATTAACCATCTGGATCTTTGACTGAACAATGTGAGATATCTCCTTCAACTTAGCACTTGAAAATTAATTTTTAATCCACAGTAATGGAATGTTTACCTTTACATCTTTCTATATTAGTCATGTTGTAAAAGAAAACATAGATAAAAATTTAAAAACCCCAGAAAAATAAAGAAAGTAAAAAAGTAGGCTTCCATCTGTATTCAGACACCATCAGTTCTTTCTCTGGGGATGGATGACATTTTTCATCATAAGTCCTTCAGACTTGTCTTGGATCATTGTACTGCTGAGAATAACTAAGTCATTCACAGTTGATCATTATACAACATTGCTGTTACTATGTATAATTTTCTCCTGGTTCTATTCATTTCACTTTGCATCAGTTCATGTAAGTCTTTGCAGATTTTTCTGAAAGCATCCTGCTCATTTCTTATAGCACAATAGCATTTAATCACCATCATATACCACTATTTGTTCAGCTGTCCCCCAATTGATGGGCGTCCCCTCAATTTCTAATTCTTTGCCACCAGAAAAGAGCTGCTATAAATATTTTTGTACATATAGTTCCTTTTCCTTTTTGTTTTTTATCCCTGTTGGGATACAGACCTAGTAGTGGTGTTGCTAGGACAAAGGGTATGCATGATTTTATAGCCCTTTGGGCATAATTCCCAATTCCTCTACATAATGGTTGAATCAGTTCACAACTCCACCAACAATGAATCAGTTAAACATGAATTCTTGAACCTGAAATTCCTCATAGACTTTTAGTTTTCCTTTCCTTTTTTTTCTGAGCATGTCAGAGAGGAGAGAACCTATGATAGTGAACATGTTCCACCAAGAGATGAGAACTTTGGGGGTAATGATTAAGTTCTTACAGAAGCACTGGATGGAGACAGACATATATGCCCACTAGGTCTGCAAGTGGGGATTTTTAATTCACTAGGCAGAATGATGCTTGAAACTAGCCTTCTAGCCCATGAAGCAAGACATCTTGGGCAGCACTTCATGGGGAGTTAATGCCATGCTCAAAGGTGCAAGTTAAACAGTCTGGCTTGTCTGCCTTCTAGAAGGGTATGCCACTTACTGTTTGCTACTTAGAGAAGAAAAGGGATCACCACCTCAATATCTGCATCAAAAAGACTAATGACATGCCCCTGGCAAAGGGAATTTGGGTAAGAGCTGTGGACCTTGCAAAGCCCTACCATTACCATGAGCTACTTGGACAATATAGATCTAATGGGAAAGGGATTGTTTGTTTAGCAGCTCCCAAAGTATGTTTATCTTTTAGGAGAGTTTATACTACAGAATAATATAAATATGGATGTGTGTGTATGACTGTGTAGAATGAGGATTTCACCAAAATGCCAAAGAGTTGCTCCAATTACAATTCCTAGCTTAGTCATCTAGGAGAACTATGGAATACTTGAGTATAATATGGGTTTCTTAATCTGTTCATAGGCTCCGGTGAGTTCCTTTTCATCTTTTGAATTTTCTGTTTGGTGAAAAGAAGGCTTTATCATATCCACTTTGCATTTGCTACTTTGGGTGCTTGTATAGGAATGGAATATGTCCTTTTATTCATTTTTAATATTATACATTTTTAAATTTTTATTTTTAATTTTCGAAATAAAACAAGCATTTTCATAACATAGTATAATAAAAAAGATGATTGTACATGAAACTGCAAATCCACTATGCACAATTTGCTGTTCCTTTCCAATATACAACAAAATTATCATGCAATTCCCCCCCCCCCAAGTCCTAGAGAACTGGAAATTACAGGGATGCCCTTTTACCCACCCATATTTAGGGAACACCTAGTCATGAATTATACCTGAACTTTATTTTAGAGAGTTCCTGGAGTAACTCCAAGGAGAAGCAACAAGTAACAAGGGATGATAGGCCTTTCAGGGTTTGTCCCCAAAATTACACCCTGATTGTGTGGGCCCCTAGTCTTCAGGGGCACTGGACCATGGGTTACATCTGCAGAAATGTGTGCTATTCTGTGGGACTGTAAATTCCATGAGGTCCTGTAATTAATTTTAATCTCCTTTAGTGTTTAGAGGCAGCTAGGTGGCACAGTGGATGGAGGGCTGAGCCTGGAGTTGGGAAGATACTTGAGTTCAAATCCGGTGTCAGACACTGGACGATATAACCATGGCAACTCACTTAGCTTTTGTTTGCCTCACTTTCTTCAACTATAAAATGGGGATAATAATAGCACCTACTTCCCAGAATTGTTGTGAGGATCAAATGTGATAATATTTGTAAAGTGCTATATTTGTAAAGCACAGTTTTTGGCACACAGTAGGTGCTTAATAAATGCTTGTTTCCTTCTTTCTAGCGCAGTGCTTGGAGTAGGTACTAATAAAGATTAGTGATTATAAAATAATTCAGGTGAAGATCTTGGCCTCAGTATATACTAACCCATCTTATAGCTCTCTGATGTCCCTGACTATCTTCCCCCACCCCCCATCCCCTCTACCACCAATATTGATAGGCATCTTCAAAGACACAGTAATGGGGAAGGGAGCTAAAAGCCACCTTGGGTCTGGAGGCCTTCTAGCCACTTTGAAGCCTTCCTTTGCAATGGGATTGATTGCCAGATCTTTTAGTAATCTTCTTGTCCTGCTGACTCTCTGTGGATTGCTTTTGCCTGTCAGACTGCTTGGTTTCTCAATACTATCCTTGTATATCCTCTGCACATCTTTGTACTGAGGCACCCATTCCCTCCCCCCACCCCAAACTCCCATATCGGCTTAGACTTTGACTCAGCTTCCTGTAAATGAAGCTGAACAGACAGGTGTGTAGCCTTCTGAGAGTGGCAGGTGGGGGCTATGACCTTTCTCAGATAGTATATCTTTGCCGAGTTAATCCCTCACACTTTAGGCTCTCTACAGAGATGGCTTTTGGGACTGCTCCCTCACACTTTAGGCTCTCTACAGAGACGGCTTTTGGGACTGCTCCCATCTTAACTCAGCTTGTTCTAAAAAACGAACAAAGTATACTAATTAACTGTCTGGATCATTGACTGAGAAATGTGAGGTATCTCCTTCAACTTAGCACTTGAAAATTAATTTTTAATCTGTTTACTCCTTGACAACTTTAAGGGAAGTTGACATATTTTGAACAAATTTAATATGTCCCTAAAAGGTATCAAGAAGTTGTTGAATTTGATTTGTGAAATACACAGAAGAAAGCAGAATGAAGTTCAGAAGGGGATAAGGACAAGCAGGGCAACTTGGTGCCATTTGTGTTCAATTTAATATGCACTGAAAAACAGACTGTACGTAACAGAAAGTCACAGTTTTATATACAATGCTCTTTTTTCAATTGTTTTTCTAAACCAAAATGTTCATTTTCTTGATGTTTGTTAAATACAGTCAGTTCTGCTATAATGCTTGTTTTAAAAATGAGAATTTGTTCCAAAGCTACTGATATATTAGAGAACATCTTGAGTGTGACACATTGTGAATTTATTGATATGTAATTTCTTCAGAGAGAAACAGAATGAAGAAAACTGTCCCACTTCACAATAAATCACAAGTTGCAACCTTCTAATGCCCATTTTCACAAACAAACTTTGGATCTTTGTCAAGGTAAAGAGATGGGGTGGGGGGCAGGGGGAACAGGTTGAGCAGCAGCTGGACAGCCTGAAGCTGCAGACTCTGACACTATTTGTTTAACATGTGTAAAACTGCTGCCATTTTGATTAGGTTCCCTTTTTAAAAACAATTTGTCCCTGATGAGGTGGGTTTTTTTGTTTTGTTTTTTGTTTGTTTTAGGTTTTTGTTTTTGTTTTTTTTGCATTGTGCCCCTAATCCCATTTTTCCCATAAGCTCTCTGTGGGTCTATTGTGAGATTTTGCATAGTGTAGTGCTTTCTGGGAATGCATTGGTATTATAATAGAGCTGACAGTACTCTGAAAGAAAATTTGATTTGTGCTTCATATGCCATACAGAAACAGCAGAAACATCCTCTTATCACTCCCACAACAGGCCTATCTTCTGTAATTTTAAGAAACAGAATTCAATGAAACCAGTCAATGACACTTTAAAAGGAATCTGCTTGCAACCAAGGTCTTCCTTTCACTGTCCCCAGTAGTCTTAATAGAGGACGTTTCTGCAGGTGCCTGTTACAACTGTGGCCTAGGAAAAGACAAAAGGAATCAGAAAACCATGTCAATTAGTGGATTTTATGCTTTAATAAGTTACTGCTTTCATGCTTTAAATAGGTACCATGTTTCTAATTGCCACTTTATTCCATAAGCAAAAGAATGCTGATTCAGATGAATTGCATTACAAAGACACGTGGTGGTAACATATGGATAAACATTGTTTAGTTGAGACAGCTGACTGGAATCGCTTGACTGTGCCTCCATTAAATAGCTTTTCCTATAGGAATGTATATGTCATTTTGTCACCCTTTACTTTCTTGATAGGGCATCCATTTGTGTCAGTCTGTAGGCTGAAGTTTGAAGCCACCGGGAATAATCAACTATCAAAAATGTTTCTTTTCCAAAATGATTTTAAATTCTTTTTTTTTGTTTTGTTTTGTGAAACACTATGCTAGGTGCTGTAGAAAGTGGTCTCTCTCTCAATCTAAGACAGTCCAAAATGATAAATATGGAAATAATGAAGACATGGGAAAATGAACTACTACTAAACATCCCCATTTGCTTATCCTGTGAAAAATAAATAAGGACACCTGGCTGGGATTTTTGTTGTAGGAATGTGTTCCTAATTAGCTAGGCTGTATTGTCAGACTCCTCAATAATGTGCCTGAGGAAAGTATCAGCACTCCAAAAATGTCAACAGAAAGAAGAAGAGAATTCTAAGAACAATTCTGAGCCATTCTACCGGTTCTACTAGAAACCATCAAAGGTGAGGAGAACATTTAGAATATTCAGATTTATTAATCCCAGAGGGTTTTTTTCTAAATTGTGTTGCTAATACATATACATGCATATGTATGTATAAAACATGATACCTACAGGGTGTGTGACCCTAAGCATGTGACTTAACCTCTTAATGCCCTAGCCAACTGCCTAAGACTATTTAAAATTGAAAAGAATGTTCTGATC
Source organism: Phascolarctos cinereus (assembly GCF_003287225.1). Classification (NCBI taxonomy): domain Eukaryota; kingdom Metazoa; phylum Chordata; class Mammalia; order Diprotodontia; family Phascolarctidae; genus Phascolarctos; species Phascolarctos cinereus. The sequence continues at coordinate 194,361,130 of NW_027556098.1, forward strand.
TGTATTGATAGAAATTCCTTGCTGAAAGCTAGCTATACCCATTAAATCATAGGTCTGGTCAGAAAAATAATTAAATGGAATATTAATACAATACAACCTCAATTATTTTATATTTTGTAGATCACATTCTATTTCCTTAAACTTCTCAGTTTTGCTGGAAGATAGATTATGCATAGCAGTTTTTGGATAGAGAGGATCACAGAAGAAAAAATGAATAATTTTGATTACAGTAAAGTTTTTGGGTTTTTTTTTAATACAAACTGGTACAGCTAAGATTAAAAAAGGAAACAGTTAACTGGGGGGGAATCTTTAGAGCAAGTTTCTTTGAGAAAGGTCCCATTTCCAAGATATATTAGGAACTGATTCAAATTTGTAGGAATAAGAGCCATTCTCCAATTGATAGATGGCCAAAGGATATGGACAGGTAGGTCTAAAGGGAAGAAGCCCAGACTATAACCATATGAAAAAAAGAAATGCTCCAAAACGCTAAAAATTAGAGAAATGCAAATTAAAGCAATTCTTCTGTTCCATTTTACACCCGTCCGTCTGGCAAAGATGATAAAAAGAAAAATGAAAAAAGTGACAAATATTGGAGGGAATTTGAGAAAACAGGCACATTGATAACTCTGTTGATGTCCAGCCATTGTGGATAGTAATTTGAAATTAATGTGCAAAAAGTTACTAAGCAGAGCATGTCCCTTGACACAGCTAAGCTTCAACTCCAAAAAAAGAGGAAAAGGTCTTATATGTACAAAAATATTTATGGCAACTCTTTTGTAGTGGTAGAAAACTGGAAACTAAGGAAATACTAACCAACTGGGGAATGGCTGAGCAACTTGTGGTATGTGAATGTAGTGGAATATTACTGTGCTTTAAGAAATGAGGGTAAAAAATTATTTCAAAGAGACATGGAAAGACTTCTGTAAATCAGTGGAGAGTGAAGTGAGCAGAACCACAAGAACAATTAATACTATAACAACAGTATTTACAAAAGGAACAATTTTGAAAGACTTTGAAACTCTGATGAACTAAATGATCAGTCATAATTTCAAAGAACTGATAAAGAAGAATGATGCCCAATTCATGACAAAGAGATCACGGACTAACATGTAGAATGAAAAATTCATTTTTGGCTGTGAACAACATGGGAATATGTTTTGCTTGACTATGCTTGGTAATATAGGAACTTTTGGAGGGGGGCAGAAGAGGAAGATGGGAAAGAAAAAAATGCTCTATAATTTGAAAAGATTAAAAATTTTGAAGAAAATAGTTTCTGATTATTTTTTGTACTTTAGTTGTTCATTGTAAATTTACCTTGTTCATTTTTTTATTTTGGAGATTGCATTTTCCTCTTCCACCCTCAGTAAACTGAAAGTTTAACAATTTTAATGATTTCAAAGACATTCCTTTTGAAAAAACTAGTTCTTGCTTTTGCTATTTTTAGAACCTCTCCTTCATTTTATCTCTTTCTTCTAATTTTCAAATATTTCTGCTTTTCTTATTAGAGTTTTTGATTTGTTTTAAATTTAGATTTCTAGTTTTTTTTTTAAATTGCATGCTTGGTTCATAAAATCTCACTTTTTCTATTTTCTTTATGGTATACTTTCATGGATACAACTTTTTTTCATGAGGACAGCTTTGGCTGCATCCCCAAAATTCATAATAATCTCCAGCATTTATATAGCACTTAAGGTTTGAAAAGCCCCTTATATATGTTATTTCATTGATCATCACAGCAACCCTGAAAGGTGAGTGCTGTTGTCATTCCTCTCCTTTGCCTTTAAAAATAAAAATAAAAATAAATACACACACACACACACACACACACACACACACACACACACATACACACACGAAGAAATCGAGGCTGAGAGGTTAAGTAACTTGCCCAAGGGCCTACTAAGGATTTAAAAGATCTTCTCAACTCTAAGTCCAATACTCCAGCCACTAGGCTGCCTAGTGGCCTCTATGATCTCTGTTATTATTTTCTTTTATACAGTTAATAGTTGTTTCTATAATTTGTTCAATGATTTACTCAGCATTCACAATGTCATTATTTACTGCCCATTTAGGTCCATTTCTTTTGCTTGGACATTGCATTACTTATCATTTTTATTGAGTTATGATCTATAGGATGAGGCAGCATGGTGTAGTAGACAGAATCAGGAAGAACTGGGATTCAAGTCCTGGCTCTGATGTACACATTGGCTGTGTGACTCTGAGCAAGTCATCTTACCTCTTATCACCTCCAAATAGCTCTTCTGCTGGTTTTATTGTTGTTTCAGTCATGGCTATCTTTCAAGACCCTATTTGAGGTTTTCTTTGCAAACATACTGGAATGGTTTGCCATTTCCTCGTCTAGTTCATTTAACAGATGGAGAGAGCACGGGGCTGGAGTCAAGACCTGAATTCAAATACTACCTCAGACGCCAGCTGTGTGACCTTGGGCAAGTCATTTAACCTTTGTTTGCTCAGTCCACTGGAGAAGGAAATGGCAAACCAATCCAGTATCTTTGTCAAGAAAACCCTATGGATAGTATGGTCCACAGGGTCACAGAGTTGGACAGACTCAACAACAACAACGCCAACATTATGATCGTGAGATTTGTGTTTGTCTCCATTTTTTGGAGGGGGAGGGGATTGGGGGAGCACAGAGCTCTGAGCTGAGGGGAGGAACAGGGGAGAGAGAGCACAGTACTGGACAGTAAAGTTAAGATAGTTTTTTTTAAGGGGGGTGTAGATTTCTTCCATAATTCTTTATGTAAAAATCACATTTGCATAATGCAAATTTACATAAAGCAAGAACTGCTTGTATCATATTCCAAGCCCTCAACTCCTTTAACATGGAAGCTGCTAAAGCTTGTGTGAGCTTTATTCAATTTTTATAACAATTTTTGAATTGTTTCTTTCTAGTTACTTGAAATATTTCCTCCTTGACCTGGGAGCTCTGGAATTTGGCTATACTATTCCTGGGAGTTTTCATTTTGGGATCTCTTTCAGGAGGTGATAGGTGGAATCTTTCACTTTCTATTTTACCTTCTGGATTTAAGAGATTAGTACAGTTTTGCTTGATATTTTGGCATATGATGTCTAAGCTCTTTTCTTGATCATGGCTTATATTATCTCTCTTTGATTTATTTTCCAGGTTAGTTATTTTTCTGATGAGATATTTAATATTTTCTTCTATTTTTTCATTCTTTTGACTTTATTTTATTATTTCTTGATGTCTCATAAAGTCATTAGCTTCCACTTGCCCAATTCTAATTTTTATCTTTTTTTTTTTTTTGCTTTTTGGTGAGGCTATCGGGTTAAGTGACTTGCCCAGGATCACACAGCTAGTAAGTGACATGTGTCTCAGACTGGATTTGAACTCATGTACTCCTGACTCCAAAGTCAGAGCTCTATCCACTGTGCCACCTAGCTGCCCCCCAATTCTAATTTTTAAGAAATTATTTTCTTCAGTGAGCTTTTCTGCCTCTTTTCCTATTTAGCCAATTCTGTTTTTTTAAGGTGTTATTTTCTTCACTATTTTTTGTCTCTTTTACTAAGTTGTTAATTCTCTTTTCATAATTTTCCTGTAATGCTCTCATTTCTTTTCCCATTTTTTTCCTCTAGCACTCTTATCTCTTTCTTGAACTCTTTCAGGAATTTTTGTTGGGCTTGTGTCCAATTAGCGTTTTCCTTTGAGGCTTTGCTTGTAGCTGTTTTCATATTGTTGTCTTCTTCTGAGTTTGTACTGGTCTTCCCTGACACTGTAGTAGCTTTCTATGGTCAAGTCCTTTTTTCATTCTTGTTGTTGTTCATTTTCCCCAGTATATTTCTTGATTCCGAACTTTATGTTAAAGTTGGTCTCTGCTCCCCTGGGGGTGGGAAGGCACTGTTCCAAGCTTCAGGCTTTTCTGTTCCATTTTCAGAGCTAGTTCTGGGGGCCTGCAAGTTTTTGGTGCATCCAAGGTAGTGTGATCTGGGGAGAGATGTGGTCGCTGCTCTTCTTTGCTCCCTGCTCCCCTACGGCTGCTAGTGGCCCATGCTGCCTTGGAATTGGGATCAGGGCCCCTGCTCCCATGTGACTGACCTCAAGCACTTCTCTTTGTCCTGGAACTTTGACCCAGAACTACATATGGGCAATAGAGTTGCCAGTTAGTAGTAGCCGTACCAAGTGCCAGTCATGTGGTCCCCTGTAATCTGTTTCTGATCAGTTGTCTGACTCCTTTCCCATCTCTGGGATGAGAGCTCCTGAGGCTGCTGCTGCAGCTACTTACAAGCCCCTTGTTCTTTCTTTAACTCAATTTTTAAAAGTCTTGTTTTGTCCCATAAGCACGAGGAAATTAATTTCATTGTTTACTCTTTTCTTCATAATCATATTCATTTGCCTTTCTTTTCTTTTCGTAATTTGGAGTAATTTCAAGTTGAATACTTTAGTAGTCTCCTGTCTTTTGGAAGAATGACTTTCTTTTGTTGAAGATCCACTTTTTTTTTTCAATTGATGATTAGGCTCAGCCTTGCAGTATATCATTTTGGGTGCTGCTGTTGTGATTAGCCTTCATCTATATGAGCCCACTGTTTCAGTAATAGGCCATAGCTTGCAAAGTCAATTTGTCAAATTCTAGTGGGGCCAGAAGTGCCACAGCTATTTTCTTTTGTGTCCTCCATTGATAATAGATAAAAGTGCAGAGGCACAGTTGGGACAAAGTGTTCCTTGTATTAGCCAGGGACTGTTTCCAGGTTACCATTCCAATGAGTTTTATGAACATGTAACTAACTTGAAGATTGAGAAGCAATTTTTTCAAAGATTACAATTATAATTTCACTATAAACAAAGGATTAAATTTTTCAAGACTAGATTCAATAACCACTCCTCTAGAGTCCAAGGATACTGTTATGGGGTGGAATATTAGGAAGGGACAGAAGAACTGTCACTTGTGATGGATACTAGGACAAGAGACTAAAGAGAAAACATGTTAAACTTCTTTCCTGAGAAAAATGATTAATTCATAATCTTGTGAAAAGAATTTTTAAGAAAAACTCTAGCCCTTATCTGGAAAAAACTGAATGATAGGAATGTTTTCAGAGTGATGGTTAGTGGTGACTGATTTCACAGCCAACATATAGGAGATATTGTCTTGAGGACTTAGAGCTAATTGACAAGTTACTAAAATTTCAACGTCTCTCATTAATGAGACAATATCAACACTATTGCCTTAGAATCCAAGAGGAGAATGAATAAAGGGAATGAGTCACATAGGCTAAGAAGTGGAAGTTCAGAGTGGTTAACACCACCAAGTGGATGCACCTGAGACCCACATGAGGTCAGAGCCTCTAAAACCCTGTTACATATATTGCAATGATATACTGGAAATTACAGACAAAAAAAGAATTCCCTCACCATATTACTGCATGCTACATAGTTCTTTATTCCAGTTTGGTTTTTATGACATATGTGTTATTATACACAATAATTAAAATAATCAAAAAGAGTAAGAAAATAAATAAGATATCCTGGTTTACAACCCAAAACTGGTTTATGTGAAGCTGTTAAACAAAAAGACCAACTGAACATTTTGTAAATTAAATGGTTTACATCAGTGAGGAATATTAGGGTTCACAGTCACCAGAGTCTTCACCAGTCTTCCTAACATATAGATAATCCTACCAATCTACTCATCTCATCTTACAGAATGTCTGCAAAAGGCTTAAGCAGCTCTGTGGAGAATGCCACTATCTCAGAATGAACCATTTTTACAATAACAGTAGAATAAATTTTTCTTGATTTGTCTATTAGATTGTGAGCTCCTCCATTATACTATGAGCTCTTTGAGGGCAGGGACTGTATTTTTGCTTCTTTTTGTTATCTCCAGCACCTGACAGGTGCTTAATAAATATTTATTGATTCAGATTAACTAATTTTTATTTGTACACAGTGAGAATCAGAGAGTCTTAGAAGGAAAGGCAAAGAAAAAAATCAGAAGATGGACCATGATTTGAAATTTCAGTTATCTGCATACTAAATATCCTCCCTTGAGAAACTAGAGTTCAGTGTTTTATGTTGATAGAGAACACTGCAGGTACTTTAAATAACCACCAGAGGGCATATGGCGGACAACAGTTTGGCAATACTGAGAAACCTCAGTTTTGAAGGGGCTCTTTCTGCTTTTGATAACCCTTTTAGCTCGAATGTTCTCACTGTGAGTTTGAGCTCAAGCATCTCTCCCATCCTGCTTATCTTTGTAGTTAGCAGAACTGGGTCTGAAAGACCACAAAATAGGAGTAGGATCTACCAGATAATTTTAATAAGAGTAAGTCAGCAACATTTATAGAAGGAAAGATTCATATGGTATGAAGACTATTTTCTCCAAATTTTTTGTAACTTAGATTTTTTTTGTTGGAGGGTAAGTCATTGGGTGTAGATTTAGAATACTATCCATTTTCCACACAAATGGCTCTTTTCCCATCAAAACTGATCTTTACTGTAATCCAAAGAATCTACTGTATAATTTAAATATTCTGTGTTTTGGACCAGTCTTTGGTAGACTAATGTTGCACTAGATACATTAATATTTATATTGTTACACAAAATTCTTTGACTCAAAGATCAGAATTAGTGATGTTTAAAGCATAGTAATAGATAGAAAAAGAATTGGTTTTAAGTGCAAATAGATATTGCAATTCATAGGAAGAACTTGAACATTTAACCACAAAACAATACAAAGCTACTTTAGAGATAAAGGTAAGTCAGAAATACTGTTATGGTATAAGACAAATACACACTGATTTCAGGAGCCAACCTATGTCAATGTGTTAGAAAGTGCCAAGTTTTTGATCAGCAGATCCAGGAATGTTTTTAGCCATTGCTGTGATCTGTAAGCAACAAGTCCACCCTTATTGGCCCATCGATCTATACCAGTAGCACCTTGATTGTCCACATTGTACAACAAGTGTGGCAAATCAAGCCCAGTTTCTGGGTTTCTTTTTAAGCACTCCCTCAAATCCACCATTCCTCCACCAATTGACTTCAATATGGCATGCGCAGCACAGGAGTCCCATTTGAATGTGGTATCCTCCGAAAAGATGTAGACATCAACAAGACCTTGTACAACACAAAGGCTCTTGTATCCAGCTCCAGCTGCCCCATACACATTTTCACCACATATATTGGATAGGGCTGTTTTGATGGTGTCCTTTTCGCTTGCACTAATGATGGCAGAAAAGTGCTTGGTGAATTTAGGTTCACAGCTGGCCTCTTCAGTCAGCTGGCTGGCTGCTTCACCATCATTTCCATTCTCATTGGAAAGCTGAAGTGAATGAATGTTGGAATCCATATAAGAAAGGCCCCAAAAGTACTGTCCTTTCCACCTGTGAAAAAGAAATGCAAGTGATTTTCCCTCTTCATTTGTTTTTTTCCCAGATGACATTAGTTTTTCATTGTAAATATACATACATATTCTTCACTACTTTTGCCACAGTTATTTTAATGGGCCTTAAAACCTTTATCTTGCACTGAAGTCCTATTCTAATGCCTCATCATGTCATGGAAGTAATCTTGGGCTTTAAATTGCTACCTTTGTCATGTCCATGATAGCACAAAAATGTTTTAGGAACATTGATCTGCCAGGTGATTATATTATTAATACTATAAAAATTCTAGCACCATTTTGGGGGATATGAAATCAAGTACAAAAATTAAGATGAACGAATAAAGTTATGTCTAACTTAAGGATGGCTTCTAGCTCTTGCTTAAATTTGTCATGGTTTTAGTAACTCTGCTTTATCTTCCTTTACTCTCCAGTTCTACTCTCTTTGATGGCACAAATAGCAGAGGTTATAAATCTTTGGAAGTAGCTGTCTGGGAATAATCATCATTGTACCTAGTCCCAATACTTTGTCATTTAAAATATTTAAAGTAGTGGTCATTGAAGAAGGTAGAAAATTTTTTTTAATCATTACTTTTGGTGTTTTTATTTTTGATGGGGGTTAATTACTGCTACACGATAAAATGGACATTCATTTATTAAGCACCTATTATGTGTCAAGCACTAAAGATACCAATAAAAGAGTGAGATAGGCACTGTCCTCAAGAAGTTTAAATGCAGCTAAGAAAAAATTTCAAGAAAGTCAATTTCTTCAGAGGGAAAACAGTCTGTACAGGAAAAATAGCTTGAATTATTAAAATGAGAGTCAGCATGGTATAGTGGCTAGTGAGCTGGCCTCAAAGCCAGAAAGACCTTGGTTCAAGTCCTAACTCTGATGCAAACCGGATGATGACACTGGTCTGTTATTTTATGCTCTAGACAACTCTATAAAAAGCTCCAAGATGCAGTGAAAAGTTGGCAGAGGGACTTTTCTCACCTAGTACTTCCTAAACCGATGAAATGACACGTTTAGTCCCTATCCTTATTATGAAAATGAAAGAGTTTGGTTGGGCCACTGGCTACAGTGTCTGTGGCAGGGAAGAGAAGCCCTACTCTCTATTCCTGTTTATTCCAAGAGAGCCCTGAGTAGAGATTAGTAAGACAACAAAGGGGCAAGCTAGGTGGCGCAGACCATCCCTGCCTCAGACCAAATACTTGACAGTTACTAGCTGTGTGACCCTGGGCAAGTCACTTAACCCCAATTGCCTAAAAAAAAAATGGGACAAAAAGACAACAAGGCAACAAGCATTTATTGTGTGGCAGAGTGGAGTTTTGATTTAGTTTGCAAAGACATTTTTAAATGACACAAAGCCTCAGGCAATGCTCTGGAACTCCCAGTATAGTTCAAGACTACATGGAAATCCTTGGGTCACTCTTTTTAATTCACTTTCTAAGGGTCCTAGATTTATTCCAGAATAGCAATTTCTTATTTTGATTGTTAAAAATGTCTGATCCATAAGCTCCATGTCAGCTAGGGCAAAGGTGGATGGAGAAACAAAATGTACAGTGTTTACAATAAGAAATGCAGTTCCTGTTCTTTTCATTTCTTAAAAATGACTTGAATTAACCATATTTCTTGAAGCCATTAAGAAAAGTTCAACTGGTTGTCTATTTAATGATATTCTTCAAAACACATTTAGGAACTAGGAGGCAATATTAATAATAATAACAATAATGATAGGTAGGATTTCTATGGAGCTTTAAGGTTTGCAAGGTACTTTACAAATACTCTCATTTTATCCTCACAACCACCCTGGGAGATGTAGGTGTTACTATTATCCTCATTTTACATATGAGAAAACTTAGGCAGATAGAGGTTAAAGTGACTTGCCCAAGGTCACATAGCTAGTAAGTGTCTGAGGCCAGATTTTACTCAAATCTTCCTGACTCCAGGTCCATCACTCTACCCACTGTACCACCTACCTGTGGACATTATTTTAATAGTGATATTTGATTCTATCTAATCTTGGTATAAGTGTACTTAAGAAAACAGGGCACAGGATTGATGTTCTCTAAGACTCCAAATTAAAAATCCTGATTCTTTAGGTGCAGAACTTAATGTAACTGGAAAATGTCAATTTTTGGTCTGACTAGATAAAGAATTGGCTTAGGAAAAATAAAAATCATCCTTTCAAAAATTAACATAGGCCCCACCTTATTTAAAATTTTATATTGAAAAACTTTTGGCAGAAACATTCCAATATAGTTCAGTAATTGTAATGAAATATAAAGAGAGAAATGATTTTAGAAAATTTCTGAGTTAGAAGGGATTCTCTGGATTCTCAAAGATCTAGTCCAGGAGTGGGGAACCTGCTGGCTTCGAGGCCACATATGGCCCTCTGGGTCCTCAAGTGCAGCCAATTCTGGATTTAGTCAAAGGGATGCACTTGAGGACCTAGAGGGCCACATGTGGCTTTGAGACCGGTAGGTTCGGTACCCCTGGTCTAGTCCAACTCCCTTATTTTATAAATGGGGATAGTCAGGCTTAGAAAGTCATTTAGGAAAGATCACCGAAGTTGGCAAAGCTAGGGTTAGAACCCATTTCTTGGTGTCCAGGTCTGGCGCATCTTAAAAGATAGCTACGTCTGAGAGTATATAAGTTCTGACAATTCTGATGCCCAAAACCAATTCTTCTTTTACCTGAGTGTTTTTACATCTTGTGATGCAAATGGTTGATTGATGACTCCAATCAATGGCACCCCTGTTTGTCTATCATAGACACCAATTAATATAGTAACACACTGAAGTCCACATGGAAATATTCCTTGATTGGGCTTGATGTCAGCGGACCCTTTTATGTATTGATAAGTAGAGTCTAAAAATAAATTAAAATGGTCATTATTCAGATAAAGCTTAATTAGGATGGTGATGACCCCATTTTTTCTCCCCCTTTATACTCCTATGGCACTTACGGGTCCTTGTCTTAATCTTCTTACCCCTCTTCTACTTATGTCTTCAACTGTTCCTTAATTTATTTGTATTCATATATTATTTCTCTAACTAAACTGAAAACTTGGGTGAAGCAAGGACATCCATTATCACCACTATTATTCACTATTGTACTAGAAATACTAGCTAAAGCAATAAGACAAGAAGAAGAAGTTGAAGGAATAAGAATAGGAAACTAGGAAACAAAATTATTGCTTTTTGCAGACAATATGATGGTATACCTAGAGAACCCTAGAGAATCACCTAAAAAACTAGCTGAAATAATGAACAACTTTAGTAAAGTTGCACTATGTAAAATAATCTCATATAGATCATCAGCATTTCTACATATTACCAACAAAACCCAGCAGGAAGAGATAGAAAGAGAAATTCTATTTAAAATAACTGTAGACAATATGAACTACCTGCCTAAACAAACCCAGGAACTGTAAGTACATAATTACAAAACACTTTTCACACAGAAAAAGACAGATCTAAACAGATGGAGAAATATTAATTGCTCATGGGTAGGCTGAGCCAATATAATAAAAATGACAATTATACCTAAATTAGTTTACTTATTCAGTGCCATACCAATCAAACTACCAAAGAATTATTTTATTGATTTAGAAAGAAACACCAAAATTTATCTGGAAGAGAAAAAGTCAAGAACGTCAAGTGACTTGATCAATGAAAAAAAAATATGAAGAAAGGCAGCCTAGCAGCACCAGATTTCAAACTATATTACAAAGTGGCCGTCATAAAAACAATCTCGTACTGGCTATGAAATAGAGTGGTGGATCAGTGGTGTAGATTAGGTACACAGCATATAGTAAATGACCATTGTAATTTAGTGTTTGATAAACCCAAAGATCCAAGCTTTTGGGGTAAGATTTCACTATTTGACAAATATTGCTGGGAAAAATAGAAAGCAGTTTGGCAGAAACTAGGTACAGACCAATATCTCACACTGTATACTAAGATATGATCAAAATGGGTACATGATTTAGACATAAAGGGTGATATCTTAAGCAAATTAGGGGAGCATGGCAAAATTGGAAAAAATGGAAAAATCAAATCTATGGATAAGGGAAAAGTTTATAAACAAGAGATAGAGATCACAGAAATTAAAATGGAGATTTTTGATTGCATGAATATAAAAGTTTTTGTACAAACAAAACTAATACTGCCAAAATTAGAAGGAAAGCAGGAAACTGGAGGGGAAATTAACAGCAAGTCTCTCTGATAAAGGTCTCATTCCTCAAATACAGAGGGAACTGGACCAAATTTATAAAAATAAGGGCATTCCCCCAATTGATAAATGGTCAAAGGATATAAACTGACAGTTTTTAGAAGAAAAAAACCTAAGTTGTCAATAGTCATATAAAAAAATATTCTGAATCACCATTGATGAGAGAAATACAAATTTTAAAACTCTATGGTATCACTTCACACCTATCAGATTGACTAGCATGACAGAAAAGGAAAATGACAAATGGTAATGGGGATGTGGGGAAAATAGGTACACCGATGCATTGCTGGTGAAGTTACAAGCTAATCTAGCCATTCTGGGGAACAATTTGGAACTATGCTCTTTTTTTTTTTTTGGTGAGGCAATGGGGGTTAAGTGACTTGCCCAGGGTCACACAGGTAGTAAGTGTCAAGTGTCTGAGGCAGGATTTGAACTCGGGTCCTCCTGACTCCAAGGATGGAGCTCTATCCACTGCACCACATAGCTGCCCCTGGAACTATGCTCAAAGAGCTATAAAACTGGGCATACCCTTTAATCCAGCAATACTACTACTTGATTTATATCTCAAAATGATTAAAGAAAAAAGAAAAGGACCTATATGTAAAAAGATATTTATAGTAGCTCTTTTTTTGGTGGCAAATAATTAAAAATTGAGGGAATGCCCATCAGGGAATGGCTGAACAACTAGTGGTATATGATTGTGATGGAATACTATTGTGCTATAAGAACTGACCAGGGGAATGGTTTCAGAAGAACCTGGAAAGACTTATATGAACTGATACAAAGTGAAGTGATCAGAACCAGGACAACAATGTACATAGTAACAGCAATAATGTAATGATGACTAACTGTGAAAGACTTCATTACTCTGATCAATAAAAAGATCTAAGACATTCCAGAAGATTCACAAAGAAAGATGCTATCTGATGAATTCTAAGTGCAGATTGATGCATACTTTTTTCACTTACTTTATTTTTCTTACTTTTTTTTGCAACATGGCTAATATGGATTTTTTTTTATGACTTCACATGTATAATTGATATCATATTGCTTGTCTTCTCAATGGGTGGGAGAGGGGCTTAAGGGAAGGAGAGAATTGGGAACTACTAAACTTTTTAAACAATAATATTAAAACAAATTATAATTATTTCAAAAATAAACTGTACATTCTTTGTAAACAGGTACTGTATTATACTTATCTTTTCTCTCCCCCACCTTTTTTTTCCACCTTAAACTTATTTTTATCCTTTCACAGAGACAGCAGTACTTATATTTTTTCCTTTTACTGGACCTGTGATTTTTACCTAGGGAATTAACTCCTTCTATAATGAAAACCAGCAAATCCTCTGTAACTTCAAGTCTTAGGGAGGTGCTGGGAACACTGATAACTTAAGTGACTTGCCCATAGTGACATAGCTAGTATGTGTCAGAGGCAAGAAGTAGACGTCTTCCTGACTCTGCCTCAGTGCCTCTCTCAATGTTGAGCTATTTCTTGTACTTAATAACATAAAACTTCTAATATGTTAGAAAACTTTGTGTTTTAAAATCAGCCCAACACTGAAAGAAGTTACGAAAAATAATACTAATATCCTACAATTATTATAAAAACGGGTGAAGGAGAGAAGTAGGAAGAGTTAATAGTATTTTCACCAATGTTTTATGGTCATGAGAAATCATGGCATAGTGAATAGAGAACTGGTCTCAGGCTCAAGAAGACCTGGGTTCAAGTTCTGCTTCTGACACATATTGGCCATGTGGCCTTAGTCACTTTTCCTCTCAGTCTCTGGGAGGTTCTGTTAAGATTTTAATTTGCAAAGAAGGCATGTACCTGCTCTGATAGATGGAGTTTCCTCCTCTGGGTACTATACAAATGAAATCACAGAGCCAGTCTTTATTACATGATCATAGACTAGACTCCCTATGCGGCATGTTATGAAATTCATTTGGGAATGGAGAAGATCACTCTATGCCCCCTTTACTTGGTATTAATAGAATAGCAATGTGTTTATTATAAGATAGGGATCCACCACCACCCCCTTACCTATAGGATCCACCCACATTCCCATGATATCTTGTGGAATGTTGATTTTCACCAAATCCAGAGCTGGGTCAGCAAATGCAATATCTTGATGGACAGCTTGGGCCAGGGCTTCAGATGCCAACTTGTTACCATTAAGAACCTTACTAAGAAGTTCTGCAGTTTCTTCTTCTGTTGGACATATTTTAACTGTGATCTTTTCTCCTAAAACACACATGAAAAAGCATTATATTCTAAACTCAAAAAATAATAAACGACATTATATGCTCTTAAGTGGGCAGGGGCTTATCCATCCCGTGGTGGCACAGTAGGTAAGAGCTCTGGACTAGCAATCAGGAAGACTGTAGCTCAAAACCTACTCACTGGCTATTATGGGACAAGGCAAGTAAGTTAACCACTCTTAGCCTCAGTTTCATCATCTGTAAAATGGAGATATTAATAGTACTTATCTCACAGGGTTATTGTGAGGTTTAAATGAGGTAACACATACATAGCTCTTTGCAAACCATAAAGTGTCATATAAATGTTACTTATTGTTCTGCTAGTTATTATCTCCTAGAAGTTTTATCAGAGGCCTCTGTGTTAAACAACTTTTTTTTTGCCTTTTCAGCTTTGTCTTATTCCAGTTTTTGAGGTTTGATAGTTTTCAGTCATCTGAATATAAGCTATACGTCAAAAAAGATAGTTGGTTTTTATTTTATCCAACATGAGTGTACATAGCAATTATTTCAGTTCTGGCCTGAAACTCTGAGAGTCTTCTCCTCACAGACTGATTCTTTTGTGAAGGCAAACCCGGCCATCTTTTGCTTCAATTCTTACCTAGCCTTTAACTACCAAGTTGGCATTGCCTCAGACAAACTGAGACCTGGGAAAGACCTTAGCTTAAAAAGGCCAACGTCTCCCTCTGCATCTGGCGCCATCACCTATGTTTTGCCACCGGCCTCCAATGACTATGGGGAGAGAGTGAGGCTGATGACTTTGCACAGTTCTGCCTCACTAAAATCCAATTCACTTGCAAGTCAAGTCATCACCTTGCTGATATCCTTGGTCCTCTTCAAGAAAGGACGAACAGCATCCACCACTGAATTGGTCATGATTATACAATAACATGTATTTACGTAGCACTTTAAGGTTTGCAAAGCACTTTACATACATTGTCTTATTTGGTCTTATCTCCTTTTTACAGACGAGGAAACAGAGGAGTAGTGACTTGCCCGACGTTACACAGCTAATAAGTGACTGAGGCAGGATTGGATCCCAGGTCTTCCTGCCTCCAGGTTTAATACCTCACACACAAACTATCCCACTCCTAGGAAATAAGAATGTAATAGCAAAGAAACGTTCATCCTTAATAGTTCAGAGATGAGGAGATGGTACACTGGTTTTTATATTTATCTAAATACATACAGCAACATCATACTCAGCTGAACATGGCAAAGAATGACGAAGTGGTGAAAAGTGTCAAAATACATGTGTGTAAAGGTCATACAACTTAATCCACAAAAGTCCATCAATCATAGTATTTCCACTCACCTTAAAACAAGCTTATCTTTGTTTATTTTGGTTTTGAAACAATCTTATATGGTTTCCCACTTCATTTCAGCTTATAAGAAGCAAATTGGTACACCATACTACTGTTTGTATGTAGAAGAAATATGTTGGTTTTCGAGAAAGATGGTTAGACTATGAGACTGATTGTGTTTCTTAAGATAGATGGAAATATTCATTGTGAAACTGCATAACTAAATAATTGTTGGTAATATAGTATACCTAGAAAGGGGTGTGATGGAAAATTGAAAGGTAAAAGGAATAATTTCATTTAAATGATTATCATTTCAAGGGCTTAAAATAAGCCAGACATAGTGATTTTTGTTGTTGTTCAGTCATTTCAGTTGTGTCCTACTATCCACGACTGCATTTGGGGTTTTCTTGGCAAATATACTGGAGTGGTTTGCCAGTTCCTTCTTCAGCACATTTTATAGATGAGGAAACTGAGGCAAACAGGGTTAAGTGACTTGCTCAGGGTCACACTGCTAGTACTGGATTTGAACTCAGGTCTTCCTGACTCTAGGCCTGGTACTCTACCTATTATACCACCAAGTTGCCTGTAGGCATGGAGATACATGCCTGTAATCCCTGATGAGGCTGGCAGATCTCTTGAGCTCACTTCGCAGCCTGGAAAGTACCTCCTTACTTAGTCTATTAAAAGAAAAAGTGCTCAAAGTAGATTCAGTTCATGATAGAACATGAAAGTTCTGTGATTTTATAAACATGGGGAACTTAGAGTGTGAGAGTCCCTCTGCCCAAATAGATTGTGACCCGTCTAGATGTGGGCCAGGAGTTGCCCTAAATGGAGGATAAATGACTTGCCCAGGGTCTCATAGTTAGTAAGTGGCAAAAGAGATTTGAACCTAGGCTTTCTTGAAAAATAAGACCACCATGGTATAAGCTACATTGCTATCTCTATTTTCATAGTGTACTGTAATCTATGTGCTTTCATCTAAAAATAAAGTATGCTCATAAAGATAACAATGAATAAATTAATTTGGCATTATCAATCCAGAGAAGTGTGAATTACTGTCTATTATATTTCTATGGAGGTAAATAATAAGTATATAACTACTGTCTAAAAGCTCCATTTTGCATTTTTTCACTGGAGATGTAACAAAATAGAAGATTCAAATGTTATATTCATAAGGGAAAAAACCTAAAATACTCTTTGACAATTAAGTTTAAAGAATACACATGAATATTCTCATACTCACCTAACTCATTAGTAAATTCATTGGATTCTTCTCCATATATATGATTCTCCAAGCCTGGAAACTGAATTGATTGAGGATAGGGGTGGAGGGAGGGAGGAAAGGTTGACACAAAAACAGAAATTCACATGTTGAGTTTTGAACAGATTAATTTTGTCTTCTAAATTCAACACATAAATTGTGAAAATTCAGAGACTGCCCCTGATATCAGTTCAGCTATGAAAGGACAACTCGATTTAGAACCTAATTTTCTAGTTCATGCCTAAAAGTTCACATCCTTCCCCCCAAAAAGTATAAATTTATTTTCCTCCCTGTGTGTCCCTCTTCATTTGCAAAAGTCCTAGTAGAATTCCCAGATATCATTTAATCACAATCCCACCTTTTACTTACAGATCACTAAGAGTATGATTGCTGCTTTATGGTGTGAATTGATACCTTAGTGGCTGGAAAGTAAATAGTACTCAAGTGATTAGTGGGCAGGGAAGGTACTAGTGATTTTAGGTTTTGTTTTCATTTCAAGCGGTGATTCTCAGCAGCTTAGAGGCTTTATTAGCATTTGGACCGGGATATAAGAGTTGCCCAAAATAAGGGGGACTGAAATAGAAAAAAGTATCGAAAATAAAGGAAATTGTTGTTCAGTCATTTTTCAGTTATGTCCAACTCTTTGGAACCCTATTCAGGGTTTTCTTGGCAAATATACTGAAGTGGTTTGCCATTTCCTTCTCCAGTTCATTTAACAGATGAGGAAACTGAGGCAAATAGGGTTAAGTGACTTGCCCAGGGTCACACACCTAGTATCTGAGGCCAGATTTGAACTCATGAAGATAAGTCTTCCTGATTCTAAGCCCAGTGCTCTTTATTCACTGTGCCACCTAGCTGCCCAAAATAAGGGAAATATTCTATAATTTTAAAAAAGGCCACTTTGATAGATAATGAATAAATCAGTTCCAACAAAATTTGGCAGTTGTTCCTATGGAGCATGGACATTTATCTTGGAGTAGAAATTTTACACTAGAAAAGATAAGTTTTCTCTAAGTATATGCCAAATTGTATTATAGATTACCCCCTTGAAGATATAAAGCAAAATTATTTTATTAACTCATTTTCACCATCTATGGACTAGATGATACTAAAATTTTAATCTAATAATTGCACTGACAGGCAATAGGGACATTAGTCTATAGCAGCACTCATTTTTCCATTGGCTTTACTGTCTTAGCCATAAGGGTAGCTACTTGGTTATTTATCAGTGTCGTTGTAGTCATTTCAGTCACGTCCAACTCCTTGTGACCCCATTTAGTGTTTTCTTGGCAAAGATACTGGAGTGGTTTGCCAATTCCTTCTCCAGTTCATTTTACAGATAAGGAAACTGAGGCAAACAGGCTTAAGTGACTTGCCTAAGGTCACAAAACTAGTGAGCGTTTGAGGCTGGATCTGAACTAAGGTCTTCCTGACTTCAGGCCTGGTATTCTACCCACTGTGCCACCAAGCTACCCTCTTTATCTATAGCTGAGAATCAACATATTTTGGGGGGTTTTGTTTTTGTCTTTTGGACTCATGTCTTATACTACTTGATATGATAGACTGCCTCTCAAACAGAAGTAAAAGATTTAAAATTATCTTTATCATTTAAAAAACATCAAGCAGGGAAAGCTTTGATGGCCCCAGCAGCCAACTTCACCTCTGTTCAAGGAGAAGCCTGGCTAGGGACAGAGACAGTCATCCCCAGTAAGCTAGACAGTAGGAAATAAGGGATTTGGCCAAGGGAAAAGGACAGTGGATTCAGAGAGAGAAGACTTGAGTTAATCCTTTTCACTGACTGAGCTGTGAAGTTGGTCAAGTCATAATTCTTTAGGACCTCAGTTTCTTCCTCTTTAAAATGATGTTGAATTAGATAATCTCTAAAATCCCACTCATCTCTAAATCCCATGAAACAAACACCTCCAGGTGGCCTTCCTTGGGCTCTTTCTGCTTCTTTGGTGATGTCGTGGGATAGCAAAAAAGGAGAGAGCATAAAGAATAACAACTTTTAGATCCTCTAGAAAGATCAGCTTAATCATTTGCACTCTAAATGTGAGATGTTAGGTGTATACTTGGTGCCGTGGCAGAGCTAGCAAGATCTGAGTTCAAATCTGGACTCAGATACTTATTAGCTGTGTCGCTCTTTACAAGTCACTTAGTCACTAACTGCCTCAGTTTCCTCAACTGTAAATTGGGGATAATAATAGTATCTACCTCTCAAGGCAAGGATGACACGAAGTAATATTTGTAATGTTGATATGAGATAATATTTGTAATACTGATATGAAATATTTTCTTAGCATAGTGACTGCTATATAGGGGGTGCTTAATAATGCTTTTTCCTTCCTGTTTCACCTTCACCAAGGTGCCTACTTATAAAGTAGAAAGCAGAAAGCAGAAAAAACTTTTTTGAACTTTACAACACATCTAAAGCGATGACAGTATTATGTCCCTATTAAAACAAACCGGAACACAAGGGATCAACTAGCAGGAGAAACAGCAGCTGAAAATATGTTCTCTAAATATGGAGAATATGGTGAATTTTGCAGTGATAATATTGTAAAGTACAAATCTTAAATCCTAAAATGCTATGTAAATGCTAGCTCTTATTATGTTTGTCAAATGACCATCAGGTTGGTATGCCGAACTACTAAAGCCAAAAGGAAATATTTCATGGGGTGTGTAATCATCTCACCTTGAAGTGCTTACTGATATAACATCAGCTCCCTTAGAGCAGGGCCTGGGAATTTTGTCTTTGAATCCCCCAGATCCTAGTACAATGACTGGCACATAGTAGGTGCTTAATAAATGCTTTTTGATTGATAAGTACCAACAAGAAAGACCACCATGGAGATAATTGCAGCTCACAAGTCACCATCTGTTGCAGAGAATAAAGAAGACGAGAAACTCTATGAAGAACTTGAGATCACATAAACCTGGTCAGCTTGTTTTATTCTTCTTTTTCTTGCGTGCATATATCAGATTATACCAGATTCCTTGATAGATGTAACTAGAGCTAACTTTATTCAACAATTCTCCAATCAACTATATTCAAGAGAGACCTAAGACAGGCATATATATGCTTAAAGAAAGGAAAGAAACAAGCATTTATCAAGCCCTTCCTATGTGCCAGTCACTGTGCTAAGCACTTTATAAATATTGTCCCACTTGAGCCTCATAACAACCCTGAGAGGTGTTGTTTGTGTGTCCCCATTTTACAGATGAGAAAACTGAGGCAAATATCTGTTAAATGACTTGCCCAGAGTCACATAGCTAGTAAGTGCCCAAAGCCAAATTTGAATTTAGGTTTTTCTGTGTCCAGGTCCACCACTCTATCTACTGAGCCACCTTGTTGCCTCTGTGTGGCAACTACAACTATCATGGAGGACATTTTGCACTGTCCAAACATCTCCCCTCTAGACAGGGAGGTTCTTCAAATATATTCCCGTGTCTACTAACATTGTGCTGCTTGAATCAAGCCTGAGAATACTATAAAACTTCCTCAATGGGATCCATACTCAAGGGATAGGAAAAACTAGTTTAACGAAGGCTGCATCTTGTCTGTTATTATGACGTGCAATTGGACGAACAGTCCATTGAGTTAGTTCATCAGTACATAGAGATTTAAAAGGAGCTACAGATGAACTAGAGTGAGTTGGGCCCTGATTTGCGCTTACACTGGATTACAGCTGGGAAAGCACACAGAGCTTTCAGTGATTCCAAACTGCTTCCAGACACAAAAATCCTATATTTAACTCTAATATTCTTCTGATATGGAATCAGGAGCTCTAATGAACCCAAAGTTAGAGATGACCCAAGAGGCCACAGAGATATGAATGGTGGGTATACAGAGAATACAGCATGTTGCCAAAGGCAGCTAATTTGTAAAGGGTAGCATGATTGATTGACCACAAGGCATTGAGGACACAAGATGGAACCATTACAATCCCTTTCTTAAAGGGGCATTCTGCTATGAAATGAAATTTACATAGAGAGAAAAACAACGGTCTTTGCTGCAAGCTTTCTTACCTTGCTGCCCATATTCTGTTTTATAACTTCCTGTACCAGCACATCAGCCAATGTCTTGAAGTCATTTACAAATTTCTTGTTCTTTTCTCCTTCTTTCTTTTCTTCTATTAGTAGTTGGAAAAGTGATTCTTGCTGCCTGCAGGCCCGGGCAATGTTTGCTGCCTTTTCAGAAACATAGACTAGTTCCCGGAGGATTTCTGACATTTCTGAAAGCTGTGCCTTTCTGCTTGTAGCGGAGGGTGAAAGCCACACAGTAACTCTAGACTGCTGTCTGCTGGAAAAATACAAGAATGTGAAAGAAAAGTAAGCTCAGAAAAGATGATGCAAAATTATGTATCACTGAAAGGGGGTCCCCTGGCACCACTACAATTAAGCATCTGTCTGTAACTGCAGCATAGCTGAAAAAGTGAAATTCCTGGGTCTATGGGGTAGAGACGATACTGGTTTCACTCAAATCGGTCATTCATACTTTTGAAGGATGTCTAAATGTTATTTTGTGGGCTGGTGTTTTAAAGGAGTGTTTAAAGGTTTTTTGTTGGTTTTTTTTTAATCCTATCTTAAGACAGTTGCATGTATGAAGATATGTTGAAAGCTTCACTAGGAGCAGCTAGGTGGTGCAGTGGATTGAGCACTGGCCCTGATTCAGGAGGACCTGAGTTCAAATCTGACCTCAGACACATAACACTTATTAGCTGTATGACCCTGGGCAAGTCACTTAACCCCAATTGCCTTGCAAAAAAAAAAAGATTTCAAATACTGAGGCAAAACTCAACTATTTAATAAACTCGATTGCCCAGAATATCATTGAGTTATAAAGTCATAGTCATGGAATTTTAGAGTTGAAAAAGACTTTAGAAAACAGGTAGTCTAGTTTGCTCAATATATAGATGAGAAAACTGATGCCCAGAGATACTGTGGTTTCCCCAATCTCAGTTGGTTGGAGGCAGCCAGTACTAGAATTTGCTGGACCTCAGTTTTCTGTTGCTTAGTTCATGCTAATGATTTTTCCACCATCCCACTAATTCTCAAGATATAAATAAATAACCAGTTCAAATAAATGTCACAAATGATGGAAGGGATGTGGGAAAATAGGTCTACTAAATGCACCGTTGGTGAGCTATGGACTAGTCCAACCATTCTGGACAGTTTTATGCCCTTTGACCCAGAAATACTGCTACTAGGTCTGTATCCCAAAGAGATCAAAGAAAAAGGAAATGGAAACATATGTACAGAAATATTTGTAGCAACTCCTTTTGTGGTGGCAAAGAATTGGAAACTGAGGGGCTACCAATCAATTTGGGAATGGCTGAACAAATTATGGTATATGACTATGATGGAATACTATTGTGCTATAAGAAAAAATGAAGGGGATGGTTTCAGAAAAACCTGTGAAAATTTATGTGAACTGATATAAAGTGAAATGAGCAGAACCAGAGAACAATCTACATAGTAATAGCAATATTGTAAAGATAATCAACTATGAAAGACAGTGATCACAACTCCGAAGGACTCATGATAAAAAATACTATCCACCTCCAGATTGAGAACTAATGGCCTCACAGTGCAGATTGAAGTATATTTTTCCCCTTCCTTTATTTTTCTTCTTTTTTGGGGAGGGGGTGGCAGGTGGGGGTGGAACACGGCTAATACAGAAATATGTTTTGCATGACTTCATGTGTATAATAGGTATTATAGTTCTCAATAGGTAGGGGAGGGGTGAAAGGAGGGCTAGAATTTGAAACTGAATATAAAAGTAAAATAAAAATGAAACAAAAAAGAAATTTCGATAAATATATTTCAATATAGTTCATTTCCTTTGTAATCCTACAAATTTTTTATGCACTTTAAATATTTAGAGAAGTACATAGGTTTCACCAGTCTCTTGCCAAAGGGGTCCATCATACAAAAAAGGTTTATAACTCCAGCTCTGGAAGATACATATGATTGCCTGTATTGAAGTGTATACTAGACTTTTGTTCCATTGTTAAGTTTCATTGGATAATGCAGTGGCCCTTAAATCTATAGTGTAAATGAAACAGTTCTCTCTTTTTTTTCTTTTTGTTTTTTGCTAGGCAATGGGGTTAAGTGACTTGCCCAGAGTCACGTAGTCAAGTGTCTGAGACCAGATTTGAACTCAGGTCCTCCTGATTCCAGGGCTGGTACTCTATCCACTGTGCCACCTCATCGCTCCCTAAACAGTTCTCTCTTGAGAAAAAAGGATCACATAAGGAAGACAAAGATGCTAGATCCCATTTTTACTATGCCTGTGCAAGAGACTATTTCCTGTCATTTCTTGGATTTCTACTGAAGGTATGACGTGACCAGGAATTCTCAGGAGAAAAAAAAACAGGAAAGAGGGCTAGGAACAATACTTAGGGTTTCAGATATTTACCAATGCACAGGTTATGGGGAACAAAATGAAAGTCAAAATTGTAACACAAAGAGATAAATACAATTTTACAGATATTACTGATGGCTTCTAGGTGACTTAGTTGTTAGAGCACTTGCAATCAGGAAGACCCAAGTTCAAATCCTGCCTCAGACATTTACTGGGTATGGGACTTTCTAAAGTCACAACCTCAGTTTCCTCATCTTTTGGGGGATATTCACAGCATCCACATTACAGGGTGGTGGTGAGGGATCAAATGAGAGAATATATGTAAAGAACTTGGCAAACCTTAAAGTGCTATATACATGTTAACTGTTTTATTGAGTCTTGGTGGAAAAGGACTTATGATTGCACTATACCAATGAAATCATGAAGAAGAAAGGGGCAGTATTGTCATGTCAAGCTACATACCCCTCTATAGAAATCTATAAACCCAAGGGTAGAAGCATGTCAGAGTGGATTTGTGTGAAGAGAAAGAGGAAAAATGTGTGATTTTGCTGTGGGAGTGCATTTACCTTCTACCTATATGAAGGGTTTTGAGTCACAAAAAATGGAAGAAACAAAGTATATGTTGTGTTCAATTACCTGGATACCAATTAGAAGCCTAATTATGCTAAAAGCACAGCAGCCTACAAATACAAGACTTACCCAGTTTATAATCTGCTCTCTCAGAAGCAAAGAAGGGAACTTTTTGTCTGGGCTTAGTTCTAACAAGAAAGTGCTGGTTTGTAAAGGGAAATTGAAAAGGATCTCAAAGGAAGGCATCATTATTGTCTTAGACCAGATTCAAGCAGCCCAACCAGATTAAAATGTAATTGGGAGATACTTAACAAAAGAAATAAAAGTATAATGCAATATAGATAATGTTAGTTTGTGGCTTACTAAATGGGGAGTAGGGTGGGCAGTGTAGTAGGGAGTATAGGTGGCACAGTGAATAGAGTGCTGGGCCTGGAGTCAGGAAGACTCAGCTTCCCGAGTTCAAATGTGACCTCAGACATTTACTAGCTGTGTGACTCTGCGCAAGTCACTTAACCCTGTTTGCCTCAGTTTCCTCATCTGTAAAATAAGCTGGAGAAGGAACTGGCAAACCACTGCAGTATCCTTACCAAGAAAATCCCAGCTGGGGTCATGATAAGTGGGACATGACTGAAAAACAATTAAACAACAAATTACTACGCAGCAGCAGGGATCTGTTTCTATTTGAGTTTGACACCAATAATCTTAGCCCTCCTAATAACTTAGGTGGGAAATGCTGAGCATAGTTCATACAGCCTATATACTTTATTTCAGAAAGGTCAGAAAAAAAAGACTTTCATGATCCACGTATGGCTAGGCATACCAATGGTTGATGAAGAGAAGTAGTTGAACTATTTAATAGCAAGATCCTGGAAGCCGACTAGGTGTCTGTAACCAGGAAGTGACTGAACAAGTTATGGTATATAAATGATTTAAATTTTTTTAATTAACCAAAACCTATTTTCTCTTTTTCTCACCTTCCTCCCCACCTCTACTGAAAAAACAAACAACAGAACTCTTGTAACAAATATGCATAGCCAAGAAAAATTCCAGCACTAGCTACATCCAAAAAATGTCTCATTTCTGTCAGGAGGCAGATGGCTTGTGCAGGTATTTTACAATTATCTCATTTGATCCTCACAACTACAAAAGATAGAGTGTTTTTATTATCCCCATTTTACAGTTGAGGAAACTGAAGCAGAGAGAGGTTAAGTGACTTGTCTAGGGTCACACAGCTAGCAAGTATCTGAGGCCACATCTGAATTCAGATCTTCTTGACTATAGGCCCAGTGATCTCTCAACTGTACTATTGATTTGGATTGATCAGAGCTCTGAAGTCTTTCGGCGTTTTTTATCTTTTACAGTTCTGTTGTTATTGTATAAATTATTCCTGGTTCTGCTCACTTCACACTGTATTATCCTTTTGATTCTTTCTTAACAGCACAGAAGTACTATATTACCTTCATACTATTACTTGTTTGACAGTTCCGCAGTTGATGGGCAACCCTTTAGTTTCCAGTTCTTTGTCATTACAAAAAGGACTGCTATAAATATTTTTATACATATAGCTCCTTTTTCTCTTTCTTTGATGCCCAATAGTAGTATTGCCTAGTCAAAGGGTATTCATGTTTAAGTTACATTTTGGACATAATTTCAAATTGCTTTCCAAAATAGTTATACCAATTCATAGATCTGTGTGATACATAAAAGCAATGAAAAATTAGTATGTCCTAAGAAAAGACCAATAGAAGAGGAATATACATTGAGGAATGTTTATCTGAAATGATACAGTATCAAGAAAGCTGATCACAAAGAACATATGGACTAACAATGTTGTTTTAAAGACAACAGCAGGGGCAGCTAGGTGGTGCAGTGGATAAAGTACTGGACCAAAAGTCAGGAGGACCTGAGTTTGTATCCAGCCTCAGACCAAACACTTGACACTTACTTAGTGACCCTTGGCAAGTCACTTAACCCTAATTGCCTAAATTAAAAAAAAATAAAGACAATAGCAACATGTCTTTTAAATACATAAAAATAGATTCAAAAGGTGACACAGAAATAAAAAAATTTTGGCAACTCCCCTGTTAGAGACAATATACATATTCTTTGTTTTGTGTTAAAGAACCTGTATATAACAAGCATATAGACACATGTCCAATCATCTATAATCCTTTCCACTTGGTTTCGTTTCTTTCTTTTGTTCTTGTTTCTGATTCTCTATCATTATACCTGTTAATGGAAGATAAAATAGAATTTTAAAAGAGAGACAGGAAATTCTAAACACAAATTTCTGACAACAATCACATACACAAAAAAGCCTGATGAGAAAAAAAGAGGGAAGCATCTAAAGAAGCCAATGGATCTACATCAATCTGCGCTTTTGAAATGACATGGACCAATGTGGTCTGGGAGGGGGTTCATACCCAAGGATGAAGGCAAAAAGCTGACACCATGCTGCAAAAATAGTATCAAGAAGACTAAGTCCTCAAATAAAGCTAGGCTGGAAAAACCCAGAACCACTCAGGACAACAAAAGGGTTATTAAGCAATGTTCAGTACAAGAAAAACAAGGACTATACAGCCATAGCTTAAAACAGATGGCATAATTTTAACAGATGAGAGTAAGAAAACAGGATTACTTTAATTGCCATATTGTTCCCCTCCTTTTGAATCAAAGAGGATGATCTCCAAACTAGAAAGGGTAGACTAAGCATAAATGAGGAAGGGAAAGGAGGAGGATGACGAGAAAATATTTAAAGCATTTAGGTGTTCTTTTACTAAGTTCAGGTCTACAGGTCTGAAAAATTACATCCTAGGGGACTAAATTTCTATGTCTAACCATAGTCCCATTAGTAATCAGACCAGGAGAGGCAATGGATGATTATAAATATCCAGATATCTCTATTCTTTAATAAAGTAAAGAAAAAAACCCAACTATGTGCCAAGAACTGTGCTAAGTGCTAGAGATGTGGAAGTACAAAAAGAAAAAGTGAGACAGTCCTGTCTTTCAAGGAGCCCACAGTCTTAATGTGGCATGAGGAGGAAGGGAGAGACAGAAAAGAGTTAGATGCATGGCAGATGGAAAAGGCCAGAAATGCTCATAGTTCACTGGCAGGGCAGAGGTGGTGTCTGCCCCTAGAATCTAGGTCCTAGACCTAGGGGGTAAGGCAGCGGGACAGATGATAACGTTTAGAAGCCACTGTGGCAAGAAAGATGGAAGAGTCTGCTATTTCTCTGTCTTAGAGGAAGGGTAGTGACTGGCGACTCCTAGCTCATCTGCGCTGTATGAGCTGCTACATCGTACTTCTTACCCAATCACCCTATTTGAATAATAGGAATAGCATACATTTAGATAACACTTTAAGATTTTTGGAGTACTTTACATATATTATCTCATTGGACCCTTGCAATCACCCTATAAAGAAAGTATAATAGATATTTTCCCATTTTTACAGATAAGGAAACTGAGCCTATGAGTATAACTGAATCTACCCACGGTCACACAGTTAGTAGGTGTCAATGATAGGATTTGAACCCAAGCCTTCTCATTCCAAGTTTAGTCCTCTATCCATCATGCCATATTCCCTCTCTTTTTTTTTTAGGTGAGGCAATTGGGGTTAAGTGACTTGCCCAGGGTCACACAGCTAGTGAGTGTCAAGTCTGTGGGGCTGGATTTGTACTCAAGTCCTCCTAACTCCAAGGCCAGAGCTCTATTTACTGCTCCACCTAGCTGCTCTTCCTTCTCATTTTATTTTATTTTTTAATTAGGCAATTGGGGGTTAAGTGACTTGCCCAGGGTCACACACTAGTGTCAACTGCTTGTTCTGAGGCTGGATTTGAACTCAGGGCCTCCTGACTTCACGGTAGGTGCTCTATCTACTGCACCACCTAGCTGCTCCCTGGAGCATACTTTTTTTACTTTATTTTTCCTGGAGTTAGGTAGAATAATTTTCCAGCTCAAGACAACTTAGAAGGTTGGCAGGAAAGGACTCTCTCACTGGGATAAGAGTGGTGCACAGTGTCAGTGTAGGCTACATCACTGCAAGCCAGCAGAAGGTTTTGGGCGCAACTGAATTGGCAGCATGCAGGGGCTTCCAGAGCAATTAGCCTAAAGATGGAAAGGGGTTTGGACAACTCCTCAGAAGAAAATTATGAGGACCTTTTTCTGGCACTGGGAACAGGACTCTGTTGCATTTGCTCATACATGATTCTGGGTTGCAGTCCTAGGGCAAGGAGGAGCTCTAGACCCTGGTCATAGTTCCAGGGTGGAAAAGAATGCTTGTGGTCACTCACAAAACAACACAGGCCAGGAAAGCAGTGACCAAACCTTTCATATCACTTTGGAAGAACTGAAAATTTGCAAACCCCTAGTATTAGAACTGAAACAGCAACATGAAAACGTGAAGTTTGGAACAGTAGCCCCTTCACTCTAGGAGTAGAGCCCAAATATAGAATTAAGTTTAAAGTGAGGAAATAGGCTAGAATAAATGAGCAAAGAACAAAAGAAGAACCTGACCACAGAAAATTACTGTGGTGACAGGGAAGATCAAAACACAAACTCAGAAGAAGACAACAATGTCAAAACAGCTACAGGCAAAGCCTCAAAGGAAAATGTGAATTGGTCTCAGGTTCCCACCCCATCCCACTCCACAAAAAAAGAATGCCTGGAAAAGCTCGAAAGAAACAATTCAAATATGTAACCACAGTCAGAATAGCACAAGATTTAGCAGTTTCTAGATTAAAGTATTAGAGGGTTTACAATATGACAAAGGGTAAAGGAGCTAGGGTTACAACCAAGAATCACCTACTCAGCAAAACTGAGTATAATCCTTTAGGGGAGGAAAAAAATTGACATTTAATGAAATAGAGGACTTTCAAGCATTTGTGATGAAAAGACCAGAGGTGAATAGAAAATTTGACTTTCAAATACAAGACACAAAAGAAGCATAAAAACGTAAACATGATAGAGAAATCATTAGAGATTCAATAAGGTTAAACTTTTTTACATTCCTACATGGGAAGATGATGCTTGTAACTCTTAAGAACTTTTTCATTTTTAGGACAGTTAGAAGAAGTATACATAGATAGAGAACATGAATAGGAGTTGACTATGATGGGATGATATCCTCCCCAAAAAATAAGATTAAATTAAGGGGTGAGAAAGAGGGATGCACTGGGAGAAGGGGGAAGGGAGAGGTAGAATTGGGGTAAATTATTTCACATAGAAGAGATGTGAAAGAGCTTTTACAGCTTTTACAGTGGACTGGATGGCGGGCACACAATGCTTGAACTTTACTCTCATCAGAACTGGCTCAAAGAGAGAATGATGTAATACTCAGCTGGGTATAGAAATTTATCTCACCCTATAAAGAGGGAAGGGGTGGGGCTGACAGAATGGAGAGTGGATTAGGAGAGGCAGTGGTAAGAAGCAAAACACTTTTGAGGAGCAACAGGGTGAAAGGAGAGAGAGAAAAGAATAAATAGTAAAAAAAAAAGTAGGATATACAGAAATACACAATTAGTAATCATAACTGTGAATGAAATGAACTCACCCATAAAATGGAAGCAGATAGCAAGGTGGATTAAAAACCAGAATCCTACAATTTGTTGTTTACAAGAAATATACTCAAAGCAGGGAGACACACATAGAGTAAAGTTAAGGGACTAGAGCAGATGATATGGTGGCATACTATATGCATGGACAATATTATAGGGGAAAACAATTTTGAAAGACCTTAGAACTCTGATCAATGCAATGATAAACCCAGAGTCAAAAAACCTGAAGATGCTTCTTGCCTCCTACCAGAAAGGCGATGGATTTAAATTGCAGATGACACATACATTTTTAGACATGGCTAATGTGGGAATTTGTTTTTTTGAATTATGCATATTTGTTATGAGGGTTTTTTCTTTTTAAAAAAGTGTTCAGTGGGGGAACAGTGGAAAGGAGAGGTAATAAATGCTTATATAAATTTTTTTTAAAAAAAGGAATGAAGATTCATAAAATTGAAATGAATTCAGAGGGGAAAAAAGAAAGGAACTATTTCAATATTAAAGAAGTTAGATGGATGAGAGGACCAGTTAACAAAATTTATGTGTTTATCTACAATCATTTTCAGTAGGAAAGCCATTGATGGTTAAAGAGTAATGATGCTGAGCACTATATTCCAATTTTGGTTGAACTGAAACAAATTATTTTATGCTTCCTATTTGATAAGCAGCTATGCTAATAAAACTTTACTAGCTTGGTTTAGAAATAATTTATAATACATATTTCTCTATGCTTGGCAAAACACATGAACTCGTGTGTTCTCATACTAATCTGTGTAGGAAAAAGATAGTTATGAACATTTCTACAGTGACTCCTCTTTAAAAAAAAATAACCCCTTTTAAAGGAAGGAAGGAAAGAAGGAAAGAAGAAGAATGGGGAATTCTGCTTCTAAAAACTTTGCTAATGGATAAACAAAACCAAAAACTCTTTCCAAAAAGAATGACATGAATTCAAGAAAATATTTCCTGTGATTAAAACAGTCCGGGCCTCCACAAACAGAAGGCTCCTACCATTCACTACTGTGAACATTCTGATGCTACTATCAAAACAAGAATTTCTCCTTCTTCAACAATTATCTTGGAATGAAGGCTTTCCTCTTGTCTTGAGTATTCTCCCACCATAGTGAGACAGCCACATGAAATACACCCAGCCAGTTATGAAGAGTACAAGGCTATTTTACTACACTGTGAAGAAAATATGGGACTTGACAAAGTTATATAACCACATTTTTTTTTGTAACCACTTTTTGATAGTTATCTGTTGAATTCACTTTGACAAAGTTTAACATAATGATCAAATTTTTATAGTGCCAACCTGGTTCTACTTAAAACCAACCATTAAGCCTTCCAGAAACATTTTTTTCTCTTTCAATTATTTATATTGCTTCCAGTTATTCAAAGGGCACAAGACTTCAGACGAATCTCAGCCCCCAAGAGGCTGCTATTGCTCAAGTATTACAAATCTTCTAGTATTTTGTCCCCCCATCTCTCATAGCAGTCACTGACAGCATAGTGTGACTTCCTCATATTAGAGTTCAGTTTTCTCTAGACCAAGGTTCGTTAACCTGGAATTTATTTTTTAAAAAATATTGTGATGCATGTACAAAAATATTCCTAGCAGCTCTTTTTGTGGTGGCAAAGACTTGGAAATTGAGAGGATGCCCATCAACTGGGGAATGGCTGAGCAAGTTGTGGCATATGAATGTAATGGAATACTATTGTGCTATAACAAATGATGAACAGGCGGACTTCAGAAAAACCTGGAAAGACTTGTATGGTCTAATGCTGAGTGAAATGAGCAGAACCAAGAGAACGTTATACACAATAACAGTCACATTGTGCGATGACTAATATTGATAAACTTAACCACTCCCAGAAATACAAGGATCTAAGACATCTCCAGAGGCCTCATGATGGAAAATGCTATCCACATCCAAAGAAAGAACTATGAAAGTTGAATTGCTATTTTTTTTCTCTTCTGTTGACTTTTGTTTCCTCTTTCTGATGGTTCCTCCTATTGGTTTTAATTTTTACTTACAACACCACTAATGTGAAAATATATTTAATAGTAATGTAATGTATAGCCTATATCAGATTGTGCACCGTCTTGAGGAGGGTGGTGGGGAGGAAGGGGGAGAAAAATTTTAAACTCAAAAGCATATGGAAGTGATTGTTGATAAATCAAAATAAATTAACAAAATTTTTAAAATATTGTGATGACTATTTCAATATAATTAGTATTCTTTATAGTGCTATGTATTTTGTTTTATACATTTTAAAGCATTATTCTAAGGAGGAGTCCATAGCTTTGTCAGACTTGCTAAAAGGGTCTATGGCACAAAAAAGGCCAAGAACCCCTGCTCTAGAGGGACAGTCTTTGTGAAAGAAAGCTGTTTTACTAATTTCAGGGAAAGGCCTTCAACTTTTCCCCTATATTCTCTTTCCTTCTTGTCTCTATTACAATTCCTTGAAGTTTTTTCTTCTAGGTTAGAAATAGAAAAGTAAAAGAAAGAGAAGACTGTGCTGCAGCTTCTACTTCCTTCTTCCCATTTGCAATTAAGTCTATAATCACCCCCTGACCATTTCTTTAGAAATAGCACTTACCTTAGTAATTAAATTACTAACTGATCCAAGTTAGTTTGTTAAACACTAACAATGCATCAGATGTATGATAAAGTCAAGAAGTATTTATTAAGCTGGTACTGGGTACCAGGTCTTATGCTAAGGTCTAGGGATACAAAGAAAGGCAAAAACAGTCCCTGCTGTCAAGAAGCTCACAGCCTGATTGGGGAGCTAACATTCAAACAACCATGTACAAACAAAATATATAGTGGATAAATAAGAGATAATTTCAGGGGGAAAGCAATAATATTAACAGGGATCACGAAAGGTTTCATGCACAAGGTAGGATTTTAAGGTGAGACTTGAATAAGAAGCCAGAGAAGTTAGGAGGTGGAGATGAGGAGAGAGAGAATTCCTGGTATAAGGGACAGTCCATGAAAATGGAACCAAGAGATGGAGAGTCTTGTGTGAAGAACAACAAGAAGACCAGTATCACTGGACTGTGGAGGGAAGTAAAGTTTAATAACCCCAGAAAGATAGGAAAGGGCCAGGTTATGAAGAGCTTTAAAACTCAAAGATTGAATCTGGAAGTAGTAGAGAGCCATTGGAGTTTACTGACTAGGGGGCTATCCTGGTCAGAACTGTACTTTAGAAAGAGCACTTTAGCAACTGAGTGGAAAGTAGACTAGAGTGGGGAAAGACTTGTAGCAGGCAGACAAACCAACAGACCATTGCAACAGTTCAGACATGAGGTGATGGCACCCTGCCTCAGGGTGGTAGCAACGTCAGAAAGAAGGAAGCATATTTAAGAGACGTCATGAAGGTAAAATCACAGATTCTCCTTGGTAATAGACTGGATATAGGGGTGGGGTAGGGTGCGTGTGAAATACTGAAGAGTCAAAAATGACAGCTAGGGTGACATCTATGGTCACATTGTACATTGACAAAGGCAGTTAGGATTGCTAAGTGTGAGTTCTAAATGTTCAGTTCCAACAAGCATTGGTTAAATGCTTAACATGTGCAAGGCAAGGTGCTAGGAAATAAGGATAGAGAAGCAAAATGAAAACTAACAAAAAAGACCCTTCCCTGTCCCCTTAGAGCTTATATTCTCCTGAGAGGATACAAGGTATAGACAAGATATACACCATGATGATAACTTGGGATGGGAGAAGAAAGTACTAGCAAATAAGGGAGTAGGGAAAGACTTACTTATGAAATGGCATATGATATGAGCCTTGAAAGAAGTGAGAGATTCTAAGAGGGGGAAGGAATACAAAATTTTGTGTATCTATGCTTGAAATTATAGACATTAATAGGATAACATGATCAAATATTCAAATATCTGCTTCCAAAACAACTTTCAGAAACATATTTGAAGCCAAACTCGATAGTTTTGATAGAAAATCCTAGTCCAACTTTAAGAATGTCCTAAAAGGGCAGCTAGGTGGGGCAGTGCATAGAGCACCAGCTCTGAAGTCAGGAGGACCTGAGTTCAAAGCTGGCCTCAGACCAAACACTTGACGCTTACTAGCTGTGTGACCCTGGGCAAGTCACTTCACCCCAATTGCCTTAAAAAAAATGTCCTAGAAGTTGTTCTCTCTCTTCTTTTTCTTCTCTACTCCTCTCCAGGGCCAGCACAAGGTTCATCAGCCAAAAATCTACCCCACTGACTACCCAACTTAAAAAAAAAAGGTTCTGCCATTATTCCTTTGGGGCCCAGTAGATGTTGAATTTTTTTTTTCCTGTACTCTAATGAATTCCAATGGCAGAACCTTTGACCCACACCAAGGAATATATTTGCAACAAGAATCTAGAGCAAGAGTCTTAACCTGGGATCCACAGAAGGGATCTGTTGATTGGTTTTAGGGGGGTTATAAGTTTGGATGTTTTTTTTATTTTCACTAACTTGCTACATTAGTATTAGCAGTGCCGGTGATTTTGTCATCGTTACAGCACATATATTTTCACATCAAATTAGAATTGTTGCAGACATTTTGACATATCACTTACAATGGCATTTATTTCCACTTTGGAATTCCTGTAGTTATTAGACCTGACGCTAGATTGTACGTCATCATAGTGTTCTTGTTTATAAGCTACATCTCAGCATACTTAAATTCCTTTGTAATCTTATGAATTTTATTTTATTCATTTAAAAATGTTTTTTTGAGAAGGCGTCCATAGGCTTCACCAGACTGCCCAAATTTTTATGTCCATAACACAAAAAACGTGAAGAATTCCTGGCTCAGAGGTCTCTCTCTGCAGAGTTTTATCTTCTCTCCTCAATTCAAATCACTAGGATTTTAATCATTCTTTAAATTTGAAATTACTCTTTGGTCTGTAATGCCAAAGTTTCTACTTCCAGCTTATGCCAAGCCTTCTCCCGTGTTACTCAGCAGTACTAGGGATAGATGGGTGGTGGAATAGATGAAAACAGGGTCAGAATTGTCAGGGTCAGATGGGGCAGGTGATCTGTAAAAGGACCCAGGAGCAGATGACAGGAAATCTGGGCAGGTGGGTGGACAGACAGGAAAGTATAGCAGATAACAGGTAGTGATACAAGAAGGTAAGGTAGGTGGCAGAGCGCAGATGACATCAGAATAATCTGTTAGCAGGAATAGGCAGAGGTCCAGACAGCCAGTGCAAACGAGAAAGGTCTGGTTGTGGGGGTCTCACCAAGGGGCTGCGGATCAAAGGCAGTGTACCAATTCTTGGGAAGACTAGCAAGAAAAGTTAGGGCCTTAGGCACAAGAGAAATAAGATAGGTATCCAGTTGTTGAAATGTAATGGTCACAATGGACAAGAGTCAAGATATTATACACAACTAGGTCAGAATGGGACCAAGAGAAAAAGCTTGACTTGATTCTGAGTCTCCTAACCTATGTATCTATGTGTCTTTTTGTCTCCCAGATAGCCACATAAATTAGTCTCAGAGGTGGGGTAGCAAGATTAAATCTGTAGATTAGGGTCAAGTGGCTCCATCTTGTGGTCTCTGGAGGATGCTGAAAACAAGAAGCCAGCTACTTCATTAACTCTCTCCTAGGGACAAGTCTTCTGGCAAAGAAAAAAACAAAAAACAAAACAAGATTCTGGTAGAGGGAGGGGTGTGTGTGTGTGTGTGTGTGTGTGTGTGAGAGAGAGAGAGAGAGAGAGAGAGAGAGAGATGAATGAATGAATGAATCTTCCCTTCCATTAATGGGCAGCTTCACTTTTTCCAACTACTGATTTTTATTTCCCTCCCAAATATAAGAATGGGTCTAAGCCTAGATTACCTTAGATATTTTCCTTAGCAAAGGACAATTTTACCAACTTGAACAAGAGCCCCATAGAGTTAGGGTGCTATCCATAGTGTTCTTTTCCTAGTATTGTGGAAGTCTGTCCCAGACTCTCAGGAAGGCTTCAATTAATACTTGTTGGTTTCAAAATCCAAGGGAGAATTTTCCTCAGAGTAAAGCATCTCCAGAGTTCTTAAATGTACTTTTGCACAAATTCTTTAACATACTTTAGAGTAAAGCTCAAGGCTTTCAACAGGTCACTTAATTATTTGGGGGAGAAATATGTTGGAAAATACTAAGTCTGGTCCAGTGGACTTAAATTATAGTAACAAAATGGAGGTGCAAAGTTATAGGAAGGTCCTAGCACAGGAGATGAGCTCTGCAAATTCTGCTTCCACTTGGGTCAAAAAAGAGAAAATCTTCATGTGTGACCAAGAGCTGCAATCATTGTTGGTACATGATGGTCTGGCCTCGCCTTTGTAAAATTCTTAGTACAAAGTAAAGGAATTAAGAGCCAAGCAAAGATTCTATGGAGCAGATTCTGTTAGCTCACCTGAAATGCTCTGGCTCATTGTGACCCCATCTATGTTTGTTTTGGCCCTGGATCTCCTTTTGAAGTTGCAGTCAGGAGCTTATCCGCATTTGGCTCTGTGTTTAAGTCCTACATTATCCTAGGGCTTAGACAGAATACATCCAAGTAGGAATCAAAGGGATAACAATGTGCACTGGAGATTCAGCCTAGAGCTGTGCACTAGACCCTCCTGTCACTGAGTTCAGTCCCTCATTCCTAGAGGAAAGGGGCTCTATGGTGAGCATTGGGTAAATGCCATCAGTCCAACTGTAGCCATGATACAGATTGGGACCTACCCATCTCTTTAGGAATTGTAGAGATTGCTATATCAATTGATAAATCAATCAATAAACTTTCATTATGTGCCTACTATGTGCCAGGCACTGTACAAAGTACTGGGCATGCCGAAAGAGGCAAAAGACAGTCCCTCTTCTCAAGGAGCTTACAATCTAATGGGGGAATGTACATAATGTGCAATTAATTTAATTTTTACTGAGATCAGTCTCATGTTCAATTTCAATTGGAGGAGGTGACCCCTTCATGGTTCTCCAATCCTCTGCAGGGTGGTGGAATTGACATACTCTATTCTCTTTAGCTTCCTTGAATTGAGGGTAGAGACTGTGTCTAGTTTCTTTAGTACAAGGACATCATTTTGTCCTACGTTTAGTGACATTATT
Organism: Phascolarctos cinereus; assembly: GCF_003287225.1. Classification (NCBI taxonomy): domain Eukaryota; kingdom Metazoa; phylum Chordata; class Mammalia; order Diprotodontia; family Phascolarctidae; genus Phascolarctos; species Phascolarctos cinereus. The sequence goes on from NW_027556098.1 coordinate 194,397,111, forward strand.
GAAATTACTGAAAATACTAGAGATACTTTGCCCTACTTACAGTAACAAAAGGATGCTCCAAAATGGTGAACTGCCTCTCCCAGATCCTGCTTTTTCTTTTCAAATTCATTGAGTAGAACGGGAAAACTGAACTAAAAGTCCTAGCTGTTTTCTTCCTTGATCAATTTGAAGGAAAAGTGGGAATGCAAGGCTACATCTAGCAATGACCAAAGTCAATGTGGAACTGGAGAGAGGAGAGACAGATCCTATCCTAAAAATAGAAATGAGTTTGAAAGGGCTCCTGTCTTTTGGATTCCCTCAACTCTTAGAGAGAACCATTGAAATGGTAGCCATATTATCTGAGTCCAATATCATTCCACATGACATGACAAAGGATTTTTTTTTAATGAATGCAACAGAAAAGATGAAAATCAGACTGTCCTAGAAAAATCTAGGTCACAGTATTTGAGGGACACTAAGTAGGGTAGGGTAATTATGCAGAAAGGAATGTGGAATAATTAGAGAAAATAGTGAAGAAAGCTTATAAGACCAATATAAGGCATAAAAGGTGGGTTCACAGGAAGAGGTGGGATCTTGGAAAATAGCCAAGAGAAAGGACAGTAACAGGAATTGCAGCCTGAATAAAGAAGAAGCAGGAGCTACCAGAAGAGGCTCCAGAGGAGGTCTCCCACTTCAATTCAAATTCCAAGTTTAGCCCCTGAGATTCGAAGTTGTCCTGGGCTGGGAAAAGAAAAATCAAGGCAGTTCCTTTTCTGGCTCCTATTTCTTACTTCAAGCTCTGGGGTTGGATTAGCAAGGTTTTAATCCATGTAGGAACAATGGTGCTACAAAACCTAAGCTTTTAGCCGAGCTCGGTTCTTGCCTGCCCTGGAAAGAAAGAATTAGAGACATGAGAAGGTAGCAGGTTCTTGGTGGAATCTGATGGATCTGATGCGTGTGTCCTCCTGTAACATCTGGCAAACATAGCCAGTCAACAAACAGCACAAGAAGATTAGCTTGCTGTGTGTGTTTGCCCACCATTATGGTTTACTTATTTTCTTCTAAGAAACCCCTCAGATTGCTTCATGGAAGTACAGAGGCCCAGCTGTGACCCACAGAACACAGTTCGGGAAATATAAGGCAATCAATGAGTCATCTCCCCATCTACTTTAAGTTGCTGGAGAAATCCAGGCTCTGTACCTCATGAGGCAGATTATCATTAATTACCTAATGAACATCTCCAACTGGGTATCCCATAGGAATCTCCTACTCAACATTTCTAAACAGGACTCATTATTTTTCTTTAAAATCTTCTCTCCCTCTTGATTTTTCTTTTTATGTTGAATCTTTCTAGGCCCCCAGGTTTGCAACCTTGGCATCATCCTCCAATTTTCCTTCTCTCCCTCATATCCAATTGCTTGCCAAGTCTTTATTCCATAACCTACAACCTCTCAAATCTGTGCCTCTTACCACCTTTCTTTTTAATTTTTTTTAAATTTATTTTTAGGCAATTGGGGTCAAATGACTTGCCCAGGGTCACGCAGCCAGTAAGTGTCAAGTGTTTGGTCTGAGGTCAATTTGAAGTCAGGTCCTCCTGACTCCAGGGCCGGTGCTCTATTCACTGCACCACTTAGCTGCCCTGAATACAAAGTAATTTGGAGGGGAGGAGGAAAGAGAAACCTGGAATGGCCTCATGCAGGAGGTGCCATACATTAGAGCTGAACTTTGAAGGAAACTAGGAATTCCAGGAGACAGGGGAAGGAGTGTATTCCAAGTACAGGGAACAACCTTCCCAAAGGCACAGAGAACCAAATACCTTACTAAAATCTAACAAAACAATAACCACAGTATTCCCCTAAACTACCAGTCTAACAACTCTATTAAAAGAGGAATAAGGCACAACTTGTTCCTGAAGAAACCATTCTGGTTCTAAGTGATCACTATTTCCTTTTCTAGATGTTCAATAATCATGCAAAGTTCTAACGCTGTCAGGCTCACAGTTTGCAGGCTCCATTCTCTTCCATTATTTTGAACACTATGACAATATTTGCCTTTTTCCAACCCTATGGTAGTTCTCCTGTCTTACATGTCCATTCATTGATCATGGTGGTGGCTAAACAATCACATCTGTCTTGTTTTAGCACCCTAGGATGTAGTTCATCTGGTAATTTGTATACATCAAGGGCAGCTAGGTAGTTATCAACTCCCTATTAACTGTTTTTCTATTCTTTCCAGTCTAAAGAATTTTCCTTTGCAGAGAAACAGAAGCAAAAAGCAGTTGATTACCTCTACCTTCTGCCTAAATGGTAATCTTATTCCTTCTTTGCTCTTTCTTGCTTTGCCATCCCCTCCCCCAATTTTTGTTAGTCCCAGCTTTCTTCATTGTCTCAGTTCATTCTGAACTTTTGCACCTCTGATATTCTTTGATTTCCATACTTTGGTATTCATATTCCATTAACTGCCCTTGCTTTCGTCTTCTATGGATCTTCCAAAAATCTAGGAGAAAAAGAATTGCTAGCATTTATGTAACTCTTTAAGGTAAAGTGCTATACATGTTATCTCATTTGAACTTTACAATAACCCCCTGAAGTAGGTAATTTTCATTTTGTAGATGAAGAGACTAAGAGTAATCCAGGTTAAGTGACTTGCTCAGGGTCACAAAGCCAGTAGGCCTTTAAAAATGGTTGGTGAGTTCCCCATGATTTAATAAGTCACCTTAGATAATTCCTTCCCCTTTTTCCCATTGGAATTTTTTTCTTTGAATGTTCAAAATTTCATTTTTAAGAGCTTCTTTTTCCTACTGTAGGAAATTTCCACATTTCCTAGCTGTAGAAATTTAGTTCATGTGACCTACCCTCTCTCAAAATCCTTTGAAATCTAATCTCCCTGAACCCAGAATATTTGTCAGACTATTCTTTGCCTTTGTCATCACAGATTCTAAGATAGAACAGTCACTTCCCCTACAAAGTTTCACATTTCCACAACAGCCACAAGTTTCTCCAGACCCAGAATAGAGGTTCCTTTATTGGTTCCTCCACTGTTTGAAGGGAAAAAAAATATTATTTAGGCATATCAAGAAACTTGTAACTTTACTCTTTCTGGCAGAGAGAACACTCTATATCACAACTCTGTGCCAGGCTTCTGATCCATTTCCTTAACTTACCTAGTTTCTTTCCAAGTAGTATTTACTCTGATGACAAACTGATCTTACTAGGGCATCTCAGGGCAGCTGGGTAGAACAGTGGATAGAGCACTAGGCCTGAAGTCAGGAAGAAGTGAGTTCAAATCCACCTTAGGTGCTTACTACCTATATGACGCTGGGCAAGTCACTCTACCTCAGTTTCCTCATATGTAAAATGGATATGAAAATAATGGCACCCACCTCCCAGGTTTGTCATGAGGATCAAATGAGATGATAATTGTAAAGCTGTTAGCACAGCTCCTGGCACATAGTAGGCACTACATAAACATTAGTACTATTTATCATTATTATTATTATTTTACTAAAATGTAAGTCTGACTGCCATCTCCTACTCAATAAACTCCAGGATCAAATATAAAATCCTCTCTTTGGCTTTTAAAGGGCCTCCATAACCTTCCCCCTTCCTACTTTTCCAGTTTTCTTATTCCTTACTCCCCCTTCCACCTATTCTGCAATCCAATGACACTGACCTCTTTGCTGTTCCTTGCATAAGACACTCCATCTCCCAATACCAAGTGTTTTAATTTGCTGTCCTCATGCTGGAGCACTCTTCCTCTTCATTGCCACCTTCTAGCTTCTCTGGTTTTCTTCAAGTCTCATGATCTTCTACAGGAAGCCTTTCCCGATTTCCTTTAATCCCCTGATTCCCAATCCCCAGGCCTTCCCTCCACTGATTATCTCTAATTTATCCAGTATCTATCCTATTTGTACATAGCTGTTTGCATGTTATCTCTCCTATTCGACTTTGAGCTCCTTGAGAACAAGCACTGTCTTTTGCTTTTCTTTGCATCCCCAGCATTTTGTCCAGTGTCTGGCATATAATAAGCACTTGATAAATGCCAGTTCACTATTTCTGCCTCCACTGATGTTCACCCAGATGTTTTCCATGATTCTTCCCCCTCTTAATTTTCTCCCATGAATACGTACCATGCTATTCTAAATATATATACACATATAAACACACACATATACATATACACACCTTTTTTATATGATGCTGCTTTGAAATAAAGTATACCTTTCTAGATCTATATTCCCGGTGTGGATCCCATCTCAGTGATCCCCAATAAATCAAATTTGCCTCTACACATTAGAATCTCCAGCTCTTCTTGGTTTTACCCTTACTTTGTGCATTTGTGTGTAAATATATGAGGCTATATCTAATTTAGTAACTAGTTTTCTTCAAGGATTTTGTCTCCAATGTATCTCCTTACTGCTATTCTTCCTATTTTGTAGCATTTAAGTGTTGATATTTGATGTTATAAGCTTAATAACTAGCTCCTTCTAGAATTTTTGCCTTCAGCGTACTTCCCTACTGTTCTTGTTTTTTCCTACTTTACAACATTTAGCTGGATGAATAGACAAGTGCATTTTCTCTCACCCTCTTCCTTTTAAGACCTTTTTGATCAGATTTATAGGACTTCATGCAAAGATATGCTAGGTACACTCTATCAATGGCTAGAGGCTTGTCATTCCTATATTTCAAGCTATGGTCCAAAAATCCAAAAATCATTCTCAGACAATCTTTTCAACTGTTTATTTCCCCAAATCTGCCTCTTCTGAATTCCTTGTTTTCTGTTGGGCAGTAGTGATTAAAGTGCCACCTGTGCCCCTAAGGTCTTCAGTTTCTTACCTAAAATCTTTAGCAGTATTGGCAGTTATGTATGCCCATGTGAATCATCCCAAGAGGGTGGCAGTCATCTTGTCTGACAAGTACTGGGATAGTCTCTAATATCCTGGATTCATGCTCTGGGAGGAAAGTAGACTCCTTTATTGTGATTATCAGGTTGACAAATAGCTACCTCAAGCTTCTTCAGTAATAAGCCACCAACCACTACAACCCATCTCTTTTTTTGGAAAAAAATAAAAACCAAAAAACCAAAAAACTTTTTCCAATTACAATAATTTATTTTCTCTCTTCTGTCTCCTGCTTTTCTCTCATTAAAAAAATAAGAGAAAAATAAAACCTTGTAACAAGTATGTATAGTCAAGCAAAACAAATTCACATATTAGCCACTTTAAAAACTACCTACACTGAGTTCACCACTTCTCTATCAAGAGGTGATCCATCTTTTCTACACTCCCTTATCAGAAGATCTCTAACCAGATCCATTTCATCATTTTTGTATAAACAGCTGCTTCCTTTTTAAAGTTCCCTTTTAGGAAGAGTGGGACAGCTAGGTAGTGTAATGAATAGAATGCTGGGCCTGGAGTCAGGAAGACTCATCTTTCTGAGTTCAAATCCAATCTTAGACACTTAGTGGCTTTGTGACCCTGGGCAACATTTCTTTTTATTTGTATTAATTATATCTGCATTATTTGTCTTACATAGAATGTGATCTTGATTAACCCTGTTTGCCTCAGTTTCCTCATCTGTCAGATGAGCTGGAGAAGGAAACAGCAAACCACTCCAGGATCTCTGCCAAGAAAACTCCAAAATGGGGTCATAAAGAGTCAGACACAACTGAAACAATTGAATAACAGCAGCAGTCATAGGTCCTACAGAATCACATTAATGGTTATTTATGCTTTTGAAACTTTGTTTTTGAGGGAGTGGGGTAACCAGACTTATGTTTTAATTAGTGGAGTGAACTCCTGGTGAGGAAATTCTCCCAAAGCAAATAAGCATCTTTTCTGTGCCCTATAGTCTTAGATAGTTATCTAGAACTAGGACTTAAACCCAGGTCTTCTAAACTCCATAGTCAACTCTCTATCCACTAGGCCAGAATGAGTCTTAGAAAAGAATTTGAGAGTATGTTTGAATCTATCTTATGGACTTCCATTAATTTAAAATATATGTGTGTGTGTGTGTGTGTGTGTGTGTGTGTGTGTGTGTATATATATTCACACTTCATCTGGTTTTCTTAGTGGTCTTGGTCTCACAGGATCACATACAAATCACTTTGTATTAAGAAATATCTATCATTCAAAATAACTTTTTAAATTATAGGGTCTTAACAAAACTGATTTAAGGTCATTTTATCACCCAATGATTCACCCAGTCAATTTATTTTTAGTTGTTGGAATGTTTCAAATGCAGAAAAGTAGGTTCTTAGTCAAGTTATTTCATTTTAGAGAGGCCTTTACAGGTTTTCTGAGACAAGGAAAGAACACAGATTGTGTAACCTCTGTTGCAAAAGCCCCTCCACCAGAAACTATTGAGACTATTATTTCTTATAAGAAGGAGAGGTGTTAAGAGTTATAGTTATAACTATTATTCTATGAGGTGCCTCTTCCTATGGAGTCAGAAAGAATATGTATAATTATAAGATATATGATATAAATTATAGAGAAGACAAGACAATTGTCTTAATTTTTATTTTATGAAAAAACAAAAAGAATTTTACAGGGAATAAGTCTTGAGAGAGACTGAGTGAAGCCTTGAAAAAAGCTAGACACTGTTGTCCTGTTACTTCTGGAGATAGAAATGTGGAAATATATTCTGTCTTCACTATTGTAATCTTTATCTTGTGAAGAGAATTCTTGAGAAGGAATTTATCTGGAGTGAACTAAATGGTGTAGGACTGTGTGTTCAGAAATGAGGAATGTTACAATGAGAGTTTGAGGTCTGGCTATAATTATTCTCCTATCAGTCTTGCATTATTAATTTCATTGTTATTAAGTTGTATATTCACTTTGAAGTTTATTTAATTGTGGGAGATTAAAAATGACTTAATAGAGAAATGAGTAGTTACTACCAGAAAAGAAGATTTCTCCAATATATTAAATATTTCATTACTTGAAGACAAGGCTCTGAGATTAGTTGATTGAGAGATATGTTGAAATGTTATTAGTGAAGAAATATACAAGTGTCGCCTTGGATTATCCTCAAGTTCTGCCTAATAAGATCAAATATGGAAATGAATGAAGTAGCAGACTGAGGGGCAATCTACAAATGGTGTTGTTGACTCATGTAACTGTGTTACAGGTGAGGGGGTCTGCCTGCTAACCCTGCTGCAAATGGACTTGAGTCTTGCTTAGGGGATTTTATATAAGCCAAAGTATTGCTTCTATGGACCTACAGTAACTAACATAATGTCCTGCAATAGGAATAATAAATGTTTTTGTTTTATTGATAGTTATTTTTATGTCTTGTATGGGATAGTCTATTTACAACATTTCTTTTTATTAGTATTGATTATATCTGCATTATTTGTCTTATACAGAATGTGATGATTTAGGGTTAAACTTTTCTGTTGTTGTTGTTGAGTTGTGTCCAACTCTATGTGGCCTCATGGACTTTGTCCATTAGCTTTTCTTGGCACAGATACTGAAGTAGTTTGCCATTTTCTTCTTCAGTGTGTCCCTCCATTTTACACATGAAGAACTGAGGCAAATAGGGTTAAGTGACTTGCCCAGGGTCAAACAGCTAGTAAGTATATGAGGCTGGATTTGAACTCAAATATTTCTGACTCCAGGCCTGGTGCTCTATCCATTGTACCACCTAGCTGTCCCCTTTCTAGACAAGATTAATACCGCCAATTTTATGAAAATCAGCAATCTGAAAAAAGAAGAAAAATGTTCCTGAGAGTAATTGAATCTTTCAAATAGCCAAATCTGTTCTGCCATTTTTGAAAAGCCATATTACATTGGTTTCATTATGAAAAGATTTTTTAAAAAATACTACCATATATAAATAGCCTTTCACGGTTTTTAAAAAAAACCTCTCAACTGAGACCTGTTTATTTAAAAAAAATTTTTAAATCACAGACTTTTTTTTTTATCATTTTTTTTTAGTTCCAAATTCTCTACTCCTCCCCCCACCCCCCACATTGGGAATGCAAGAAAAAAAAACCCATTACAAACATCTATAGTCATACAAAACAAATATTTGCATTAGTTTTTTTTAAAGAAAAAAATATGCTTTACTCTGCACTCTGAGTCCACATCAATTCTCTCTCTTGAAGTAGACAACATTTTTCGTCATGAGTCCTTTGTAATTATGGTGAATCATTGTGCTGCTTAGAGTTACTAAATCTTTCAAAGTTGATTATTTTAATACTGTTGCTGTTACTGTGTAAATTGTTATCTTGGTTTTGCTTACTTCACTTTGTATCAGTTCATAATGGTCTTCCCAGATTTTTCTGAAACCATCCCCTCCAAAATTTTTACAGCACAATAGTATTCCATCACATTCATATATTCCCAAATTGAAGGACATCCTCTTACTTTCTAATTCTTTGCTACCACAAAGAGTTACTAAAAATACTTTTGTACATATAAGTCCTTTTCTCCTTTCTTTGATCTCTTTGGGGTAGAGATTTGATAGAGGTATTGCTGGATCAAAGAGTATGCACAGTTTAATAGCCTTTGGGGCATAGTTCTAAATTGCTTTCCAGAATGGTTGGACTAGTTCTCAGCTCCGCTAATGGTACATTTAACGTACCTGTTTTCCCACGTCTCCTCCAGCATAGTATTTTCCTTTTTTTCATCTTAGCTAATCTGATGGTTGTGAGGAGATTCCTCAGTGTTGTTTAATTTTCATTTCTCTAATTATTACTGATTTAGAACATTTTTAATATGGCTAGTGATAGTGTTGACTGCTTCCTCTGAAAACTACCTATGCAGGTTGTTCTTCCGTCATTTCAGTTGTGTCCAATTATTCATGACCCCATTTGGGGTTTTCTTGGCCAAGATACAAGAGTGGTTTTGCCATTTCTTTCTCCAGGTTATTTTTACAGACAAGGAACCTAGGCAAACAAGGTGAAGTGACTTGTCCATGGTCACACAACTATTAAGTGTCTGAGGCCAGATTTGAGTTCAGCAAGATGAATCTTCCTGACTTCAGGCCATATACTCTATTACCGTGTCACCTAGATGCCCCTATACATAGTTTTTGAATATTTATCAATTGGAGAATAGCTCTTAACATTATAAATTTGACTCAGTTCCCTATGTACTTTAGAAGTGAGACCTTCATAAGACATACTTGCTGCAAAGATTTTTCCCCACTTTCTTGCTTTTCTTCTAATTTTAGGTGCATTGGTTTTGTTTTTGTAAAGACTTTAAAATTTTATATAATAAAAATTATCTATTTTACCTCCTGTGAAGCTCTCTTTCTCTCTTTTGGTTAGGAACTCTTCCCATATCTATAGATCTGACAGGTAATTTTACCATGCTCCCCTAATTTGCTTAAGAAATCACCCTTTATGTCTAAAATATGCATTTATTTTGAGTATATCTTGGTATACAGTGTAAGATGTTGGCCTAATTTCTGCCAGACTACTTTTCAGTTTTTCCAATAGTTTTTATTAAAAAAGGAGGGCTCCAATGGCTGAGATCTCTAAGTTTATAAAACATTCAAGTACTGTGCTCATTTGCTTCTGTATATCCTATACATAATCTATTCCATATATCAACCTATTTTCTACCCAGTACCAAATTGTTTTTAATGATTACATCTTTGTAGCATACTTTGAAGTCTAGTAATACTAGGTCCCCTTCCTTTCCATTTTTGTTTCATCAGTTCTCTTGATATTCTTGACTTTTTGTTCCTTCAGATTAATTTTATTTTTCTAGCTCTATGAATTATTTCTTTGGTAGTTTGACTAGTATGGCACTAGATAAGTAAATTAACTTATGTAGTATTGTCATTTTTATTATGATGGCTTAGTCTACTTGGGGGTAATTAATATTTCTGCAATTATTTAGACCTATTTTTATTTGAATGAAGTGCTTTGTAATTGTGTTCATATAGTTCACAGATGTGACTTGGCAGGTAGATGCCCAAGTATTTTAGACTGTGTGTACTTATTTTAAATGGACTTTCTCTTTCTATCTCTTCCCATTGCATTTTGTTGGTAACATATAGAAATGCTGATGATTTGTGCTATTTGGAGAGGGAAGAGGAAATAAAGGTGATATAAAAAGAAAAAAAAAATTAAGCCAAAAAAGCATCTTGGGAATGAATTAGTCTTCATTCCAGTCCCAACACAGCTTCTATGAGAATTTTATAGGCAGAGTCATCCAAATAGGTTCTGGAGGCATAGGAGCCCAATTGAAAATGCAATAGAGGTTCAAAGAAATTCCCTAACTCTAAAGCAAAGTCATCTAGGATCAAAAATTCTAATGAGCATGTAGAGTTAAATTAAAAGACTTATTCAGAGTAAATACAGTGGTGAGGTTTATGTGCTGATGGATTTTAGTGGTTGATGGCCCAGGTTATCTTGAACCTGGATTAGTTTTTCTAGGTGTGTATATGTATGGGTATGGGTATAGATAGGCCTGGTCCTATATTCGTATTTATTTAAATTTAATTATTCAAACTATCTAATGTATTATCCTGAGGTGTTATTTTGAAAAAAAATTAAGAATTTTCTAACCTGTAGTTCCTTCATTTGACTGTCCATTTGTCATTTTAGGCATAAAAGCCATTCAGTACCATGCTCATTTCATCAAGACTAGCTATTAGTTTTGAACAAGTATGCTTTATTTCATGCTAATGTGTTTTACAAAAGGGTATGATACATTCAAAGTTATAACAAAAATATCACAACCACCTTTCCTATGAAGTCAAAACATTAAATTAGATTTAGGGAGTTGTGAAATTATTCTCAACTAGTTTGTAATTATGAAACTCTTGTACTTCTCATAGTACTATGAAAATTTTGTTGTTTGTTTCACTATCTTTTGATTCCGTGGTTCTGATTTATGAGTTTGCCCCATCAGATACATTTTTTCCAAAGATATATCATTATTCTCAAATGAAACTGGATTATGGAAATACATGAAACTTGCTTTTAAAATGCTTGGTTTTTGAAGCAATCACTTTTTGAATTTTAAAAAATGCTGATTCTTCAGAATTAGCTAGACAATTGACATAATGTTCTAGGGATGGAACACTCCATGTAATTGCTCAAACTATTAGCTCTTTAAAAAGCTGCTGATAAAGATAAATTACTGCAGGATTTTAAATTGAAATATCTTCTAATGTTCTAAAAGATAACTCCCTTTGATGCTAATTATAACTCTCTGTAGAATCAAGAGGAAATGATATAATTGCCATTATATAAAGAACAGGGTAATATTTATTTTTCAAGCAATTAAATATTTAAACTAACTTAAAATGAATCATTTAGGAGAACTCCAGTATTCAGTTGGTAAAAAACCCAAAAAAGTCTTTAATACTTGACAGTATGATAACAGCAGTTCACATTTTCATTGCACTTTAAAAATTTATTGTGTAAATGTTTATCATATAAAAATTACTTTTACACATCCACAATAGCTTATCTGACCCTTGCTATGAGGTCACTAAACCTATGAGGTAGATGCTATTATTCTGTCCATTTTACTGATGAGGAAACATGCTTAAGAGGTTAAGTGAGTTGCCTATGGTCAAACAGATAACATATAAATTAAGTGTGGTTTGAGCCAGATCTGGCTGGATTTTAAGCTAGCATTTTACCTATTATATTGTCTTACCATTGCAGAAATCTTTTGTGTCACATGTGATTATGCTATCTGGCTTTTCAACCCAAGTAATTGAAGAACATTTTGGGAAAGGTTTCCTTTGGAGGTGAGAAAGAGAGCTATAGGTTTTGGTAGGAATTATTAAAAAGCTACCCCAATTTTTCCCCCCTTTATTTTCTCCACAAATGAAATAGGTATCTAATCTAAAGGGATTTGAAAAAAAAAGTATACTATATGATATAAAAGAGTTCTCCAATTGGATTAAAACTGGAATAGTTACTTACTTTTGTTTCAGGTTTTTTTTTTAAATTAACATCCAAAATATTAATGAAAAAATATAACATGTTTAAAAATTATTTATTAAGTACATTAGTTACAACTTAGTGACATTTAAAATTTACATATGACAATCTTTCCCCAATAAAATGAAAAACATAAATTGCCTGGGAAATAACCTCCTATTTGATTAAAAAGTGCTGGGAAAACAGGAAAGCAGCCTGGCAGAAATTTGATTTAGACCAACACCTTACACTATATTCCATAATACATTGTAAATAGATATGCAACTTTAATACAAAAGTTCATACTATAAAATATATTAGAAAAGGAATTCATCAAATGCCTCTTATGGCTATGGGTAGGAGATGTATTCCTAACCAAACAAGAGATAGAGGCAATTACAAAAGATAAAACATACTTTGATTACATGAAACCAAAAATCTTCTGTATAGACAGAAGTAATGCACTTAGGAAAGCAGATGAATAGGAAAAAATATTTGTATTAAATTTCTCTCATGTGGGTTTGATATCCAAAATAAATGAACAATTGACCAAGAAATGTATGTGTGTGTATGTCTCTTACCATTCCTCAATAGATAAGTAGTCAAAGCATATGAACAAACAATTCACAAAAGAAAAATTCCAAAGTATTAACAACCACATGAAAGAATGCTTCAAATTACTAATAAGAGAAATGCAAATCCAAACAACCCCGAGGTTTCACCTCACAACCTGAAAATTAGCAAAGATGATAAATTTGGTGTCAAGGTATTTGGAGACACCCTGTTTCCCAGAGCTAAGGCCCAGCAAGTGGGTTGTGCCTTGAGCTTGGCATAATAACAGTCCTTTGCACTCTGGATGATTTCATCCTCTGGCAGTGTATTGCTTTGACCAGCACCAGGTATTCACTGAGGGACTTGTGATTTTCATATTAATCAATAGCTATTTAGATTTGTTGGAGCTCCCCCTATTTCCTAGGACCCTGAGAGGCAATGTGCTGCAGCCTAGAGCCACCCATCATATCTCTTCACATGCTCACAATCCCTATTTCTTGTAATTGCCAAGTGAACTGAGCCAGATACTGCATTCCTGTTCCCACTACGCTAACTTTGGTTCTGTACCCTGCTGAATGATTACAAGGCTTGTTGACCCTTAAAACTTGAAAGACTGACCCCACTTCTGACACCAATTAATGTCATCCATGCCAGAACCAGCTTCTAAACAGGCTTATAAGGTGTTTTAAAAATGTAGCTTCAGCACATTAATAATGAGTCAACTATCAGGTGGTTGCTGTATGTCTGAAGCCCCAGAATATGGATAGTTTTAATTTATAAGTAAAGGATCAATGAAATATTAATTATAAGGGGAACATCAGGAAAGGTATTCAAGCCCTAAATTGTGGTTAGTGAAATTTTGTTATTTAAAGTAAAAATTCCTGAGATTCCTGTAATTTACTGTTGTTTTGAGCTTTGATTACTGGGATAGCTATCTGAATTGTCATGAATCCAATAGCAGAAAATGGCATGTGCCACATTCTGGGAACTGCTAAAGGTGCCTGGGAAAGGTTTTGGGATGACCTTGAACATAGCATAGGTAGGATCCTCCTGACTCTATTTTCCCATTGTGTTATTTCCTTGCTGAAAAGGAAAATTCCCCACCTGGTTAATTCTAAGTCTTGTGTTTAACACTGTGACTACATGATTGGCTGTCAAATATGACTCATGCCTAGAATCAAACAGAGCTAAGGGAATTCCCCCCCACCACCAACAGATGAAGTTTTCCCCTCTATTATGATATATGACATTGTTGTAACTATATGTCTCTTATTCCTTTTACAACAAATTTCTAAAATCAAGAAGTTTTGTAAGTACAACACTAAATCTATTAAATAATAGATTGATACTGGAACATCTCCAAGTTACTATAATAGGATTCAGGTATGAACCTCTTAAAATTTTAACCTATATTTGTGGTTAAATTATAATATAGAGATGATATCCTAAGGGCAGAATGATTAAACAAGATAATAAGACAAAGATATAATATAAAAGTTTTCTAAATAAATGGAATAGTAAATTTTGAGAAAAGCAACAAGACTAGACTATTTTCTCTAAGAACTATATACATATGAATGTGATTGGCTTCTAAATTATCTATTATGGAAATTCAGGCTTTGGGTATGTTTTGGTAATAAGTTTTCAAAATTGGTTTAAGGATTTGTTAATTAAGGATTAAATAGATTTACATGTAAATTGTATTGATAATGGCATAGAAAGTGAAATTATTTTCCCATTTTTTGAAGTTTCTGTCTAATAATTTTAAAAGGCTGAACATGCCATAAATGATCTTCCTAAGAAAAAGCACTAAGATCAGACAGACTTACGAGTGAATTCTATCAAACATTTAAAGATTAACTAATTCAAAATTAAATAAATTATTTTAAATAATAGGAAAAGAAGGAAACCTACCAAACTTCTCTTATGAAACAAATATGACTCTGATACCGAAAATCAGAAGAGTAAAAACAGAGTAAAGAAAAAGTCTTTGACAATGTACAAAACTCATTTTTATCAAAAACATTTGAAAATATAGGAATAAATGGGTTTTTTTAATTGATAAAAAGCATGTTTATCTAGAACCACAAGCAAGCATTATTTGCAATGGGGATAAGCTAGAAGCCTTCCTAGTAAGATCAAGCGTGAAAAAAGGATGCCTACTGTCACCAATATTATTCAACATTGTATTGGAAATCCTAACAATAGTAATAAGAGAAGTGCCAAAACTATCTGGTGCCGGCAAAGAAATAGAAAAGTAGCTCATAAATTTTAAAAGATTCTTGTATCAGGTACAGGATTTAGGTAAGGATAGAAACAGCAAATGATATATAAACTGAAATTCTCTGAAGTTTCAAAATTGGAGAACCAAATTTAAATGATTATATTAGATTATACTATGTCAGAACCTCTAGATTTGGAACCAGAGGAACAGAGCCCCATTTAGAGCTATTCTGAGAATAAGCCTATTATCAAAAAAATATATCTAGGGACCAGATAACTACATAAGACATCTGAGACTCAAAATGTGCTGATTAAATGGATATTGAGAATGGGTTACTTGGATACAAGGAGACTTGATGTTAATGTTTAAGTTTTCTTGGTTACCTTGGTGACATGGAAATCTTTCTCAGAACCAGTCCACTGTGAGCCCTTTAAGTAGTTTGATCTGTAGCTAACTTAATGTCATTAAGAAATTAAGGGAATTGTGTAAATAATGTTATTGCGTTGTTTGAATCTAGCCCTGCGTGGCTGGGAAACTAGACCATCACTATGTGCTATTTAAGGACCTGTGTTATGCTAACCAGAAACTCAGATCCAAAAGTTGATGCAAGGAGTTTTCTCACAACTGTACATCTCAAGCAAACCTTATATTTTATCTGAAAATCGGCAATCAGTCATTGTTTTTAAGGGCCCCTATCAGGTCCTTCTGACTACCCCCTAAGCTGCCAAACTTGTGGGTGTGTAGTTATGTGCCCAACCACCAAGGTCCTGATTCAAGCATGTGTTGGAATTTTCTCCCTCTAAATTCTTGGCCCAAGCAAATAATGACTAGCAATGGTACCTGAGACACCCCCTACCCCCACAGGTCCCCTTAAGGAACTAACCTCCTGGGCAACATCTCATCCTGGCCTAACTGACCTCTCACGGCATGGTGGCTTATATCTGCCTCTCCTTTATTGACCATAAGGTTAGGGGTTCTTTCAGACCTCCCCCTCCCTTTGGCCAAAATGGGGAAATATCAAGGTATCTGGAGATATCTTGTTTCCCAGAGCTAAGACCCAGGAAGCAGGCTGTGCCTTGAGCTTGGCATAACAACAATCCTTTGCACTCTGGATGATTTCATCCTCTGGCAGTGTATTGCTTTGACCAGCACCAGGTATTCACTGAGGGACTTGTGATTTTCATATTAATCAATAGCTATTTAGATTTATTGGAGCTCCCCCTATTTCCTAGGACCCTGAGAGCCAATGTGCTGCAACCTAAAGCCATCCATCATATCTCTTGACATGCTTACAATTCCTGTTTCTTGTAACTGCCAAGTGAACTGCAATCCTATTCCCATCACACTAACTTTGGTTCTATACCCCACTAAATGATCAAGGCTCAACAACGCTTAAGATTTGAGAGACTGTTTCCATGGGACCCATGTCCAAGAAATGTCAACCATGGAAATGGTTTACTGAAGACCTAAGAATGATTGTGGTCTGGTCTAGCCCCTTTCATGTATATATGCTCTGCCTTTGCCCCAGCATGTTAAACCCTCCTTCTCAAGGGGAAGGGGGTTGGCTTCTTCTTGCAAGCATTTTCCTCACTCTGAGATAAATTAAACTTCTGTTTCATTCCTAACTCTTCTACCTCTAGCTGCTCTGTTCAGCTCCAACCACCCCAGGTTAGAGGCCAGTTCCGGTCCAGTTGACCTGGGCAATAGATAATGTTGGAAGGGGTCATGGGATGAAAGGCACACCAACACCCTTGTTGGTGGAACCATGAATCAGTACAACCATTTTGGAAAGCAATTTGGGATCATGTAAAGTGACTAAAAATATCCATACCTGGAGATTCCATTACTGGAAAGCCATTGATAAGATGAGTCCTCATACATACCAAAATATTTGTAGCAGCACCTTTTGTAATAAAAGAACTAGAAACAAAGTAGATGCCAATCAACTGGGGAATAGCTCAACAAATTGTGGTACATGAGTATAATGGAATATTACTATATTCTAAGAAATAATGGATGTGATGAATACAAAGAAGCATAGACAAATCTACATGAATTAATGGTGTGTGAAAAGTTGAGCCAACAAAATAGACACAATATCTATAACAATGTAGATGGAAACCACCACACTGAAAAAAAAAAGAAAACTGAATGCAGTGAAATTATAAAGATCAAGTGTGACTTGAAAGGGTAGCTAGATGGTGAAGTGATTAGAGTGCCAGGCCTGGAGTCAAGAAGACCTGAGTTCAGATCCAGCCTCAGACACAACCTGGGCAAGTCACTTAACCCTGTTTGCCTCAGTTTCCTCATCTGTAAAATGAACTGGAGAAGGAAATGGCAAACCACTCCAGTATATTTGCCAAGAAAACCCCAGATGGAGTCATAAACAGTCAGACACAACTGAACAATGACAAATAACTTGAAAATCAAAGACAGGACACTCCAAATCTACCCAGGGGTTTCAGGGGTATTGCACATTAAAAATGTTTTTGGACTTTTTCAATGTATTGCCCTTTTTTTGTCTTTAAAAATACTATTTGTTATATAAGATGGCTCTCTGAGAGGGGGAAGGGAAAAATAATGGTGGAAATTATGGAAAATACAAAAAACAAAAGACTTCAATAAAAATATTTATATGTTATTTGCCACAGTGGAAACAGAATATTAAAAATATAATTATTATTAGAGAAGGAAATGGAATGAGATCACATTAAGAACATGAATATTTCACATCCTACAACTTTTTTTTTTACAGGACCAATATAGATCATTCAAAAAGTTATCATACTGCCTTCTTTGCATTAAAGGAGGACCATTCAAGAAATATAAATTCTTAGAAAGGTAAGTAGGACATCTGAAAACACAGGAGGCTAAGATACAATTTCTCCAAATTTATATTCCCAACACAGCATCTATTCTAAAAATAAAGTATTAGCCCTCCCCCACAGGAAATGTAGAAAATTACAAATTCCTATATTCTGCCATCTTAACATGTTCTGAATAATAAAATTGTAACAAGAGTACTACCAAAAAAAACCCCAAACCAAATCAAATCAACTCCAGAAGAGCTTAAAATGGAAAATAAGAAGCGAAATTGGAACGCTAACAAGTTTCCAAAGTGAAATCAATCTCCCATTCCTTCACTTTTTTTCCTTTTACCAACCATTTCAAAGGGTAAGAATGAGGTCATCCTAGATAACACCTGAATTACACGTTGCCTGCAAGTTATCTTATTTTTAACAGTAAACAAATACCCATCCAATCCAAAAGCTGATTCTTTATCAGCTTCTTTTGTTTCAAAGCAGTGAATCAAACAGAAAAAGCCAAACTGCTGTTTTATTCGGCACCTGGGATCTCACACTTAAATCAGTCACTTTGCCCTTAATCTAGTTTCGCTTTGAAAAAGGTGCAGCTCAGACCGTGGTTTGTTATGCTCTTGACTTTGTTCATCTCAAACACACACTCACAGACCCGCATACAATGCTTATTTCCTTTATAAATCTGATGGTTTTTTACGTCCTAGAGTACGTAGGGCTGAATCAAATCTAGGTTAATCATCTTGCCCACCTTCCATTTGGACCCTACAAATTGGAAGAGTTTTCCCAAGACAGTACGTTGTAATTATTTGAGTAATATGGAGCATTAAAAGCTTGAAAACAGAACCTTTCCCCAAGCAGAGGCATACGAAGTTTATTTTTACATGCGTGCTGATGCCTCCAAAAGATATCAGGGGTTTGACAGCCACGAGTTACCACTTGGAGGGTGGGCGAGCAAAAGATCTCTCATTGCAAACACAGCTGGAGAGGAAGCGGTTGTAGCTTGCCACCTACCTGTAAACCCTGTGGCTCGGCTTCCCAAATGTCAGAACAGCTAGTATCCTCCTTTTTCAGATGTAAAAACAAGCCACCCTTATGACTAAGACAAGTCCCCCGCTAACCTTTCCTCCCAAGCCCATTTCAAGTCTTTCTGGTTGTTTTCAAAGAGCAGAGGGAGAGAATGCAAACTGCCTGGGCTCCTCCCCCCTCTCCTGCTGGTTGGCAAACCTGGTTGTAGCTGCAGCCACTCACGTCTCGGCCTTGGGGAGCTGGGGGTGGGGGTAGGGGTGGATTTTTACACCCGGAGGCCGGGATGATCACCGCAGGAGGAGGGTAGAAAAGGAACTCTACTGGCCCATGGTTACTAACCCAGGCCTTTAAGAGACTATGGGGGGGCCACACGGGGAATATCTAAAACTGCTTCTAGTACTCCCCCTCTCTCTTACCGTTCTCCTCCTCTCCGACTCCCTCCCGCCTGGGGCCCATCTGACCTTGAGAGCTACAGAAAAAGTAGTGAGCGAGGAAGGAAAGTGAAAAGGAAAACGTATTACCTAAGCAGAGGCTGAGGTGGGAGAAGGGTGATGCAGATGTTTCTGCCTTTCCCTGGAGGAACGGAAGAGGCGGAGGAGAAAAGGAGGAGGAGGAGGAGAGTTAAATAGGAGGAGGTGGGCCAGGAGATGCAATCAGAAGGGTTTCTAAGTGGCAGGGCTTATGCCAGAGCCAGGGCTACGGCTGGGAGGCAGAGCCTGAAACCTTTGGCTGCCTGGGCTAAGGAGGTGGGGAGGGGGAGGGGGGAGGAAATGGCTTAGCTGGGAGGGGGCGGGGAAGGAACTGGGACCGAAAGAAAGAATCGAATGAGGAGCAAATGCGTCCATGCTCCCCAGCCTGGGTCCTCTATGAATGGTGACAGCAGCATCCGCTGCAGATGGCCTCCCACTCATTTCCTTTGAGGCAGCCCTGGGGAAACTAGTGAACTATGCAGATAGTCACTCTCCCTGAGAGAGCAACTCGTCCAGCAGCTGCCCGCCAGACTGCAAGTGACATCTTTGGCTGTCATAGTCGGCGCTATGATTCAGAGGGAAAGTGCCGGCAAAAGAGATCTCTGGGGTCCCCTAATCCGCGGTTGTCATTCTCCCTTAGAGTGACCTACAAGAAAAAGCTTTTTTTTTTTAAATCTTTCTCTTTTCTTCCTATCTCTTTGGGGATTAAATGTTTTACAGCTGGGTTGGCAGCACTGGAAACAGATGAAATTGACAAAACAGGCTTACTTCAACTGAAAATAACAATAACTTGCATTTATACAGTGCTTATCCATTTGATTCTCAAAATAAGCCTGCGTGGTAGGTGCTATTATTATACCCATTTTACAGATACGAACACTCAGGCTTGTAAGGGTTTGAGGCAAACTTGAATTCAAGACTTCCTGACTTCAGGTTCAGCAATCTGTCCACTGCGCCACCTAGCTGCAGTAATTATTATTATAGTTTTCATATTCATTGAGCATTAAAAATAAGCTTGATACTTTGGTGGGCACTTTAGTGCCTTTGGGGAATTCACCTGCCGTGTAAAGTGCTTTGCAAATCTTAAATCGCTATAAAACTATTAGTTATTATTGGTAGTACTAGTAGTAGCAGCAGCAATATCAGTAATGTGACATAAGAGAAAAACTTAGAACTGAAGGCAGTGCCATAGGAACTTGTACACACTATTTCACTTTTAGGGCTTTAATTTCTCCATCTTTGAAAAGAGACTTGGTTAGGTGAACTCTAAATTCATAAAATACTATACTAAGTCTTATGTAGAGAAGGAGTTCAAATCACACTCCCAATATTTTTATTTTTATCCAGGTGTTATCAAGTTTAAGGGGCAATCAAGCCAGCACACACTAAGCTTTCTCTGGGAACTATGAAATCATTCCCTGCTTAGAATTCCCTCCATGGAGGCATGTCAGCACTTCATTTGTAATTTAGAGACAGCACAGTGCCTGGCACATAGCAGGTGCTTAATAAATGGTTTTGAGTGATTTGTAAGAGGTTAAATACCAATGGTCACGCAGGTGGTAAATACAAAAGACAGGTCATGGGCTTCTCCTCTATATACTATACTACTGAACCTTCCCCAGGCTGTAGTACTTGGTTTATACTGCATGAAGTATAGAGCTATCATCTTGATTTCCATTGTCCATATTCCCAAGAAACTAAGCATCACATAAGTTAATGCTAGAAGGGACTTTAGAGGTTGTCTAGTCCAACTTCCTTTTAAAAAAAATGAGGGGCAGCTAGGTGGCATAGTGGATAGAGCACTGGCCCTGAAGTCAGGAGGACCTGAGTTCAAATCCAGTCTCAAACCAAACACTTGACACTTAATAGCTGTGTGACCCTGGGCAAGTCACTTAACCCCAATTGCCTAAAAGCAAAAAAAAAAAATGGCTGAGGAAACTGAGGCCAGGAGAAGTAAAGTGAGTAACAGAGCTGGAATTTGAACCCACTTCCTCTTACTCATAAGCCATTACTCTTTCTGCTGCATCAAATTATTTGCTGTGTAGTCCTGGTGAGGAAATGCCTTCTACCTAGATATATTATCAATTGTTCTGCAAGTTAAGACTTTGAGAGCCATTTACTGCTTAACAATTGTCATCTGTGAGTTCTCTCAACTTCCTCCACTCTATCTCAATATTTCTCTCAATCCACCCTTTCTTTTCTCTTGCTTCTCCTATCTCAGAGGGAAAAGTTTCCTTTTTTGTGTGTGTGCCAAGATTAACTTCTTTGTCTACACACTTGACCACATCCCCTACCACTTCTTCCATAATCTTGCTGCGTAAGTTGTCTCATTTTCTTTTTCTTGAATCTTCCATTTCTATCTCACCACTGGTTCCTTTCTTTTTTGTTTTTATACAAACATGCCAAAGATGGATAGCTAACCATTGGGTAACAGTTGAGATCAAAAAGACACTAACAGTTTAGAACAGTTGAGCTGAATCTAATTAAATGAAATTTAATAGGAATAAAGGTGAAGGCTCACACACAGGTTAAAAAATTAATTTCACAAGTACAAGATGGTATAAACATGGCTAAACAATAGTTTATCTGAAAAAGATCCACGTATTTTGGTGGACTGCAAACTCATTGAGGAAAGGGTGTGATATGTAAGCCAAAATGGGCAGATAGGTAGCATAGTGCTAAGAGTGCCAGGCCTGGAATTTGGAAGGCTACTTTGCCTGAATTCAAATCTGCTCTGAGATTTCCTAGCTGTGTGACACTGGATAAGTCAGTTAACACTGTTTGCCTCAGTTTCCACATCTGTTAAATGAGCTGGAGAAGGAAATGGCAAACCACTGCAGTATCTTTGCCAAGAAAACCCCAAATGGGATATTAAAGAGTCAAACATAACTAAAAACCAACTGAAAGTCTAAGATGGCAGCCCCCCTAATGTAATCTTAAACTTATTAAGAGGCAGATAGTACACAGGAATAAAAGAGCACAGCTCCATTGTACTTCACTCTAGTCAAAAAACATCTAGTTATCATCTTCTGGGGACTGCCTACGTCTGGGGGTCAAATTTTAGGAAGGACATTGAGAAGTTGAAAAGTGTACTGAAGAGGGCAACCAGGGTGGTGTCCTCATACTATATGAGGACCAGTTGAAGGAAATGTAGATGATTATGGAGAAATGGGGAAAAGAGAAGCCTGAAGCTCTCTTTGAGTATGTGAGGGCTGTCATGTAAAAGAGATGAGACTTGTTTTGCTTGGCCTTGGGGGGGGGGTGGAAGAAATACAAAGAATATATGGAAGCTAGAAAGAAGAAAATTTAGACTTTATGTAAGGAAAAACTCCCCAAGAATTAGAGTTATCCATCAGTGTAATGGGCTATCTTGGGTCCCCCTCACTGGAGACCATCAGTCTGGATTACCACTTGTTGGGTAGGTTATCAAAAGGAATTTTTCTTCTGGTATGGAGTTCATAGCCTCTGGCTTTCCACCTCTGAGATTCTGTGATTCTATGAAATCTCCATCTTAAAAAAGCATGTTTCCAATGGCTATGCTATGCTTTTAAGCTGCCATTCCATCTCTCACCTTCACTTTTTGTCAAACTTCTCAGAGTAGTCTGCATTTGGTGTTTTTATTTTCTCAACTCCTGCATGCTTATTCCTTTCTTTTTGGTCAGCATTTATGAGTTAATTAGGAACAATGGAAAAGGAAACTCCTACCAATGCAGATCCACAATTGTTCTGCAACTTACAGTCTTCAAAAGTTGCTTAGTCCTTAGCAATCTTCATTCTAATCTCATCACCCTAATGAAGATTTTCTTTCAAAGGTCACCTCCTCATCAGCAAATGCAATAACTGTTTCTCAGTCTTCATCTTTCTTGACACTGAGGTTCAGCTGCTAGCCACATACCCAAGGAGGTCAATGACAAAAAGAAATGCCCTATATAGATCAAAATATTTATAGCAGCACCTTTTGTAGTAGCAAAGAATGGAAACAAAACCAAAGTTCATTGACTAGGCTAAAAAAGTGGCTAAAAAAGTTATGGAAATGCACATAATGGAATATTACTGTGCTGTAAAAATGATGAATATGAGGAATCCAGAACTGAAGTAAGCAGAACCAGGAAGACAATATACACAATGACTATAACAATGTAATGGAAAGAACAACAACAACAACACAATTGAAACCAAATAGTACCAAAATAACAATGACCCAAAGCTTGGCCCCAGAGAAGAGATATGCAATGACGCTTCTGTCTCCTTCTTTGCAGATGATGGGAGGCTATAGGTACGGAGCAAAGCATAAGTCATTTTTTCCCAAATATTTTGATTAGTTTTGCTTAATGTATTTTTCTTTTTCTCCTTTTAAAATTATCTTTTAATATATGCTTATATTCTTTTATTATAAGGCTCTGGAGGGGAAGAAAGAACAGAATGGGAATTGCAGGGGATTGTAGGCAAAATACATACATTTTCAAAAGCATCACTAGACTCTGAGCTTCTTGAGGACAGAAACTGTTTTTGCTTTTCCTTGTGTCACCAATGATTAGCACAGTGCTTAGCACATGGTAGGTGCTTTATATAAACACTGGTTGACTTGATAAATAGAAAAGTCTCTGTATTGTGGAAGGATTTAGATTAGACTGTCTTCAGTAAAAATGACAATGGTTTCCTTTCTAGGCTCTGGTGCTTCTTTTGTCTAGTTGGGAATCTCTTTGTTCTTGTCCTACACTTTCTGATGCCCAGAGTTCATCTGTTAATACTGCTCATGTGCATAGCCCAGCCAAGTCACCATCTCTAGTTGATGCTGCCTGATCTTTGGAAACCTGAGGCACTGGCCTGACAGTTATTGTCTGCAGTAACTACCACTGATGACCACTCTTTCAGGTAACTCTTCTTCAGCTATGAGAGTCAACTGGCTTCTTCCTCCCAGCAACCTTGCTCCTATCCAATTAATGCCTACCCCTAGGCCCAGGGACTCATGGGAAATGGAGTCCTTACTTTCTTCTAAGCAGCACCTACCCTCCGGGTGCATGGCCTCACCACAAACAGAGTTCTTGTTATTAGCGATTCCTGCTACATTCTCCTCCATTCCAGTTAAAAAACAAAACAAAAAAAAAACCAAAAATACAAACAAAAATACCATCACATATACCAGGTGCATGTTTACAGTCTCTAGGTACACGTTATACCACACTGTCAAATTCCACAAAACACAGTTACGTACAAAGTATGCACATCACATAATATGGTGGTAAACAGTAGACCAAATACTTCAGTAGATGTATAACAGCATATGTAGATATATACTAAACAATACCTCATCTTAGTGTTCTATGCAAAGTATACCTTTCTTTGTAATACCATACTATTCGAAGTATACTTTATTCTATTGTCCAGGTGCTATCTTGCCCCAAAGGGAGTGCATGGTCTTGTGCCAATAGACATTGCCTGGCTACATTAGTGGTATTGTTACCTAATATTTAAATAGCATTAAATGTCAGCCTTGCCACTGACCAGAGTCTTCTGCACCATTTAGCTCCTTACTCTCTGAGTGAAACAGTACCCTCAGGTCTACTGACCTATAATGCCAAATTTGGGCCCTTGGATGACCAAGGCTGACTGTTGTCATCTCCAACTCTTATGGGGTCAGTTTTGTAGAAAGTCTCTATTCTCTTGGGACTTATAGACATGAAGTATCAGTAGGACCTCTTCCCCTTCAGCTGTGCTGTGTAGAGGTCCCTCTCTGCCAGAAAAATCTTGGCATCTTAATTACTAAAAGGCTACCAAAATACAGTTTTCTTTTCATTAATTTTCTCTAATCTAATCCTTCCCACATAAGAGTATCTTTTCCTCTCTAAGATTACAGACTTCATTATTCATTTTTTGTAACACATTGTCTTGTACATATTAGGTTCTCAATAAATACATTAAATTTAATATTAAAATGTTAAAAAAAATTTAGGTTGCAGGGACTTGGGCAGGACTGTCATAATACTTTAAAAAACTGTATAAGGGAGAATTTGATTTTTTGGAAATAGAGAGAAAGGCTGAGGTGCCAAGAGAAAAAGTATCTACATTCCTGGATGAATTCCTGACCAAAATCTCTCTAGTCATTTCCTTTTGCTGAGGAATATGATTGCTGAGTAGTATGATTGGCTTCTGGTTAAAGTAAATGGACTAGACATGGAACTTCAATCTTTTCTACCACTGGTTTCCTGTGTTTTAGAACTTCTATTCTACTGGCTTAAAATTCTTAAACTAAAAACAATCATTTCTGCCACTTACCTTTCTACAGAGGTGGTGTTTTAGTGAATCAGTTGATTGTCAAGTTTTCTGAATTCTTGGATGAGAAGAAATATAAGCTCCAATGCCTTAATGTGTGCAATGCTACCCTCAAGATCCGGATCCCTTTAACTCCCCATAGAACAAAGCAAGGTTTCTGGTCTTAGAACAGAAAGTCTAGGAAATACACTCTTTGTGGCTGATCTGAGAAATTATGATCAGTGACTCTTTGGTAAACTTCCCCAGCCCAGCTTAGGGTGGGGAGATAAGAAGGTTCTCTGCTGGGAAGTCCAAAGGTTATCCTCTTTAGCAAGCACATTATCAATGAGTCATTTCCTCTGATTCTTAAATATTCTCCTAAAACATTCCTGTTTACTTTAGCTTCTATGGACTTTCTTTAGTTTTCTAAAATATGCCTTCATTCTCCTTTCAGCCCAGTTCCTGATTTTCTGGATTTTAAAACCATGCTTTCCCTCTTGCCCCACCTCCAACTCCAATTTTCAACTCCCTTTTATGTGTAGGCTTCTCAAATTAGAATTAAATTCTGTGAGGGTAGGGATTGTTTGTATCGCCAATGCTTAGCACCAGAGTGCTAGCATATAGTAAATGCTTAATAAATGCTTGTTTCCTTTGTCCTTCTTTCCTGCTATTGTTCTGCAAGAATACATATAGGTATACATATGTGTGTATATATGGCACATATACGTGTGTGTGTATGTGTGTGTGTGTGTGTGTGTGGTAGGTAGGTGGCACAATGAATGGTGTGCCAGGCCTGGACTCAGGAAGACCTGAGTTCAAATTTGGCCTCAGACACTTACTAACTATGTGACCCTGGTCAAGTCATTTAACTCTTTTTGCCTTAGTTTCCTCATCTGTAAAATGAGCTGGAAAAGGAAATGCTAAATTATTCCAGTGCCAAGAAAACCCCCAAAAGGAGTCATGAAGAGTTGAACCCAATTGAAAATGACTAAATAGTAAATATATATGTGTGTGTATGTATACATATCTATGTGTATGTATGTGGATATATGTGGATATATATACGCACATACATGTACAAACCTGTATGTATATGTGTATATGTATATGTATACGTATATGTATGTGTATAACCACACTTGTCTCTGGATACCCAAACTCTGACTTTTGTATCAAAGAACAGTTAAGTCAAAAAAAAAATCATTACAGTGGCCGCATCTGATAATATACGAAATATTCTATCTCTCTAAGCCCTTACCTTTCTGCCGAAAGAGAAAGTACGTTTCATTGCCTGATCTCCAGGACCAATATTGGTTATTACAGTTTCTCAAATTTTGACTTCTCTTTAGTGGGCTCTTTTATTTACACTTGCTGTAGTCATGCATATCATTTTGGTTCCTCTTCTTTCTCACTACATCAATTCACACAAATCTAACCCAGCGGCTAGCTAGGCATGGCTCAGCTGTGGTCGTAGGAGATGAAGACCTGAACTTGAGCCAGTCTCTGGCTTTCCCTTGCCATTGTGGTCTGCAAAGGTTTCACCTCCAGGGGAAGTATGGCTTCTCAATAGAGGAAGTAGTTTCATCATTCTTTCTTTGATTGACACCCCCACTTCAGCTTCAATTAAGTGTTACACTGGATGGAGTGTTTGGAATTGGGAAGACGAGTTCAAATTTGGATTCAGACACTTACCAGCTTGGGCAAGTCATTTAACTACTGTTTGACTCAGTTTCTTCAGCTTTAAAGTGGGGATAATAATAGCACTTACCTCAGTGTTGTTGTGAGGATTAAATGAGATAGTATTTATAAAACACTTAGCATGGGGATTGACATGTAGCAGGCCTTATATAAATGTTTATTCCCTTCCTCCCTGAAGAAATTCTCATCATGGTGTTTCTGGTTCTGGTCTACGATTTCCAGGAAGAAGAGGAAGAAACTTTAAAAGGTATTCAATGTTCCAACATGACTCAGGCATGGGGCCAGAAGTATATTCCCACATAGAAAAGGGAAGGTTAAGCAGTAATCATGGAATGGTTAGAGCAGAATCCATTAACAGCAAAGGATGATAGATTTACCCCTAAAAGGAACCTTAGTGGGCAGCAAATCCTGCGCTCTTGCTTTACAGATGAGGAGTCTGAGGGGAAGAAAAACAACAAGCATTTATTAAGCACCTACTATGTCTCAAGCACTTCGTTAAGCACTTTACAAATATTATCACATTTGATCCTCACACTTGTGAGGTAGGTACTATTCTGATTTCCATTTTACAGTTGAGGAAACTGAGGTAGACAGAAGTTAAGTGACTTGCCTAGGATCATATGGGTAATCCATATCTAAGACTAGATTTTGACTCTGCTCTTCCTGACTTGAAGCCTAGTGCTCTAACCACTCCACCACCAAGCTGCCCAGGCACTGGGAGAATAAGCGACTTACTCAGAGTCACTCAGCTGGTAAGTGTCTGAGGTGAACTTGAACCCATGTTCTCGTGTTCTCTATCTACTACATCATATTGTCTTGTTGCTACTTGTGCAATCACAGTTAGGAAGCTAATATGCAAGCCTCACTGGGACATAAACAATTACACCAACCAGGCTTCTAATTAGCCAGTTCACATTTCACCACTAATGAGCCCAGCCAATTAAACACCAAGCAGGATCTTTTTTTTTTCTGAGGGACCACTATTTCTAATAGCAAAGTTTTCCCTGTTCCAAGCCCTATTCTGTTACTGTTGCTATGACAGCAACCACCACCACTCTGGTAGAAAGTGCTTGTCATCAGTACTCACAAGTCTTCCAAGATCTTTTAGTGTTCACAGAGTTGATGCTGAATCAAACACAAAAGTAAGACAAGGCAGGCTTGCTGTATAAGACTGGTTGGCTGAGTCTACACTCTCTATAGGGATTGGGAGATGTGGTGGGCCCCAGTCCTGCTATTATGGCAGAGTAGGGAAAGACTTTGTTCCAGCTTCCCATTTGGAGTCACAGTTTGTCTTGTTAAAGAGCTGCTTCCGAGCAACTTGACAGCCAAAAACTGACTTTCCTTCTACCCAGTGTGTCCTTTCTGAGTCATCAGCTTTCTTGGCTTAGCTCTCAAGTAGGGGAACTTAACCATGAGTCTTACTTAGCCAGAAGAGCTGCATATGCTCTAATGAGGCAGGGAGGAGGATTTTGCCATGCTTCTCTGAATGCAGGAAAAGAGATGTAGAGCTGGAAGGGATCTTTAAGGCTATCTAGTCCAAAGCCCTCATTTCACAGATGAGGAAACTGAGGCCCAGGGAGATTCAAGGATTTGCCCAAGATCACATTGATGCAGGATTTAAATCCAGGTCCTCTTAACTCCAAAGCCTATGGTCTTACCATTGTACCATCCTGCCTCCTAGTTTATCCATTACTTCTTATTGCACAATAATAACCCATTACATTCATATGCCACAGCTTCTTTAGCCATTCCCCAGTTGATGGAATCTACTTTATTTCCAGTTCCTTTCTAGTGTGAAGAAGTGCTGCTATGAATGTTTTGGTATGTGTTGGCACTTACTGTCTTTTAGAGAACCTTGGGAAAATGCTTGATTTTCACAATCTGTTTTCTTCTGTTTAATATTAACATGAGTAAATGTTAACTAAATAATGTAACATAATATTGAGAATAAAATCAATTTTATGGTGCATAATGCAAAATATATTTTAATTTCTCAAGTATTCAATGCAACTGTAAGAGAAAATCATATTTTAAACGTCCAGTTCATGGAGCTGCATTCTTTTTCTAAACCACACCCAATAAATCTCTTTTACACACATAATTCCCGTTTCATTCTGGGAAAACTTAGCTCATAGAAAACAGTCTTGGCAAACGCAGACAAGAACTGGATCTCTCATTTGCTGGTCAGGCTTTACTTTTATTTTTATTTTTAAGGTGGTTTTCTCTTCCCTCTGGTTCAAAAATCATTTTACCATTTAGGTAAAAATTTGATGGAAAAACTTCTCCTGAGATAGTAGAAAAGCCACTGGATTTGGAATCATATGGCCTGGGTTTGAATCCTGTCTTTATTATTGAATACCTTTCTGTCCCCAGGTAAGTCAGTGTTAACCTTGGTGTCTTCGTCATTTCATCTCTAAAATTAAAGGATTAGGCCAGATGATCTCCCAAGTCCCTTCCAGCTCTAAGATACCAGGTTCTATTATTTAATATGTCTTAGGGTTTACTGAACTATACTCACCAGGGTTTTTGTTTTTGTTTCTTTTTTTTTCAAATTTAAATACAATGTATCTAAATGAGACTTTGGCTTATTGTGGTTAGTTCTCTTATTAGGAATTCTATTCTCTTAGTAGGAACTTTAGGGTTTGAAGGTGAAAAATGCTGAAAATTGGAAAGAACTTGTAACTCGCAAGTGTTTTACAAAGTTTAAAGCACAACGATTATTATTGATATATCATATTTCTCATGGTTTTTTTTCCTTTTCTTCATCACTATTCCACCTCTATCATATTGATATGGAAAATTTTTAATGCATGAGCAGCCTGGCTCCTGAGTCCTAAACATTGAGTTCCATCACAGAGGCACAGATTTGAAAGGCAGTGTGGTATAATGGATGGAGAGCTAATCTTTGGAGCCAAAAAGACCCCCATTTAAGCCCTGCCTCTGACATGTACTGGCTGTGTGATCCTGGGTAAGTCACTTAACCACCTTAGAGCTCTAAGCAAGTCTCTAAGACTTTGTGCTGACAAGCACTGTGAGAAGGAATTTCCTCACACAGGAGTTTCCTGATAACAATGAAGTCATAGGTCTAGGCCCCAAACCTAGGGGCTGCTAAGTATAGAAGTGGACAAAGTGCCTGGAGTCAGAGTCCTGGAGTAATGACTCATCTTTCTGAGTTTAAACCTTGCCTGTGACACTTAGTAGCTGTGTGACCCTGGGCAAGTCACTTAACCCTGTTTGCCTCAGTTTCCTCATTTGTAAAATGAGCTGCAGATGGCAAACCATTCCAGTATCTTTGCCAAGAAAACCCCAAATGGGGTCACAAAGAGTCAGATACAACTAAAACAACTGAACAACAGTCCCCACAACAGCATGATTTTTTCTCACTCTTAATTCTTTTTTTTTTTTATTACCTTGAAACAGTAACATCTGTTACCAGAATTGCTTCTTTAAATCTTCAATCTTGTAAGGGCAGACAACAAGTTGTGTTAAGGGCACAGTCTTTTACTTGGCATGAGATGGTGGAGGGAGAAGACACAAAGTAAGAGACACTTATTTCTTTTCTTTTCTTTTTTTTTAAGTGAGGCAACTGGCATTAAGTGACTTGCCCAGAGTCACACAGCTAGGAAATATTATGTATCTGAGGTCGGATTTGAACTCAGGTCCTCCTGATTCCAGGGCCAGTGCTCTAATGACTGTACCACCTAGCTGCCCCAAGACACATTTCTTTACCCATATACAGCTGTTTTTTTTAAAAACTACTCTTCTTCCTTATCTCTGTCTCCTTCCTACCATCTTTCCTGGGGGTAAAGAGACCAAACAATTTGAATGTATTTTCCTTTTGAAATACTGTGGATGTATATCTCACCTGTCTAGTGGACCTCTGCTCATTCAAGTTTTCATTGGAAATGATATTGTAATGGGGTCTGAAGCATGTGCAGACCCCATCATTTTGCTAAGATGGCATTTCCAGGTAAAGGATACTAGGAAGCTGCTACTGAGAGAATCCTGATGATTTGTGAGAGAAGTGTCTCGGAGAGGCTGGAGTATGTGTAGATCTTCTGCAGCTAGCCTACCACATGTTTGATAGGAGCCGCCTTTTCCACTGGCAGCAGAGCCTGAACTATTGGGGCCTGAGTCATCTCTTCTGTTTTCTCTTTGTTGCAAACTTGTCTGAGGGATTGAAGAGGTGAATCTTTTACTCATGAAGTTCAATGACTTACCAGTTGTTGTAAATCAATAAGTATTTATCAAGGGCCTGCTACATGCCAGGCACTGTGCTAAGGAATGGAGGAAGAGAATGGGAAAGGTCTTTGGGCTTTCTTTCCCCTTTGCAACCATATGGCCCCTGAAGAAAGAGTAATTTTTACTATGCCTTTCCATTCTAGGTGCAGTGGGGAATCTCCAGCCTTGGGATTTTTAAAGGCCTGGAGAGTGAGCCATAGAAATTCAGGAATCAGAATCTAGGCCAGGTATTGCAACCAGAACAGCATGGGTACTCTGAGAATCCAGGAGCAAGAAATGATTTTTCTCTTTATCTTCAGGAGTGACCTTCAGCACCCCAGTTCAGTGGAATGATTCATATGGCATCAAAGTCATCTTTGGACATAAACTTGATGGGACTAATGCTATATAGAAACTGAGCTAAGTAATGAGTCTAATCACCTCCTCTACCTCCAGACAGGGATACTATAGGGGAATTATACCCACAAAGTCTTGGGGGAAATGTTTGCATATTTGTTCTTGCTATATTTTTGAAGCAAATATTCCTTTTTAAAACAGCTAACTGATTTTAAGTGGTTAAAGGAAACTGGGCGGCTAGTTAGCAGCCACCTTAACAAATAGAGGAACACAACTGTTGGGAGCCCCAGACATTGCCAGGGGTACAAAACCACTCACAAACTCTGATGACTGATGTAGCCTGCGTGACTCTGGGAGAAAGAGCCTCCGAATACTTGTTACAGTAGAATTGGTGTTCTACCATCTGCGTTTCTTCTGTATTTATAAACCTGGAATTTTGAAAGATGTGCACCCTCTACACCACTATGAAAATAATTTTCTTACAGCATAAACTTGACCCATGTTACTCTCTTATTTAAGAAACCTCAGTGACTGCTTACTGTCTCTTATGCTTAACATTTCATCTCCTGCCTCCTATCTTTTTGCACAGGCTGTCCCACGTGCCTGAAATGCACTCCCTCATCTCCATCTCTCAAGATCTCTACCATCCTTCAAAGTTCAGCATTTCTTGATCTCCTTAGTTGTAACTAATCACCCCACCTCAAGTTATATTTATATTATATTCCCTCCCTAGTTGAAGGTAATTTCTATTTTTGTCATTGTTTCTTAGTGCTTAATATGGTGCCTTGCACATAACAGGTGCTTGACATATGCTTGAATTATATATCTTGTATTGAGTAATTCAGCTATCCTCACCCAACTATTAAGTGTCACAGGTAAGAATCAATTGTAGATCTTGCCCTCTTTCAATGACAGCAGGCCACCTCTGAAGAGAGGAAAAGCCACAGTCATCTGGTTAGCAGGAAAACCATAAAGGTGGTTCAGGATGGAGTTCAAGTTTAATATTAGTAAAGCAACATAGCATTAAATAGTGGTCCCATTTTTTTCCCTGAAAAGAATTTTTATCAAGTATTAAAGCACAAGTTTTCGGCAGAGGAAATTATATACATGTTATAATAATGATGGTGATCAGACATTGTCACCCCCTCAACTTAGTGAATATTTGCAAATAAAATGCAAACTGGTCTGCAGGGCACAAGGGCTCTTGGACTTGTTTGTAGATAAGCCAACCATTGTTGCTAAGTTACCTGTAGAGCTAAAATCTAAATCAATAGCACAGATATTGTGAAAAGCCCTTAATTCATGAAAACTGTAAGGCATATCACCTCGTCAGTTAGGTATTTTTGCTTACTATACCTACAAATTGCTATTTTTAGACATACTATTTGCACATTAATGTTTTAAAATCCAAATGTATTTGCATTGTTCTGTGAATAATTGCTCTACGAGTTTGTGATTAGGGAGGGTAAATGTAAATCTTCCCATTTACTTTGTCTTTTTTTTTTGCTTTCATTTTTATAATTAGTATTTATGCTCTTTATAAACGCAGTGAGGAGTCAAGGATGATGCTGTGGTTGTAAAACTGGGTCACTTTAAGGATGGAGATGCCCTCAGTAGAAATAGCAGAGTTCAGAAGGGTGGTTGATTTGGAGGAGGAGAGGGAAGGAAATGAGTTCTGATTTGAAGTGGATGAGTTTGAGATGCCTAGAGGAAATCCAGCTGAAAATACCCAATAGAAAGGATGCAGAATAGAATCTCAAGAGAGATACCCCCCTAAAATATCCAATAGACTGGATGCAGGAAAAGATCTCAAGAGAGAGAAGAGGATCAGATATATGGATGTGGTAGTCATCTACATAAAGCTGATAATCAGTCCCACTGAATCTGTTAAGATCGACCAATGAGAGTGTAGAATAAAGAGATGAAGGCTAGGATGGAGCCAATGTGGCATATTGGACAAGGAATTAGAATCAGCTAGCTGTGTGACCCTGGAGAAGTCACAACCTCTCTGGGCCTCAGTTATGTTATTTGCAAAATGAGGGGGCTAGGATTCAATAACCTTTAAGGTTTCTTCCAGCTATAAAACTATGGTCTCAGGAAATAAATTGAGCTCTAAATCCATAATCCCACATCAGTACTTGGGAGATAGAAGAGTGTGGGAACAATTAGAAATTGACTTTTTTGGGGGTTAACTTTGGTCAACAACAAGCATTTATTAAGTATGTGCCATTGTGTGCCACTATGTGCCAGGTACCTACTGTGCTTTCTACATAGAGGGAACATGCAAAACATGGATGTGGAATGTTATACAGGAAGATCAACAATAAGCCCATTTGGCTGGAACTTAGAGTACTTAAAGGTGAATTCTGTAAAATAAGCTTGGAAAGGAGGGATGTAGCCAGATTGTAAAGGTCTTTAAATAACAAACAGAGTAGTTTGTATATTATCCTATGGCAATAGTGAACCACTGGAGCTTTTTCAGTAGTGAGGTGGAAGAATATTTATTTGATTTTTTAAAAACTACTGGTCATTATTTTTTCCATTTAATTTAGTTTTTAAAAAAAATTTCCCATTTCTCTTTTTTTACCTTGTCCACTCTTCAAAAGTCTATTTTCTTTCTGACCAGTGTCTTCTTTAATTTGACCTTCCTCTTATTTCCCCTCATCTTTTTCTTAACCTTTTTCCTCCTACTTCCATTGGGTAAGATGAATTTCTGTATCCTGAGTTTATGTTTACCTTTACCTCCTTGAAACAATTCAAATGAGAATGAGGTTTAGAAGTTGCCTACTTGCCCTCACTACTGCCTCCTCTATTGTACAAACTCTTCCTTGTGCACCCCATGTGTGTGATGCAATTTTCCCCATTTTTCTTTCCTTTCCCCTCTCTTCCAGTATATTTCTCTTCCCCACCCCTTCCTTCTTTTGAAATCATCCCAAGGTAATAGAATCACACCTAGACCTTTGTCTAATTAGACTCTGTCTAGGAGCTCAAGAAATGATAAAGTTCTGAGGGGTGACATATATCCTCTCCCCATATAAGAATGTAAATGGTTGAACTTTGTTTAATCTCTTAGGACTGCTTGCTTATGCTTACCTTTTTATGCTTCTCTTGAGTCCTGTGTCTGAATGTCAAATAGTCTATTTAGCTTTGGTCTTTTTAATCAAGACTATTTGAAAGTCTCTTATTTTATTGTGTTCAATCCCTCCACGATTTTACTCAGTTTTGCTGGATAGGTCCTTCTTGGTTGTAATCCCAGATCCTTTGACTTCTAGAATATCATATTCCAAGCACTCTGTTCCTTTATAACAGCAGCTGCTAAATCTTGTGTGACTCTGACTGGTTGGTTCCATAGTACTTGAATTTTTTTTTTTTGCTACTTATAGAATTTTCTCCTTGACCTGGGAGTTCTTGATTTTGGCTATAATATTCCTGGGAGTTTTCATTTTGAGGTTTCTTTTAAGAGGTGGATTCTTGGGGTAGAGCCAAGATGGTGGAGTAAAAGTAGGGACTTTCTTGAGCTCTTCCCCAAACCCCTCCAAATACCAGTAATAAATGGCTCCAACCAAATTCTAGAGCAGCAGAACCCGCAAAAAGACAGAGTGAAAGAAATTTCCAGCCTAAGACGACCTGGATGGTTGATTGAAAAGGTCTGTTGCTCCAGGGTGGGAGAGGAATACAGTTCAGCGTGGGCTACACAAACAAAGACTGGGCCTCAGCAAACCTGGAGCAGGCCTCAGGGGACTGAATCAAGGGGAGCTGTGGCAGTTTCCAGACTTCTCAACCCACAAATGCCAAAGACAACTTAGAAGGTCAGTAGGAAAGGTCTATTGGACTGTAGTAAGAGAGAAACTTGGTCCTGGTCCTAGCCCCAGCCCCTGTATAGCTCAGGGGCAGTGGCTGCTTCTGGATCTCTCGGCCCCCAGACTTAGGGGGGATCAAGCAACTCAGAGATCAGATCAAAGGGAGATTGCAGGAATCTCTTTGCTGGTGTTGAGGCAGGATTCTCTTGCTTTGCCAGTGCTTGGATCTGAATCACAGTTCTGAGTGGCAATCCTTGGGCAAGGAGGAGTGCTGGCATGGTGGAGCTTGTAGTGTTGGTGCATAGAGAATCCTCCTCACAGTTCCAAGGCAGAAAAGAGTGCTTGTGGTCACTCATAAACCAGAGCATTGGCCAGGAAAGGAGTAAACACCTCACCCTTGATTATACCACCTTGGAAGAACTGAAAATTTATAGGTCCCTAGAAGTATCTTTGAAAACAGCTGCACAAAATCCCTGAAGCTTGGGACAGTACATTCTCCACACTGGAAACAGACCCCTACCTTAACAAAGAGTTTAAAACTCAAGTAATTGGCTGGGATCATGAGCAAACAGTGCAAAAGAAAGTCAAATCATAGAATCTTTCTTTGGTGGCAAAGAAGATCAAAACATACAACCAGAAGAAGATAACAAAGTCAAAGCTCCTATATCCAAGGCCTCTAAGAAAAATATGAGTTGGTCCCAGGCCATGGAAGAGCTCAAAAAGGACTTTTTTTTTTTTAGTGAGGCAATTGGGGTTAAGTGACTTGCCCAGAGTCACACAACTAGGAAGTATTACGTGTCTGAGGCCGGATTTGAACTCAGGTCCTCCTGACTCCAGGGCCAGTCCTCTATCCATTGCACCACCTAGCTGCCCCCTCAACAAAGATTTTGAGAAGCAAGTAAGAGGAGTAGAGGAAAAAGTGGGAAGAGAAATGACAGTGATGCAAGAAAATCATGAAAAACAAGTCAACAGCTTGCTAAAGGAGACCCAAAAAAATACTGAAGAAAATAACACCTTACAAAATAGCCTAACCAAAATGCAAAAGAAGTCAAAAAAAGCCAATGAGGAGAAGAATGCCTTAAAAAGCAGAATTGGCCAAATGGAAAAGGAAGTCCAAAAGCTCATTGAAGAAAATACTTCCTTAAAAAGTAGAATAGAACAAATGGAAGCTAGTGACTTTATCAGAAACCAAGACATTGTAAAACAAAACCAAAAGAATGAAAACATAGAAAATAATCTCATTGGAAATATCTCATTGGAAAAACAACTGCCCTGGAAAATAGATCCAGGAGAGAGAACTTAAAAATTATTGGACTATCTGAAAGCCATGATCAAAAAAAGAGCCTAGACATCATCTTTCAAGAAATTATCAAGGAAAACTGCCCTGATATTTTAGAACCAGAGGGTAAAATAGAAATTGAAAGAATCCACCAATCACCTCCTGAAAGAGATCCCCAAAGGAAAACTCCTAGGAATGTTGTAGCCAAATCCCAGAATTCCCAGGTCAAGGAGAAAATATTGCAAGTAGCCAGAAAGAAACAATTCAAGTATTATGGAAACACAATCAGGACATAACACAGGATTTAGCAGCTTCTACATTAAAGGACCGCAGGGCATGGAATATAATATTCCAGAGGGCAAAGGAGATAGGATTACAACCAAGAATCACCTACCTAGCAAAACTGAGTATAATCCTTCAGGGTGAAAAATGGTCATTCAATGAAATAGGGGACTTTCAAGCATTCCTGAGGAAAAGACCGGAGCTGAATATAAAATTTGACTTTCAAATACAAGACTCAAGTGAAACATGGAAGAGGTAAACAGGAAAAAGAAATCATAAGAGACTTATTAAGGTTGAACTGTTTACGTTCCTGTAGGGAAAGATGATATTTGTAACTCATGAATCCTTTGTCAGTATTAGGGTAGTGGGAGGGGAAAAATTATATGTATGTATAATAGATAGATAGAGGGCACAGGGTGAGTTGAAGATGAAGGGGTGATATCTGGAGAATAAAATTAAGGTGTGAGAGAGGATTATACTGGGAGGAGAAAGCGAGAAGTAGAATGGGGTAAATTATCTCACATGAAACAGACAAGAAAAGGCTTTTACAGTGGAGGGGAAATGGGGGAAGGTGAGAGGGAATAAGTGAATCTTATTCTCATAGGATTTGACTTAAGGAGGGAATAATATACACAATGGGGTATGGAAATCTATCTTACCCTATAGGAAAATAAGGGGGGAAGGGGACAAGAGAGCAGGGGGTTGACAGAGGGGAGGGCAGATTGGGGGAGGGGATAATCAAAAACAAATACTTCTGAGGAGGGACAGGATCAAAAGAGAGAATAGAATAAATGGGGGGTAGGATAGGATGAAGGGAAATATACTTAGTTTTTCATAACAGGACTGCTATGGAAGTGTTTTGCATGACTACACATCTATAACCTATATCAATATCCTTGCCTTCTCAATGAGGGTGGGTAGGGAGGGAAGAAGAGAGAAAATTTATAACCCAAAGTTTTAAAAACACATGTTAAAAATAAAAAAATATATACTTGCAAAAAAACCCCCAACAAACTCCCAACTAACCAGATTAAAATGTAATTGGGAAATGTTTAAGAAAATATATAAAAATATTATAAAACATAAAAAAAGAAAATAGCTATCCTCACTCCTCTCCCCCCCCCTCAAGTATTCCTTTTCTCCAGCCTAAATATCCCCAGTTTTTTAATCAATCTTACATAGGGCAAGGTCCCAGCACCCTTTACCATCCTAATAAACCTGTGGGAGGGTTTATTTCCTCTTCCTCACCAGCTAGTTGATATAATTATAGAAAATGTAAGGGGCAGATCACAGAAGTGTTAATATGCTAATGAAGTGAAAAAAAAGTATATTCCCTGACATTCTTAAGAAGCAGTTCTCTTATTGAATCCGAAGGACAGCTTGTCACTGGTTGGGTGAAGATTGCCTAATAGGCTATGTTCTTAGATGTCTTTAAAAAGCTAAGCCCATTAAGACCTGGAGATAATTGAACAAAGTGTTCAAAGCAGGAAGAGGCTATAGAATATGATTGTGTGGGTCCACCAGAGGACAGAAAAGGAAAGGGGAATTTTTATTCTTCTTCTCTATTGGCTATGGTGCCAAAGAGTAGAGCTACTCTTCTGATAGGACAAATTCATCCAGGTGTCAAACAGTTTAGAGAGTCAAGTAATTCAAAATAAGAAGCCAAAACAGACACTTTCCAAGGTAGATACAGACACAGAGAGGCAAAGTTCAAGGCAGGAAGCAGCTTCAAGGAATAATAGCTGTGGCAGGGGAGAAGAGGGCAGCCTGGTGGTACAGTGGATAGAGTGCCAGGCCTGGAATCAGGAATTCTCATCTTTCTGATTTCAAATCTGGCCTAGCTGTGTGACCCTGGGCAAGTCACTTAAACTCATTTTCTTTAGTTTTTCTCATCTGCAAAATAAGCTGGAGAAGGAAATGCAAACTACTCCAGTATCTTTGCCAAGATAATTCCAAATAGGGTTATGAAGAGTCAGATATAATTAAAACAACTGAACAACAACAGCAGAAGAGAAGGGGGATGATTACAGATTCAAGAGAGAATTGGCCTTTGTGGTCAAGTAAAGCTGGAGAGAGGAGAAGACTTGTGGATGGGAGTTCATCTTAAGTGACCCACCCAAGAGAGATTCTGTGCTAATTGGGGAGCATGGTGAGAACACACAAGAAGAGAAAAGGCAAACATGCTTTCCATACCCATGCTTGTGAAGTTGTTCTATTTTTTAATCCAAAGGTAAGACATTATATTTACCCCTATCTATCCCATTTATCCCTAATTTTATCTTATTAGATTCAACCTTTTGTATTCTGACTGTTACCCACTGTGTTAGCTATTCCTTCTAGCTTTGTGCCATCTGCAAATTTGATGAGTATATTTTATGCTTTTATCTAAGACACTGTTAAAAATGTTAAGTAACACAGGGACAAGAACAGGTTACTGTGAACAACAGATCCACTGTCATTTTCTGCCCTGTTGACCTTGAACCATTACTCTTTGAGTCCAACCATCCAAACTAGTCCTGCATCCTTCTGATTGTATTATGGTCTAATCCATATCTTTTCATCTCCTCCACAACAGTAGCATGAGATACTTTATCAAAAGCTTTGATAAAATTTAGGCAAACTAAATCCAGAACATCCCTTTCATCTGCTAGTTTAGTAATACATTCCAAAAAAAGGAAATGAGGTTAATCTGTCATGACCTTGTTTTAATGAAGGAAGCTGTGTTGGCTTTTTGTAATCATTGTTTCTCTTCTTAGATATCTTTAATGATCAGCTCTAGAGTTTCCCCAGGAATTGAAATTAAGTTAACCTGCCTATAGTTTGTAAATTCTTTCCTTTTTTTTTTTTTGAAAACCTGGACAATATTTGCCTTTCTCCAATCTTCCATTTTCCAAGATCTTTCAAATATCATTGGCAGTGGGTCAATAATCACACCTGGAAGTTCTTTTAAGACCCAAAGATATAGTTCATTTGGGTCAAATAACAGGAATTCATCAATGGCACCAAGATGTCCTCTTATTATCTTTTAATTATCTTGGATATCAACTCCTTATTAGTCATTTTCTGTTGTCATTTCCAATGTAAAAGTCTCTGTCCTTTGCAGAGAAAGCAGAAAATTGAACAATTCTACCTTCTTTCTATTGTCAGTTATCATCCTATCCCCTCCAAGTAAAGGCCTTATTTTTCTTTAATCCTCATTTTCTACCAAAATAGCTTAAAAATATAACAACCCTTTTTGTCTTTCCTTTACCAGCATCGGCTTACTCTGAGCTTTAGCATTCCTGACAATATCTTTACAAGACTGTGCCACACTTTTGTATTCATCTTCTGTTACCTGTTCTTGCTTTGATATTTTATACATTAAAAAAAATCTAAGTTGCTTAGAGAGTTCCCTGACCATCCACATTAATTTCTTTAGACAAATCCCATTTTTCCTCTTCATTTGAATTATTTCCCTTTGTTCCATCAAAATTTTATTCTTGAGCATCTCCCATTCCTTCTGGAGTGAACCTCTGAAGCCTTTTAGTCCATGGGACTAACCATAATTAAACTTTCCTCTGAACTCTGAAATATGCTTTCCCAAAATCTAAGCATTTATACCCACATGAATCACCAGAAATCATTAGTTGTCATCTATTTTGATAAGTCTTGGGAGGTTTTCTATTATATTTTGGCTACAAAGCCCAAGAAGCCAAAAGACCTCTATTGTTAGTTACTACATCAACAACTAGCTGTCTCTGTAACCCAAAACAAGGAATTATCAACAATTGTTTGCTACTTTTTCTTGGCCCCATACTCGATGATCTTTTACTTGAGTTTCTATAGTTGCTCTGCCTATATCATCCTTGGGAGGACAAGCAGCTTTTTCTTCCTCCTCAGAGCATTCAGCTATCTTCTCATTTGGAAGAACATCAAATCTATTTTTAAGCTCAAATTACATAGCTATCCTTTTCCTTCTGTTTCTCTTCTATGTAACACTTCCATTCTCTATCATCCTGACAAGGGTCAAGTGTCCCCTTTTCTACCTCAAGAACTCTTTCTTCTCTCATTGCTTCTGTTTCCTTTGGGGACTCTTCTTCCTTCCTAACAACCTGGAATGTAGGCAGGTGTTTCATTTACTTCATCTTCTCTTCCAGGAGACCAGCCTACACTTGGAACACAACTGTAGCAGAAATACAAACATCATATACTCCATCCAAGTAACTATAATTTCCCC
This sequence comes from Phascolarctos cinereus, assembly GCF_003287225.1. Classification (NCBI taxonomy): domain Eukaryota; kingdom Metazoa; phylum Chordata; class Mammalia; order Diprotodontia; family Phascolarctidae; genus Phascolarctos; species Phascolarctos cinereus. The sequence continues at coordinate 194,438,181 of NW_027556098.1, forward strand.
TATTATCCATAATGTTTGTGGTTTTCATCTTTGTTTCTTAAAACTACTTGTGGATTTTAGTTACATATCAACCTTGAATACCTAGTTAAAACTTTTCATTTATTTATTTGCTTGTTTGCTTGTTCATTCATTCATTCATTCATTTATTTACTTATTTGTTCATTTATTTATTTGTTTTTTAAGGCAATTGGTGTTAAGTGACTTGCCCAGAGTCACACAGCTAGTAAGTATTAAGTGTTTGGTCTGAGGCCGGATTTGAACTCAGGTCCTACTGACTTCAGGGCCAGTGCTCTATCCATTGTGCCACCTAGCTGCCCCCTACTTAAAACTTTTTACATCCAATTATTAATTTTAAGAGTTAAAACTTTTTTTAAGCTAATTGGCCCCACTTTATCAATTTGCTTAACCCTCTATTTGTTCTACTTGCCTTTTCTTACTTTCCCTTGTATCATGCGGCCTCAGACACTTGACACTTACTAACTATGTGACCTTGGGCAAGTTGCTTAACCCCAAATGCCTCACCAAAAAAAGCAAAAAAAAAAAAGGGGGGGTAGCTAGGTGGCACAGTGGATAGAGCACTGGCCCTGGAGTCAGGAGGACCTGAGTTCAAATCTAGCCTCAGCTGTGTGACCCTAGGCAAGTCACTTAACCCCAACTGCCTTGCCAAAAATAAAAAACCACCAAACTTCCTAATACTACTTTATCCTCATTAATCCTTTTGTTGGCTCCTCAATTAACGTTGTTTCACTTATAAACCATAGGTGCAATCAGCAACATTATGAAAGCTTAGAGATTATATATCTTTATAGTCATATGGAAAAATGCTCAAAAATAACTCTTGATTAGAGAAATGCAGGTTAAAACAACTCTGAGGTACCACCTCATATCTATCAGATTGTCTAATGACAGAGAAGAAAATGATTAAATGTTGGAGGGGATGTGTGAAAACTGGGACATATGCACTATTTATGGAGTTGTGAACTAGTCCAACCATTTTTTTTTTGGCAATGTCAGTTCATCATTTATTTAGTCAAGGACAAAAGAGTGAGCAAGCCATCTTCATTCATCTTTTCCTCAGCTGGTTTAGACTGCATTGATGTATCTGGTTTAAAAGCATGGTTAACTTCTCAGAGACTTTCATAGCATTTTGGAAACAAACATCTTTTTCCTCATTACTAGACTCAAACTTTTTCTTCAATTCTTCAGTAAAATTTTCCAAGGTAGAGATGATAGCAGACTCTCCTAGACTGTCTGGTATGACCTGTGAGGCTTCAGGAACTGAATTTTCTCCTGGCATTAAAGCAGCAGGGGAAAATGGTGTGTGGTCCTCTTCTAATTTTCGTTGTTTTGGCTTTATTAAAGTACTATCTGATAAATCTTAGCAGTTCTATCAGGTTCTTCCCAGGAAGAGGGGTTCTTCCACAGCTTGTTGAGATTATTCTCAAGGACAGCTCTAAGATCATCTCCCTGATACCAAAGGTCTGACACCGGAGGAGGGGGAGGGATCAGGGAAGAAGACCCCACTGTGATACCCTTGTCTGGAGCCTGAGGAGGGGTCCCGTCTGAAGTAGAGGTCAGTCATGGCTGAAGAAGAGTTAAGAGATTTAGCAGTGCTTCCCTGTCAGGGAACCATATGAAGAGGTCTAGGACTTTTGGGGTGCTGCAAAATCCCCAAGATCGTGGTACCGGGCCCTGCTGAATGAGTTCAACTCAAATCTTCTTCAGCCAGAGGAAAAGTTTATTAGTGATAAATCACAGAGCCGGGTGACACCCATAAAGATGAGCAGGCATGAGAGGTTCTCAGCCTTGTGGGCCTGAGATTCTCAGCCTAGTCCAACCATTCTAAGGAGCAATTTGGAACTGTGCTTAAAGGGCTATAAAAATGTGCATACCCTTTGATCCAGCAATACCACTGCAAGGTATGTATCCTAAAGAGATTTTATAAAAGGAGGGAGAGGAAGAACCTATTTGTACAAAAATATTTATAGCAGCCATTTTTGTGGTGGCTAAGAATTGGAAATTGAGAGGATGTTCATCAACTAGGGAATGGCTGAACAAGTTGTGGTATATAATTGTAATGGAATATTGTTGTGCTATAAGGAATGACAAGCAGAATGATTTCAGAGAAACCTGTAAAGACTTACATGAACTGGTAAACAATAACAGCAATATTGTACAATGAACAACCGTGAATGCCTTAGCCATTCTTATTGATAAAATGATCCAAGACATTGCCAAAAGACTCATGATGAAAAGTGCTATCCACCTCCAGAGACAGAACTGATGGTGCCTGAATACAGACTAAAGCATATTTCTCTCTCTCTTTTTCTTCTTCTTCCTTCCTTTCTTTTTTGTTCTAGTATTCTTCCACAAAAGGACTAATATGGAATGTTTTACATGACTGCACATGTATAACCTATATCAGATTGCTTACAATATTGGGGGTGGGATGGGAAAGGGAAGAGGGAAGGAAGGATAGAATTTAGAACTCAAAACTTTTTAAAAAAGCAACTAAAAATACTTAAAAAAACAATGAATGCTAAAATTGTTTTAATATATAATTGGGAAAAATAAAAGATAATTTTTAAAAAAGCTTAGAGATTGTTTTTTGTATTTCTTCAATATCGACCAGATTTTGTCAAATATTTCCTCCTCAAATTCAATTTGGATCTATTTCACTAAACAAACCCCATAAAGTCACCTAATTTCCTTCTCTCTTCTCCCTGTCCTCCCATAATCTTTTCCCATGGAAGCTGGAAGAAGAAATGCTGAACAGTCAGCCCCAAATATTTAATCTCTTTTTGGAGCCTCACATCACTTTGGGGTGTTTTCTGAATTTATTTTCTTTTTTAAACTAGCTTGCTTGTGAGTTCCAACTTCCATTTAAATACCCTGTATGTTGCAAGGATCTATTCTGAGAATTTAGGATTCTCTAGATGTTGTAAGAATCCAGAGGAATTTTGACCCAGGACAGTTAGCTTTCTTGCCCTTAACCCCAGATCCCCTATCCCCTGTTGGGAGCCCCATTGGTATCAGATTTTCCTCTGAGAGGAGCCTGATTTTTTCCCCCTCCATTTTTTTTCCTTATTGTCCTCAGGTTAGATAGGGCAGGACTTCTTAAACTCTTTCCACTTGTGACCCCTTTTTGCCTGAGAAATTTTTATGCAACCCCAGGTATATAGGTACATAGAATAGGTATACAAATCAAACATTTACTGATAATAAATCATAAAGAAATTTATTTTAAAATAATTCTTTTATATACATATAATTTTACTATTTATTAAAGATGAAAGCAAATTTTCATACTTATGAGATAGATGTGCTTGTTTAGTTCTACATAAAGAATTAAATCTTGGTGGAATATTTGATATTACAGGATGTAGAGCATATTCAACATTTTTCAGAGTTGATCGATATTTTCATTTTATAATTGTCAATGCTGAGACTGCCACTTCTACAAAATTGCAGAAGTATGTTTAGGGCCATTTCAGAAACTGTTAGAAATTGTGTCCTAGTCTCAAGACAAAGTTAATTTAATGATTTTGTATATACAGTAAAAAACCACTGCAATTCATAACATATAGTAGTCTCAAATCTGAGCCAAGGTGTTTCTGGCAGAGTTCATTGGTGTTATGTGGTGTGACAGCATGGGCAGTGCAAAGTGTACATGTTATGTGTTCAGCACCAAGTGAAGTTGTGAGATGCAACGTGGGCAAGTGCAGCCAGAAACATCTTGGATTCATTATGTTTGATTTTGAATTAATTTTTGGTCATTGCGTGTTCAGAAACCTTTTACTGTTGCCAAATTTTTCACAACCCCCACATTTAGTTAGGCGACCCCATGGGGTCCCAACACACAATTTAAGAAATGCTGACATAGGCCTTTGGAAGTATTTGGACAAGTTGTAGCAACCTATGAGAAAGTTATAAAAGTATGCTTGTTAAATTGAATTTGGGGGTAGGTGTAATCTTCAGCCCTATCGGCTGTTGTAGGCCTGGACCCTCATGGACGAATGTAAATTTCTGGATTGTTTAAAAGAAAAAAAAAAGATTTCCACATGGCGTTTGCTGAGACTTTTCTGTATAAGGTACTGAGGAAGGCACCTATAAGGATGTCTTTGGAGAACTTTCCAGAACTGAGAGTGTGGATTTTGCCAAAAAGCCTCTCCTTTGTTAGGAACAGCAAATATTTAACTGGGGGAAGGGTGGTACAAAAGAGAGGCTTTTTTGCAGAATCCATATTTTCAATTCTACAAAGTTCTCCAATGACTTGGGGGAGATTTGATTCCTACCCCTAATATTTACCTAATGGGAAGTAAGAGACAAATAATAGAGATATTAATATGATAATAAAGTACAAAGACTTACCTATACCTTGTCATCCCTTTATCAAACCTGAAAAAGTTCTATGACTAATAAGGGGAACTGGCCATTGACTGTCTGCCATGCCCTTGGTGGTCCCCAGATGACCCCAACTTACTAATCTCCTGGGGTCTTGAGGAGGCACCCAGCTCCCAATGAGATACCATAAAAGATATGGAACTGGAGGAAGAGAGAGTGTGAGAAGTCATGGATCTGGAAGAATGGGAGTCCTTTTGGAGGCAGCTACCAGGAGCATCAGATGCAGACACTTGAGAGGAAGGTTATGTGGGCCAATGACACTAGGTATATATGTAGATGGATGTTTTGTTGATAGACAAGCTCCAGCCCCAGGTACAATTCTCTGTTTCCTTTTTCTTCTTGGACACAGCTCAGGCTTTAGCTTTTCCTCCAGGCAAGGGAAAGTAGATCTTGAAAATATATTTAGCTTTCTTTGTTTTAAACATTTACTTTGTGAGGAGAGCTCAGCTAGCAATTGTCAGAGCTAAGATTTGAACACATTCTTCTGACTTTCAATCTAGCACTCTTTTTACTACTCCACACTGGTCCTATGTAAGTTAATCTTATGATCACATAATTCTGTACAAATGACAAACTTCCACCCAAGGGATAGAGTGGGTGGGTAGAGTGAATCACTGCTTTCTAGACCCATACTCTAACCAGTTAGCTAATCAATAAAAACATTTATTGAATAGTATCCAATTAATAAAAAAAATACTTATTGAATAGTCACAATGAGCAATACACTAGGAAACACATTATTAGATATGGTTCTTATCCCCAAAGAGTTTATAATTTATTTGGGGGAAAGGGGAAGATAACAAAGATTTGTGAAATGATTAGAGAACAATTGAAATGTGTGGTTTTGATCTAACGCTGTCTTTTTTTTTTCTTCTTTAATTCATTGGGTATTTAGTTAGCTACTGTATAATTCACTAGCCAGAAAAATAAGCTTTGATTTATATGACTAATGTAAAAATCTGGAAAAAAAAATCTTTAAAGTATTAGCCAGGGAGAAAAGAATCCACTTAAACTTAATTGCCTTTCATGCCATTGAAACTGTTTATTGAACAACTTCTTCCTGGTAACATAGTGACCTTTGCATTGTAAGAGATGGAAAGTTTGTTGCTGGTGGGTGGATTTTGGATGTAGATAGAATATTCCTCTGGTAAGGAGTGGTCCAGAGCGAAACGGTCAAGTACTGTTCTGGGGATAATTAAGTTACAAACATAACAATAAATGGATTTAGAACTAATTTAATAAAATGTTCATTAAAGAGCCAAATATAGAGAGGCATTGGGGGATATAAAGACTAAAACAAAAAATAATCCTTGCCCTCAAGGAACCTACATTTTACTGGGCATCCAACTTGTAAACAGTCAAGCCTATGCATTGTATAATTCTTAGTTCACAGTCTCTCTAGACCAGATGGAGTTGGGAGCCTCAAGCAGACCCTACGGCAGAACTGACTAGTTTGGCAACTTCTTTTTGAACTTGGCTTAAGAGGCTTCTGCAAGAAGCAGAAGAAGAGTTAGAGCATTAGAATGGGTGCTATATTATAAAAAAAGAAAAGAAAAGAAAATCAAGCAGCCACCAAATCCTTTTTTGGTGTGATTAATGATGGCAGCTGGTATAGACTCAGGAAGAGGTTCTGATCTCTAGGGAACACAGGAGAACTTCCTTCTTGCTATTTTTCAAACAAGACTTGTCATCTCTAGACTCTGGGCATTTTCACTGGCTGTTCCCCATGCCTGCAATACTCTTCCTCCAGGATTCCCTGACTTCCTTCAAGTCCCAACTAAAATCCTGTCTTCTACAAGAAGCCTTTGCCAAACCCCCTTAATGCTACAGCCTTTCCTCTATTGTTTTATCTTCAATTTATCCTGTATATATCTTGTTTATACATGATTGTTTGCATACCATTTCCTTTAGATCTCAGTTCCTTGAGAGGAAGAACTGTTTTTGCTTTTCTTAAAGTCTCCAGACCGACTGATAGGAGACACATTTCTGCTTCGTCACAGACTGAGAGGAAGAAAGAGGAGAGGCTGCTCCTGCATGGAAGTCCCATAAGCATGGGAGGAATACTAATATCACACCTGTAAGTGAGTACAAGTTTCCATAAACAGAAATTATAAGGTAAGAGTTCTAATTGCATATACATACCTCTACACCTACTAAAATAAGTCCTCAAAGAAACCTGAGCTGAGCCTGGCAATACCAGTTGCCTGCAGGGTACTCCACAGAACTGGGGCTATCCATTATACCTCTTCTAGGTGAGGCATCTTGTTATTTATTACACATGATCATGCTACATGAAGGAGTTCCCACTGCCTCCTTTGCTTCTTTACAATGACAGTGTGAGGAGGGAGGGAGAAAGTATTAACTAGGCAAATCTGAAAAAGTTTTCCATGAGTGGAAACTTAGCCAAGCATTGAAGGAAGCTAAGGATTCTAAGAGGTGGAAATGAGAGAAAACCATAGGCCAATGATGGGGGACATCCTACACAAAAGTACATAGGCAGAAAGATTTACAAATTCTGGGAACAAAATAGGACATTTTGACTGCTATACAGATTACAGGATCGTCTATTTAGAGCTGAAAAGGATCCCAGAGGTCATTGAGTCTAACTCCTCATTTTACAGATGAGAACACTGAGGCTTAGAGAGATTAAGTGATAACCAAGGTCACATAGCTAGTGTCAGAGGCGAGATTTGAAATCAGGTCTTTCTGCCTCCATTACTGCCTCTCTGTTTTGTAGCTTGTATGTGAAAGGGAGCAAGGTGAAATACATCTGGAAAGATGGAATCAGATTGTGAAAGGCTTTGAATGCTAGCTGAAGGAGGAACAGGGAGACGGGTGATGGGGATTATGTTTAAAAATGACTGGGATCCATGATGGAAGACTGGACAACGGAAGCCCTGTCCTCAGAGCATGCTCTCCCTGAAGCCAAACCACTTGGGGAGGCTGGATGAGCTTGCTTCTGAAAGTGCATAACAATATGTAGTGGAGATCTTTGCTCTCCCCCTCAGAGCAAGCTCAGATGGGATTGTTTCTGGCCTGTTAACCATGTGGTAAAGAAATGGATTTCTGATTGGCTGTTGAGCTGGTACTGACAGTGCAGCAGGGGGGTGGGGTGAGGTGGGAGACTCTCAAGGTGGCAACTTAGCCCTTTTTTCCTTTAGAGTGTGTGCATGGTGGTGGTGGGGTGGACAACAAGCTGCTATGGGTTCCTATGCAAAGAGGAGACTGTAGGCTCTCTCTCATCTGTAGCTTGGAGTCTGAAGGCATATCTGCCATTGATGAGAGAGGTAGCACCATTGGCCTATTCCAAGTCTTTTTCGAGTCACAATACATGTCCCTGCTATTACCTCTGTTTTGTGTTGTGGTTATTCTTTCCTGCCCTAGGTGAAGGAGTATTGGAGATGGAATGGACTAGACTGTGACCTTGTGAGCTTTGAAAGCTTTGAGCCAACAGACATCCAGGAACTCAAATCCATGCCAGACTCTTCAGCCTAAGCCCAGTCCACTACAGCTCCAGTGAGCAGCAATCCAGCCTAGGAGTGGATTGATCCCCTAAGCTAAGATGCCAGGTCTCATAAGCATGAAATAGACTCTTCCACTACTCAAGCTACATTCAGAAAAGAACCTGGTTGGGGTGAATGCTTTGTTGCAACTATTTTAAGTTTGATTCTGTTCTCCCCAAGAACTGAGGTAGTATAGGGGAAAGTGGGCTCCTTGATGTTAGGGCAAGATGCTTATACTTCTTGCTATATCTTCTCGGTAAATATTCCTTTGTAAAAAGTAATTGATGTTAATTGGTTAAATGATACTGTGACACTAATCTTTGTGTCAATGATGTAAGGGAGGCACTAATCATAACTGGTGATTGATACTGGAATGAACACACTGAAATGGGGCCTCAAGCTGATTCATTTGGAGAACCATAACCTATCATGGATACCTCTAGAATATAATAGTTAACATTTACATAAAGCTTTCTACATGCCAGGCACTGGGCTAAGCACTTTACAATTGTTGTCTTATTTGATCCTGACAATAACGTTAGGAGGTGGATGTTATTACCTCCAATTCACAAATGAGGAAACTGAAGCAAACAGAAGTTAAGTCACTTGTTCAGGGTGATAGGACTAGTAAAGGTCTGAGGCTAGATTTGAACTCAGGTCTTCTAGTGCAAAGGTGCCTCTAGAATCCTGAAGAGTAGATGTAGCTTTGCTCTGGAGAACCCACTTGACTCATCAGTCCAAGTGGGAATTGGGATAAGGACTCTCAGAGTTTTTAAGTGCTACAAGAAATAATAACAAAAAACATCTATTTTTAAAGCCAATGTTAGGTATTTTTATTTTTTCCTTGAGGGACTAGGGAACCAATGGAGATTTTGAATAGGATTGTAGATTTACAACAAGAAAAGACCTTATTGGTCATCTAATCTAACCCCTTCATTTTAGGGAAGATATGATCAGATCTTTATTTTAGGACAATTAATTTGGCAGTTGTGTGGAGGATGAATTTATTAGAGGAGAGAATGGAAATGGAGAAACCAGTTAGGAAGCTGTTGCTATAGTCTCGGACAGACTGGATGAGTACCTGAATAATGGTGATAGACTATAATTCCTGAGAAGAGGGTGGATGTAGGGTGTTGTGGAGAAAACAATCCATATGACTTTGCATCTTCCTAACACAGGAGAGTGAAGAGTTGAATGTGAATCCAGGATTGCAAATATGAGTGACTAGAAGCACACTCAACCAAAACAGCATATTTTGGTAAAGCTGTCTTGTCTTATCATTATCATCCTCATCCTCATCATTACTATTATTACTCACCCCCACACATAGTCTCACATAAATTGACTTACTATTTTCATGTCAAATAAGACAGCTGAGCTCAAGTACCACCTTTCTAAAGCAATCCTATCCTGAGCCCCTACTTGCTACTACCTTTTCTCAAAAGATTACTTTATATGCATTTTGTATTTCATTTTCCTAATACATATTGTTTTCCCTCTAAACAGAATGCAAGCTCTTTGAAGGCAGAAACTGTTTAATTTTTGTTTTTGTATTCCCCCAGATTAATATACCGTTTGGTACAAAGTAGGCACTTAATGTTTGTTTAATGAATATCATTTTAATTTTTTTATTAATATTCTAAGCCAAGTGTTATTAAAAAGCAACAGCAATAATACTACTTTGAAAATTTGAAAGACGAAGATAAATATTTGGGGATGTGGGACCCTTGCAAGAAAATTGAATATGGAGGCAGTGTCTATATGCACTGGGGGAGAAAGGGGTCCGCCTCTGATATTTATGTCCTGCAGCAAATCACACAAGGTTTTCAAAGCGCTTTCAGGTTACAGGAGATCTAACTCCCCCAAAACTGAGCAAGGCTCCACCCAAGCAAGCCAAACCCCTCCCCTCCCCTCCTCTCTCTACTTTGACATCACGGCCACGCCCCTCCATTCCCCTGCCCACCCTTGCACTACACTTGCCCCTCCCCCTCTCGTACGCATTTCCTCTTCCCACTTCACCTCTAGGTGAAGAGGCAGAGGGGCTCGCTGGGGGACCGCTCTAGGCCTCCTGGAGGACCGGTCTTCTCTATTGGCCCAGCGGCAGCCTTACGCTTCTCCGGCGTCCCGGGGTGACGTGATCATTTAACGCGTTCGGGTCTCTGAGTGTCGTTGGTGTCCGTCCTCAGCATGGGGCTTGCGGAGGTGCTCGGGCCGGTGTCCAGGTGAGTGGCGGAGCCACTTGCCCCAGCATCTGGAAGGTGCCTGAGGAAGGGCGGGCGTCACTGCCCGGCTGGTCACTTTGCTGCTTTCGGCCTGGTCTGAGGGACCAGCACCACCTTATTCCCCAGACCTCTGACCTCCTTGGCGCCCAGGCTGCTTCTCTTCGTCACCACTTTCCCCTTTTCCCTCCCCCCTGTTTCTTCTCCTCCCCTCCTCCGTTTCCCCTCCTCCCCCTTCCTCTCCCTCCTCTGCATCTCCTTCCTCCCCTCCCTTCTCTCCTCTTTCGTCCCCCTTCCTGTCCCTCCTGGTTTCTTCTCTTACTCCCCTCCCGTCCCCTCTCTTCTCCTCCTTCAGTCTCTCCATCCCTAGCCCTTTGAATAACTGTTCTGCCTTGGTACCCAAACCTTCTCTCAACCCCCTTCCTACCAGAAAGTTAGGCATAATTTCAGAGCCAAGTGAAGACAAAATACAGGGCAAGTCAAGGAAAACCCAAAATGAACACTTACGTAAATTACTGAATTCAACAAACGTTAAATATCTATTGTTTATGGAACACCCTGCCTGGTGGAAGTGGAATACAAAGTTTATATAAGACATTGACCCTGCAGTTCTTAAATTCCCTGCCTTTCATAAGGAACTTTGGTACCTGGTTCCGGTTATGTGTACTTAATTTGTTACTGGAGACCTATTCAGATATTTACAGCTATTCACCGAACATCAGCTACCTGTGATGTTGTAAAGATGAAAAATAGCTGCAGTTCTTTAGAGGTTTAGACTGTAATGGGGGGAGATGAGATGTTTACACAGATAAATATGTTTTTTGGTAGAGTGTGATAAAGGAGATCAGGTTGTGGAAGCTAGACGAAGTAGAATGCCACAATAAGGAATTTATGGTTTATCCTATATACAGTGGGGAAGCCAATTAAGGTCTTTGAATTGGGGAATGATATTGTTATACTTTTGTGTTAGGGAAAAAATGGAAGCTGTGTGAAGGATGAATTGGAAGGAGAAGAGATTAGAAGTAGAGAGACCAATTAAGAGACTGTTATAGTATTCCAGATTAATGAGGTTTTGAACTAGAATGGTGGCAGTTAGAATATAGAGGAAAGAGCAAACATGAAGTTGTTTTCAGGACTGGATTAAGGAGTTGGGAAAATTAGATTTTTGTGTCCTGGTGATTGAGAAATGGCATTACCTTTAGTAGAAATAGGAAAGGTAGGAGGATGGGCAGTTGGCAGGGGAAATGATCAGTTTGGGACTTGAGTTTGCGGGGTTGTTGTTAACATCCAGGTGGGGATTGTCACCAGGGAGTTCAAAATGGAGGATTGGAACTCAGCAGGTAGGTGAGGGCTAGAGATAAAGATTTGGGAGTTATTAGAAATAACTATCAGGGTGGATGAGAAGGACATCTAGAGATCATTTCCAAACCCTTTAGACTGTAGTTTGACAAGATGATTGCATCTGCCATTAAAATAAGTTCATTTGTTGCCTGTTCTAGCAAGATCATAGATCTTGGATATAGACCTCCAAGAGACATAAAGATGTAAGAGATCTTAGACTAACTCCCTCATTTTGTTTATAAGGAGCTTGAGGCCTAGAAAGTCCACTTGACTTGCCCAAGGTCATACAGGTAAGTGGCAGAGCTGGGACCTGAACCAAGGTAATCAGACTTGAAATCCATCTTTTTCTTCAGTGTCACAGTGAACTGCAGTTACTGCAGACTGTTAGTTTCAGGTGAATGGTGTGAAATTTGATGGGGATTTATAAATAGCAAAACAGTTTTGAAATGGGAAGAATCTTAATACTATTGTATTTAAAAATAAAAGTGCCTGACACTCATTTTTTTAAAATGAAAAAGTTTTGAGTTCCTCAGAGGAAGATGTTTTTATGTCTTCCACCTCTAGTAGGCTGAGCTGAATATCTAGATTGTATTAATCTTCAGTCTTTTTTGGAAAATTTATAAATTGCAGCTGTGCATGCACATTTGAAATGAGAAGCATTAGTCAGCAAGACTTTGAGAGACTAATTGGGTCATAGGTGAGATTTCCTTTCTTGATACGTGGAGAGGTGGCATTCTTTTGTTAGAAGGCCAATTTGGAGGGTTACCATAGTATTTTTTTTTTGTCATTCCAAGTTGGTTGAGTTATCCCTTCATCTGAAGTAACACAGATTTAGTGAATCATGAAAGTGAAATACTTGTTCTAATGATCTGTTGCCTCAAATGTTTTTTAAGTTGCAAGAAAATAACCTAACTACACAAGCAACAAAATATAAAGACTGATTATGAGTCAATAGAGGTAGTTAGTGACTTGGAGAAGTGATTAATTGCTGTATAGCTTCAGATCCTTTGATGTCAATCCAGGTCTCTAGAGGGAAATTCCCTGATAAGGTGGAATCTGAGAGGCAGAATGGTAGACTTGGCATCAGGTTCAGGAAAACCTTCTGACTCATACTGACTGTGGGACCCTAGGCAAATCACTTAACCTCTCAGTATACTAGGAAACTCTTAAGATTCTAAGTTGCGGAGAAGGTACTCATTCATCTGCATTGGTATAGAGAGTTTCCTTATCTAAGAAGCAATGAAATTATATTATGGCAATGAAATCACAAGCCTAGTCCCTATCCCTAAGACATCTGACTGGGATGGGTCTGAAGCCACAAATATCTTCCCTTTGGTTGGGCTTTGAAGGGATGCTTTATATTTAATCCTGAGCAGTAACTTGGGGTAGCAAAGATTAGGTCGAGGTTACCTATTCAGACATAGGCTAATCCTTAGAAACTGGGTTAGGTGGGTTTTGCAAAAAAAGTATGCACAAATATATTTGTCATGCATGTTAGTACACATGCAGAGCTTTTTGAAAACATTGCTAGTAGTTTTTTTTTTTAATTTAAGGGGATGAACTAAATCAGGTCATAAGATAAAGGTTTGTTCCCTCCCTTCCCTCAGGACAGGACAGGTTTCTTTCCCCAACTGGAATGCAACCTTGAGGGCAGGAGCTATGTCTTATATTTCATCATCTGCATAGTGTTGAACACGTAGTAGCTGTGTGGTTTTTTTGACAGAAAAAATAATGCAGTGACATTTGTTTAAAAGGGGTTATGGTTTCAGGACAAGTCCTAGAATGACCTTTAAACACTGTCCAAGGAGTTTGCCATTACCTCTAATGGTTGTTGCCAAGTGAGCTCAGCCAGCTGGACGTCCCGTATCTCTTTTCCCTTCTGTTACTGAAGACCTTCAGAAGGCCCTCTAAACTACTTCCTACTCTTCCTTCCCTTCCCCCCCCTTCTCTCTCTACAGTTTGGCTTCTGACTTTATCATTCAACTGAAACTTCTCTCTAAAGTTACCAGTGATCTCTTAAGTGCCATATCTAATGGCCTTTTCCCAGTCCTCAACCTTCTTGACCTCTGTGTTCTCTTTGATACTGTTAATCATTGTCTTCTCAATACTCTCTTCTCTCTAGGTCTCTGTGACATTACTTTATCCTTGTCCTCCTACCTGGCTGACTCCTTCTCAGTCTCCTTTGCTAGATCATCCTGTTCACATCTGGTCATGGTGGATGACTCTCAAGACTCAGTTATGGGCCCTCTTCTCCCACTATACCATTTTGTTTGTTGATTACATCATCTCCCATGGATTCAATTATGATCTCTAGGCTGAAGATTCTCAGATCTACTTATCTAACTCTAACCTTTTCCCTGACTTCCAGACCCACATCTCCGGCTATTTATTGGATGTGTTGAACTGGATGTCCATAGACATCTTAAACTCAACATGTCTAGAAATGAACTCATTATGATTTCCTCCAGACTGTTCCCTTTTCCTGAATATCCTGTTACTATGAAGGAGCACCACCCTCTAGGCTCAAGACCCAGGTGTCAAATGTGACTCCTCATTCTTTCTCTCTTCTCATGTCCAATCAGTTATTAGGTCCTGTTTCTGCCTTTGTAACATCTCTTTGTAACCTCCTTCTCTCTTTTGGCATCCTGTTACAGGTGCTCATCACCTCATACTTAGACTATTGCAGTAGCCTTTTGTTTGGTCTCCCTTCCTCAAGTCTCTACCTACTCCATTTCATCCTCTACTTAATAGCTGAATTGATCTCCTTAAAATGCAGGTTTGACCTTGTCACCCTCCTGTTTAATAAATTCTAATGTCTCTGTATCACATCTAGGATCAAATATGAAATGCTCTGTTTGGTGTCCAGAGCCTTCGTATCCTGGACCTCTCCTATCTTCCAGTCTTCTTAAACATTAGCCATATATTCTGTGATCCAATGATACTGGCTTCTTGCTGTTTCTCATGTAAGACACTCCATCTCCTTACTCTTTAAATTTTTCTTGGTGGCTTTCAGTGCCTGGAATTCTCTCCTTACTCATCTTTGCCTCCTGGCTTCCTTCCTTAGCTAAAATCTTATCTTTTATTTATTTTTTTTTTGGCTAGGCAGTGGGGTTAAGTGACTTACCCAGGGTCACACAGCTAGTAAGTGTTATGTGTCTGAGGTCAGATTTGAGCTCAGGTCCTCCTGAATCCAAGGCCAATGCTCTATCCACTGCACCACCTAGCTGCCCCTAAAATCTTATCTTTTAAAAGAAACCTTTCCTGATTCCCCTTAATTCTAGTACCTTCCCTCTATTGATTCTATCTAATTTGTCTTATATATCTCTTGTTTGTAAATAGTTGTTTGAGTGTTCTTTCATTCATTGGATTGTGAGCTCCTTTAGATCAGGGACTGTCTTTTGCCTTTCTTTATATCCTCTGGATTTAGCATAGTGTCTGGCACAGAGTAGGTGCTTAATAACTTGACTTAATTAGTGCTACTACTTCAGTAGACTTAATGCATGATGAAGGGAGGAAACTACCTATATCTCACTTATTTGTCTTTTTTACTAAAATCAAAATATAATTGTTGAGCAATAAAATTTAGAGCAATTCAGTTCATTTTCTATTTACCAAGAAATATAAACATAACGAACAAGCTTCTAGGTTCAAATGTTACTTTGAACCAGTTAACATGAGAAGTGGAGGAAGGAGGGATTTATTCCATCTCTGGAGAGATTCAGGGAAGGGTTTTGGCAGCTTTCTGTTGCTTCAAGACGGTTATTTATTCTATCCTCAAATGACTCCAAAACCTCTAAGTTTTATTGGCATAAACTCTTCCCAGGTTTATTTTTTTCCAAACATTTTTACCCTATATACACTGCTGCTTTTAGGCTCTAAGCTTGACCAGCCTTAGTATGTTCTGCAGGGATCTAATGTTCCTGAACTGCTTTTAAAATAGGAGTTACATACTTTCTGTTAACTGTAGAATTTCACTGTAATATTCTGGGCTATTAGCCCTGTAAGTCATCAAAATGCCCAGTAAATTTAGTCTTTTAGCAAATAATAATGGAATAAGTCAAGTCAGTAAATATATACATGATAAAACGTTTAGAGAACATTGAATGGAGAAGTGGTTGAAGAAACTTGAAAATTACTCACAAAAAATTCTTGGAGGTATGTTTGGATTATGTGTCTTTAGCAGTATATGCCTACAAACCCTGCTGTATATTCTGTTGTAAAAGACTGAACAATTGTGGCCGTGGGCTCAAATAATAACATTCTTTGTCAAGCCATTGTGTCTTGTTTTTTGGTTTGGAAAATATGTCACCATTTTCTATAGCACTGTCTACTCTAGTATTCCTACTTACCTCACTTAGGTCAATTTTCCTCCCGGATCATGATACAGTTCAATTTTTGCAGACTTTTATTTCCATACAGTTTGAAACAAAACATGGGTTTACATAGTTAAACAAGTTTCTTCAAAAAAGTATTAAATTGTGTATACTTAATATACAGGTGAGGTAGCTAGTAGATAGAGTGCTGGTCCTGGAGTCAGAAAGACTCATCTTCCTGAGTTCAAATCTGGCCTCAGACACTTACTAGGTGTGTGACCCTGGGCAAGTCACTTAAACATGTTTGCCTCAGTTTCCTCATCTGTAAAATGAGCTGGAGCAGGACATGGCAAACTACTTCAGTATTTTTGCCAAGAAACCCCCCAAATGGGGTCATGGACAGTCAGACATACTGGCACCTCAGTGTGATACGGTATGTCATGTAGCATATGCTGTAGCTGAGAATTCAGTAGTACTAGAGTCTTGCTTGACCCTTATTCAGGGGGATTTAGTTGCTAGAACTGCCAGAAGATTTGGGAGTCATCTGCTTAGTTAATAAGTCATGAGAATGAATCTGATTAGCAAAAGAGAGTTAGTAGTTGGGCAAATCACTTAACCTCTCAGAGCCTCAATTTCTTTATTTGTAATGTAAAATAGGGTTAATAATATTTATGCTTCCTACCTCACAGTGTTGTGAGCAAAACACTTTGCAGGCCTTAAAGGGATGTACCAATGTGAGTTATACCTGCGGCCCAAAATGCTTTGGACTCACAGGGAGGGAGGGAGCAAACATTGAGTTAGTACCTGCTATGTGCCAAGCACTGTGCTAAGTACTTTACAAATATCTCATTTTATAACCTCACCAAAACCTTGTGAAACTGGTGCTATAATTGTCTCCATCTTACAGACAAAGGATAAGTGACTTGCTCAGGGTTACAGAGCTGGTAAGTACCTGAGGACACATTTGAACTTAGATCTTCCTAACTCCAAGTTCAGCTCTATCCACTGCTGTCACCTAGCTGCCTCAGTTCATATCATGGGGGCTTTTCAATATCGTAGTCTTTGATACCTGCAGGGTTTTCCCTAAGAACCTCTAAATTTAGCTTGTTTTAACTCTGCTTCTGGGGTATGGGGTGTTCACTTTTCTGTAAGACACTCATTCTTCTGCAAGTTTATTGAGGCATTTGGACTTCAAGCAGTTTTTTTTATGAGGCGTATAGAGAATGGTTATAGGCAGCATTCTTCTCATGCTGAACTTACAGGTTCCTTCCTTGCATCTCAGTTAAGTCCTTGAAAAAGTCTCAGAACACTAATAGGGGGTGTCCTAGTACCTTCAGTCTTGATTCAACCTTTGCTACTGTCGCTGCCTCCGGTACTTCTCAATGCCGGTTTTTAGCTATGTCTTTGAGACTGGCCTGTGCCTTTGCTTATGACTGCCATATTCCACAATCAGCTTCTTTCTTCCTTGTGGTTCTTTCAGCAGTCCTTGCTCGTTGCTTTTTTATACCACCTGAATCCACAGAATCAACTGAAAGAGCATTTGTTCTCCTTCCTCCTTTCTCTGCCCCTTTGGGGTTTGAAGGTAGGGGAGGGAAAAAAGAGGAAAGGCTCAGCTACTTGCTATATATTTTTTTCAGATTTGTTTATTTTTAGTTTTCAACATTCACTTCCACAAGATTTTGAGTTACAAATTTTCTCCCCATCCTTCCCCTCCCTCCACCCCATGATGGCCTGCATTCTTATTCCCCCTACACTCAATCTGTCCTTTCTTCTATTACCGGCCCCTCCTTTCTCTTATTCCCTTCCCCTTCTATTTTCTTGTAGGGTAGGATAGATTTCTATACCCTATTGTATGCCTTATTTCCCAGTTGCGTGCAGAAACAATTTCTAACATTCTCTTCTAAAACTTTGAGTTGCAAATTCTCTCCCTTCCTCCCTCCCCACTCACCCTCATTGAAAAAGCAAGCAATTCAACGTAGGTTATACATGTGTAGTCATGCAAAACATTTCCATAATAGTCATATTGTGAAAGACTAACTATATTTCCCTCCATCTTATCCTGCCCCCCATTTATTCTATTCTCTCCTTTGTCACTCTCCCTCCTCAAAAATGTTTGCTTCTGATCACCCTGTCCCCCAATCTGCTCTCTGTTCTATTATTCCCTTACCCCCTGCTTTATTGTAGGGTAAGATGGATTTCTATACCCAATTGGATGTGTATGATATTCCTTCCTTAAGCCAAATCGGATGAGAGTAAAGTTAATTCATTACTTCAACCCCCCCCACTATAAAAGCTTTTCTTGCCTCTTTTATGTGAGATAATTTACCTCATTCTACCTCTCCCTTTGTCCTTCTCCCAGTGCATTCCTCTCTCACCCCTTAATTTTCTTTTTTACGTATCATCCCTTTATATTCAACTCACCCTGTGCCCTCTGTTTGTATATGTTCCCTCCAACTACCCTAATAATGAGGAAGGTTTCATGAGTTACAAATATCATCTTTCCATGTAGGAATGTAAACAGTTCAACTTTAATAAGTCCCTTATGATTTCTCTTTCATGCTTGATTCTTGTGTTTGAAAGTCATTTTTTCGGTTTAGCTCTGGCTTCTCAAGAATGCATTAAATTCCTCTATGTCATTGAATGTCAATTTCTTCCCCTTGTTTATTATACTCAGTTTTGCTGGGTAGGTGATTCTTAGTTTTAATCCTAGCTCCTTTGATCTCTGGAATATAATATTCCAAGCTCTCCTTAATGTAGAAGCTCCTGAATCTTGTGTTATCCTGATTGTGTTTCCACAATACTTAATGAATTGTTTCTTTCTGGCTGCTTGCAATATTTTCTTCTTGACCTGGGAACTCTGGAATTTGGCTGTAACTATAATTCCTGGGAGTTTTCCTTTTGGAATCTGTTTCAGGAGGTGATCAGAGGATTCTTTCAATTTCTGTTTTACCTTCTGGTTTGAGAATATCGGGGCAGTTTTCCATGATAATTTCTTGGAAGATGATGTCTAGGCTCATTTGTTGATTATGACTTTCAGGTAGTTCAGTAATTTTTGAAATTATTTCTCCTGGATCTATTTTCCAGGTCAGTTTTTCCAATGAGATTTCACATTGTCTTCTATTTTTTCATTCTTTTGGTTTTGGTTTACAATTTCTTGATTTCTCATAGAGTTATTAGTTTCTGTTTGCTCCATTTTTAATTTTTAAGGAATTATTTTCCTTAGTGAGCTTTTGGATTTTCTTTCCATTAGGTGATTCTGCTTTTTAAGGCATTCTTCTCCTCATTGACTTTTTGGACCTCTTTTGCTGTTTGGTCTAGTCTATTTTTTAAGGTGTTATTTTCTTCAGCATTTTTTGGGTCTCCTTTAGCAAACTGTTGACTCATTTTTTATGATTTTCTTGCATCACTCTCATTTCTCTTCTCGATGTTTCCTCTAGGGTAAGATAGAGTTCTGTACCCCATTGTATGTCTTATTTCCCAGTTGCATGCAGAAACATTCTTTTCTAAAACTTTGAGTTCCAAATTCTCTCCCTTCCTCCCTCCCCACTTATCCTCATTGAGAAGGCAAGCAATTCAACATAGGTTATACATGGGCACTTATGCAAAACCCTGGTTCTCCTGGGAGCTAGGATGACTTCCTATCCACAATACTGTAATCGTTCTGGATGTGGAGAAATTCTGAAATTTAGTTCTTGAACTTTCAGATCCTAGCACTTAACATTTTCCAAAGCACTTTAACATGCGTGTTAGGTTAATTTTTGCATCCTGTGATAAAAGGCAGGTATTATCCTTATTTTACAGATAAAGAAACTGAGGGTTACAAGTTAAATGAACTCAAAGTTACACAACCAGAAGAAATTGAACTTAGATTTTTGTTCTTCCCTTGAACAAAATAAATTGTAGATGATATAAAATCAGATTATGAAAGTTCATATAAATTTAGTCACTTAAAGTAATTTGAAGTGGCAGCAACAAAAGAAATATACAACTTTTGGAATATCCAGTGCTTTTGCTTCAATTAGCAAATTTAAATTTTGAAATCATTAGTAAAAAATAAACACTTTTGCAACTTCATTCAGTCCATCCTCTCATTTTAGAGCCTTCTCTTTACCGCCCCTTCTGGTAAAATGTCCACTATAACCTTTCTTATCAAGAAAGGATAAGGAGAGAGGGTTCTCAGGTAATCAGGACTTGTAATCTCATTCTTGTTATTGTTCTCTCCTGACCACTCTTGCAACTTTCTTAATGATTCTGGTACCTGGACTTACGGTCTGGCTCCCTCCTCTCTCTATCCCCTACTATTATTCTTAGGACTTTAGAATTCATGTTGATAACTCCAGATCAAACATGATAAATCCTCATTTCCTGCAGGGATGGCTCCAGATCTTTCTTTTCTCCCCTTCAGTACACTCCTGTACCCTCATACATAGCAAATGACCTAACATCATATTTCACTGAGAAGAAGAATACTGTCCTACATAAAATCACTCAACCCTATGCATTCTTCAAAACTTGTAAGCATTGTCACCTGCCTTCATACTGGTCACAGGAATGTGGTCATCTTTCAGGTATATTTTAGGTTAAATAGCCTGGGGGGGAGGTGTCCACTTTCCTCACCTTTCTCCTCTCTCCTCCACAACTTTGCTGCACTTCTTCCTTCCCCCTGGCTTTCCTCTAGACATTTTTAGGACTTTTCAATCCTGAATAAACTTTCCTTTGCCTCCCTTGACCTCCTTGGTCCTCCCTTTCCTCATATGTAAAATCCAGCTCTAGATCTATGGTCCCATGCTCTTTTTTCTCTAGTTACTGGCTCATCTCTCTTCCTTGTCCCTCCTGAACTTGGAAAAACAATTCCTCTGCTCACTCCTCAACCAAATGCAATTTGGTCTCCACCCTTCCTATTCCCCCTAATCAATTCCTCCTGCCCCAAACCCCACTGAAACTATTCTGTTTTCAGTGACCTAACAACCAGATTCAGTAGTCTTTTTTCCAGTTCTCATCCTTCTGAGTCTCTTGGTAGTCTTTGAATTCCTAGCTTCCTTTAAGGCTCAGCTCAAGATACATCTCCCCTCAAGGTTTCCCCATTTGTAAGTGCTTTTCTCCTCCTGAAATTACTTTGTGTTTATCTGTATGTAGGATGTATCCATTTTAGTAGAAGGTAATATGCTGTTTTTCTGTCCTTAGTGCCCACCTAAAACAATGCATTGTACATAGTATACTCTTAATAAAAGTTTGTTTGAATTTCAATTGAATTTGATTGTATTGGCTGCTTGCTATTCTAATACCTGATTGCTGTGACAAAGGCACTTTCTAAAATTTCGTAGGATCTGTTTAGAGCTGGAAGGGAGCCTACAAGGTCATCTAATGCAGTATTCTAATTTTTACATAAGGAAGCTGAGCTCCAGAGAGGTTAAATGGTTTGTCAGTGAATAAGTATATATTAAATGCTTATTATATTCTAGTGACTAGAACAAGTTTGACCCTTTGACCAAGTCCAAACTTCACACAGCAAATCCCCTTAACAAAAGGATTTGTTCTATAAAACTTGGACTTAGTCAAAAGGCCGCACCCAAGAATCTAGAAGGCCACATGTGGTCTTGAGGTCTTAGGTTCTCCACCCCTGTATCTAGTCGTTGTGTTTAGTATTGGGGATACCAGAAAGATAAAAACAGTACTTCTCAAGGACTAAGTCAAGAAGCTGACATTCTGGTGGGAAGGGATGACAACCTACAAACGACTATGAACATTGAAGTTATATACAGTATAAATGGGAGATAATGTCAGAGGGAAGTCACTAGTGGATAGGGGATGGGCAGACTGGAAAAGACTGCTCGTATAAAGTGGGATTTGAACTGAGTCTTGAAGGAAGCCAGCTGGTATAGGTGAGAGGCAGAGTATGCCAGGCATTGGGGAAAGGTGGTGAAAGACAGGGAGTCTAGATACAAAGAGCAGGGCGGCTAGTTTATATAGAGCCATCCTTCAGGTATATTATAGATTAAATAATCTCTTGTGAGCTGGTTTGGTAACCTCATTCATTTGTTAATTTAACAGATAGTTAATGTGCAAAGCTCTTTTCTTGGTGCTATGAAACATTCAAAGAATTACTATAAATAACATTGTTTCATTGGGGAAATAAGTTCCAAACATTTGATTTAGAAATGTAACTTTTTTATTAATTTATTTTGATTTATCAACAATCACTTCCATATCCTTTTGAGTTTAAAATTTTTCTCCCCCTTCCTCCCCACCACCCTCCCCAAGACGGCGCACAATCTGATATAGGCTATATATATGTGTACATTCTTATTAAACATAAGAAATGTAACTTTTTGAACACAGCCTGCTTTTTTAAAATATTTTATTTTCCCTTTCAAATTCATGTAAAAACAATTTTTAACATTTTTAAAAAAAGTTTTGAGTTCCAAATTCTATTTCCTCCCTTCCTAACTTCCCCTCCCCCCCGCCCCAGCCTTCCCATTTCCTAGAGGTGGTAAGCAGTCTGATACATGAACACAACCTATTTATATGTTGGAGACTGATTGTACATGTATGGACACATATTGGTACTGGTTAGGAATATAGACACATATCGATATTGGTTAGTAATATACTGCCCTCTACTGATTTCATTTACTATTAGCATATATATATATATAATTTTGTAACTTTTAAGTTATTGTCATAATTTATGAAACCAACACTAGTCTAACAAGTTCTAGAAGTATTTAGTGACAATATACTAATATTACAAAGTATATGAATTTCTACATGTAAAAGCCTTCTAAGGCAAAATTTTATCTCTGCTTTTTCCAAAACAGAAAGGGTTTTTTCCTTTTGCAAAATTATGCAGAAAACCAAACAAAAACAAAAAATCTTTCTGTAACTTTTTAACAACTGTATTCTGGCAAAGTTCTGTTTGATTCAATAAACATCATACAATGCATTGAAAAACATAGTGCTAGATGATGGGAATACAGAGATAAAAGTAAAACACAGTTGCTGTGCTCTAGGAACTAATTTTAACCAAATTGTGTTTTTTTCTTTAAAGAACAGTATTACTGTGTTACTTTTTTGCCTTGTACAGTTTTGGCAAACAAGAAATGCTGAAATTTTGCAATTATAGTCCACAAAGTTCAAGCACTAAGCCTGATTAGTGGTACAGTTTCATAGAAATAAATTATGTAATTCTGAGAGAAATAGTTGTATTTTTTAAAAAATTCACATGGTAGGTTCTTATATATTGTGAACTGAATCCCCTTGAGATGCTGAGAGTAGGCTTTTTTTTAATCTTCAAATTTTCCCCAATTTGATTTCAGCCTTTTTTTTTTAAAAGGATGTATTGGAAATGCCATATTATCTATACGAAGAATTGAATAGGTATAAATTTCAAGCTGATAGATATTATTTTTATAGTTGACATTTATATAAGGCATTTATTATATAGGCATTATGTAGGACATTTATGTATATGTTAATGAAGCTTTTATGTATGTGTTATATTTTTCACAGCAACTCAGATTATAACTGAGGTATCATAGCTATTACTATCCCCATGTTACTATTGCAGAAATTGAAGCTCAGCAAGGTTAAGGAACATGCTTCTGGTCTCTGTGCTAGAAATTGTAAGAAGCAGGATTCAGACTTGGGTTTTTAACAACCCCAAACCCAGTGCTGTTTCTACCTTTTGTACCATATACAGTGTGCTGCCTCTGAGAGCTGCAGTGGATTGCAAAAGGCATCAGAGTGCCTAGAGGGGGAGTTTTTTTCCTCTTCTCGCGAGTCTGGAAATTATATGCTAAGTTAAAGTTAGAAGGAAAACATCATAAATAATTATGATAACTTTAAAAAATATTTTTATAGCCTATAAATACACTTCTGGGGGTATATGGTGTTCAAGGAGGACTAGTACCTTTGGTGTGAGGGCTTGCCAAGCTCTTTTCAGGGCTGCTCATCCATCTTTGGTGTTCACCTTCACTCAACTCTCATCTGTGGCTCCAAGAAGCTGTAGCATGCACAGCGGCCACACTCTATAGTAAACTGTCTTAGTTGTCATTATCAGGCTAGACTAAACTAGTTTGAGGATAACCAATGAGTCGCACACCTACCCTAAGCATGTGAAGACTTCCTCTAGAGGAATCATCAGATTAGAACATTTTGTTCCAACAGCCATGATGATAGCTGAAGCAAGCACTGGGGAGTGCTTGGAGCTTGGTCAGACATCAAAGATATCAAGGTCGTCCACTGTATCACAGTCCCGACTTTTGTCTTGCCACTGGACTTCAGTGACTCTGGAAGAGAGTGAGGCTGATGACTTTGTGCAGCCCCACCTCACTTAAGTCCAATTCATGTATGAGTCAAGATGTTACCCTGTGATGTCATTGGTCCTCTTCAGAAATGAAGGACAAACAACAACAAATACACTTTTAGCCAAAAAGAAGCATAGAAATCAATAGCTCTTGCAATGAGTTACAGCACAGCTCAGTATGGCTAGCATTGCAGTAACATTCTTCATACAGTTGTATTTTAGGTATATGGTTTACTTGTCTTAGCATTAAAGATCTAGGGCTGAAGTGACCTTCAAGGCCATCTAGTCCAGTACCCTCATTTTACATATGAGGAACCTGAAACTCTAGGAAGTTTTGACTTTCTCAAGGTCACTATGGTAGTAAATATCAGAAGTGATTTTGAACCCAGGTTGTCTTCTTTTTTTTATATTTAAAAAAATTTTATTTATTTTTAGTTTTCAACATTTACTTCCACAAGATTTTGAGTTCCAAATTTTCACCCCATCTCACTCCTCCCCCCACCCCAACATGGCATGTATTCTGAATACCCCTTCCCTTAATCTGCCCTCTCTTCTATCTCTCCCCCACTCCTCTTATTCCCTTCCCCTTCTATTTTCCTGTAGGCGGGATAGACTTCTGTACCCTGTTTCCTGTATGTCTTATTTCCCAGTTGCATGTAAAAACATTTTTTTAAACGTGCATTTTTAAAACTTTGGGTTCCAGATTTTCTCCTTTCCGAAAAAGGTAGTCACTCTCACTCTTCCCTATCAACCTCTGAAAACCCAGAAAATATCACCCCAGAAAAAAACCCTGAACAGCTGAACTAGAAGAAAGATGGGGAGCAGCAGTGCAGCAGCCCAGCAAATGGGTCTCCCAGTGCCTCAGCAAAAATAAGGGAGGCAGAACTACAAGGGGCCCCAGGGATAAGTACCCTGGCATTCATCTGAAAGGAGGTGAAGAAAACAACCTAAAGGCTTCCTAAAGCCCGGCCTTGCTGATTCCAACCCAACACCAGGTGAGCTGTAGAGCCCTGCAGCCTCCAATTGTGAAGAAATCCTGAAGCCCAGGTGGTAGAGCAGGCAAACACCAACACCTGGACCTCGAGTGCCTCAGTGAGGGTGGGGGGAACCAGTGGAAACCAGCTCAGAAAACCACCAGGTGCCTCAGCACTCTGCCACAAAGGAATCTCCCAGTGCATTAGCAGAAATGAGGGAGACAACACTGCAGGGGCCCCAGGCAGATAAACACCCGGCAGCACCCACCTAAAAGAAGAAAGCTAAAGGAAAGGAAAAGCAGGCAACCTAGAATTGCCTGAAATTCCAACCTTGCTGATTCCAGCCCAACATGAGGTAAGCTGCCAGAAACCTACAGCCTCCAATTCCCAGCATAAGAGGCCCCAGCACACAAAGCCAGTGACCAAGACCTAGGCTCCCAACACAAGAAGCTTGGGTCAGTACCCTCTGTTCCCCAGCAGGAGAGCTCAATCTCTTTAAAGGCCAGGGAATAAAGAAACACCATGAGTAAAAAGAAACGTACCATAGATTCATATTATGAGAAGAGCGAAGATCAAGACAGAAATTCTGAAGAGGACAACATTGTCAACAAACCCACATCTGCAACAACAAAAGGGAATATGAACTGGTCTGAAGCCCAAAAAGCCTTCTTAGAAGAGCTCAAGAAGGATTTTAATAGTCAAATGAGAGAGGTAGAAGAGTCCTTCAAAAATACAATTGGCCAATTGGAAAAAAAATACACTGAAGAAAACAAATCCCTAAAAAACACAATTGGCCAATTGAAGAAGGAAGGACAAAAACTAACAGAAGAGTACACTGAAGAAAACAAGTCCCTAAAAAACACAATTGGCCAGTTGAAGAAGGAAGTACAAAAACTAACAGAAGAAAACAATCTGTTAAAAACTAGAATTGGACAAATGGAAACTAATGTCTCTATGAGAGAGCAAGAATCAGTCAAACAGAAACAAAAAAATGAAAAAATAGATGAAAATGTAAAATACCTCATCAGTAAAACAACGACCTGGAAAATCGATCAGGAGAGACAATTTAAAAATTATTGGACTACCTGAAAATCATGATGAAAAAAAAGCCTGGACAGTATCTTTCAGGAAATCATAAAGGAAAACTGCCCAGAAGTCCTAGAACCAGAAGGGAAAATAACCATAGAAAGAATCCATATCACCTGAAAGAGATCCCAAATTGACAATGCCAAGGAATATAATAGCAAAATTCCAAAATTACCAGATGAAAGAGAAGGTGCTGCAAGCAGCCAGAAAGAAACAATTTAAATATCATGGAACCACAGTCAGGATTACACAGGACCTTGCAGCTTCTACATTAAAAGACCAGGGTGGAACATGATATTCTAAGGCAAAGGAGCTTGGAATGCAGCCAAGGATCAATTACCCAGCAAAAATGAGCATCATTTTTCAAGGGAGGAGGTGGATATTCAACAAATAGGAGACTTCCAAACTTTCCTGATAAAAAGACCAGAGCTCAACAAAAAATTTGATCTTCAAGTACAGGACTCAAGAAGGACTTAAAAAGGTAAATGGGACAGAAGATACAATATGTTGTTAATAAGGGGGGCTGTTTAAACCCCTACAAGGGAATATGACACTTGCAACCCTTGAGAACTGTATTGTTATTACACCTGTTAAAGGAGTATACATAAAGAGGGTGGATATTAGTTGACTTTGATGTAATGATAAAAAAAAATCTAATCAAGTGGGTTAAATGGATCCAAATAAGTGGATCAATCTGATCTTAGAAAATATACTGAGAAAGGAGGAGGCAGACAAGGGTAAATTACATTACAGGAAAAGACACAAAATCCTATTACAGCAGAGGGAAAGAAGGGAGGGGGAGCATTGTTTGAACCTTACTCTCATCAGATTTGGCTCAAGAAGGGCATAATATAATCAGTTAGGTATAGAAATCTAACTTGCCCTATAGGCAGTAGGAGGGAAAAGGGGAAAGAAAAAGGAGAAAAAGAAAGAAAAAGAAAGAAGCAGTAAGAGTAAAGGGGAAGAAAAGGGAAAGGATAATAAAAGGGGAGGGACTGAAGGAGGGGTGGTCAAAAGCAAAACACTAGTGAAGGGGAAAGGAAAAAGGAGAAAGAAAAGCATAAATGGGGGAAAAGGATGGAGAAAAAGACACAGATAGTAATCATAACTGTGAATGTGAATGGGATGAACTCTCCCATAAAACGGAAATGGATTGCAGAATGGATTAAAAACCATAATCCTACAATATGTTGTTTACAGGAAACACATTTGAAAAAGAGTGACACATACAGGGTAAAGGTAAAAGGCTGGAGCAGAATATATTATGCTTCAGCTGAAGTAAAAAAAGCAGGGGTAGCAATCCTGATCTCAGACAAAGCAAAAGCAAAAAAGATCTAATCAAAAGAGATAAGGAAGGAAACTACATCCTGCTAAAAGGCACCATAGACAATGAAGTAATATCATTACTAAACATATATGCACCAAATGGTATAGCATCCAAATTCTTACAGGAGAAGTTCAGGGAGTTACAGGAAGAAATAGACAGCAAAACTATACTAGTGGGGACCTGAACCTCCCCTCTCTGCACTAGATAAATCTAACCACAAAATAAACAAGAAAGAAGTTAAGGAGGTGAATAGAACATTAGAAAAGTTAGGTATGATAGACCTCTGGAGAAAACTGAATGGGGATAGAAAGGAATATACTTTTTTCTCGGCAGTACATGGCACATACACAAAAATTGACCATGTACTAGGGCATAAAAACCTCACAATCCAATGCAGAAAGGCAGAAATATTAAATGCATCCTTTTCAGATCATGATGCAATAAAAATTATATGTAATAAAGGGCCATGGAAAGATAGACTAAAAAATAATTGGAAACTAAATAATCTAATCCTAAAAAATGATTGGGTCAAACAACAAATCATAGAAACAATCAATAATTTCATTCAAGAGAATGACAATAATGAGACAACATACCAAAACTTATGGGATGCAGCGAAAGCAGTTCTTAGGGGAAGTTTTATATCTCTAAATGCTTACATAAATAAAATAGAAAAAGAGGAGATTAATGAATTGGGCATACAACTAAAAAAACTAGAAAAAGAACAAATTAAAAATCCTCAACTAAACACCAAATTAGAAATATTGAAAACCAAAGGAAAAATTAATAAAATTGAAATTAAGAAAACTATTGAACTAATAAATAAAACTAAGAGCTGGTTTTATGAAAAAACCAATAAAATAGATAAACCTTTGGTTAATTTAATTAAAAAAAAACCAAATTACTAGTATCAAGAATGAAAAAGGCAAAGCTACCACCAAGGAAGAGGAAATTAAAACAATAATTAGGAATTATTTTGCCCAACTATATGCCAACAAATTTGACAATCTTAGTGAAATGGATACATATTTACAAAAATATAAATTGCCCAGATTAACAGAAGAGGAAGTAAAATACTTAAATAACCCCATCTCAGAAAAAGAAATTGAACAAGCCATTGATGAACTCCCTAGGAAAAAATCTCCAGGGCCAGATGGATTTACATGCGAATTCTATCAAACATTTAAAGAACAATTAATTCCAATACTATATAGACTATTTGGGAAAATAGGTGAAGAAGGAGTCTTACCAAATTCTTTTTATGATACAAATATGGTGTTGATACCTAAACCAGGAAGAGTCAAAATAGAGAAAGAAAATTATAGACCAATTTCTCTAATGAATATAGATGCAAAAATTTTAAACAAAATACTAGCAAATAGATTGCAGCAACTTATCACAAGAATAATACACTATGACCAGGTAGGATTTATACCAGGAATGCAGGGTTGGTTCAATATTAGGAAAACTATCAGCATCATTGAGCATATCAACACAAAACCAACAGAAACTACATGATCATCTCAATAGATGCAGAAAAAGCTTTTGATAAAATACAACACCCATTCCTATTAAAAACACTAGAAAGCATAGGTATAAATGGAGTCTTCCTTAAAATAATAAATAGCATATATCTAAAACCTTCAGCAAGCATTATATGTAATGGGGACAGGCTAGAAGCATTTCCAATAAGATCGGGGGTGAAACAAGGATGTCCATTATCACCACTGTTATTCAATATTGTACTGGAAACCTTAGCTTTAGCAATAAGAGAAGAAAAAGAAATTGAAGGCATTAGAATAGGCAAAGAAGAAACAAAGCTATCACTCTTTGCAGATGACATGATGATATACTTAGAGAATCCTAGAGAATCAAGTAAAAAACTACTTGAAATAATAAACAACTTTAGCAAAGTTGCAGGCTATAAAATAAACCCACATAAATCATCAGCATTTCTATATATTACCAACAAAGCCCAACAGCAAGAGATAGAAAGAGAAATCCCATTTAAACTTACTGTAGACATTATAAAATATTTAGGAGTCTACCTCCAAACAAACCCAGGAACTCTATGAACACAATTACAAAACACTTTTCACACAAATAAAATCAGATCTAAATAATTGGAAAAACATCAGTTGCTCATGGGTAGGCCGAGCCAATATAATAAAAATGACAATTCTACCTAACCTAATTTACTTATTCAGTGCCATACCAATCAAACTACCAAAAATTATTTTATAGAGTTAGAAAAAATAATAACAAGACTGATCTGGAAAAACAAAAGGTCCAGAATATCAAAGGAACTAATGAAAAGAAATGCAGGGGAAGGTGGCCTAGCAATTCCAGATCTTAAATTGTATTATAAAGCAGCAATCATCAAAACTGCTTGGTACTGGCTAAGAAATAGGGAGGTGGATCAGTGGAATAGGTTAAATATGCAAGACACAGTAGTCAATGACTATAGTAATCTATTATTTGATAAACCCAAAGACCCCAGCTTCTGGGATAAAAACCCACTCTTTGAAAAAAAAACTGCTGGGAAAACTGGAAAAGAGTATGGCAGAAACTAGGCATAGACCTGAATTAGATATAAAGGCTGATACCATAAGTAAACTGGGAGAAAAGGAAATAGTTAACCTATCAGATCTATGGAGAACAGAAGAATTCATGACCAAACAGGAGATAGAGAACATTATGAAAAGCAAAATGGATAATTTTGATTACATTAAATTGAAAAGTTTTTGCACAAACAAAGCCAATGCAACTAAGATTAGAAGGAAGGTAGAAAATTGGGAAAGAATTTTTACAACCAGTCTCTCTGATAAAGGCCTCATTTCTAAAATATATAGAGAATTAAGACAAATTTATAAGAACACAAGCCATTCCCAATTGATAAATGGTCAAAGGATATGAACAGACAGTTCTCAGATGAAGAAATTAAAGCCATCTATAGTCATATGAAAAAATGCTGTAAATCATTATTGATTAGAGAAATGCAAATCAAAACAACCCTGAGGTACCACATCACACCTATCAGATTGGCCAACATGATAAAACAGGAAAATGATAAATGTTGGAGAAGATGTGGGAAGATTGGAACGCTAATACATTGTTGGTGGAGTTGTGAAATGATCCAACCATTTTGGAGAACAATTTGGAACTATGCCCAAAGGGCTACAAAAATGTGCATACCCTTTGATCCAGCAGTAGCACTTCTAGGGCTATATCCCAAAGAGATCAAACAAATGGGAAAAGGACCCACATGTACAAAAGTATTCATAGCAGCTCTTTTTGTGGTGGCAAAGAATTGGAAATGGAGAGGATACCCATCAGTTGGGGAATGGCTGAGCAAGTTGTGGTATATGAATGTAATGGAATACTATTGTGCTATAAGAAATGATGAACAGGCTGATTTCAGAAAAACGTGAAAAGGCTTATATGGTTTGATGCTGAGTGAAGTGAGCAGAACCAAGAGGACTTTGTATACAATAACAGGCACATGATGCAATGACTCATATTGTTAAACTGAACCCTTCTCAGCATTACAAGGATCTAAGACATGTCCAGAGGCCTCAGGATGGAAAATGCTGTCCACATCCAAAGAAAGAAGTATGGAAGTCAAATCGCTATCACTTATTTTTACCTTCTGTTGAGTTTTGTTTCATCTTTCTGATGGTTCCTCCTATTGGTTTTAATTTTTACTTACAACTTCACTAATTTGAAAATATGTTTAATAGGAATGTAAATACAAAGCCTATATCAGATTGTGTGCCGTCTTGGGGAGGAAGGGGGAGAAAAATTCAACTCAAAAGCATATGGAAGTGATTGTTGATGAATCAAAATAAATTAATAAAATTAAAAAAAACAAAAAAACCAAATTTTCTCCCTTCCTCCCTCCCCACCCACCCTCATTGAAAAGGTAAGCAACTCAGTATAGGTTATACATGTGCAGTTATGCAAAACATTTCCATAGTAGACATATTGTGAAAAACTGATTCTATTTCCCTTAATCCTATCCTGCCCCCTAATTTATTCTGTTCTTTCTTTTGACCCTGTCCCTCCTCAGAAGTGTTTGCTTCTGATTACCCCCTTTCCCAATCTGCCCTCCTCTCCATCATCCCCCTGCTCTCTTGTCCCCTTCCCCCTATTTTTCTGTAGGGTAAGACAGATTTACATACCCAATTGAATGTGTATGTTATTCCCTCCTTAAGCCAAATCCTATGAGAATAAGATTCACTCATTCCCTCTTACCTTCCCCCATTTCCCCTCCACTGTAAAGACCTTTTTTTCTGTTTTTGTGAGATAATTTACCCCATTCTACCTCTCCTTTCTTTCTTCTCCTAGTATAATCCTGTCTTATACCTTAATTTTATTCTCCAGATATGGCCCCTTAATGTTCAACTTACCCTGTGTCCTGTATCTATCTATCTATCTATCTATCTATCTATCTATCTATCTATCTATCTATCTATCTATCTATCTATCTATCTATCTATCTATCTATCTATCATACATATAATTTTTTCCTCCAACTACCCTAATACTGACAAAGGTCTCATGAGTTATAAATATCATCTTTCCATGCAGGAATGTAAACAGTTCAACCTTAATAAGTCTCTTATGATTTCTCTTTCCTGTTTACCTCTTCATGTTCCACTTGAGTCTTGTATTTGAAAGTCAAATTTTCTATTCAGCTCTGGTCTTTTCATCAAGAATGCTTGAAAGTCCTCTATTTCACTGAATGACCATTTTTTCCCTGAAAGATTATACTCAGTTTTTCTGGGTAGGTGATTATTGGTTGTAATCCTATCTCCTTTGCCCCCCGGAATATTATATTCCATGCCCTGCGGTCCTTTAATGTAGAAGCTGCTAAATCTTGTGTTATATCCTGATTGTGTTTCCACAATACTTGAATTGTTTCTTTCTGGCAGCTTGTAATAGTTTGTCCTTGACCTGGGAACTCTGGAACTTGGCTATAATATTCCAAGGAGTTTTCCTTTGGGGATCTCTTTCAGGAGGAGATCGGTGGATTCTTTCAATTTCTTTTTTGCCCTCTGGTTCTAAAATATCAGGGCAGTTTTCCTTGATAATTTCTTGAAAGATGATGTCTAGGCTCTTTTTTTGATCATGGCTTTCAGATAGTCCAATAATTTTTACATTCTCTCTCCTGGATCTATTTTCAAGGTCAGTTGTTTTTCCATTGAGATATTTCACTTGTCTTCTATTTTTTCATTCTTTTGGATTTGTTTTACAGTATCTTGATTTCTCATAAAGTCACTAGCTTCCAATTGCTCTATTCTAATTTTTAAGGAAGCATTTTCTTCAGTAAACTTTTGGACTTCCTTTTCCATTTGGCCAATTTTGCTTTTTAGGGCAGTCTTCTCCCCATTGGACTTTTGGACCTCTTTTGCCATTTGGTTAGGCTATTTTTTAAGGTGTTATTTTCTTCAGTATTTTTTTGGGTCTCCTTTAGCAAGCTGTTGACTTGTTTTTCATGATTTTCTTGCATCACTCTCATTTCTCTTCCCAGTTTTTCCTCTACTTCTCTTACTTGCTTCTCAAAATCCCTTTTGAGCTCTTCCAAGGACTGGGAATCATTCATATTTTTCTTGGAGGCTTTGGATGTAGGAGCTTTGGCTTTGTTGTCTTCCTTCTGGTTGTACATTTTGATCTTCATTGTCACCAAAGTAAGATAATATAGTCTGACTCTTTTTGCGCTGCTTGCTCATGATCCTGGACAGTTACTTGAGTTTTAAATTCTTTGTTAAGGTAAGAGTCTGCTTCCAATGTGGAGAATGTACTGTCCCAAGCTTTGGGGGTTTGTACAGCTGTTTTCAGAGATACTTGTAGGGACCTGTAAATTTTCAGTTCCTGCAAGGTGGTATGATAAGGGGTGAGGTGTTTACTCCTTTCCTGGCCTGTGCTCTGGTCTGTTAGTGACCACAAGCTCTTCTTTCTGTCCTGGAACTGTGAGGAGGGTTTTCTCTCCATAGCCACTACAAGTTCTACCACGCCAGTGCTCCTCCTTGCCCCAGGACTGCCGCCCAGAACTGTGACCCAGATCCAAGCAAGGGCAAAGCAAGAGATTCTTGCCTCAGTACTGGGAAAGAGATCCCTGCAATCCCCCTCAGTCTGTGGGCCAGAAGCTCAGAAGGCAGCCACCGCCTCAGGGGCCATGCTGTCTTGGGAATTGAGGCTGAGACCGAGCTCCTCTCTCACCGCAGAAACAGACTTTTCCACTGACCTTCTAAGTTGTCTTTGGCGTTTGTGGGTTGAGAAGTCTGGAAACCGCTACAGCTGCCTGTGATTCAGTCCTCTGAGGCCTGCTCCAGGTTCACTGCGGCCTGTGTACCCACGCCGAACTGCGCTCTTCTACCTGCCTGGCGAAATATACCTTTCTGAACAATCATCCAGGTTATCTTGGGCTGGAAATTTGCTTCACTCTGTCTTTTTGTGGGTTCTGCTGCTTTAGAATTTGTTCAGAGCTATTTTTTGTGAGTATTTGGAGGGATTTGAGGGAGAGCTCAAGCAAGTCACTGCTTTCAGTCCATCATCTTGGCTCCACCCCTGAACCCAAGTCTTCTGAGTGTAGAGGCAGTATTTTTTCCACTGTTCTGCATTATACAAATAGTAAAGCTGTTAATCATTTTCCCATACAGTCCTCAGGTCCAGGACTGGTTCATTAACATAAGTAATTTTTCAACATATTTCTTTAAGAAGAATTTTTATTATAAGGTTTTGTTCAAGAGCTGGATGTAGTTTTAGAACACAGAATTTTACTCTGTGTTGGAGACAAGAAAAAGCGATTTATAGGCTAAAGTAACCACCAACTAGACGAAACTAATGAACGGTGTTTATTATTATCTTTTTTTTTTTGGCAAGGCAGTTGGGGTTAAGTGACTTGCCCCGGGTCACACAGCTGGTGAGTTATGTGTCTGAGGCCAGATTTGAATTCAGGTCCTACTGACTCCAGGGCCAGTGCTCTATCCATTGTGCCACCTAGCTGCTCTGACAGTGTTTATTATTAATGTTATTTTGTGTTTCAGGTTCAGTTCTTTCAAGAGGACTCAGATTATACTGCAGCATTTAGTAAGTACTGACTTTTAAAACCCCATTTATTATAATATGTATGTGCTGGGTAGATCCAGTCACTCTTCATATCTGGTAAAGCATATGATCTCAATTTTTCCTTTATTTTCTGTCGTGTGATTTTTGTTTTGTTTTAGCTAAGTGGAGTATTTAAATGTTTAAGGTGCAAAAGGTAATTTTTTCATGTCATGGAGAAAATTTTGAAGCCCAACTAACCTTTTTTTTTTTTAAAGAAGAGGATACCAGTGGGACTTGTATGATAAAGTGTATCTTACATGAAAGTATATCTGGTGAAGTACCCTAGAAGCAAAACTGAAGAATTTGTAGGCAGCTTGATACAGTAACAGGTATTGTGATTGGTGTTTTTTGCTGGCCTGTAGTTAGCTGACAAAGTCTAGAGTTTTCAAGGACCTCCTGAAGAAGTACATCAGTAACATTTATTGAATATCTTTTGGTTGCTGAATGCTGTAGTCATGCTGTCAGAATTTCTGATGAAGTGTTCTCCTTGGTGCCATTTATACTTTATACATTTTTAAAAAATTTGATGTAGAGTTCAATCTCAGTACCTTTAGCAACATGGTAAAGAATAGCTATAGTAAAAAAATAAGATATGTAAAGCACCTTAAAACATACTTGATTACTTTAAAGATCAACTGTTGTGATTGTTATTACATATAACTATATACTATATCATATATTTCTTTAAAATATGAAGTTGG
The DNA here is from genome assembly GCF_003287225.1 of Phascolarctos cinereus. Classification (NCBI taxonomy): domain Eukaryota; kingdom Metazoa; phylum Chordata; class Mammalia; order Diprotodontia; family Phascolarctidae; genus Phascolarctos; species Phascolarctos cinereus. Next base: position 194,473,464 of record NW_027556098.1, read on the forward strand.
TTAATGTAGCTGCTTTTATCACGGTCTCTTCAGATAATTCCTCACTTCTTTCTCATCAGAATTATTGTTTGTTCATGTCATCCAACATGCTGTTCTTGGAAGCATATTCTAGAAACCATCCTACCTATCTTTTTCTCTGAACTCTTTGAAATCTGGTCTTCTCCCTATTGTATTATGTGATAGCATGGCTACTTCCTCCTGACAGTCTTCTGCCTGTCTACTTTAGTGACCATTTCTCCTCATCAGAATTGATCCAGAGAAGCAATTACCAGCATTATTCTATATTTTGAAGAATGAAATTATTATTGAGGCAAGTGAGGAATTTATTAGCTAAGCAGTTTTAAACAGGAGAGTTCCAACAGATATTCAGATAGTTGAAATTCCCGATCACTGCTATATCATTCTTCTATATAAGGTTTATGATGTTGTTTCTTGAAATCATCATTCTTGTGAAATAGAAATTGAAAGGGTCCACCAATCACCTCCTGAAAGAGATCCCAAAATGAAAACTCCCAGGAATATTATATCAAATTCCAGGGTTCCTGGGTCAAGGAGAAAATATTGCAAGCAGTCAGGAAGAAACAATTCAAGTATCGAGGAGATGCAATCAGGATAACACAAAATTTAGCAGCTTCTACATTACGGAATTGGAAAGCTTGGAATATGATATTCCATAGGTCAAAGGAGCTAGGATTTCAACCAAGAGTCACCTACCCAGCAAAACTTAGTATAATCCATGAGGGGAAAAAATAAATATTCAATGAGATAGAGGAATTTCGTGCATTCTGGAGAAAAGACCAGAGCTAAATAGAATATTTGACTTTCAATTACAGGACTCAAGAGAAGAATGAAAAGGTAAGCAGAAAGAGAAATCATAAGGGACTTATTAAAGTTAAACCATTTACATTCCTATGTGGAAAGATGATATATATTTGTAACTCATAAGACGTTTCTCATTATTAGGGTATTTAGAAGGAATATGTATAGACAGAAGGCACAGGTGTGAGTTGAATATGAAGGAATGATATCTAAAAAATAAAATTAAGGGGTGAGAGGAATATACTGGGAGAAAGAGAAAGGGAGAAGTGGAATGAGGTAAATTATTCACAGAAAAGATGCAAGAAAGAAGCTTTTACAGTGGAGGGGAAGAAGGAGGAGGTGAGGAGGAGTGACTGAACCTTATTCTCATCAGAATTGACTCAAAGAGGGAATAATACCACTCATTTGGGTGTAGAAATCTATCTTACCCTGAAGGAGAGTAGGGGGTAAGGGGATAATGGAATGGGGGAGGGGTGATAGAAAGGAGGGTAGATTGAGGGAGGGGATAGTCAGAAGCAAAACACTTTTGAAGAGAGACAAGGTGAAAGGAGAGAGAAAATAGAATAAACGGAGGGAGGAGACATAAGGTGGAGGGAAACATAGTTAGTCTTTCACAACATGACTATTATGGAAGTGTTTTGTATGACTACACATGTATAACCTATATCGAATTGCTTGCCTTCTCAGTGAGGAGGATGAGGAGAGAGGAAGGAAAGAATTTGGAACCTAAAGTTTTAAAAATTAATGTTAAAACTGTTTTTACATGTAACTGGGTAAAAATAAAATACTGAATAAAAATTTTTAAAAATTAAAAAGAAATCATCATTCTTCTTGTTCCCTTTCTTTAATATTCTCCCACCATAGTATCATTTTTTTTCCCCCTGGTGGTCTCTTACTCAGGTGCTCTATCTAGTTAGTCCATTTCCTAAAAAGAGTATTTCTTTTATACAATTTTACTTCCACTACTATTTTTTTGTATAATATATTCCATGTGAGTAAATATATATCTTTCTGTTACCATATTCCAGTCATGAGTCAAATTCCACCAAATTTTGCTACTTATGAGGTTCACTTGTGGAAAACAGAACACTTTTCCACCAAAACTGTTCTCTCCAAAGTGACTTATGATCTTTTAGTTGCCAAATCCAGTGGCCTTTTTTCAGTCCTTATTCTCCTTGACCTCTCTGCAGCCTTTGACACTGTTGCTCACTCTCTCCTTGATACTTTCTTCTTTCTAAGTTTTTGGGACATCACTCTCTCCTGGTTTTCCTCCTGTCAATCTGATCTCTCCTTAATCTCCTTTGCTGGATCTTCCTCTAACTGGGCTGGATTTAAGAGGGCCGGATCACACCCTCTAACTGTAGGTATCCCTCAGGATTTGGTCCTGGATCATCTTCTCCCTCTATGCTACTTCACTTGGTGATCTCATCAGCTCCCATGGATTTAATTACCATCTCTATGCTAATGATTCTCAGATCTACCTATTGTGCCCCAAGCTCTCAGCTGACCTCCAGTCTTCTATCTGCAGTTGCCTTTCAGCATCTGAGACTGGATGTTCAATAGACACCTCAAACTCAATATGTCCAAAGCAAAACTCATTACCTTTTCCCCTAAATCCTTCCCCCTTCCTATCTTCCCTGTTTTAGTAGACGGCAACACCATCCTCCTAGTCCCTAAGGCTCATAATGTAGAAGTCATCCCAGATTCCTCACCATCTCTCACCCCCCACCCCTTTCCCAATATCCAAGTGGTTGCCAAGGCTACTGATTTCACCTTTGCAACATCTCTCAAAATAGACCCTCTTCTCTCATGTGACACTGCCATTATTCTAGTGCAAGCTCTCATCACCTATTGCAGTTCCTGCCTCAAGTCTTTCCCTATTCTAATTCATTCAGTCACCAAGGTGATTTTTCTTTTAAAGTGCAGATCTGATCATCTCAGATCTACTCAATAAATTCCAGTGACTCCCTAATGTCTCATAGATGAAATACAAACTATTCTTTCTGACATTCAGAGCCATTTATAACCTAACCCTTTCCACTTTTCCAGTCTTCTTACTCCTTTACTCCGTGCCACATACTCTTTGATCCAGTAACACTGCTTCTTCCTCACACAAGATAGTTCATGTCCTGATTGTGCATTTACTCTGGTTGTCTCCCATGCCTGGAACTTTCTTTTTACTCATCTCTGCCTCCTGGCTTCCTTCAGGTATTAACTAAAATTCCATCTTCTGCGAAAAGTCTTCTTTAGTACCCCTTAATGCTAATGCCTTCCCTCTGAGATTATGTGCAATAATATATCCTGCATATATCTTGTTTGTATGTAGCTGTTTGTTTGTTGTCTCCCCCATCAGAATGTGAGCTCCTTGAAAGCAGGATCTGATTTTGACTTTCTTTGTATCTCCAGAGCTTATCATGGTGCCTGGCACATAGTAGCCACTCAGCAATTGTTTGATGACTTGACTAAGCATCTTGGGCCAATCAAGTGTGAGGTCAGCTCCCTTGGATGTTAGGAAAAGAACTAGCCTAATGTGTATGGTGGTTGGAGATGGGGGCTTGGGGGAAGAAGTGAGTTACTCTGGCCTATCACAATATCTTAACTATTTTTAGTTTGCCTTTCTCTTTGCTCCTCTGTTCTCCTTCCTCTCTCTTTTTTCTTTTCTCTTTCTTTTGGGAATAGCATCCTGAACATAGAGTCAGAAAGACCTCATGTCAGATTCCATCCTTGACATTTACTACCCTTTGTGACCATTGGAAAGTCACTTAATCTCTCAGAGCCTCAGTATTATTATCTGGAAAAAGGGGAATAATACTTAGAGTAGTTAACTCAGGTTGTTTAATCAGATGTTATATTATGTGTAAGGTGCTTTGTGACGTTTAAAAAAATAAATGCCAATTGTTATTTTTTCCTTTCGTATTAGAGTTCAGGGTTCCATGCAGATGTTTTCTACTTAGTACCCCAAAATAGATATGAGACAATTCTCTCTCTCTCTCTCTCTCTCTCTCTCTCTCTCTCTCTCTCTCTCTCTCTCTCTCTTCTTTCTCTCTTTTTCTCTCTCTGTCACTCTTGGCTTTGGGTCAGCTAGTTATGGTTTTAATTGTTATTCTGTTGCTATCTGGATAGGTATTGATTGACAGCTTAGCTACCCAATGACAGGTGACATAGAAATGCTGCACATGTTGCTCTACCCCCTCCTTATTAATGATTCAACACCAGGAAAATGCCTAGACCATAGTGTGAGGTGGTAAAGTGTCTGCCACAGTTCCAAAAACCCCTTTCAGACTTGATAACACACAGAAGATAAGAGATAAATGGCTAGTTTGAGGCTAGGCTGGATGATAATTGGTATGGAAACTAGTGTGTGCAGTATCATCCATAAGAGATCAACTGGAGTAAGAGGGAGCTGGGGAGGTAACTAGAAATAACAAATTCAAGGGAGAAAGAAAGAGTAGATATAAAAAGGAGACAAAATTAAATTGGACAAATAAATGGATAAGTCAGGAATCAAAGCCGTTACGAAACCAGATGTCTTGGTCAATCTATTATTTATTTTTTAAAAATTAATTAAAAAATTTTTTAAATTCTAAATTCTCTCTCTAGCCCCTCCCCCACCCACTGAAAAGGCAAGCAATGTGATATCAATTATATGTGTGAAATCATGCAGAACTTATTTCAATATTAGTTATGTTCCCCCCAAAAGCAAGAAAAATAAGGAAAGTGAAAAAACTATACTTCAGTTCATTGGTTCTCTCTGTGGAGGTGGATAGTATTTTTCATTATGAGGCCTTTGGAATTGTCTTAGATGAATGTAAAGATCAGAGTAGCCAAGTCTTTCACAGTTGATCATTGTATAGTATTGCTGTTATGGTGTGCAGTGTTTTCCTGGTTCCTTCTCACTCCACTTTGCTTCAGTTCATGCAGGTTTTCCTGAAACCATGCCCCTCATAATTTCTTATATAGCACAATAGTTTTCCATCACAATTTGTATACCACAACCTGTTTAGCCATTCCCCAATTGATGGGCATCCCCTCAATTTCCAATTCTTTGCCACCACAGAAAGAGCTGCTATAAATATTTTTGTGATACATATGTCCTTTTCCTTTTTGGGGGATCTCTTTGGGATACAGGCCTAGTTAGTAGTGGTATTGCTGGGTCAAAAGGTATTTGTGGTTTATAGCCCTTTGGGCATAGATCCAAATTGTTCTCCACAAAGATCTAGAAAATCATTAGAGTATATCTTGATTGGAAAATTCAAGAAAAAAAATCACACGGAGTCATTTTTTTCCAGCCTAGATTGGCTTCAGGAGAGAGAGATATTTGCAGACACTGGGGATGGGCTTTAGCCAGGAATCATCACATGGAACATTCCAGCTCAGAATCTGAATGAGGACCTGCCTGAGGCTATGCACCTGAGCAGGGAAAGATCCTGCACAGAGGGGCTTACCACAGCAGGAAGAAGGAATGGGTGTCTATCTCCAGCTCTGTGGCTCACTGCTCAGTGCTGGGTCACAGATCCAGTGTGCACTGAGGAAAGGATTTGTGCTTAGGAATGGTGGTCCAGGGTAGGGAGTGGTCAGGCCCTAGGCTCTGTACTCAGTGAGGAGCAAGTATAGAACAAGTCTGGGAGTGGAGCTGGGTCTTAGGTCCAGTTCAGTCTGAAGTCTGCAGCAGAATAGCCAGAGCAGGAAGTGCAGACTAGAGGAGAATTCACGGTTCTCTCACTTCATTGTGAACCTGCAGAATTATTTCTCTAGCTGGTGGTGGCTGAGTCTAGCAGCTGTCTACTGGAGTTCTAATCAGGGGCAAGCCCACAGTTGTGTTGCTCAGATCCAACCAAACCCACTTCAGGAACTTGTATAATTCAGACTAAGAGAGCAGTGCTCAGATTTCACCATGTATCAGACCACATTGTGCACCACACTGGAAGCTTTCAGGTCCCTTGCCTGAATTGTCTCTGGGATCCTGGGATAACATTGCTCAGTACCCTAAGAAAACAGTAGCAGTGTACGAGAGGCCATAAAATAGGACCAAATGTGGCCCAGCCATTCTTTTCAGAAGTATGAATCATCTGGCCCTAACACAAAGTCCAAAAATCAGAAAGTGAGATTGGAAGAATGAGAAAAAAAAAATTCCCATCATAAAAAAGTTATGGTGACAGGGACCAAAAATGTGTCCTAATTTTCTATAGCTAATTCAACTATTAAATAAATAAAACAAACATTGATCCTTTTTAGGTGTAACTAGTTATATTTCCCTCAGTTTGTTTTTTAGGGAAGAGGTGGGTTGAAGTAAGGGGTTTCTGGACTTGTGATTTAATCATTGTAGGGAACCACCAGTGTGAAAACTCCCTCTACTCATGAAGATGGGCAGCTCCTCTGTAATTGCTTGGGATGGTAGTGTCAAACTAAATTAGAAACAGGATCACTGAACTGAATATAAGTTTCCCTGCAAGCCACATATTGACCTAGAAAACCACATTAACATAATCTTTGTTGTAATATATTTTTATTTGTTTTGTTAAATATTTCCCAGTTATATTTTATTTGGTTCAGGCCACACTTGAGAGTGTTGGCCGAATGCAGACCAGCCATTTGCCTGAAACCTCTGGCCTATGGCACTGAGATTTACCTATGGTCAAACAGCTAGTATTTATTATAGGTAGGACCTGATGCTAGATCTTCTTTCTAAGGCTGACCTTTTATCTGCTATGCCATGTTAACTTTCTTCTGAGGTTTAACACACTTTTAAATTGTAGAAAGCAGATTTTTTCTGTTGGATTTCTCAGCTTTCTTTTTAATTTGTTGTTTCTTATCTGTGTTAAATTCTTTTTTATTAAGAAAAATATATGTATTTTAGGGTTTGTTTATTTTAACCCTTTTATGTTTATTATGATATACATTTTTATCCCAGACTTGAGGTCTTTAAAGTTAGAAAAGATTTTGTCTCATATTTTTATAACCATATGTATTACTTAACTGTAAATTATAACCAGCTTAAAACATATTATTATTTTTGTCATTCGCTTATGTTTGGTTACTTGGGCTTTCTTTGTTTTCTGCTTATAGGAATCTTTTTAGTAATGGTGGCTTTTAAATTTTTTTTTGATAACTTCTTGGTCTTGAAGTACATGTTAATGTTTCCAGGAAATGTGATTTGAATTCATATTCATAGAGTTTATAATTTTAAGGCCTAGTCTTTTTTTAATACATCTATTTTTTACATCTATATTTTTAAAAAATATTAATTTACTTGTTTTTAGTCTTCAACATTCACTTCCACAAGATTTTGAGTTCCAAATTTTCTCCCCATCTCGTCCCTCTCACCACCCTAAGATGGGGTGCATTCTGAATACTGCTTCCCCTAATCTGCCCTCCATTCTATCTTTCCCACCTTCTCTTAACTCCTTCTCCTTCTATTTTCCTGTAGAGCAGGAGAGATTTCTATACCCCATTGCCTGTATATCTTATTTTCCAGTTGCATGTGAAAACAATTTTTAACATTTGTTTTTAAAACTTTGTGTTCCAAGGGGCAGCTAGGTGGCACAATGGATAGAGCACTGGCCCTGAAGTCAGGAGGACCTGAGTTCAAATCCAGCCTCAGTCCAAACACTTGACATTTACTAGCTGTGTGACCCTGGGCAAGTCACTTAACCCCAAGTGCCTAAAAAAACAAAAACAAAAAACAAAAAAAACTTTGTGTTCCAAATTTTCTCCCTTCCTCCTTCCCCACCTACCCTCATTGAGAGGGCAAGAAACTTGATACAGGTTATACATGTGTAGTCATGCAAAATACTTCCATAGTAGTCATGTTGTAGAAAACTAACTATATTTCCCTTCATCCTATCCCGCCCCCCATTTATTCTGTTTTCTCTTTTGCTTCTGTTTACCCCTCTCCCAATCTGTCCTCCTCTCTGTCATCCTCCTACTCTCTTATCCCCTTCCCCCCTATTTTCTTGTAAGGTAAGATAGATTTCCATACCCAATTGAGTGTGTATGTTATTTTTTTCCTTAAGCCAAATCCAATGAGAATAAGATTCATGCATTCCCTCTCACCTTCCCCCATTTCTCCTCCACTGTAAAAGCCTTTTCTTGTCTGTTTTATGTGAGATAATTTCCCCCATTCTACCTCTCCCTTTCTCCTTCTGCCAGTATAATCCTCTCTCACCCCTTAATTTTATTCTGTAGATATCACTCCTTCATCTTCAACTCACCCTGTGCCATCTATCTATCTATCTATCTATCTATCTATCTATCTATCTATCTATCTATCTATCTATCTATCTATCTATCTGTCTATGTATCTATCCATATTTTTTTTCCTCCAACTACCTTAATACTGACAAAGATCTCATGAGTCACAAATATCTTTCCATGTAGGAATGTAAACAGTTCAACCTTAATAAGTCCCTTATGATTTCTCTTTCCTTTTTACCTCTTCATGCTTCTTTTGAGTCTTGTATTTGAAAGTTCAGTTTTCTATTCAGCTCTGGTCTTTTCATCAAGAATGCTTGACAGTTCTCTATTTCACCAAATTACCATTTTCCCCCCTGCAAGATTATACTCAGTTTTGTTGGGTAGGTGATTCTTGGCTGTAATCCTATCTCCTTTGACCTCCAGAATATCATATTCCAAGGTCTCTTAATATGGAAGCCACTAAATCTTGTGTTATCCTGATTGTGTTTCCACAGTGCTTGAATTGTTTCTTTCTGGCTGCTTGCAATATTTTCTCCTTGACCTGGGAACTCTGGAATTTGGCTACAATATTCGTAGGAGTTTTCCTTTGGGGATCTCTTTCAGGAGGTGATTAGTAGGTTCTTTCCATTTCTATTTTATCCTCTGGTTTTAGAATATCAGGGCAGTTTTACTTGATAATTTCCTTTTTTTTTTCAGCCAAAGACAAGGTTTATTAAAGATCTGTCATATTAGCCAGACTCTTAAGGAATCTGTAAGCTATTGGTTAGATTGTAAAACTCTGAACAGTGGCTAGATTTTAAGAATCTAAGCACCTTAATGAAGACAACATGGACCTTATATACAGAAAGACTATGGGAGGGATCTCGGAGTGGCCAAGTAGTCTATGAGGTAATAGAATTCCAGGGACCTGGTCCACTTGGGCAAGGGGAGAATGGAGCCTAGATAGGATTAAGGGTGGAAAGTGGCCTGGGGCCATAGGGAGGTAGCCACAATGAAAGGCCAGTTGATGGTATTATAGCCTGAGGCAAAAGCCAGAGATTTGGCCTTGTGGGAAAGTCCAGAGTTTTTCCTTTCTGGAGTCTAGATCCCATCCTCATCATTCCCCCCTCACACAAATGGGACCCAAATTCTTTTGGGGTAAGGGGCAAAGGTCTTGGCTTCTGAAACTGCTTCCTGCTGGCAAGGGACATAGAGCTGTCCCTGCCTCGAAGGGGTCCCAAAGAGGAAGTTGACTGGAACTGAGAACAAGCTGCATCCAGGAAATGATGAAGGGGACATTAGCTGGTACCTGCTTTTTGCTACCAACTGTAGGTGAATGGTCTGTAGTCTGGAAGACACAATTCTGACAGAAAAGACTGCAGGGCCCAGATACAAAGCAGGGACTAGATTTAGGGCTCAGATATGAGGGGATAAAACATCCTTAGCTCTGTTTGGATTCAGATAATTCAGTTTTCCAACCATGCAGTATCAAATCCACCTCATAGCCAGACTCAGGAATAGCCAGGTGGGTAACATGCCCTTTCAAAGGAACCTAATGGGGAAACTGAGCCAAGAGGATCCCATCTTAGACTGAGGCTAAAATTGTCTTCTCAGCTTTTCCCAATGCTGACTTCCCACCAGTATCATATTCTCTGAGTAGCTTGTGGCATTTCTCTCAGATGGTAGATTATTGATTATTGATGGTTTATGATCCATCAGACTCAAAATAAAATCCTAGGAGCTTTTACCTCAAACAGCAAGTTTCATTAATCACAGCTTAGGAAAAACTTTTCCTGGATTTACATCTCAAACTTAAATTTGTCATGGTGTAAAAAGCCAATCATTAGAGATTTCTATACACTTGGAAATTCTCAGCAAGCCATACATAATCCAAACAAGCTTTTTGGTGAGTTTACACATTAAAACAATAACCAACAATAGCCAAGTTATTTCAGCGGTGACCAAATTATAAAAAAGTTGCTTGACATAACTGACAGAAGTTCACCAATTTGAAACTTGAAACAAACACATTACCAATCAGGTGACTTCAGTTTTATTAAATTCATTTCCAAATTACTTTACACAGAGAATCAACATCTCATCATTAACAGTTAAAACCATGACTTTAAAAGAATATGCTTACCCAAGTTCAGAGGCCAGCTTCTTTACCTTGAGCAGGATGTGCTGAACCTGAGTGATGCTTCCAGGCAAAGGTTGCCCCAGGGCCCAAGGCCATTGCCAGGGGGGCCCACGCTGTAGCTGCTGCCCCTCCCCCCTCCTTCCTTTCCCGGATGGGGGAGGATGAAATCAAAGGTGAGGGTGAAACTCTCTTCTCCTATGAGAGGGGTTAACAGATACCCTCTTGACTCAAGGGAAGGGAGTGACCAGGTTGTACAGAGTTTTGAAACATTCCTTAACGATCGATCATAAAACTTCCAGCATCTGCTAAGTTAGCTGTTCTAACTTTTCCCCATAACCTCCATGAAGGAGGATTCAGGGGTGTAGAGGGAAGGGAGTAAGTAAGCCTCAGGGAACCAAAAAGCAACTGTAGTTTTTCCAATTCCCTAGCGCCTAGAGAAATGACAGAATTGAGCATATGCTTCCAGATAGGGAGTCTGTCCTTGTCCTCTATGCTGCAGAAGGTGTACCCAGGTCCACGGCCTTGAACTGAACCAGTGGACCAAGAGCCTGGGAGTGTCAGGCCGAGTGTGAGACAACCTCATAACTGTCTGTGTGAAAAGTACCTCTAAGCCTTGGTGCTTGGAGAGTGACCCCAACTGCCGAGCAAGAAAGAAGGGGGTAGGCTTATATATCTTCTTGGCTGCAGAAGAGCTTGAGGTTAGGTAGTTTCCCCATACAGGCCACCAAAATGTTGACGCTTAGGGGTACAGAGGCCCCAAAATCACGACACGTGGGTTCTGCCTGAAAGAATTTGACCCAAGCCTTCTTTCAGCCAAAGACAAGGTTTATTAAAGATTCGCTATATTAGCCAGACTCTTAAGGAATCTGAGCATCTATGAGCTATTGGCTAGATTGTAAAAATCTGAGCAGTGGCTAGATTTTAAGAATCTAAGCCGATAATTTCTTGAAAGATGATGTCTAGGCTCTTTTTTTGATCATGGCTTTCAGATAGTCCAGTGATTTTTAAATTATCTCTCCTGGATCTATTTTCCAGGTCAGTTGTTTTTCCAGTGAGGTATTTCACGTTGACTTCTATTTTTTTCATTCTTTTGGTTTTGTTTCACAATGTCTTGATTTCTCATAAAGTCATTAGCTTCCATTTGCTCCCTTCTAATTTTTAAGGAAGTATTTTCTTCAGTGAGCTTTTGGACTTCCTTTTCCATTTGGCCAATTCTGCTTTTTAAGGCGTTCTTCTCCTCATTGTCTTTTTGGACCTCTTTTGCCATTTTGCTATTTTTTTAAGGTATTTTCTTCAGGTTTTTTTTGGAGTCTCCTTTAGCAAGCTGTTGACTTGTTTTTCATAATTTCTTGCATCACTCTCATTTCTCTTCTCACTTTTTCCTCTACTTTTCTTACTTGCTTCTCAAAATCCTTTTGAGCTCTTCCATGGCCTGGGAACAATTCGTATTTTTTTTGGAGGCTTTGGATGTAGGAGCTTTGACTTTGTTGTCTTCTTCTGGTTGTATGTTTTGATCTTCTTTGTCACCAAAGAAAGATTCTGTGGTCTGACTTTTTTTGTGCAGTTTGCTCATGTTCTCAGCCAATTATTTGAGTTTTAAACTCTTTGTTAAGGTAGGGGTCTGCTTCCAGTGTGGAGAATGTACTGTCCCAAGCTTCAGGGGTTTTGTGCAGCTGTTTTCAGAGATACTACTAGGGACCTGTAAATTTTCAGTTCTTCCAAGGTGTTATGATCAAGGGTGAGGTGTTTACTCCTTTCCTGGCCTGTGCTCTGGTCTATGAGTTCTGCACTGGAACTGTGAGGAGGATTCCCTCTCTCCTGCCACCACAAGCTGTACCAAGCCAGTGCTCCTTCTTGCCCCAAAACCACCACCCAGAGCTGTGACCCAGATCCAGGCAAGGGCAAAGCAAGAGATTCCTGCCTCAGCACGAGCAGAGAGATCCCTGCAATCCTCCTCTTATCAATTCCCTCTCCTGTAGGCTAAGGGCTCTGGAAACATCCACTGCCCAAGGGTTGTGCTGGGATTGGGGCCGAACCAAGCTTTCCTCTCACTGTGGTCCAACAAACCTTTCCTACTGACCTTCTAAGTTGTCTTTGGCATTTGTGGGTTGAGAAGTCTGGAAACCACCACAGCTCCCCTTGATTCAGTCCCCTGAGGCCTGCTTCAGATTCACTGAGTCTTGGTTTTTGCCTTCACGCCCATGCTGAACTGTACTCCTCTCCTAGCCTGGTGCAATAGACCTTTCCAATCAACCATCCAAGTTATCTTGGGCTGGAAGTTTGTTTCATTCTGTCTTTTTGTGGGTTCTGCTGCTCTAGAATTTGTTTGGAGCCATTTTTTAACAGGTATTTGAAGGGGTTTGGGGGAGAGCTCAAAAAGTCACTGCTTTTATTCTGCCATCTTAGCTCTGCCCCACATCCTTATTTTTAATCCCATTTTAATGTTTCCTCCTTTTTTGAAAAGTTCACTGTTATTTTAATTGCTTTTTAAATAAATATAATTATTTTACAGTTTGAGAATTTTTTGTCTTTATAATTCTGTAGCTTAATAAATATATGTTTTTGTCATTCATAGTTAGGGTCTTTTCTTGTGTACTCACAAATCTTGTCTACTTTAGGAAAAAATACCCAACCATCCCCTTAGCATCCACCTCACACCTTGCAAATTAAGAAAGATGACAAAATATTAGAGTAGTCAATATTGGAGTGGTTGTGGAAAGATGAGAACAGTAATATAGTGTTGGCAGAGCTGTGAATCAGTACAGTCATTTTGGAAAGCAGTTTAGAATCATGCAAATAAAGTGATTAAAATGTCCATACCCTCTAACTCAGAGCTTCTAAGTTTAAATCTCAAAGGTAAGAAGAACGTTAGAAAGTTGAGTAGCCAGGGGAGGTACAAAGTGAAGCAGTGTGCTTAGTATGTGTTATAGGTGGGACTTGAACTCTGCTTTTTCTGAAACTGAGGTTGGCTCTGTCTTCACTGTGAGAATACTGTCCTTCTTAATATATTCTTTTAATACATTATTCAACTTAGTTTTTCCTTTAGTGCTTCTATCTTGTCTTTTGATGCTTCTACTTGGACTTAAGAAGGATTTCATCCCATAGCTCTTCATGCTACAGAAATTCTTGGGATTACGTTCAACAACAACAACTTTATTACTGATTTTTCTTTTCAGAGAAGGGACTTGTACGCAGGGAGGTTCTGGCAGTTGTGGCTGAAGTGTAAGTTTGAGCTACTGTTTCAAATTAGAGTGGGATACTTTGGTTTTGTGCAGAAGTGAGAATTGGAACTCCTAGTGGCCTGATTGGTATGGGGGAGCCCTGTTTAACTGGTAGGTGTTTAGCCTTAGGGAGAGCTTCTCAGAGGTAGGTGACAAGTAGGGCTCCTAGTAGAAAAGGAGGTGTTGCTGGTGTTGCTTTTCCTGAGGCTAAAAGCAGGGTTTACAGTGGAAGAGACTGGTTACTTACTGTAGGATGGCGAGGTGGTGGTGTTAGGGCTTGTTGGAAAAGAGTGTGGTGCACACACACACACACATACACACCCTTTCTAGTTATACTTGGCTGTACTTAATGGTGTTTTGTGTGAGGAAAGAATGGGTGGTATCTGGTACTTATCTTGATCTTGTAAACCTAATTAATTAAATTAGAATACACCTAATTCCAAAGATTATTCTTTTACAATTATATTGCAAATACTATTGCATTTGTATAGTAGTCTGAATCATGTCTATTTAGATTGGCTTTCTTTTTCAGTTGGCAAATGTGCCTTTTGATTGTGTCCATGTCATACACTATAAAACCTTACTTTGAGATATCTAAATGTTTGTGACTTTCTCACTGTTTTAAACATTTTTGTTTGTAATGTGTTTTTTTTTTTCCTGAGGAGGTGGCGACAAAGAAAATTCTTTTAAGATGTGTGGTGGAAACTATAAACATAGTTTTTTCTAGACATGCATATTAATACTGTACTATTAAGCACAGTCTATTACTCAATGCCTTTTTGAATGTATAATAACAATTTTCATTTGTTAGGGACTGATTTTGGATTTCTTAATATATGAAATTATGAATCTATATCTTGTATGAAATATTCTTTTAAAAGTATACAATAAATATAATATGGTAATACTATGCCTGTTCTGCTTATCTGTATCCTTTTTTGAATATGCTGTTGCACTCTTTTGTGCATTTTTAAATGTTGCATTGTTATTCTTTTCTTTTGGGGGGCAATCACTAATACTACTTTCCATTCCCCCTTATAATTTTCTCTGCAATTAAAAAAAATTAAAATTTAAAAGGGATTTTAAAAATCCTCAATATTTAAAGTATACAACCACATTTTAAAGAAATTAATGGTTCATTTCTTAGTTTTATGTAATTTTGACCTTTTGTTTAGGTTTCTTGGTGTGTGGCTTTGCTGTTCTCCCTATAGTTTTCCTTAGCATTCCAGTATTGAATTTTAAAAGCTTATTTTAATCGTGTGCTATAATTCCTTTCCATGTAATATTGGTAACCCTTGCGGTTAGAAGAAGGAATGTTTTGAGTGTGTTAAAATGTGCCACAAATCCTACAGTTGAGCACAGCAAAGTTCTGGACTTACAGTTCACACATTGTGATCCTAACAGGTGCTAGTGTATCCAGTGTCATACTCTTAGTGAGCAATGAAAAATGACAATCAAATTATAAGGGTTTAAGGCAGTAGACAATTGCATAAATACTTCAGTGTTTATCTGATCCAGGGAGCAAATACTATCCTAATTGCATACAATACTATAAATCAATAAATAGAAATATGAAAGATATTACACCATATATAGCTTGCTTTAGAAAAATAATTTATTTGTAGAATGTAAGTATTCAGAAGATTTCAGGAAAAGTTTGTGAAATTTAGTATACCTGATTCTATTTATTTATAACAACCAGCAAAATTGTAGGAAAGAAAATAATTATATTGTAATACATACCAAAACTAAAAAAAACCCCTAACACCATCATAAAATTTTTGTCTTTTGTTCGTAAAGGGAATGTCTAAGCACACAGACTCAGAACCAGAAGTATTATTAGAAAGAAAAGGCTGTGCAGGAGTGGTGACATTAAACAGACCAAAGAGTCTGAACTCATTGACTCTCTCCATGTTTCGACAGATTTATTCACAGTTAAAGGTTTGTAGCTCTTTTATTTTTTAAAAAATTGTTTTGATTTTTCAAAATATAATATACCTCTTCTCCCATGATACCTTTCTTTGTGCCAAAGAAAATCAAATAGACTTTGTCTTCAAAGACTTTATGCTATACCGGGAAAATTATACTTTTACACAGAAAAAAGAAACTTTAAAGTATTAGATGAATGTCAGTTGCTATTCTTAGCTTCTTCTTTTGTATTTGAATAGAAATGGGAACAAGAGCCAGAAACTTCTTTAATAATTATAAAGGGAGCTGGAGGAAAGGCTTTCAGTGCTGGAGGTGATATCAAAGGTAAAAAATTTGTTCTTTACTTCAAAACATTTTTCAATGTATCTGATTTTTAAATAGTAATGGATATAATTGTGCTATAGTTTGAGCTATAATGAGTTTTAATCATATGTCTAATATTTAAGCTGAACACTTTTAAAAATGTGCCTTTTTGATTTAAAATCTCAATTGTCCAGTTCAGTGTGTGCACTTAGTGCTAAGTAGAGATGGAGAAGAGGATTGTAGAAGAGAGAGCCATCGGAGAAGATATTTTAGCTATAATCCTTGACTTTGTAGACATGGCATTCAGGTAGTGCTGTTAATATGTTGTTTTGTCATTATTTCAGATGATGGGAAAGAACTGCTATTGTGAATGTGTTACTTTTTCTCAGTAAATTAGGTATAAAATGATTTGGAAGCCAATTCAGAGTTATATTGGTTATAACTGTGAAATTAACATGCGTTTGTATACTTCTGTTTATTGAGTATATATAAATTCCTCCAGTTAAAGTCTGCAAAATTGGGTTCATAACTCACTAAAATTTTATTAAAATGAAAGTTGTTGGCCATTTAAAAGTATTTGAGATATGGTATTCTTTAATTATAAATACGATTTTAGAGTTTGATAAATTTATAGTAGAGTCAGTCAGAGATTCTTAAATTTTTCATGGTGCCCTTGTCATCTCAGGAATTTCTTCATAGTGACCCTAGGCTAAAATAAATACCTAATAGTTCAGTTTACTAACTAGTTAGGTCCTAAAGACTTAATATATCCTAACAACTTAGTAGCCATTTGAAAAAATAATACACATAAATTGAAAGAAAAAATTATATTTTTGTTTCATTTTTTTTTTTAACAAGGCAGTCAGAGTTAAGTAACTTGCCCAGTGTCAACAGCTAGTGAGTGTCATGTGTCTGAGGCTGCATTTGAACTCAGGTTGTCCTGACTTCAGGGCTGGTGCTCTATCTACTGTGCCACCCAGCTGCCCCTGTTTCATTCTTAAATAACCACAATTACTTATGACGGACATATACACCTACTGGGCATTGCACAAGTTCTCAAATCTTAGAATCAAATGTGACATTCCCTTCCTCATTTCCTTTTCTATGGTGATTTCCACAAGGTACTTTTTTTTTCTTAATAGCAACAGATGCAAACTCAGCTTTGCAGAGCTTGAAAAGTTGCTGGCATAGCTGAAAGTGCCAGTAAACAACAGTGTATATAAAATATTTGAGAATGTCATCAATAGCAGTGTAGCTTGATCTAATGTTGGATCTGTGAACTACCTCATGGTAGTAATTCTCAAGGTGTCTGACAGATGTTGAGTATCACTGTTTGCCTTGAAAATTTAAAACACCTTGTGCCACCCCTGTGCACATAGTTTGGGAACCATGGGGGTAAGGATTTAATATTTGCTAGTTGACATTTAATCATGTTGTTTCTTTTTTTGTTAAATAAGATATTTGGTATGGGCAGGGCTAATTGAACATAAAATTAATCACAGAAAATAGAATCACATCTGAAATCACAGCACTTATATTGAAAAATGAGGTATTTAAGACCAGCCATACCTTTTTGGTTCAACAGAATACTTATATAATGCCATAAGTTATTTTGAAATTACTAAGGTGATTCTACATATATAGGTAATTTCTTTATGCCCTTCCACTTTCATTAATTCCTGTTGTTAAGAGAAATTTCAGAATTGATAACTTTTAAGGACATTACAGAAATATGGAAAGAATAATTGTCCCTTTACTTTTATGGTCTTCAGAAAAGCCTTTTAATTTATTTATTTATTCATCTATTTATTTATTTATCGTATTTTATTTTTCCAATTACATGTAAAGACAATTTTTAATGTTCATTAAAAAAATTTTGAGTTCCAATTTATCTCCTTCCCACCCTTACTATTGCTTCCTAAGATAGTAAGCAATTTGATATAGGTTGTGTATGTGCAAGCATGTAAAACATATTTCCATATTAATTGTGTTGTGAAAGAAGAAATGGGCCAAAAGAAAAGGACCACCAAAAAAAAGTGAAAATAGTATGCTTTGATCTGCATTCAGACTCCATTAGTTTTTTCTCTGGATATTGATAGCATTTTCCATCATGAGTCCTTTGGAATTATCTCAGATTATTGTATTGCTCAGAAGAGCTAAGTCATTCACAGTTGATCATTATAGAATATTGCTGTTACCGTGTACATACAGTGTTACCCTGGTTCTGCTTACTTCACTTGGCGTCAGTTCATGTAAGTCTTTCCAGGTGTTTCTGAATTTCTTATACCACAATAGTATTCCATTATAATCATATACTACAACTTGTTCAGCCATTCCCTAATTGATGATCATCCCCTCAATTTCCAATTCTTTGCCACCACCAAAAGAACTGCCACAAATATTTTTGTAAAATAGATCCTCTCTCTCTCTCTCTCTCTCTCTCTCTCTCTCTCTCTCTCTCTCTTTCTCTCCCTCTCCCCCTCTCCCCCTCCCTCCTTCTGTCTCTCCCTAGGATATAAACTTAGTAATGCTATTGTTGGATCAAAGGGTATGCACAGTTTTATAGCCCTTTGGCCATAGTTCCAAATTGCTCTCCAGAATGGTTGCATCAGTTCACAACTCATCAACAAAGCATTGGTATCCCAATTTTCCCACATCCTCTCCACTATTCATCATTTTCCTTTCCTGTCATATTAGCCAGTCTGATAGGTGTGAGGTGGTGCCTCAGAGTTGTTTTTAATCTTCATTTCTCTAATCAATAGTGATTTAGAGCATTTCTTCATATGACTATATGAAGCTTTAATTTCTTTATCTGAAAACTGCCTATTCATATTCTTTGACCATTTATCAATTGGGGAATGATTTCTGTTCTTGTAAATTTGACTCAGTTCTCTATATGTTTGAGAAATGAGTCCTTTGTCAGAAACACTTGATTTAAAAATTGTTTCCCACCTTTCTGCTTTCTTTCTAATCTTGGTTGCATTGGTTTGGTTTGTGCAAAACCTTTTTAATTTAATATAATCAAAATAATTCATTTTATACTTTGTAATGCTCTTTATCTCTTCTTTGGTCATTCTCCATAGATCTGACAGGAAAACTATTCTTTGCTGTCCTGATTTGATTATAGTGTCACTCTTTATGTCTAAATCATGTACCCGTTTTGACCTTATCTTGGTATATGGGGTGAGATGTTGGTTTATACTAAGTTTCGGTCATGTTATTTCTAGTTTTCTGAGCAGTTTTTGTCAAATAGTGAGTTTTTATCACAGAAGCTGAGGTCTTGGGGTTTATCAAATATTAGGTTACTGTGGTCATTTACAACTGTGTCTTGTATACCTAATCTATTCCACTGATCCACCACTATTTCTTAGCCAGTACTAGATAGTTTTGATGGTTACCACTTTATAATATAGTTTGAGAAGTGATATGGTTAGGCCACCTTCCTTTGCATTTTTTTTCATTAATTTTCTTGATATTCTGGACCTTTTGTTCTTCCAAATGAATTTTGTTATTATTTTTTCAGGCCTATAAAATAACTTTTTGGTAGTTTGGTATGGCACTGAATAAGTAAATTAATTTAGGCAGAATTGTCATTTTTATCTTATTGGCTTGGCCTGCCTATGAATAATTGCTATTCTTCCATTTTTTTAGATCTGATCTTGTTTGTTTGCAGTGTTTTATAATTATGTTTATAATTGTGTTCATGTAGTTCCTGGGTTTGTCTTGGCAGGTAGACTTCCAAGTATTTTATATTGTCTACAGTTATTTTAAATGGAGTTTCTTAAAACTTTGCTGAAGTTAATTATTTCAAGTAGTTTTTTAATTGATTCTCTAGGATTCTCTGAGTATACCATCATATATATTCAAAGAGTGATAATTTTGTTTCTTCATTGCCTAGTCAATTTCTTTTTCTTCTCTTATTGCTATAGCTAACATTCCTAGTACAATATTGAATAATAGTGGTGATAATGGGCATCCTTACTTCACACTGGTCTTATTGGAAAGGCTTCTGGCTTGTCTCCATTACAGATAATGCTTACTGATAGTTTTAGATAAATACTACTTACCATTTTAAGGAGAGCTTCGTATATTTCTATGTTCTCTAGTGTTTTTAATAGGAATGGGTGGTGTATTTTGTCAAAAGCTCTTTCTGCATCTATTGAGATAATCATATGATTTCTATTGGTTTTGTTATTGATATGGTCAACATTATGCTGATAGTTTTCTTGATATTGAACCAGGCCTGCATTCCTGGTATAAATCCCACCTGGTCATAGTGTATGATCCTTGTGGTATATTGCTGTAATCTCCTTGTTAATATTTTGTTTAAAATTTTATGTATCAATATTCATTAGGGAAATTGGTCTATAATTTTCTTTCTCTGTTTTGGCTCTTCCTGGTTTAGGTATCAGCACCATGTTTGTGTTTTAAGATAATTTGGTAGACTCCACTCCGCTTGTTTTTCCAAATAATTTATACAGCATTGGAATTAATTGTTCTTTAAATGTTTACTAGGATTCACTTGTAAATAATTCTGGCCCTGGGGATTTTTTCTTAGGGAGTTCACTGATGGCTTGTTAAATTTCTTTTTCTAAGATAGGGTTATTTAAATATTCTATTTACTCTTCTATTAATGGGGGCGAATTATATTTTCATAATATTCATTGGTTTTGCTTAGATTGTCAGATTTATTTGCAATAATATACTTGGCAAAATATTTCCTAATGATTGGTGGTGAATTCACCCTTTTCATTTTTGATACTGGAAATTTGGTTTTCTTTTTCTTTTTTTTCCAAATCAAATTAAACAATGTTTATCTATCTTATTTTTTTCCCGTAAAACCAGCTCCTGGTTTTATTTATTAGTGCAGTAGTTTTCTTACTTCCAGTTTTATTGCTGTCACCTTTGGTTTTCAAATTGGTGCTCAATTATGGATTTTTAATTCTTTTTCTGTTTTTTTTTTCAATTTGCATGCCCAATTCATTGATCTGCTCTTTCTCCACTTTATTGATGTAAGAATTTGTAGAAATAAAATTTCCCCTAAATACTGCTTTGGCTGCATCGCATTAATTTTGGTATGTTGTCTCTCCATTGTCATTCTCTTTAATGAAATTATTGTTTCTGTGATTTGTTCTTTTTCCCACTTATTCTTTAGAACTAGATTATTTAGTTTCCAATTTCTGTCTTTTCGCTGCCCTTGATTGAATGTTATTTTTATTTCATTATGACCTGAAAAGGATGCATTTAATATATCTGCCTTTTTGTATTTGATTTTGAGGTCTTCCAAATAGTTTACACATTATTGGAATTATTTGCTCTTTAAATGTTTGGTAGAATTCAGTTGTAAATCGTCTGGCCTTGGCAGTTTTTTTCTTAGGGAGTTCATTGATGGCTTATTCAACTTCTTTTTCTGAAATGGGGTCAAGTATTTTATTTCCTCGTTGATTAATCTGAGCAATTTATATTTTAGTGAATATTCATCCACTTCACTTAGCTTGTTAGATTTATTGTCATACAATTGGCCAAAATCTAATTATTGTTTTAATTTTCTCTACATTGGTGGTGAATTCACCCTTTTTATTTTTGATACTAGTGATTTGGTTTTCTTTTTTTTGAATCAAATTAACCAAAGGTCTATCTATTTTATTGCTTTTTTCATAAAACCAACTTTTAGTTTTATTTATTAGTTCTATGGTTTTCTTAATTTCAGTTTTATTAGTCTCTCCTTTGATTTTCAAGATTTTCAATTTGGTGCGCAGTTGTGATTTTTTAATTTGTTTTTCTGTTGTTTTTTTTTTCAATTTGCTTGCCCAGTTCATTGATCTGCTCTTTCTCCACTTTATTGATGTAAGAATTTGGAGAAATAAATTTTCCCCTAAATACTGCTTTGGCTACATCCCATTAATTTTGGTATGTTGTTTCTCCACTGTCATTCTCTTTAATGAAATTATTGTTACTGTGATTTGTTCTTTGACCCACTTATTCTTTAGGACTAGATTATTTAGTTTCCAATTAATTTTTTCTATCTTTTCACTGCCCTTGATTGAATGTTATTTTTATTTCATTATGACCTGAAAAGGATGCATTTAATATATCTGCCTTTTTGTATTTGATTTTGAGGTCTTCCAAATAGTTTACATATTATTGGAATTATTTGCTCTTTAAATGTTTGGTAGAATTCAGTTGTAAATCGTCTGGCCTTGGCAGTTTTTTTCTTAGGGAGTTCATTGATGGCTTATTCAACTTCTTTTTCTGAAATGGGGTCAAGTATTTTATTTCCTCGTTAATTAATCTGAGCAATTTATATTTTAGTGAATATTCATCCACTTCACTTAGCTTGTTAGATTTATTGTCATACAATTGGCCAAAATCTAATTATTGTTTTAATTTTCTCTTCATTGGTAGTGAATTCACCCTTTTCATTTTTGATACTAGTGATTTGGTTTTCTTTTTTTTTGAATCAAATTAACCAAAGGTTTATTTATTTTATTGCTTTTTTCATAAAACCAACTCTTAGTTTCATTTATTAGTTCTATGGTTTTCTTAATTTCAGTTTTATTAGTCTCTCCTTTGATTTTCAAGATTTCCAATTTGGTACTCAGTTGTGGATTTTTAATTTGTTTTTTTCCCTAGCTTTTTGAGTTGCATTCCCTGTTCATTGATCTCCTTTTTCTCTATTTCATTCATGTAAGCATTTAGAGATATAAAATTTCTCCTAAGAACTGCTTTGGCTGCATCACATAAGTTTTGGTGTATTGTCTCATCATTGTCATTCTCTTTGATGAAGTTATTGATTATTTCTGTGATCCTTCACTCGTTCTTTAGGATTAGATTATTTAGTTTCCAATTAATTTTTAGTTTATCTTTCCATTGTCCTTTATTACACATAATTTATATTGCATCATGATCTGAAAAAGATGCATTTAATATTTTGCCTTTCTGTATTGGATTTTGAGGGTTTTATGACCAAATACATGATCAAATTTTGTGTAGGTACCATGTACCACTGAGAAAAAGGTGTGTTCTTTTCTATCCCCAATCAATTTTCTCTAGAGGCAGATCTGTCATATCCAACTTCTCTAAAATTCTAATCACCTTCTTAACTTCTTTCTTTTTAATTTTGTGATTGGATTTTTCTAGTTCTGAGAGGGGAAAGTTGAGGTCCTCCACTAGTATAGTTTTGTTCTGTATTTCCTTCTATAACTCACTTAACTTCTCCTTATAGAATCTTAGTACATATATGTTTAGTATTGATATTACTTCATTGTCTGTGGTACCTTTTAGCAAGATACAATTTTCTTCCTTATCTCTTTTAATTAGATCCATTTTTTTTGCCTTTGCTTTGTCTGAGATCTTGATTACTACCCCTGCTTTTTTTTTTAACTTCACCTGAAGTATAATAGATTCTGCTCCAGCCCCTTACCTTTACTTTGTGTGTGTCTTTCTTCTTCAAGTCTGTTTCTTTTAAACAACATATTGAAGGATTCTGGTTTTTAATCCAAGTTGCTATTTACTTCTGTTTTATGGGACAGTTCATCCCATTCACATTCACAGTTAGAATTACTAACTATGTATTTCCCTCCATCCTATCTTTCCTTCTGTTTATCCTTCTCCCTCTCCTTTCATTCTTTCCTTCCTCACCACTGTTTTGCTTCTGACCACTGCCTCCCTCAATCTGCCCTCCTTTCTGTCAGTCCCCTCCTTTTTTTCCCTAACCCTCTCCTGTCCTACTTTCCTGTACAGTAAGATAGATTTCTATGCCCAACTGATTGTGTATGATATTCCCTCTCTGAGCCCGTTCCAACAAGAGAAAGGTTCAAATAATGCCCTGTCCACCCTCCCATTTTTTCTACCACTGTAATAGTGGAGCCTCTTCAGGTGAGATAATTTACGGCATTCTGTCTTTTCCTGCCTTCTTCTCCCAGTGTAATACTCTTTTCTCCCCCCTGTTTTTTTTTTATATCATCCCCTCAATATATACCCACACTCTCTGTCTATGTATACACATTCTGACTTCACTAAAAGTGATACAGTTCTTAAGAATTACAAGTATTATCTTCCCAGGTATGGTTGTAAACAGTTTAGCCAGAAAGAACTATCTTAACAAACTTTCCTAGTTTGTTAACTGTAAGTTTTCATCTGAGTTTAGAGAAGTTGGAGTAGTGTAACATTGTAGTGGTGATAGAGAACTCTTAGATATTGCTTGTAAGCTTTCTGATTTTGACTTTGCAGGGCCCTCCAGTAGAAAAGAATAGCTGATAATTTATATGTTGAACTATTCTCTATATATTACCATATGAAATCTATATTTACTAAACTGGATTTTGTTTTTCCTTTTAATGTTCATGATATTATTTCCTACTGGGAGAAAGCTGGTACATGCTAATGATTAGGGCAAACACCAGGCTTGTGAAGGGGCAAATTATTCCTCGGAAAGAGGGGTAGGATCTGAATCAGGATTCAAGTACTCCTAAATCAGGAGACGAGGCAATCAGTAAGTACTAAGTTTCTTTGGGAGTTAAAAAATCCAGGAAATTGAGATGGAGGCAAGAAACTAGTTGTGGTAGCAGAATTTCAAGATGAATGAATGAATGAATAACTGAATAAAGCATTTATTAAAGAGCTTACTAGGTGCAAACCACTGGGGATACAAGTAGAAAATTAAGGCAGTCCCTTCTCTCAAAGAGTTCACATTCTAATGGGGGAGAAAACACATATGTATGTTTCAGTTGCAAGTCAGATGGAAACGTCCTGAGGTCCTCAGGGTATGTTGGCAAAGTAGATAGTATTTAGTTTATTTGATGTCACTTCTGATAAAATCATATCAGTTTTTTATGTTGAGCCGATTGATAGTGGTAAGGAGATTGGTGTCTAGGACTTTGTTTTTTTAACTTTTCAGTAGCTGTGGCTGCAGCCCCTGCAGAAGCAGTTGCCGGGCTACATCTTCCCTGGAGTTGCTTCCCAGGATGATGGCTTAGCACACTGAGCTGGAAGCATTGCTCTTCCTAAGGTTCTTAGATTCAGGATAGTGGGCTTTTCCCGTTAGAATCTGAAAGAAAATGGTGGAGGTGGTTCGACTTACTTTTGACACATGCTGTCTCTTGGCTCTGTTAGGGTGCCTTGCTCTGTGTGTGGTAGTTGGTTAACAGTTGGCTGGCCCCTTTTCCACAGAAGTTGGTTTCCCAAATGGATGGCTATGAGGGTTGGGCTGGAAGTAGGTATGGGACTGAAGGGAGATGATATTGGTCAAGGTGGTGATGGTGCTTTGACTTGTTTGGCACTTGCTGTCCCTTGTTTCTCTCTTAGAGTACCTTGCTATTTTTTCTAGGCTAGTTTCTCTGCCCTATGTGTGGGATTTGATTGGCACTTGGTGGGCATTGCTGGCCACTTTTCCATAGGAGTTACTTTCCCAGATGAGGGCTGTGAGGATTGGGCTTGAAGCAGAACTGATTGTGGTGGCAGGCTCCTGTACCTGTTTGTTGGTGGCAGTATTCAGTGGGAAGTCAATTATATTATCAGGCAAGGGATTGGTCTGTCAGGGAGGTGACTTTTTTTTTTAAACTAACACCTTCTCCCCAGAGCTGTAATTTTTTAATGCCAGCTGTCCCTGACCTGTAGTGATGTATCAGTGTGGTCACAGGCTGTGTCTGCTATGTCCCTTCTTGATTCGATTGCCAGTTAGACTGCAGGCTCAGACAGCATATGTTGACCTCTTTTCTCGGATCCTTCAAATACAATATCTAGTTCAAATGGGATAACACATAAAATTTCAGAACAGGGATCCTTGCAGAACTTTTTGTTATCATATGCAGATAAGTCAGTAAGCATGTATTGGGCACCTGTTACATTCCAGGTACTGTGCTAAACCCTTAGGGATACCCCTTAGGGATACAAAGAGTGACAAAAGACAGTCCCTGATCTCAAGGAGCTCATAGTCAAATGTAGACAACATGAAAACAGGTTTGTATACATTAAACACACACACACATACACACAAACATACATATATAAATCTATTATATGTAGGTGTGTGTATGTGTGTAATATAAATGGTAAATTGGAAAGAATCAACAGAGGGAAGGCAATAACATTTAGGGGTTCAGGAAAGGCTTCCTATAGAAGGTGGAATTTTAGTTAGGACTTGAGGGAAGCCAAAGAAACAACGAGGTGAAGATGAAGAGGGAGAGAATTCTAGGCATGGGGGACAACAGGTGAAAATGCAGAGTTGAGAAGTGGAGCATCTTATAGGAAGAACAGCAAGGAGGGCAGTATTAATAGATCCCATAATATGTGGATGGGAATAAGGAATAAGAATATTGGGAGGTAGGAAAGGGACAGGTTGTGAAGGACTTAAAACACTAAAAAGGATTTTATATTTGGAAGTGATAAGGAGCCCTTGGAGTTTATTGTATAGGGGAGTTACATGGTCAGATCTGTGCTTTAGGAAGGTTAATTTGATAGCTGAGTGGAGGATGGACTGGAGTGGGGAGAGACTTGTGGCAGAGGAACCAACCAGCAACTGTTATGGTAGTGTAGGTGTGAGGTGTGAGGGCCTGTGCCATGGTGGTAGCAGTGTTAGAAGACACTGCTCTATTGAGACCTGTAAGACATGCTTCAATAGCTCTTTGAAGTCACAACTGGTCACTGTACTGATCAGGCTGATATTTTTCAGTATTCTTTTCTTTGACATTATTGTGCTCATCATATAAATAGTTGTCTTAGTTCTGTCTGTTTTGTTTTGTATCTTATTTTTGTTCTGGGTACATTGTTGTTTTCTTGTACTATCTTTTTTTAAATAGAAGAATCCATTTTGTTTCTAGTGATGTCTTATTTGCTTGATAAAAATTGTCATTTTCTTCATTTGGTAGAAAAAAGGAATAATAGAGTCATCTCAGATTCTGAATGTTCAAAAATTATTGGATCATTGATCAGTTAGATTTTTAAAAAATAGTATGTGGCTAGAGGAATGGATCTAAACTCATTTTTCATCATACTTCTATTTAATTTTCCTTAAAACTTTTATTAAAACATGATTCTTTTTTCCATAGTTTTATAAAGTGTCTTGGGAAAGCATTGTAGTATGATAAAAATCAGGAGGATTGAGGTTCAGCTCTTGAATGGGTGATGATCCTAGGTGAGCCTTCTTAGGTTATAAACATAATACCAAAAATTCAGTAGATAATTTTTTCCTCATACTCAGAATTTTTAAATATGTTTAATTTCAGATACCATATCTGAGTGTAATAGTTGCTAAAAGGATTCAAAGAGAGGGGTGACATGGTCAAAAGCATGGGTGTTTTTGATCTCATTATTAAAGGATGCATGGAGATAAGACCATGTAGGAAATACAGAGAAATTACAGAGTTTAAAAGAAAAATGAACAGAGCCTAAGTAAGGCAATAGATTGAGGGATGAGGACCGCATGATGTAGGGGAAAGACCACTGGACTGGAAGCTCTGAGATCTGGGTTCTAGTCCTGGTTCTGCCACTGATTAGCTATATGACTTACTCTAACTAGCCGTATCTGTCTGGAGAGGATATAGTGTGGTGGTCAATGGTAGTGAATTTGAATTCGGAACACCTGGGTTTAAATCAGGCCTTTTGTAACTTACTATCTGTGTGACCTTGGAGGATTCACTGTCTCTTGGATCCTCAGTTTCCTCATCTGTGAAATGAAAGATGATTAAGGATCATTCCACTTCCAAATCCTATGATCCTTCACATTTTCTTTATAAAATGATGAGGTTCAAGTAGAAGACATCTCACTGTCTTCTGGTTTTTAAGAGTATGTGGATAGCCCTTTTAGAGGTTTTTTCACTAGTGATTATGACAAAATCATGTAACTTTTGAATATTTGGCATCAAAAACTTTCACCTTATTCTATTTGAAATTTTACTCTTTTTTCTTTTCCAGTCATATCGGAGGCAGGGAAGGCAAAACAGAAATTGGCACAGGACCTCTTCAGAGAAGAGTATATTTTGAACTATGCCATTGGTATGTGTGTTATGCATTGTCATAAAGCAGAATTGAAAAATGAAGTGCATATCTAACTTAAAAATTAAATTATGATAATAGTATTTAATAAATTATTATTGTGCATTGGCTAGTATTTTATTAAAAGACTAACTTGTTCACTTGGAAGTATCTGGCTTAATATACTGAATTGAGAATTATTAATAACTGTGTATTTAGTTGGACAGTACAAACAGGCAGGTAAAAACTAAGGTCTCTTTCCATGGGACATAGGAATAACACACATTTCTGTAGTGCCTTTAGCTTTATTAAGTATAAGCATCATTATTCCCATTTTGACATAATGAGGAAGGTGCATACAGGTATACATCTCGTTCTGCTGAAACATACATATGCAGGTAAAATGCCTTATAGAAGTCAGTTCAATAAGTGTAGATGGAAAGAACATTGTTAACCTATAGAGATAGTAAATGGTAGTCATGGTTCTCTAATCCATCATTGTAAAGAGTTTCCATTGTATGTTGACCTCACAGTGATTAGTAGATGGTAACAAAAAGAATAGTAAGAAGTATACTACTAATTATTTTTTTTATGAAATAATATGGATTGATTGATAACATCCATATTTTTCATACCACTCTTGTTGACTGTTCCTCTAATTTTCTGCATTTATATTGCAAATATTTGTTCTTTAAATATATTCTATGTGTTTTTGCCAAAAAAAACTGAAGCTTTCAAATATCGAAATTAATTATAGCTATATTTCTTGTAGGTACTTATCAGAAGCCTTATGTTGCACTTATTCATGGAATTACAATGGGTGGAGTAAGTAAAATGTTTTATTGCAGTTATTGAGATGTGAATTTTTATTGTATACCAAAGCTAATACAAAAGTTTTTTTTAATATTTTATTTTTTCCCAATTACATGTAAAAACAATTTTAACATTCTTTTTTTCAAATTCTGAGTTTCAAATTCTCTCTCTCCCTCCACTCTTCTCCTTTTTGAGAAGGCAAGTAATTTGACATAGGTTATACATGTGTAGTTGTGCAAAACATATTTCCATGTAAGTCATGCTGTGGAAGAAAACACAGATAAAAACTCCAAGAAAAATGAAGTAAACAAAAAGTATCTTTGATCTGTATTCAGCCGCCACCAGTAATTTCCCTGGAGATGGATAGTACCTTTCATCATAAGTTCTTCAGAATTGTCTTGTGTCATTGTATTGCTGAGAATAGCTAAGTTATTCACAATAGATCATCATACAGTATTGCTGTTACTGTGTATAATGTTCTCCTGGTTCTACTCTTTTCACTTTGCATCAGTTCATGTAAGTCTTTTCAGGCTTTTCTGAGGGCATCCTGCTCATCATTTCTTATAGTGTAATAGTATTTAATTACAATCATATTCAGCAATTTGTTTAGCCATTCCCCAATTGATGGGCATCCCGTCGGTTTCTAATTCTTTGCCACCAGAAAAGAGCTGCTATAAATATTTTTGTACACATAGGTCCTTTTCTTTTTTGTTTTTATCTCTTTGGGATACAGACCTGATAGGGCTTGGTCAAAGGGTATACATGGTTTTATAGCCCTTTGGGCATAGTTCCAAATTGCTCTCCAGAATGGTTGAGTTGGTATACAACTTCACCAACAGTGCTTTGATTTTCCCACATCTCCTCCAGCATTTGTCATTTTCCTTTTATGTCATATTAGCCAATCTGAGAGGTGTGTGGTGGTAGCTCGAGAGTTGTTTTAATTTGCATTTCCCTAATCAATAGTGATTTAGAGCATTTTTTCATATGCCTATAGATAGCTTTGATTACTTTGTTTGAAAACTACCTGTTCATATCCTTTGATCATTTATCAGTTGAGGAGTGGCTATAAATTTCTATAAATTTGACTCACTTCTTTATATGTTTGAGAAATGAGGTCTTTATTGGAGAAACTTGCTGTAAAATTTTTTTTCACAGTAATGATTACCAACTATGTATTTCCCTCCATCCTATTTCCCCCCTGTTTATCCTGCTCTTTCCTTCACCCTGTCCATTCTCAAAAGTGTTTTGCTTCTGATTTTTACCTCCCCCAATCTTCGCTCCCTTCTGTCAGGCCTCCCTTTCTCTTATCTCCTTCTCCTTCCACTTTTCTGTATGGTAAGGTAGATTTCTATACCCAACTGAGTGTGTATGTTATTTTCTCTTTGAGCCAATTCTGTTGAGAGTGAGGTTAATATGCTCCTCCCCCCTTCAGTTCTCTGCCCTCCGCCACCACTTCCCTCATCCTCCCCTCTATGTAAAATCTCTTTCATGCCTTTTATGTCAGATAATTTACCCCATTTTACATCTCCCTTTCCACTTATCTCAGTGCATTCTTCTTTCTCACCCCTTAACTTTATTTTTTAGGTAATCATCCCATGATATTCAACTCACATCTGTGTTTTTAGTCTACATATACTCCTTCTAACTGCCCTGGTAATGAGAAAGTTTTTAGGAGTTATAAGAATCATTTTCCCATGTAGGAATGTGAACAGTTTAACCTTATTGAATCCTTTATTATTTCTCTTTCCTATTTACCTTTTTGTGATTCTTTTGAGTCTTGAAAGTCAAATTTTTTATTCAACTCTTGCTTAAAAGTGCTCCGTTTCATTGAACGTCCATTTTTCTTCCTGTAGGATTATACTGAGTTTTGCTGGGTAGGTGATTCTTGGTTGTAGTCCTAGCTCTTTGTCCTCCAGAACATCACATTCCAAACCCTATGATCCCTTAATGTAGAAACTGCTAAATCTTGTGCTATCCTGACTGTGACTCCCCAATACTTGAATCGTTTCTTTTTGGCCACTTGCAATATTTTTCCTTGACCTGAGAGCTCTGGAATTTGGCTGTAATATTCCTGAGACTTTTCATTTTGGGATCTCTTACAGCAGGTGATTAGTAGATTCTTCCAATTTCTATTTCACCCTGTGGTTCTAGAATATCAGGGCAATTTTCCTTGATAATTTCTTGAAAGTTATGTCGAGGCTCTTTTTTTTTTTTAGCATGGCTTTCAGGTAGTCCAGTAATTCTTAAATTATCTCTCCTGGGTCTATTTTGTAGATCAGTTGTTTTTCCTGAGATATTTTACATTTTCTTCTGTTTTTTTCTTTCTTTTGATTTTGTTTTATTGTTTCTTGATCTCATAAAGTCATTAGCTTCCACTTGCCCAATTCTAATTTTTCTAAAATTTTCCCCAGTTCTAATTTTTAAGGAATTATTTTTTCAGTGAGCTTTTGTACCTGCTTTTTCATTTGGGCAATTCTACTTTTTAATGAGTTCTTTTCTTCAGTGGATTTTTGTACCTCTTTTTCCATTTGGTCATGTCTGCTTTTTAAGGAGTTCTTCTCTTCAGTGAATTTTTGTATATCTTTTTCCATTTGTCCAATTCTGCTTTTCAAGGCATTCTTCTCCTCATCGAATTCTTGTACCTCTTTTAACATTTGACCTATTCTGTTTTTTAAGGTGTTCTTTTATTCAGTATTTTTTGTGCCACCTTTACCAAGCTGCTGATTCTTTTTTCATGATTTTCTGGTAGCATTCTCATTTCTCTCCCTAATTCTTCTTGCTTCTCTTACTTGGTTTTTAAAATCCATTTTGAGCTCTTCCATGGTGTGAGGACAGTTCATATTTTGCTTTGAGGCTTTGGATATAGGAGTTTTGACTTTGTTATCCTCTTCTAAGTTTGTGTTTTGATCTTCCCTGTCACCAAAGTAACTTCTTGTTGTCAGAATCTTTTTCTGCTGTTTGCTTATTTTCAAGCTTATTTCTTGACTTTTAACTCTATACTAAAGTGGAGTTCTGCTTCCAGAGTGGAAGGGGCATCCTCCCAAGCTTCAGGGTTTTTTTGTGCAGCTATTTTTGGAGATAATTCTGGAGACCTGTAAGTTTTTGGTTCTTCCAAGGTGATATGATCTAGGGAGAGGTGTGTTTACTATTCTTATGGCCTGTGCTCTGGTCTGCAAGTGACCACAAGCACTCTTTTCCACTCTGGAGCTGTGAGCAGGGTCCTCGCCTCCCTGCAGCCACAAGCTGTGGTGTGCTTGTGCTCTTCTTTGTCTTGAAATTGAGACCCAGTACTGCAACCCAGATCCAAGTATGGGCAGTGTAACAGAGTACTGCCCCCCCAGTGCCAGCAAAGGGACTCCGTAATCTCCTTCTGACCAGCTGTCTGACCCCTTTACTGTCTGTGGGTTGAGAAGTCTGGAAATCGTTGCTGCCACTGATTCAGTCACCCTTAAGGGCCTGCTCTTGGTTTACAAAGGACCTGGTTTGTGCTGGCATAGCCCTGTGCTGGACTGCACTTCACTCTCATCCAGCTCCTACTGATTTTCTGAGTTGTTGGTCTGGAAAATTGTTTCACTCCATCCTTTTGTGAATTCTGCCACTCTAGAATTTGTTTTGAGGCATTATTTAAAGATATTTGGGGG
The DNA here is from genome assembly GCF_003287225.1 of Phascolarctos cinereus. Classification (NCBI taxonomy): domain Eukaryota; kingdom Metazoa; phylum Chordata; class Mammalia; order Diprotodontia; family Phascolarctidae; genus Phascolarctos; species Phascolarctos cinereus. The sequence continues at coordinate 194,505,476 of NW_027556098.1, forward strand.
AAGCTTCATGTGAGTCTCTACCTTTTCTGCATCATGTTGGCTCTACTTCCCTAAAAGTTCTTTCAAAAGGAAATGTTATAATAATTCAAATATGGTAGAGAATCAGATAGTTGTACTACATGAGGCCCAGCCCCCCCCAAAAAAAAATAAAAGGTGGCTTTTGGGCTTTTATAGAATTTAGATACAGTAAATGGATCACAGACATACATACCTTAGCAGATTGCTTTGTATACCAAATGTAGGCTCCTAGTTTCATATGCCTTCTACACTCTGAACCTTGCCATTGTCTTGTTATTCAGAGGTAATCACTGAGTATTTATGTGTAGAACACTGTGTAGAACACTGGTTTTATTTGCTCACCATGACTTTATCCCTCTATTCCCAGTCTATGATTGCTGTTTTTCTTTAATTTTTTGCCTTCATGTTGTTGGCCCTGTGGTTGATCACTTTATGTATATGTTGTTTTCCCCTCTTAATTCTCTTGCTTTCTTAGTTCATTCCTATTTGTATTATTCCTATTCATGTCTCACCAAACTCCAAACCTGAGTTATCCTCACCATGTACTCCTATTCCCAGGATGATGGAGGAAGCCACAGCTGTTTTTATGAAATCCACTACTAAATTATGTTTTCTAATCTCAACCAGGCTTTTAATCCTTTTAATCTTCCCTCATTAGCTCTTCTTCTCCACAATGGTTATCTAAACCTTCTCCTCTTTTCCCAAACTCCCTACATCTTTTTCCCTCATGCTCTTAGCTGAGGAACTTTCCTGTTTATTGATAAAATTGAGGCTGTTTCATACTCTTTGCTGAATATCCTTTCCTTACTATTGTTAAGTAAACTCCTTTTGTTAAATGTTATATGGTCTGTGAATAACTCATTTCATTCTGATCCTGTACCTTAGCCTCTGAACTCGCCTGAATCTTTCCTGACTCAGAACAACTCCTGAGGCTAGACAACCCATCTACCTTAACCTTCTTACATCCCTGGGAAGGGGGGGGAGGATGGGACTGCCCCCCGCACAGCTAGATACACTGGTGCTCTGTGCTGATTCATCCTTTGGGTCTCCCTTTATTTTCAGGTCTGGGCTGAATTGGAGTCTGCTGTTTTTTTGAGGGGAGGATGAAGAGAGAGTTCTCAATAGCATCTCTGCAGCTTTGATATTCAATGACCTAGGGCTGGGCCCCAGTCAAAAAGCATCATGTTTTAAGTCCCCAAACCCTGCCCCTTTCCATTTCAGCCACTCCTGATTGTGCATAATTAATGTCTGTCACTCCTTGAGGGGTGGGAAGGGGTGTGGGGGAGGAAGAGTGTTCCAGCAGTCTCTGCAGAAATACGGTATCCCCTGAGGGACCCTTGCAGGAACCTGCAATATGTCTTTGCTCCTGTGGGTGGTGCTGAGTGAGCACTTTAAGGATAAGCATTCTCTGATATTAATTGTATTAAAGATTTTACCTCATGAAAGTTCTGACTTTTTTTGTGGATCTGACTATAAGTACTCTATATCTAGTGTTTAATTCCCTTTTTTCTGGACAGTTGAAGTAGTTAAGAGAAAGTGACTAATTTGTCATCTTGCTTGTTAACCATGTTCCTATAATTCTTAATGTCTGTATTTAACACTTAATATTATATTATTTATACATAGATATGTTTTTTTCCACATGTGTCTGTCTTACTTAATTCCACAACTTTTTATTCACATTGTGAATTGCAAGTGAATTAAGGTAATTGATAGAAAGACGCTGCCTTATGTATCTTTCAGTGTCTAGTAGTATTGAATACAGTGACTTGCACATAGTAGACATTCCCATTGTATCTTGGATTTCTTTTAAAAAGATATTTATAATAACACTGGATTCAGAGAATCCATGTTGATGATGATTAATCAGTTGATTGATGTGGGTATTTCCTCCTTTTGAATAGATCATAATTCCTCCATGACTTTTTGTTCTGGGCAGTTCTTGTCCTCTATTTCTAAGTCTTCCATAGAAGATAAACCAAATGAACTGGAAACCTCTTTTAGGTCTTTTAATATTTAGTATGTGACAGTGTGTTCTTGAAGGACTGTTGTTACTTCATTATCCTTGATGTCTTTTATGCCATTTCTTGAAAGCAGAACATTATTTGTAATATCGACTTCCTACCTATATCTGTCACACATTTTGTCCTTTCTGTCGCTTGTAGTTTTAATTCTTGTGAGAATGAGGTAGTAATGCTTTAATTCTTCAAGGATCTGTGATTTAGTCAATGTACCTACATTCCCTTCACTGATGCAAATTGCAGCCTCTCTATAGCTTAGCAGTCTGTCTTTGAGACCATCTCATTATGTTAATAATAATGACAATAATAGTAAATAGTTTGAATGAATTAAAAAGGAAAAGCATTTATTAGGTATTTACTGTATTCAAAGTACCATGCTAAACACTAATGATACAGATAAAAATCTAAGATAGTCAAGACTAGGAGGTTTTAGCTGTAAGTTAGATGGGAGGATCCCATGGTCCTTAGGGTACAGTAGCAAAGCAGATGATAATGCAGTTTCTGATAGACATTTGACAGTGCTAAATACTTAGGTGGTAAGAACTTTAGTTATCAGGCTGCATCTGCATGAAAGTTGCTTCCTGGGATGATGGCTATGGGGGCTGAATTGGAAGCAGAACTGATTGTCTGAGGAACTGCTACCAGTCCCAGGGCTCATGGGCCTTACCTGCCTGTTGGAGGCAGTTGGCCAGCTGGTGGTGATGATGGTGGTGAAGAAATTGTTGGGCTCCTTCTCCAAAGTCATTGCACTCTTCAGTGATGGCTGTGAGGCCCAGGCTGGAAGCTGGGTGAGTGATCAAGGAGGTATTGTTATTCCTGGGCTGTCTCCACTGAGGTCTGAGGGGAGGTAGTAGTTGAGGTAAAAGTGGTGGTTTGACTTGCCCAATACTTGCCCCCTCCTGACTCTTCTTTAGGTTGCCTTGCTGCTTATAATGTATCTAAGGATGGGCAACCTCATTAAAAATTGGGAATAAACTTTTTTTTACATGTAATTTAAATATATATTTTTGGGGAGACTTTCTTCTTATCAATGGCCTTCTTGGATTAAAAGTGCAGTAAAGAAATCTTGGGGAATAAGACCAGTGAGATGCTGTAGCTGCTGCCCTTCCTTCCTGGCTCCTCCTTGTTCCCAATGGCACCCTGACACTCCTTCCCTTGTCCTTTGTTCTCCTTCTCTCCAGTCTCCTTTCCCTCTCCACCATCTCGAACTGTTTCTTCTTTTCCCCTTTTAGTCCTTTTATTTGCATAATTCCAGATTGTTTTCCAAAACGGTTGTACCAATTCATAGCTCCATCAACAAAGTACTACTACTACTACTAATAATAATAAGAAGAAGAATAACAACAAGAATAACAACAATAGAATCATTTATAGAATGCCTACTATGTGCCAGGTACTGTGCTAAATGCTTTATAAGTGTTTACTCATTCGATCCTCACAACACTCCTAAGGGGGTAGGTGCTATTAATTATCACTATTATCACAGATGAGAAAAGTGGGGGCAGAATGGTTAAGTGATTTGTCTAAGGTCACACACCTAGTTTGAGCTTGGCGTTGAACTCCAGTGTTCCTGATTTCAGGCCCAGTGCTCTATCCAGTGTGCCACCTAGCTGCCTCTGAATTAATAAGCCCCAGTGCTTGTCTTCCCAGGACCCATCTTGCACTGACTATTGCTACCTTTAGTCATTTTTGCCAATTTGCAGGGGGTGAGGTGAAGCCTCAGGCTTGTTTTCATTTGCATTTCTCTTATTAGTGATTTGGAGCATTCTTTCATGTGGTTGTTAATGGTTTGCAGTTGTTCTTTAAAGAACTGTTTGTTCATATCCTTTGACCCGCTTATCTTTTGGGGAATGGTTATTGGTTGTGTGTGTATGTGGTGATGTGTGTATATATTAGTGTTTATATTATACAAATATACATATACCTGTGTGTATATATACCCATATATATGTGTGTATCTCTTTCTCTCTCTTAATTGTTTATATATCTTGGATGTCAAATCCTTATCAGAGGAATTTGAAACAGATTTTTTTTCCTATTCACTGTTTCCTTTCCAAATGCATTAATTTTTTCTGCAGATACTTTTCAGTTTCATATAATCATAGTTATCTATTTTATCTTGTAATTGCCTCTGTTCTTTCTATAAGAGGTTTGCAATCTGCTTTTCTTCTGATTTTTATAGTATTTTTAATAGTGTGATCTTTAATATTAAGGTCATGTATTCATTTAGAGTATTGTGAAATATGGTAGAAGATACTGGTCTAAACCTAATTTCTGCCACATTGTTTTCTAGTTTTCCTAGTAGTTTTTTTAATCCATTAGAGAGTTCTTTCCTAAGTAATTTATGTTTTCTAGTTTTTCAGACACTGGGTTATTGAATTTCATTGTTTCTGATTCTCCTTTGTCCAGTCTGTTCCATTGTTTTGCCTCTCTTTTAACCAATATTAGATGGTTTTGATGACTGATGCTTTAAATATAATTTGAAGTCTGGTGATGCTATTTCTCTTTTATCCCCTACCTCTTTTCATCATTTCCCTTGATATTCTTAATTTTTTTCTTTTTCCAAATGAATTTTGTTACTATTTTATCAAGTTCTACAAAGTATCCCTTTGATAATTTGCTTGACATATAACATTGAAAGTATAAATTAGTTGTGACAGAACTGGCATTTTTAGTGTATTGGTAAGTTTCTAATCTCTTTCAATGGTGTTTAGATAGAAATGGTCTTGGAACAATCCCTGTTGTTTTATATTTAATGTTCTGCTGGCTGTTGTTCAGGTGTTTAAAATAATTGCCTTTTGTAGTTGAATAAAAATAGGCTCACTAAAAGCATCCTTAATACAATTCAAGTAACAAGACATCGGGGATGATATGTACCTCATCTTGTTTTTACGTGGTTTTGATCTCTTCTATAAGCTCTCTGTGTTTTGAATGTATAGCATTCTGTGTAGCTTGTAAATTACATGAATATTTATTTGTATGGTGACTGATTAAAAATGTTGTTCTTCTGTGCCCAAAGGGCTATAAAAATGTGCATACCCTTTGATAGCACTTCTAGGGCTATATCCCAAAGAGATCATATAATTGGAAAAAGGACCTACATGTACAAAAATATTCATAGCAGCTCTTTTTGTGGTGGCAAAGAATTGTAAATGGAGAGGATGCCCATCAATTAGAGAATGGCTGAGCAAGTTGTGGTATATGAATGTAATAGAATACTATTGTGCTATAAGAAGTGATGAACAGGCTGACTTCTGAAAAACTTGGAAGGACTTGTATGGTCTGATGCTGAGTGAAATGAGCAGAACCAGGAGAACATTGTACACAGTAACAGCCATGTTGTGCGATGACTAATATTGATAAACTTAACCCTTCCCAGTAATACAAGGATCTAAGACATCTCCAAGGGCCTTGTGATGGAAAATGCTATCCACATCCAAAGAAAGAACTATGAAAGTTGAATTGCTATTTTTTTTCTCTTCTGTTGAGTTTTGTTTCCTCTTTCTGATGGTTCGTCCTATTGGTTTTAATTTTTACTTACAACTTCACTAATGTGAAAATATGTTTAATAGGAATGTAAATGTATAGCCTATATCAGATTGTGCACCGTCTTGAGGAGGGTGGTGGGGAGGAAGGGGGAGAAAAATTTTAAGCTCAAAAGCATATGGAAGTGATTATTGATAAATCAAAATAAATTAATAAAAATATTGTACTAATACAAAAAATTAAAAAGTAAAAATATTCTTCAGGTTTTATGAATCAATATAATATCTAGATATGATGATTATTATGATTTCTTATTGTTATCTTTATGTAACCATATGCAATTTTCTTGTTTATCTTTTCTGAAAAATGGGATGGACCGTCTCCTAGGGGTGCATAACTTCAGTGATTTAAAGTCTAATATAAATATAATAATGGCTAGCATTTATATAGTGCTTTACATATAAAGTACTATATATCTATTTTCACTCTCGTAGCAGTTCTGTGAGGTACCTGCTCTTACTATTCCCATTTATGGATGAGGAAACTGAAGTAGAGAGGGATTACGTGATTTGCCCAGGATCACACAGATGGCAAGTGTCTGAGGCAGAATTTGAACTTAGATCTTCCTGATTCTAATACCCTATGCACTGTACCACCTGGCTGCTTGCATTACCACCTACGTAAATTATTAAAATAATGTCAATGTACATGGCAGTATCTTGGCTGAATTTAAAAGGTCCTCTAAGACTTAGTTCTGATTTAGTTTATAGTATTGCTTCTTTCTTTTTCATAAGCTGTGAAGTTTTATTATCACCTAAGGCAATTAAAGAACAAATCAGTACTTTATTGTAGAAGAAAAAGAATTCTTAATATGCCATCTATTCATTTAACACTAAAAGCATTAAAAGGATGCTTTAGAAAACCATGTTGTAAAAAAAAGAATGTTTCTCCAAAAAAAATAAAGGCCAAATAATTGCACATAATGGATGCGCAACTTAAAGTTAATAATTATCTTGTGGAAATATAATTGTGTCAGCTTGCTATTTTACCTACTCCTTTAATGCAATTTAGGAGCTCAATCATTACATTGTTATCTTGAACAGTCTTTATCAGGTGTAGGATGCATTTTAAGGTTGCCTCTCAGGGCTACGAGAGATGGGGCATGCTGTGACTATTTCTGTTTTTATAATTTTATGGTTGAGGAAGCAGAGGCAATTAGAGGTTAAGTGACTTGGCCAGGGTCGAATTTTGGATCAAGTCTTTTGAGTCTAGGTTCTGTCCACTGCACCACCTAGCTGCCAGTTCAGTTCACCTCTTGATATTTTCCTTTAATTTTCAATCAAATAAATGATTGTCTCTGGGGACAACTGCAGAAGTTTGTTTTCCTCCCTCTGTGTGTGTTGCTCTGTGTCTGTCTTTCTTAATTTCTGCCTCTCTCTGCTTTAATTTCATTGGTGTAAGAAACTGTTGATGTAGCCTGTCCCTCCAGTCATGCAAACTGACAACGGCTTCATAACTTAAAGGCTTCTAACTTATAACTCCTTCATAACTTATAGTCTGTCCCAGCTCCACTCTTGACTCTCTGGGCATTTCCACTTTAATGTCAGCAGGTTTCTCATTATTACTGCTCCCCTCTCCCCTCCCATGTATTTTTTTTCTCCATTAAACTATAAGCTCCCTGAGGATAGGGACTATCTTTTTTCCATATACCTTACTGTATTCCCATTGCTTAACACAGTGCCTAGCTCTAGTAAGTGCTTAATGAGTGCTTATCTATCTGGATAATTGCCTGATGCCCACTGGAGGTGTTAAGTGACTTGTCATAGAGCTAATATGAATCAGAGGCAGGATTTAAACTGAAGTGCTTCAATTCCAAGGCAGGTCTTCAACTATGCCATTCTGCCTTTCTTATCTTCCATTATACTCATACTTTCCACTGAAAATTTGCAGGTTTTCTTGGGCTTTGAGGTGTAAGCCGAGGTACATTGATGTACTCTACATATAGCTGTGGGTAGTGTAATAGTAACGATAACACATTTATATAGTGATTTCGAATTTATAGAGTTTTTTCCTCCAAACCTTATAACGTAGAAGTGCATTATCTGATGACTTTTAGGCTGATGTAAGAGCTTCTGTCTCTAACTGCTAACCAGTTTTCTGGTATCTAGTCTTGGCAGAGATTCATCTCCTCTATAACCTTCTTCACTGGTTAAAGCCTCCCTCTTTATTGAATTAAAACCCTGGTTCGGGAGCCACACTTCCAAAGCCTTCAGCTGATCGTCTGTATCAGCTCCTAGAAGCCTCAGCCAATTTGGCGCTTACTGCCTGTTGTCTTCTCTCTCTCAGATTGCCATCTGAGAATAAATTGTTCAAATAGGATCTTTAAAATATTTGTATAACTGTTGCTCTTAATGACAGGAGGCAAGGATGTCCAAACAGATACCTCGTTTTATAAAACTTGGCAGAAATCATATGAAATTAAGCTAAATACTAGATCTGGTTTGTGGGTGAGAAGTTTCCCACTCTTGCTTTAATAGCCTGGGAAACCTAAATTATTTTATTTAGTCATCTGAGTAGCTCATTCTAGCACAGTGTAGAAAAATATGACCTTATTAGCAAATCCAGAAAAATGAATTATGATTTTATAAGAATTTGAGAGAACTGGTATAGACCAAAGTTCTAGTCTACCATTAAGTAGATGTGTGAACTCAGATAAGTCACTCCCATTAGGCCTCAATTTTCTTCTCTCTTTAAAAAATGCTTTGCAAATCTTGAAATGTTACATAAATGCTGATGCTTTTCATTATTTTTCTCTGTGAAGGGAGCAAATAGAATTAGGTAATCTTGGAGGTCCTTTCCAACTTCTTATTTGATTTTCTGAGCTTTTTTTTTTTAAAAGGAAAGCCATATCACTTAACATTTTTCAGCCAGTGTGATTAACCTCTAGCTGCAGAGGATGTCTTGAGTCCCATAATTACAACAGAACAAAACTCATGTTCTTAGAATAAGTACAAACCTACAACATGTGAGTGTCTTTTTGTATCCATAACTATGTAAGAACATTATTGTGCATTTGACTCATGACCCTGTAAATCAAATGACAAATAAATCTCGTAAATGATGAAAATATGTTGTACCTTTGCTATGTTTTATTTCAAGCATGTTACTGTAAACAGTTATTTGGATTTCTCAAAGGCATCATGCCTCTGAAGAACAGCTTTGGTATCAAAATAACTCCTGTGAATACCAGCTAGATTTGCTTCTTTTCACCTACCATTGTAATATAAAGAGTAATGGATGATAGATGAAAAAAGCTCTGGTCTCTACCGCCAGGGGTGTGGGGCCTTAGAGACTCTCCCCTGCTTCTCCTGTGCTGTGATTTTGGGATGAGGAAAATGTGGGCCATATTGCAAGGGTCACAGATTTGTTGTAGCACCCAGCATATATCTGGGAAGGCATAGTCCCATGTAATCTATGACCAGTTTTTTCCCCTTGACTTTCTACCAATGTAAGAGAACATCAGTAGAAGGGAAAACAAAGACCAAATTGTTTAATATCTCATCCACTTTTTTCAAAGATCAATGAAATTTCCTTGAAGTAGGTAATCATTCACATATTTGAAGTCTATAATAGAAAATATTTACTTTTCTTCGATATCTATCTTGAGGCAGATAATTTTACATTTCTTAAATCCAAATAAGTTAACTTCTGATATTTGCATTCACCATTATCACTAGAGTATTTAACATAGACACGTGACAAAAATTGGGGAAAGCATTTTTTCACCTCAGTGTCCCTCCCCCTTTCCATTTTTTTCTGCTTTGATATCACAAGTAGTGCCATCACATGGTTTTATCTTTATTAAAAGATCTATTAGTTCATGCCATTGGGGGTGAAACGTAGGGAATTTTAGAAGAAATTGAGCAATTTTAGAGTTCCGTTTCAATTAACTTTGTCACAGATTTCTGGTTAACACAATAATTTCCTGTTCTTTAATTAATGAACAAGAGGATCTCAAAGATTAAATGATAATAGATTATACTAGACCAGGACCCAATGCTTCCATGTTCTCTTCCTTGATCATTTTTTAGATCAAAAATGGAAAGGAAGGAAAGATCAAATCAGTCATTCAATAAACATTTATTAAAGTGCCTACTATGTGTCAGGCAATATGGTAAGTGTTGAGCATAGTAAAAGAGGCAAAAGACAGTTCCTGCTCTTAAGGAGTTTACAACCTAATGTGGGAAACAGCACACAGAGGACTGGTGGCAAGGGAGGAGCAGTTTGACCTGAAAAATCACAGGGGATGGTGAGTGGTGTCATAAGGGAGTAGATTGATAGGCCCTATGCATAGTTGATTTAATCATAGTTCGTGGTTCTAAGAAGTGGAGAGTGGGGGCCAGGGAAGGGAGATTATAGTTAGGGAGATGGTTGTTGTGGAGATTGTGGAGGTTGTGGAGGATGGGCCTGATGGGGGATAGGGAAGTGATGTATGGCTGGGGGCTTCCCTGAAGGTAGGGTTCCAAGAGAGGCAGTCACAAGCCAGAAGCAGAGGACCCTAGGGCTAAAGTTCTTCCAGGGCATGGTCTTTGGTGTGGGCAGCAAGGGAGATGATTGAAAGACTTCAGTATTCAAAAGATCTTTAATTTTATCATTGTGGGTTATAAGCAGTATTGCCTCTTAAGACAGAAATAGTGGAGGTTAAAACCAATTTAAAGAAAGCGTGGCAAGAGACAAAATAAAGCAAAGTCATCCTGAGATCATTTAAAGATAGAAATGGGACAGCGAACAGAAGAAGAATGGAAAAGAACCACAAAGTTCTGTTTTGTTTTAAAAAATAAGTTGTTTTCACCATCAAGGTTGGTAGAGCTGCCACACTTAAGACTATATAATGCGAGAATTGTGTTATAGAGGAGGCAACAGTGACAATAAAGGGAGCAAAGATGGGAATAACAGCCAGATTAGAACAAACATCTTGCTTATTATTTAAAAAACAAAACAAACATTCAGTAGAGTAAAACTCTGCCTTTGAAGACTTTGTTCCAATAAAGATATCTCCCGTCCATACATAAAAATCACTCAAGATTCCTTGGAAGATAAAACAACACAAAGAAACTTGTTCATTGACCCTCTAAACACAAATATCAGGTGAGTCATATGACGGAGTTTGTACAACTAACATCACCATTGTGATGGGGAAGATCTGGTACAAAGTTTAAGTGGAAGAGCAAATCCCTGTAGATAGTGAAATCTTCCAGATATTTGCTGATTTTGGATGACATTGTGCTGATTGTATCAAGTACTGGACCATGGAAACTCTTTTCCTGGAACAGAGGTATAATCATTCAGAAGAGTTTGGCTGGACCATCCACAGAGGAAAAACCAAGTGGATAAAGACTATTGCCAAGATTATGACATACTATTGGATGAACAACCTATAAAGTTTATTTGGTAGTATGTATATCAGTCCATCAATAAACATTTATTAAATGCCTATTATGTGCCAGGCACTGTGCTAAACACTGGGGATACAAAGAATGATAAAAGACAATCTCTGCCCTCAAGGAGCTCACAGTCAAATGAGGAAGACAACATGCAAACCACCATGTACAGTCAGGCTATATGAAAGATGAATTGGAAAAATCAAAAGAGAGAAGACACTAGAATTAATAGAAATTGATAATTAGGGAAGAATTAAAGGGGAACTCTAGAATGTGGGATTTTAGCTGGGACTTGAAGGTAGAAGAAGACTAGAAAGGTTGGGGGAGGGCAGAGGATTTGATATGTCATCTTGGAGGTGATAGGGAGCCAGTGGGGTTTATTGAGTAGGGAGGGTGACATGGTCAGACCTGTGCTTTATGAAAAATCATTTTGTGATAAATGTTGGAGAAGATGTGGGAAAATTGGAACACTAATGCATTGCTGGTGGAATTGTGAACTGATCCAGCCATTTTGGAAAGCAATTTGGAACTATACCCAATGGGCTTTAAAATGTGCATACCCTTTGACACAGCAATACCACTTCTAAGGTTGTATCCCAAAGAGATCATAAAAATGGGAAAAGCACCCACATGTACAAGAATATTTATAGCAGCTCTTTCTGTGGTGGCAAAGAATTGAAAATTTAAGAGATGCCAATCAATTGAGGAATGGCTGAACAAGTTGTGGTATATGAATGTAATGGAATGTGCTATAAGAAATGATGAGCAGGCTGACTTCAGAAAAACCTGGAAAGACTTGTATGGACTGATGCCGAATGAAGTGAGCAGAACCAGGAGAACATTGTACACATTAACAGCCACATTGTGTGATGACTAACTTTGATAGACTTAGCTCTTCTCAGCAATGCAAGGATCTAAGACATCTCCAAAAGTCTCATGATGGAAAATTCTATCCATATCCAGAGAAAGAACTATGAAGTTTGAATGCAGATCAAAGCATACTATTTGCTCTCTTTTATTTTCTGTTTGTTTTTTTAAAAATTTCTTTCTTATGATTCCTCCTATTGGTTTTAACTCTTCTTTACAACATGACTAATGTGAAAATGTGTTTAATAGGAATGTATATATAGAACCTATATCAGATTGCATGCCTTCTTGGGGAGGAGAGGAGAAATTTTAAAACTCAAAAGCTTATGGGAGTAATTGTTGAAAACTAAAAATAAATTAATTAATAAAAAAATTTTTAAAGGAAATAATTTTGATAGCTGAGGACAGAATAGACTGAAGTGGAAGTTCAAGCAGAAAAGCATGCAGGAAGAAGATAAGCATTAATTATGCACCTACTATGTAAGGCATACTTACTAAGCACTTAACAGATATCTCATTTGATTTTCACAACAATTTTGGGAAGTAGGTGTTATTATTATCCCCATTTTACAACTGAAGAAATTGAGGTAGGCAGAGGTTAAGTCACTTGTTCAAGATCACACTGCTAGTAGATGTCTGAAGCTGAATTTGAACTCGATTCTTTCTGACTCCAGGCCTGGTGTTTTATCTGCTGAATTACCCAGCTGGCAGGGAGATCAACCAGCAGGCTATTTCAGTAGTCCAGGTATGAAGTGATGAGGGCTAGTAGCAGGGTGCTGGCAGTGTTGAAGGAGAAATGCTTTGTTCCCCAACACATATGAAGGCTGGCAGTGTGATATCTGGGACTGACAGCAATCCCAAAGTTAGGCTTGTTTTTTTAGTCAACCTTAAGCATCAAAACCTAAGAATTAATATTGTTGCTTTTATTTATATGGAATAATGAATGCTTATGTTTTTGACTGAACACCCAAGCTTAATTTCTAGGTGCTCTCAGTGCTCCTAATTGACACTGAGTGACTACTATTGAATGCTTTCTGGTACCTTAATAGAGCTGTGTAGGAGCTCAGCTATTGCATGTGATCTTGCTTTCATTGAACATGTGTGATTTATATTTAGGCACGTGACCTTTTGGGAAGTGAACACTGATTTTGTACAGTTTACACACTGGCTATTTTATTGACTGTTGTCTTTTTAACTATTTTTAAAAAGCAATTAATAACATCTTTTTGTTCTTTGACCAAGTCAGGAATGAAGTAGCCCCAAATATGGTGTGATGTGTGTGTGTGGGTGTCACGTATAAGTTTCTGGGTTTAGTAATGGTATAAAAATTAATAGTTTGGTAATTATATGCCTAGAAACCCTGTTCTAAGAGCTTCTCTTCCATTGCTGCTTTCCCTAATCATGCTACAAAGAGAATAGGCCTAGGCGTCGTTTAGCAGATAAAGTGTAGAACAGAGCATTCTGTAGAATAAGGGTCCTGTCTCCATCCTAGCTGGATTAAGGCTACAGCCCTGATTCCTGTGACACCTCCCCTCCAGCTGCTGGGTAGATCACTCATGTATTATGATTAGTTATTCTCCATTTGGCATTTAAAGCTCTTCCCAACCTGCCCCTTCCTAGCTTTCCAGTCTTCTTACCCATTACTCTCCTCTGTGCACCCAAATTCCAGCCATATTGCCATCCTTGCTGTTCCTTCCACAAAACACTTGTTATCTCATTTCCCTGCCTTTCCCTGAGTCTGGGATGTTTTCCCCTCTCACTTTTACCTCTTAGTTTCGTTCAGAGCTCAGCTCATCTTCTACATGTAGCCTTTCCTGATCCCCATAGCTGCTAGTGCCCTCCTTCCTCAAACTGCCCCGCATTCATTTTATACATATTCTCCATGTACTTCTCTGTATGTCTGTGTTGCCTTCTCTGTGAGAATATAAGCTCTTTGGAAGCAAGGACTTTTTCACTTTTGTTTTTATATCCCTAAATGCTTAAGGTAGTGTCTGGCGTGTAGCAGGTGCTTAATAAATACTTGCTTGATTTGGGGCAGCTAGGTGGTGCAGTGGATAGAGCTTCAGCCTTGGAGTCAAAGGACCTGAGTTGAAATCCAGCCTCAGACTTTACACTAGCTGTGTGACCTTGGGCAAGTGACTTAACCCCGATTGCCTCACCAAAAAAAAAAATACTTGCTTAATTGAATGATATGCCAGTCTGTTCCTTGGCATACTTGATTGAAAATATCTTAAGTCAGGGGTTATTAGGGCCTGTGAACTTTTAAAAGGATATTTTTATACCTATTTTACCATATGTAGTATAATATATATTTGGATTTCTTTATCTATATTCCTTAGTTTGGTTACTATGGATTTAAAAACATTATTATTCATTTGGCTGCAGAGGCATTAAAAAAAGAATTAGTGGTCCTCATTTTCTTTGGCTGCACATTCTTGATTTGATTCCTTTGCTGATGAGCATCTAATGAGAAACAGTGTGATAATGGGAGAGACCTTGGGACTTCTCCAAAATGAGGCTATATGTGCTTCTGTGAAAATGGGCCTTGGTCCTGGTGCTTTGCCTTTTGTGATTTTCCATTTTTGAAAAGGGTTTGTAGACTCTAATCTTCTGAGTTTCAAACAGTCAGGAGAACAAGCTTCCAGACTTCCTGGTACCCCAGCATCCTGACTTTGCAGCCAGTTCAGCATCAGTGCCCAGAGAAGCTGAGTGACCTTCAGAAGAGATCTTTGAGACCTAGCCCATGAACTGATGAGAGGAGGACTCATCCAGTAGCCATGCCAGATATGGACTTGATGGGATAGTTGTTATATAGGAATTGAACATCCTCTGGGCATTCCAGTGATTCTGAAATACTGTTAGGTCGTTATCCAAACCCCATTCCCTATCCTCCACTACTCAGTTGCTTATTTCCATCCTCCCAACCCTCCTACCCCAAACCAAATGCTACCCATCCCTTCCACTATGCCCTTGGAATGTCTATTCCATAAGCAACAAACTTCTCTTTATCCTGAATCTTTCCTCTCTCACTCCTTACTTGCTGCATTGGTTTTGTTCATGCAAAAGCTATTCAGATTCATGTAATCAAAATTATTTGTTTTATCTTTATGAACTCCTCTATCCTTAATTGGATTAAGAATTCTCTTTCTAGCCATGGTTATAAGTACTTTTTTCCATTTCCTTCTATAAACTTGTATTTTTATGGTGAATGCACATTTGAAACTTAGTGTTATGTATCATATAAGATGCTTGTCTAAACCTATTTTTTGGTAATTTCTGTCAGTTCTCAAACAGGGAGCCCTTTCCTAAATATTTTGTTCTTGGTTTCATTGACTACTGAGCTATTAAGTTCACTTATTTCTGATAATTTATCTAGTTTGTTCTACATATCTACTTTAATGTTATTTAATTTGTCCCAAATAGCTTTGATAGTTACTGCTTTATAATATAGGATGAGGGCTAGAAGTTCTATTCCCATTTAATTCCTATTTTTTTAAATAAAGGCTTTCTAAAGAAGATGGTTTTCTTCTCTGCAAATAGCTATGGTTTTGTTTCATTTTGCCAGTGCTTATGTTTTAATTTGTTTTCAACTTGGCCTATTACTATAGCTAATATTTCTAGGAATAAGTCAAATAATATTTTATTTTATAAATAGCAAAGCAAAGGCATTGTTGTCTATCCTGTATTAATGGGAAACGTTCCCACTGTTTTTCCATTGCCAAGTAATGCTAACCTGGGCATTTAGATAAATATTTTTAGATTGTAAAGTCTTTTTGTTTTGGGAGGTTTTATCATAATAGAATAGCTGTGATGATAATTTTAGCATAAGTGAATACTATATTTTTCAAAGATTTTTCTGAACTTATTAATATAATCATGTGTTTAGTTGTTTTTGTTTTAAATATAATTCATTTTAAAGCATAATAATATTTTGCTCTTTTTTTTTTAGGGTGTTGGTATCTCAATTCATGGGCATTTCCGAGTGGCTACAGAGAAAACGGTTTTTGCTATGCCCGAAACAGCAATAGGTAGGAATTATTCTCAGTTTTGACTTCTGGTATTGTCTTCTCTTGATGTGTTTCAAATTACATGAACATTGTTGAATTAATTGATAGGAATCTTATGTGAGAAGAAATGAAAGAAGAGTTGAAAATAAAACCAAATTGAAAATATTTAAATGATTTTCTGTTAGTTCAATATATAATTTGTGCAGACAGTAAAGTAAATCTTAATGGCATTCAGGTACAAATATACTGCTAAAGATCTAAGATAAAAGATTATTAGTAGTAAACATTGTTATGAATTAAAAGGAGAGCATCTTTTCATCGTCTGGCACAGAATTCAGGAACAGGCAGATGAAGAGCGTGGTCCTTGAATTATACAGGATATTTGAAGAACTTGGTCTTCTGGTTGTTCAAATGTGCTGGGTACTAAAGAGTTGCCACATAAACTGACATCAAGTGTCACTATTCAGAGATTTAGAAAACAATACAGTTAGCATAAAATTATGATGAAGTTAATTTGATTTTAGTATAGATCAAATTTACTCCCCAGTCTGTATAGGTTAGTAAAAATGGTGCTAGACTTGAAGTTAGGAGAATTGGGTTTCAGTTGCATCTGATAGCAACCTCAGTTTCCAAATCTGTAAAATGGATACTAACACTTGTGCTACCTACCTTGTGGTGTTGTGAGGAGATCACCTTGTAAACATTAAAGCTATGTTAATCTGAGTCAGTATTATTTTAGGGCTCTGCAATGTCTGCGAGCCATTGTTATGAACATGTAATCAATTGTAGCTATCTGGAAGAACTAATTAATAACTAATTAAATAACTGGTTATTTAAATGTTGCATACATATCCTAGACTTATTATAGTTGGATATATCTTCAAGTATGATATGGATGTTAAAAGAATTATTTATCTAAGTTTACTGAAGACTTATGGCTGTTGGTTCATATAATGCTCGTTCATTTTGGACAAGGTATTTTCACAAGCTCTTTTCACCTTTTGAGATTCTCATATTTGATCTCTGCTATCTAACCAATGTAATAATTTCGTTTGTGAATAACTACTGTTTGATGTAAGATAAGAAAGCTTATTTTACCTTAGTTTGCTGTTAAAAAAATCAATATAAATATCAGATTTTGTTACTGTTCGGAGCAATCAATATCCAACAACCTGATAGAGTCAGAGATTTTTAAGTCAGTTCGTATTTATTTATGTACACTTAAAACTGTCATTCAGAGGTAGCCTCAAATCATTTGAGTGCTTACAGATTAAGGGTTTTAAATTCTAAACGGGAGTTGGAGGTCTTATTCTAGAGGCACGTGAGAGCCACTGCAGTTTCTTGAGCAGGAGAGTGACAGGGTTAGTCAGATGCTTACTGTGACTACCCTGAATGAGAATATGGTGATGGTTCTATAAAGCTAATGAGCCCTGATTTCATTCAGCATATAACTAAACACCATAAAACAAGTGCTTACAATGATCGCTATCATAATTTGTAAGTGGATTGTCTTCATTTATTACTGGGCAATGGCCAAGAGATTTTTTTTAGATTATAATTGAGTTATGGAAAATGTGAAGTATAAATACTTGGTTAAATATAAATTAGAAGGCTACACTTAACCATTTTAACACCAATCTGTAAATAATATATAAAAATTAATGAGGAATTTCAGAATTTTTAAAACATTTATATAACACTCTTAAGGTTTAAAAAGTTTTACATACATTATCTCATTTGATCCTTGTAATATCTCCAGGGGGTAGATGCTATTTTACTGAGTCGAAGGTTAAATGACTTGCCTTGGATTTGAAATCAGGTGTTCTTTACTTCTGGTATTCTATCCACTGTTGATGTACAAACTTAATTTTTGAATTTTCATATTCATTCATTCATTGAACATGTATTCAATGGGCACCTATTGGCTGCCAAGCATTATGCTAGGTGCTGGGATACAAATACAAAAGGGGGGAGTCCCTGCCCTCAAGTAATTTACATTCTATTGAGAGTAAACAACATGAACAGTGGAAAGTCAATGCAAAATATATACAAATACAATATATACAAAGTATATGGAAAGTTATTTCAGTGGGAGATTTTAAGAGGCAGAATTGAGAAAGGAGTGCTTAGTGGAGGACAGCTTGGGCAAAGGTACAAAGGTAAGAAACTCAATGTCCTGTACCCAGAATAGCAGGTAGCCTAGTTTGGTTAGATGGGAAAGGTTAGGTGCAGCCAGATTAAGGGCTTTTAGATTCTAAACAGGGGTTGGAGTTCTTATTCTAGAGGCATGTGAGAGCCACCCCAGTGTCTTGAGCAGGAGAGTGACACTATCAGTCAGATGGTTTGGGAATAGACCACAGCCAACAAATTTAGAATTTGGAATTTGTGTGCCTTCTTATTTATTTCATGAAAAATCCTGTATATGTATGTTTTCATGCATGGTAGTTAAATTTAATTTCATATGTTGCATTTGTTCAATCTAATGGGATTTAATTCTATAGCTATCATATACAGATATTTTAATAATTTCCAGTTTAACTCTACTGTGACTTGTACTGATTAAAGTATAATATTTAATCACGTGGATGAGTGCCCCTAATCTGTTTCATTTGAACCAGTCCTGCCACTTTTGATTTTTAAAAATTTTCTTAAATTGCAGGATTTTTCCCTGATGTGGGTGGAGGTTATTTTCTACCACGGCTTCCAGGAAAACTTGGTTACCTCCTTGCACTCACAGGATTCAGATTGAAAGGTATAGATGTACAAAAAGGAGGAATTGCTACACACTTTGTAGACTCTGACAAGGTTAGGAATTTTGTATAATTCCTTTGTTCATTATGAGATAACTTGAAATTAAGAGGTGTGGCTAACCTTAAAAAAGTCGAGTTTGTGAAACTCCAGTCATAGGAACTAAATGAAGCAAAGCATAAATTATTTTGCTCTATGGAAAAATTCTACAGGGTTCTCTAAGAAGTGAGTTACCACAATGATTTAAAACCAGTCAGTTGGTAAACAAACATTTATTAAGCATCTACTATGTGCAGGCACTGCTAAGTCCTTGCCCTCAAGGACCTTAAAATCCAGTGGGGGAAAACAAAAGGGAGGGAGGAAAAAGTACCCAGGCAGCACTCATGGCAGACTCTAGTCCAAGGGATGCAACTGGTAGGAAATGAAGAGATGGCTGGCCTGGGCACCCTATTTAAGTGGAGGCTTTGTGCCACTCTTCAGCCCTGGAATCAAAGCGGCAGAGGTACTGAGGATTCTAACCAGTTGTGAGTACCCAAAGCTGGTGCAGTTTCACAGGGTGATGAGTTTCCTGATGCTCAGGTTTTCTAGAGGCATGATCATGACAGGTTCCAGTCCAAGGAGTGCAGCTAGTGGTGGTGGTGGGGGATGGGAGTTGGGGGGGAAGAAATAGGTTTGATTTGGTTGTTTGTTTTTTTAAATTTGACTCCTGCATAATTTATCTGGAATATATCTTTTGCTTAAAGCCTGGTTGACCTATAATGTTCTCGCTTTTTTTAAGTAACTGGGCTGTTTTCCTCAGACAGAAGACATTTTCTTGTGACCCTTGAGATTATCGCTTTTGATAGCAATGTGTTTCCCATTTAAACTACCACTACCCTCACATATGCAAGATAGGACAGTCACTTATCCACATGTCCTCTTGACAGAGCTAATACAGTTTCTGCTTTTGATGCTGGAGCCAGATGTTATAGTACTTACAGAACAGTTAATTACAACCAGTGACTTTCAGTGATTCATCCCCCTACTCTCCCCACATTGCTAGTATTCTGTGTTTGTTGCTAAGCAGGAGAGGACACTACTGCGAGATTACTGATGGAACTTTCTCTGTATACCTTCTACAGGCATACAAATGTTAGCTTTTATAGGGTCTTGAAACAAATAAAATTGATTCCTCATTTCATACAGGTGCAGTTACAAGTTAAGTCCCATTATAATGGGCTACACAGGACCTTCAAATAGTATTGTTTAAACGTAATTAATTACCTGATGATGCACATGTGACCAGAAATATCATTCTCAATTTAAAGAATTCAGAAGTAAAACAGAACTGGTAGCCAGTCTTTCTGTAGCAAATTGGGAGAAAGTTGTCAGAGTAGAAGGAAAGAGGAAAATGTTTTTCTTTTCAGGTTTCTGAATTGTTTGCTGTTCTGGGTTGAGATTTTTGGCTGTATTTTCTTGGTGGCTTGATTGAGATGTTTAAGATAAGAAAGAATGAGGGAAGTTGAAGGGTAATTGCTTTTTTTTTCCCCAAAAAACAAAAGAACTATGAAGAGCTTTTCCTTTAACTGAGCTCTCAGCTACCCTAATACCCATTATGTATACATTGTACAATTCCACCACTGGATCAGGAATTTCAAAAAACCATTTGTCCTCCTGGGTTATGCCTTTTTAAACAAGATACTTACCATTCAGAGCTATTTTTATTACTTAACACTTCTCTTTGGAATAGGTTTTGTTTTTGCAAGTTTTTACCTGTAGTTTTTTAATGCTTTTCAAGAATTTAAGAATTTTCACTGGTTTTTCCTTTGTTGGTAATTGCATTGATAATTTTCCTCTCCTAGTAATTGGTAAGTTCCTTTAAATTAGAGTATTAAGTGGATTCATATCTCATTTTAAAACTGTTTAGATTTCTCTAGTGAAGTATTTTTGTTCTCTTATTTTAAAAAAAAAAGTTTGTTGAATTGAATATATATTTAAAGGCCACTTATTGAGGCTTGTAGAATGCCTGACCTTTAGAGACAATTTTGTTTGGGATAGAGTAGTTTGAGGATATCTACAGTTACTGCTTTTCAAGAAAATTTCTTTCAGATAATTATAGGAATTGAATTGTTTCCTCACAGCTGATGATTGGTTTGGTTTAAATCAATTGGCAGCTGTGTTATACTCATTGACTATGAAAAGTAACCTATTTAGGATTCCTGAGTCTGGCCTGTCAGATTTAGAAAGCCATACCTATAGAATCATAGAATGTTGGGGTAGAAGGGATTTTATTGGTCAATCAGGGCAGTCCTGTCCTATACTTGAGTAGAATGAGGCCCAAAGTAGTAAAGTGACTTATTCAAGGTCACACTATTACAGCTGATATTATAAAAGTTCTATTTAGGAAAAGAAAAAGTTAAGGGTAATTTTGATATATTCTATAAAGGCCCTGAGCTTTCCTCTTACTTTATTACAAATTTTGATAGCCAATTAAAAGAATTTTCAAATGTCAACCAAGGTTTTATAAAGAGCCTGTTTCAAATATAAAACTATAAAGAGCCATTTGAAATGATTTTTCAAAATGTTCATGGTATATACATTTGCTACATACATATGTATATGCATATACATATAGTATATACAATATATCTCACTTTATACAATAAATATGTACGTAAATTACTACATTTTTTCACGAATTACATTTTATTCTTGATTTTTAAATGACGTTAACATTTCAGAGATAGTTAATCCTAATTTCTTATTTACCATTCTTTATTCCTTAAAACAAGACCTCTATAAAATGCTTCTTAGGAATCTAGATATAATTCTTAACAATAGCTATAAAGGCTGCTTGCTGCTATCTTTATCTTGAGAAAGAGTAAAAAGAAATGGCTTAATAAGATGAGACTGGCTGGGAGACTAGGGGGAAAAGACAAAGGTAGATGATGTAATTTCTCCTTGCTCAGTTCCTCTTTCACTTTCCTGGTGTCCCCCCAAGTAATATTTGTTGTACGGGAATGTGCCTTCCTATGTGGAGGAATAATTAAATCACTGATTCAGTAAGAATAAGTAGCATCATGTCTAACTCAGATTACCTTGGTTTTTTTTCCTTTAAAAGTGGTTTTTAAATTTTACATCTTTTCTGTGAGATTTCAATTTTTCTTTAATTTTACTCTTTAGTTGACTATGCTGGAGAAAGATTTGTTAGCCCTGAAATCTCCTTCAAAGGAAAATGTGGCCGAAGTCTTGGACACTTACCAGATGAAGGTAATCTAATTGATAGTTTTAACTTCAGATTTTAATTAAAGAAATTCTACTAAGATATTACCATATATATGTAATAGTCATTCATATATATATGAATTTTAAGCTGAGAGAGATGCAGGGAGAGAGAGAACACACTGGAGGCCAGCTGTGAGTCTTTGCTTGAGGGCTCAGAGTTCTAGATTGTCTAAGATCTGACTTCCAGTTTCCTCTTAGAGAAGAGATGCCTACTGACAGGCCCCGGGAACATAACAGAATAATATGAAAGAAAGGTTGAACTTGTTCTGCTTAGGTCTCAAGGGTAAAATTGAGAACCATAGGTGGAATCTGCCAGGAGGCAGATTTGAGTTTGGGTTCAGTGTAAAGAAGGGCTTAATAAAAGTATTGTCCAAAAGTGTATGTACTGCCTTTAGAAGTAGTGAGTTTCAGATCATGGAAGTCTTCACAAGGAGGCTGGGTTGTCACTTGTTATTGATGTTACATAAAGAATTCATACTTAGGTGTTGATAGGATTAGTTGTCCTTGAAGGGCCTTTCTACCTTTGATAGCTTATAGAATGTCCATATTATTCTAACAAGGTTTGCCGCAACTTTGCTTCTTCAGTCCCTCTTCTACAAGTGAATGGTTTGTCATGTAAAACCTATGTTGTGGGTTGAAATGTGTAGCATGGCATTTTAGAGGTTCCACTCCAGAAACTGAATCTTATTTGTTTACATTTTAGTGAGCAGGATGACATTGTCCAAAAAAACCCCAAAACAAAACAAACCAAAACAGCAAAAAAACCCCCCACAAAAACGATAGAGCCATATGAGGTTTTACTCCAGCAGTGTGTATTAGCCTCTAGTGAATATCCATCTTATAATAAAGTATATTACAATATTCCAGTGCTTTCCTTAGAGATTATCTGAATCTACATTCTCTCACATAAGCCAGAAAGTTTTAGATTTAACTATTAGCATCAAGCATGATACATGAGTGGACTTGTTAATCTTTTGTGAATACTGACAAAAAGCCTGAAAATGTCTAAAATAATTCTGAGTCCGTAACAAAGCATATTTAATACTCTGAACTAAGACGATCTATGTAAAGAGCTTTGTAAACCTTAAAGTGCTATATAAATTATCCTCATAATACTAACTGGATTTTGAACATGGTAGTAAATTATGTATATTTATCTGCCATTGTAGATGTAATTTGACTAAATATGATAATTTATTATTGTTTATTAATAGATCTTTTATTATCTATTAATATTTATAATCTATTAGTTATTATTAAACTTATCATTATCATAGCAAGTTTAAAATTTCCACATTATTTTAATTCCTTCAATTAACCAAGACAGAATTTTTGTCATCTCTTTTTGTGCAGTCTAAAATCGATCAAGATAAACCTTTCATACTTGAGGAACATATGGATGTTATTAACAGGTATTTTTTTTTCAGATTTTCAGTGCTTTTATTTTCCATGTAGTCATTTATCTATTGTCTTATTTATTTGTAGCCTCTATTTATAACATTTATTTGTTTGTTTAGAGCATAAAGTTTTTTTATTAATTTTTTTTCAGTTCCAAATTCCTCTTCCCCTACCCATTGAGAAGGCAAGAAAAACAAGACTTATTACAAATATATATATATATATATATATATAAAATCATGCAAAACAAATTTCTATGCTAGCTCTGTCCCTTGCCCTACCCCCAAAAAAGCAAGTAAAAGGAAGAAAAAAATTATGCTTCAGTATGTATACCGAGTCCATTAGTTCTCTTTCTAAAGATAGATAGGGCGTTTACAAGTCTTTTGGAATTGTAGTAGATCATTGTTTTGATCAGAGTACTAAGTCTTTCACAGTCGATTATCTTTACAATATATTTGTTACTGTGTAGATTGTTTTTCTGAAACTCTCCTCTTTTATCAGTATTAACAGTTATTTAGCAGCAATTTCTGTGTATCTGTTCCTACGAAAAGAATATTTTAATTTGAATTTGCTAACAGTGCAATAATAGGAAGTTTAAAAGCTGCATAGTAACTATATAATGCATATAATTCTAATTTAGATAACACTTTGCTTTTATTTTCATTCATCTTTGAAAGTAGTTATTCAGTTTCTCCAAGGCTGTAAGAGTGATTGGGATAGAGAAGCAGGAATACTAGTCATCATATTTTAGGACAAGGTACCTTGACAGGGCAGAAAGAATGACAGACTGACCAAAAGGAAAATCTCTGTGAACTAATAAATTTTTTTTTTTGCTTTTGGGTGAGGTAATTGGGGTTAAATGACTTGCCCAGGGTCACACAGCTAGTGTCAAGTGTCTGAGGTCAAATTTGAACTCAGGTCCTCCTGACTCCAAGGCAAGAGCTCTACACACTGCACCACCTAGCTGCCCCAAATAAATTCTTCAGAGTCATTTGTTCAAGGTACTAAGTAAAAATATTTCATATAGTTAAATCATAAAAAAAACAAATAGGACAGAGAAAAAAGCTAAATAGTAGTAGAGTATGTTAAGCATCTGGAGACTTTTGAAAAGTGTTTATTTTTACATCTGAGAGTACTGGGACATCTATTAATTTTGACCAATGTGGTAAGAGATAGACAGCATGGTAGAGTGGATATAGACCTGGCATTGGAACTTGGAAGATTGAGTGAGGTTCATGCCCTGCCTCTGGCACAGGCTGGCTTTATAATTCTGAGCAAGTTATTTAATCTCAATGTGCACCAGGCATCCCTCTAAGGCTATTGATCTACTTTGGTAGAGGGAATTTCCTGGAAGGAGGAGAGCATCTTTATTAGTGAAATCAGAAGTCTAGGCACCCCCTCCCCCCAAGCAACAACAAAACAACTCAGAAATAATCATAGTAAATAAAATGAAAGAATATAATAAAGCAAAGGAATATTTAGGCTTAATTTCCCATTAGTGAATAGTTTCCCAGAGGATCTAGTCTATTTCTTGTTATATACTGTAGAGAGGGGGAAAAAATCCTGCATTCCCCAGTTCCAAATTCAAATTCTCTGATAGTTCAGAAGTGGAAAATAGGTCACCAGTTGGCGATACAGTAAATTTTTCTTTCTATAGATGTTTTTCAGCAAGCACTATGGAACAAATTATTCAGAATTTACAAGAAGATGGTTCACCTTTTGCACTAGAGCAATTGAAGGTAATGTACACATATCACCAATATAATATTATTGTGGTAAGACGTATAATTATGACATTGAAAGCCTCTGAACTGTACTCTGTTATCATCATTTTACTTTCCTTTGTGGATCCTGAGTGAGACTGCCTCTGACATCACCTCTGCAAAACTCTTGGGAACCCAGATTCCTCACTTTATTGCTGGATAATGAAGACAAATTCAAGTAGATAGGAGATCTAGAAGAGGAGGACTCACCTTTGCTATTTTCCATCTTGTGGGGACAGATATGAACTAGGAAAGGAATTATTAAGGAGGAAAGGAATTATTAAGGAGAAAATGATTAATATGTGTGTTGAGGCTTAGAGTTGGGAGAGCTGGTTCAGGTGTGAAAGAATTCACTTAGACCTCTGTAGCCATTGGGAGCTTTATTTCGTGAACGGGTCTGAGGTTAGCAAGGAGCTTAAACAAAGGGCGACGATATAGGAAAAGACCCAGGGTTATGTAGACAGAAAGCTATACAGCCTGTAGGAAGATGATGTATTTTTAAAGTTTCATATGGCAGTTGGAGACTAGGGACAGGATAAGAACAAACAAGGTGAGGAAGATGGTTGTCAAGATAAGGAAAAATTGTGGTGACACAGGATGAGGAAGATAAATGACAGGATAAGGAACACAGGATAAGGGAAACAAAGGCAATTCTTTTGGTATAGGAATGGGCTACAGAATAAGCCTCAAACCCCCTCAGCGGCCTGGGAAAATAACTCTTAATATCATTTGTAATCCTAGGGCACTCTTTGCCCCCACATCATGTGGCAGTTGTAGCATTTAGCTGTAGAGTCTATTGCTATGGAACAGACTAATAGAAGCCCCTTAACCAAGGATAAAGGTAGGTTTGATAGTGAAGTTTAACCAGTAAAAATAAGCAAAACAGACCAGACTTAAGCAAATTTCAGTATAGAAATTGTCATCAATATTTTTGCAAAAAAAATTTGTTATGTGGTAAATGATTACAGTACTTGCTTTTAATGACAGTGACGGACTTTGTATATAATAACTTTTTTTAATAATAACTTTTTGTAAAGAATAATGACCTTAAATGTAAAGAATAATAACCTTGAAATATGCTTGTGCTAGAGCAAGCACGTTCATTTTTGAAGTATATTTTAGTCTCATACTTTGAATTGTCATGATAAATTGTTGATACTGATTTATTTTGTGGCTAATTACTTTGTAGGTTCAATTTGTACTTCACTTTTCTGTGACTGATTTTATTATTTTATCTGAGTAGCAAGAGATTCCATCTGTAGCCTAGCTATCTTGGACAAATACTTGTACATGTGTTAATGTTTAGGTACACTCTGATCCTTCCTTTTAGTATAATCCTCAATTAATGATGGCTTTACAACCTATTTAAGTGAAAGAAAAACCGCTTTTATGTAATTGACCACATAATTGTACTTATCCTACTCAAACCTGCCCAAAGTATGATGGAATGTCACAGTATTTTTGGCACTTCAGCAGAAGAGAGTGGGAATATCCTTCCCTGTACTATAGATAAAAATACTTGAATTTGAATTTATTTTTTTCATTTTTGTAGCCATAAAATATACCAATATTTTAGCTGCCCAGAATTTTTGTATACAGGTACAAAAACCACCTGTGAAAATGCAAAAAAATTCATTGTTGCTTCTACGTTTTTGAGAGGGAAGCCTCAAGTTAAAACTGTTGCTCTAAATGAGGATGATTATTTTTAGTTAAATCTGCCTCTTAGTCATTCTGTAAGACTAAGATTTGTTGAGTGCCTCCTCTCTTTCCAGAGTACTGTACTAGATAATGTAATTATTGCTTATCCAGAAACAGTGAAAATGTAAGCAATACAACTAGCAATTTCATTTAAAAACAATTAAGCCTGATAGAACATATGAAATCACTTAAAAATAGAACAGATAATAATGTTTTTAATCAGGCTTTAAGCTTTATAAAGTGTTTTCCTCAAAATATAACCCCTTCAGAAAGATAGCATAGATGTTGTTATCCCCATTTTGCAGATGAAGAAACTAAGGTTTAGAGAAGTTAAATAGCTTATCAAAGTTCACTCAGGTCTGCAATAAATAGCAGGCCTGAGATTTGAAACCAAGTAATCTGTCTCTAATCTTTAAACCTCACTACATTTGATTAAGCAGAACTGGTTAACCTTAAAGTGTGGAGAAAAAATTGGACAGCCTTTTTAGTGCTTTGGTATCCTTCATTAAGAGAAACAAAGTCCTTAGAAAGCTAGCAGACATTCACAGCAGGGAAGCAGCATGGTGCAGTTGGAAAGAGTGTTGGATTTGGAATCAGATGATTTTAGTTCATATCCAATTCTGCCACCCATGTGTCCTTGAACAAATCACATAACCTCTCTAGGCCTCGTTTTTTTATTTGTAAAATAAGGGAGCTGGACTAGATGAGCTGTAAAACACCTTCCACCTCTGAATCTATGAACCTATTCCTGATGGGCTTTTATTCGCCTGCTCTCAAAATACAATGAGTAAAAGCTAGCCCCTGATACAAGAAAGGCATAAGATTTTTCATCTTAAATAATGGTAGGAACTGCCTAGTGCAGAGGTGAAATAAATTCGTAGTAAATCCTGCTGACTTGTGCTATATCCTAGCCTTTAGAGTCAGAGTTCCTTCCTTCAGGCATGCTAAACAGAGGCACAGAAAAAGCTCTTTAGACAAAAAATAGTTCCTTGAGTAAAAGACAATCAATCCACATCTCTGAACAGGTATTATACAAGAGTCCAGGTGATGATAATACTTTTCCTTGTCAGTTTAAGATTTAGGGATTTAATTGATCTTAAAAGTCTCTCTCTTTTTTGGGGGGGGCAGGGGAGAGGTCCCCGAGTAATCAAAGAATTTCATATATCAAATAGAATAGAAGCTGAACTCCTTGAGGTTAGAGACCATTTTATTTTTGTTTTTATATTCCTCATACCTAGCACAGTGCTTGGCACATCATAGGTGCTCAATAAATCCTTGTGGAATAAATGAATGTAAATACATAAAAAGAAATCTCCTTTGTATTTCCAGCTTTTGGTCATGCAGCTTCCATGTGACTATCTCTATTGAGGGGGATTTTAATTCTGTTTCTGCATTGATTCAATTGTTAAGAATTTTCTTGTCTTGAACTAAAATCTGCAACTTTGCAACTTCTACCCATTTCTCCTGGTTATATTCTTTTGGGTTAATCAGAATAAGTCTAATCCCTCTTCCATATGGTAGTTCAGACATTCAGGGACTGCGTTTACATCCCTTTTCCAGGTTAAACATTCCCAGCTCTCTCAGCCAATTCTTTTATGGTATGATCTTGAGCCCCCTCACCATACTAGCCACCCCCCTGGAGATGTTCTATCATTTCATTGATTGTTGTTGTTCAGGTGTGTCTGATTTTTTATGACCATATGGGCAACAGTATGCTAGGCCCTTCTGTCTTCCACTGTCTTCCATATTTTGTCCAAGTTCGTGTTCATTGTTTCCATGGCACTATCTATCCATCTCATCCTCTGCCCTACCCGTCTCCCTTTGCCTTCAATCTTTCCCAGTATCAGGTTCTTTTCCAATGAGTCATGTCTTCTCATTATATGGCCAGAGCAATTAAGCTTCAACTCTAGTATTTGACCTTCTAGTGAGTAGCCTGAATGAATTTCTTTTAAGTATTGACTGATTTAATCTCCTTGATGTCCAAAGGATTCTCAAAAGTCTTTTCCAGCACCACAATTCAAAAGCATCACTTCTGTGGTGTTCAGCTTTCATTATAGTCCAACTCTCACAGCCATACATTATTATTGGAAAAACCATACCTTTGACTATATGGATCTTTGTCAGTAAAGTGATGTTTCTGTTTTTTAGTATGCTGTCCAGATTTGCTATAGCTTTTCTTCCAAGAAGCAAAGGTTGTTTTTTTCTTTTATTTTTTAAAAACTTTTCTCACTTAATAGTATTTTATTTTTTCCAGTTATATGTAAAGATAGGTGGTTTTTTTTTTTGTTTTTTGTTTTTTTAGGCAATTGGGGTTAAGTGACTTGCCCAGGGTCACACAGCTAGTAAGTGTCAAGTGTTTTGGTCTGAGGCCAAATTTGAACTCAGGTGCTCCTGAATTCAGGGCCAGTGCTCTATCCACTGTGCCACCTAGCTGCCCCAGTAGCTTTCAGTATTAACTTTTATAAGATTTTGAGTTCCAAATTTTTTTCTCCCTCCTTCCCCTCCCCCCTCAAGACACATATACACTCATATTATAAACATATTTCCACATTAATGATGTTGTGAAAGAAGATTCAGAGCAAAAGGGAAAAACCACAAGAAAGAAAAAACAAAAAAAAAAGAAGAAAACAGTATGCTTTGATCTGCATTCAGACTCCATAATTATTTCTCTGGATGTAAATAGCATTTTCCATCGTAAGTCCATTGGAACTGTCTCTTAGATAACCGCATTGCCGAGAAGAGCTAAGTCTATCAAAGTTAGTCATTGCCCAATGTTGCTATTACTGTGTACAATGTTCTCCCAGCTTTGCTCACCTCACTCAGCATCAGCTCATGTAAGTGTTTCCAGGTCCCTCTGAAATCGGCCTGCTCATCATTTCTTATAGAACAACAATATTCCATTACATCCATATACCATAATTTGTTCAGCCATTCCCCAGCCAATGGGCATCCCCTCAATTTCCAACTCTGCCACCACAAAAAGAGCTGCCATAAATACCCTTGTACACATGGGTCCTTTTCCCTTTTTTATGAAGTAGTGGTACTTCCGGATGAAAGGGCATGCACAGTTCTACAGCTCCTTGGGCATAGTTCCAAATGAAGCAAGTGTCTTTTAATTTCATGACTGCAGTTGCCATCTGCAGTGATATTTGAGCCCAAGAATATAAAACCTGACACTGCTTCCATTTCTTCTCTCTCTGCCAGGAAGTAAGAGGACCAGTTGCCTAGTTGTTTTTGGTCTCTGGGTTCCTCCACCTTTTTGAAAATCAACCTGTTCTTCTGGTAATTCTCAGTTCACATATTGCTGAAGCCTGGCTTGCAGAATCTTAAGCATAATATTGCTCATGTGTGAAATAAGTGCAGTTGTTCAGTAGTTTGAACATTCTTTGCTATTACCCTTTTTTAGGATTGGGACATAAACTGATCTTTTCTAATCTAGTGGCCACTAGTTTTCCAAATTTGCTGGCATATTGAATGCAGTACTTTAACAGCATCATCTTTTAGGATTTTAAATAGCTCATTTGGAATTCTGTCACTTCCTCTGGCCTTATTGTTAGCAGTACTGCTAAGGCCCACTTAATTCCATTCTCCAAGAGTTCTGGCTCTAGATTGTGAACGCACCATCATGGCTATCAGTGATACTAAAATCTTTCTTGTATAGTTCTTCTTTGTATTCTTGCCATCTTTTCTTAATCTCTTCTATTTCTGTTAAGTCCCTACCATTTTTGTCTTTTATCCTGCCTATTTTTGCATGAAATGTTCCCTTGATATCT
This sequence comes from Phascolarctos cinereus, assembly GCF_003287225.1. Classification (NCBI taxonomy): domain Eukaryota; kingdom Metazoa; phylum Chordata; class Mammalia; order Diprotodontia; family Phascolarctidae; genus Phascolarctos; species Phascolarctos cinereus. The sequence goes on from NW_027556098.1 coordinate 194,535,960, forward strand.
CTAATTTTCTTGAAGAGATCTCATCTTTTCCATTCCATTTTTTTCTTCAATTTCCTTGCATTGCTCATTTAAGAAGACTTTCTTTTCTCTCCTCCCTATTGTCTAGAATTTTTCATTCACTTGGGTATATTTTTCCCTTTCTCCTTTCCCTTTTGCTTTCCTTCTTTCCTAAGCTATTTGGAAAGCTTTATCAGACAGCCATTTTGCTTTCTTGCTCTTTTTCTTTGGATTTTTGTTGTTGTTGTTGTTACTGCTTCCTGCTCAATATTTCGAATCTTATAGTTTTTCAGGTACTCTATCTACCAGATCTAATATCTTAAATCTGTTCATCACTTTATATTCATAAAGGATGTTATTTAGGTCATACCTATATGTTCTGATGGCTTTCCCTACTTTGTTCGATGTAAGTCTGAATTTTGCAACAAGAAGAAGCTCTTGACCTGAGCCATAACTGACTGTATAGAGCTTCTCCATCTTTGGCTGCAAAGCATATAATAAATCTGATTTCATTATTGACCATCTGGTGATGTCCATGTGTAGAGTCACCTTTTGTATTATTGGAAACGCAAAATTGTTGAAAAAGAGTGTTTGCTATGACTAGCAAGTTATTTTGACAAAGTGCTATTAGTCTCTGCCCTGCTTCATTTTATACCCAAGGCCAAACTTGCCTGTTATTACAATTATCTTTTGATTTCCTTACCTTCCTTCTAAAATGTGACTTCCAGTAATACAGAGTATAGCCAGATTGTTAGAACTGAGTACTATGTTTCTCCATGCAGTTTAGGATAACATTTTGGGGGGGTTCTTTGACACTGCTGTCTCATTTTGAGTTGACTGCAATAACACCCCTAGATGTTTTTTGTATAATCTGTTGTCTAGCCAGGCCTCTCCTATCTTGCACTTGTTAAATTTATTTTTCTAGCTCCAGCGTAGCTCCACTTTACATTTGTTCCTATTGGGTTTCATCTTATATAGATTTGGGCAATTGTTTTACTCTATTTTATATCTTTTTTTGGATCCTGATCCATTATTAGCTATTGCTCCCAACATTATGTCATCAGCAAATTTGGTGAGCATGCCATTTATGCCTTCACCCAAGTCATCAATAAAAGGGTTAAAAAGCACAGGGGCAAGGACAGGTTGTTGGGGTACTCTAGGAAGGTTGCTAGGCCTTCCTACATTCTACACCACTCTTTGGCTCTCAGATTCAACCAGTTATGAATCTTTCTACTTACACTATCATCTAGTCTACATTCTCCATCTTGTCCACAATGACAGCAGGAGAGAAAATGTTAAATGCTTTGATGCATTCTAGGTTTACTATGTCTATAGAATTCTTCTGATCTTGATGCTCTGTATAAAAAGGAAATGAGGTTAGTTTGGCATGACTCATTCTTGATGAACTAATTCTGGCACTTAGTTATCATTATTTCCCTTCCTAATGTCCATGAACAACCTCTTTAATAACACAATCCAGAATCTTTCCAGGAATAAAAGTCAAACTCATTGGTCTGTAGTCTACAAGTCCCCTCTTCCCTGTATGGAAAATGAAGCCATTTGCTTTTCTATAATACTGCAACACAATTCCTCTTCTCTCCAGGCTTTTAGAGATCACTAAAGGTGTTTCACCATTCACATTTAGTTGTTCTTTTAGTATCTTAGGATGTAGCTCATCTGTGCTTACTTATATAAACTCATTGAAGGCAGCTAAGTGCAGAGCTGTAGCCAGGGCCTGCTGGGAATGTGCCTCAAGAGTGCTGACTTCCATGGGGTATGTATGCTGACTCCTCAGGACCATTTGCATCCTCACTGTAGCAGTCCAGAGATCACTCTCCCTGTACTGCACAGTGTGAGACTATTCCCTTATTTGGCCTCTCCCTTATGGTCCCATCACTGTGATATTCTCCTTACATTTAATCTGCTTCCCCCAATCCTCCTCCCCTCCCAAAAAAAGAAAAGAATAGAAAAGAAAACACTTCAGAAGGTGCAAGTGGGTCTCTCTGAGGGAGACGAAGTACTTATTCTTCCAGAACAAGGCACATCTGGTTGAGCAGTCCTCTGTGCCATTATAATGCCTCTTCCCTTTCATGGGACTATGTCCTCTTCCTGCCATAGTTCTTCGTTTTGCTATTGTGCCCTCCAACTATCCTCTGTATCACTTTTGGCCCTGCCCCAGGTGAAATAATTTCAGTTATGCAAGAGGTCTTTATTAATGCCTTATTTGTCTTAGATTTTAATTCCTTATTCACTCTTTATGTCCTATCTTAGTCCAAAGTTCATTTTCCTTGGGAGAGAAAGTAGAGGCAAAGTGATAATTGAGTAGCCCTATCTTTTTTCTGTTGTCTATTATTAGTGTTCCACCCATACCATGTAGTGATCCTGTTCTTTTGTTGAGTTTTCTCTTGCCTCCAAAATAGCTAAAAGATTACTTCTGTTGTCCGTAGTATTTATTGCTACAATCTCAGTTCTACCTTAGCTTTTTGGGGCTCCTGACAAGACTGTTACTCTGTTCTTCTTCTGTTAGCTGTCATTGCTCCTATCTTCCAAATGTGCCTTCTAAAAATCTGAGTTCATTTTATATCCACCTTGATCCTCTTAGACATCTTACCATTTTTATTTTGTCAGAAGTTAATTATTTATTTATTTTAAAGAGAATTTCAGTCCTGATAGATTCCCATCCTTCATGATTTAACTTCCCCCTTTGGCTCCTACCTTTCCTTTCTCTGAAGCTTCAAAATCTGTTCTCTCAAAATATAGATTGTCAGATTATGTTTTGCTCTCCTCTGTCTCTGTTATGAATTCTAAGATGGAGTGGCCACTTGTCCCCAGTGTTTTTGTCATTTCAGCTTCAGCAGTCAGCTCCTTCTTGTTGGTAAGATTCATGTCCAGAATAGCATTTGCCCTCTTTGCTTCATTTACCTCTTTGAAAGATAAATTGTGATCAGTACAATTCAAAGATAATCTGCTTATTCTGCTTTTGGCAGAAAAGGGAGCTCCAGCAAGATGTCTGTGTGGTCAAAATCACTCCAATATCAATTTTATTATGTCATCTCTCTGTGTCAGGTGATCCATTTCCCAAATCTCTTAGCTATTTCCTCCTGTCCAGTTGCCCTATAATATATTCCCCCACCATTTTAGTGTTTTTTTCCACCCTCAATTTATCTTCACTTAAATGGTTTCTACTATGCTTCTCCCTGAAGGGGCTCTACCTTTCTTCTTTTTCTTAAAAAAATTATTGATATCTTTTGTCTTTATATCATCTACTTTTCCTTTAAAAAAAACCAGTTCAACAAAACTAACCAACATATTGAAAAAGTCTGACATCTTTATGTTCCATGACCATATTCCTTACTTCTGCAAAGAATCTGGGTTTTTAAAATATATAATACCATACTATAGCCACCTTTAGCCTTTCTTTTCCTTTTGAATAAAGCATACTTTTTCATAGTCTTATTCTAGTTAAGCATTCCATCCCACCAACTCTCACCAAGTCTTAGACCTATGAGATCGATTTTCTGCCTTGATAGGGGTGGGGACCCTACAATAAGGACCTAGGTGGATTCTGCAAAGGGCTTTGTATTTAAGCAAAGTATTTTTTAAATGAAGACTATTTTTGTTATATCTAGTGAGAAAAATAGACTTTTTGTATAATCTCTGAAAGGGTAAAAGCAAAATTTTATATTTCCATAAAGCAGTATTTTTCAATAGATGGGTTTTAGTTTTTTCCCTGTGAGTCTTTTACTTACACTAGTTGTCAGTCTGAACATTTGTATTACAGAATTATGTGTTTATATGTGTGTATACATATATAGTTATGTTGCAGATCTTTATGTAATTATAGCTGTTCATATACATGTGTATATGTGTATGCAATGTGTAAGACTGATTATTTTTATTTAATACTTTGTGACTATCCTGAATTCATACAAAACCATACTTCTTAATTATAGTTTGTTGAATCTGATGAAAAAAACTTTGTGAACTGACAGACTGTTACAGTGACTTATGATACCTGAACTAAATTTAAACCTGTGGTTCTTTGTAGTAACAATTAGAATCCCAACTTCACAATTTTTCCTGCAGGACCTTTCAGAATTCATCAAAAATTAAATTGTCTGTATGTATGCATGCATATACAGAGGTATATTCTAAACAAAAAGAAAACAAGAAGAACATCATCATGGAGGAAGATAGGCACATTATTACTTCATTAAGCATTTATAAATTGGGAAAAGTTCAAGTCATGACTAATTTTTAGGTTGTTTTTTTTTGCAAATCAGTTTGTTAATTTAATGAAGATTTAATGGTCTTCAGAAGGTTTTCATGAACTGACCAGATATGAAGTACTAATCCTGAGCAGTTCTAGTTTAGTAATTTTAACAATTTTCGTAGGTTCCCCTAAAACAGGTATGATGAGCCTCCAGCCTGTCGAATAGTTCTCTCTTTACTTCCCTGACTCACAAGGATACAACATTGCTATAAAAGGCTTTGGTAAAGATATTAGAATAGATTTGTAAGTCTTTGGTAAAGACTTACAGGAAGGTGGTGGAATGAGAGGCCAGGGAAGAACTTAGCTCCTCAATTATGCCTCTTTCTTCATGGATAGATTAAAATGACCTGAAATATAAAGAAAATTTTTTTAAAAGTTAAATAACTGAAGAGCCATAAGCTAATTAGTCAAGTACCATATTTTTTTTTGGTAAAATTTTCTTCAAATAGTGAAAATCTACTTTTTTCACTCCAATCTCCCTCCCCTCCCAAATTGAAAAATAAAGGAAAACAGTACCCTTGTAACAAATGTGTAATCAAGCAAAATAAATTCTCACTTTAGCATCGTCTAAAAAAAAATGTCAGTATGTGCTCTGAGTCCATCACTTCTCTGTCTATAGAGAAAATCACATTAGAAAATTCTACAGTAAGAATAACATATAGATAAAGAAAGGACAAAAAAACCCAAGCAAGCAGAGGGAAAATCACTCTAATATGATGAACAAATGTTATATTATTAAAAGATCACTAAGAGAATTTACCACCAGCATGGTAATTTTGATCAGCAACTAAAGTTTCACAAATGGACTTTGTATAATGGTTGGATGCAAGAAAAGTTCAGTGAATGTCACCGAGACTGTGTTAAAAAAAAAACTGGGACCTCAGCTCTTGTAGCTTGTATGTAACATATTGTCTTCTACCCATTTAGTCTTTTTATGGATACAGTCATTCTTTATATAGTTGAACTTGAGAATGCAACTTAGACCTGCAATCTCTAATTAGAATTTTCTATTTCTGGACTTAGTGGGAAGTTAAAAATCATCACCAAAAGTTTTTATGGTAGTCATTCATTAACAGGCTATGCAGAGTTTCTCTCTCTCTCACATTATGTGTGTGTGTATATATGTGTGTGTGTGTGTGTGTGTGTATATATATACACACACACACACACACACACGCACATACCCATACATACACATATATATGTATATGTATATATGTATGTATATATATCAGCTGCAAATCAAAGGTTAATCTTAACATATATTAAGTTTGTTAGAACTCCCAGTTAGTCTTTTTATAATAACAATACTAATAATAACAGACACTTATGTAGCACTTTAAAGTTTACAAAACTCTTTGTAAACATGTATTACCTCACTTGAGCCTCACTTGACCACGTGAAGTAGGAACAGTTATTATCTCCATTATCCAAATGAGAAAACTGAGATTGTGAGGCCACACAGTTAGTCATGGCTACATACATGGCTACACACACATCAACAGCCTGTCCTACAAACGTGAAAGGAAATGGAAGTATTACAATTATGTCATCATGTCTGTAATTTTTATTGTGTTGAATATTTGAAGATATAGCTAGCACTTATACAGCGCTTTAAGGTTTGTAAAACACTTTTCATTTGTTATTTTATTCTCAAAACAACTGTGTGAGGTAGTTGCTATTATTATCTCCATTGTACAGATGAGGAAACTGAGGTAGAGAGCAATTAAATGACTTACCTAGGGTCATGAAACTAAAAAGTATCTTAAATAGAATTCGAACTCAGGTCTTTGTAACTCCACGTCTAGCACCATCCATGAAACCATTTTGCTGCAAATAAAGGATATGTGCAGATAAAGATTATGTTGATTTAATAGAGGTGGTAAAGACACTATAAATATGTACTTAACCCTTTGTCTCAACAGATAATTAAAAAAATGTCTCCATCCTCCTTAAAGATCACATTAAGACAGATGATGGAGGGGTCTTCAAAGAGCTTACCAGAAGTGTTAATTATGGAATATAGGCTGAGTCAAGCATGCTTGGTAAGAATTTCTTAGTGCCTGGGAATTTGAAAGTACAACATGGTCAACAGTCAGTAGACGTTTATTAAACACCTACTGTGTGCTCACCCATAAGAGTAACTGGTTTTGATTACAGGGAGAAACTGCTCTTAGTGATACCATTCATGATTTTATATCAAACAGTTACGTCTATGCAATAGTAAATCTATGTTATCTGGGAACAAAGGATTAACAGCATTGTTTTTATTATTACAAATACTATTCTGAGTATATTTTAAAAGCAGACAGCATAATCCTACATGCTATGTTTTGTTGGCCTGTGTATTTTTTTTAAAAGAAGGCCCACATTTGCATATTTAAGTATCTCGTTGTCATATGCCTCCCGCCAGCAGGATCTCTCTGTTTCTGTGTTGTGCATAGTGCCTGTTGAATGACCATTTTGCTGTAAGAGGAATGAATCAGTCATTTTTGTGATTATCATCAAAAAGAAATATACTGTTTAATGTACAACCTTGTCCCATCCCCCAAAACAAACAAACAAAATAACCCCTGGGGGATTAAGAGTTTAATTGACAATAAAAAGTAACCAATTTGTTTTCTTCTTCTCTGTCAACAATTTAGTTCAGTTCCTGGGTAAAGAGGGTACTATTGTCTTTCATTTAATCAGAAACAAAATTATATTAATTGTGTCTTGAAAATTTTGTGTGTTTCAAAATGTGCGTGATATTACCTAAGTTCATCTCTGTTTCTTTAACTTTCAGAGAGGCTTTGACTTTTACGAAGGTGTTCGAGCAAGTAAGGAAACAATTATTTTTCTTGCTTGATGACTATATATGACTAAGATTAGGGTTAGGCTGGTACCGCATGCTTTGGTCAGAGATGCGATAGTTTGTCAGTGACAAGTTTATCTTTTCTCAGGCTAGCAAAGTACTTCATCAGTACTACCCATAACATTGCTTAAGAGAGGACTCTTCTTCCGATATTGATGGTGTTTGAAAAATATAGCTCACCTTGTAACTACTGTGCTTGATGTTAAGAAAGCTCAACTTGCTCATAGGGCCTAGTGCCCTGCTCTCTGTTAGGTGCAGTATGAGCTCGTTAGATTTAAACAGTTCACTGCTGTCCACCATCCTAGATGCTGTGGAAGGTGATTATGTAGGTGTGTGGGCACAGGCTTAAAGGTGGAATCTTTATTTTTTCTTTTATATACCGTCCCAGAATAGAGCTGTCAGCCAGTTGCTGATCACTCCTTTTATGTCTTCATCACTGTTAATGGACATTCCAATAGAGGATGTCACCACAGGTCACTAACATGACTCAGTCCTGAAGCTTTGAGGCACAACCCTCCTACTCCATTGTCTCCTTCCCACCCTATCCTTTACTATCCATGACTGCACTGTCTTCCTTCTTCCTAGTGATTTCAAGGGTTTAGGGAAATAAAAAGTAATATTTTACTGCAAAAGAAAGATTAGGGATGCTGGCCTAGGAAGTGGGGAAGAGTTGACTTGCCAATCAATCCCCTGCTCAGTAAGTTTCAGTTCCTTCTTTCCTCTAGTCCAGGGGTTCTTAACATTTTTAGTGTCATGGACCACTTTGGCAGTCTGGCAAAGCTTATGGACCCCTTCTCGGAGTAATGTTTTTTTGAAAAATCAAAATGGAAGGAAATAACTAAATTTTAGTTAGAAGATAATGAAAGCAATGGACAGCTAAGTGGCACAGTGGATAGAGTGCTAGGCCTGTAGTCAGGAAGATTCATCGTTCTGAGTTCAACTCTGTCTTCAGACACTTATTAGCAATAGGACCCTGGGTAAGACACTGAACTCTATTTGCCTTAGTTCTTCACCTATAAAATGAGCTGGAGAAGGAAATGACAAACCATTCTAGTATCTTTGCCAAGAAAACCCCAAGTAGGGCCATGAAAAGTCAGACATGACTGATAAGACTGAACGATGAACAACAACAATGAAAGTAAAAATGTGATTTTTTAATTTTTTTGCTTATCCAAGTTCTTGGGTCTCCAAGGACACCAGGGATCCTGCTCTAGGATAAGATACAGACTACTTTGTTTGGCCTTTAACAGCCCACACAGTCTGACTGTGGCCTGCTGTTTTAGTCTTATTTCATATGCACTGTGTTCCAGCCAAACTGGCTTACCTGTTGTTGTCGTACATGACCTTATGTTCTCATCTTTATGTGTTTGTATGTGCTGATTGCACTCCCTCCCCACCTTTACCTCTTAGAATCCTCTACTTCCTTCAAAACTCAGCTTAAGTACCATCTCCCGTAGGAAACATGTCTTGATGCCCCCAAGTTGCTACTGCTCTCGCCACTAGAAATTACATTATATATTTTCTGTTTGATTTTCTGTGTACATATTTGCCCCTAAGAGAAGATAAGCACCGTGAAGAAAGGAGTATTTTATTTTTGTCTTTATATCTCTAGGGCCTGGTACGTAATTGGTGGTTAATAAATGCTTACATTAACTGAGTGAATAAAAGAGGAAAGAATCATAAAGACGGGAAAATTATTGTATTAAAAGTCAGAGGGGGCAAAAAAGACAAAATGGAAATGAAAAGAGGAAAAGGATTAGAAGTAGAGAAAACATGGAATAGTGAAGGGATGAGTAGGAGGAAGAAAGCAGGAGCTAGAACATGAACAGATGAAGGGAGAAGCAGGAAGGGAAGGAAGAGAAGAGTGCTATTCATTCTTTCCAGAAAAGGAAAGAGATGGGAGTGGGAGTGGGGTCTGTGTGGTGAGATTGGGTATATTTTGAGACCACCTTTATAGGCGTTGAAATTATGTTGAATCTTCCCTAGATTATTAAAATTCATTATTGCATATTAAATATTAAATAATGCATATTAAAATACATTATTAAAGTGCAGGGCAATACCTGTACTCTATATTATTTTTATTTCTAGCTTCCATCGAAAAGAGGAAATTTAGATACAACAGAAACTTTAGATACCTTTTAAACCTGAATAAATGAAACAAATGGCTTTGATAGTGCCTTTCTGTGTACTAACTCAGCCACCTTTTTTTATCCTAACAAATTATGTCATTTGCCAATATTTTAGAAAATGATAACCATTTTAGAAAACAGGGATATGTAATAACATATGTTTTCGAATTCCAATTATTTCATAAATAAACTCATTAATCAAGAACTTTATAACTCCTTAGATTCCAGTCCAGGCCTGGAAATATTTGTGTTGACCTGAAAAGAATTTAAAGCATCTAAGTTCCTAGAACACCAGGCTTTGGCATGTAAATGGTAAACAGTGATTCACTGCTGCTTCAGAGTTCTCTCAGATTTCTGGTGTAGAGCAGAAAGACAACGGCACTAAGTTAAATTGTAAGGCTAGATGAACAGATGTACTATAGCAGCTGTCCTTGTGAACCTCCCCCTCTCAAAAGTCTAGCTTCATTTATAATTCACTTCAGAGCATAAGCGAAAAATGCTCATTTCTTTTAAAAGAAAAAGGGAGAAAATATATCTACTCATATAGCAAATTGGTTAAAACAGAAAAGTAGTCTTATAGCTTTTCTTATCTTGAACATCTACAACATATATTGAAACCAAATAAAACCATCTTTCTTTATTCCTCTACTTTGATACTTTGAAAGAGCCATGATTTTTTATTGGTGTGGGGATTGTCTCTTTTGACTCAACCCCAGCTTCTCTACGTATTAGTAAAGTGTCCCTCATAAATTGTTATGGCCAAAAATTCTGCTAAATGGAGACCACAAGCAGATTGCCTTCAGTGAGCTAGGACAGGCCTCAGGTGACAAGCACATTTTTGTATGTGCGACCCATGGCACTCATGCTTCCAGGTCATAATCTTTGAAAACCCAGGGCTACGCCTCCAGGCTATGATTGGGTATTACAGTGAGACCTTTAAGGCAGAGCTAGAACGAGTCCTGGGCTACTGGGGCTTTGTTCCAGGGTGGGAAATTTAGAGGGTACAGAAATTTAGCATATGTTCTTCTTCAGTAGAGTAGACTTGAATGTGTAGAGGCCTCAAACTCCAATGCTGGCTGAGCCCTGGTGAGTTTTAGTATCATAAGGCAGCAGACTGGAGCCTTTTTACCTTCTCTCTTCTTCTTCTGTCCCATAAATCTCCAGTCTACCATGTTGCTTTGCTAGGGTTTCTCCTCCCTCTTTTTCCTCTCTCCTGTGCTTCCTCCAGAAGCGGAGCAGCAGCACTTCCCCCAAGTGAGTATAATCATCTTATCATTATTTCACTCTCACAAGGGAAGAGGCCTCACTGAATCTCTATTTGTCTCTTTGTTGGAGTAGAAAGACCATAGGACCCCATGTCCTATAGCTAAATTAGACTTTCTGAGGTCTCATAGCTCTGTGATTCTACTCCCTAAGTTACTATAGTAATTATTCCATCTCAGTCACTTCTTGTATCGTTTTCACCTTCTGAGTTACCGAGTCAGTTTGAGGACACCTATCATTCTACTCCATCAGTTTGGTGCCAGTTGCCCCAAGTGCTGAAATTGCTGGTTATGGCTGTGTTTACTCCTTTACTTCTTTTATAGAAGTTTGTCATGATTATGAGAGTCCATTTACTACCTCAGTTGTACTATGTGGAGCATTCTGACCCATTTGTATTCCACAGAAGCTCCTTCATTAATACAATTTTATAAAATAAAGGCACTATTCTGGCAATGCTGTCCAGAATAGCCCTCTTATCCCTGTTTGCAGAAAAAAATAAAAGCAGGTCATGTCAGAAGAACTGGTGAGCTAGCACATGTTTCATAATGGAATATGACCCGATAGGCATCTTATGGGATGCTGTCCAAAAGCTAAGTCAATAGGTGGGGAATTAATCACAGGGAATAGAGATGCAGCTATTTAAGCTAAAGAAAGGGGATAGCCAAAATCTGGTGGATTCTGCCCTTTTGGTTTTATACTTTGGAAAACATGAAAATAAATTTGTACTAGTTACTTTATTATAATATTTTGAAATTCAGAATAATCTTAGGAAAATAATGGGATTATCCAGCACTCTTACAGGGGAAGAAATGTTGAAGTAGAAAAGGAGATTTTCAGGATTGTCCTGTTTTACCTTTATTCCTCCTTTCTTTCTTTCCTTCCTTTCATTCCCTAGGAGGTAGCGGCCTTTGTGGGCTTCCTTACGTTTGGGGAGAGGGATATGTGTGTGCATGTGCACACATATGTATATATACATACACGTATGTAGTATATATACATACATATACACATCTTATATGTGTTTTTCTTATCATAAAGAAGAATCTCAAACTGTCCAACTGCAGCATGTCACTCCTAGGGGAACAGTTCTGAACTATGACATTTGCCTTTCAGTATTGTTAAAATTTCCTCACAGCATTAATGCTGGGCACATAGCTGCCTCTGATCCTCCTACTTCTCCTTTCAGAGATAACAAAGGGGCTGCCTCAGTCTATAATCCCTGGAGGGGATAGTGTGTAGCTATGCTGAGAGATGACGGCAGTGAAATAGGAGAAATGGTAGAGACAGAGAGAGAATTGAGAATGAGTTGCAGGGCCCACTTTTTAGGGAAGGAATTCATCCCATTTGATCATGCACAAGGCAGCCAGTATACGATTTCCTGATGACTCTTAGGATGGCAGTTGCTTTTCTGAAAGTGCAGAGTAGGAAGCTCAGTGTATTATATTTGAACATTCCTCTCCCTTCATGTTTTTATGAACTGGTGAAAGCTCAGGTTTCAGTATAGCCTGATACAGGCACAGCAGCTTTCAGCATCCAACAAGGAGCTAATCTAAAAGAAGCCCTTATTCTGTAAACTTCTTTCTTTTCAATGTGGCAATTATTGCCCTTGTTTATTTTAAAGATAACAAGCACTCAACTTAAACTTGAGCCTATTCCTTTGCATTCCAAATTCAAAATGGGCTTAGGTAAAATATTTTAAATTTTTTTTTAAATCAACATTTTTGTTATATTTCATCACAGGAAATTTCTTGCTATGTATTATTTTTTTAAAATCTTGTAAAAGCCTTAATTACTTGGGAAGTTCATTGTTTCCTATTCATATTCATATCCACAGTAAGCCATTAAAAAAAAAAGTTCCTCCCCTGTAATAGAACCTTCCCTTGTAACAAAGAAAAAATGATTGAGCAAAACAGATTGTGACTGTGACAGCATAAACAACAATCTACTCTGATAGTAAATTCTCCCCACCCCATTACTTAGAGGAAAGAGGTATATTTTATCTGTCTTCTGCAATCTCTGTTGGTCATTGCATTTAATCTGAGGTTGCTGGCCTCTTCGTGCTGTTTTTATTTACATCATTGTCATCATGTACATTATTCTTCTGTTTCTGCTTTCTTCATATCACTTTCATTTCCAAATGTCTCCTCTGCCCTGTTCGCAAGATAGCCTTCTCTTGTAACAAAGAATGTAGAAGGGAGAGGGGGAAAAAAGGAGTTCAGCAGAATTAAATGACCCATCAAGTGTCTGACCTATGCTATGTTCCACACCTGCTCTGCAGAGGATGGAGGGAGGTACATTTTCTCATCTTTTGGGGGCCAAACTTGGTTATTGTAATTAGGGAGGGAAAGAAAGGGAAGGGAACAGGCACTTATTAAGTGCCTACTATTTGTGAGACATTGTGCTAAGTGCTTTACAAATAATATCACAGCAACCCTGGGAGGTAAGTATTATTATTATTATCCCCAGCAGACAATAGAGGAACATGAGGCAGACAGAAGTTAAGTGACTTTCCAGGGTCACACTCTAGTAAATGTCTGAGGCCAAATTTGAATTCAGGTCTTCCTGACTCCATGGCCAGCTCTCCCTTCGCTGTGCCCCTAAATTACCCAGCATCCAATTTGTTTTTCCTCTTTCTGTGTACATCGTTGTCGTTGTGTATATTGTTTTCCAGGTTCTGCTTTCTTCACTTTGCATTAGTTTATACAAATCTTGCCACATTTTTTGAGTTCCTCATATTTGTCATTTCTTAGAGTACAGTGATATTTTATTGTCTTACATTCATAGCATACAATTTGTTCAGCTATTTGTCATTTGATGGCCTCCTCCAACTTTGTTTCCAATTTTATTCTGTCATAGAAAGTACTATGTCTATTTAGGGGATTGTGGAGTGACAGACTTAGACACACCCATACAAATGCACATACACTTCTACCTTTCTGTCATTTCTTCCTTGGAATAGATTCTCATTAGTGAGATTGCTCTGTCGCTGGGTATGAACAGTTTAATAACTTTTATCAGATAATTCCAAACTGTTTTTCAGGAGGGTTGGCCCAATTCACAGTTCTACCAATAATACATTAGTGTGTCTATATTTCCATGCCCCCCCCATTATTTCTCTATTTCAATCAATCAACCAGTCAACAAGCCAGTTTGTTAATAAGCATTTGTTAAGCATCTGTGATGTATCAAACACTATGCTAAATGCTGGAGTTTCAAAGAAAGTCGAAAAAACAATTCCTGCTCTAAAGGAATTCATAGTCTAATGGGGGAGATAACATGAAAACAGTTGCATGTAGACAAGATATATACTGGATAAATTGGAGAAAATTAACGGAGGAAAGGCGCTAGTATTAAAGGGGAGTGAGGAAAGGCTTCTTGTAGAAGATAAGATTTTAGCTGGGACTTGAAGGAAGCTAGGGAAGCCAGTAGGAAGAGATAAAGAGGAATAGCATTCCAGGCCTCGGGGACAGACAGTGAAAATGCCTGGAGGCTGGAGATGGAGTCTCTCCTACAAGGAATAGCAAGGAGACCTGTGTCATTGGGTCTGAGTTTGTGGGGAGTGCCTGCTCTGTGCCAGAAGCTGCATATTTTTGTTGCTGTTCAGTTGTTTCACTCGTGTCTGACTCTTCATGACCCTGTTTGGGTTTTTTTCTTGGTAAAGATACTGAGGTGGTTTGCCATTTCCTTCTTCACTTCATTTGACAGATGAGGAATTGAGGCAAATGGGGTTAAGTGACTTGCCCAAGATCACACAGCTAGTAAGTGTCTGAGACCGGATTTGAACTCAGGAAGATAGGTCTTCCTGACTTTAGGCATGTCGCTCTATCCACTGCCACCAGCACAGATAAAAATACAAAAAAAAATAAAAAGAAAGAAAGAAATAATCTCTACTATTGAGCTTATATCCTAGAAACGTAGATTGGTATATTCAGAATAAATACAGAGAAAAAATACAGAGTAGTTGAATTAAAGGCAGTTGGGGAAGATGGACATAAATTAAGCAATTAGTGAAAATTTATTAAATGCCTACTATGTGCCAGGCATTTTACTGAGCTACTGGGAATACAAAAGGAGGCAAAAGACAATCCCAAACAAATAAATACACACAAGCTATATACAGGATAGGAATAACATAGGGAAGGCACTAGGATTAAGAAAGGTTGAGAAAGGTTTCCTGTAATAGATGGGATTTTAGTTGGGACTTAAAGGAAGCCATGGCAGCCAGTAGGTGGAGATGAAGAGAGGAGCATTCAAGGAAGGAGAGATAGCTGGAGAAAATGCCTGGAGCCGAGAGGTGGAGTGTCTCGTCTTGTTCAAGGAACAGCAAGGAGGCCAGTGTCACTGGATCACAGTGTATGTGGTAGGGAGTAACATGTAAGAAGAAAGGAAGGGGGGGGTCTAGGTTATGAATAGAGCGTCTTGTATTCGATTTTGTAGGTGACAGGAAGAGTTTATTGAGTAGAGGGTGACATGGTCAAATGTGCATTTTAGGAAAATCACTTTGGTGGCTGAATGGAAGATGGATAGAATAGATTGAGGAGAGACTTGAGAGAGGCAGGGCCATCAGCAGGCTATTGCAGTAGTCCAGGTGTGAGGTGATGAGGGCCAGCGCCATAGTTATGGCAGTATCAGAGGAGAGAAGGGGACATATTCAAGAGATGTTGCAAAAATGAAACTGACAGCTCTTGGCAACAAATTGGATATGGGGGGGGGTAAGAGTGAGGAGTTGAGGTTGTGAGCCTGAGAGGCAGAGATGTTGTTACCCTCCACAGAAGTTGGGAAGGTAGGAGGGGGAAAAGGTTTCGAGGGAAAGATAATGAGTTCTGTTTTGGACATATTGAGTTTTAAGATGCCTATTGGACATCCAAGGCAGGTAGGTGATGCAGTGGATAGAGTGCCAGGCCTGGAGTCAAGAAGACCCGAGTTCAAATTTGGCCTCACTTACTAGCTGTGTGACCCTAGGCAAGTCTGATGTCACCTTGTTTGCCTCAGTTTTCTCATCTATAAAATGAGCTGCAGAAGGGAATGGCAAAACACTCCAGTATCTTTTCCACAAGAATCCCAAATGGGGTCATGAAGAGTTGGACATGACTGAAATGACTTAACAACAGCAACAATTGGACATCAAGTTTGAGATGTTTGAAAGTCAGTTGGAGATGCAGCTGGAGGTCAGCAGAGAGATTGGGACAAAATAGGTAGGTTTGAGAATTGTCAGCATACAGGTGGTAATTAAATCCATGGAAGCTGATGAGATCACCAAGTAAAGTAGCATAGAAGGAGAAGAGGACCCAGGACCAAACCCCGAGGGACCCCTGCAGTTAGAGGGTGGGATCTGGATAAGGATCCAATGAAAGAGACGAAGAAGGATGGGTCAGAGAGGTAGGAGGAGGAGAACCAAAAGAAAGTGGTGTCCTGAAAACCTAGAGAGGAGAGCATCAAGGAGGGAAGGGTGACCGACAGTGTCAAAGGCTGCAGGTGAATCAAGAAGAGGGAGGTCTGAGAAAAGACCATTGGGTTTGGCAGCTAAGATCACTGGTAACTTTGGAGAGAGCAGTTGTGGTGGAATGATAAAAGTAGAGAGCCAAATTGTAAGGGGTTAAGAAAAGAATAAGAGGAAAGAAAGTGGTGGCACCTATTGCAGACAGGCCTTTTCATGGAATTTAGCCACAAAGGGTAGAAGGGTTATAAAGCTGTAGTTAGAGGATTGGAAGGATCAAATGAGTTTTTTTTTTCAGGAGAAACATGAGCATGCTTGTAGGCAGTAGGGAATGAGCTATTGACAAGGAGAGATTGAAAGTAAGAGAGAGAGAAGGGCCAATCTGTTGGAGAGGATAGGATGGCATGGGATCACTAGAGCTGGTAGAAGGATAAACCTTGGGAAGGAGTGAGGCTACCTCATCATGTGAGAGAGAGGTGAAGGAGGAGATGATTGCAGAAAGCCTCTAAGTGACAGATAGGAGATAGAGAAGAGGGGAGGAGAAAGAGCTCATGATGAATGGCCTCAATTTTTTTTTTTTTTGCTAGCTCTTGAGGAGAGGCCTCAGGAGAGACTTCATTTAAAAGATGATTCTTAAACTGGGCCATGAATGAAGAGAGGGATCCTGTGAGGTGGCAATCAGGAGCAAATGCATTCTGGATGTAGGGGCTAGCCAGTGCAAAGGCATGGAGATAGGAGACAGAGCTTCACGCGTGAAAAACAGAGAAGGATGTCATGTTCAGTGGTGTTGGAAAGATAGGTTGGGGTCAGGCTGTGAATGGGTTTCAAAAGCTAAACAAAAAAGCCTATATTTTATCCTAGAGACAGTAGGAAGTTTATTGAGTAGTGGATGTGAAGTCAAATAGTACAGAGATAGATCAGTAGTCAGATCTGAACTTAAAGAAACTTTTTTTTTTTGGCAGCAGTGTGGGAGGTGATCTGAAGTAGAGGAGAGGCTTGAGGCAGGGAGATCAATTGGGAGTGTATTATGATAATCTTGATGAGAGGTGGCAAGGTCCTGAATGAAGGTGGTAGTGGTGTGAGTAGAGAGAAGAGGTCCTGATGATATGATATAAGTTGTCAAGGTAGAAAAAGCAACTGATTGGCTATGTGGGATGAGGGAGAATGGGGAATTTGCTAAGGTTATGAACCTGGGCGACTGGAAGGATGGTGGTAAATTGGATAGATATAGGATAGTTTGGAAAAGGAAAAGATTTGGGAGAAAGAGACTGAGTTCAGTTTTGGACATGTTGAGTTTGAGATATTTCCAGGCTATCTAATTTGAAATGTCTAGTAAGCAACCAGTGATGTGGGACTGAAGCTCAGAGGAGAGACTGAGTGTAGATAGATATGAGTCATCCACATAAAGATGCTAATTAAAGCCATGGGAGCTGATGAGGTGATAGGTGTGTGTGTGTGTGTGTGAGAGAGAGAGAGAGAGAGAGAGAGAGAGAGAGAGAGAGAGAGAGAGAGAAGAGGGCCTAGGAAAGAGCCTTGGAGAACACCCCAAATTAGGGGGTTGTGTGATAACAATGATGAGCCAAGAAAGGAGGTGAAGAGAGTGGTTGAGTAGAAAGAAAACGAGGAGAGAATAAGAGTATAGTGCCATGAAAACACAGAAAAGAGAGAATATCCAGGAGGAGAGTTTGGGCAAGTGTCAGATACAGCATATAAATCAAGAGTGATGAGGACTGAGAAAGGACTATCAGATTGGGTAATTGTGATATCACTTGGTAACTTTGGAGAGAGCTGTTTAAGATGAATGGTAAGGTTGGAACCCCCATTGCCGAGGATATAGAAGAGGGTGAAAGGAAAGAAAGTAGAGGCAGGGAGTGAAAAAAGCTTTTTTTTTTTAGTATAGCAGAAGAAGGAAGGAGAGAAATAACAGCTTGAGGGAATGGAAGGGTCAAGTGAAGGTTTTGTAAAAATGAAGGAAGACTTGGGCACAGTTGAAGGCAATAGGGAAAGAGCCAGTAGATAGGGAGAGGTTGAAGATTGGAGAGAGATGGGATGTTTGAAGTTCTAATCTACAGAAGAAGACAGGAGGAGATGGGGTCATGGCAAGAGCAGTTGGCCTTGGCAAGAAGAAAAGGCCACCTCATTGCCAGACACTGGGGGAAAGGTAGAGAGTAGGGGAAGAGATCTAGTGGTTTTGAGAAGAAGAGAATGGGATAAGGAGCCTAAGTTGTCTCAGAGTCAAAATCCTTAAGTGAGAGAAGATGGATAGAGTTTGTTTGGGAGGGGAAAAAAAGGTTTTAAATAGCTTCTGTGGGGAGAGTGAGATAGAGAATCAGTTTATAAGGAATAAAAGATCTTCCTTGATGCAATGACAGCCAGTTGAAGTTGAATTAAGATAAATGTATAATGTATCCAGTCAGAACAGTTGTGTGATTTCTTATAGAGTTCTCTTCAGCTTGGGAATTAGGAAGAATGCAAGGTGAAACCTCTCGTTTTAATTTATATTTTCACTTATTAATTATTTGGAACATTTTTTCATAAGGTTATTTATAGTTTTAGTTTTTCTTTTCCTGATAACTTTTGAGTACTTAATCTATTGATCTTAGTCATATATTTGTGTCAGTTCATTATTTATCACAGATGCCAGATTTTTATCAGTCCCTTGCATATTCTAACACAATTAATTAGCTATTTTTAAAAAAATAACAAACTTCATCATATACATAAAAAATTACATAGCAATTCTCTGTAAACAAATTCTGACCTAGTAGCTTCTTTTCTCCCACAATAAATTCATTTTTTTTTCACTTTAAGACAGTTAATTATTTTCCTTTATTAGCATTTCAGAACTAGTACTTTCTTTGCTCATTTTATACATGGTATAGAATAGCTCTGGTCACCAACAAACTGAGGCTTTTGGGTTCAATAGTCATTAAAATAAAAGGTGAGATGATTCTCAGTGGCAGAAATTGTCAGGTGGCCATTAATGCTTTAAGCACAATTGCAAAGTAAATCTGTTAGCATTTATTGAGATACTGCCTAAATGCTAGTGATACAAAGAAAGGCAAAAACACATAGCCTGTGTCCTCAGGGAGCTCATCTTCTCATGGGATAGACAACAAGCAAACTACGTACATACAAAATACTTGCAGGGTAAATTGGAGGTAACTGCAGAGGAAAGGCATTAACCAGCAACGGGATGGGGGTGGGAGGGTAGGAAGAGGAGGATGACCAGAAAAGGAAGGGCATCTTACAGAAGGTTAATTTGAGCTGAATCTTGAAGAAAATCAGGGAAGCCAGGAAGGAGGTGGAGATGAGAAGGGGAAAGAGCATTCTAGGCATGAGGGTCAACCAGTGAAAAGGTTGGTTTCCTGGTGCTTCTGTGTGTGTTTATGAACAAATACACATACATTCTCTCTCTATCTACCTATTCTCTTCTTAGGATTGCTCCCCAAGTACCCAGTACCCTGTTGCTGTCCTTCAGCCTCCAAAGCTGCTATGTCCACCCTCAAATGTCTCTTGCTCTAAAATTGTTCCCCCCTAGATTCCTAGACATTAGGGTCTTAGAGAACATATAGTCCAACTCCTCATTTTATAGGTGAGAAAACTGAGAAAAATTAAATTACTTGCCAAGGGGCACAGTTATCTCATGACAGAGCAAGGTCTTTCATCTAAAATATTCTATAAATCTGTGAGTTCTTAGGATAGAAGAAGTAAGCCAAGAAGAAAAAAATTCCAAGGGGTACAGGAAAATTGAAATGGAGGGCAAGAGGTTGGTGAGTATTAAAACATGACAGCAAAGAGGAAAGAAAAGTAGCTGCATACCACTGACAGTGTGTGACAAATACGCGGCTCTTCACACAGCGGGTGCATTTGGACCGACTTGGGAAGGGAGAGCAGCTACTGCTGCATAGAATTAAGAAGGATTGGCAAGTACCAGGGCGTGTGAAGAAAGCTATTGCTGGCCTTGGGAGAAAGATGGGAGTGGTGGTTGGTAAAGGGTACAGAGAACTACTCTTGTCACTTAGTGCCTCTGGTGACTATGAAATCCTGGGGAGGAAGTGGAGCCAATGAGGGGCACATGTGCCTTTGTCATTTCTTCCAGGTGGAGTTGAAAACTTTGGAGGACCAAGGAGGATATAGAGATGAATAGCTGATTGCATAGATGGCATCAAAAAATATTAGATTTTCTGGAATGTCTTAAGATACTGCAGTGATGACCTGCCTTACAGTCAGGTTTCTTTTAAATTAGAGGAACTGATGTGCATCCTAGACCTTATTCTGGTGAATGAGGAGAGGACCTTGTTGGTAAAGTAGGAGTAGCTAGAACTTTGGAAACAAAAGTTATCATGGTATGTTAGAGCTTGTGATATCTAAAGAGGGAAATACCAAGCACCCTAGACTTTAGGATAGCAGATTTCAGAGAGTTCAGCAAAGTGAACCCATTATCGGGGGGTCCTATTGCTGGGGCTGCAGATACAAACAAGCAAGACAGCCTCTTTCCTCAAGGACCTTATAATCAACACATAAAGGGAGCTAGAAAGTTAGTGGAAGGGCAGAGTGCAAATCATGCGAAGTGGCCCAGTAAGTGATGTGGAAACCTGGTTCTGGGTGAGATAAGGTGAAAGATCCCTGCCAGAATCTCAGGGACATGAGGCTAAGGTGCTGATTAGGAGAATAAGGGTATAATGGCCAAAGTGTAGACAACGTGGTATGAAGATAACCAGAGATGCTTAGAACACATATAAATCTCTGTATTTAGTAGATAATAAAGTGTATTAATACTTGTCATATTCAACATAACTGGTTATGTTTCCTTCTGTCTCTTCAGTGACACTGATAACATTCTATATTGTTTCCAAAATAAATTGTAACTAATGATTCTTGCCTTTATTGAACTAATTTAAAGTGTAATAACTATTCTCCAAAACAAAGACTTCATTAATTCTGATATGTTCCTTTTTACCCTTCAAGAAGGCTAAATTTTGATGTCAGTACCATTGACTCGAGTAGTTATTGGGAGGTGCACAATTTCCTTATGGCTTTAGATGGGTTTAAACCTTTGGCTAAAGAGGATTAAAAACATGCTCCAATCTATCACTGGCACTCAGAAATTGAGAATGACAAGGCATTTCAGAGTTCAACCTAGAAAACGAATTATAAGTGAACACAATCAATATATACTTTTTAGGAAAAGAGGTACTGTAAAAAGATGAGTAGTTTGTGCATCTTTGGTAATTAAAGTCTGGCATGGATATGTAAAGATTTACTTATATCTTCCTTTTTTCTTGGCAGTTTTGGTTGACAAAGACCAGAACCCTAAGTGGAAGCCAGCCAAATTAGAAGAAATAACTGATGAATTTCTGAATGACTGCTTTAAGTCTTTGGGAAGTGATGATCTCAAATTTTAACTGCAATGACGGATCTTTCTCAGAGCTTATTATGAGTAGACAAGTAAGAAAAATGGATTAGACAATCAGCTCAATTTGACATGGCAGGTCCTTTTTCCATGATTGTGTGATGATCTATTCATTGATTAGCTTATGTAGTATTATATGTAGACAATATTGAATAAAGATTCTTGAAAAGATTGTGATATTTTGTTTGTGGTTTGATGGTATTTCTCCAAGGATATCTCTTTTTATTTCAAGTAAGGGTAAAATTATTGCATCTTGTCATGCTTTAAATTAAAAATATTTGAGGGACAAAACTTTTAACATGATCATATGATATTCTTGGTAATTCTTGAGCTCTCTACAGCAGTGATGCTCTTCCAACTCTGTCTTCCTCTGGGTTCTTGTGTCACCTCTCCCTCTTAGTTGGCCTTGTACCTGTCTGGCCACTCCTCAGTTTCCTCCCTTCTACGTGTGGGGGAGCCTCAAGTCTGGGTCTCCTTTTCTGAACCATCTCAGTGATTTCATCAGCTTCTGTGGCATCAGTAATCATTTCTATGTAGAGGACTCTCAGGTCTCTCTATCCAACCCTACACTTTCTTCTGAGTTCTAGTCCCACATCACCAACTGTCTGTTGGATACATCTAAATGGATATCATGTAGGCATTTCAAACCCAACCCTCTTCCTGATTTTTCTGTTCTGTTGACGGTACCATCGTCCTTCTTCTCACTCAGGGTTTCAACCTCAGCATCATCCTTGATTCTTTACTCTCCAGCATTCATATCTTAATTGGTTTCCAAGTCCCTTCTCATTCCCATCACCCTATTTTAAGTCCCCTTCACCTCTCACCTGGGCTACTTAAATAACCTCCTGATTGGTCTCTCCCCAGTCTCTTCTTTCTAGTTCATCTTCCACATAACTGTCAAAGCCATATTCTGAAGCCAAGATCCAAGCGTGTAGTTTTGTGCGCAGAGACCTCTGGTGGTGGCTCCCTGCTGCTCCCTGCAGGAGAAAATGCAAATGTCTCTGCCATTTAAAGACCTTCATCCTTTGGCTCCAGCTAACCATTCCAAGATCATTATACATGCACTCTGTGTTCTAGTCAAACTGTACATTCCTGTACACGGTATTCCATCTTTGTTTCCTCTTCCTGGAATGCACTTTCTTCTCCCCTCTGCCTTGTAGAATTCTGCTGTTCTGTCAAGGTTCAGCTTATGTGCTATACCATCTATGTCAAGGGTTGGCAGATTATGGCCCAAGGACCACATCTGGCTTGCCATAGTTCACTGATGCCTGTCCTACATGAAGCCTTTCTTTATCCCTACCCTAAACTGTTAGTGCCACTCCCAGTTGCTTTGTGTGTATGTATGTGTAGGTGTGTGTGTGTATGTACGTATATGTCTATAGATATGTGTGTATGTGTATATATGTGTGTGTGTGTGTGTGTAGAATATTATATGTATGTGAATTTTGTTTTGTTTTTTAATGCCAATAGAGTGTAAAACACATGAGAGTGGGGACTGTTTCATTTTTGCTACATATCCTCAATACTTAACATAATGTATAGTGCATAGTAGCCATCTTAATAAATGGCTTGTTAATTGATTAAAGGAAGGATGTTTAGAGTAACAATTTATGAAATAAAAGCTACCTTATAGGAACATTAACATGCTTTAAACAGAAATCAAGATAAAAACTCTAAACAAGATGTTCTTTGCATTCCAAATCTCATGTTAGGTCTTGTTGAGTTGCACTTCTTTTAAAGGATCCCAGTTGTGATTTTCCTTTCACAGAATCACTAAATTGGAGTAAGAAGGGACCTTACAGGCCATTTAGTCAAATCCAGAGAGAGGATTCTTTTTAAGTTGTGCCACGTGAGAGAGAGAGAGAGAGAGAGAGAGAGAGAGAGAGAGAGAGGGCGTATATGGAGATGTAGAGAGTTGGGATTTAAGCCCAAGTTCTTCTCGTTAGCTGTGTGACATTGGGCAAGTGACCTCACCTCTCTGGGTCTCGGTTTCTTTGCAAAATGAAGAGATTGAACCAGATGACCTGTGAGGCCCTTCTACATCTGTGATTCTGATATTTCTCAAGGTATCTCATTCTTTTGCATAGCTGATTTTGTTAGGAAGCATTTACTTTCATCAAGTCTCTTTCTCTGTGGCTTCTCCCCATCCCACTGCTCTGTGTTTTGCCATTTGGAGTTAATCCATTTCCTACATAGTGGCTCTTCTTACTTTCAAGGAAAATTACCACATTCCCCCTAATTATCTATATGAAACAGCTCTGTTTTCTTTAATCAGTCTTCATATGGTAAGATCTCAAGGCCCTTTGCTGGCCTGATTGTCCTCGTTTAGACATTCTCTATTTTATCAGCGAGCTCCCTACAATATGGTTTTTCTCCTGATTTAAATTTTTTCTCTTTGTGCCAAGAATTTCTTTCTTGACAACTGATTTCTCCTCAGCTGATTTCCCTCTTAGGCCATGGGAATCTGTCCCTTCTCTGAACCCTTTGAAATGTACTTTAGCCCCAAGTCTAGGATCCATATTAGACTATGGTGGCTTTCTTCTTCTTTATTGCAAATGCTAAAATGGAGTAGTCACTTTTCCCTGAAGTGCCTGTCATTTCCACCCCCACAATCAGTTCCTCTTTGCTGGTGAGAATCAGATTCAGGAAGATGTTCCCCTTGTTACTACCTCTGCTTTTTGTATGTATGTGTGTGTGAATATATGTGTGTGTGTATGTATGTATTTGTGATGTATTTAGACAGATCTCCATGAATCTCCTGCTTGATTACCAGCCTCCAATGGAAATGGGAGGAGGGCTCATTACCAATGTGCCCAGTGTATCACCTGCCTGACCTCCAGCCACTGTAAGAGAAGAAGGTACATCACCCTCATGCCCTATGCATCTTCTGCCTGATCTCCAGGAGTCTCTTGGTTTCCATCCTCAGGTAAGAGTGGGAGGTGGGAAAGGAGGGCATATTACCATCACACCCCATGAATCTCTTGCCTGACCTCCAGCCTCTGTGGGGAAGAGAAATGTAATTCCATCATACCAGTCTCCCGCCATTGAGACGAAAGGAGAGGGTGCCATTCCATCAAATCTCCACCTTGGTCTCTTGCTTTGGGGGAGAGTATTACTATTCTTTCTGTTTCAAGTTCTCACTCCTTTGCCTGAACTGTCCAAGACTCTGTAAGGACTTATCCCAGAGATCATAATACAGTTGGCTTTGAAAATCTCTATAAAATTTTCACTTAGTGATTAACAAATTTCTCCCCCGGTCGTACCCTCCCCATCTCTGTGATTCTGAAACTCCATAGGTCATCACTCAAACCTCATTCCGCACGAATTCTCCCCTTCTGAGCTCATTCCCATTCCCCCCATCCTCCTCCCCCCTCCAAAGTCCTTTTCACTGTGTCTTCTGGAATGCCTGCCCCATAGGCAACAAATTAGCATTCATCTTCAGTCTTTTCCTTTCTCACTCCCTCCCATTTTGTGGCTCTCACTGAGACCTGACTCTCTCCTGACGACTTGGCCTCCCTGGCCAACCTTTTCCAGCAGGTACCTGCATTTTCACTCTTTTCCCTTCAGTCACTGGTTGAGGTGAGGAAAGTGGAATACTCTTTACTTTCCATTGCTACTTCCAGCTTCCTTCCCTACCATTATCATTTGGTAACCTTTCCTTCTTTGAAGTTTATGTGATCCACAACTAGAGATATCCAGGACACTCCCCCTTCCTTTCTCAATGAATTCAGTTCCTGGTTCACACTCTTTCTCTCCTCTCCAACTCCTGCCTTCATACTAGAGGTCTTCAACATACACATTGATACTCCCTCAAACACCCTTACCCTCCAGTTCATCAGCTTACTCATTTCCCAAGACTTACCCCTCCACCTCATCTTAGCCACAAACAAAGATGGTCATACCTTTGATCATGCCATCAATTCTGAAATTCCCTTATCTGATCACAATGTGTAGTCATTCCGTCTTTTCCCTCTGCCTTCTATCACCACACCCTGCTCTTCTAGTCCCTCCATCCCTCAGTTCTTTCCCAGGCCATCCCCCCTGCATAAGCCACCATCTCCTCCTTTCTCTATCTTGACCCCTTAGTGAATCAGTTCAACTCTATACTGTCCTTGAGTCCTTTGCTCTCTTATTGTATTGCTGCTGCTTGTGCCTGAGCTTCAGCCTTAGATCATTCTCATCATCTGCTGCCTTTGTTCTTATACGTGCTACTGAACAGTGGAGAAAATCATGCAGCCGTCCTGACAAGATTCATGACAGTCTTGTTACCCAGCCTCAACTGCAGTATGTTATAGGGGATAGAGTCCTGGGAATGAAGTCAGGAAAACCTAAAGCCAAATCCCACCTGTGACATTAAATGTGTGATCTTGGGCAAATCACTTAACCATTATGTGCCATTGGCAGCTCCCTCGAATTTAACCACTAAGACAAAGGTGATTTGTACATTGGTATTTGGATATTGGATTCTGTCATGATGACAAAATCACCAGTCCTACGTATATCATTTCTATATCATGTCTCTGTGATTGTGATGTTTTCCCAACTCCTCATCTATTTCCTCTTTCTGTCCAGGAGGGCTCTAGTCTGATAATATTATTTGATATTTGATATCTGATAATAATATTATTTGATAGTGATATTATTTGATGTAATAGTATTGACACTCATTCAGATGCTCCCAGATTACTTCTCTGGTTCTTTGATTTCCTCATGTGGGCAAATCTTTTAAATGTATAATGTTATTCTATCCAACATCTTTTTACGTATATTTTTCCTTCCAAATAAGGTATGCCCTTTCAGCTTCACATTCCAGTCGCAGGCTGTATCTTACCAAACCTTAGTGACCCTTATTGAAATCAAATAACTTTTCCTTGTACTTTCTGAATTTGTATATGACATTTGAGACCATTGATTTTTATTACTGGCTCTTTTCCTAGATTGTGTGATTGTTAATTTGTAGGCTTATGAAGTATCTGAAATTATGTTAAAAATCATTGTACCTATCAACTCTCCCTTTGCACTTGAAGTTATATATTTTTGGAATTTCCTTTCTTCTGTTCTCCCATCACATCACTCCTGCTTCTCTCTTTAATTTTAAGTTAAGTAAATGTGATGGAGTACTATCCACCTATAGTGATTCTATTTACCTATTCTTTTTAGAAAGCTGAACCTTTCAGATAGGATGAAATGTTTGAAAAATCTTTCTCATTTATCACGCATTGGCTTTTGATTTTCTTTTTCTTAGCCACTTATTTTTTAAAAAGAGCAGCATTCAAAACTGCAGTGCGTTTCAGGGGGACAGTCAGTAACAGGTTCTCAGCATGGGTTTCATAACAAATCAGTGACCCAGAAAAATGCCTGAGCTTGGTTAAAACCTGAAAGAGAAAGCTTTTGCCCTAGACATCATACTCTTAAGAGGTGGCCTCACTTTGGTTAGCCAAACGGAAGAGGAAAGTAAAATAGTTGAGATAACTTTGTTTTTTCCCTCAACCTAGTCCCCTAAAACTAGCAACTAGTAGTCCTTTTAATCCAAAACTGGGGCTACAATACAAGGGTACAATACAAGAGCAGCTATAGACAGTGAGAATACCATGACAAGCTATTTCTTCTGATCTCAGGGTCTGAGGTTGGGGGACCCTGACCTGGTTTTGAGACCCAGCCCCTCTTCGTTGTTCACAGTTTGACATCAAGGCTGACTCTGGTGGAGTACTGGCTGTTCCCAGGAACATGGGCTGATGTCACACGCAGCCTTTGTCCCTATAGAAGGATCAAATCCAGAAGATGAAGTCAGATGAAAACAAGAGAGCTTTTGTTCAAAATGGGCATTTGCATGACTGGGATTGACAGAAGAGCAACTAAGGCTGTAAAAGCCATTTCGGAAGGTGAGAAAGAATGTAAAAAAATGAATGGTAAGTTCCACTGCCAGACTTGAGAGGCTGGATTCAGAGTACAGCAGCTTTATGATCAGAGGTCAGTTCTGCTAGGGAGCACAGTGGATAGAGCCCTGGGCCCAGAGTCAGGAAAACTTGAGTTAAAATCCAGGCCCAGATACTTACTAGCTGTCTGACCTTGGGCAAGTCACTTAGCCGCCTCTTGCCTCAGTTTCCTCATCTGTAAAATGGAAATGATAACAGCACCTACCTCCCAATATTGTTGTTAGGATCAAATGAGATATTTGTAAATCTATATGTGTGTGTGTGTGTATATATATATATATATATATATATATATATATATATATGTACATGCACATGTATGTCTGTATGTGATAAAGGTCCTGTATAAATGTAGCTATTTTTCTTCATTCATTTTGTCAACAAGTATACTGTTCCCCCTTCATAATAAATTTATTATTTTTAGAAAGCATCAGAGCTGAGACTCAGAGAATGATGGAACAGGAAGGGACTGTAGGGATTATCTGTTCCAGTTCCTTTCATTTTAGCTAATAGTTGACAGCATTTTTCCTCCAAAGGATTCATAGCAGCAATGTGGAAAATAGGCTCAAATATCATAGTAATGGATACATTTGTTGGCACATATTTAAATTTTTACTTAGAAGTTCTTATAGTGGTCCTTCAAATGATCTTAGAAATTATTTTCAGAAGTTAAACTGATTTATACTCACTTTTTTTGTGGGGGAGGGGGGGCAAGGGGTCATTTCTGCATTCCTGAAAGAAATGTGAAGTCCTTTTATGTTAAAGACAAATGCCAAGCACACAACTAGGTTGATTACTTATTTTAATTAGGTAAAAGTTTGCAACTAGTTAATGGCAACTGAATTTTATTGTACAGTTTCAAAGAAAATTTTCACAAAAATACTTGTAAAAATATACTGTCATATGTATGCTTCAGTCATGGGGAAGCGAAGGAGCTTGCCAACAAAACAAGAATTTTACAAGGTAAAAAGCAGCCAGTGCTTGTAAGTAAACACAGATCCTACTCAGGCACACAACTACAGCCTAGGACAAGTGGTATTGCTTCTATTTAATTATGAGAGAGAAGAGAGTTATGTAGGAACCAATTTTGGGGGATAGCAAATCTCAGTTATAAAGTATCTCTGGCATGTCTGGTTTCTAAAACAAAAAATATGTATAATAACACTTTATTGTCTCAAATCCAATTCCAATAAAATGTTAGTCAGTGTCATGTGATAGGAGGATCATGCTACTTCATTTATTCTTCATGCTACTTAAAAATAACAATAATGCCATTGTATGACTAACTATCCTTATAGTATTCTTTTGGGGGAGATATTATAGCCTCTCTTTCACTTTTCCTCCCCTCCAAAATTGTGCTTTTAGTGCTAATAAACCAGGGGGCAGTTTGTAAAGAGATACTAAGGCAGTTGGGAATTGAGGACCTTGGGATCTTAGGTAAGTGATCTGAAAGGTAGGAAAATGAGCATGTTGAATTTGCAGACACATAGTGGGTTGGATAAGTGAGGAATTACCTTATTTCTTTGGGCACTGTGCTGTTCCCAGGACTGTCACTTAAGTTGTTTTTATCAACTTGATATGCCTCTGCCTTCCCTTGACATACACTGCCATGCCTGGATTTTTCTGAGTGAATGAGTTCATTCCAAACCCAAGTTTCATAAAGTAGAAGTTTTATATTATAAAGTGACACAGGCTTGGGAGATGGAAGAAAAGAAATGCTATTCCATGCCCTAAACTTACTGCCTTCATTTATAGCATAGAAAACTGCCCCATCTTCAGCCAGACTGTAGTATCTACACCCCTCTGCACCCCATCCCCTTCCAGTTTCATCACAGTTTTCCTTGTAATATATCAATGCCCAGGCCTGAATTGTCTCTTCCTTTTAAGCAGTCAGTATCTCACATACCTCCTCCCATATGTCTGTTTCCTCCTCCAAGGACACATGAGCCTGACTTCTAGGATGGGTTGCTGTTGGTCTCCTATCATGTCTCTGGCTGACCTCACAGGGTCTAGAGTTGGAAGGAGCCTTTGAAAGAAGATCATCTAGGCTAAGGTGTTTGTTTCACAGATGAGGGAACCACAGCCTAGAGAGGTGAAGAGACTTGCCTGAGGTCACTTGGGTAATAAGCCAGGATTGACATGTGGGTTCTTGGGCCCCAGAGATCATGTTGCCCCCACCATATTGCCTGGGAGAACCAATGAAGGACAGCAGTCCAATGTGAACGTATGAAAGAAACCAAATAGAGTAAAAGTCTATTGCAGAGATGATTGATCCATCTTATAACTAAGCCATATTATCCATTTTATATTTAATGGGAGGTGGCCTAGAGAAGCTTCTATGAAAAAGGGGCCTTGAGAACCCAGAGAGCCAGAGGAATCTGAGGTGCATAAATAAGGTTGCATTGTCTGTTGGTGATTGTGTGTGTATACATGCAAACACATGCTGGCCAACAGCAGTAGAGCACAAACAATAACTGAGCGACAATACAGCCTTATTTTTACACCTCAGATTCCTCTGGATCTCAGGTTTCTCAAAGCTTCTTTGTCAGAGAAGCTTCCCTAACCCCTCTCCCATGAAATATAACATATGGATAAGACTAGAGGGGCAATCTGGTCGAATACAGAGAGCCCTGTATCAGAACATCAAGATTTGAATCCTGGCTTTCCTCCTTTATACCTGTGTGTCCTTAGACAAATTACTTCATCTTCCTGGGTTTAATTTTTTCATCTGTAAAAATGAAGGTTGTCCCAGAATGAGCTCTAAAATCCTATGGCCTGTGGAGTTACTTGGGAAGAGCCCCATTGGGTCAGTTCATGCCTATTGTATTGTGAAAAACACCTAGGAGGAAGTTCTCTCACACTATACTGAAATATGGTTCAGGGCTAAGGCTAGGGATAGGATTTTTGGATAATTCTTGTCTTGGAAAGGCATAGCCAACTGTTGCTCATTTATCATCCCAGTTGCTAATGTTTTTTTCTTTACTCACCCACCAAAAGCCAGGGGACTGAAACAAATGCAATAGTTTTAGAACTATGAGATCACAGAGGTGGACCCAAAGTCCAGATGGATAGATATACTGTGGGGAGGGGTTATATTGTGGATATGAGGTGTGAAAGGCCATTAAATAGCTTTGTCTGGTTGCCACAATCCTCGTATAGCTATCTCTTTATATATCTGTATAAATATATATCTATATAAATACACACATGCATACATAGGGGTGTGTATACATATATATATGTGTGTATGTGTATATGTGTGTGTATATATATATATATCTGTATGTATGTATGTATGTATGTATGTATGTATGTATGTATATTTTACCCATTTCTTAGACTAGAACTGGAAACCAAATTTTATCAATTTCTTGACATTCTTAAACCTTCAAGGGCATTGTGGGAAAGTGAAATGATATATGAAAACTAAATGTGTTCTGAATTTCAGATACATATAACATACTAATTAAAAGCAGCAACTCTGAGGCTTTGGTCCGACTTTAAGCATGTATAAACTTTCTAAGCTTTTTCACCAGGAATTTACCACTATTGGGAATATTGTTATCAGCTGGAGCTGAGGGACATTCCATTTAGCATCGGACCCACAAATCTCAGCTCCTTCCATGAACAGGAATCATCTACATTTTCCTTGATTTTTAGCTATAACAGTAGGGAAAATGGAATGTTAAGAATCATACACTCCTTAAAAAAGGGCCTAGGTGGTGTACTTTTTATTGATCACGGGTCCAAATTGCAACTGGACTTAATGCACAAGATAATATCAATAATAAAGGTGACTTAGCACTCATTTTTAAAGAAATACGCTAGGTAGGATTCTCTTGTGTTTAAAAGTAATATTTTTTTAACTGAGAAGAGGTATCTTTTTTCTTTTTTTTTTTTTGGCTGCTTTGCAATGCAGGATACATATATCCTTATTTATATGCTATATCCTCCCTTTCCTTCTCTTTAGACTTTTTGGATGAGGGAAATGGAAACTGTGGGAACACTAACAGCAGGTCTGCATGGCTCATTTCAGTGCTAGATTGCAGTAAAGCATGGACCTTATCTACTCCTCTATGGTTAGTCCTAGAATTCATACCCAGTTTTTATTACAATGCTTTAAACAAATGGCCTGAAAAATATGTGCTTAAAGAGACCCTCCATGCCCTCCCCCATCCCCATGAAACTGAACAGGGAATAAACTTGCTAACAAGCTAGTACTCTGAACACTGGAGTCGGCTCCAGTTTAGACTCCATGGGTATGACCATACAAATAAATGATTCATTCTGAAGTTTTCTTGTTAAGTTTTTGGTAGCTGCTCCCTTGGAAAAGTCTTCGAGGGTTTTGCCATAAGGTGTTCACTCATCAGGATTTTAGTTTTCAGAACCAGGTCTGTGAAAGTGACAGAAGGAAACAGTTGCAAGGCACCCAAACATACCACATCAGCTTAGGCGAATGATGCTATAACTTATGTCTCTAAGTCCCCCATACTCTACTCTTTTAAGTAGAGGAAACGTGTTCATTTATGCTGACAGCTGTAATCAAACACACTCCATAAGATAAACTCATATATTCTCTGAAACAAATTACTGGGCCCACCTGGCACACATGCAGGCTAGCTTTGTAGGCAAGGTAGTGAGGAGGAAACAGAGCTTAATGGGTTTTTTGTTGGTTTGTTTTTAAAGATTTAAGCTCTCAATGCTTAACATCTCATTTATTACGCTAGCCAACCATAATCCCTTTGGGAATTTCCTTGATTTCTAGACTCAACAGAAGCTGCTAGAACAGCAATTAGGCAGGGCTCTAGGGGGAAGATGAAGGAAGTCTGCCTGCCTTGGCAGACATTGAAAACTTAATGCAAATTCAACATCAAGACTGGTGCCCTCCAGCTGGGGGTGGTATAAGCACCTGCTCATTCAGTTTTAGCATTTACGATCACCTCAGATTTGATGTTTACCAACATTTTAGGATTCGAAATATACTTAGGGAGTCCAAGTGATTTGATGACCTGGGGGTATGGGGTATGCATCATAAGGAATATGGTAGTTTAACTCTGCCATTGAAAAGTTAAGTGCTTTTCTTTAGTGTATTTGATAAGTTTTGTTAAGGGAAATCCTTAAGGGCCTCTTCAAAAATTCAAGCATCACTATTTTCTCATGATGAAAAAAGCACATAGGTTCTCTTTAGCTGTCTATTTCTGGACAAACAAAGGCTGCCCATGAATGGCAAAAGGGGCATTCTTGCTCTAACCAGCCCCAAATGTGGTGTTGTTATGGGAACCTACCCTTTCATATTGATGATCTTTGCCTGTGCAACGGTCAAGCATCATTAAATAGTAGAGCTAAAAGCATACATAAAAACAACAGGCATGAACAGTGATGTTTTTCATTCTTTGGCGATGCTGCATGGAGTGACAGGCTTGTCTCATGATTGTAGGAGAGCAGCCAGATAAAATGCATCAGTGCTACAAGACCCCATGTGGCCATTTAAGCTACATCAGACTACAATGAAGGCAAACAAAGCAGAAAACAAACATTCTTGACCTAGTGCTGATCACAACAGATGTTTCATTTATAAAGTACCTTACTCTTCCATCAGAGCAACTTTGGTACCAACATAAAAGATATTTTACATACAGCTGGAGTTCTATGTACTTAATTACACCAGTTTTTGCTTTCTTCTGTATTTGGACTAGCACCAATGTACACTGTTTAAACCTATAGTTTCACAGAGTCATCCATTCTAGAGTGAGCCAGGGAGCCTCAGGGCACTGCCTCATTCTCAATGTATGGGATGTCCCCATACCTGCTGTCATTGGCCGCCCACTGCTTCACCGCTTCATCCATGATTTCCTGGGACAGACGATGGGCATACTCCAACACCACCACCCTGGCGGAAGAATCCTTCACGACCTCTGTTCTGACAGAAACCATCGAAGGCTTTTCGGTTAGAAATCTCTCCTCATTTTCTTGTCTCTTCTCAGTTGAGATTGTGTTTGGAAAAGGGAAAGTTTGCTTTGACTTTATGCAGCCCATAGTAATCAGGAATCAGGCAGAGGAGGAGGGAGATGTCCAGGGCTACTTTAGCAGCATCCTTGGAATACTCTGATAGGTAACCTGATTGATAAACCAGAGCTTTTCCTCCTAGGAGCAGGAATTGACAACTCCTTTCACCACTCTTCTCATTTATGGTTTATCTGTCAAAAGAACAAGGGTGCAGTTTGGAGGTTACAAAATGCTCAATGACTGAACATCATTTGGTTCTCTAACACCTGTGTTACTTTTACAATGAAGAGTTGATACAAGATACAGAAATTACTTATTTTGCAGATAGAAGGAAAAACAGGCTTTAAGAGCTGGGATTAAAATTTTTTTGCAATTATTTGTCATCATAGTAAAGACATTAAACTTTAATTATGGGCTAATTGTTGTTAATTGTTTTTCCTTCTCCCATTAAGCAAAACTGGATGCTTTTTAGCTAGGGGGAAGTTGTTGATGCTATTGAGGGAAAAAGGAAGAAGTTCTTGATTTATAGACACAAAAATTTAACCCTTTCATCCTTGTCTGCAACTAGAAGGAATGTAAACTTTTTTCTCGTAAATGTTTGGTGTTTTTGTGTTTTTCCTTGCTGATCATATCTTATAAACACAGCATCCATGCAAGCCAGATATTAGAAGACAACAAGCATTGCCTATTTCTAACACAATGTTTGGTTTTTTTTAATTTTTGATAACTTTGTGGAGAACATGTAAGAGATTCTCCTCTTCCCAGTGTTCAGTTCATTTGGTAGTTGTTTTAGTGTTTTGATTTTTGGAGGGGAAGTACAGACCTGTGATTTATTTGGAGGAGAGAACTACTGGCTTAGGAGAATCAATGGATATAAATCAGCAACTCATTTGTCTATATAGTCTTAGTACCAGTGGCAGTGAGGCATAAATTTACTTGCCCAGAGTCATAAAGTTTCCGTAGATCAGAGTCGGAATTTGAATCCAGGTTTTGACTCCCAGATAGCTCTCTATCCACTAAACCAGTACTTTTCAAAATGTGGTTCCCAAGACCCTTTTCAGGGAGTCTTTGAGGTCAAAACTATTTTTATAATAATACTAAGACATTATTTGCCTATTAAAATATTCTTCTCTTTCTACCTATATATCTGTGTTGGGTCAGATTTTGATACTTCAACTAAAACATTGCAAGAGACTTACTGAAAAAGTAGTAATAATAACAAACATTTGTAGAATGCCTACTATGTGCCAAGTACTATGCTAAGGCTTTACAGATATTGTCTCATTTGGTCCTTACGACAACCCTGCAAAGTAGGTGCTGTTATTATCTCTGGCTAACAGTTGAGGAAACTGAGGCAGGCAGAGATTAAATGATTTGCCCAAGGTCACACATCTAGTAAATGTGCGAAACTGGATTTGAACTCGGGTCTTACAGACTCCAGACATAGCACTCTATCCACTTAGTCATTGGCCACCCCTAATGAATATGAGAATCTGTATGCTATTAAGCCAGACATTAGAGAGATTTGCAAAAATTATTTTTAAAAAAATGGCACTCTCTTTACTAATTTTTTTGTTTGACAAAAAAAATTTCCGTAAAAATGTTATTTATAAAAACATAATAGGTTTATTATTATTTTTGAAAATTAATAACTAGTTTTAAATATTGAGTGAAGTTCTAGTATGATACCTATTGATAGGGTTAATCCACATAAACAAAAAGTCCTTTGGGGTCCTTAATAATTTTTATGATTGTAAAGGTATCCTAGAACCACTGCACTAAGTCATGCCATCTTTCATGTTTGTTTAGCAGGTAAAATTTAATGTAGATGATGTGTTCATAGAATTTCAGACTTGAAAAAACCCTCAGTAGC
The DNA here is from genome assembly GCF_003287225.1 of Phascolarctos cinereus. Classification (NCBI taxonomy): domain Eukaryota; kingdom Metazoa; phylum Chordata; class Mammalia; order Diprotodontia; family Phascolarctidae; genus Phascolarctos; species Phascolarctos cinereus. The sequence goes on from NW_027556098.1 coordinate 194,571,147, forward strand.
CATCTGGTCTAATTCACACCTGAAGAACTCTTAGTGTTAGGAAGTTTTTCCTTACATCAGGCCTAAATTTGCACTTCTACCATTTGCTCCCAGTTCTCCCCTCTGAGGCAAAAAAAAAAAAAGTCTAATGCCTCTTCCAAAAGATAGCCCTTAAAATATTTCAAGACAGTTGTCATGTCTCCTCCCCTCCCCAGCTCCTCCGTCAATTTAAGCTTTCTCTTTGTGCTATACATCCTCTGTTCTTTCAGCGAAGCGCCTTGAGGACAAGGACTCTTCCGTTTGTGTTTTTGTACACCCAGAGCCTGGCCCAGAAGAGGCACTTCATAAAGGCTTGCTTGATTGCTACAGCATGAACTCAAAGCCCTTTACCATGTCTGGATGTTCTCTAGCTTAGTGATGCCTGTAAAAAATGTGCAGAACTGAGCAGTGCTGTAGGTGTGGTCTGACTAGGGCTGAGTAAGGAGCCTATCGATGACCTCCTTCCTCTGAGTTATCCCTCTTGCTTTCTGTAGCCTAAAATCCTTCTGTCTCTTATATGTGAGGCTGATTGAATGCCTTTGTTCTCCTGAGCTTTCAAACTGCAGTGACAGCCCATGAGAGGACTGACAGATAGAGGGGAGGAGGGAGCACAAAGAACTTCCAAGTATGGAGGGGGATGAGAATTAGGATCATAGGACTTGGATCTGGGAAGGTCTTTAGAGGTCACACCATCTGGCCCCAAAATTTCACAGATGAGGAAACTGAGGGGAAGTGACTGGGCTGAGGTGAAAAGGTAGTAAGTAGAAGAGCTAGAATTTGAACCTTGGATTTTCTAGGTATAAATCTAGTCATTACTACCTTGTTTACATGGCGCTGCAGGGCAGAACAGGAGCCATGGGTGAATACTGCAGAAGCTTATTGAGATTTAGTAGGAGGAAAAAATGAAAAATTCAAACTGTCACAAAATGGATTGGGCTGTCTCAAGAGGCGATATTTTGTGTTAGGTGGCTTCTCTTTCATGTCATGGGAGACCTGTAAGTGGCGGTTAAGTTGACCAACCACCTTTAGGATTTTATACAGGAGATTTATGTTTCAGGGTAGTTGGGCTGGATAACCTCAAAGGTCTCTTCCAACTCAGATTCTGACCAGTAAATTAAGTTCTCTCATTTGGCAATATTCTCAATTTTTCAATATTCTCCTGAATATCTAAATCTTTGCCAAAGATTTAAGGGAAAAAAACTTAATTGCCTACAAGAGTCATGATTCTGAATCTGATAGTTCTAAAAATGTATGTTGGGAAAAAACTCAGGTTCCCAGTTCCCATTTACCACCCCTGCTCAAACCCCAAAGGTAGCTGACAGAGAATCTACGACTCTATACAACAAGCTAAGCACAGGTTTGTGTGTGTGTGTATCTAATGACTGAGCCCTGTCAAGGTCAGGCTTTGTGTAATGCTCTAACTTCAGATTTTTAAAGTGTGTAATGCTCTAACTTCAGATTTTAAAGTGAGCAGGAGTTGCTAAATTCTCCTTATTATACTAAACATGTTAACTGTACTCAATGATAGTAAATTATTCCCTTTGGAGTGTATTTCCTACATAAGGATTCTTTTTTAGCCAGTTATTCTGAAACACAGATAATTTTTTCACAGACTTGACATAAAGTCACTGTTAAAATCCAAGGTGTCACATATCTTCAAATATTATCAAAAAGGATGTATCAAAAGCCGTCATCCTGGGCTTCTGAAGGAATGTGGGATTTTTAGCTTGTAAAAGAAAAAAATATCTGACATGTATACGAAAGGGTAGCCTGTAGAGAACAGCACAATCCAAAGTGGATGCCAACCACATGACCCCAAAGGGTATGTGGATTAACCAAATGGAAGATGAGTGACATCCTACAATAGGCAATCATTGGCTTATTTCCAGTATCATAGCCTCTACCCATTGTCCCACAATACTCCCTCACTCTGCTTCCCCCTTCCCCTCCCTCCAAGATTACCTTGTGGTTGTAGTAGTTGCCAGGCTCTGCACTCTGGGGGAGGGGCAGAGGCCTGCGACTGCCCCCCCCATATTTGCTGGGATAGAGTGAGCAGGCACGAATGGGTTGTGAGCATTATCTTTCCCCACAAAGGCCACACCTCTTTACAAAGGTATACCCCCATTCCTCTAGTCACCCAGGTTTGCAACCTCAATGTCATCCTTAACTCTTCACTCCCCTTCACCTCACATATCAGTTGTCAAATCTAGCCATTTCCATCTCTATGTATCTTGTATGTGTCCCTTCCTCTCTACCCATCATCATTACTGCCCTAATTCAGGCTGTCATCATTGCTAGACTATTACAACAGCCTCTTGAAATTGATTTCCTTGATGCAAGTCTCTTCCCACTTCAAATCATCCCCTCCACGTCACTCCTCTACTCAAACTCCTATTGCCTCCAGGATCTAGGATCAAATATCTTTTATCTCATCTGTTTAAAATTTATCTTTTCACATCAAATTATGAGGTACATAATTACTAGTACAGTAGTATATGTATGTAAATTCATAAATCAGTAAATTGACATATTGGGTAGTTGATGCTCTAACACTTTTTACTGCAGATGTGCATGACCCCAGAAGTTTGGAGAGCACTGCTGTAAAAGATGGAGTAGATTTAATCTGTTTAGTATCAGAAAGCAGAAGCAGGCCCAATAGGTGGAACTTACAGGGAGGCACGGTGATACAGCTGACAGGGCATGGGACTTGGAAGTTAAAAGGACCTGGCTCTGAATTCCAACTTTGCTACTCACTACTAACTGGACAAGTTATTTATCCTATCTGTGCCTCAGTTTCTTTCTGAATTCCAACTTTGCTACTCACTACTAACTGGACAAGTTATTTATCCTATCTGTGCCTCAGTTTCTTAAACTGTAAAATGAAGGAATTGGAGAAGGTCCCTTCCAGCTCTGTGATCAGCAAATCTTACCTCATTAATAAAAAGTCAATATGAAGAAGTTTCTAATGGAGCAGTTGAAAAAAATGGAAGGGTTCCCAGTGAGATAATTAATTACCTGTCAGACTCCTGCACTGGAAGATTGGACTAAACCTATTTCTAAGGTCCCATCTAATCAGAGGTGTGCTGGAGCCAGCTCATACACACTCAAAACAGCTGATTGTTAAATTTTCAGCATGAGTATTTACACCTCAGAAATTGGCAAACCCATGAAATTGGGGTTTAATTTATTTTGTTGGTTGTCTAGATTTAAGAAAGTCATGTTAGTAATGTGTTAAATAGTGCAAGTTAATCTTAGGAGTATATGTGTACTTTTTTTTTTGAGAACCAGTTGTTAAACATCTACCAGCATTCCACTGCTTCCAATACTGTGAAATTATCTCATGGGATCTGTGCCAGAACTTAGATGAAGAAATCCATGTTAGAGAACAAAATATCATTCTGACTGACTTAATATTATCACTTAAAAGTACAATAAATAATGTGCTTTCCATATGCTGTTAGCTAAAACAGGTGGCTCTGTTCCATAGGTAACCCAAGGTCTTTTCCTGAAAGGAAATGATTGGCAGTTACAGGGAAGCTGATTTCAGCTCAACCTAAGGAAAAAACCTTCCAACAACTGAAGTTATCCAAACAATGGATGGGCTGCCTGATCACTGGACCCAGTACTATATCAGAGGAGGACTGGTTGCAGAATGTTTATAGCCTGGAGAAGACAAGACTTGGTGGGGGGAGGAGGGAGAATCATAGCTTTATAGATTTAGACCTGGAAGGGACCTTAGAAGATCAGAGAGCCCAACCCTATCATTTTGTATTTTGCAGCAGACTTCAGATATTCCTAGGACTGTCAGGTGGAAAGAAGGATTAGACCTATTTTGTGTAGCTTCTTGGGGTAAGTAACTACAATGTGAAGTTCAATGACAGATGAAAAACCACAGTCACCATATCTGGGGGATTAGAGAGAGGGCCACCAGAAGAAATCTAAGTTCTAGGAGAACATTTTGTGACCTAACAAAGCAAAAGTAGACACGTAAGAGCTTCCAAGTCTATAAAGAGATTTGTATGGCCTTTACATGTTACTTGGCTGTATATTCCTACCAGCAAGAGCTACACAAGGCATTATGTTTTTTGTTTCTGTTTTTCTTTAAACTTCCAAGCTTCCACCTAGAGCCACATTAAAAATAGGAACCAATAAATCACCAAATAGATTATTACAGCTACTTGCATAATAGCTTTTAAGCTACTTGTAATTTGAGGTAAGAAGAATTATGTAATAAGATCATTTTATTAACCAGGTAAATGTTAAAGGAGCATAAGGCATATGATAAGAATGTGGAATCAGACAAAACTCTGGAGCCCACTGCCTGTAGATGGTGGAGTACACTTAACTTTGTGTAGCTCTAGAGGGCAGGCCTGGGGCCAAAGGTCGGAGCTGTCAGGGAGGCCTGGTACAAACAAGGCACATAGGCCTTGGGAGTACATTAGGACCTGCCTACAATTTCATGGAACTTCTTGAGAATTAAAATAGAATTCTTGCTTTGAGGTATTAAAGTCCAAAATGACCAAAAGTATGCTGATGTTATTGTTTGAAAGGCACAAATGAATTGATGGGTACTATCCCAGGAAAAGCAAAGTAGAATTACTGTCTGTAGTAACTAACTAGTGTCATCTCCCTTCCTTGTTAACCAGCATGGTACCTAAAGGAGTCATTAAAAAAAACAGAATTTTCCTTGCAACCCCCCTAAGAACCAAAATACCTTACAACTGCTCACAAAACAAGTTTTTTGCTTGTTTTTTTTTAATTCACTAATAATGCAGAACTCTTGAACCAAAGCATGGACACCTTGGGTCTTCCTTATCTCAATTACCACATCTTGAAGGCCTTTCTATGATTACATCTTGCCTACCTTGCACACTGCAGCTCCTTAATGATTTCTTTTGGTAGTTTCAGTTTAAAAGTCCTGTTTTTGATACTGCCCTAATTCATTCTCAACTTTTAGGGAAACCATATTATGGTTCCCTACTTTATATTCTTACTATAATTCTCCTATCCTGCTTGTGGACTCCAGTCTCTAAAAGGGATCTGCCACTGTCTGATGGCAAAGCCACTTCTTGCCTAAATTGCAAGAGGCCCCTCCACCCCATACATGTGCCAGTCAGCAGTCCTTTGGAACCGGAACTCCATATGCTGCACTGAGTATATACCTTTGGCATTACATAAATGTTAAGTACCATTGAGATTGAAAATTTTATGCATAGACCCTGCCACAACCTCTGCACACAAATGTCTGTAGGTCACATTTTCCCCTGATGAGTCTTCAGCCAAGCTAAGGGACTCCCTCCAGACTTTAATTCTGTGATAGTCATACTCCAAATGGAGTCCACATCCACAAGGATGTTGACGGCCTGAGGCTGTGTGTATAGGTAGCACCAAAACATGCAGATTAAAAGCTCAGTAATCCAATCTTCCTTCAGAGAGTTATTTCCATGACCTAGGCTCTGAACCACAATACCACACACAGGGCCACAACAAAGCAATAAGGGTGCTACGTACCCACAGAATAAGGCTTCTTCCTCACCTTCTGTATCACTTTGATATTATTGCTGTTTAGCAGACTACCTTCAACAAACAAGGAAATTCAAAGAAGCAAAAAGAGGGGTGGGAGGAGCCTTCACAAGCCTGGCATTCCTCATGTCAACACAGAAAGCATATGCTAGCACTGAGTATACTTGTAAGCAGAAGCTATAAATAAATGTTCTACTTTCAGTTCATGGGCCCTTCCCCTTGACCAGCTGTGAATCTAATGTTTGTCAATGAAAGGGAAGGCTCTGCCTTCATCAGCCCCTAGAAAGTAGGGGCAGTACTGGATGCCTCCCCAAGCTACTCCCCCCCCCCAGAACAGGGCCTAAACATCACATCTGTTTTGTAGTAGCTTGGGCAGAGGTCACCACTGTGTATTAACAGTAGCAAAGGACCAGACCAGTAATTGTCTAACAGTATCACAGCCAGCCACAAATGGCCATCACTATGCTACACATTATCAGGTAAGGGTACTATAGAACAAGAAACATTTTGCTTGGCAAGCTGTTCCAAAATTTTAAGTGAAGGTGGGTAGGTAATGCAATATAGACTATTGCACTTGGGAGTTAGGAAGACTTAAGTTCAAATCTTGCCTTAATCGATAAGTGATCCTGCCAAGTCACAACCTCACTCTGCTTCCGTTTCTCACCTAGAAAATGGAGATAAGAATAGCACCTACCTCTCCGGATTGTTGGGAGGAACAAATAAGATAAGTTATGTAAGGTCCTTTGTAAACCTTTAAAAAAGTAGTTAAATGCCAACCATTATTGTTGTTATTATTATAGAGATCAGCAGCCTCTAAGCAGAGAGCCCTTTGGATTTTCATCATTAATGAAAAATTTTAAATCCTTAAAACATAGTTAGAGTCTAGAGGTTCTCCACAATAAATGGTGTGCCACTGTGCCTAATTCAATGATGAATACTTAGCCAATGCCTAATAAATATTGACTGATTTATTATTTTAAAAGGTGATTATAATCTAAACTTATATCTCACTGAAGATCAGCTGTGCTTTATAATCATTGATCCCACTGACAAGCCTTCAGCAAGAGGCTGGTTTATTATATGTGAAGGGGTTTGTTGTTTTTTTTATAGTATTTTATACAGCAGGAAAAAGACTCCAAGAAATGTATTAACCATTAATCTAAGTCAACAGTCCAGCAGGTTATCTGGTTGCTTTCTGGGACAGTATGTGCCAAATACACATGAGACATTTCACTTTTCAGGCATTTTGTATTCATCTTGTTAAAATGGGCCAAATTGGTTGACTGCAATCATATTTTAAGTACTCATATACTAAATGCTGGGTTCAAATCTTATGGCCTTTTAGTTCACTTAAAAAAATTGAATAAAACTGGCATATATGTAGTAAACAACAGCAAAAAAATAAAAACCCAGTTTTCATAAGCTTCGTATGACTTCAGGGCTACTCCTCAGACCCTTTAAAGAACTAAAAGTTAAAAGATTCCCTTGCCACTAAAAACTAACATTTACAGAGCACGATGTAATGAAAATCATGCTGCATTTGGGAATCATGACAAACTGCAGAATTATGGTTATCCTACTTCCAAATAGTTCACATGTCTGCAAAGGGCCCATGCTTTTTCTCCAGATCAAGTGGTCTTTTGCACTTGCCAAAATACTAAAAGTGGCTTCCTCTTGGTGTGAGGTGGAATGGGAAAAGAATTGTTTTTTCAAAGATTTTTTTTTAGGTGCTCTGTGGAAACACTGAACGTTCCTAAACAGTAAGAACATTAAGTCCTAAGCCACAAACGGCATCTCCAGTTGTCAGAGAAGAAGGACTCTCTGGACCACAGAGCCAGCAAACTAATCTGCCTTCATCAGGTCCTTAAAGGAAGTAAATAAATGGACGATAGGGTAAACCTTCTCTGGAGATGTTACCCTCCACTAAGCCTTCTTTGGCTCCTAGCCAGATTCTAGGGGAAAAGTTTGCCTTAGGGCCCATCGCAAAAGTACCTGGACGTGAACTAGGCCTAAACCATACCAGACTCCAGCAGAAGGGGGAGCTCTAGACATGTTGTGGAAACAACTCGTTCTCTGTAAAGTACCTGACTAATTAAGGCTCTTATTCAAATATATTTTGGAGACTAGTACCTATCTCTTATCCTTCATCCTTTACCCCCGAAAAATAAAGCAGGTTGACAAGGTACATTATATGCTAAAGCTGCTAGAATGAACAATGAGTGCATAGCAGAGCTGTGGATAGAGGGGTTGGTCAATGGAATCTCACTGAGTTACGGAAAGGCTTATAAACACATACCAGGTCTTCTACTCAGCTAACACTTTTAAGAAAATGCAATGGGGGCTTGGCCCATGTATAGCCTAACTTCATGGGAGATTTTCACATATCTGGACTTGGTAAAATAAGAATAAACTCATGCTTTCTGCTACTAGAAAGAAGTTTCCTTCTCTCCTCCCTGGAAAAAAATACATGCAGCTAAAAATGTAGAGTCTATCATGGTTATCTGAGAGTCACAAAAGCCACATCACAGCAGAGACTTAGCAGCTTTTCCTTCCAAAACAAAGAGGGCACGTGCAATTGCTCATAGTTGGAGTGTAAAAATAATTTTTTTCCAAGTGCCAATTGGTGGCAAGAGGGAGGGCAGAGTTTTCCCATCCCTTTACTTCTCCCAGATTTTTGCCTAAATCAACTAATATTCATAGAAACATCTACTAGTCTAATACTTAGACAAAGGTTGTAGAGATGGTAGACACTTAAGAGACATCTGGTCCAACTACGTTTAAAAAAAATTTTTATACAATTTTTTGTTTCCATGTTGCCTAAAATTTCTCCGTTTTGAGACATCCCATATAGCAAAGAATTCTACTCCATTTTACAGACGAGGAAATTAAAAGACTCAGGGAAGGGAATATCTTGCCCAAGGTAACGCAGATAGTACACAGAAGAGCTGGGATTTAAACCAACGTCCACTCATTCCCAAGTGATCTTATAAATGTCTTAGTTCTTTTAGTACAAGATTTATCCCCACCCCTCAACTTGCAATCTAAAAACACCTGGCATTTGAGTCCTAGATTGTGACCTGCCCTGTGTAAGCTTACTTAATGACCAAGTCACTGCTACATCTCACTTTCTCCTAAATTCACTGGGATTGCTAGGAGGTAAGCCAACAATCAGAAGTAGCACCCAACCCCTTCCCCTCTCAACTTCACTTTAATTCATAAAGCCGGATTTTTTTTTTATTAACCACTTTTAGAATGCAGAAATCCTTGATCCAAGCTGGCTATTCCCCTGCCCAAGCTGGCTCAGGGGTTTAACTACTCATTGATCCACACAATCTCCCCTCCCCCCAACAGTTTTCATTTGTTGGGATATAATGTCTTACTCCAAAAGGGTGCTGGATTTGGAGTCAGAAAACCTAGGTTCTAATCCTGCCCTATATCTGTGTGACCTTTGGCATGTCACTTAATAAAAATAACAAGAGGAACAGCAATGATAGCTTGCATTTATAAAGCACCTTAAGGTTTGCAAAGCACTTTACAAATAACTCATACAACAACCTGGAGAGGTAGGTGCTATTATTATCCCCATTTTACAGATGAGAAAACTGAAGCAGGGAGATTTAATGACTTGCCTAGGGTCACACAGCTGGTAAATATTTTAGGATAAATTTGAACTCAGGTCTTCCTGACTTCAGGTCCAGCAGTCTTTACTTCACCTCCTAGCTGCCTCTAACAACTTTTCCAGGTCTTGGCTTCCTCATCTACAAAAAGAGGGGGTTGGTCTGAATGACCTCCAAGGTCCCTCCCAGCTCTAAATCAATGATTTAGCTCACCTCCTCTCCCGTCTGAAATTCAGGAAATAAAAAATAGCTGCTTTTCCCCAAAAGGACTTGGGCCCCTGATTTAGAACATTTCCTGGGACCATATGTCCCACATAGTGACATCTTGTCTTACTGATGTTCTGGCTAAATGATAATATGGTGTCTGGCACATGAAAGAGCTGATCTTCACTCTACATACTGAAAAGCGCTTTATGCAAGGGCTGTATGTTCAAGGAGCAGACACATAGGAGCAGGGTGGCGGTGTCAGAACATGGCCATCATTGTTTAGTGGGATACAACTGGGCCATTCTTTTAATTAGTAGCTGAGGCAAGGAATCTGGGCATGAATCAGAACTTGGATCAGAACTGGCACAGATCCCACCCCCACCCCATTTGCAATGCCACCTTAAAACTTCAGAGTCCCCAAACACTAACAATCTGGGGAATCATGTTCAAATTTCCTTCTTGTGACGAAGAAAAAGTTTATTCACTTCCCTATTACCACCTTAAGGTTTTAGAGGCCTGGCAGTTTACCATCACTTTGACAAACATTACTAACTTAGCTGATCCTCTTAACACTCTCCTGGGGTAGGGAGGTAAGGTATTACTTGCTCCATTTGGCAGGTAAGGAAATTGTGGCACAGACCTATTCTGGAAGGGTGCTGAGGTTATCTCTATAATTCTATAAGGTTTTTTTTGTCTCATTGTTTTCTTATGACATCTCAGATGGGTGGATAGTGCTGGTTGTTTAAGAGAAATGTGAGGATGAAAGAGACAGCAGTTTTGGGAATAAATCCTCTTTTCCTCTGTAACTGGCCAGCCCACAGCATGAAATCAGTATCCCTCACCTCTCCCCACTCCTGAGATTTCATCATGCCCCACATCCCATAAATGAAGGCAACTGTTCTCTCAGAAGTAATCACAGACAAACACACCTTGCCATGTTAGAAAGTAGTCTATCTTTGTTCACAACTGGTATTTCAACTTTAAACATTTCAGCCTACAGGCAAAATACAACCTAATGCAACAAAACCCAGTTCAAATACAGGAGGTAATAGTGGGTCCCAATCGCTAAACAGAAAGTGACATGTACTATCAGCTGCAATTGCCTTATGAGGTGGCTTTGATTGACTTGATTTATGAGAAGGGAGGAGTGTTTGTTGAAATGACTGTCAAAATAAAATATACTGTCAATAGGGAAAAAATAAACCAAGCCTAATTTGCATGGGGGTTTCTCAGCAGTTTAGCAGAAACATTCCTTTAACGATGAGAGGGCAGCAATTGGTGAAGATGAGAGCGTAGGTCTGGAACATACCCAGTAGGAGGGGACTCTTCTTTTTCATGTGTCCTAGATTTCTGTGGCCATGGTCTAGCAAAGCCTCTAGGCTCTTTCCCAGAATAATGTTTTTCAATGCATAAAATAAATGCATAGAATTGCAAAGGAAACCAATTTTACTGAAATACAGATAACAAATGTTTAAAAAAAGTTTGTAGACCTGAGGTTAAGAACTCTTGATTGAGATATTAAAACTAAGTTCTTCACTGGGTCAGATCAATGATGCAATTAGCCCTGTGCTTCTGCCTCTGAATAGTGTGCCAACAGCACACTATTCAATGAGCTAATGTAGTTGGAAAGTAGTTGGGTGCAATGGATAGAGCACTAAGCCTAGATTTAGGAAGATCTGAGTTCAAATCAAGCCTCAAACACTTACTATGTGACCCTGGGCAAGGCACTTAACCCTATTTGCCTTAGTTTCCTCATCTATAAAATGAGCTGGAGAAGGAAATGATAAACCACTCCAGTCTCTTTGCCAAAAACACCCCAAATGGGGTAACGAAGAGTTGGGCATGGGTGAAAAACAACAAAAGTTGTTTTATATGCCGGTGGCATTTCTTTGATTAAGCTACAAACCCCACAAGGCCAACAACAGTATATCTCATTACTTTTAAGAATTCCATATTGTAGACACTTAATGCTCACTGGGTTGTTGGAATGGATTAATAAAAATTAAAAGCTGTCCCCACACCAAGTTACTGCCAATAGTTATTTGTTTCAAAACCCACAAAGCCCCAAACAGTAGTAGCAGGCTCAGTTTCTTATTTAACACTTATTTAATCTTAGATTCCTTGTCCTTTCACTTGTCATGCCTTAGCAAATCCCAATTAAGCCCATCCTTCCTGTTCTCCCCTACTATGCTACTAATTCCATTGGAGGAAGTCATACTGCCATGTTGCTTGGGTCCATAACAGATTCAAGTTATTTAAACTCAATGGGGTCCTCCCTATTATATGGCAGTCCTTTCATACTTCCTCCAGTGGCTCTTCTAAACTCTCTCTTCCCTCCTTACAAGCCCCTTAGACCACTCTCATCCCCCAACTCCACCCTTTCTCCACAGAGGGCTTCTGCAGTTAGAAAATCAAGGCTGTCATGAGCATCCTCTTCCATTCTACTTCAAACCCCAAAGCCCCTGTCCATTGCCCCATAATTCTTCTCTACTACTCTAGTTTCTCAGGGAAAAAGTGGCTTTCTTTCCTGGTGAGGTCAAACCCCCTATTCATGCCCATGATCCCATCCCATCCAAGATAATGACCACTTGATTTCATGCACACATCTCCTTCATCCTTAAAAAACTTGCACTTATCAAATCTGGCCTCAGACAACAACACTCACTAGCTGTGTGACTCTGGGCAAGTCACTTAACCCCATTGCCTAGCAAAAACAAACAAAAAAACTTGTACTTGATCCCTGGCATTCTCTCAGCTGTCGCCCTACATTTCTTTTTCCCTTTCACAGCCAAACTCCTAGGAAAAGTCCAATGCTTCCATTTCCTCACTTTTCAACCCTCTGCAGTCTGGCATGGGACCCTAATCCTCAAATGAACTTACTCTGTCTGAGCTTAAAGTAATATGATTCTTAACTGATAAATCCCCCATGGCCATTTCTTTGTCTTCATGTTATGTGACCTGTCACTTGGTTGAAAACACCTCCAGGCACTTGTATCATTCTTGACTTTTTCCTTTCCTTGCACACCCCCTAGAATCAATCTGTTGCTAAGGGTTGGCAATTCTGCCTCCACAATATCTCCAGCATCCTTTCCCTCCTCTCTACTCATGTGACCACTATTCTAGTTGAGTCCTTCAGCATCTCTCCCCTGGATTATTACAGTAACCTCCTTTTTGGTCTCCCTGCTTTCCAGTCTCTTCCCTTTTCCAGTCTGTGCTCCATATACATCTGCCAAAATATACTTCCTAGTAACAGGTCTAAACACATCCTTCTGCTCAAAATTTTTCATGAACTCTAGTGCCTCTAGGATAAAAGACAAATGCCTCAGCCTGGCTCCAATTTACCTTTCCAGCCTTATTTCACATTATCCCCCCCTCCCCCTTCATGTAGTCTACGTCCCCCACCAACTACACTGCTGGCTGGTCCTCAAATTCCACATCTCACCTCCAGGCTCCATGTTATTGAACAGACTGTTCTGTGTCTGGAATTCACTTCTCAACTCACTTCCTAGAATTTTTAGTCTCTTTCCAGGTTCTGCCTTCTATGAGAAACCTTTTCTGATCCACCAGTTCTCTCCACCTTCAAATTACCTTGCATTTACTTATCTTTGTATGTGTTGTATCTCTCCAGGAGCATATAAGCTCTTTACAAGGGAGAGATGAGGGGGACTGATGACTAACTTATATTTGTGCTTGTATTCCAATTCCCTAGAACAATGCCTTCTACACAGTAGGTAGTTAATACATATTAATGTAAATTAACTTCGTGAATTCTACTTAAGATAACATACTGGTAATATATATACATATATATACACACATATTATATATATAATATACACACACACATATTTTTGCTGAAACTAATATCTTTTAAAATTAAATTTTACTTAAGGATCTCCAAATGTCACACGTTCAGAAAATTTCCATTTATCATAGATAGATTGGTAGTATTGACAGAGGCCAGAAAGTAGTACTATCAACTCCTCATCTGTAAAATGATGATGGATTAGAAACTGGAACACCCCACATGTGACCTCAAGGCCGAAGGTTCCCCACCCCTGGATTAGATAATCTCTAAGGTCCCTTCCAACTCAAAACTGATGATGGAATGAACTGTTTTGTTTCCATCATCATCATCATCATCATCATCATCATCAAATAGCTGTGACTTATAGAAGACTTTTAAGTTACAAAGTGCTTTGTATATCTTTTTTCATTTGTTCCTCCCAACAAGCCTGGGTGGGGGTATTTTGTGGTATCGTTGGGAATAAGAGGGAGGGAGATTCAGACTTTGCAGCTAGGTGGCACAGTGAATAGTGTGTCAGGCCTGGATTCAGGAAGACTCATCTACCTGAGTTCAAATTTGGCCTCAGACACTTACTAAATATGTGACCCTGGGCAAGTCCCTTAACCCTGTTTGCCTCAGTTCCTCATGTGTAAAATGAGCTGGAAAAGGAAATGACAAACCACTCCAGCATCTTTGCCAAGAAAACCTTAATGGGGTCATGAAGAGTCTGTCACAACTGAACAACAAAAGATTCAGACTGGAACACGCTATTCAAAGAGCTGCTTAATGGATTTATCTCAGTCTAGAAGGAAGCCTGAGGAGTCTATGCCCTATCTTCTACAACATTTTCATAGGCATTGATGAAGAGAAAGAAATGATCAGATCTAGTGGGGATAGTTAATAGGTTAAATGAGAGAATTAAGACTTTAGAAGTTGGCAAGTTGGAGACAACTAGCCAAAATGCACAAGATGAAATTTCAGTGGGATGGGTAAATACGTTTAAGTTTAAAAAACAAATTCTACAAGTACAGAAAGAGCATACTTAGCTTAAGAATAGTTCATATTAAAAGGCTTTGAGGGCTGCAGTTGAATAAAAGCTCTCTGAGAGACAACAGTGAGATGTAGCTACTGAAAAAGCTAAGACCATGTGCAGAGTAGTAAATTTAGTTCTGTGCAGCCACTTTCAAAGAGAGACACTGACAAGTTCATCCAGAGATGATATGCTGAATTGTTGAAGAGACAGTATAGTAATTGTTTTTTAAGTAGTTGAAACACTTATAATATGGAAGAGGGATTAAATTTATTTTGTGTCCCTCCAGTTAGATTAATGAGTAGAAGGACAGGAAGGAAGGTTTCAGCTTAATGTAAAAACATTTACTAGTAGCTGTCGAAAAGAACAGAGATAGGTTGCCAAAAAGAAGTGAGCTGCCCATCGTGGGAGGTGTTCAAACAAAAATTGAATGGCTGGTCACCTGTCGGTAATGTTATAGGAAAGGATTCCTGTATTGTTTGACAGTTTGGATAAGTAATTTTTTGTATCAGGGAAGATCAGGAAAATGAAACAACGGGTTGTGTTTTTTTATATTTGTGTTTGATAAAATTTCCCCAAGGCTTGGGCTTACTTAATCTTCCATTTTCTCCTGATGAAAGCTTATTGTAGAGCACCTTAAAGTTAACCCAAAAGAAAGAATAAAGAAACAAGTAAATGATGTTCAGGTTTATGTTCCATTATCTTAAAAGTCGATTTTTCATGCCTTGGTACTACTAAATTGAAACATGCACCATGGCAAGCATCCTGTGCATCATACTGAAAGAACGAATGCAATGGAAACGACTCCCAAACTTCCAGTGTATGTGTGATGCATAGGACGCTGGCATTTCCCAGGACCACCCCAAAGGCTGATGAATCTGCTAGATCAGCCTCAGTTTTCCTTCACATCTGCATGGTAATTGATTGCTGGATCTGTCTGACCACGGTGCTCACGGAACGAACTGCTAACAGCCTCTGACCGTATCCCACCCAACGCATTCAATGCAATCCTCAACAGCTCTGCCAGACGAATAAAATGTTTTAGTACCTAAAGCTTTGTAGATGTAAGATACCTCCTCATAGGATGAGTCACCATCGGAGGGGAAAGGAAGGGGCATCTGCAGAGTAGCGTGTAACCACCCTTTCGTGCCAGTGTCTGGGGGGCTCGGAACCACCCGGGCCCGTGCACCCGGCCCTCCGCACCACCTGCCTGGCTCCCTGCCCCGGACAGATCAGCGCCGCCAAGTTGGCGAAGACGGACGGACAGAGGACACGGACACACAGACACACACGCACGCGCGCGCTCCAGATGAGCACTTACTCGCCCGCGGCCCGGACAGCTGCTGCAGGAGCGTGCGGGGGGCTCGGGCCGGGCCCGGGAAGCCCCGTCTGCGGCGGGCTGTGTTCATAGCTCTGGGTCGGGTCGGGCCGGGCCCCCGGGCCGAGCTCCCGATGCCAGCCGGGGCCAAGGGTCTGTCGGCGTCACGGGCGGAGAGGAGGGAGGGGGCGCCCAGCGGGGCAGGTGGGCAGGGAGCGAGCGAGCGCAGCAGCAGCTGCAGCTGCGGCCGATGGAGCCGCCGCTGCCTTCGCTGCCCCGGGCTCGGAGGGGCGGCTGCGGCTGGAGGACGGGGCGTCCTTCTGGCCGCACGGGCGCCGCCTCCAGCCCGGCCCGCTGTCCTCCCCGGCTCTCGCCTGGCGCAGGCGGCAGCGGCGCCGCAGCACAGGTGGCTCCTGCTCCGTGCGCTCCCGGAGCGCCCCAGCCAGCCGAGGCTCTGCAGCGCCCCCTGCTGGGCCGCGGCGGGGGCGGGCGGCCAGGGTCCTAGCCTGCGGAGCCCACAGCGAGCGCTGCTGCCGCCGCTGCCCCCGCTCGCTGCCCCCGCCGCTGGCCCGGCCTGGGCCACGTCAGCCTGGCTGCAGAGGCAGCTGACCGCAGAATTCGAGAACGCTTCCCGTCCCATCCACCTGGCATCCCACACCCTCGGTCCACCCACACCCACTGCAACAGGTGAGCCACACCCCTCCTCCCCATTACTTTGGAAGACAATTCTGGTGGCATAATGGATGAAGTAAGGAGGTCAGGAAAACCTGAGTTCGAGTCCTGAGTCAGACACTTACTGGCTGTGTGATCCTGACAAATCACTTAACTGTCAGCCTGTTTCCTCTTCTGTAAAAGAGGGCTAATAATGGCACCTACTTCAATGGGTGGCGTTGGATCAGATGAGAGAACACGTGAAACCCTTTATAAATATGAAAGTACTATGTAAACGCTAGTTACTGTTATCACTGCCAAGCCTGTCCTGGATGTAAACCCAGTGGCAGAGGGTGACCTTCTCAGGAGGAAGACGAGTAACCTTGAGGATTTGGAGTGTTCACTACTGTTCAATTAGATTCAATTCAACACACATTTATTAAACACCTACTACTACGTGCAAGGTGTAGAGACAGAACATGGTACAGAGGACAAAGAACTACATTTGGAGTCAGGGGGCCTGGGACACTTATTTTTCTGGGACCAAGTTTCTGTATGTATGAAATGGAGTAATCCCTAAGGCCTCTTTGAGCTCTCAATTTATAAACTTTTGATATAAAAATGAAAAAAGAAACCCTACCACTCTCAAGAAATTTATCATCTAATGGGATGCAGGGGAGAGGGCTTTATTTACATGACTAATAAAAAGGAGAATGGGGCAGAGCTCCAGATAAAGTACTCTGACAAATCTGAGGAGGGAGAGATCAGCTCCCTTTTGAGGAGAATGGGGAAGCAGGGCCAGAAGAGACTTATCTGAGGGAAGAGTTGGCCTTGGCCTAGGGAGAGACAACAGACAAGCAAATGGAGGGGGCATTCTTGACATAGAAGACACCTAAGCAAAGGTGCCAGGAGGTCTGACAAGAACTGGGGGTAGAGAATTGTTCAGTTTGGGACAAACGAATAAAGGCAGAAAGGTAGAATCAGAGGGTTAGAGCTGGAAGGGACCTTGGAAGGTCGTGTAGTATGACCCCTCTCTCTCCTCCTTCATGGTAACAGAGGATGAAACAGGCTCAACATTTGCCCAATATCACACACTCCAAGCTTTGGTACCACAGCGACGGAAACCTGTTTCCTCTGACTCAAATCCAGGATTCATTCCATGATATGACATCATGGCAGGTTGGAGCTAGACTGTCAGGTGTTTCAAATGTCAAGACTGGAATGTAGTGAAAAGCATTTATTAAGTCCTTACTATGTGCTAAGCCCTGTGCTAAGGAAATTTAAACTTTATTGGATAGGGAGTGTTAAATTATTGAAGGTTTGTGAGTAGAACAAACTCTGATCAGAGCAATGTATTAGGGAGAGTACTTGGATATCAGTGTGAAAGATGGACTGGAAAGTGATACTACAGGCAGGCTGCTGGAGTGGCTGGGGTGGAAGCAGAGGTGGCTTTGAAACATACCGAAAATCAATAGAATTTGGGAATTAATTGGCAGGGGTGTGAGAGGAAGGTGTTAAGGATGAAGTAGGGGTCAAAGATGATTCTAAGCCTGGATGACTAGGGTGTATAGTGGTAGTGTAACATACTAAGTCCTCCACAGGAAGAGAAGGCAGAAAAGGAAGGATTCCATGCCATGGCAAAGAAATTGCAGATGCTAGAAAAAACACAGAACCCCGGATGGGTTTTATATTAATGATAAACATTACTATATTTTCACCATGGCAAACAAGGACAAGTCCCCCCCCACACACACACACACTAATCCCCACAAAAGATCAGAAATCTTAAACCTATCTGGTTTTCAGGGCCAGCGTAAGTATCTATCCTCTCTACATGACCAGGTTGTAGCGCTGCTTTCCATCTAACAGGAATGGGACAACACAATAGGACAGAGACAGATAAGCAGAGTAGGGCACTTTGGTTCCATTTTGCAGGTTGGGGTCCAGGCCAGGGCAGGCCCAGTTTGACCTCAGGCGGTCCATGATACCATGGACCACAATCAGCTAAGGTCAACCCTCGAGGAAATCTGTGGTTCCAGAATTGATCTGGATGACCTGTAACCAAGCCAGGGAGGGTTTTAGGGCTACTGGAACTGAACCATTCTATTGCCCTAAGAGGCAGCATGGCATAGTATCAGGAAGATCCAAGTTTGAATCCTGCCACAAATAGTAGCTTTGTGAAGCGAGGCAAGTCAATTTATCCCTCAGTCTCAAGTTTCATCCTCTCTAAAACTGAGATATGGGCAGCTGGGTGGCGCAGTGGGCAGAGCGCCAGGACTGGAGTCAGGAGGACCTAAGTTCAAATCTGGCCTTAGACAGTTACTAGCTGTGAGACTTTGGGCAAGTCATTTAACCCTGTTTACCTCAGTTTTCTCATCTGTAAAATGAACTGAAGGAAATGGCAAACCCAGTATTTCTGCCAAGAAAACCCCAAATGGAGTCACCAAGAGTCAGACACAACCAAATACCACCACAAACTAAGATAATAGCACCTGCCTCCTTTTGCAAACCTTTAAATGCAATATAAGCCATCCATTTCTCAATTCTCCCCCGCCACCCCAATGTTTTCTTTCTCTCTCCTGTCCTCCCTGTCCACTTTTCCTTCTCTCATATGCCAGAGTTCTAGAGCACTAAGGAGAGATTACACCACTATAAGTCAACCAATAATCATTTATTAGTCACCCACTTTGTGTCTGTCGCTGTGCAGGGTGTTAGAGATACAGACAAAAAGGAACTAGCCCCTGTTCCCAAGGAGTCAGTCCAGCAGGAACACTGGCTAACCTAGGGTCATATTAGAAGAGGATCTATCTTTTTCCTCCTTTCTGCACAGCACCAGTCCTTTATGTCTAATAGCCATGGGAATGCAATATTTTTTTTAGCAACATTTCCTTCCCAATGTGTGTAACAGAAGTCGGCAGACAAGTCATTTGGCTGAAAACCTCAAACTTTTGTTCTACCTTTTGTTCTACTCCAGTGATGCAACAAGGCTGAGGATTTGATCTCGTGATTTACCTTGGCTCTCACTGCAAGTAAACAAAACATATGTGCTCTCATCTGTAGGGTTTAAATGCTTGAGAAAATTAATTTATCTTGCCCCTCTCTTCTTAAAAAAAAGACTGAAACATATTTTCCATTTGAGATATTTGACATTCTCATTTAAAAAAAAATCAAAGGTCAACAGAATTAATGCCCATCCCCCTCATCCTAAGAATTGTTTGCAGTGATCAGAAAACAGTACAGAAATTTGGCCTGACTCTCATTCTTCACAGTCAGTTAAAAAAAGAAGGGAAAGAGCCCCTACATCTTGAAGCAGAAGGTAACAGAGCAGAAGCTAACAAGCTCACTATGATGTAGCATGCATTCCCTTCAAAGTGCCAGCTTAGTGTGGTGGGAGGAGCAGGGGAAGGATGGTTGAAGACCCAGGTTCCTATCCTGTGTCTAGTGTTTTCCAGCTGTGTGACACAACCTTTTGGAGTTTCAGTTTCCTCATCTGTAAAATGAATATACTATTATATGCACTACTTACCTCACAAGGTCTGTTCTGAGAAAATCAATGTAACTTTAATAAGAGCGAATGGCTAAAGCCCCAAGAATGTTCTTTAAAATGTTCAGTCTTAAGAATTAAACAATTGTATAACTTTAGAGTTGGAAGGAACCTTAGCAATTACCTAGCCCAAACACCCTATTTTACAGATGAGAAAACTGAGGTTAGTTATAGGAACAAAGAACAGAAAAGGATAAAACCAGGCTTTGCAATGTTCAGTCTGGTGTTGGATTTACCCTGTTTGTGACCAAAGGGTGTACTTCAATGCCCCTTTCAGGTTTCAGCAGGTCATATCTGCACATGAAAGGGCAAGAACATGGTTACGCAGGTGGAAGAAATCATGGCCTTTTCCCTGCCCAGTCATTCACACTGGAGAACAGAATAGGTTTAAGATTAGAGGACTAAAGAAACCAGAATTGTAGAATGGTCAAGGAATTACTGGGTAATTAGCCCTTAAGTCTTTTATAGCTGAGGGTAGCAAGGTGGCACAGTGGACAGAACACTGGGCCTGGAGTCAGGAAGGCTCATCTTCTTCAGTTCAAATCTGAGTTCAGACACTTACTAGCTGTGTGACCCTGGGCAAGTCACTTAACCTTGTTTACCTCAGTTTC
Source organism: Phascolarctos cinereus (assembly GCF_003287225.1). Classification (NCBI taxonomy): domain Eukaryota; kingdom Metazoa; phylum Chordata; class Mammalia; order Diprotodontia; family Phascolarctidae; genus Phascolarctos; species Phascolarctos cinereus. The sequence goes on from NW_027556098.1 coordinate 194,591,453, forward strand.
CTTATCTGTAAAATGAACTGGAGAAGGAAATGGCTAACCACTCCAGTATCTTTACCAAGAGAACCACAAATGGAGCCCCAAAGCATTGGACACAACTGAAACAGCTGAATGACAAAGAAAGCTCCTTCTCCTTTGTTTAGAAAGAATATGAGGGAATAGGTCAAAGTGGGATACAGAAGAGTGTTTGATTTAGGGGAATGGGAGGATAAGGGAAGGATCTTTGGAGCGGGGGTAGGTTATAGAAGGAAAGTAGAGGAGTCAGGAAGGATAGGAAATAAGAGATATGCACAAACAGAAAAACAAAGATTAGGGGTAGAATCTGTTAGGGAAAGCATATGTTTATATGTGTATGGATGGATGTATAAAGAAAGAAAATTACTTTTATTCTATTTTATGATTCATGATAGGAACTTTCTTCTTATTGTTTTCTTAAGCCTAGATGAACAAAGTTTAAAAAATAGATGGCTTATTAATAACTATTTCAGAAATTTAATATTTCTTTAAGATTCAAATTACTCAAATGGATCTGTGATCTCATCAATGAAGATGTTCCCTGCATAGATGCCACAATTTTGCCATCAGGCCTCTTCCTTGCTTTCTCTTGACATCAGAGGGTTCTCAATGGAGCCCATGGCCTACGTGGTGGTTATTCCCTACTTTCAACACATGACCAGTCTTGTACATCTATCTTCTTTGCAAAGAGGATCGTTCCTTATTTGTTAGGTGTCCCAGGTCGCTAACACCTATCATACATCTCTTCATTGCCTTCTGAGTGGTACTCATTTTTAATTCTTTGGAGACCATAGTGTTCCACAGCTTTCATCTAAACACCATCACTGGTAGGATACAAAAAAGGTGGGCCTTTCTCTTTGTGACACTTTGGGGTTATTAAAGAAGCTTTGCAAGAGTTAATCCAGCTCATTCTCCCTCTTCAGTTTAACAATGCAAGCATTTCCTCGTCCATTTACACGGTTGGTCCAAATACAGGCATACTGATTTGAATGGACTCTAAAGATTGTCCATCTAACTGCATTTCCACTCTAACACAATGCCTCCCTAAGCAGGAGTTGGGGCATCTCCCTCCCAAGAGGGAGATAAATGAGAAGCAATACGGTGATAGCTTTAGTTCCCCTAAAAGGTCAAATACTGTTGTACTTATCAGGGGCACGTTGGTAAATGTTTAACAATCCTCTCTCTGAAACTGAAACATGACAAGCTAAAATGCAAGCACTCACAATGCACTTTTCAAGTGTAATCTGAATTATTAACATTTTCTCCATCACTTTCTTAGGCCCACACAATCACCAAAACAATAAATCAAGCTCTAATTTGCCAATTTTTCAATCTGAGGTGTATAAATGTTCACACTGAAAATTTAACAGTGGACTCCACAAGCTGGTTCAAGCTGGCTTCAGCCCACCCTGGACTTATTCTTAATATCTTTCACGCTGATCTCTGGAAGAAAAAAAATTTTTAAACACCACAATCGTTTTGCTGAAATTCTGTGGACTTCCTTCAGGTGAAGCATTATTGTTTTAAATTTTGGGAAACAACAATTTCCAAAATTTCAAAACTACAGATGACCTGAAGGACAATAGGAGGATTTAAATAGGCTGTGACGTTGCTAATGATTGATTTACGTGCAAGAAGTGACATAAAACATATTACACGTATAACCTCTATCAGAGTGCTTGCTGTCTTGAGGAGAGGGGAAGGAAGGGAGGACGGGAAAAAAATTTGGAACATAAAATCTTACAAAAATGAACGTTGAAAACTGTCTTTACATGTAATTGGAAAAAATACTATTAAGAGGGGCAGGAAAGACAGCTGATGATTTTGGGACAAGATACATGGTGAAATAAGAGTATGACTCTCTTAGGAGAGACATTTGTTGCAAGCTATATTATCCTTAGCTAGCCAAAGGACCAATAAGACCATGTGAGATGTTCACTTGTGCCTGCCTCAATAACATCCATTGTCCCATATTAAAAAACATGGAATTCAGAGAAATAAAAAACCTTAGGGATAATCTAGTATAACCACCTCATTTTATAGATGAGGAAACTGAGGCCCAGAGGAGTTGAATGACTTGCCCCAGATCATTCAGCTACTGAGGAGCCAAGGCAGAATTTGAACTCAGGTCCTCTGATCCCAGAGGCAGTGTTCTTTCCCCCATGCCTGCTGCCTCTCAAGGATATTCAGACCTGATACATCATTCAAACAGGAAGCTGACAGGCAAAAGAGAGATGGAAGGCATGGCTTAGGTCCCCAGCAATATACCAGCCCATCAGAACAAGCTGCCCCCTTTAAACGTATTCTGTGTCAGGCAAAGAATCTGCATGAGACAAACCATCCTTTCACTGACCCTACTCTCCTCTTTCAAAGTTAGTTCTCATATGTTCTCCCCAGCCTACTCAGTGCCAGCTTTCCCAGATTTAGACCCTGCTAAAAACACTTCTCTGACCTTCTGCCTAGCACCTGTGAGGGCTTACTTTAGGAAGTCTGGTTTGATTGGCTATGGAATCGAATTTATTCACTCGGTTCACAACCAGGACCCCAGCCCCACTTCTCAAGAAGAGGGTCTTTTCTTCGGCACCGTGGTACTGCTCCTAAATCACCAGCATACATCTAGGGCCCTTAGGGGTAGGGTTCAAGTGTATCTCATGCCAAACCCAAACAAATTCTGCTCCCCCATCTTGGGTAGAGGAAAGAGTACTGGTTTTGAAGTCAAAGGACCCGGGTTCAAATCCTAACTCTGCTGTTTACTATCTGTCTAATCTTAGACAAATCACTTAACCCCTTTGGGCCTCAGTTTCCTCATCTGTAAAATGATGGGAGTGGACTGGATTATTACTAATGTTTTTGCTATGTACTGAGATGAATTTGAAGCCTTGCAGAAAGCAAACAAGTTGCTCTGGAAGTGGGCACAGCCAGCTGCCTTTGTCTTAAGGGTACAATTAATTACCCAGATTCATTCATCCTATAGGCAGAGAATTTCCTGGTATTTCTGGACTAATGCAAACTATTTATGGAACTCTACCTTTGGGAACTCCCCATAAACGATCCTATTCAACAAACATTTATTGAGACCTTTTTGATGTACAAGATACTGTTCTAGGAACTGGATATAAATACACAAAACATAAATCATCCCTGCCCTAGGGGAGCTTATATTCTATTGGGGCAATACAACATGTATACAAATAAGTGAATCATCAGGAGATAACATGAACAAGTAGAGACAGGGCTCAAAGAAGGCTTCTTGGAGATGGAGCTGAACTGTGCCTTGAAGGAAGATAAAGAGGCTATTGAATAGTCTAGGTAAGAGGTGATGAGGGCCTGAACTATAGTGGCACAAATGTGTATAAGCAGAGAAAGGAATGAGATGTAAAAGATGTGGAAGTAGAATTGACGATTCTTGGCAAATTATTTAAATGATTGGTTATGAGGTGTTGGGAGTGAGGAAGAGGAAGGGATGACTCTGGGGTTACAAACCTGGGTGGTTGGGAAGATGGTGATAGAGGAGGGGATGGTTTAAGAGAAAATATTGAGTTTCTTTTGGGGGTATGTTGATGGGATGTTCACTGGAGAGTTCTAGCAGTCAGTTGTCAATGAAGGATTGCAGTTGAGAGGTTAGGACTGGAGAAAAAGATTTGGGATCATCTGCAAAGAGGAGGTAAATAAACCAAGTAGGTGAGATCTGCAAGAGAAAGACTGAGGAGAGAAAATGAAAGGTGGCCCAGAAGAAGGCACCAGGCTCAGGCAGTGGGAGATAGATAATGAACAAACAAAAGATGAGAAGGAACAGATAGGTAGGAATGAAAGACAAGACCTGAGGAGAACAGTGTCAGAGAAGGCAATGAGGAGAGAGGGAAAGAGGGGGAGAAGGGGGAAGAGAAACAGGAGGGAGGGAAGTGCGAGAGCACGAGAGGTATATATATATAGAGAGAGAGAGAGAGAGTGAGAGTATGTGAAGAACATTGGGTAGTGGATAGTGTTAAAAGGCAAAGAGCAGTCAAAGAGGATGAGGACTGAGGAAAGGCCATTGGATTGAACAACTTAGAGATCACTGTTAAGTTTGGAAAGAGCAGTTTTATTCAAATGGCAGGCTCAGAAGCCAGACTACAAGGGACAGAGAAATAAATGAGGAGGTTTGAGGAGAATAGGAAGTGCTGGTTCTACCAAACCCATAGAGCCTAAATGTCATCTGCATTTGGGATGAGTACCCCTTTCCCTCAGTACTTGACCTGTTAGATTGGTTGGTAGGGATAGGCCTCCTGGGGGCATACAACATGATATTAGTGTGGATTCCACTTTGCATTAGGACACCCCTCCCAGGAGAAGCTCATCACCTCTAATCTCACCACCATGCCTGTAACTCCAGCCTTAATTGACACCACCTCACTCAGCCCCACCCCCCTCTAATTAGAGGGCTGGAGGGTAGAGCACATCAATTGGTATTGGACCTGGTCAGTACATTTGTATAATTTTCTCCAGCAATTTTTGGCAGCTGAGGAATAGAAGCAAGGAACACACATGGTAGGTAGTGACCCTAGACCACTAAGGTAAGTCAGGAATGATGGAAGAGCAAGGGGGCAAGGGATTCCAGGAAGAGGACAGTGTATAGTTGACCTCACTGCTATAGAGTTAAGATAGTGACAGTAGGAAAGGGAGGCCAGAGAGGCAGTGATGGATTGGGAGAGCTATGCTTCTCTGGCTGGTTCTTTTGCTCTCCACTTTAGCAGCAACTGGTTGAGAGTTACAGTCCTCTTCTTTTTTTTTTTTTTTTTACTTCTGTGAATTTTCACCTTCTTTTGGAAATGAGAATGGTAGTTGGAGAAGAAAGGTTGCAAAATAAAGATCCCCTATATCAGCCTGACTGCAAAAATGTAGCATTGATATATATTTATTCTGGAAGTTAAAAAAAATACCCAAACCAAGCTGCATTCAATCAAATCTGAAGCTGTGAGATAATCTACAAGTCATCATCATCATCATCATCTCTCTCTCTCTCTCTCTCTCTCTCTCTCTCTCTCTCTCTCTCACTCACTCTCTCTCACTCACTCTCACTCACTCACTCTCACTCACTCTCACTCTCTCACTCTTTCACTCTTTCACTCTCACTATCCTGGTCTACCTCTTGGTTCAATACATGGTTAGGGGAAGCCTATGCATTTAGGGGTATCAGGTCTGGCTCATCCTGAAGCCTACCCTTCAATATCACCCTGATTCGTGGCCACCCACAGATCAGCCTACACTGCAGTCCATCCAGAATTATCAGTCCTAACAGTCTGCCTCAGTCTACCTATTCCTGACCCTTGAAATTGACCTTCCAAAGCACCGTATTTTACAAATCACAGCTTCAATGGATTTAGAAACTCAGTCGTTTCTTGACATGAGTCAGTCACCCTGCAGTCCCAAATTTCCAAATGGCAGTAGAAACAACAGAGAGGCATTTACTTCAGTCTAGATCTGTGATCCAGGACGTTAAAACCCTGTTTGACCAAATATGTGGTAAAACATTGTGAAATGTTAAGTCTGAATATTAGCCACTCCTCCCTTTTCCAAGTGTCAGGAAAGATCTGTTGCTTGCTTTTGGATAATCCAGCCATTGTGTAGGACTCGGGGAAGGTCATGTTCCACACTGAGCACTACTAGAAGAATTGCCAAGAGGGAAAAAAAAAAACCTGCTACAACCAGCTTTGGCCTCCTGCCAGACCCCAGTTCAGAGCTCCGCCATCAGAACTGAGGCTGTCAGGATGTTTTTAGCACTATCAAGGCAGAAAAGCTGCCATCTCATTATGATTATGGGATTAGCCTATTCCCAGCAGCACCAATACCAGCCAGGAATCTACTTACTGATTAGACTTGGGATTGGGGTTCTGCACTGAGGTGTTGTTGTTGTTTTTTCTTAGAAAGAACCAGCAGAATGGTTTATCCAATCCTGCATTACTCATAAGAGTGCTAGGGAGGTTTGTTGTGAGGAGTAAGGAGTTCTGTTTCTGCTGTGCTCATAACACCTAAATGTTGCCCACATTTGGAATCCTCAATACTTGCCCAAGGTGAGTTAATTGAAGGGACAGTGATATTCATCAAATTGTACTCTTAGGGGTATACAGCATGGTCAAGCATGGAAGGCTGTCAATGGAAGGCTATTTTCCAGACCTGACCTGTGTGCTTTTGATTGAGTTATGCTTTTGGTTTGGGCATCACCCTCAGAATTCAGTATTTTAAGACCTTATGGACCAGAGTGGAGTAGTCTATTTCAACAGTATCCTCAATGGGCTCCTGGAACTCCACCTACCATACTATATGGGTCCAGGTCACCTTCTAGTGCTTGGCATCAGTGGCACTTAGATGTTAAATTATGACGGTCTGAAGAGCATGAATTTCAAAGTCATACACAGACACATCCATTATCAGCAGATGGGTAATAATGATTTATATTAATGCTTTAAATATACCATCTCCTTTCAGCCTGACAACAACTCTGTGAGATAAGTAACTCAGGTATTATTATTGTTGTTTTTGTTGTTATTGTTGTTCCCCTTTCACGGATTAGGAACCTGACAATGAGAGCAGTTAAGCTGTCCTGTTGCTGCTCATATGTGACTAAACCCTAATCCTGGGGCATTCTTACTATTCACATTATCTTTTTCTGGTCCTGAAATTTGGAACACTGCTGGAAGCCACACAACAAGGTGGTTAGGAGGCTTAGTGAACAGAGTGCTGGACTTGGGAATCAGGAAGACTCGAGTTTGAATCTTGCCAGCAAATCACTTAACTCCCTCAGCCTCAGTAAAATGATGATTCCAATAGCACCTAGTTTGTATGGCTGTGGTGAGGATCAAAAGAAATACTATATGCAAAGCAAACCTTGAAGTGCTATGTAAATGTTAACTTACTGTGTCAGCCTTGGTTGCTAAGCTCTGAGGATACAGAGCATTCAGCAATAAGTTATAAAGGAGTTTATATTCTAATGGGGAGGACAAAACAGAAAGAGGTGCTGGAAAAGGGGGAGGGAGGCAAACAGGTGGTAACATGGTGTGGAACTGACTGGAAGTGAAGGCCTCAGTGTAGGCAAACCTATCAGGGTTGAAGGATCCAGGGACAAGGTCCAGATTAGGAGTGGAAAGGTTATAGTTCAATTAGAGGTAGCCTGTCTAGAACGAGTCTTGATTTGCCAATGATGAGTCAGTCACTAAGTGGCAGAGCAGATTTTGAACCTATAATCACAATAAATATAATAAAACTTGGATATTTTGATTTTTCACAATATTGAAACAGTTAAGACATACAGATGAATATTTTAAATATTTCCTAGTTATATGCACATATTAGAAATTCAACCTTTTACTTCTTAAAATGCACCATTATCATAGGTAGATTAGATTTCTAATATAAGAACTTAGCAGCCTGCCCAAAATGCTTATCTTTTTGACAATGGGAAGATAATGCTATTTTCCTGTAATTACTAATTGCTCCAGCTTGTGTATTATTCATATTAAAGAAAAAGACTTACATTCTGTCAGATTTTGCTGACAGATTCAGATACCTCCTCAGAGCAGGATGAACAAATTTTCATGATTCATAAATTCTTAAGAGTTGAGAGGCACTTTAAAAATGACCAAGTCTAATCTTCTATAAGGTCACAAAATGGGCCCCCAGAGTTCAAAGTCTGAACAAGTCAGGAACAGAGATGATTGGGTTCTTCCCTTCTCTAGTACTTAAATCTATTTGTAAGCCAACTTGCTTGGTAGCCTAGAGTACTCAACTCAACTTGGGGGTAAATGGGTTAAGTATATGGGAAATTTTATTTCTCTGATCCATAAACTCCTCCTCCACCCTTCATCTTTCTCCTCCCACTTGTTCACTAGTATCATCATTTGAAGAGGCTGAGAGAGTTAGTGGTGTGCTAGTCACGAAGCTAATATGTGTTTGAGGCGATATTCAAACTCAGGTCTTCCTGACTCTCAAAGCACTGTTGGCCTGTTTTAGTGGTTCTTAAAATCTTAGAACTGTTTCTGTGAAAGACTTATTCTTGTATTAAACTATATTTGTAGACTCTTAGAAGGGATCTTGAGCTATTATTTCACCAATTGCTTACTTTCAGGTAGGTGAATGTCTGTTTTCTTGGTGAAGACCTATATACTCAGTCTAGTCCATGCTAAGATTTTATTACCTACTATAATGGGTGAAGAAGATGTCTTGTGCCCAAGCTCATTTTTTCTTATTGTAATTCAGCATTTTTCTTCTAATCAGATTTCTATAAACATTTTTGTTGGTGCTGTTGTTCAGTCATGTCTGACTCTTCATGACCCCATTTAGAGTTTTCTTGGAATGGCCTGTCACTTCCTTCCCCAGCTCATTTTACGGACGAGTAAACTGAGACAAACAGGGTAAAATGACTTGCCCAGGGTCACACAGCCAGGGCATCTCTGAGGCTGGATCGGGTCTTCCTGACTCCAGACCTGGCACTTTATCCACTACACCACCCAGCTGCCCTTTTATAGCCATGGAGAATAATTAATTGGTACATAAAAATGTGCCTTATAGAGGTGCATTATATTGAAGATGCAACCAAATTGCTCCTCAGAGTTCTTTGTTTCTTGTAAACAAGTCTCAATCCCTTTCATTTTTGCTTATAAGAAAAGTTTCCTCCTTTTTATTCATCTTTGCCTCTGTAGTCTAATTTTTCCATATCATTTTTGGTGTGGTCACCAAACTAGAAATAATAGCTTAAAACCACATTTATTAATGCAGAGTCTGGGGGGGAGGAGGGAGAATGACTTCCTTCATGCACACTGTACTCAAAGAGAACATAGCATTACACAGCCTCTTTTTATTCCTACATATGTGACACTTCAGATACTCCCTTCTTCTGACTCATTTTCCATTGTTTCATGATTTTCCAGTATATAAAACAATTTTATGAAAGTTCATCTTATCATAAAACCCCTAAATTTCCACTTTTTTTTCCTCCCTGGGTTACAATAGGTATGTGTTTTTTATAGGCATTTTAAAGTTATGTGACTAGTCATTTGGGGGAATAGGTGACATCCTGTCAGTTTGAGGAATTGGAGATTTTAATTTAAAAAGGAAAAGATTTGCAATAGCTCCCTTCACATAATGCTTTACAATTAGAAAGTGAAATCCCAGTAAATACCATGATGTGGGTACTATCCCCCATTCTAGAAATGAGAAAGCTGAGGCTCTGAGAGGTTAGCTAACTTTTTGAAGTCATGGGACTTGTCAGTGGCTGAGCTGAGCTCAAAACTCCTTTTTCTGATGCTCCCTCTGTCATCCTGACATGTTATTTGGAGGATCATTATGTGGAAGAGTTGTTCAACATGGCTGCCACAGGCAAAACTCAAACTAATGTGTGGAAATAATAGGAAGATAAATTTGGGCTCAATATCCAGAAGAATTTAGTAACAATCAGAGCTAACAACAGCCGGCCAGTGGCTCATCAGATAACAACCACGAGGCATGCTGTAAAGGGGTTCTTGCATTGAATGGGAGCTCCAACCAGACAAGACACACAGGCCCTTGGCATCTCTACAAAGGTTCAGTCTTCAAACATGAGCACACTTCACCTTTAAGTGTTGCAATGGTCTCCATGACAATATCAGAGGCATTCATTTCTCAATTTCTCATTTTGCACCTTTACCATACAGCAAAACATGACAAAAACCACCTCTCCTATGCAGTATGAATATGGTTACCATATTTTTTGAACCAAAGCACATCAGGCATATGGTCTGACAGAATATTCTTTCTCTGAACCTTGTTAAAATAACGTGTTCTTTACTTGAAATTAGGACTATCCCCAGACAAACACGGGTGGTCTGTGTGTTGTAAGTTAAAGATGGCTACCCCCTACAATATAATGTAAACTTTCCATATACCTATAAATCATTTGGATTGCATTTAGTAGCTTAAGTGCAAAATTACTTTCAGACCTATGACATTTCCATTTGGTGGAGGGGGTGTCCATCTATGAGAATTGCTTTTTTATAAATGTGAAAAGACTCCAATGGCCTCTTATTTGACACTGTGGGACCTTTCCATCCATCTGATCCTCTCAGGGACTCAGTTTCTATGATACTGCTCTGTCATGGTGGTTTTTCTACCTCTCTGACTTCACTTTTTTAGGCTTTTTTTTTTCTTCCTGAGAAAATGTAAGAGGACCCCAAGGCTCTCTCTTAGGCCCTTCCTTCTCTTAATAATTCTATTTACTTTCATGATTTCAATTATTAGCTCTATATAAATGGCTCCCAAATATCTATTTCTAGATTCCCTAAGATTTAATTCTGAATTTTCAACTGCCTGCTGAATCAATTGACAGGCAAAAATCAAGTGCTTCCTATGCATCTGGCACTCTGCTAAGAAGAGGCTACAAAAACAAAAATTGAAATAATTCTCAAGGAGCTTACACATATTGGAGGAAACAGCGCACACACATATAAATATATATAAAGATACAAATAAATACAAAATAGAGAGGGAGTAGTTGGAGGGAACAGGGCAGGTTTCTTCTAAAAGGTGGTTCTTGAATTGCATCTTGAGGAAAGGGGAGCATTCAATGGGGCAGAGGTGAGGAGAGAGAACATTCCAGGAATGGGAGATACTAAGTGCAAGGGCATGGAAGTGGGAGTTAGAGAACCACGTGTGAAGAGATGGACTTCACAAGCTTCCAGTTTGACTGGACCACAACAAAGAGTACAGGAAGAGGAGTAATGTACGATGAGAAGACAAGTTGTAGACTACAAGTTGTAGTCTGACTTTAAAAGTCAGACAGAGAAGTTTCTATTTTGTCCTTGAGGCAAGCAATTGGGATTCGCAAGAGCCTATGGGCAGATTTGTGATTAAGGAAAATGAGATTGGCAGTTGTGTGTGGGTGGAGTGCAATGGAGGGTGGGGAGGGAGGGTGTTATCTACCTTGTCCTGACCTGGGTGGGCTTAGGCCCAGGCAAAAGTCTGACTCTTGAGGCAGGAGGGGGTAGATGAAAGAGTACAGTATTTAGAACCAGCTAGTCTGAATTCAAATCCCACCTTTGTTACCTGGGTGACTCTGCAAATCACATTCTTTCTCATCTGTGCAATGAGTGGGTTAAACTAGAATTAAGTCCACTAGATGACCTCTAAGGAAGATGACCCTTCCAGATCCAGCTCCCAATCTAGGTGCTCTGGTCACCAAGAGCTTGCCTACCTGTTTCATTTTGTTTTAATGCTGCTCTCCAGGCTACTTTGGTAAGCCCTTTTCCTCCAGGTTTAAATAGGAATACGGGAACACAGAGAAGGAGGTCTGTATGTCACAATGCCCAGTGCCCCGCCCAAAGCTTGTCCTCACTACACCACTTCTGTAGCTGCTTCTCCCAGCCTCCTCCCTCCCCATCAGTTCTTCTAGTCCCTTAGTGGATTGATCTCAACTAAGGGAAGAAACCCAGACAAGTAAGCTAATTGACATTAAAGTACGATAATGACTAGTATACTTAATAGGTTCACTCAAAGGAATATCCTTCTCTAATTTAATAGTAACCATGGGGTGTGCAGTGTCTGGCTGGCTTCAGGGGGTGGGTTAGGGTATCTGAAGCCCCCTCCCAGAACACCTGGCTCAGATCCCATTTGTCTACATTCTGTCCATTAGTCTGGGCAGGGTCGTGTCTGCACTATACAATCCAATCTCAATCTCACAGTTTAGGCCCTCCTCCCTCTGGCTCCCTCTCTTTACCCTATCCCTATGAGGTCTCATTTAAGGGTCACTTACAAGACATACTGTAGGAAGACTTAAAGAAGTGTGGTAAAAATAAATGAAAGCAGACTGATATTAGAAGGCCCAGTGCTCACTTTCCCAGCTTGTGCTTCCTTTCTGTTCCCTACAACAACCAAGGCAGAAGATAGGACAAGAGCCTGGAAGATCATTTCCCCATCATTCCTAGGCAGGTTTTCACCCTAGGCTTCCCTCCCCATCCTGCCCCAATCTTTGGTGAAGAGCAGCTTCCAGTGCAGGAACTTGGAGCGCCCTGTTGGTTGGTAATGGTGTGGTTTTGTTCCAGGTGAGCATGGAGCTGCACTTCTGCCTCCAGCCCTCTTTTTCTGGTCTCCAGGCATGTGCACTTAATTTGGTTTCTGTACCTTTAATGCTGGGCAAGTCTGAAGGGCTTCTCTCATGATTCCAAGCTGCCTGGGTATCACATATCCCCCAAAGCAGCCAGAGAAGGGAAAGGCATAGGCAAACCTTAACCCAACCTCATTGCTCAGCTTCAGAACTCAGTCAGTCTTTCCTTTAAACCCCCTGTCCTGGCAGTGACCTCTATACCCCCTTGCTTCCTCTGACCCCCAGATTTGTGGGATAGGCAAGGAGGGTCATCAAAAGAACAGGTCACATGTCTGGATCCTTTAACAGTGTACAAAGCCCTTCAGATACAATTTCCCAATTGCTCCTTTCCGTAGCTCTATGAGGTAGACGTGCTAGGTACTGTTATCCTCATTTTACAGATGGGGGGGAGGGGAAGGATCAGAGAGCTGAACTAACATACCCAAAGCCACAAACTGTAGTTGCAAACCCAAGTCCCCCAACTCCAACATCAGCTTCCTTTCCTTTGTTAGCTAACTGGTCTAGGGTAGAAATTTCAGGCTGTGTGACAAGTCCATTTGAAGTTCTACTCTGTGCCTCCTGGTCAGCATTTCTGAAGACTATATCAGTGGAATGAAATCTCAGCAGGTTATGACAAGCTGAGAGGGTTTTGAGTATGGGCCCAGCAACAGAACATGTCCACGCAAGGACTCTCCTAGCTAAGCTGAGAAAGGCTGATTACCAAATTGGCTTTAGGGTGATGAGTTTTGTTTGATCCACAACAATTCTTGGAGAGCATCTCTTAAATTGTTGAGGGACTGTAATTTGCACCAGTGGATTGAGAACTTGCATTAACCAAAGAATGGATCTTTGAGGCATTAAAATGAGTGTGACAGGTCATCAGGAGAAAGATTGTGGGCAAGAGCAGGCAGGGTGTCTTCTCTAAGCCTCCTAAATATTAGAAGTCCAAAGGTCATCAGAGAGGACAAGATGGTCAGAATATTAGACAAGAGTGACACAGTATAATGATAATTGTGGGATAAGGCCACATCTACATTAACAAGATGGGCAAAGGGAGGATGGAGTTGAAAAGGAAAGTGGAGTCAGTAATAGAGTATCTTGAATGCAATTCAATGAAACATTTATCAAGTACCTACTATACCAAGGCTAGTAGTCTGGGTGCTGGAAATACAAAAACACAAACACAGATCCAATACATAGGGAAACTTGAAGAAGGAAACACAATTAACAGTGGGAAAAGTGGGAGAAATGAGTGGAGGTGGTACATTGAAGGAAAATAAGGATTCTGAGGCATGAATGAATGAATAAAGCATTCATTAAGCACCATGTGCAAAATGCTGGGGATACAAATAGAAAAATTAAGACAGCCTCCTATCTCAAGGAGCTCATGTTCTAATAGGGGAGACAACACATATGGAAGGTTTCAACTACAAGTTGGATGGGAAAATCCCATAATCCTTAGGGCACAGTGGCAAAGCAGATGTTAATGCTCCTTCTTTAATGCCATTTCCACTGATAAAATTATATCAAGTTTATGATGTGAACTATTTGAGAGAGCCCAAGATTTTGGTGGCAAGAACTTGCTTTTCCAAGTCTTCAGTAGCTGTGGCTGCAGGCTGCATCTTCCCTGGGGCTGTTTCCCAGGATGACGGCTGATAGCACTGGGCTGGAAGCATTGCTATTCCCAAGGCTCTTGAGTTCAGGATCCCAGGGTTGTCTCCATTAGAGTCAAAGGGAAGATGGTGGCCAAGGTGGTGGTTTGACTAGCCTGGCACCTGATGCCTCCTGGCTCTTCCTCAGAGAGCCTTGAGCCTTCCCATGAGGTAGCTTGCCTGCCCCATGCGTGGCATTTGTTTGGCAGTTAATGGAGATGGCTGGCCCCTTTTGCACCGGAGTTGCCTCCAAAGATGTTGGCTCTGTGGGTTGGGCTGTGAAGCTAGGACTGGGATGGGAAGTGCTGCCACTTTCAGGGCTCCCATGCCTCTGACTCTAGGTAGCAGGTGACCAGCAGTTGTGGCTGGTAGTAATGGGGGAAAAGGCCCTACTCTCCATAACGATTTCTTCACTCGGAGGGAGGGTGGTACGTTCCAAATTTGTATGAATGCATGGAGTTAGGAGAATGTCAAGTTCAGGGAAGAGATAGTAAGTCATTTCTTTTGGCTAGAATATAAAGTATGTGAAGGAAAGTAACACAAATTGGGACTGGAAAACATTGTAGGGAGGGCTTTAAATGTCAGATCCAGAAACCTCTATTTTCTTCTCAGAACAATAAGGAATTGCTGAAAATTTTTGAAGCAGGGAGAATGAGATCAGTCCTGTCCCTCAGGAAGATCATTTTTGTTGCCTGTGTGTAGGATAAGTTTAGAGAAGAGAAAGACTGGAAGAATGGAGAACAAGTAGGAGGTTAATCCAGCTGAGAAACAATGAGGGCTTTCATTACGTGGTAATTGTGTGAATAGAAAGGAGACATCAGATATAAGAGATGTCATGAAGGTAGAAACAGTAAAATTTGGCAACAGATTGGATATATGGAGTGAGTATGTGTGAAGAGTTGAGGATAATAATAATAATAATAGCACGTTAAAGTTTGCACTTAAAAAAAAATCTCCTCCTATCCACACAACAATATTGGGAAGTAGGTGCTATTATTATCTCCAATGTACAGATAAAGAAATTGAGGTAGATAGGTTAAGTTGCCCAGGGTCACACAGATAATTAAGTATCGAAAGCTGGATTTGAACTCAGATCTTCCTAACTCCAAGTCTTGTGCTCCCTGTCCACTTTATTACCTACCTAACTGACCTTGAGGTTGTGAGTCTGGATGACTGGAAGGATGGTGAGTATAGGTGAAAGGTAACAGGGGCCTAAACTCGAGTGGCGGTCCTATGAGTAGGAAAATGTTGTGAAAGTAGAATTTTCAAGTCTTTTTTGCTTTTTGGTGAGACAATTGGGTTAAGTGACTTGCCCAGGGTCACATGGCTAGTAAGTGTCAAGTGTCTGAGGCTGGATTTGAACTCAGGTCCTCCTGACTCCAAAGCCAGAGCTCTATCCACTTGTGCCACCTAGCTGCCCCAGAACTTTCAAGTCTTAAAAATGAATTAGATACATGAAGGATAATGGAAAGAGAAGAGTCAAGTATGACTCTAAGGTTCCAATTCTGAATGACTGGAAGGACTTGGGTGTCTTCAACAGAAACAGCAGAGGTTAGAGGAGGAGGGGGAAGATGAGTCCTGTTATATACATGCTGCTTTTGAGATGCCTGTGGGACCTCCAGGTGGAGATATCCAGAAGGCATTTAGTGGAACAGGAGAGAGGATATAGCAATGGGCGTATGAGGGAACTATCTACATGAAGATGGATGAAATCGTCACAGAAGAGTATAGAAAGAAAAGAATAGGTCCAGAGGATAGGTACTGATCCATCAAAGGCTATGGAGAAGGAGTAACAAGCAGGGCAGGAGGGGAACCAGGATAGTGCCGTGTCACGAAAATGAATCTATCCATGGTGCAGCCTATCTAGAGGAAGTGCTTCCTGAGGAGTTTAAGACGTCATGCTATTTGTTATCACAGACAGGAAGAGAGAATGTTCTTTTTGAATGCCAGGCTGGAGAACTTAGATTTCAAAAGAGAGGTAGAGACAGTAGGGAGCCACTGACTATTCTTCATCTGATAAATAAAAATCGTGTTTGGTAAAAGATGATCTGACTGTTGTGTGAATAATGAATGGGGATGGGGGAGCCTAAAGGCAGAGACACTGAGTAGCTGCATTAGTCACCCAAATGCAAGATGAGGATGGCTTAGATAAAGTTAGTGAGCCTGGAAATGGAGAAGGATTAGTATAGGAGATGTTTTGCAGACCATTCTTCTCATTCATAAGCCTACTCGGCAGCCTATCAAACCGTTCTCTTTGACAAGTTTTTCTGTGTTTTCTCAGTGGTTCTCTTGCTGGCTACTCTCTATCTTTGTCTTTTTCAGTGATTTATAACTCTTGAGACTTATGGCACCAGTAATACATTTAGTGTGATGATTTCAAGTAAATGGGAAATTGATTTTGGTACAAAATGATAGAGTACCTATTAATTATGTATATACAGTTCATAAAAAAGAGACACAGACGGTTTCTGTTGAATACATGCCTAAAAATCGACCTGCCTCCCTCGGCCTTTTAAGGCCTTTTGTCAGTTCCTTCCTCTATGATACCAGTGCACTCCCCTCTCCTCCACCTCCCCACTTTCTTTTCCCAATCAATATAGCTGACAAAGAAGACCTACTTACCACAAGAGGAGCAAGCCAGCCATGAGGAAGGAGACTGCCAAAGCACCTCTTAACTCCACCAGGCCTGTGGTGTTTATCCACCGAACCACTCTCTTCCCTGTGCTCGTTCCCCCGGGCTGTCTCTCTAACACCAATCCATTAATTAACTTCCACCTTTGCACCCTCACCTTACCTTTACCCTCACTGACTTCTCTTTCTTGTCTTAGTTGAACAACTCACTCAAAGGCGACCTTTAGGGGATGTGACCACATGTGTGTTAAGTAGCAGATGGGCAAAGTGAGGATGAGGTTGGAAAGAGGCAGTGGAGTCAATTATACGTGACCTTGAATGCAATTTAACAAACATTTATCAAGCACCTACTCCATGCAAGAGACTATCCTGGGTGCTGGGAAAACAGAAACATACAGGGCAGTGAGGTGGGCAGTGGATAGAGGGCTGGGCCCAGAGTCAGGAAGACTCGAGTTCGAATCCCACCTCAGACACTTGTTGGCTGTGTGACCCCGGCAAGTCACTTACCTCTGTTTGCCTCAGTTTGCTTATCTGTAAAATGAGAAGGAAATGGTAAACCATGCCAGTGTCTTTGCCAAGAAAACTCCAGATGGGGTCACGAAGATTTGGACGTGGCTGAAATGACTGAACAATGACAACAACAACACAATATGTACACAGGTATGTGATACCGAATAAGTTGAGGGAAAGAACATTATAGGTTTTTTTAGAAATAGAACAGCACATTTTTTCAAAAGTTCATTCTATTTCAGTTGATAATAAAGTCGACTTCGGATCATGTCTATATTTCTATCTCATATCTCCAACTCCAGTTTCTCTAAGTAAATGGCTTAAGACTTTTTCTAAATTCTTTAGTCCTGTTCTATTCATTCCAGAACTAGCTTTTTATAACAGCATGCCAAGTTCTGATTTATTATTAATTTAAAGATGTTTGCCGGGAAAGGTTAAGTGAATTATTAACCAGACTGATTATGGCAACATCTCACTAATTCACAGGTCAAAATTCCAGTAACATCAACCAGCCAGAACACAGACCTGGCCCTGTTAGCATGTGAAAAAAGCCTCTAAGCAACCCAAATACTTGTCACAAAAGCCCCTCTATGGAGGTTAGGAAGGCCCTCAGGCTCTAATGCAGATCTTTAACAATTACTAAGGAATAATTCTTAGTTTATGGGTCTCCTCAGATCCATGGCGCTGCTCTTTAGCGACAGATCTAGTGATCACACCGTCGGTCCCTACGGCACCCTGGTCTACTTCAGACAGATGGGGCTGTGCTGATACAATGATGTATGTGCGTGCAGAGGTGAGACTCGGGAGAGGGGCCTGACGGTGAAAGGAGCCCTGTGGGGGCATGGGCATGTGTGCGTGTGGTGTGAGGAATGGTAGTTTAGTGGGAGCCAAGTCTCGAAGGAAGCTTGCTACCACCCTAGAATGGCCTGTGTAGTTAATGGACTGAGGTCTTTAGTCCAACAGACAAAATGGGCTCCCAAATCTAGGCACAAAGTCAACAAGTGTCAGCTGCGGTGAGTGATGCTCACATGAATTCATGCACCACACACGGGTGGTGTCACAATTCTCTTGGATCTCTGTCACCTCCGACCAAGTTCCTTCTAGAAGCACTAGCTTCCTTATTGATACAATGACAGGATTAGGGTGAATGACTTCTGAAGTCCTATCCCACAATGAGATATGTGTGTGGTGGGGGGGAAGTGAAGAGAATAAGCATTTATATAATAGCTGTTATGTGGCAGCTAGGTAGTAAGTGCATAGAGCAACTCTAGAGGGCTAGTCAGGAAGACCTGAGTTCAAATCCAGCCTCAGACATTTACTAGCTGTGTGATGCTAGGCAAGTCACTTAACCTTGTTTGCCTCAGTTTCCTCATCTGTCTAATGACCTGGAGAAGGAAATACAAACCACTACAGTATCTTTGCTAAGAACCCCAAATGGGATCATGGAGAATCAAACGTGGCTTTAACAGCTGAATAACAACCATATGGCAGATGTTATGCTAAGTACATTTTTTTAAACCAGTTATCTCATTTGATCCTTACAACAAGCCTACCAGGAAGGTACTGCTATTATCCCCATTTTACAGTTGAGGAAACCGAGGCAAAAAGAAGTTAAGAGACTTTCCCAAAGTTGCATAGCTATTAAGTGTCTGAGGCCAAATTTGAACTCAGGCTTTCCTGACTACAGGCTGGGCACTCTAACCATTGTTTCACCTAGCTGGAGAAAGTATTTACTGATGAATTGAAGATGTCATGCTATATGCCTCAGAACCCTAGGATTTCAGATTGGAAAGGGATCCTGGTAGTATCTAGTCAAACCCAGACCTGAAAAAAGGTTTCCCGTCCTCCACGATGTACCTGAAAAATCTCTGATTAAAGACTGCATGAGAAGGTGACATTGCACCCCTCCCATCCCCCCAGACCCAGTTTCCCAAGGCCTACTATTTCACTTTTGACTAACTCTGATTGTTAAAGAGTTTTTCTTTACATCAAAACTAAAATTTCCTCTTTGCAACTTCCACTCATGGCTCTTGGTTCTGTTGCTGGTAACCAAACAGAAAAAGTATAATTTTTCTTACATGAAAGCCCTAGAGATAGCAATCAAGTCCCTCCCAAGTCACCTAATCCTTCTCATCAGGCCAAACCCCCCAGTTCCTTTAATTCTGCCTCACATGGCATGGACTTGATACCCTTCCCCACTCTGGGTGCTCCCCTGTGGACACTCTCCAGCTCATCGGTGTCCTTTCTGAACTAAGGTACCCATATTGGAACTCACTACTCCAGATGTGGTCTGACCAGGACAGAATACAGTGGGCCCGTTCCGTGTCTTCCTCTCTTCATGCTGCCCAGTAGGATCACATTAGCTTGCTTGCTGGCCATAGCACACTACTGCTTCACAGAATGTTGCTTAATCTGATAACCTACCCTCCCCACCCCCCATCTCTTTCAAACTGCTATTTGACCCTCACATCTTCCGTCCTGTACTTAAGAAGCTGATTTTTTGAACCCAAATAAGACCTTACATTTTTCTGGATTAAAATTTAGCTTAAATTTAACCCATTGTTCTAGCTCATCCAGATCTTCTGGAATCCTGATGTTGTCATCAAATGTATTCACTATTCCTCTTGGCTTCGCATCATTTGCAGATCTGATAAACATACCATTTATGTTGTTGTTTTTTTATCCAAGTCCAGAGGTATGTGGGAGTGGCTTGGCCACATGGCCAAGAATAGGGCTCAATTTTTTTTGATGACTAGGCTTAAGAAAGTGATAGAGTAAATGTTAATAATGATAGAGCCAGGTACTGATCCCTGAAGGACTCCACCAAACTGTTATCAAACCATTAATCTCCATCTTTTCCATAAGAATATCATAAGAGGTTTTGTCAACTGCCTTAGAAGGAAATAAACAAAAATTTATTAAGTGCCTACTATGTGCCAGGCACTCTATTAAGTAAGTGCTTTGCAAATATTATCTCATTTGATCCTTAACAATAACCTTAGGAGGTAGGTGCTATTATTATCCTCATTTTACATCTGAAGAGTTAGACAGTAGTTAAGTGACTTGCCTAAGGTCATACAGCTAGTAAAGTAAATTTCAATTTGAACTCAGGTCTTCTTGACTATAGGCCGAGGAGGCATCTAGTTGCCTTTTTCGCCTTGCTAAAATCTAGACAAATCCACCTGATTTGTTAGTTGAATAACCTTGTCAAAAAAAAAAAAAAGAAATAAGGTTAGGATGAAGCCAGGCTGGATCTTTGTGACCATCACTTCCTCCTCTGAATGTGTACTAATTATCCCTTTAATAATATATTCTACAATTTTTTTCAGGAATAGAAATCAAGCTTACCCAGTGGCTTATAGTTTGAAGCCTCCACTATCTTTCTTTTTTGAACATTCAGACATTTTCCCATGTGTAGTTCTGCTATATTTCTCCCATTCTCTATCATCTTTCATAGTGGCTCAATATCACATCTACTAGTTCTTTCAGTTTGAGGATATAGTTCATCTGGGTTGGTGCCTTGAACTTATGAAGGACCTGTAGGTTGTCTCCTTACTTATTGTGGGTATCAACTGTCAGCCATTTTTGTTCTGTCTTTTCCAGTGCAAAGATCATTCTCCTTGGTAAAGAAAACAGAAGCAAAATAACTGTTGAGCAGTCTTGCCTTCTCTCTATCATCAGTCATCTTTGTCCCATCCACACCCTGGGCCATCAGTCTCATGCCTTCTTTGTTCTTCTCCCCTTAACACTTTCATAACAATGATACAACAGAACCTAATAGCAAAGGCCACCACCTTTTGTTTCCTTCAGCTTTTCTCGTTCATAGCTCATTCTAAGGTGGATCCCTCCTGATAGTCTTCTTGCAGGACTGTTCCAACAGTGGGATTGTATGTGTATATATATATGTGTGTGTATGTGTATATATGTATATGTGTATATATATATATGTATATATGCATAGATGTATGTATGTATCTCCTCCATCAGCTAACCTTACTTCCACATTTTGTACATTGTTTTTACAATCTGTGTTCTTTAGTGAGTTCCCTGAGCATCTATGTTGTTCTCTTTGGACAATTCTCTTTTTTCCTCCTAGTTGTTTCTCTTTAGGTCTCTAGAGTTTCATTCTTCAGAACTTCCCATCCACTGTCGCTCAATTCCCTTTTAGAATTTTAAACTATGGAATCCTTTCCCCTTTCTTTGAAATCTTTTCTTCCAAAACCCAGGGTACATGTCCCACTATTCCCAGGCTTCTTTGTTTTTATTAAACATTCTACCACAAAGGGGTCACTTCTCCCCGTGATTCCTAGAAAGCAGGCTGCCTAAAATGTAATCAATGAAAACTAATCTATAAACTTGGGAATTATAACGTGTTATGAAAGTAAGTTAAAGGTTATGGGATAAGTACAAATAAGAGATGGTAGAAAAAAAAGTAGGGTTGGAGAATGATAACCTGTCAATATTTCTCAAGCACAGTCCCGGGGGAGTGACACATTATATTTGGGAAAGATGAATATTCAGCCATGGTAGGGCAGGGCTTAAATATCTCTTAAAATTATCTACTGTCCCTGGCTCTGATTCCATACTCATTAAGCAACCTGATCTCTAATTTGGTTTACAAGGTATCCTGATACCAAGAAGAGGGTGCCCTAAATATAAACATAGGAATCTGGTCAAAGGGAACTAGTGTGCACCAGACTTGAAGTAAGAAACCCTGGGTTTGAATTACTGTTCTGCCACTTAACTAGACTGAAGTGACTTTGAACAAATTATTCTGACCTCAGTTTCCTCACATATAAAATGGAGACAATATTTGCACTATACATCACAGGGTTGTTGTGAAGAAAGTGCTTTGCAAACCTTAAAGTGGTTAGTGATTAGAGTGATTACTATCAGTCAATCATTAGGATCAATCAAACATTTACTGATCACCTACTTTTATGACAGTGTTGCATAATGATGGAGGACCAGGTCTTGGAATCGGGAAGACATAAGGCTCAAGCTCTGCCTCTGACCCCCATTACGGATAAGTCACTCAATTTTCTGTGTAAGTTACAAATAAGTTACTTATCTGCATGAAGTCCCAGGTCTTGACCAAACAAACAAATACAAAAATCCTAATAAATTCAAGCTCATGTGTCTGGGCCTAAGGGGGCACAAAGAAGTATAAGATATACCCACCCTGTAACTTAAAGGACTTTACAACCTAATTAGAAATCGAGAGCAATACAAAAAGAGAGCAGGAAAGATTAAAAGAGTTCCGGAGACAGCTCTTAGAAGTTTGCTGTTGTATGAAGCCAGGCTACAGAGGAAATTACCTCAATCGTTATTGATTGTAGCTTATTTCCTCCCCTTCTCGAGTACAAAAATGATCCTATGATCCCAAAATGGGAAAGAGGCAAATGGCTGCAATAGAAACTTCTAAGAGTGTTCCAGAGTCACTGATGGGACGCATCCCGACGTCTCATCAACATCTGCATTCTCACAGTACCTCCTGCATATCATAACATGACCCCACCCCATCAAGAAAACATGACAATATGTTCCATATGATCTTTTTTCTAAAGAGCGGATCTGACCGTATCACCCACTCCTTCATGAAACTCCAGTGGTTCCCTAATACCTTTAGGATCAAACCAAACGCTGTTTAGCACTCAGACCCCTTCATGACCTGAGCTCCTCCTACCTTTCCAGTCTTCTTACACCTCACTCACCGCCACATACTCTTTGGCCCAGTAACACCAGCATCCTTGCTGTTTCTTGCACAAAACCCTCCCTCTCCCAGCTCTGGGCATTTTCTCTGGCTGTTCCCCTTTGCCTGGAAGGCTCTTCCTCCTCATTTCTGCCTCCTGGCTTCCTTCAAATCCCAACTAAAATCTCATCTTCTATGAGATACTTTTCCTGACGCCCTTTAATTCTGGAACCTTCCCTTTGTTTCTTCATCTCCAATTTATCCTATATATAGCTTTTCTGTACATAGTTATTTGCATATTATCTCCCTCATTGGACTGTGAATTCCTTGAGAGCAGAGACTGCCTTTCTTGGTATGCCACAGTGCTTGTGCACATAGTAGGCACTTAATAAATGCTTATTGACTGACTGACCAACTTTTCGAGAAGGTTTTAAAGTTTATGGTATGTTTTAGAGTGATTTTTTTCATGAAAAATGTTCCAGCACCTAATAGGTCAATCTTCAGCTATCTGGAAAATTTAGTCATCCAAAATGATATTTCCTGACAGTTCCAAATAGTTGAGGTCTTGCTGTATCTCTCTATTAAAGACAAAGTTTGGTTTGTATTTATAAAATGAATAGCCACAAAATCTCAAAGCTGAGAGGAACTTCATGGGTTCAACCCATAACAAAAAGAATACCCACTGAATATACCCAAGAAGTCAATATCCAGCCTTTGCTTAAACCACTATTTTACTGAGTCAGTTCATTCCATTTCTGAATAACTGACAATTAAAAAGTTTCTCCAGACTTGAAACCTAAATGTTCCTGTTTGAAGTTTCAACATATCATTCCTTGTTCTGTCCATTTCAGTCAAACAGAACAAATCACATCTGTTTCCCAAATGGCAGCCCTTCAGATACTTGAAGACAGCCTTCATGTCCCCTTATGTCTTCTCTTCTCCAGGCTAAACATAAAGTTCTAACCTATCTCATGTGACATGGGCTTAAAAGCCTTTCCACCATTCAGGTTGCCTTCTTCCAACTGATCATTCCTTCCTAAATTGTGGCAAAAAAAAAATCAAACACAATATTCAGGTGTGGTCTGAACCAGTGCACTCTTGCCTCCTTAGTTCCCAAAGCTATTTCTACCATAATCAACCAGCTCTTCCATTTTACCAAGAATAAGATCCAGAATATAATTCCCCTTTTTTTTTGGTTCCTCCAACCACTGAAGAATTAAATTATCATTAAGGCCAGTCAAGAAGTTATTAGCTACTCTGTTTTTTGGCAGCAAGAGCTTCAGCAGATGGCTGGGTAATTGAAGTATCTTCCAAATCTCTCAGATAAAATCAAATGTCCTGATGACATCTTGGCTAGTGCTTTAGCAGATTTTCCTAGCTTATGGCTGGACATGTGAAGGTACAGAAAGACTAAGGGCCTTTACTTGAGTAGAAATAAACCTAGTAATGGGGATAAAAATCAACCTCATTCAAATGTTGTTTCTGTCATTCTATTTAACGCTGTTCTATATTGTTGGTTGGGAAACAAGGACATTGTCAAAGTCTCTTTTTTCTTCACAATTTTCCTTCTGCACACATTCCACAATGAGAGCATTTCTTTCTAAGAATCACCTCCATAGTGCTTATAGTTCTACCCATAAGCAGGCCACCTCCATGATCTCAAACTCAGAAATTCCCCTCTCATCACGATCGTTTACTCATCCATTTCCCCCATTTCCGTATTGCTCCTCCTTGACTTCTGTGCACTTTTTTGGTACTGTTTACCACTCCCTTCTCCATAGCTCCCTCTCCCTGGATATTCTCTCTTTCCTTGCCTTCCACGTCCCTGCTCTCTCCTGATTTTCTTCTGACGACTTGCTTCTTGGTGTTCTGCTTTTGATCTTCATCCATTGCATGCCCCAGTAGCATGGGTGTCTCCCAGGGCTCTTTCTTGGACAACTTTTCTTCCTACACTTTATCCTTTAGTGATCTTATCAGGTTCAAGTATGCAGATAGATATATAGATACAACTCACTTGAACTCTAGTCACATATCATTAACTCCTTCCTGGACATTCCCTCCTGGATATACCATTGACATCTCAAACTTGACATGTCCAAAACAGAACTAATTTTCTTTCCCTTGAAAGTTGCCCCTTCTACGAAGTTCCAATTCCTCACTTCTGTTGAGGGTGCCACATTCTCCCAGCTCCTGAGAATCATTTTAGACTCTTTTCTTAGTGCCTCCCAACACCATTCAATCAATTACCAAGTCTTGCAGACTCTACATCCATAACATAGCTCACACCCATTCCTTTTTATCTATTCCTGTAGTCACCACTTTAGTTCAGTCCCTTACTTCTTCTTGACTATACTACTGTAATAGCCTCTCATCTGGCCTACCTGCTTCCAGTTTCTCCCCTCTGCAAGCCACCTTTTACACAATTATTTAAGTAATACAGATGTGAACTGGGAAGAACTATGGGCAGATGGGAATTGGGAAGAACCTCTGAGTTATTGTGGACTTTGGGGTCAAGAGCAATGGGAATAAGAGTCCTTTTAGATTCTGAAGCACTGGATTTTATCAGGTGGCAGAAATGGCATGGCTATCACAGCAAATACAAACTTATTTCCAGAATATTCTACCTCAGTCTAACATACTTCCCTTATCAAGGCATGGCGTGTAGTCCAGGAAATCGGCTCTTTTGCCCCTGAGCTCCTAGCTTTACATACACCTACATATATCATTTAATTTCACATAAGCAGCTGTTTCCTCCCCAATTCCCAATCTAAGACATTGGAGTGTCTTATGGGAGCAAATGCTTAAGGAAACTTATCACAAAGCTATGATCAGGGACCTTACCCACCTACCTGGCATTCAGGAGCCAGCAGTAAAGTAAGAATGGAAAAATATGGAATAGACAAAGATGGTGGAATAGGAGGAAAGAGTACAGTCCAGCTCCTCCCACAATTACTTCAACAAAGATCAAGTAAGTGCACCAGCCTGAATAGTGTTTGGGAAATCCAAAGCCAAACCACAGTGACTTATTTTTCCAGTCCAAGTCTCTATAGGAGACAGCCAGAGGGAAAAGGGAGAAAAAGGAAAGAAGTACAATGACAAAGAAGTAGAATGACAAGAAGAAAGGCATCTTTCTTTCTTCCTGATAAGTTGGAAATCCCAAATCTCTGTTATGGTTCAGAAGTTCCATTAGGTTTTAATCACAATTCTCCTAAAATTCAACCCATCATCAGCCCATGGTGATGGGGTTGGGGAGCACAACAACAAAATAAGGAAATGCCAGCTGTGGTGATGAATAATGGAGACTCTGTGCATCCTGACTGCTATGGTAGCTGTGAAGACTTGGTGGGAGCTACGAAAAATAGACCATTCGGGCTCTGACAACGTCACTGATTGAGTTAGCACCCTGGAAGGTGTGATTAGTCCCATGAATCTAAGAAATAGAAGAGAGTGGAATAGGATAGGGTTGCAGGCTAATCCTCTTTGGAACTATGATGATAATTAGCTTGACATAGAAGATAGCTGAGTGGTTATCAGAAGAAAGTCAAGTACTTTGGAAGACAAGTCAAATCTACAAGCAATAATTAAGCATCTTCTATGTCCCAGGCACTGTGCTAAGCACTGGGGATACAAAGATGGCCAAAACATAGCCCTTGCTTTCAAGGAGCTCACTGTGTAATGGGGGAGAAAACATGTAAACAACTATGTACGAATAAGCTACATACAGGATAGATGGGAGATGAGCAATAGAGGGAAGGCACTAGCATAAACAGGAACTGGGAAAGGTTTACTATAGAAGGTAAGATTTTAGCTGGCACTTGCAGGAAGCCAGAGAAGCAGATGAAGAGTGAGAAAATTCCAGGCACGTGAGACAGCCAGGAAAAATGCACAGATAGGAGATGGAGTATTACGTATGAGGGAAGTCAAGGAGCCAGGGTCACTTAACTGCACCACACACAGGAAGTAGCAAAGATGTAAGAAGATTGGAAAGGCAGGAAAGAATCAGGTTATCAAGGGCTTTAAAAGCCAAACAAGATTTTATATTTTATCTTGAAAGCAACAGGGAACCACTGGAGTTCATTGAATTGGGGTATGGGTGATGACATGGACAGACCTGCCTTTTAGGAAGATCAATTTGATAGTTGACTGGAGGATTGACTGGAGGAGGGAGAGACTTAGAACAGATAAGAAATACCCTTACCGTAATGCTTTGTCACAAGATAGCTTTAACTATTAAAATGATCAAAAGTAAGCATGAAATAAACTGAAGATATGCTTTTATTATATGCCAGGACTATATTATAACAAAATTGGAAAGAAATCTTTGTAAGAACTTTATATTGCTTTTTTTTTCACTGCTATCTGGAATTCCAAGTTACACAATACTATTTAATAGCTTAAAACTGCATTTAGAATTTTGGGATACCCTATATATCAGTTAAGGATCAATTGTAAGAAATGACTTCATTTTTAAATCTAGACTAGATGAAATAAGAATAGAAACTGAGAAGTTATTTAAATCTAAAGAAGAAAAAAATGGAAGAACCCAAAGGCATTGAACATCTGCATAAGATAAATTCCAAAAGTTCCACCTAAGAATGAAATGGATGATTAAAACTAATGATGATGTCTCAAATGATTTTGGAAAGATAGGCATACTTTTGACTAGAATTTTTTTTTAAGTTTTATTTTTTTAATGAACAAAAATTTCTCCTCACCGCCTTTCCAATTAGAAAAAAACAACAACAAAGAAAAACAAAACTTGTAACAAATATGGATAATCAACCAAAAGAAATTCTTGTATTGGTCATGTCCAAAAAAGAAAAAAAGCCTTAAGCATTCTGACTTCATCACCTTTCTGCTTTGACTGGAATGGCAAAAAAAAAAAAAGTCCCTTTTAGTTTGATGGCATGAATCTAACAAAGAAACCAAATATACCAAACAAGGAAATATATAAAAGATGGTATATGCTATAAATATCATGACTAAATATATTCTTCCACAATATTTGACAGAGTAAAATATTTATAATCTGCACACAAAAGTATATTCTCTGCCTCTTGCCACAGTAAGGATTATAGGCAGAAACATAGAGCTTTCTCAGAACCTAGTCATTATGTACAGTAGAAAACTTGAATGCCATATCATTGCCCAATTTAATACAATGAAAAACAAATAAGTAGAATGGAATCCAGAAAAAAATATATATATATATGTATATCAGAAATTCTTGATACCTGTCATTAATAACAATAACTAACCTTTATGTACCTCTTTAAAAATATAATCTTATTTAATCTTTATGACAACCCTTTGAGGTAGGTACTACTAATATACTCATTTTGCAAATGAGGAAACTGAGGAACAGGGTAGTTAAGACTTGCTAAGTGTCACAGAGTCTGTAAATGCCTGAGGCAGGCTATGTTTTGGACACTAAGGCCAGCGCTCATCTACCATGCCACCTAGCTGTCTCTGTCACCAAGTGAGGGCAAAAGCTGCAAGTTCAAGGTGATAGGAGGAGCTGAAGACCAAAGAATGAGATAAACAATTCAATATCAATCTATGCTATAATATAGAGATGAAAGCTAAACTATAGAACTTGAGAAGCAAAGAAATTAGAGAAGAGAGCAAACTCCCTAAGAAGGAAAAAGTGGGAAATTTCTGATTGGTAAAAGAAGTTCAACAGAAACAAAAACAGGTTTTGGATTAAACATGAAACAAAAGTTGGTGTAGCTTGAATGTAATAAGCAACAGAATTGGTTACATGAGGGAAGTTATTGAAATTTTGGTTTTCCTGCAAAACTAGAAAGTGGCAGGAGCAGAAAAAATCCTTAATCATTGGCTCAAATGCTTCATAATAGCACATGATTTAATAGTACCTGCTTTCTCTGACGCAAGCCTCATTCCATCTTTCTTAACAGACGGTATCACATATTTATTACCAAAATATAAGAACACTTCTGAATAGAAGCCAATTACATTTTTATATACTTTATACAAATCATTCAAAGTTTGTATTACTTATAAAATCTATAAACACAGGAAACACCAAGGAACAAAACCGTTGATCAGAAAGTGGTGTATAGAGCAGCTATAAATGATTCAATAATTTTTTAATTAGCCACTGAAAAACACCATAATATTTATACCACCTTTTTTGATTATCACAAAGCTTTTGCCTAATTTCCTCACTCATGGCTTAGTCATATACAGCAAATATATAAAATACTGGAGATATAAGCATAGTGGGAAACACTAGAATATTTGACGTTCCCATGGAAATCTGTGCACTATTTAAAACACACCACAACAGAATACTGTCAAGAACAATAGATGTAAAATAGAAGTCTGCAAAATATGACCTGCAGACCACATGTGGCCAACCACCTATTTTTGCATGCCTATAAACTAAGAATAATTTTTACATGTTGAAATAAAATTTTATTGTATTTAAGAATGTAAAAACCATTCTTTTCTGTTAACTGTGCAAAAATAGACACTGGCTGATATTTGGCCATTGGACCATAGTTAGCTGACCCATAAAATATAAAACATGATACTCACCAGGACAGTTTAAGTTTGCTGTGGTTATGCCTGGCCTATGCCTATGCTTAGCCTTAACACCATTATCATCCCTTCTGAATAGAACCAAGTGTGATTTGCAAGGCAAAGAGAGAATCTTACCAAAGCACTATATTAACCACTTGATATACATATATTATATCTAGTTAAAGATCTACTGAAAAATACATCAAACAGTTTACTACCTCATTTCACAGGAGCTTCTCCAGTGCTATGTCTCCAACATGTCATTTGGACTTGGAAAGTGTAAATGTATTTTACACTTAATGCATTCCAAGGAAGGATTTGCACTTGAAGCTGGACAGCAAATTGAACCAAGGGATGATGGTAATACTTACAAATAACTTGCTCTTCTTTGGACAAGACCTACTGAGCATGAAAGCTTCCACAGCTGAGGCTATGTGTACTAAAAGGCTACCTGGAACCCTGAAGTCAAAGCTTAATGGAATAACACAGAGCAATTAACAGCTATACAATACCAGTTGAAAGGTATAATTTGGTACAGCAAAATGGCTAACAAATGGGACCTAATGTTAAGAAACACAAGTTTGTCATGACAAGGTAGCTATAGAAAGATGGCCAGGTCCTCCTTAGTGAGGAAGAAGAACCCATGATAAACAAATGAAAAATTAAGCATCTCATGTCCCAAAGCAATAATTGAGTGTAATTAAAAGTGATTTATCCTTGAACAAAATCTAGATAATAGTTAAGATCCAAGAGTAGAATCAAGAGGCATTCTATGAGTGAAATCCACATGTCACTTAACTAACAATATATCAACAAAGAAACATTGAACAAATATCTATCATATAAATTTGGATATAGAAACAGAGGTTTATTTATGATAGTGATACAAGATTAGGTTGTTGCCAACATATATATACAGAAAGGTAATTTAGGAGCTCTCATTGATTAATGCAAGTCATACAGTGATATAGTGGAAACTATGCAATATAATCATTGCTGATACCAAAAATGTAGCGCTTACCAGATACCTATGAAGACATGTTTAGGCATCTAGAATCACATACCAGAAGCTCTCTGTCCTCTAAAATGAGCAGATGAAAAATTCTTGTAATACAAATACAAATTTGATAATAGCCTTAAGAATTCAGTAAATAGGGGCAGCTAGGTGGCTCAGTGAATAGAGCTCTGGCCTTGGAGTCAGTTCGAATCCAGCCTCAGACACCTAACACTTACTAGCTGTGTGACCCTGGGATCCGATTGCCTCACCCCCCCCAAAAAAAATTCAGTAAATAGATTTTACTGGGATAGAAATTTCTGTAAAGATGATAATAATAATAATGATAATAATAATAATAATATTGATAACTAGCAATTATATAGTGTTTACTGTGTACCAGGCACTGTGCTAAGCATTTTAACATTATTTTCTTATTTGACCCTTACAATAACCCTGGGACATAGGTGCTATTATCTGCATTTTATAGATGAGGAAACTGAGGCAAATAGAGGTTAAGTGACTTGTCCAGGGTAGCCCAGCTATTAAGTGTCTGAGGCCAGATTTGAACTCAGGTCCTGACCTCACGTCAGATGCTCTATCCACTGCCACCCAGTTGGCAATGTAACATTGATTCATAAAAATGTACTCCATTTTTATGGTTTAGTGGATAGAGTGCTGGATCTGGAGTCAGGAAGACCTGAATTCAAATCAGGCCTCAGACACTTACTAGAAACTGTGTGACCCTGGGCAAGTAACTTAACCTCTATTTGCCTCAGTCTTTTCATCTGCAAAATGTGGATAATAATAGCAACTACCTCCTAGGGTTGTTGAGGATGAAATGAGTTGTTTCTGAAGCACTTTGCAAATCTTAAAGTGCTATATAAATGCCTGCTATCATTAATTAAGAACAATAGTTTTAAATAGATATTGTTATACTAAGTACTCACAATCTCAAAACTACATGAAATGAAGTTGTTGTTGTTGTTTTTAACATATAGAGACCTCGCGGAAGAAATTTAAACCACATGGGAAGAGGATGAGATGAAGACCATTCCTCTTGCCCTATATGCCACTGGAGTTGTCCTACAGGTGCTTTCAGTAAGTCTACAGAAGATGAATTACATCCCAATGCTTTTCTTCAATTATTGTACGCAAGCTTTTTATCCTATATGTGCTGATCCACAGAACTAAATATACAACATAATAGCAGCATAATGACTGGCCCTCAAAATGTTTGATGGGGATTTTGAAACTCATCAAAAATAGGAAAAGAACAAGATGCAGAAAATTGTGGAAAGATGACTTTGCATTAGGACCTAAAGGAGCCCAGATCCCTACCCACTCCACTCCCCAAGCATCCCAGTGGTAGGTTCAATGATAAAGAAAACCAAAGAGAAACAGCTATAAACTCCTTCATCCAGTCCAGGGCTACACATTGTCAGATTCCTGTGGAGGCCTGAATGGAGACAGGTCACAGTGGATGGAAAGAAGGCTTGCAAACAGTGGGCACTGAAAGCATAAGACAGCAACAGAGCAATGCCTCACTCAGGGTTAGACTCATGCCCAGGGGGCTTGGCACCAGATAGCCCTACCTGAGGCAAAGCAAGGGACAGGGACAGGCCCGACTCCAGCAGCTTGCACTTGAGCCACAGCAGGATGCAGATTCAGCATCCAGGCAGGCCAGCACCCAGGCAGGCCAGCACCCATGAAGCCCATGGTCTGAGCCATAGAAGAACCACACTGGGACAAAGAGCCAGGGCAGCACCGAGGAAGCAAAGCACTTGCGGTCTTGCAGGAGGCACAGACTACAGTATGGGTCCTGTCAGATTCACAACAAGGGGGATGAGAGCAACTCTAGGTTTGATACTATCCAAGAAGGAGGCAGAGAGGGGCCAAGCCCAACCCCCAGGTCATCCATCAGTAGAAAGCCAGAACTCTCAGTAACCACATCCATGACCAAGGAGAGTCTACTCATTCCATGCAAGAGCAGAATCTGACACAGGAACAAAGCCTCAGTCCAGAAAGAGAGGCCGGAGACATAAGCAAATAGAAGAAAATGCCAAACAGAATGAAGAAATACTACAGACTGATGCAAGCCTGAGAAGCAGACCCAGAAGAGAGGGCACCTCCATATAAATCCAAGTAGAGCCTCTGAGAAAATAATGGATTGGCCACAAGGACAAAAGTACGTGGCAGGAATGAGTGAAAAGATAGAAAATATGGTATTAGGTGAAATGAGGAGAAAAGAAGGGCAAGGAGAATTAAAATATTAGGACAGTGGTAAACCTTACCCAAGCACTGAATTCCCTGAAAACTTGAAGGGGCCAAACAGAAAGCAACAACCCTATGAGACAACAAGAAGTTTGTGATAATCAATATCTGATTTAGTGAGAAAGTTACAAAATGATCCTGTTTTATAATTGATTCTATTTGATGTCATTGCTGACATTTTATTTAACTGGCTAAATCATGTTGCTTTGTCTGAATTAAGTTCAGAAGTTTATAGGTTTCTAAGTTCATTCTTCTCTGAGTTAAGTTTAAAATTTTAGTTTCCCTATGAAATGGGAAAGATCACTAATCAATGCTTTGAGTGCTTTGCTTTATAGTCATTTGTCAGTTGTAATTATCTTTATAGAATAAGAAGTAACTGGGTGATCTGTAGGAAGAATATAGATCCAGGGAAAATCTGTGTCTAACCAAAGTATGATATAGTCCTAGGGAAATTCCTGTGTTAGTTGACCTAAGGAATATAACTATAATTATTATAAAGTGTGTAATCATTTAATCATCTTTATATTAAAACATAATGAGCTTCCCTGAACTGACAATGTCAAAGGGCCCTGCTTGAGCCAAAAGCCCACTTCAGTAAAAGGGCAATGACCATTTACAACATAACTAGCCCATTTGTACCATGCGTGAATCAAGAGAACTATAAATAACTGTGAATCTTGTATCTCAGGGTCTCACACCATACTGGGTGGACTATAGACCACAACCTTTGTTTCCCTTAATGAAAGTTGGTTTCTTTTCCAAGAAAGACTTCTCAGTTTCTTTTTTACACCTCTAAATCACTTTAATTCAAAGCAACCTGTTATCTCTAGACTACTAGCTGACCTTGTACAGAGGATATTTGTTATCTATTATATTATTAATTATTCTTGCAGGTGAACTAAATCAATCAGAATTCCCAGGCAGCAAGATGGAAGGAGGGGTTGTTGCTGGCTCTGCATTCCCTATTTCCAACTAATCATATTGTTCCATCACACTTGTGATGCTTCTGACTTTGCAACCAATTGTACTGTCTTCCCCATTTATGATGATGCCTTCTGTTTTTTGTATGCTCCTCCTTTTTTCTATAAGAATGACCTGTCAGCCCTCATTCAAGGTCTTAGCTTGCTTGGGAGGCTGAGACCCTGCTTACTGGCAAATTTATACTTTGTTAATAAATTAACAGAGCTCACAGCTTGTGCCTCAGTTTAATTTCTATCATGACATTAGATCATCAATAGATGGCTTAGATACAAAATGATAGCGTTGATGTAACAATTTATATAACACTTAACACATAGTAGGCACCTTACAAATATTACCTCAGCTGATCCTCGTGACAATCCTGGGAGGTAGGTGCTGTTATTAGCCCCATCTTACAGTTGAGAAAACTGAGGCAAAAAGAAGCTAAGTCACTTGCCCAGGGTAGCGCAGTTATAAAGTGTCTGAGTCTAGATTTGAACTTAGGTTTTTCTGACTCCAGGCCTATCACTCTATACATTGCACCATCTAAGTTACATAAATTAGAGGAATGAGAAACAAAATACCTTTCTCAGCCATGGATGGGGAAGAGTTCATAGCCAAACTAGAGACAGATAAGATCACAAAAGATAAAATAGAAATTTTGATTACATAAGAATTTTAAAAACTCAAGCAAAACCAACGCAGTGAGAATTAGAAGGCAAACAATTAACTGGGGAACAAAATCTTTGTAGCAAGTTTTTCTGATAAAGATTGACAAAGATGACAAAGAAGGAAAATTACAATTGTTGGAGTGGCTGTGGGAAAACATAACATTAATGCACTGTTGGTGGAGCTATGACTTAATTGCATAGTGATTCTGGAAATCAAATTGGAACTATGCCCCTAAAGGCATTAAACTGTACATACCCTTTAACTCAGCGATAACACTACATGGCCTGTTTTTTGTTTTGTTTTTTTTTTAAAGAGTTCAAAGAAAGAGGAAAACGACCCACATATATACAAATATATCAGTTCTTTATAGTGGCAAAGACCTGGAAACTAAGGATGTTAGTCCCCATCAGCTGGGAAACAGAGAAACAATTCGTGGCATATGAATGTAATTGTTGTTAGCGACAAAGGCAGCTGAAGTGTTAGAAAGTTCAGAATCTCAGACATGTCCAGCACTGGCTAGTCAGAAGTATTTATTGTATCTCAAACTTTTATTCATTCTTACTTTATTGGACTTCTTGACTTTTTTTTCTCTTTGATATATAAGCATATATAAGTTTCTGAGTTGGAGAATTAACCTTTTTTTCCCCTTAGACTGAGATTTTTAACTAAGGTAGCACTCTATCGGTCATGTGCTTTTATTTTATGTGATGCTAGCTGGATAAACAAAGTCCTAAGAGTAGGTATCTATTCACCAAAAATCACCACAACAATAGAACCGAGGGCATTGGTCCTCTTCAGAAATCAAAAGCTTCTGTCAGGAGGAACTGAATCAAATAAACAACAATGAAAATTTTCAATGAAAATAGCAACAATTCAATGTGATGCTTTTTTTTTGCAGATTTTAAAGTAAGTTTCTGAATTCAATGTAAACTATAAACAGCGTAAGAGAAAGTCAGTTCTTATACATTTTCAATGAGTAAATGGTGCTCTTACCATCCATAGTATAAAACTTATTTTAATAGCAATTTACATAGAATATAACAATACAACATACTCTCAGATCTTGACCAGTGTGTATACTGCCCATACATGTATCTACATGTAGTATACACATGCATGACATGACAATATAACCTGCATGGTTTTTAGCCTTAAGAAGTTCTTACTACTTTACAGAGAATGAGAGAGCTTCCACAAAATTAAAATCCAGTCTTCTTTTAAGTGGACCAAATTATGGTTTAAAAGTTTTGAACTTTACAAAGTACAAAGTAAAGGTGCATTGCAAAGGAAGCAAATGGGAAATATTGAAACCTGGATAGAATGACTATTC
This sequence comes from Phascolarctos cinereus, assembly GCF_003287225.1. NCBI lineage: Eukaryota > Metazoa > Chordata > Mammalia > Diprotodontia > Phascolarctidae > Phascolarctos > Phascolarctos cinereus. Next base: position 194,626,814 of record NW_027556098.1, read on the forward strand.
TTTGAAGATTTAACATCTAATTCTGATAAGAAACATTTGTAAAAGCTTCAGCAAAGAGCAATTATTTTAGATGTGTGTCTGAACCTTAATTTGCTTGTGGAAATCGTGATTTGCCCACGGTCATACACATAGACATTTATAGATATATTTTGTATGAGTAGATCATGTATATTTTGCTGACAACCATATACTAGGTGTCAGTTTTGGGTAAGTCCCCGGGTTTTTGACTCTGTGTTCAAGGATGATATAATCACACACGCTTTACCATGTTTGATATTTACATATGAAAATGCAAAGGATCTGTGATTTCATCAGTGTAGGAAACTACCAGTGTGACAATTTCTTTCACTAAGCTGTCTATGACTTAGTAGTTAACCCCTAGGGAGTAGCCTGAGGCATAAGGAGAGCTTGTGACTTATTCAGGTCACATGTAGCGCTAGGAAGTGTTAGAGGTAGGATTTGAACCTAAGTCTTCAGGCCCAACACTCTATCTATTATACTACATTGACTCTTTCTATATGAATGGATGTGTGTATATATTTACATATACCCACACAAATATTTTATGTGATATAACCATAGAAAAACAGTGCTTTATTTTTTCAGGAGAAAAAAATGGGGTTGATGCCAACTGGTATCAGGAGGTATTGTCCATCACATTGACCAAGGTTCCTGAGTGCCATTTACCCTGGCCTAACCCTGACTCCACACTCACAATAGGGCCTCTCTGCTTTTCCCTCTAGCACAGTTCCTATATTCTTTCCTCTGGCAGCTTTTACTAGGCCACTGTCAGCACTCATATATATGTGTGTGTGTGTGTGTGTGTGTGTGTGTGTGTGTGTGTGTGTGTGTGTGTGTGTGTGTGCGGTGGGGGGTTAGGGGGTTGAAGGGCAGAGCTGGCTCAGGAGATTGGAAATATAAGCTGAAAGAAGGGAAGAGGCAGAGTGAGGAATGGAATAGGTCAGGAATAGTCATGTAAGGGGGCACAACTTGTACTTTCAAGTTATGAGTTAAAAGGTACTATTGTGTTATTCTGCTGGTATGATCTCGTAATCACTGGGTCTTAGGGTATTAGAACACGTGTTTTTTTTAAAAGTGTGCTTCTAGTCTTGAAGGACAGGGATATACATGTTAGATTTTTGAAACATTAAGCCATTGTATCTCATGCAGTTAGAAATAGTTACAGTACACTCATAGCTAGGAGCAAAAAGCAATAAAATTCTCTTTTTTTATTGTGTCAGTCAATAAAAGGTAAAGAATTTAGTATCTTAACAGCTGTTAAAAGATATTTTACCTTATATAATGGGATCCAAATAATCCAAGGAAGATATCAGTCCTACATGGGTTGTTCAGCTGAAGGTGAAAGCCTACTGTGAGGTAGCAGCAGCTGGCTCTCTGCCACCTTTTGCCTAGAAACGGTTGCCAGGCAGGACCAGATTTGCTCACAAATGCATTTTCACTCAATGATAGGTATTATGATAGTGTGTGTTCCACCATTCAGCCAAGTTTCATTTAAAGGAAAGAGATTTCTTTGTCAGCATCAGACAATAGTTACTTAGGGCTCTCATGAACACTGCATTGTGTTTAGGTATTTCCCAACCAGAGAGGAGATTATACTTGAGTTTTAGAAACCTCAGACTATTTTAGTAAAGTTTTAACTCAATAAATTTTATTTTCTCATGCTGAGTAAAAGTGTTGCTTAGAAGGCAGAACAGTGGATATAAGACTCATTCTATTTCTAGTTCTCTTGCTCATAAAGGCCCATTGTTACATGTCATTTCTTTTGTTTTTGTTTTTGTTTTTTTTGGTTAGGCAATGGGGTTAAGTGACTTGCCCAGAGTCACACAGCTAGTAAGTGTTACATGTCTGAGGTCAGATTTGAACTCAGGTCCTCCTGAATCCAGGGTTGGTGCTTTGTCCACTGTGCCACCTAAGCTGACCTGTTACATGCCATTTCAAGTGTCTTTTGTGGTTAATATATAGAGATAATAGATAATAGATCTTTAAAATATTTGAAAAGAGCTAAAGGATACCTTCATTCCACAACTTTGAAGACTTTTTATTTTTCCCCCCAGTATCTACCTCAGACAAAGCTGATATTCTGAAATATCATAAACCATTAGTCATTTCTCCACCATACAGGGCACAGGAGGAAAATCTGTATTACTGTAACTTTGGGGAAATTAGATTATACTTTATGGATATTTATGAAATTATAAAACTTATTCATGCTCATTGAGTTGGTAGGATATAAGAGCCAAAATAGGAATAAGAAATGTACTGCTCCATTCTACAGTGAGCTTTTTAAACTGTTTATTGAGTACCCTCTTTGATGTGTAATCACATCAAATTCAACAATTCCCAAAACAAACTTTTCCTATTAGATAGCTCTGCTTCCCAAATTCCTTCTTTTTGTCAATTCAACAATCCACTCCAACAAATATTTATTAAATGCCTACTGTCTTTAAGGCATTGCACCTTAAAACAACAACAGCAAAGTCTTTGTCTTCAAGAAGCCTATGTCTCACTTTGGGCTAAAACATGTAGACAGATAAGTTGATACAAGATAATTTGAGAACAGGTAGCACAGTGGATAGAATGTTGGACTTGGAGTCAGGAAGACCTGAGTTCAAATATGGCCTTTGACACTTAATAGCTGTGTGACCCTGAGCAACTCACTTAATTTGGTTTGCCTCAGTTTCCTCATCTGTAAAAATGAGCTGGAAAAGGAAATGGCAAACTACTCTAGTATCTTTGCCAAGAAAACCCCAAATGGGGTCATAAAGGGTTGGACATGAATGAAAAATGACTGAATGAGAACAACAATCATGATGGGCTTAAACTATCTCTATGAAAAATGCCACATTTTACATTTTTTTTCACTTCAAGATTAGTTTAATTACAAATCATAGAATCATGTGAATTTCTTAGAACATGTATCCAAAGCATGTTATTTCTGTTAAAGCATATTATTTTCTGTTAAATTTCTATTTCTGCCTCAGAAAGAAAAATAATTTTATTTTTAAATATATTTTATTCCCCCACAATTACATGTTAAAATAATTTTTTAACATTTGGGTTTTTTTTAAGTTTTGAGTTCCAATTCTATCCTTCCTTCCCTCCCTTCCTCCTCTGCCTTCTCCCTGAAATGGTAAGCAATCACATATAGGTTATACATGTGCAATCATGTAAAAAAAGGTTATACATGGGTAATCATATAAAAAATCATATACAAGAAGACTCGAATAAACAAAAACTAATGGAAGAAAGTGAAAAATAGCATGCTTCAGTCTACATTCAAATAATATCAGTTCTTTCTCGATAGGTGGATAGTATGCTTCATAATTAGTCCTTTGGGATTTTCTTGCATCATTGTATTGCTAAGAATAGCTAAGTCATTCACAGTTCTTCACTGAGCAATATTGCTGTTACTGTGTATAACATTCCCCTTGTTCTGTTCACTTCACTTTGCATCAGTTCATCTAAGTCTTTCCAGGTTTTTCTGAAATGATCCTGCCTGTCATTTCTTATAGCACAATAGTATTCCACTACAATCATATACCACAGCTTTGTTTTGCCATTCGCCAACTTATGGGCATCCCTTTGATGTCCAATTCTTAGCCACCACAAAAAGAGCTGCTATAAATATTTTGTACATATAGGTCTTTTACCCCTTTTCATATTTTTGGGATATAGACCTAGCAGTGGTATTGTTGGATCAAAGGGTATGCACAGTTTTATAGCCCTTTGGCCATAGTTCCAAATTGCTCTCCAGAATGATTGGATCAGTTCACAACTCTACCAATAGTGCCTTAGTGTCCCAGTTTTCCCACATCCCCTCTAACATCCATCACTTTCCTTTTTTTTTTTGTCTTATTAGCCAATCTGATAGGTGGTACCTCAGAGTTGTTTTAATTTTCATTTCTCTAATCAATAGTGTATGTCAGTTATTTTTGACATTATCCTCCCAGTTCTCTTGTTTGTAACCTCAAAGTTATCCTTGACTCCTCTCTTCTTCACTTCCTTATCCAATCAGTTGATGTCTTGTCAAGTCTCTTTCCACAATGTCTGTTGTATCGGTCCCCTCTTCACATAATCATTACCTTAATTCAGGACATTTCATTTCTCACCTGGACTATTACAAGAGCCTTTACTAGTCTCCCTGCTTCCCTCTCTCCCACCTTTAACTCATCCTCCACCCAGCTTCTAAAATAATCTTTTTGAGGCACAGTCTTGACCATATTCCTTCCCTCCTCATAAACCTTCTGTGACTCCCCATTGCTTCTAGGATAAAATACAAATGCATTAGTCTGATGGTTTAAAGCTCTCCATAATTTGTCTCCCAACTCTTTTCAGACTTATTCCATATTACTTCTTCCCTTCACTAGCTCTATGTTCCAGTCTAACTGGACTACTAAATGTTGCCCCAATTTCTCAATTTCCCCAGTTCCCCGACACTACTCCTTGTTTCTATGCGTCTGCACAAGAATTTTCTACATTCTGTGATGCACAACCTCATCATCTTGACTTCTGAGAATCCTTGACACCTTTTAGTGGTCGTTCCTCTCAGGTGCCACCTTCCTAATAAAGACTTCCCTCACCCCAATCTCTTATTGTTTAGGGCTCTCTCTGTCTCATCAAAATTACTTCATGTTACATCCACCCACACACCCAAGCCCCTATAAGCTCTATGAGGGCAGGGACTGTTTCAGTTTTGTCTATCTCCAGTGGTTAGCATACTGCATTAGTATATATAGACATTTAATAAATTTTTTAAATAGAAATGAACATTCTGAATTAATTTGTGGGACTCTCTATTTACCTGCTAGCTGAAAGCAGGTTTTAGTTGGCATTCACGGGCATGGGGGAGGTTGCAGAGAGAGAACCTCTATCTCACAGAGTATTACCCAAGAAAGCACACCTGACTTTGGGATCCTGGGCAATCATAGGTTATCCCTAAAGTTGACCAGTAGGTCAGTTGGGGTGAGTGGGGAGAAACACAATAAAGATATGCTTTGAGGGAAGCATTGAAAGAGAGCCCTGAAAAACAAACTGTGTCTAACTGACTGTTGTACCAAAAGCTACTTCTAAATTCAGGGTCTCCTCAGCCAGTTCTTCTGCAGGTATATTTATGAACCAGTTTATGCAGTTGGTTGGTTACCCTATATCACTATACTATAGTATATGCTATAAGAATCATTCCTTTGGAATCTGGTGAATGATCACTGCCTCACTTCTCTTTACTTCTTTCCCATTAACTCAGACCCCTTACTAATATTGCTGTTTTTGTTTTCCACTCTGACAGATGTTGCACCCAACTGAGTAGTACTATAATTAGAACATACTATGCATACATGTATTATTTTGCACTGTCACCTTCATTAGAAATTCATTTTTCATTGCATGAACAGTTGTGGGTTTAATTGGTTGCTTTAGAAGAAAACTATTTAAGATATTTCTTCTGTCTAGAGAAGATATTAAGTGTTGAGACAATTCTGCCTGCTAGGACTTGTACAAAGATTTTTAGGAAATCATTGTCTCCTGGCCAGAAATACATTTGAACAAGGCAATTTATTTACAAACCCACCCTGCAAATAGATATCCCTCAAAATGTAGAAGAAAAGGAAAAATATCCATGTTACTGTTCACATTTTGCTGTATTAAAAACATTCCAGCGCTATATGTAGGAAATAAAAATATATTTGTAAAGCAATACAGTAGTATGCTCAATAAATCATATAATGTACATTCTGTATGCCTCTAAATGTATAAGATAGATTTAAAAAACAAGTCCAGTGGAATTGAGTCCGGTATTACTAGTATAACTGTATATTTGTTCAGGTTTAACTGTAAATTGCTCAAGCCCATCTATAATGATCTGTAGCTTCATTCATGAACTCTACTTCTTCATGCAATCCTCAAGATACTAATAAACTTTGGAGAGTTTTTGGTTTACATGCAGAATTTGGTTTTATGATTTCTAACACCTAGAAATAATAGTGCAAGCCTTACTGCTTGGAACTATTGAGATATCTCTCCAACCATCTGCTCTCAAATCAGCACCGTTATAAAAGCTTCCACAGTTAAACACTTCTTTGACAAGAGTAAGTGTCCAATATCACACTATTCTCTAAATTCATCACTTTGTTCTCAGTGCCTTGGAAACATGGGATTCTAGAGCTAGAAGGAACAACAGAGATCATTTACTTCAGCCCCCTCATTTTACACGTCGGGAAACTGCTTTCAGGAAGTCAGGCAGTGGGAGGGAATAACAGCAGAGAGAGAGAGAGACAGAGAGACAGAGACAGACACAGACAGACAGAGAGACAGACAGAGACAGACAGAGACAGAGACAGAGAGATAGACAGAGAGACAGAGGCAGACAGAGATAGAGAAAGACACAGATAGACAAAGAGATTTAAAGTTTTGCAAAGCACTTTATAATCATCATTTCATTTAATCCTCACAACAACCCTGTGGTATAGGTCCCTCAATCACTATCACCATTTTAAACATGAAGAAACTGAGACTAAATGGGGTTAACAAATGTCAGGAGTCAAATCCAGGTCTTCCTGATTCCACGTCCAACAGTGCTGAGCCACATCACCTCTTATTTTCATTTTAGATTCCCCATTTCTAAGTAAATGTGAAGCTTCCTTCTCCTTTTCCCTCCCCTCTCTCTTAGCCTTCCCTGAGTCCATAGGTGGGTGGAATACAGTCCCTTTCCCTTCCTGTCCCAGGGGCCAAGGTGGTACAGTGGGAAGCACTTTAACTCTGAAGTCAGAGAACCTGGAGTAGAATTCTAGCTTTGCTACTATCTTGGGCAAGTCTCTGGTCTTCAGTTTCCTTTTCTATAAAATGACTGGGTTGGACATGGTGGCGTCAAGCACAAAAACAAGCAGAGGGCACTAAGCTGTACGTAAGGGTCCTTGTCAGAAGCGTCTTGACGTAGTTTTCAAATCTAATGTTATCCATGTTTTACTGCATTTTTATTGCTTTTGTTCAATACTCCCCCGTTACATTTTGATCTGGTTCAGGCCTGCCTCAGTTGTGTTCTGGGCTTGGCCTTGTCTGATGCCTCTGGAGCACAGGACCTTTTTGGTCTCATCCCATCCTTCTTATCTCAAGCACAGATTACCTGGATTGCAAAAACTGGTTTCAAATAGTTCATTCCAAATTGTTTTTCATTCAAAAAGTTTCATAGTCACTTTTTTAAAAAATAGCATATAGATATTTTAGTGAACAATAAAACAATATTAAATATTGTGGGGAGATATTTGCTCACAAGAGAATAAGAGACATTCTGCACCAGAAGCTTGAGCTATGCTTCTTTCAGGACGCATTTACAATACAGACTTAAAATGGTTTCTCTTTTTTTTTTTTTTTTGGTGAGGCAATTGGGGTTAAGTGACTTGCCCAGGGTTATACAGCTAGTTAGTATCATGTGTCTGAGGCAGGATTTGAACTCAGGTCCTCCTGACTCCAAGGCTGGAGCTTTATCCATTGCGTCACCTAGCTGCCCCTCAAAATAGTTTCTTGATGAAAAAAAATCATCATGGAATTTCCTCAAATGTGGGAACAAAGCATCATTTAGAGATTCTTCTATTTCTGGGCAAAGAGGACAATATCCAGTTAGGCTTTTTAAATGATTCTTTCATTTAACTACAATATGTCTTACCTTTACTTAACATTTATTTAGCCTGTTATAGAGATATGTTGTTTCCATACTTTTAAACTATATAATGATACTTCACTTTTTTCATAGTTGAAACAAAAGAAATATGATTCAGGCTTGATAAGCAAAAGAGGCCACAGGCTTACAAACTATTGACTGTACCTTTGTTGTTGAATTATTTCAGTCGTGTCCAACTCTTTTGTGACCCCATTTGAGGTTTTCTTGGCAAAGATACTGCAGTGGTTTTCCATTTCCTTTTCCAGCTCATTTTACAGATGAGGAAACTGAGGCAAACAGGGTTAAGTGACTTGCCCAGGGTCACACAATTGGCAAGTGTCTTGAGGCAGATTTGAACTCACAAAGATGAGTCTTACTGACTCCAGGCCAGACACTATCCACTGTGCCACCTAGCTGTCAACTGACTGTATCTTAACTAACAATAAACAAGTTACTGATGTGGATAACATCAGAATCAATTCTCTGTATATAATCAGACTATTGACTAGGTAGAGCAATGTTTATAAATCAGCTCCCAAATTTGATAATTAGTTGACCAACCATCACTTATTATGGAATCATTATATGCCAGGCATTATATTAGGCACTGGGGATGCAAAGATTTTTGCTGTTGTTGTTGTTCGTTCTTAGCTTAGAGAAGAGAAGAGAAAACACAGCTCTCTCATTTCTTGCAGGGTTGGGTAATTATGGAAGCAGAATTCTGCGTATGCTATTAGACGTTTGATGTGTTGGTTAGCTTTTAAAAACTATTAAACATTCTTATTACAAGAGATCACTTGCTGGTTGGAGAATGAGGAAGGAAAATATTTAGAAATGAAGATGATGCAAAAACAAAAGATATCAATAAAAACAAAAGAAAAATAAAGGTCTGCAGAAAACTTGGTGTAAGCCTCAAGCCTTATCATCTTTTACACATCACATTTACAGATAAAATTATTTGGAGAACAAAACAAATGGAAAGGAAACAGAAGTGATATATCAAGGTATCCCCAAAGGGTCTATGTAGTAGAACCATCAAATTAGGACTCTTCATACTTCAGTCCCCTGAGTGCTATGTGGAAGTCACAATGGCACTTAAGCAGACAAAGTGAGGAAGAGAGGTTGGACCAGACCTAGAAAAATCCATATTGCAGACAATGCAATTTTGAAAACATGGAGGATTCAGTTTAATAAGATTTCTCAGGGCAGGGGAAGATGCCAAAAGAATGAAAACTATCATGGATATTAATACTAAGAAAGGTAATTAAGAAGACATAAAAATTATCATCTTCCCATGTGAGTTTTTCTGATCTCATAAAACTTTATGAGAATAATCTATACATGTATTGAGAGTATTCTTGGTGAGATGAGGAAAAGGAACAAGCAAACTTTTGCATAAATTTCTTACAACAGACCACATTTTTGAATTCACACAATTAACTGAAAGGTACAGAGAATACAATTTATTGAATGTTAATTGTGTTAAAAAAAATTGACCAATTAGACAAAACATGGCCTTAAAGACTCTTCTACAACAGTTTCTCATACATATGTTAAGGTCATATAAGATTCCTCTGATTACAACCACAGGGAGATTGTGGGAAGATGGTAGCCTAAGCCACAAATAAGCTTAGATCATCTGCAAACATCGAGCTTAGAAACACACCAGTTTATAAAGAAATGAGTCACATATAGACTTCTCCAATCAAGCCCAGGGATCCACAGAAGACCCCTGAATCCTACAGAACCCTGAAAAAGATAAGCTGGGATTGGTGGAAAGTGGAGCACAGGGAAGGCCCTGGGATTCCAGGAGGGTTCTACTGGTGTCCAGAGGCCGAAGCCCAGCCTGTGGTGTCCTTTAAGTCCAGGGCAATGGAAGTCCCACCTTCAGGGTATAGGGAGCACCAGGGAGGGTCCAAATGGCACTAGCAGCTTGAGCCCAGTGGTAGGGGAAAGGTCTGAGGCATGGGACAGCCCTGGCATCTCGGAAGCCTATGGCAAGAGCTGCAAGAAAAAACCAAGAGCCCAGCACAGGAGCAGCCCCGAGTCCCTTGAAAAAGGGAACTAGTCTGGTCCACTATGCTCTGAACCAGGAAGACCTTGCCCATGACACTAAGTTGTGGATCTTTTCCCAGGTACAAGCCTTTAACCTAGACACTGAGGCTAATGAGATAATCAAACAAGGAAAACTGAATAACATGAAGAAATACCCTGGTTTGAGGGATACCCAGTGAGTATCCTCTATAGAGGATAGCAACTTCACGAGACCAGCTAAAGCCTCACAGGAAAAAAATGTCCTGGCCACGAGGCTTATAAGACTATCTGGAAGAAATGAAAGAGAAGAGATACAAAATAGACTAGCTGGGGAGAGGAAAAAGACAAGGAGAACTCATTACCTTGGAACTTATGACAGAAAATCTCACCCAAGAACTGAATGCCCTGAAAATTAAAACAGGCCAGACAGAAACAACTCAATAAGACAATAAGGAATATTGAAACAAAATCAAAAGATTAAAATAACAGAAAAAAACATAAAATATATATATGCACACATATACATATACATACATATAAATGTATATGTACATACATATGTGTGTGTGTCTATGTGTACATATATATGTACACACACACACACACACACACACACACACATATACACACACATTGACCTGGAAAATAGGCCAATGAGAGATAATCTAAAGAATTATCTATCTGGGGACTTCTGGTTCCAAGATGACAGAGTGAGGAAGAAACCCTCTGCAGGCCTCCTAAATTTCCCTCCAAACAACTAGAAAACCGCCTCAGAATTGACCTAGGAGCAAGCGAAAAGCTCACCAGCACAGCAGGAAAGATCTGTCTCACCGGGGTGGGAGGGAAGCGAGGTTCAAGAGCAACAGAGCAGCCAGCCTCACAGTGGGGGGTCTGCAGCAGGGCTCCAAGCCTGGGGCAATCCACAAGCAAGGTCCAGCACTCCTGCAAACAATTAGCCCCTGGTAGTCTCTGCAGTGACCCATGCCCCAGCACAAGCCACAAGTGAGGCCCTGACTCCATTGCTGACCAGTAGTGAAGCTCTACCTCAGGGCTGGCCAACAGTGAGACCCTGCCCTGGGGCCTACCAGCAGAGAGAGAGAGAGAGAGAGAGAGAGAGAGAGAGAGAGAGAGAGAGAGAGAGAGAGAGAGAGAGAGAGAGAGAGAGAGAGAGAGACCCTGTTTCCATAGCAACCTAGCAGCAAGGCCCCATTCCTGGGGCAGGCCAGCAGATAAACCCCATACCCAGGGGAGGCCAACAGAGAGCTGCCCCCCCAACCCCAGTATAAACCAGAAGGGAAGCCTATCCTCCAAAGAAAGCAAGTTGCTAAGCCCTGAAGCCTGTGAAAGCCAGCAGTAAGACCCAGAGCCCCAGCACAAAAAGCTTGGGACAGTGCAGGACCAGAGCCCAACTCTCACATAAAAACACCAAGACACAAAAAAGGCTGAAAAAAATGAGAAAAAAAAAGAGCTTGACTATAGAAAGTTACTATGGTGATAGGGAGGATCAAGGCATAAACTTAGAAGAGGATAATAGTGTCAAAATGGCCACATGTGAAGCCTCAATGAAAAATGTAATTTGGTCTCAGGCCCAAAAAGAATTCCTGGAAGAGCTTAAAAAGGATCTTAAAAAGCAAATTAGAGAAGTAGAATAAAAATTGGGGAAAGAAATGAGAGTAATGCAAGAGAATTATGAAAAAAGAGTCAATAGCATGGGAAGATATACAAAAATCTACTGAGGAAAATAACTCCCTAAAAAATAGAATTGGCCAAATAGAAAAGGAAGTACAAAAGCTCAGTGAAGAAAATAATTCCTTAAAAATTAGAATTGGACAAGTGGAAACTAATGACACCAAGATATGATAAAGCAAAACTAAAAAAGTTAAAAAAAGAAATTTCTCATTGGAAAAACAGCTGACCTAGAAAATAGACCCAGGAGAGATAATATAAGAATTACTGGACTTCTTGAAAGCCATGATAAAAAAAAAAAAAGCCTGGACAACATCTTTCAAGAAATTATCAAAGAAAACTGCCCTAATATATTAGAACCAGAGGGCAAAATAGAAATTGAAAAAATTCTTCAATCACCTCCTGAAAGAGATCCCAAAATGAAAACTCCCAGGAACATCATAGCCAAATTCCAGAGCTCATAGATCAAGGAGAAAGTATTGCAATAGCCAAAAAGAAACAATTCAAATACTGTGGAGCTACAGAGGGATTACACAGGATTTGGCAGTTTCTATATTAAAGAACCAGAGGGTTTAGAATATGATATACTGGAAGGCAAAAGAGTTAGGATTATAATCAAGAATCAACTACCCAGAAAAATTGTATATAATCTTTCAGGGAAAAAAATGGATATTTAATGAAATAGAAGCCTTTCAAGCATTTCTAATTAAAAGACCAGAGCCGAATAAAAATTTTGATCTCCAAATACAAGACTCAAGGGAAACATGAAAAGGTAAAAAAAGAAACTAGAAAGAGAAAACATAAGAAATTCAATAAGGTTAAACTGTTTGTATTTCTATATGGCAAAATAATATTTGTAACTCTTAACAACTTTATTACTATGAGAGCAATTAGAAAGAGTATATGTAGACAGAAGATGTGGATATAAGGTGACTTTGATGGGATGATATAAAAAAACCAAAATAAGGGAATGAAAAAGAAAATTGCACTGGAAGGAGGGGGTAGATTGAATGGGAGCAAATTATCCCACATAAAAGAGGCATGAAAGAACTATTATAATGGAGGGGAAGATGGGGGGAGGATGGCAGGCAAGGCTTAAACCTTACTGTCATCAAAATTGGCTCAAAGAGGGAATAACATACATACTAGATTGGATATAGAAATCTATCTTACTGTATAAGGAAGTAAAAAGGGATGGGGATAATACAAGGGGGGAGGGGAAACTGATAAAAGGGAGGGTATATTGGGGGATGTGGTGATCAGAAGTAAAACACTTGTGAGGAGGGAAAAGGTTGAGGGTAAGAGAGAGGGGGGATAAACAAGCAAAAAATAGCATGGAAGGGAAATACACAGTTAGTTATCATAACTATAAATGTGAATGAGATAAACTCACCCATAAAACAGAAGTGGAGAGCTGAATGGATTAAAAACCAGAATCTTATAATATGTTGTTTACAAGAAACACATTTGAAGCAGAGAGATACAGGGTAAAAGTAAGGGGCTGGAGCAGAATCTATTATGCTTCAGCTGGAGCAAAGAAAGCAGGGGTAGCAATCAGACAAAGCAAAAGCAAAAATAGATCTAATTAAAAGAGATAAAGAAGGAAACTATATCTTGCTGAAAAGTACCATAGACAATGAAGTCATATCAATACTAAACATATATGTACCAAATGGTATAGCATCTAAGGTTTTGAAGGAGAAATTGAATGAGTTACACGAGGAAGTAGATAATAAAATTATACTAGTGGGGGAGTTCAACTTTCCCCTCTCAGAACTAGATAAATCTAATGGAAAAAAAAAAAGAAAGAAAAAAGTTGGAATACATTATAATATTGGTAGAGCTATGAAGTGGTCCAACTATTTTGGAAAGCAATTCTGAACTATGTCCCCAAATTACTAAACTGCATTTACTCTTTAACCCAGCAATACACTTCTAGGCCTATATCCCAAAGAAATCAAGAAAGAAGAAAGAGGATTTATATGTACAAAAATATTTGTAACGGCTTTTTTCATACTCGTGAGAAATTGGAAACAAAGGGCATTTCTTCCTATTGGAGAATAGCTAAATTAATTATGGTATATTAATGTAACAGGATATTATCATTTCATAAGAAATGACAAAATAGGCAGTTTCAAAGGAAAGTGGAAAGATTTCTATAAAACAAAGTCAGCTGAACTAGGAGACTAATTTATACAAGATAACAACATTATAGAGAAAAACAACTTTGAAAGACTTTAGAATTCTGATCAATGCAATGATAAACCATGAGTCCAAAAGAATGAAAATATAATATGCCACTCACTTCTTGCCAGAAAGGAGATGAATTTAAGATGCAGAAAGAGATATGCATTTTTGGGCATGGTCATTGTGGGAATTTGTTTTTCTGGAATATGCATGTTTAAGATGGTTTTATTTTGGGGAGGGGGAAGAGTGAGGTATGGATTATAAATGACTGTAAAATTAGTAAATTTATTCAAATTTTTGAATGAAAGAAATGAAAATACAGAGAAAATTTTGTCCAGAGCTTTTTTGATTATTAATGTCAATTGAGGCATAAAAGAGAGAGACTTATGTTCACTAAAGGTACTTGCCATTGTTTTGGAAAATGTCCTATGCAAGTACTAAATGGAAAAGGAATTCCTTGTTATTGGGGAGATTATCCAAAACACTTTTTCATCAGGATATGCTACTTATTGGATCAAGTCCCCATTGCCTCAACAATGAGATACATGACTACATAAAACAAATCCGTCTAAAAATCCACACAGGAAAAAGAAAAAGATGAAGAACTCTTATTGGCTATAATATAGACACAGTCAGATGGCTAGTCTATAGGGTAATACATTATCCTATCAGGTTGGGCACTCCAGATTACAATGAGCTGGCCTCAATACTGAGTAGGTGGATGAGAAAACTAGATTATATTTGGGAAATTGTGCAATATTTCAACAATCACCAGCTCCTCCCTAACACAAAACCCCACCTTTTTAGCAATAATTTTTTTCCTGATGATGCAGTAGGGTTATGAATCCTAGAACACTACACCGTGTACAAAGAATTAAAATTACAAGTAATATGTTGTATATTTCCAATGACAGCATATACACTAGATATCATCTAAGAAATGTATAATTCTAAATCAAGGTGGGCTGGTCATATAGAGAAAGGAGGGATAAAAAAAAATCTCATAGGAAGGTCTCTATCACGTTGGGTAGAGCTTTCAACATGGTAAGTAGATCCTCTATACAGGATATAGGAAAACACGAACAAGCATCACACAGGATGGGAAGGTTCAGATAGACTTTTAGCTTTTACCAAAAGGAGTACCATATTGATGGTATCATGAATTCCTTAAATTTTCAAGAAATGGTACTGTGAAGTTCCAAATGAAACCACATTTTTTCATTTTTTTTTTTACAATATTGAACTGATAAGAGGTTGAGGGTTTGTTCCTGGAAAATAGCATGATTTGAAGGGCCAATCTATCAGGTAACTCATAAGTTTATTTCTGAAGCAGTATATGACAGATTGTATTTGTTACCCTAGACACCTTCCTTGATGATTCATTCCCTTTCTGCTCTCCACCTCATGTCACTAGTCATGCCAAGTGGGGGAGGGGAGAAAGGAAATAGTTTCCTTGTGAACCTATGGGAAAAGATTTTGCTCTTATGTATTTTTCCCCAGAAATATTTATTCAAAGCTACATATCAGTCTGTTATGGGATGGGCTTCCCATCAAACTTCCCAAGCTACTTTTCAACAGGGATGGATAATTTGGGTAACACCAAAAACATAATGAAGTAGGGTCTACTCCTGCCCTGAACAATCTGGGATAGATGGTGACCTACAATAGAAAGTGAGTAGAGATGTGGAAGGAAGATAGAGGGAATCTTATATGTCAGTGAGTTTGAAAGAAGGAGTGGTCAACCTTGGAAAGGGTGTCAAGAGGTATGGTGTTTTCAAGAGAAAGCTAAGTTTCAGGGAGCTCCATGAAATAGAAGAAATGTAAGAAGAAGAAATCTAAGATGAAAGAGAGTTTAACAATAGATAAAGGATGCAGAGGCCACAGTGGGAAAGGAGAGTGAAGGAGAGGAAAAGAGGTAAAGCTGGATAGGGATGTGTAAGGGGAGATAACACAGAACAAGAGAAAGGGGCTTTAAAGGTAAGGAAAAGGCAAGTAGTCCCTAAACATTTCTATTAGAGTACAGTCCTGGTGGAAGATGGGGAAAATTGTCCCCTTTGTCCCCCAACTTTGACACTGGTAAGTGTTCCTTTGCCCTCTTCTGAGTTGCCAATAACTCCCCTGGGGGTAGAGGCTGGTGGTAAACTGCAAAATGGCATGAGGACTGTGAGGAGGAAGAGAAGCCTGGAGTAAAGCCCCTTTTGCTCACCCTAGTTTTGGTTCTGGTTATTCTAGGTTTCAAAGGCATTCAGGAGGAACAAAATAGGGTTTCTTGGCGCATACATAAAAATGAGAAGAGGTGACCCTGGAACAGGATGATCTGGGGATATCAGTTCTGGGGGAAAGAGCCCTTGATAAGGATCAGAACTAACCCTTTCCCACTCTCAGAACTAACCCTTTCCCACTCTCAGAACTATGGGGATTTTAATTTCTGACCTACTATGTAGAGAAGAAAGTAAGACATTGTAATAGGAAGAGAGGAAGAATACAAGACTCAGGTTGGGGGAAGATTCAATATTGTGAGAACCATACCTTAGTATTTGGCAATTGGGAATTGAGAGGAAGTGGATTAAATTCTACTCAGGAAGTAGACTCTGGAAGGAAGCAGCACAAAAGTGATGTTCTTTTAAAGTCTTAGTGTCCCCTGGTTGGTGTAAAAGGGTGTTCAGGACAAACTGACACAAAACCCCAATGAAACAGTCTGTCTCAAATGGGGAGTATTTTTGCTTAAAGGAATTCAGAATGGCACACCCACAGAAACATCTCACCTTCCCCCAACCTGCCTCTGGGAAGCAGATACAAAGTGCAAACGTAGGGGATTAAGAAATTTTCTGAGAATGTACTCAGTAAGTATTAAAATTTAAAATGTGACCAGGGTCAGAAAATCCCAAGAGACCATAATTTAAAAGACAACTCTGTTTATCCTTATCTCTCACAGGGATTATAAAGAGCCAGAAATTTTCAGCTGGTTGCATACAGGATTTCCAAACTGTCTTTTCGGGAAAAAGAAGGGTCAAGAGCAGTACAGGAATACATTTCACAGGCTGTCTTGAAGGTGGAATACAAACATTGAAGAAGAGTACTTTATGCTTAAAAAAAAAAAGAAAAATGTTATACATAGTCTAAATATAGTCATCAGTGGCTTTTTGGTACTAAAAATCAGTATTTTAAGTGTCAATGAAATCTTGAATAAAATTTTAAGCATATGCTTAATAAAAAGCTGACAGAAGTGGGGGCAACTGAGAGATCAAGTCAAGTGATTGAGGAAAGCAGATTAAGGAATACAGTGATTAGAAAGTTTGAGGAATACTATAAAGGTGTGTGGGGGTGGGGAAAGGTGCCCCAGGAGACAGCAATGAAAGCTGAAGGTCCGGAGAGGCTAAAAGACATTCAAAGGTAAAGAGGAAAGCTTTCAGCTGGAAAATAGACATTCCCTACCCTAGAAAAGGCAGGAGGAAAGAATATCTTAATTACATGTGAAAGGGCCAGCAAGACTATGAATGTGCCTCCTAGGCACTATATCTTCATCTTTGTCCCAAGCCGCTCATTTAGGTAAGATTCCCTTAGGAATTAGGGAGGTGAAAATGACCGAACTGAAATTAATTACCCTATGGAAACCTGGAGTGGTTTAAGGAAGGAAGGGATTTCTGAGCTAGGAAATATGTGTTCCAAGGAAAGGTGATCTCCTTCCTGCCTGGAGGGGAGCAGGAGCCTCCTAGTTCGGGTTCTAAGAAAGTCTAAGGGAAGAAGCTTCTGGCGATCTAAAGCTAAGCTAAGGTTCTTTGCCCTGGATGAAAGAGCTTTGTAGCCCCAGCCTAGTCAGTGGCTGAAGTGAGAAAAAAGACAGCAGCGGCCTATCAAAGATCAGATCCAGAAAATGTGAAGCTCAATCTGTCCAGTAAAGATGCTGCATTCTAAGAAGAGAACAGTGGCAGAAGAGCCATCCTGGCCTGACTAGTAGGGGATGCTGGTAAGGAGCTAGAACCAGCCACCAAGTGACCTGAACCCTCAGAGGTACAGCCCAGCTGAGATGTTGATCCAGTAGAGATACCGTACCTTGTAAAGAGCCAACCCAGCTGCAAACACAAGAACTCATAGTGAACTTGATAAACTCGAAAGAGAAAGGATATTGAGGCCCTACAGCGCTAGAATTGTGGAATGCCTTGGTCCCATGTGTTCCCTATCCATGGGCCTCAATACTCCACTCCTGAATGAACTCCAAGTATGTCTGTGGGAGAGGATTTGCCTGCTAGGGAAAATGCTTTGTAACCATTGTCCTTACTATTTGAGCAAATGCTTTTGCTAAAGAACTAAGTAAGAGGCTCTTCTTCCCATTGGCTGGGCTTCGGAGCTCACAGTCTAAGCAGGGAAACTTCTCCCCAGCACCAAGGACAAAAAGGGCGAGAAACAGGGCCAACAACTAGGGAGGGGGCCTGAGGAGGGATAGAATCTGGGTGAACAGGATGTCACCTGATCTCGTGACACGCTGCTTTCTCAGCTTCTGAGCAGCTTCTGAGAAATGTAGGGAGGGGTCAACACCACTGAGGGGGCTTCACTATTTCAGCTCAAATAGTAAGGACGATGGTTACAAAGCATTTTCCCTAGCAGGCGAATCCTCTCCCACAGACATACTTGGAGTTCATTCAGGAGTGGAATGTAACATACATGATGTCAATTCTTTAGAAGTTATCATCTTATGTTAGTAAATATGGCAGTTAAGAATACCAAAGAATAACGTGAAAATGGTTATCATTGGTCCAGTTACCAAAGTATCTAGAATGAATCAGACTAGAAAAACCTGATTTGTCTTCTTGAACAAATGTCAAAGTTACAGTTGAAGTGAACATATCTAAGCATGGCCTTTGGGAAAATGCTTTATCAAAAACATATTCAGAAAAGAGTACAGTCTGATTTGAGTTGAACTGGTAACACAGAATAAAAACAAAGCAAAAGACTGCCCCCAATTGGCACTGATAAAATCAAACCAAGTCAGCTTGGGGTGGCAAAACCTAGGTTATGCCTCGGTTTTTATGAAGTTTTAAAATGGAGAAAGCACTTGGAAATATAGGAAATGAAATCACACTATGGTAAGGAATTATTGCTAGACCCAGGGCACTGATGCACTCCACCAAGTCTCTCTCTCTAACGGACCCTTCTGCTCTGGACCCATGCATGTGGTCTGTGTTGAGTGCAATCCTGGCCTTTCATAGCAAAAGGGGTTAGGCTCCATTCCTCACACTTTTTCGCTCACTGAAGCCCCACTATAGCATCATAGGGACACATTGTTTAGAGATTAGGTTTTGGTTTATATCTGTTTTCCCAAAGGTGAGAACAGAAAGGTACCAGTGTACAATGTAAATCAGGTATGGGAGAGGTATTTAGTTAGTATAGACAATATGAATAAACATAAAATACTCACAGTGCCCATTAGCAGAACAACTTAAAACAGGATTAATAGCAATTTATAACTATGTTACGCTCAGAAGGCTGATATTCAAACCTTATAAGAACAAAGCAGTTTTCAGGATTGCTGATTAGACATTTTATATTCATATTTCACCTTATCTCTGTACTATTCAAATAACTCCTGGTCCATGTCATCTGGTAAAATTGACCAGGTTCAGTACAACCCTCTTGTAAGTGGTCATCATTTCCAAGAGGATTGGAGTAGTTGATATTCAGGTTAAACCTGATGGGACCTAGGACCTCTTGACTCCTTGAACTCACAAGGTCACTACCAAAACTGGACATACTAACTTCAAGATATATTTGTCTAACATCAGGAAAAATAAACACAAAAAAGCCATCCAAATCCAGGCTTAGGCTTGCTTAAGCGAGCTATATGCTTTAGTTGACATTTGCTCACGGCCTCACGATAGAGCGGGGAATGGGGCAAACTTCCATTCCCTCAACTCCTTGAAGGAAGTGGCTTGCAACTGTCTTGACAGGATCCAAAGCTAAAAGGGAAGAGGGGCCTGATGATAGGCACAGTCTTGTTAAAGCAGCCCTTAAATCACCAGCCCATTCTTTTCAGTGGCCAGTAAGGGAACCCTTTGTCATTTCAAAGCAAAAGTCTCTCAACAATGAGTTACACATGGCCACCAAAGCTTACACATAGTTGAGGGGAGGCAGGTAGAGCAATTCTGTATGTGTTTTGTGGGGCTGGCTCAATGTCCTCCCTTCCCTCTGACAATAAAGCAGAAAAAATTAAATAAAATCAATAAGAAGTTCACATCTGTCTTCTTCATATATACCACCCTCTCCACCTTAGCCTGATGTTCTTTTGAAGACCAATTTTAACCCCCCCCCCAGAAAAAAAGGAAGCTTTTTCTTCTGTAGATTCATTGACACTTTAAGTGAAGGAAACCTATAAAACTTTGAGTAAAACTGAACATCCTGAAATCATTTGCAAATTTTCCCACCATTCGCACTAACCATGAAGTTGTAACATTGGCTTAGCCTCTTGTTATTACGCAATAGCTTTCAAGCTTCTCTGGACAGAGTCCAGAATATGTATATATTTATTGACTAATGATTAAACTACAGTGCTCAAAGTGGAGGAAAAGCCAGGTTATAACTTTATCATGTAAGTCATATTCCATAAAAGCTTTCCTAATTACCAAAGCACATGGGACATGACCCCTTCCTGTCCTTTACAAGTCAGTTGTTTATTGAGTTATTTTAGTTCTCTATCAGAGAACATGAATAAAGAGAAATCATTAATTTCTTCAGTATTGGGAGTTTTATGGATCTAAGCTTATCAGCTCAATATAGAAAAAATCTTACATATGAAAAAAAGCACTTAAGTTACTCAGACAGATGCCTGAGGTATTCAAACCCTCTCATTTGTTTCTAGTTCCACCAAACCATGTATGTGGTCAATTACTAGTAGTTAATCTGAAAAGTCCACTATCAATAACTGGCATAGAAACTCCCACAGGTGTGTCATGTGATGTCCGTTCTTCCTCTAGTTTCTACTATCTTTTTTTTTTAAGAAAAACCTCACATAACCTGATATAAATTACAGAAATGAAACAGTAAGATGCACATTGGAAAATTTTTATATTGAAATGACCATGCCTGTTATAGTATCTCCATGCCATAGATAGAGTTGTAAGATTTACAAGTTGTTGAGGGAAGAGGGATTGCCATTGTCACTGATGATACTTTCCGTATTAGAATATCCAGTTATTCTTAAATGATATGGTAGTTGGCGAAAATGTTTATTTATCATGAGGTTAAAACAGTTGCCTTTAATTTTTATCTATCTTTTAGCTTTAGTTTATTCATCTATAAAATGGAGATAATAATATTTTTACCACTAATCTCATAGGGATGTTGTGAGGATCAAATGAGACAGCATATATAAAGCACTTTGAAAATGTTAAGATGTTATAGAAATATTAACTAATATATTTATAATTATTATTATCCCCCATGCTATCTATGCTCTCTAATTGCTAATTGAGACAATCTTGCCACTGCATTATTCTCTTATAATTTTAATTCACTAAATATTAAAATATGGTTAACTGTCTTTTATTACTTCAGTTCTTTCAGTGCTATTTCTTTTTTACTTAAGCCTGATAAATCAGGTATATCTCATGAGATTGTGATGTATGGACATACAACTGTTATTCATTAAGCTACACTGTCCTGGGTAGGTAAATGGATGTCTGTGTTTAGAACTAATTTCCCCATATTATATTCTTATAAAAATAAATATTCTAAAATATTATTTGTAATTTTCATGGCCATTAAGTCAGGCTTATTCTCATTATACACATACAGACTCTTAAGAGCTTGGGGCTGAAAGATATCTTTTGAAGTTACTTGATCTTATCCTCTGCCTTTTTTCAAAAGGAAAAATCTAACCCTTTCAAGATAGACGGTTGACTCTTTTAAATAGTTTTCATGGAAGAGTATATCAGTGCAGACCATCTAGAGGGACAGTCCCGCCTCCAAGAGAATATTGAGATAACAAAGAAAGAGGGGCAGTCTGCACCAGCATGGTTGTAAATAGGCTTTATTGCGCAGAGCTTACTCACAAGGCCCATCCTGGCTGGCCACAGGCCAATGGTACATCTCCATACCACGAGTAGGCCAGGCCAGATACTACATAGAAACAGAACAAAGAAGGCTTCGTGCCAAGAGATGGCTCATGGTCACATGGGTGGGTACATGTAAAATTTCCCGTGGGAGCTGTTTTACTGTTTACAATAACTGCGATGCCATAGGTCACATTCTCAGGCTCTTGTTCCCATCATACAAAGGGGTTCAATAACTTTTCTTAAAAGGCTGTTTAAATCATTCTTATATTTAAGAAGTTTTTTCCTTCTCCAGCTCAGCTTCACATTCAAAGCCCTTCATAACCTAGCCTTTTCTGACCTTTCCAGGCCTCTCACACCTTACTCCCTGATACGTACTCTTCAGTTCAGAGACACTGGCCTTCTAGATGTCCCTAATAGCTAGAATGCTCACCCTCCTGGCTTCTCTGACTTCCTTCGGGATTAGACTCAAATGCCACCTTCTGCAAGAGCCTCCTCCAACCCCACTAGTGCCTTCCCTCTGAGATCACCTCCAACTTACTTTTTATCTATTTTGTTTGCACATAGTTGCTTACATGTTGTTTCCCCCACTAGAATGTGCACTCCTTGAAGGCAGGCTCTGCTTTTTCTCTCTCTGTATCCCCAATGCTTAGCAGAAACCTAGTAAGTACATGTTAAATGCTTGTTGACTTTGAAAGTGGGAACCTGAATGGTGACTGGAAGCTTCCTCTCCAAAGTAAGAGGGAAAGCATTGTTTTCAGGAACGGTTGCTGCAAATATTTGATTTTTTTAAAAAAATTCCTTTTCTGTTCCAATTAAGTACTTCTGCAGATTCTATGTTTTTCCAAGGTTTCAGTTAGTCTAGTCATTAATGAATATTTAGAGCTATGCTTTCCAGACTTTATAGATCCACTGTTTTGACCTGGGTTGGGAACTTAAGTCATACTTCTCAGAAAATATCCCCCACAAACATATATCCAAATGCATGAGGGGATAGTGCTGGCTGGTCCACAGGTAACATATATAAGGTACAAATGACAACAATACTTGCATTCTCCACTTCATAGAATGGGTGACAGCAAAATACTTTGCAAATCTGAAAGTGCTATATAAATGTCAGCTTTATTTTTATTATGTACAAAGTACTATGTTAGGTTTTTTGCCATCAATATGCTTACGAGCTAATTTAAGAGACAGGGCATACGTGGGTAGGTAAAAAATTAGAGAACAAGAATTAAATTAGAACATAAGATAATAATACAGAAAATGTCACAAGGTAGCATGTGATTAAGGGTCAAATAAGTAGTTAAGATAGTAAGGGGAGGGGGAGATAACTGAATTAGAGTGAGACTTAAGAGGTGGACCTTGAAAGATGAGTATGATTTGGATAGGAAGAGAGAAGAAGCAGGGTACAGGTATTTCAGGAAAAAGAATTTATAGGAACAAAGGCATAGAAGGTATGAGAGGAAAGTAAGTGTTCAGGGGACAATGAATGGATTCTTCTTAATGCAGTAAAGAGTTCACTTAGGGGGATAGCGGAAGATGAGCCTAGAAATGGAAGTTGAGGTCTAATTATGGAGGATGCTAAGTTGTAGGCTAGAGAGCTTGAATTTTATCCTGTAAGCCATTAGAGAGCCATTGAAGGGTTTTGATAAAAGCAATGACATAACAAAAATGGAATATTTGGTAGATCAATCTCAAGAACAGCTCCAGTTAAACATGGAAAGATGAAGGAGAGCTCTGGGGAGAGATAGAACTAGTAAAAGGGGAACCAGAGGAGAATAGTATGAAAGCTAAGTGTCTTGTCAGTAATGTCAAAGTATGCCAAATATGAAAGCTAAGTCTTGTCAGTAGTGTCAAATGCTGAAGAGATATCAGAGGAGCATGAGGACTTAGAGAAAATGTGGAAATTATATCAATTCAGAATTTTATTTGTCCTCACAAAGTCATTTTATAAAATTAGTAGTAGATATGTTTTTATTATATGATCCCAGTATATTTGTAACTAATGACCAAAGTACCTTGTTTTAGAAAGGTTCAAAGATAAGATTTTTAAAGCATATTAACTAACTAGATAGAATTCTTCACAGGAATTAATACCAAACAGGAAAAGGGAAGAGGAAGAACTAACTGGTAGTGGGGAAGAATTAAGAATACTTTTTACTCAAGTGACTCTGATGTCACAATCCTCTTCACAACAAAGAGCTATTTAAAAGGGATAGTAAGTACGTGAAAGAAAAGTGAAAAAAGTCAGAACGTCCCTGATTAGGCTCAATGATTACAAAATAATATGTACTGTGAATCATAACCCTGCATGTTATTTTTATGAACTTCCTTTACATACTGGATTTGGTGACAGAATATCATGGTCGACTAAATATTATTATATTATATTATATTATATTATATTATATTATGTTATGTTATGTTATGTTATGTTATGTTATGTTATGTTATGTTATGTTATGTTATGTTATATTATATTATATTATATTATATTATATTATATTATATTATATTATATTATATTATATTATATTATATTATATTATATTATATTGTAACTGTGTTAGTTACATGGGTTTCAGTTAATTTATTTTTCTCATTTGCCACTGACAAGGACTGGAATTTTAAAACAACAAATGCCTTTTTCATTAACAAATGGCCACTGCTCTAAATGATGAAATTTATGATGAAGTATTTGCAGATCGAATATAATACTTTTTTCTTGGCAATCATAGAATCATATCTTCAGAAATATAGTCTGAGGAATATAATTTCAGAAAAAGGCTAGCTTGATGCAAAATGTCAAATGATAAGCTATTTGGTTAGTCCATTCTATGAAACCAAGGACTTAGTGTGTTTCCTAATGAAAGCAGAAATCTAAATACTGTTTACGTACAATTGGGGAAATTGAAATTTGACTACAAATTTTGTTACTTTTTGGTAATGATTTTGATCTTTATTCTCACTGGTTTGACTCCGTAACTGCAGACAGGTAATGGCAAATGATTCCCCCCCATGAGTCATTCCTTTTTCTCTTTAAATATCAATACAGGCATACTTTGTTTTATTGTGCTTCACTTTATTGTGCTTTGGAAATAGAGTTTTTCTTTTTACAGATTGAAGGTTTGTGTCAACCCTGTGTCAATCAAGTCTACTGGTACCATTTTCCCAACTTCCTATATTCACATCATGTCTCTTGTCACATTTTGGTAATTCTCACAATATTTCAAACTTTTTTTGTTATTATCAAATCTGTCATAGTGATCTGTGATCAGTGATCTTTGATGTTACTTTTGTAATTTTTTTATTGAACCATGCCCACATAAGATGGTAAATTGAATTGATAAATGTTGTATGTGTTCTGACTGCTGCACAAACTGGCTGTTCCCATCTCTCTCTCCCTCTTTTCGGGCCTCCCTATTCACTGAGACATAACAATATTGAAATTAAGCCAATTAATCACCCTACAATGGCCTATAAAGTATTCCAGGGAAAGGAAGAGTCTATCCATGTGGCAAACTTCATTGTCTTATTTTAAGAAATTGCCCCAACCTTCAGCAACCACCACCTTAATAAGTCAGCAGCTATCAACATTGAGGCAAGACCCTCCACCAGCCAAAAGATTATGACTCACTGACGGCTCAGATGATGGTTAAATTTTTTTTTAGCAATAAAGTATTTTTAATTAAGGTATGTACATTTCTTAGACATACTATTGTACTCAGTAGACTACAGCAGAGTGTAAATATAACTTTTATATGCACTGGGAAACAAAAAAAATTGTGTGACTGCTTTATTGCAATATTTGTTTTGTTGCAGTGGCCAGTAACCAAACCTTGTATCAAGTTTTTACATGTGATGTTATTTGATGTTCTCCATATCCAGAACCTTATGATTCTTTACTGAATTAGCTATTCATGATATAGAGGTGTAAGTCTATAAACTTCAGATCTTTGTTCATTTCTAAATCCTGAATCACATTTTTTAACATATTTTTCACTGTCTTCTCCTGTGCCCATCTTTGTATTGAAGTCATGGACTATGAAGTAATCAAGGTATATGCTGACTTGGTTTGGAGCATTCTTCTATGAAGAATTTGACAAAATGCTCCAAGCCAAGATGTTTTCACATGACCTGTGATTATCTTCATAAAGGTGATCTTTTTTGCTTGTGTTCATCATAAGCACTTTTTACTCAAGTGATGACCAAGGCATGATGACCAAGGACCCAATATGATATTTCTTGTTACCCTTGGAGTATGAAGAAATCAATTGTACCAACTTCCTTATTTGCCTCTCAAAGTCCTACCATAGCTACAACTTCTTTGTGTCTTCTGGCTTCATTTATATCAACAGTATAGATTCTTCCAGTAGCATATTACCTTACTGGTCTTTGCATAACTGTCTCCTATTTAGAATACCAATAGTGAAATTATCATTGACAGATGGTCTAAAGATGGTGGTACCTTTTTCTCCACTCTGCTACCGTTATTACAGAAGTAGAAGGAACTACATGCCATTTTGTCTTTTTTTCCTTGGGTTTCCACTGACAAATAATTCGATACCCTAGTGCTAGCCTGCTGGTTGGCCATTCTCTTCTTAGTGGGGCCTGTCGTTGGATGGTAGGCATGGTCAGTCACCAGGGTAATCACCATGTCTTTTAAGTTGTACTCTGCTGGTGTAGGCTTCAAGGATCCAGAAGTACTTTCGTTCTCTGATGAGGGTTCAGAGTAGGAGCTATACTTGTTCTATATGTGAATTTTTTTAAAAAAAGAATAGTACAAGAAAGAAGGGGTGTGAGGGTGGCTAGACAACAGTTTATGTGAAAAATATTTGGGGCTTTTAGTGAACTAACTCAACATGAATTAATATTGTGATATGGGTAGTCAAAAAAACTAACATCATTCAAGGGGTAGTAATAGAAGCATTGTTTCCAGAATGAAGGAGATGATTGTCCTACTATATACTCTGAGTCTGGATTATTAAGCTCAGTTCTGCTACATTAAGAGAGGGACTAGGTTGATGAATGTCTCCAAAACCATGCCCCATGAAGATCACCTGTATAAAGAACTGGGGATTTTTAGCCTTTAGACTTCAGTTACTTAAAGGATGGTCATTGGGAGGATGCTTGGCTCCAGAAGGCAGAACTATAAGCAAAAGGTGGAATAGGCTATACATAAATTTTTTTTAAGCAATTAGAGGTTTTTTTTTTTTAATGAAATAGATGTCTTTAAGAGGTGGTGCCTTCAACTGAATCCTGAATGACCACTTTTAAGGGATTCTGCTCATGTTTGGGCTGGGATAAATGACATCTGAGGGCCTTTCTAATTTTCAGATTCTGCAATTCTGCTCTTCTTGTAGCCATAATTATTTGCCCTTGGTATAAAATTCAAGTCGACTCAGTTTGATAAGCATTAGTTACCTATTATGTGTAAGGCACTATGCTGCTGAAAAAAGTAAAAAGATTCACAGATCATGGCCCCTTGATTTCAAAGAGATTTCAGTTGAGTAGAGAAGCAAAGGTATGTACACAGATAGCTATGGTGTAAATTAGAAAGTAAGTACAAAGAAGACATCTGCACAGTGTTCTAAATTAGAATGAATGCTTTCTAATTCTCTAACACCATGGTAAAGAGAATCCTTATAGAACATTAGGAGTCATATATAACTTATTCTGATCTTACCTCCTACCATTGACCTTTGTTAATAGAATACCTGGGACACAATGGGAAGTAACTGGTCCACAGTCTAGTGTGCCTCATATTTCCAGCTTCCAGCTTTTTGCAGAACTATAATTTTGGAAGAAAAACTAATGATGGTTCTCAGCAGAAAGTGCTGCCACCTACTGATTCATCTCAGAAGCTCAGAGAACTTGGTGAAACACACATCTCTATTACTGCATCATGGACAAGGTTGTTGTTTTTTTTGACTACCAATCAATCAGTAAACATTTATTAAGTGTCTACTTTGGGTAGCTAGGTGGCACAGTGGATAGGATGCTGGACCTGGAGCCAGGAAGACTCACATACCTGAGTTCAAATCTGGCCTCAGATACTAGCTGTGTGACCCTGAGCAAGTCATTTAACCCTATCTGCCTCAGTTTCCTCATCTGTAAAATGACCTAGAGAAGGAAATGGCCAACCACTCCAATATCTTTGCCAAGAAAATCTCAAAAGGGGTTGGACATGTCTGAAAAATGATTAAACAACAAAGTTTCCATGTACCAGCAAGTTAACTACTTCCTGATATCCCTTGAATTCCCTGTGGAACTACAGCCAATCCTTCCTTTCCTCAGATACTCTTGAAGCCAATAGTTATAGAAGGAATGTTCCCTCTAGTGTTATGAATGGCACTATTTCTGTCCAGCTCCAGTGTCCTACTCTCCTAATTCAGAGTTAGCTGTAGACAAAGTCTTTAAATCAAAACACTTAATTCACACCTAAGGAAAGTGTTTGTTTGGGGTTTTTTTTGAACAAGTGAATATTAGGAAGAGGTAAAAAGTTATGTTGCCTCATTCTGAGAGGCAATGCTATTTATTCCAAAACTTAAGTTCAGAACAGGATATTAAATAAGGAGACAGGATGAGAATGGTAGCTCTACTTTGTTTCTCTCTAAGCTCTTTGGAGCTCATACCATAACTAATATCCTCACCCTGTCCACAGTTTGAGATTGTTTCCAATTACAGGGTGTGCTAGAGCCAGCTTGAACTGGCTTGTGAGAGACAATTGTTAAATTTTCAGTATGAGCATTTAACCTTGGAAATGGGCTAGCCCTACAACTTATAGCTTGATTTATTGTTGTCGGTTGTCTGGACTTAAGAAAGTGATGGTGAAGAATGTTAACAATGAAGATTAAATTGAAAAGTGTGCCCTGGGTACATCTTTTCAGAGAGCTGGTTGTTAAATATTTATTAGCATGCCCTGTAAATATTTTATATGTACAATAGTTGTTTGCATATGTCTGCCCTGTTAACAATGTGAGCTCTCTGAGAAGAGGGACTGGTTTTTTTTTGTCTTCCTGACTCCAGGCCTGGTGCTGTATCCACTATGCCATGTAGCTGCCCAGAAAAAATAGAAAATTAATGTAGTTGGATCATTTCTATGACTTTCCCTCATCCATTATGGTAAGACCTTCTTTTACTCCACCATGGCCTGTATCTGCCCTCCCCACCAATAAATCAGGATCAAAATAAGTTCTTTCCAACCCCTCCTGCCACCTTACTCAATGTCCTATGTCCTTTTCATCCACCAATATTCCCTGCAACCAGGACAATTCGGCTTTCTCAAACCTCACTCCCCCAAATTCATGCATTCATTCAACATGCATTTAGTTGTTGACTAGGATCTCCTACCTACTAGCTTGGGAAAATCATTTCAGTTCTCATCTGTAGAAGGAAAGTGTTGAACCTGATTACCTCTAAGTTTCCTTCTAGCTCTGAATTTTACATGGAATTATGAATCTATAAAGAGATGATCTTTAAAATACCTTCAAAAGTCAGGATTCTATGAATTGATTTTTTTTAGGAGGATTTTTTTCAGGGCTGGATCCAGGATTCTCAGCAGTGTATTAATTATCTCCTAAGCTTTCTGGTGAATTCTGAGATATTTACAATGTTGAAAAATGGTTCAACATCCAGGAAGTGTTATCATAGGCATAGGTCCATGTATCTAGGGCTGGAGAGGACCTCAGTCTAGAGGAGGAAACTGAGGCCCAGAGAGGTCAAATAATTTGCCCAGTGTCACAAATGACAGTTAGAATTTTAATTCAGATCCTCTGACTCCAAAGCAAGTGTCCTTTCCACTGTATCAGTCTGCCTCTCACCTGTACCCCTGGATCTTCACAGCGGTCTAAGTAGAAGACCCCTTTAAAGCTCACTGGTGGAGGTACTTGGGTGTTTCATTCAAATGCTAATATGCAACTTTAACAATATGGACACAGTCTTTTCTCTCTTTTTTTTTTTTGGAGGCAATAGAGTTAAGTGACTGATCACACAGCTAGTAAGTATTTGAGGCTGGAGTTGAACTCGGGTCCTCCTGGGCCATACTCTATCCAGTGTACCACCCAATTGCCCCACACATAATCCACTTCAGAGCTTGTTCAGAGTACTCTTACTGCCTCCTATCTACTTACTGCCCGGTGAAACTGAGGCCTTTTAGTTGGCTGCTGAGCTGGAACTAAGATTCCATACAAAAAGCCCCAACCAAGAAACTCCCTGTATTTCTTTTCTGCTGGTCCCTGGGGAGAGTGGCCTTTTCCCAGTGGCCTGGTCAATGAAATCGTGGCCTCCAAGGCAAGCCTTTGTATCAGATAGGGCCACTTCCTATTTGTTTTCTTTCCTTTGATACATGACTTTTTGCAGTCTCACAAGGCTGGAGGAGCAGTGGTTCAGTGATGGCAGTACATAACAGAGCTGCGCCTAGTGTGCCAATGAAGCCTTGGGCACTGACCTGTTTGACCCAGCCCAGCAGTGGCTTAACCTGGAAGCTGAGAAGCCATATCCTCCAGGAAGGGTATTTATCCATAGGCTCTGCTGCAGTCAGAAGTGGGTTGGGTAAGGTAAATGCTTTGTAGTCACAACTTTAAGTTGCAGCCCACCCTCCCCAGGGGCCAACTAGTTTAAAGAGGAGGGCACCCCAGGTTCAGGAAGGACGTTTTTCTCTTGCTCATTCTAAATCCTTCTAGTAAATGTCCCTTTATAAAATCTAAAAACTATTTAAAATAGTGATAATTCCTGGGTCAACCAATGATATATAGGAGATACAACTGTAACTGGTGTTTGATTTTGGGGAAAACATTAGAATGGTGGCTCGAGCCAATAGCATTAAAGAAGAACAAGATTACTCTGGGGGTACCCCTAGCATCCTGAAAGGGAGGTGTAGCTGTCTTCTGGGAACCAAAAATACCAGTGGGAATGGAAGTGGGAGTTGGATCCCCAGCATCAATGTGGTAAGATAAAAGAAATTTATATCTTTATATTCACTAACCTGTGGTTGGTTTCCTTTGTAATCATATATTCTAAAATATTATTCTGAGAAGGGCTTCATAAGCTTCATCAGACTGCCAAAGGGGTCCATGACAAAAAAAAAGATTAAGAAGCCTTTGATAGAATTTCAAGGGAAATAATGAGAAAAAAAAAAAAGAAAAGGAGGCATGAGGGCAGGGAATAGTATTGCTAGAACTCATTTTATAATATAGAACAATAATCATTAAAAAATATTTGGTATTGGCTAAAAAATAAAAAATACATAGTCCACTGGAACAGACTAGATAAAGGTAAAGAAGCATCAGAAATGATTGAATTTGATAACTGAGAAAAATAAATTATTTGAGAAAGAATTCCCTATTTGACAAGAATTGCTGGGAAAACTTGAAATAATAGAGTGATTATAATGTCTATATTCTTTGATCCAAAGATCTGTTGCTAGGTATATACTCCAAAAATATCAGAGATAGAAAGTAACTTGCCCAAGGTCACGTAAATACTAAATGTCTTGGGCCAGATTCCAGCTCATCTTCCTGTCCAATGCCTGATTCGACTACACTGACTTTTTTTTCTGTTTTGTTTTGTTTTATTTTTGGAGACGGGCATGTGAGTGGGCCTTTGGTTTGATGGTTTCAAGTCCTTTTTTCAGCTCCCTCTCTAAAAGAATTTATCTTTTTGATGCAGAAGTTACCACTCCGCCTTTACACCTCCAACTAAGCAGGCTTCTTAGATGCCAAGTATGAAGAAACAGTGAATTATTCTTGATTATGAGGTGCTAGGATTGGTTTAAATAGAAAGAAACCAAACAGCTCTCTTTCTCTAGGGGTAGGGGGTGGGCAGACTCCTCAACACTGAATTTCCTGGTGTCCTGGTGACTCTGTTTCCCCTCAAGTGGGACTGTCACCTCTCCCCATCAAATGAGGGCATCTTTCATACAGATTATTCCTGAAGTTTGTAGGGCATGATCCATATGCAAAAGTCACAACTCTGCAGCTAGATCCAGATGAATAGACAGAGATAACCTGATCCAAAATTTGAGATATATGTAAAACAAAGCCCTTCCTAAAAGTTACTTGAGGACCCTATAAGTCACTTTATAGAAAGCCACTTTGAAAAAGTAAATTCAATCTGTCCTTCATTAGCAAAATGAGTTAATACAGCTACTTAGCAGTTTATTTTTGGTGGGACTATAGATTAAGGGGAACAATATGGCATCTTATAGTAAGAGTTACAAAAATGACCTTTAACCCAGTAGTCATAAACTGAGGATAAATCCTAAGGATGTTTTTTTTAAAAGACCTATCTGTACAAAAATATTCATAGAAGTTTTAATTTATAATAGAAAAATAAAACATTGAAACAACTTGCATATTCAATTATTGGGGCCTGGCAATGTAATTAAACACCATTGAGCAATATAAATGACAGATATGTAGAGCTCAGAAATATGGAAAGAATAACTCACATATTAATTACACCTGTATTTTTTTTTAAAAAGCCAACAATGGCAACAAAACTTTATAAGAACTCAGAAAATATTTCAGAAGGGGACAAATACATTGCTATTGCATGTATTATTATTTTAAAGAAAAAAATGTAACTAGTTCATATGTTATGGTTGTATTTATAGGTTTTAGTCCATATTCCATTTGATAATTTGTATTATTTAAGAGCAATATTAACTTTATGATTACAATTTTTTTAATGTGAGCTTTCTTCACAGAGGTGGTGTGTACTTAGGTGATTAATATTTTCCAAGTGTTCTGAAATTCAAGGTTGGAAGTTTCTTCTTGTATTAAATAACTTGCCTGGTAACTTAAGAATCAGAGTCCTACTGTGAGAATTATTACTTGTCACTTTGTCAATGCATAAAAATGCTGGATGGATTGCCTAGATGTCTTTCAGGTGACCTTGAAAGCTTAAAAGCTGATTTCTGGTTTTAGTTTCCTTGTAAAATCCTTTGGACAAAGGTAGGAATGGATCATTTTTCCACAGAGTTCTCTGGCTAGCTAAATTCTTTCTCTGATCCTCCAGATCACATCATGTTCCCTCGTGTTTCCAGGACAGTGTGCAGAGTTGATTCCGTATGGTTTCTCTGTAGTATACTAAAAGGAATAATCTCACTTTAATGGCATTTACAAGGAAACTGAGCCTGAAGCCTGGTTTTCATTTTCAGCCTGAGGTCAATCAGAATAGTCAGCAAGGCAAACAAAGAATTTTATGTGCAGATGGACAACTTGTTCTTGAAGGAAAAGAAACAGACTATAGAAACTTGCCTCCCAGCCAGGCTGAGTTTTCATATTAACAAAGATTTCTTTATTGTCAACCTTTATCTTGCTCTAAGTTACTTCAACCTGGTTAATTCTCATCATTCACAACTTTTCTATTATCCCTGACATTGTAAATTATTTTACTCTTCCATCCTGTCTTCTGAACTCAACTTTGGTGACATTTTATGCTCCCGGTCTTGGTTCTTCTCGCGCGTGCGCATGTGTGTGTGTGTGTGTGTGTGTGTGTGTGTGTGTATGTGTGACTAACCTCCATCCATTATCCATTCCCTATGATTTCTTAAATTCCTTAAGACTCTTCTTGGTCTGATGTTTTTCTTCTTCCTTACTTGCTACCTTATGGTATTTCCCTATGCAAATGGTTTCAATTATTATCTGTATGTCTCCTGAATCTTCATCCTTGTGAGACAATGTTAAGTACTTGGTGAGTATCACAGTTGACACTTGAGATTGAGGAAAATTATTATCTTCTTATTAATATAATAATCAATTTCATACATGGGACCCAAATATCCTCTTTTTGAATGTTAATAACCAATTATTAGTAGGTCAGTTATTAGTAGGTTTTTTTCCTCTCTTTTTATTTTCTCATTCAAAGCCCAGTCCTTGTGAAGGACAGGACTGACAAGAAAACATTCTCCTCAATCTTGGGCAGGACCCCACCCAATTAGGAGAGTTTATTTCTGATTAAAGGATAAAGAGCAGGGATGGGGAACCTGTGGCCTTAAGGCCACATGTAACCTTCTAGGTCTTTAAGTGCAGCCATTTGAATGAATCCAAATTTTACAGAACAAATCCTTTTATTTTTGTTAATATGTTTTTGTTTGTCTTTTATATTTATATTTAATTTTTTAAATGAATGTATTTAAAATACCAAAGACTAAAATAAGTTTCAATGAAATAATCCTTCCTTGTTGACTGGCACAATTAGAATATTAGTAATCCATAAGCGCTAAATTGATAGCTGCTATGCTCATTATTTAGTTCTAACTTCCCCTGCCTAACTGACACCACTAATCGCAGGAGGCTGGTTGACAAGAGTTTATGGGGGTTGAATACGTCAGTCTGTTATCAGCTTTTGACAATGGTGCACTGTGTTTCTGCCTGAAGTGGAATTTGTGAATAATTGCACAGCTTGGCAGTAATTTTTAATTCTGTCTGCTTACCAGCCCATCATGTCAAAGAAGACCAAGAGAACGCTGAAAGAAGAAAACAGATTTTTTTAATAAGGATTGGGAATTGCAATATTATCTTGTTCCTGCTAAAGATAAGATGATTTGCTTACTGTGTGATGCTGCAATATCAACATTAAAGAAATTCAATGCTCATCAGCATTATAACACTCTTAAGACCATAAATATTTTAAATTAGAGGGGGAGGCATGAAAGGTTGTACTGCAGAAATTCAAAGAGGAAAAGCAAAAGCAAAGACAATTCTTTCAAGCAACAATAAGACCTGGAAATAATGCCACTGAAGCAACTCATAAAGTAGCTTATGTCCTCAGGGAAAAGGGGAAGTCATTTAGTGATGTAGAAATTGTGAAAGAATGCATTGTCAAAGTGGTAAGATGCTTAGAGACCTATAATGTTTCAAAGTACAAACAACTGCCTCTTTCAAGGAGAAACCATAACTGATCAGCAGCATGAATTAGCTTTCAACTTAACAGAACAATTTCATGCAATACTTCAAAAGGAAAATATATCTTATTCAATTGCTTTGGATAAATCAACTGATACTACTGATTGGGCACAGGCTTTATACTTCATTCGGATTATAACAGAAGATATTCTTTGCTACAAAGAGTTACTCGCACTGGACACTTGCAAACAGAACATGAGGAATAGATATCTTCAGCAACTTTCAAGATAAATGTCGTGAAGTTGGACTGACTTTGGTAAATTTAGTGAGTGTATGTACAGACAGTACACCTTCCATGACAAGAAAACATGAACGGTTTATTGAACAGACTAAAAAAAAAAACTATTAACAGATCCAGATACTTTCATTTCTTTTCATTGTATCTTGCATCAGCAAAATCTCTGCGCTAAAGCTACTATTTTAAGTGACACTTTGCAACAAGTGTATTGCTAACTATATTCGTGCAAATGCAGCACAGCATCATCAATTTTGTAACATGATGAAGTTGAACAATGAAGTGCACTGGCTATCGTAGGGACAGATGTTAGCCAAAATTTTATCTCTGCAAAAACAGATAGTTAAATTTTACGAAGAACAGAATCAGTGATGTGAATTATGAAAGATTTCTATAGGAAAGCTGTATTTCTGTGTGATATTGTGTCAAATCAAAATGACTTGAATATTTCTTTGCAAGATAAAACCAAGTCTATATATGATACACAGCAAAAAAATCCAAGCATTTTGAAAAAAGCTATCTTTTTTCAAAACATTTCTTCAAAAGGAAATTTTGGATGCACATTTTCCCCAGTTAGCAAAGGTCATTGATGAGCAGGATGATATTTGCAAATCATTTGAAGAATACACAGCTGTTATAGACCTATTAATTGGAGAATACAATGAAAGGTTCACTGACTTTGAGAATCATAACATCACACTCAAATTAGCATTTCAGCCTCACCTAGATGGTATCACCAAGGCACCTAAAGAACCACAGATGTAACTGATTAAGCCCTCAGTAAATGACATTTTAAAGTCATTGTTCGCTGGTAAGAAAGCTCCAACTGAAATATGAAAAAATGCAGTAGAATAGCCATGCCTTCAGCAACATGCCCAAAAAATGCTTTCTTGCTTTTCAACCACTTATTGCTGCAAATCTATATTCTCCTACCTAACCCAAATCAAGACATCTTAAAGTCACAAATGACTAATACCCATCTAGAGGATTAACTATGCTACAACCAAATATTCAAATGCTTTCCAACAAAAAGAAGACACAACAAAGTCATTAAAAGGTTAGTTAGTTAACTTTAAAATTAACAAATATTTTTATTTTTGAAATTATTAAGTACATTATAGACTTTTACAAAATAATGTACATTTTTAAGTATATCCAATTGAAGTTTCTTGAATGTGGCCTTATTTGATTATAGCTAAATATTAATGTGGCCTTCCAACATGAAAAGGTTCCCCACCCCTGGCAAAGAGAATCTAATCTAGGTGAATTCCAGCCCATCGTGTTCAACTTAAGTAGTCTGGGCAGAGCTCTTTGTCCAAGAGCACTGACTTGATCAAAGTCACTATCCAGTCCCTCATTAAAAAAGGCCCACCTCTCATTATAATATTCATCCTCTCATTAATTGTTAACCAGAGTTGATTTCCACCCATCAGAGACAACCCCCTTTTCCAAAGGTATTTAAACATGTAGAGGCCTCCATGGGGGAAGGGATCTATAGTTACTGACAGACTCTATTGACTGACCACATTGACCTCATTTTATTGATTATCTGCTAGCCTGATTAATAAATTGATTATTAATTACCTAGAAACTATCTCTCTCTCTCTCTCTGTCTCTCTCTCTGTCTCTCTCTCTCTCTCTGTCTCTGTCTCTCTCTGTCTCTCTCTCTCTCTCTCTCTCTCTCTCTCTCTCTCTCTCTCTCTCTCTCTCTCTTTTTCTCTCTCTCTGACTTTTCATTCCTGTCAGGATATTGTACCAGCAATGGCAGCCCACACCCAGCTCATGTCCCACCTCATGTGGGCTTAAAGAAAAGCTGGGTGTCTCTTTTAACATTTTCCTGCAATTTATATTTTTGCTCACCAAAGGCACACCACCCTAGCCACCAGCTCAGTAATCCTGTCAGCCTGGCAGGATGTCTTTAAAAAAACAAAATCCCTCTAAGGCACATAAATAAGAAGCCTGACTTGTCAAGCTACCTTCAAAGGAGGGATGGGAAAGAAAGGGAAACCCTTGTTGAACCAGATTCTGAATGCATATAGCACGTGACATAAAATTATTGCTTGGGATTATAAGAATAGGACAATTTGAGTCTCTACGGACCCCACCTCTTATCTGGGGAATTGACAGCTTTCTCTATGGACCTTGTATATTGATTATTAATGGGCCACATGGTTTATTGGACACAGTAAAGTAAAAAATGGCAAAGGTACTGTCAAATGTCATCTCCTGTGGAGAATTTTGTTTGTCTCCAAACCTCCCCACACTTACCCTCACTTTTTGTTGGAGGGTTAAGGAAACATACTCTTGCCACCTATACCTGTAGCTTACCCAAGGGGTCAAGAAAGAGCTTTCTGGGGGGCAGCTAGGTGGCACAGTGAATAGAGGTCTGGCCTTGGAGTCAGAAGGACCTGAGTTCAAATCTAGCCTCAGACACTTAACTCTTACTAGCTGTGTGACCTTGGGCAAGTCACTTAACCCTGATCGCCTCACCAAAAAGCAAAAAAAAAAAAAAAGAGCTTTCCTGTCTGAGATCTCCCTGGGGGAAAGGATAATAGACACTAGATAGTAGGGAAATTGATGAGAGAAATGTTGGGGAATTAGAAAGATTTCTAAACTACTCACCAACTAGTAAGGCTTTCTTAATCTGCCCTGGCTCTTGGTCTCATCTGGGTCCAACTCTCTTCCTGTAGATTATCAATTGGATGACCAGGGCCCTTTCCCCTCCACCCCCTCAGATCCAGCTCTTCTTCTTTGCTTGTTCCTGCTTTCCCTAGAGAGGAGTCTAGATCTCAGCTGCCACTCAGGGGCCTGGGTCTCCCAGCTCCACTGCCACAGCTTGCCCTGGCCCAGCCCTAGAATGGCAGCTAGAAAGTGGCCATTTGGACACTGTGGTCCACTAGCTCTGATTCCTCAAAGTCAGTGGCTGCAAAACTGCCTGGCAGCCAGCTGCCTCTAGCTTTACCTGGCAGCAGCCAAGCACCTCCATTACCCCATCACTATTCAGAAGAAAGCCCTTCTCTGAATCTCGAGGGCAAACAGGAGAAAAGATGGAACATACAGTTCATCAATTGCTCTGTCTTCTCTTTTAGCTTCTTTTCTGAGAATGGTGGAGAAAATGCTATTCAGAACCTTCCAGTGATGGAGAAAAAGAAAACATAGTGATTACCAGAAATATTTCCTGGCACTTCTTTTTATTTCAAAACTGCCAGTCCTGGAGCAAATCATATTCAAGAAGAGATAAAGGGACCTTTCCTGGATCAGCCAGTAAGTCAACAAATATGTATTTAGGGCTTACTAGGTGCCAGGCACTTTGCTAATTGCTTAGGATCCAAAGGAAGGCAAAAAGAGTTCCTTATCCTCAAGGAGCTCACATTCTAATGGGGGTGACCAATGTAAAAATATTTAGGTACCTACAAGCTATATACAGTAGTAAATGGCAGATAATCTTAGAAGATAGTAGTAGCTGTGGGGACTAAGAAAAGCTTGCCCTAGCCTTTCCCAGGGATCAGAGCTAACTCATGAAGGAAGCCAGGGAAAAGAAGAGGAGAAGTTAAGGAGGAAGAGCATTCCAGGTATGGGGGACAGCTGATGCAAAGGCATAGGCAGAGATGGAAGATAGGGCATCATGGACAAGGAACAAGTATAGTAATATTGTTGGAATACAGTGCAGGGGGAATAAAGTATAAAAAGGCTGGAAGAGTAGACAAGGATCATGTTGTAAAGAGCTTTAAGTGCCAAGCAGAGGCCTTTATATTTGATCCTGAAGGTAACCGGTAACCACTGTGTTAGTTCTGACACTTGAACTTTGTCTTTATCAGAAATGTACACGTCAACACAAAGAATCTCTGCTCAGCTATCCAGACTACAACAGAAATGAAGCTCACCTCTTCCTGATTCCTCATTAATATCACCTGTCTGACAAAATCCTAACCCCAAGGCTCATAATCTTGGAATTATTGTATCTGTTTTGCTGTTCATATCCATTCCAACAATCTAGTATGCAAATTCTTTCTGTATAGTATCTTCATATAAATATTTCCACAGTAATTAAGCTTTACTGAGACCCTAATCATCTCATGTAAGGACATGTGCAAGAGCTGTTTAGCTTTTTTACCTTCAATCCACTCTAATCCATTTTATATATGTTTGTGAAAACCATACTCTGATCAGATCAATACTCTCCTCAAAAAGCTAGCAACTTCCGACTAACTTTCCAATCAAATGTAAGGTCCCCCTCATGTACAACAAAGACCTCCCATTAGAGATGTTATATAAAATCTGATTCTGAGGTCAAAGGTTCATGATCAAGGATTTGACACATAAAGGTTCTGGATTTTGCTTCCTAGAATAACTCAAAATAAGATTTGTAGAACTCGGAACTTTCTAACCATGCAAGTATTATCTGGCTTTCCCGGTTTTTAAAATGAGATTGAGGAGGCCATGCTATGTGAAGCTCTGAGAATGAAGGAATTGAGAATGTTTAGCTTGAACAAGAGAAAAAATTCCTCTTTCTTTTGAGAGTAATTCCATCCTTTCAGTCACTTGACTTGCAACTTTCTAGTCATCTCTGCCTCTTCTGTGTCCCTTACCATGCCCATAACCAATCAGTTACCAAATTGTGTCTTGTCCACATTTCCCACAATCTCTCCCCTTCCATCCACTTTTCTACCCATGCTCCTGGTCCAGGAACTCATGGCCTCCTGTCTAGATAATTGCAAGGAACCTCCTAATTGGTTTCCTTTCTTTTGGACTCTTCCTTCTCTAAACTATCTTCCACATAGTTCCTAAAATAAAATTTCTATTGTTCACATTTGATGATGCTATTCCCCTATTCAAAAGTCCCCAATGACTTCCTCTTATCTCTGGGAAAAACTACAAACTCTTCAATCCAGCAATGAAGGCCCTCTATAATCTGTTATATCTTTATGTACTCTATAGTCTAGCCAAATCATACTTTTCCCTGAATTCAATATACCATATTCTATGTATGTACATTTCCACAAGTCTCCTATGCCTGGAAAGTGCTTTCTTTTCATCTCTACCTCAGAATCCTTGTCTTAGTTTCCAAGTTTGACTCATTTGAGCTCATCATCTCATTCCAAGCTCCTTCCATCTTCTCTATAAGGCCTTCCTGGATACTCTCTCTCTTCAGGTGATATCATATTCCATTTGTTTATGTTCATGTTTTATTTTCCCTCAGTAAAATGTAAGCTCCTTCAAGGCAGGGAATTGATGAGTTTTTTGCTCATGTATCCCTAGGGCCTAGCACAGTGCTTTGCACACACACTTAATGAATATTTGAATTGACTTGTGGATGTGGAATAGACATATCTTCTTTTTAAATTATGTGAAAAGCTATTATGGAAAAGAGATTAGCCTGGTTCAGCTTGAAACAACCCTTTGAAATAGGTAGTATAAGTATCATTACCCCATTTTCAACATAAGGAATCAGAAGCTCTGAGAATTCAAAATTTAAGAAATTAAGAGGAATGAAGCTCTGAGAAATTACCAGCATGATCACACAGCTAGTAGGTGTCTCAGGGGGAAGCAGAATTCCTTCCTTCAAGGTCAGCACTCCATAGCCTACATGAGGCTCCTACAAAAGCATAAGTAAGCATAAGAGGCTACTCCACAGGAAGCTGAGCTGCCCCTCACTGGAGCTTTTCAGGCAGATGCTGGATGTCCAGTTACTTGCTGGGGATGCTTGAAAAAAGAGTTCTTGGTTAGGAACAAACTGGGCTATAATGAGATCCCTGTTAGCACTTAAGGATTCTGTCATTCAACCATGCCAGGACCTGGCCTGAACTCAGCAAAGAAGGGCCAGATTTAATTCTGAATTGCTGATGTTCTGTCCATTAATTTAATGTTGAAGGCTGCCATAAAGCCATGGTTGTTGCTATACTGTACAGTGCAAGACAGAGAATACCAAATGTCAAACAGCTGGAAAGCAGCAGGAGCAGTATTGGCGTTAGCACAACTGCCATGGCTTTGTGGAAATCACACCTGCTACTGCTGCTTCCAGCTGTGCAGCTTCTGGGCTTTCTGCTACAAGAGAATCCACCTATTCTTTCTCCTGTTCAGAAACCCATTTTGCCCTTTCTCAGTTTAAGAAGTTGTATGATATAGTGGATAGAGCACTGAACCACAAGACCTGTGTTTTCAGACCAGTTCTGGCCCCTACAATTTATGTGACACTAGGAAAATCATTTACCTATTATGAGTCTTCTTTTCCTCTACAGAATTAGAATATTAAATTTTCCTTTCTTTTCATTCAGGGTTGTCATCAGGTTGTTATGAGCTCAAATGAGATTATATATGTGAAAACACTTTAGAAACTATAATGCACAATACAAAATTACTTTAGAGATCCATGATTTTGTAAGTATGGGGATTCTTTCCTCTAATGCAGGTTGCAACTCTTCTAAGGTATAATAGACATTTTTTGTGAGTTGTTATCATTGGAGAAATTCATTACATGAGGGCCAGCCTTCTAGTTTTAAGCCTTTCCAAATTTAACTAGGATGGTCATCAGGCAGTAAATACACAGTCTATCACACAGCCTTTACTAAAAACCTTTCTAGATTTGTATGACCTGACAGAATTTGTCCTCCCACAAAGTCCACCTCTGCAATCCCATTCTCACCTCAACATATATACTGCCTTTCATATGGTACCTGCTAACCAGGAATTTGAAATCTTGTAAAAGAAACTTTGCACATTTTTGTGAATCATATGTACGTGAATAACTAAGATTCTATGCTGTTTAGGATCATAGGGCTATACATTTAAAGCTGGAAAGGACCTTAAAGGTCAAGAAATCTAATCCTTTCCTTCAATTCCCACCCCATTTTATTAATGAGGAAATAAATCCATAGAGGTGAAGGGACTTGCCCAAGCTCATGTGGGTAGTAAATGGCTGAGTTGGAATAAATGCAGTTGGAATTTATCATATCAGGAATTTATAGCTCAGGGTTACGATATCACAATAGGGGATGTGACTTTAGTGGAGAAATGAAAATATAAGACCATTACCTTATTTTGCTTTAACAATAACTATTTAATTCTTCATGATTTTATCCTCCATTGGAAAGGCACCTTTACAGTAGTGTTTGCTTAAAAGATGAAATTCAGAAAAAGAACTTGACATATTTGACATACTTTGAGTTAAAAGCTCTCTCTCTTTTTCTGTGTATACACACACATACATCTAATATCTGTATGTGTGTGTATATATATATATTATATATAGATGGATGGATGTATAGGTTGTACGTATATTCTATTTATTGATTCTATTTATTATAAAGTGGTTTATGTGCATTCACTGCTTCTCCTAGGAAAAATGTTCTGGGCATTTGTCCCTCAACCAACCTGAATGACTTTCAAACATTGATAAAGTAGATTTTATTCCCACTTTGAACTATATATGAAAGTCACCTGACTCTTCTCAGTACTCTTCTTTTCAATGGATCATTCAAAATACATATTTCAAATAAGTGAATGATTGTATTCTTATCCAGGAATTAGTGATCCATGAATAAGTAATGAATAGTGACAGAAGACCAGGCATTATTTATGATTCAGCTCAATAGACTTTGCTGGCAGGAATACTTCCTGCAATAAAATCTTTGATTGCCAAAAAACATTTTTATGATAAAAACTGGTTAGCTTCCACATGCACGAAGCCAAAAAACAAGCACTTGAAAACTTACCATAAAAAGGAAGTTTATCATTAAACTTGAGGGAAAAAAGCCAATGTTTTCCTTTATTTTTTATAAGTTCCTTTTTATAATATCTT
Organism: Phascolarctos cinereus; assembly: GCF_003287225.1. Lineage (NCBI taxonomy): Eukaryota > Metazoa > Chordata > Mammalia > Diprotodontia > Phascolarctidae > Phascolarctos > Phascolarctos cinereus. The sequence goes on from NW_027556098.1 coordinate 194,669,385, forward strand.
TCTAAAAGAAAAGCCATATGGACAGACCCCTTTCCCAATAATCCAAGTTCATCAGTTTTCTTATTTTCCAAATTAAAATTACATTTCCCCCCTGTAGTTGACCCAACTGTTTTAGTATTTGGGTCTGGCCCAAGGGAACTTTAGCACTTGTGGTTATTAAAAGAGGAATTAGGAGGTGGTCTTGGAAGTCTAGGAGGGGCATCCTAGTCATCTATACACAGAAAATGCTGCAAAAGCCAGATAGGGGTTATGGCAGATGAGAACAGGAGAGAACAAATGGAGAAAAGGAAGAAAGAAGGTTGCATCCCATTCTGGGGACACATTTCCTCCTCTTTTCTCCCTTTTTTTTTTTCCAAAACAGATCAGATATTACCTCCATGAAGTCCTCCTTGATTCCTCAGGCCGAAAGTGATCTATTCATCTTTAAATTTTCCTGGAGTACTTTAACTGGATTTATCACGTGTACCCCTCACAATCTCTCTTGAATTAGACCAAATAAGATAATATTTCTAAAGCACTTAACACAGTGCTTAGCACATTAGTAGATGCTTAATACACACACATATATGTGCATATATATATATATATATATATATATATATGATGAAGTCTAGAGGTTTAGGGGTGCTGGAATCCCAAAATCATGACATGCAGGTCCTGCCTGAAAGAATTTGACCCAAGCCTTCTTTCAGCCAAATACAAAGTTTATTAGAACATCCTCTGTATTGGCCAGACTCTTAAGGAATCTGAACATTAGTGATGCCCATAAGGAACAGCAGGCATGAGGAAATCTCAGCTTTTAAGTAGGGGCTAGGGTGGATCTTATATACACTCAAATAATTTTGGGTGTTTGGAGGAGGGGCTGGGAGAAAGATCCTGAAGCTGGGGTGAGTTTTGGGAGAATTCTAATTGGAATGTCTGGGAGGTTGAATAGTCAATGGGAATAGATAATGAAGGGAACTGGAAGGAAGAGGTTTGAATGGGGTCTGGATAGATCAAAGGTAGGAAATATACTAGGGCTTCATTAGATTTTCAAAGGGAGAAAAACCATTGAGTGGTATATAGCCTCAGGTAACTGTTTGAGACTAGAGTGAGTTTAAAGAAAGTTTAAAGGTTTTCTGGGACAGGTAGACAAATGGGACCCAAATTCTTTTTTGGGGGAGGGGCAAAGGTCTCAGCTTGGGCCCATATCCCATCACATATACATATATATATACGTATATATATATATATATATATATACGTATATATATATGTATGTATGTGTGTGTGTGTATATCTATAGGTATATATATAGATATATATATACACACACACACACACACACATACACATACGTATATATACACACACAAACACACATCTATATATGTATGTGTGTGTATATATATACACTATATATGTATGTGTGTGTATATATATACACACACATACACATATGTGTACACACACACATAGAGCACAGCCCAGTGGATAGAGTGCCAGGTCTAAAGTCTGGAAGACTCATTTTCAGAAGTTCAAATCTGGCCTCAGACACTATGTGACCCTGGGCAAGTCACTAAACCTCTATTTGCCTCAGTTTCTTCATCTGTAAAATGAGTTGGAGAAGGAAATGGCAAACCACTCCAGTATCTTTGCTAAGAAAACCCCAAATGAGGTCATGAAGAATCAAACATGACTGAAAAACAACTGAACAACAGCACATATATATATATATGTATATACACACACACACACACACACACACACACACATATATATATATACACACACACATATATACTGTTCTGTATATATACTATTATATATACATATATGTATATAGATATAGATATGTGTGTGTACATACACACACACACATACACACACTCACACTTGACGGGTAGGTAAGACTGGTGTCTTTTTAAACTTTGTATTCCTAGAGCAAAGCAGAGTGTCTAATGCATAGTAACTACTTCATAAATACTTGTGGAATTGATTTGAAATCCTGTTTTCCATTTATCTTTCACATTTCCCCCTCTTCCTGGAGCCTGTGTGCTCTTCTTTCTTTTTGCTTCTAATAATTTCTCCAGGTCATTTCTTAAGTCTCTAATCATAACAAATGATGACAAATATATACAAAGCAAGCTATATATAGGATAATTAGGAAATAATTAACAGAAGGAAGACTCTAGAAGTAAAAGGGATTGGGAAGTCTTCCAGTAAAAGATGGGATTTTAACTGGGACATAAAGGAAGCCAGGGAGGTCAGTAGGAGGAGCAGAGAAGGGAGAATATGGGGAGGGGGGGAAGCATGGGGGAAAGCCAGAAAAAATGCTGGAAGCAGAGAGATGAAGTATCTTGTTCATAGAGTAGCCAGGAGGCAAGTATCAATAGATGGAAGAGTACATGTAGAGAAATAAGGTGTAAGAAGACTGCAAAGGTAGGACGGTGCTAGTTACGAAGGGCTTTGAAATGCCAAACAGAATTTTATATTTAATCCTAAAGGGAATAAGGAACTACTGAAGTTTATTAGGGAATGATGGGAAGAGGGACTGTTTGTGATATGATCAGACTTTTTAGGAAAATTACATAAGTGGCTGAATGGAGAATGTACTGGAATGGGGAGACAAGGTGGGCAGACCCATCAGCAGGCTATCATAGTAATCAGGGCTTGAGGAAATGAGGACATGTGCCAGTGTGGTGACTGTGTCAGAGTAGTGAAAAGGCGAATTTTAGAGATGTAGCAAAGGCCGTGGCAACAGATTAGATATGGGGGAAGCTGGGTGAGAGATAGTGAGGAGTCCAGAATGACTTATAGGTTGTGAGCCTGAGGGACTGGGAGGGTGGTGTTGCCCTCTACAGTAATAGGGAAAGTAGGAGGGTTAGGGGGAAAGGCAAATTCCATTTTGGTCATATCGAGTTTAAGATCTGAACAACCAGTTTGAGATGTCTGAAAGATGGCTGGTTATGAGAGATTGGAGGTCAGCAGAGAGTTTTGGGGCAGGATAAGTATATTTGAGAGTCATCAGCACAGAGACAGTAATTAAATCCATGGGATCTGATGTTATCACTAAGTGAAGTAGTACAGAGGGATAAAAAAGAAGGCCTAGGACAGAACCAAGCAGAAAAACATTATTAAGCCTAAAGACACCAGAAGATTATGAAACAATATCAATATTAAGTATATCTGCACTGAATGGCATACCATCAAAGTACTTTAAAAAAAAGTTAACTGGATTACAGAAAGATTTAGATGGTAAGACAATAATTATTGGGGCTTCTGGGTAACTGTTTAAGACTTAGACAAACGTATCAGAAAGATAAATAAATGCCTTTGTCTTTAAGCTGTATCAGTAATTTAACACTGGTACAGAAATATGGTAGAATTGTTCACAAAAATTAACCTATTTGGGTTTAATCAGTGACCTGTACTGTCTGTTATTCAAGTTAAAAATTATGGAAGAGGACAGAACTATTTTGGGGTCAGCATTTGCACAGATGTTTGCAATTCTTCGTTCATTGTGTGGTGAACGAGTTTAGGGCCAGGCAGAGTCAGATGACCCCTACTTGGGAGGCTGACCAAATAGGTCCTACTGTCAGTCACCAGAGAATGACATCAGCCTTTTGGTATTTATGATAACTAGGGCCTAGCAGATGTAGAAATCTGATTGGTACAAGTTTGAGCCCCAGGAGTCTCTGCAGGGAAGAGAGAGCTCTCAAGGAGAAGTAAAAAGATCTGGAGACCAAGCCTGACCCTTGGCTCTATGTGTATAGCATATTCTAATTGTGCATAATCAGGCATCCCAATCCCCTCCCTACTACTGTCTTAGGAAGAAATTGGTATAGTATGTGAATTTAATTAGGCCCCTAGGGATGATCACTCGGTATTTCAGGCACAGATATATGGCCCCCTGCTTTTCCATCTCACTGATAATTGATTTGGCTTTACATTACTGCAGAGCCCTTGAGGGTGGAAGTACCAGTCAAATGGAACTACTTTCTTTTCTAATAGCTATAGCTTTTCCTGCTCTACACTGGCCATCAGTCCAGAAACAAAGAGTTTCTTGCTCCTCCTCTCTGGAGAGAGAAGCTTTTAAAAAGTGGAAGTAAATTCTAGTGCAGAGATCAGTTAGCCTGGCTCAAAATAAATATCTCAAATATACCTTTGATAACTCGCCTCCTCCCAGGTCTTCATTGTCCCTTAACTTTCACTTAACCATCAGACAAGACCTAGTAGTGGATATTTATTCTGCTATTATGTGTATTCCCTCCCTTCTCAGAGATTGATAATCAAATCAACATTACCTTTGCTACTTGAAGCTTGAAGTGGAGCCCCACAGCTCCACTTGGTATTCCCATGCTCCTGAGTTGTGGGTTAGTTAGGCTGAAGCTTCCTTCCCTGACCACCATTTCCTACTCCTTCATACTCTTCTGTATCAGCCCCATCCTTCCAGTGACCCTATTCCACTTTCCCCTACCCTTCCATTGTACCTTCTGGAAACCCTGTTCTCTTGTTAATAACCTGCCCTTTATGCCAGACTTGTGCCCTTTCAACCCACCCCCATCTTACTTGGTGTATATTTTGTGTTTGCATGTTGTTTCCCCAATATAGTGTAAGCTCCTTGGGGAAAGGGACTGTTACAGCACTTTGTCTTTGTATCCCTAGCACCTAGAATAGCACTTAGCATACTGTAGTGCTTAACAAATGGGTGTTGAATTGAATTAATAGCTGGTATTTATAGAGTGCTTTTAGGGTTTACAAAACCATCTAAATACATTCTTATTTGATTCTTGAAACAAACATGTGAAGTAAGTGGATAATGGAGATACTATTATCTCTAATTTGTAGAAGAAGAGATTGAGACTCAGAAGGGGAAATGACTTGCCCTAGTCCCCAGGTGGCAGGCCCCCTGCTTCCCTGCAGAAGCTACAGGCTACAGCTGAGAACTGATGGAGGAGGAAGAGACTGTTCATTTGCCATTGACTTCTTGTAGGACTTGACTTGTCCTGGTACTTGACTGCATCACAGTAGATACTGGCCTTTTACACATTTCTCTCTTCTTTTCCTGTCTCAGCAAAAATCAGCTCCCTTCCCCATCAGCTCCTCTATTCTTCCTACCCTGTACCCAAAGTTTATCCAACGTGTGTGTGTGCGCGCACGCGCGTGCATGTCTCTGCGTGTGTGTGTGTGTGTGTGTGTGTGTGTGTGTGTGTGTGTAAAATTGTAAAATCTTTTCTGGCAAATGTAAAGACATTTCTAGATATCTAGATATCTGGGAAGCCATTCTGCCATATCTGCGATGAGTGTATTAGACATCTGGGAAGCCATTCAGTAGAGTGGAAAAATTACTGGCTGAGGGGTTAAGAGGCTTGGCTTCTAGCCTCACATATCCTACTACCTTGTTGTACAACTTTGACCAAATCATTTCCTTTTTCTAAGCCTCAGTGTTATCTTCTGTAAAATGAAAGTGTTAATTAGAATAGAGGATGGCTAAGGTCCCCTCCAGCTTTATGATTTGATGATAATTTAATTACTTTTATTCCATTTAAAATATCATATTATATGTAACCCTCATTTTGTACTTCCCAAGAGAAATATGTCACTAGAATCTGATTCTCTTAATGACAGAGGTGTTACTATATTCTCAAGAAAATTTAAAACTTATGAAGTAGCACTTCCAGTTACCTTTTCTAAAATGAAAACTATCATTTAAGTGCCTTCCATCTGTGATCTCATTTGAGTTTCATGACAACCTTGTGAATGAAGTAGGTACTTCAGGTGTTATTATTCCTATTTTATGGATGAGGAAACTGAGGGTTAAAGGACAGATTTGTTAGAGTTGGAGCTGGGACAAAGGATTTTCTTACTCCAAATCCTACATGCCATCCATCAAAGCCTGTTGTGTCCCTTCCACTTGAACAAGTATGCAAGGCAAAAGAAACTCTACTTTTAGAAGTTAAGAATTTAGAAAGAAGGATTCCATTTTCCTATCTACTCCTCTACTATGCTCAACTATTGAATCTTCCATACCCTCCATATTGTAAATCAAATATATTTTTAAACCGATGTTGCCTTGAGTATATCTAGATAATTTAAAATAAATTTATCATACAATCAATTTGAAGTTAATAATTATAAAATTACACCTAAATCTTAGGTATAATTTGTTAACTATATTATTTTGTTTAAAATATTTCTATTTTTTTTGTTTTATATATACATGCATATATAAAAGTGCTATCCAGTGGATAATAATAAATTAGAATTCTTGCATCAAACAAATATAGCAAATAGCTTCTTACCTTTGACAGCAGATCACAATTAATAAATTCCAACAAATCTTGAATAAATAAATCCCTTTGGATTATTGCACTCAAAAATCCAATAATCCATGGTACAGAATCCCTATGAGATAAAAAAGTTTTCTCATTCACTCCATCATGTAGGACTGTCTAGAATAAATACATACAAGTTACTCGGCAAATCCTAATGAAAAGTTATTATTACTTTTTAAATCTAAACTTAAAACTTGTTCCTTTGCTTCTGCCTCTGGTTACTAACATATGAAGCTGACTAGTTACCTATGATTTATGTGTCACTGAAATGCCACCTTAAAAGTCCACATGTTGTTGAACTTTCCCAGGCATTTCCCATTATTGGCAATATTTATTAAACAGGGTGTTGATTGGCAAACATTGAAATTCAATATGCTGAGTTATGTGGGTAGTTCTCCTATTAACTTGTTGGCAAACGCAGAGAGAAAAATAGAGGAGTCAGCTAAAATCATGGTAGCTCATCTTCAAAAGGCATATGATACAGAGTATGTGTCTGTAAGTAAGCCTAATGAGGAGACAGGGAGATTGAACCAGGCCTTCTCTTCTTCACAACCTATTAGAGCAATTCCTGTATAATCAGTGCCATGAATTGAGGGCACACTGCACAGACCAGGCAAGAAATAATACTGGTGCCCACCTGAGGCACAAGGCATGGTGAGGGTGTCTCTAATTTTAGTGCTACAGCCCACTGAGAAATTTCAAACAAGCTGTGTTTGTTTCAGAGCTAAATGGTGTGCCTCGAACTAAAATCTATACGGAGGGTCTGTAAGTCAGACCAAGCTCCTTTCAAAGACTTTATGGCAGAGCACAATGCTAGGAAATTAAAAACCTGCTCAGAGAGATTGCTTTGGGGTGTCTTAGACTTTCTGGGATATCTCTGACACTCTCTTGGAGGAAGATCTTAAAAGCAGCCTTATCACTTATTTGCCTCACCTATGTTTGGAAGAGACCTATGCTTCCAAGTGAGAGGCTTTTCTTTGCTAGTTAACATAGAAGCAATAAATAGCTGGCTATACATGAAGGTAACAAGGGAATAGAGCAATAGAGCTCGACTAGACAGACCATGAGGAAAACAGAAATACAGTCAATCCTGAACTTTTGTGGGGATAACATTCCTAGAAAACAGTGCTAAAGTAAAAAACATGAATGGTCATACATTGAACCTATGAAAAATAAGGGTTTAGTTCCTATGACCTCCTGAAACTGTAATCTTTCACTAGTGATTGCTAAAAATATACTTTTTATATGATTCTTTGTAACAAAACACTAATTCTGATAATATGCACTTCGTTTACTACATTCTCAGGTTGCTATTAACCATTTGAATTAAATAAAGTATCAAAATATTGGATACTTGATTCCTACATATTAAACATTGCTTTGTACAAATAATTGTATTTTGAACTTTAAAACACTCTGTCTAGTATAATGTTTCATGAAGCTTCTAAGTTCTCATAGTTTTGAAGAATTGCTTACAGATTTTTATGCGATGAATTTTGTATGTTGCAAGAAAGGAATGAGAAATAACACTTTAAAACTGAACTTGAAAGAAGAAAAATTCTGTCTCTATTATGTAGTTCTTAAAACTCCCAGCAGGGGACAGCACGCACCATGTTAAATATAATCAACAAAAATGTTAATTGTTTATAAATCTGGTTTATGTCCATTTTAATATGATAAAAAGAAAAAAAAATCAAAGGTAGAACTGTCCAGCTGAAAAAGATAACAATCCTATGTGCACCCTCCCACTTTAACAAATAAGCCACTGTACTACATTAGAGGTACTCACTGCATTAAAACTGATATTTTAATACAAGGTTTCTAAACACCCTAGCTCTAGAATTAGGAAAAACTATTCTGTATTTTTCAATATTCTCTAACAGACCAAGTGGCCTGAGTTTTGGTTAGGAAAATACGGACACTACTTCCATAGATGTCCTCTCACCCCACTCCACTTGAAAACAGGATTTACTTAAGAGCACATCTTGCAGGGGAATTAACTGTTTTCTGAGGCAACCAATTCTGCCAAAGCAGCAACTCAATTAGAAGCCAGCAGAGAAATGAAACTGCTTCACAGAAATTAAACTCCTAATAACTTCTTACCTTCTATTTATAGAAAATGTATATTCTCAAGCCCCAAATGTAAATTATAAGACTCTCTTTAGGGGAGTAGCTGGTTTATCTTGGTCATATTAGTCAAGCAGCTTAATTTGAATTTCCCTCACAGTTAAGGGGTGCCTTAAACCTGTGATGGATTTATTTCAATCTAGGGCTTAACTGGCTATAAAAATAAATATGCCCTTGACCTAAAATGAAGTAGAATAGTCGTATGGAAATCAGCAAGCTGGAGTAATGAAAATGAGGCTAACATCAAAATAAATTTATTAGATTTATTTTATATTCTCAGGTAAATTTTCATAAAATCTGAGAGAGGGGAAATTCTGGATGTATTTGTTGCAGACATTTCTGATTTATTGGTCAAGGGAGAGCAGAAGAAGGATGTAGGGAATGTTAGGAGTGGAGGGAGCACTGCCAGTGGATGAGGGCAAGCCTAGAGTGAATTTTGAAGGCTTAATAACTTACCTAACTAGGAAATGAATGCCCGTAACTCACTTCATGGAATTTGAAACTTGCCTTCATGCTCTTTCATTACATACATTTATTCTCTATACAGAAAAGAAAGTCTAGGTATCATCTGGGCTTGTCAGTGACTTTCTAATTTCTTTAAACAAGGATGACTTCTGGGGGACAAAAGATGTAGGACTGCCTGCCCTCACTATCTCATCAGAGACAAAACTGCAATAATACCCGTAGTGACCATATTTTCCAAACGAAAATTTAGGACAAATGGGCTTATACAGGCTGTTCCTGATATTTCTTGAACTTGTAAATGTATATAATTTAATTCTGTCATTGACATTACTATTGTATCCATACTCCAGTCCCCTCACTCATACAAATACACATTTTGTTGAACACTGGCTTTGGCATCAGAAGAGCTGAATTCAAATCTTGACTCTGTTACTACCTATATGACCTCAAATTTCCTTTCAACTGTATGTGTATGATCCTATGGCTTATGTTTGAATTTCTGTGAATAAATGCTATGTTTGTTAAGCCTCTGACCTTATCTGTTTTTGGTTACTTCTTTTTTTGGTTTGTGGTCATATTTTTATAGTAAAACTTATTAACGATTTTTCCCCCAGTTACATTTCATTGAAATATTGGAATTTCTGGAGCAGTCTGATGATGTAGGGAGATTATGGGTTAGATACAAGGGTGGGGAACCTGTGGCCTCAAGGCCACATGTGGCCCTCTGAGTCCTTAAGGGCGGCCCTTTGACTGTCCAAACTTCACAGAACAAAAGATTAACATATGTTAACTAAATTACCCTCAATAAAAGGATTTGTTCTGTAAGACTTGGACTCAGAAAGCCACACCCAAGGACATAGAAGGCCACATGTAGCCTCAAGGCCACAGGTTCCCCACCCCTGGGTTACAATATTTGAAAGAGGGACCTTCTATGGTGGCTGCGTTAGTTACTTAGTGAATAACATCCTTTGGGAATGAAGCTACTATATAAGGTAGGGGCTTCTGCCCCGCCACTGTTCTCTACGCTATCCCTACTTGTTTTGAATTGAAGGGCTGTACAGCTTTGAAGGCTCCCCAGACTACCAGAGACTCATGAATAGGAGAAGTTAAAAGAGGAGAAAAGAACAAGCATCTATTAAGTGTCTACTCTGTGCCAGGCACTGTGCTAAATGCTTTGCTAACATTATCTCATTTGATCCTTATAACAACTGTGAAAGGCAGGTGCTATTATTACCCCCATTTTGCAGTTGAGAAAACTGAGGCAAACCAAAGTTAAATGACTAGCCAGGAATAATAGCTAGCTAGCATTTGAACTCAGATCTTCTGATTCCAGGCCCAGAGCTCTATCCACACTGCCACCCAGCTGCCTTGAAATAGGCTCCTCTGCACTTCCCCTATGACCTGTACCCAATCAAGATACAGCAAGGCAGTAGCTCCAAGGTCCTTGTGTTAGACCCAAAGGACACTTGTAGCTCTGTCCTTTAAGAGTTCTATTTCCCTCCATGTAGTTATTTTTTACTTCAATATTTCAAAGATTTGTGATTTCATTGGTGTGGCTACTCCATCCACTGATGAAGCTACAACTCAATAGAAACAATTTAACTGAGTACCTAGTTAGCAAAAAATAAAAAAATAAAAAAGGAAGAAAGAAAGAAAGAAAATAAAGAGAAAGAAAAGAAAAAAAGAAAAAGTTAAAATAGGAAGCTACAAGATGATATTCTTTCTTCCTACAATAGCTGTATCCCATATCAAGTCCTTCTTGCCTCAACCCCATCATTACTCCCCCCTCCCTTTGATGCTTCCTGAGCAGTAGTCACACAGTATCCCAGGGTCCACCCAAAACTCCTCTTCCCTTTCTCAAACTGAATTTACATTTAAAAGCTGATTTGTGAATATGTTTTATGCTGCTTGGCCTAGGCTTTGGAATGGATAGTTATGGCTCTGGGGAAAAGCCATATTAAACATGAGACCTTAAAGCTTGCTACTATGTCACACACACTCTTCCTAAGGAAAGAACACACTGCTGATGTGATCCAGCAAAAACATGTAATATTGTAAAACCAGGACCAATGGGAGCTTGAGCAAGAGGAATGGAAGCCCCCCAATGGGAAGCCATAAAAACCATTAATACTTAGACTGAAGGTCATTTAGAGGTTTGATAAATATGATATTACTGCTATGAAAAGTCCAGAAAGGCTATAATTTTCTGTTTTTAAAATAAATGCTTTGTTATGTATTTTCCAACAAAAAATGGGAAACTAAATTCTTGTTTTTCCCTAATTTTTAAAATAAATAAAACCTAATTTTTAAAATAAATAAAACCAGTCCAACTTTTTGTTTTACAAAGGAGATTGGGAATGCCATTTTCTACCTTTGAGGAAATTTCTAACAATGAAGACACATCATAAAATGCGTTAACCTCATAAATCAAGATATTAATCTATGCATACTGTAAAACAAAAGAAACCCCAAACAGAAGAGAATTGCAGGCCTGGGACTAACCTTATCAGATAACCACAATACTATAAAACCAAGCCAGAATATAACCCAGAGGTCATTTGAGGACCATTCATCTGGGTCCAAAATGTCAGTCCACTGCTGGCTGCCCTCTAGGTGATTCACATGTAACATGGAAATATTTTATTTTCATTGTAGATAGAGCGCTGGACCTGGAGTCAGGAAGACCTGAGTTCAAATCTAGCCTTACATACTTACTAGTGTACGAACTGGGGCAAATTACTTAACCTCTGTCTGCTTCAGTTTCTTCATCTATAAAAAGGGGAAAATAACAGCATCTACCTTCTATGGTTATGGTAAGGATGAACTGAAGTATCTGTAAAGTGCTTTGCAAACTTAAAGTGCTACATAAATGGTAGCTATTATAATTTTTACTATTTTAAAAAATCAGATTTCACTTTTATTAATTTCTCTTTTTAAAAATGGACATTAGAGGGGCAGCTAGGTGGTGCAGTGGATACAGCACTGGCCCTGGAGTCAGGGGGAACTGAGTTAAAATCTGGCCTCCGACCAAACACTTAACACTTACTAGCTGTGCGACCCTGGGCAAGTACCTTAACCCCAATTGCCTAAAAATTTAGAAAAAAATGGACATTAGTTCCATTAATTCTACTCAGTTTTTTTTTAAATTGATCTATCTGTCTATCTATTGTGTTGTCAGGTGAGACACGAAGAGGTTGGGCCAAAATAATCCACTAATTATATAGAACAAGGGTTCTCAAATTCAAGATTTAAATTCCTTGACTTTTATAATCATATATCTATAGACTAATTTTTAATATAGTTAATTTTTCCTGCAAATGAACTTTTTGGAAATGTTAGGCATTTGAATGCTGTAATTCATTTTTAGGCCTCTAGGAGTATCCTTAGAACATGTGCTATAATGGCTAGAGAGCTGGCTTGGAAGGCTAGGAGACCTGGCTTCAAACCTTGCTTCTAACACCTACTGGGAAAATGACCTTGTGCTTAACCTCTCAGTGCTCTGGTCATTCTCTAATATTGTAAATTGCAAAGAAAGTGGTTAACCTGCAGCAGTAGAGGGAGTTTTCTTGCCTGAGTTCCCTAAATCTCAGTAAAATCACAAGTCAGTCCCCATCCTAAAAATATCTTTATAGTCATAAATGACCTATTTTTATAAGATTACAATATTGATTGTCACCATTCCCACTAAAATTAGATCAGACCCAACTTTATTCTATGATTAATTGTCATTGATTTTTTTTAATGCTTCATTCATATTCTCTTACTCCCCTTTTCAATTAAGAGCAGAGGTTTCTAAGATTACTCAAGTATAAGAGGTATATAGTCTGTGTCACTGGAACTGTACATGGCCCATCAGTGACTAAATGACATCATCATTATCAACAACAACAACATGATAGTTAACTTAAAGTTTGCAAAACACTTTGCATGTTAACTCATTTTATCTCATTATCAAGGTGACCTAATGAGTTGAGATAATCCACTCTGGCATTACTACTGCTACAGTTACTCCTTTAAATTCACTAAGAGGTACTCATTGACTTGAAGGAGTTAGACCCAGAACACTTTAAGAAACTTCTGCTTCATGAATTGGACCCTTTTCTTTAGACTACACTTACCTCCTTAAAGTGATTTGTAGCTACATCAAAGCGTTGGTAGTCTATGGATGACAGGATCTTAGATTTAGAACTGGAAGGGACCTTAGCATCCATCTAATTCAATTCCTCACCTTGTTGATAAGGAAAGTCAAGCTAAGAGATTTGCTCTAGGTGACAAATGGCAAAGTAAGGATTTGAACCAGCGTCCTTTGACTCCAAATTCGGCACTCTTGGTTCTACTAATACCAAGTCCAATCCCATATGAATATCCCATCCAGTGAAGAATTAATAATGCTGTTGTCCAAACAAACTAGTCAGATGTAGTTTTTACTCCTGAACTTTGGCTGTATGGGGGAGAGACTTTCAAGAATGCCCAGTAAAACACAAGGCCAAGACCAAGAAGGAGAGTCCAACTTAAATCATCTGAGAAAATTTTCTTTTCCCTGGACTCCTTTTTATGATATCAACCAAGCTCAGCACCTAGGAGGTAGGAGTTCTGGAGTTTCATGCTCTTTCCTGGAGCTGGTGACCTAGTATGGTTGTAATCACTGCTCTTCCTGGTGGAGAAGGTACAAATAATCTTGAAATTCTAAATAGCTCAAAATCCATTCACTGATGATTAACAGACTGATTATATTTTTGGAAATGCCAAATCTTTTGATTTATTCCTTGTGTTTTATGTTCTTTTGAAGCTTGTGTATACAATGGGTCTTAGACTACAGCAATTTTTCATACCACGAAGGCCTAGAAAGATAAAATATATAGTTTTTCATCTATAGCATGACAGTTCAGGGAATATTAGAACAGTAAAGAACTTTAGAGATCATCTTGTCTGACTACCTGGACAAGAACAGTTCTAGCACATGGGAAGGGTATTTTTTTTCACGGCCCTATAATTCTTTAAGAAAAATGGTAGAAAAATTACTTCAAACATGTATATATGCTCAGGGGTCCTTGAAAGTATATAGAAATGACCATTTAACATTGTTAAGTCCCTACCTATTAAAATAAAAAGATACATTATCTAGGATTGGTCAAAAAAGACGATATGATTATAAGAAAGATGTATTTATCTATCTCCCTAAAATTGAAGCTGGATATTTATATACCAAGAAAATTGTATGACCCTGGGCATCTGGTTGCCTTTATCTTTAATGACGAAAAGATCAAACGAATTATACAATATTTTTCTCAAGGCATACATATAAATGCCCATATATATCTGTATGTATATATATGTTTCTATCATAAAAACTTTTAAAATATACTTAACTTCCTGAGATTACCAAGTTACCATGTAAATGTTCTAAAATAATAATTTATTAAGGTAAGATACTGGTGCCTTGAAGAATCTGATGTGAGCCACTATGATTTTCTGGGGAAAAGGTTGTTGGGTTTTTTTTGGTGAGGCAATCAGGGTTAAGTGACTTGCCCAAGGTCACACAACTGGTGTCAAGTGTCTGAGGCCAAATCTGAACTCAGGTCCTCTTGCCTACAAGGCTGGAGCTCTATCCATTACACCACCAAGCTGCCCCTTGAAAAGGTATCTTTTATAATGAGCCATTTAACTTAATTGGTTAGAATTCTATGAAGGTTTGCTTCATAGGCCTTATGAAGGCCAACTTAGCTTATGAGAGAGGAAATGTACAATTCTCTGTCCAATTTTGCCATTTGCCTCTCATCCCTCTAATATGGATAATTTAATGTAAGCCCATTATGAGTACTGGGAAAAGATAAAAAGTTGTGTGTATATGTGTGTGTGTGTGTGTGTGTGCATGTGCATGTGTGTGTCTGTATACATATAAAATAAATGTGAATATAGATACATGCATATGTGAATATACATATGTGAATATAGACACAAATATAAATGCATATACATATACACACATATATATACATTTACACAGTTTTATGCAATGATATGGCTCGGCTATCTGTTCTTTCTCCCATCCTCTTCCTATATAGGAACACATTAGCATCATGGTATAGTGAAAAGTAAACTGAATTGGGAATAAAGAAGTCTGGGCTCTTGTCCGTGACTGCCAATAACTCACTGGGAATCTTTTGACAAGGTTCTTTACCTCTCAGGCCTCTTTTTTCTAAGCTGTACAGTAAGGAGGTGAGACCAGGTGATTTCAATTCCAAATAAAAGTCTATGTCTATGTTTAATCCTCATAAGTTCTGAAGAAGGAATAGATGATTTTCTTCTTCACTTAAAAGCACACATTGATTACACAATTTATAGAATGCCACAAACTGCTGAGCAACACAGACTCAACGTTTTGGATTCCTGTTTTTTTTTTAATTAGGTGACATTATGTCCTTTATACACAATGAAGAAATACACCATCTTAGAGATTCTAAGTACCTACCCTTAGATTAGGAATATAACATCAAATATGAGCTTCTTAATATTAGGAAAAATTCTAATGTTTAAAATGGTCATTAAATCTTTTTAAAAATTCTACTCACACAACAGAAAAATACCAAAATATTAGTAGTAATGTAACTTGAAGTAAACATTAGAAATTATATTATCTAAGATAGTGGAAATCATTTAAGTGCTAAGAGATTATACTAGAAAACATAATGAAACTATTTTCACCAATATAAAAATCTTACCTTTCCTTCTTTAATTCATTTCTTCCTAACTGGTACTTTCCTAAAAACAAAGCATTAAAACTAAAAGATTAATTGTGCACAAGTAGTATAATTTTCTATGCTTTAAGTGCTAGTATATAGCATTAAATGATCTTAATTTCTGAAAGAACAAGCTGTGTCACATTTTAAGTATAGGGTTTAAATGAAATCTACCTATTTAAATTATAGCTTTCAAGTTACATTACTCACATTCTTTAAGTTTGGTTTGTGTTATTGTTGACATAATGTTTCTCTCTTTTTCAAAATGTCACATATATCTTTCACTATTTGCAGATTTATTTGTTTTATGAAGTGGTCAAATGAATCAGCTCACCCTTGACTGTAACAAAATACTGTTTAGTGACTTGTGACAGACAAGGTTTTAACCTCTGACAGCTAGATTCATTGTTGGAGCAAGAGCCAATCATAGATCCTGACGACACGTGTCTCATCAAAGTTGGAATATAAAAAGCCACTTGGAATACAGTATAAAAGATTCACTGGTGTGGCACGTTGTCTCTCAGCCGCTACATGCATTAAAAATTGGCTTGGCATTACATGCAAAGAAGAGCAAAGAAAAAAAAGGGGGGAAAGACTATATTGATTGCAAGATCATGCAAAAATTACAAATCTATGTTTATATTTACCTGTTTATGCTGATTGTAGCTGGTCCCGTGGATCTCAATGAGAGCAGCGAGCAAAAAGAGAATGTGGAAAAAGATGGACTATGTAATGCATGTACATGGAGACAAAACACCAAATCTTCAAGAATAGAAGCCATCAAAATTCAAATCCTTAGTAAACTTCGGCTAGAAACAGCTCCTAATATTAGCAGGGATGCTATAAAACAACTTTTACCCAAAGCTCCTCCACTCCGGGAACTGATTGATCAGTATGATGTCCAGAGAGATGACAGCAGTGATGGTTCTTTGGAAGATGATGATTATCATGCTACAACTGAAACAATTATTACTATGCCTACGGAGTGTAAGTAGTTTTTTTTGTGTGTGTATATCCACAATTCTGCTGACAGTTGTCCTAGCGTTTATGAGAAACAGATCTCTTCTCAGTTGCTTTTAACAGGCTGCTGGCTATAGTATGTAAGTGGGAGGGAGAAAAAAAAATTTTCCCTAAAAGTTTGTGAGCAAAATGCCAATAACAGTGGAATTGTTTTTATTCTGCTACATTATTTAATTTCTTCCTTGTTACACTGGAACAAATAATAAAATGCTTGAACAGCATTAAAGTTACTTAGCTTGACTATGTTATGGCAAATACAACATACTCAGGCTTCCTCTGCTAATCTTCCAGACTAACACAAAGACCAGAATTTTAAAAATGTAAACAATGTACACAAACAACACAATAAGACTGTTAGCTCTCTGGTTGCTTGAAGTATATATTAATAATATTAAATATCTTTCTAATAAAATTGAAGGAAGTTGACTAACTGGGTCTATTTTTAAAATCTCATTTTTTCCCTGATTGCACAGTATTTAAAATATATTTCTGCCAATACTAATTTGATTCCTGTGCATTCTTCAGTAATCAAACTATTTAGCTATGAAAGCTGTTACACTTAACATATTTACAAAAGGTAAAATAAAGAGGATATAATAAAGGGAAGAAATGTAATGAAAACATACCATAATAATGATATAATTGCATCTAGATGAGTAATAAGTAATAATGAAATGCTTGAATGAGAAACAAGGTAGTATGCACCTGAATTACTTGTCCCACTATTACCATTGTGCTGTCATTAAGAGTGCAGTCTCTACATTTCTATTTATACACTTAATGCTGAACAATTAATAACCTGCAAAACCCACTATTTTTTGAGTTATTGTTGTCTATTATATTTCTGGAATATTATATAATTCATATCATACATTTATAGAAAGCTCTAAAGAACAGGCACATGCACCACTGAAGCCAAAACTGGTACCTTAATAGAAGGGACTGAATATAAAAGGCTCTAAGTCATGAGTCTGTAATCTAGCTTTGCTGCCACTTCAACCTAGAGAACTAAAACAGCTAGTAAATACTAGATTTCCAATTAAATGAACAAATTATAATCACAATACTCTTTCTTTAAGACAATGTTGTCTAACAGTTCAACTAGAGATTTACTTCCCTCCCTTTTTTTTTTTTTACAGTTTTAAGATACTGCAAAAGAAACAAATTGCTAGTTTGCAGTCATCTCTGCTTATGAATAATATACCGGTATTAATGGAGATTTTTTCAACTTTTAGTTATTTCAAATATATAAATATTTAGGTATTATGAATCACTTGTTTAGTTTCATTCTTTGAAAATTGTAGTTCAGAACTGGCACATAAGAAAGGACTACTTTTTTCCTGCTAATTCCAAAGGCTAAGTAAGTAGCACAGTGTGCCTTGTCCCCAGGTAATTCAGGCCTGGGGGAAGGGTTCCTTCCTCCAGACTGATTGGTACAGCTGCTCAGTAAGTGTAACTACTCAGATTCCCAAAGAATTCTAAGTGGATGTTCCTCCACGGTGTCTCTTGTTCTCTCTCATCGTCATCATTTTAAAATTTCAACCAGCATTCATTCCTTTATAGAATTTTTCTTGGAATAAGAAGTCCATTTCTGACCAGTTGAAAAAAAGGATGTAAATTTAAAAACTGAAAAAGGTAATTGTAAAGTATATATGTTTGGGGTTTTTTCTAATGAATGAAATTCTATATAATATTCAGTATCAAAACACGTTATATTCATACTTTATGGGAACCAATATTCCATCAAGTTCATTAATTTTTTAATTTATCTGGAGATTTGGAGTTTGATTTTATGGATACCTAATTCAGTAATTTTTCTTTTTAAACATTCATTTATAGCTGATTTTCTAATGCAAGTGGAAGGAAAACCCAAATGTTGCTTCTTTAAATTTAGCTCTAAAATACAGTACAATAAAGTAATAAAGGCTCAATTATGGATATATCTGAGGCCTGTCAAGAAATCTACAACAGTGTTTGTGCAAATCCTGAGACTCATCAAACCCATGAAAGATGGTACAAGATATACTGGAATTCGATCTCTGAAACTTGACATGAACCCGGGCACTGGTATTTGGCAGAGTATTGATGTGAAGACAGTATTGCAAAATTGGCTCAAACAACCTGAATCCAACTTAGGCCTTGAAATCAAAGCTTTAGATGAGAATGGTCATGATCTTGCAGTCACCTTCCCAGGACTAGGTGAAGATGGATTGGTAAGTAATACCTGAAAAAAAAACCCCTCTATAATAGCATTTTCCTGTGAAAGTGACATCCTACATTTCTTTAACCTCACAGGCCAGTGATAGAGAGGTTTCTTCAATGGCATCCCTATACTCACCAGAATAAATTAACCTGACTTCATATTTTTTAGATCCTTTCTTGGTTTAGGCCATTCATCAATGGAAATCTTTTATTTTAAGAGGAAAAATCCACTGGCTTCTTTGAAATATTTACCAGTAAGCAGTTTTTATAAATATCTTTAATAGCGACAAACTCTTAAGTTTTATATTATTAATAATGGGGGAATTCATACAAAACCCCATAAAACCCTTATGGTGAGATCTAGTACATACCAAACACACCAAAACATTCTTTTCAGAAGTTTTAAAGATGTATTGAATCTGTTTTATCCTAGAACAATGAAACAATTTTTATGAACTATAAATATGAAAAGAAATTGTTTTTGATTACTACAATTAACTAAGCATAATATATTGTTGCTTATATTTAATAGACAAAGTCTTTTTAAAGCAATAATAATTATCACTTGTAGTCTATAGAAATATGTCCATATATTGATTTCTATATTGCAAACATTGTGAAATATTCCTTTGGGGATTATCTAAGGAAAATTTAAAATTTCCATTCTGGTGCTTAAGGTAAACTTCATCCTTTTTTAAGGTAGTATGTACTTAGGAAATACCTACGGATTTGATATTAACTTCAGCAGAATATAATCACATATAGATTATGAGAGAAAACTAATAAATTATATTCTCAAGCTCAAAAGAAATCAATTTGGAATTATATACAGTTCTGTATTCTCCATATCATTGCTTCCCTCTATTACCATGGATTTATTTACTGTGCATTGTATCTGTTCATTACTCTTTGCTAATATAGTTATATCAGAAAGATTCTGTTTTCAAACATTATAATGACTTTTAAAATAACAAATGCTCAAACATGATCAATCCTAACTGTAAAAAATTTGAAATGTTAATCTACAGTACTGGATCAAATTTCTTTCATTTAACAAAAATATTTACCCCAAGAATGATATAATATTATATATAATCAATAATGTCCTGTATTTGCTAATTCATTATTTGTTTTTAAATTAATATTGCTTTTCTTAATGTAATTACCATTCAGATCACATGATATCAATACAGGTGCATTCTAACATTCCAAATGGGTTCCAAGTTCCATTTAAAAAAAAAAAAAGATCCCACCCTTCTTCATTCTTCAGAATATAGGTGCCAATATTTTTATTATCTCTTTGCAGTATAATTATTATGGTCATTAATGTTCCAAAGACAAGTGTATATGTGTATCTACACACATGTACATATACATACATACATACACACACTTCAATTTAATAATCAGATTTCTCAATATTAAAAAAACATTTAAAAAGACTACTGTAGATGATTATTATCTATAAGTGGTAGGGGAGAAAATGACTAATACAAATCTAGGAAGAGACACTCCTTGAAGGGCTCAAAAATGACTAGGGAGGCAACATTCCTCAGTGGGACAAGCTCTAGATTTAATCAGGAAAGATGGGTTCAAATGCCTGTTCTGGCACTTCTTTCTGACCTTGGACGAATGATTTCACTTGTCTGGTCCTCAGTTTACTCATCTGAAAATGAGGGAGTTAGACTTGATGACATCTAAGGTCCCTTTCAGCCCAGAGTCTATAGTTCTGTATTTCTACCTGTATTTACCTCTCTTCTAACTCCTGTCCTCTCTCTCTCTGCCCCAATCATAATATGTATCATTCACACACACACACACACACACACACACACCCCTTTGCTTGAGTGTAATTTGTGTCTTCTATGGTTTGAAAACCTAAGTTTCATTGTGGGAGGAAGACTTGGACAAGAGCAGATATATAGTATGACTGCATCTATATGATTTCCAGGAACCATCACACTTTAAGCCCAGTCACTTTGGATTACTGAGCCATATTTATCTTCATTCATCCATTCATTCATTTTTTAAAAAAAGCTGGTAGGGGGAGGGTGCCTACCATGTGAAAGGCACTATGCTAGAGGTTGTGATGGATACAAATATAAATGATATAGTCTCTCCTCTCAAGGAGCTGAACTAGAAAGGGGAGATCAAGTCCATTGAAGAATTCCTTAGATGTTATTGTATCTTTTAAAGAGGATTTTTTTCAGGCAAGAGTATTTGTAAAATGATTTGCTTGATTAGTTTTCTCTTTAGAAGAATGCCTTGTCTGATCCCAGGGAATTATTTCAATGTGAATTACTTGATTCATATTTTCAATTCTTTTCCCATTCTTTACACAGAACCCCTTTTTAGAGGTCAGAGTTACAGACACACCAAAAAGATCTAGAAGAGATTTTGGTCTTGATTGTGATGAACACTCAACAGAATCTCGATGCTGCCGTTACCCACTAACAGTAGATTTTGAAGCTTTTGGATGGGACTGGATTATTGCACCCAAAAGATATAAGGCTAACTACTGCTCTGGAGAATGTGAATTTGTATTTCTACAAAAATATCCTCACACTCATCTTGTTCATCAAGCAAATCCTCGAGGTTCAGCAGGACCCTGCTGTACTCCTACTAAGATGTCCCCGATAAATATGTTATATTTTAATGGAAAAGAACAAATAATATATGGAAAAATTCCAGCCATGGTAGTAGATCGTTGTGGGTGCTCATGAGCTTTGTGTTAGGTTCATTACTTTACAAAATATGGAAGGTTTCCCCTCACCAATTTTTGAAACTGTGAAATTATGTACAATAGGTGACAAAAGGCCTAGAGTACATTACAGATTCACCAAGGCACAAGCTACCATATATGAACTAGAAGAAGAGAATAAATGCAATGGTTGGTATTTAACCTTCAAAAGAAAAGTTGCAATCAAAATATTATAATTTCCTTTTTAAAAAGGAAGGAGATAACATTTCATATATCACCATCTATCATCACATGCAGGTAAATAAAAGCAACTCTCCTTGTGTCCCAATGAATTAAAGAAGTGAACTTTAAAATACATTTCATCACAGCACTTAATCTCAATCAGAAAATTTCTATACAGTAATGGGATAATGCAGAGTTGTTAAATACCATCATTTCAATTTTCCACAAACACTTGAATTTTTAGTGTATGACAGTATACTTGGTAAGATGAAATTCCATGAAAATAGAAGAATACAGAAATTAGGGATGGTACACTATATTCATGGTTCCATTCCCATAATGATTAGTACGGTATGTTAATAATCTAAAACAATGGTGCTAATACAACAGGCTGAATGAAAGATGTTATCTGGTTGCAAGTATCCAGCAAAATATAAAGTTTCCCCTTTGCTCAGGTACCTTCAAATGGAGTAGGGTTTGTTTGATGAAAAGAGAAAGTTTTCTTTTAGTTGTCAGCTTTCAAGTTTGTAACATCCCTGGACAGTCTGCAGTCTACTAAAAGGCAGCAAGACATTAAGCACTTGACAAACCTTGAAGCGCTATATAGAGATCAACTATTACCTTTGTTGTAATTAATAAGACAAGTATAAATCCTAATTCAAAATCCAAAATTATAGCCTGCTTTTTTTTTTTATCAATACTGCAGTTTGCACTAAAACCAACCAAATGCAAATCAATGGTTCTATCAATGTTGTATAAAAATACTTTGATACAATTGCATTTATGTAATATGTATACAAGACTTTTGTAAATAATGTTTCCTTTTTTATTTACTGTTGGTATATGTTTATACTAAGAAAATTTCAAATTATATATTAAGGCACAAAACATGTTTTCAATTATGAGACATGATTGCTTGCAGAACAAATTTTATTAGCGATTAAATAGTGGACTTGAAAAAAATCCATATGCCAATAGTTAGATGGTTACATTACAATCATTTTATATTTTTTTACATTATTGACATCCTCTTATGGAGTCACAATGGCTGTATAATGTGAATATGCAATTTTGATGGTTTACTGTCAATATAATAAAACCGTAACGTTCCATGATTTTAATACTGTGCTGATAAACATTATTGACCATACCAAAAAGCTTTAATTTTATTGTCTCTATAGGCAGGAAAACAAACTGTTTTGTTGATCTTTTCAATAAAATATTGCAAACTTTTTTTTTGTAATTCTATACTAATATACTTTTTCATATGCTTATGTTTTACAAATTTAAATTGGCTTAAATATACTTATTGCAAAGAGAATTTTTTGGGGGTATCAAATGTGCAGAAAATCACCATAAGTTGTGCTAAAATGTTTTCACCTTTATGGTAAGATGCAAAAGTTTTTATGTTACAATGATGTATTCTGGATTTCTGGTTTTCAGCTTATCATTCTTTATTGTTGAAGATTATAGTAAAATATCAACCTGTTAATTTTCTTCCTCTTTTTCCCTTTAATTTATATTTTATAAAATTCTAAATATTTAACATTAAAATTTTTATTCAAAATGAAAACATAAATTACTCATTTAAAAAGATTTAGAAATTGTAAAGCTGTTCAAGTTTTGAGTGGATTTCCCTTCAAAAACATGGTCCACATTACTTGACACTACAAAAACAAATAATTGATTGCATCTGTTTTGTTTCCCTTTATGTTGACCTGGGTACTGTTTTCATAGATTCCGTTTGCAAGCAAATTGCAATGGGCAGGAATATAGGATACCAGAGTTATATAGTATAGACTGAGTTGAGTAACACATTGAAGCCATGTGCTTTCCCTGGCTCTATGAAGTATATGTAGTTTTTCCTATAGGTGCAAAGAAACTTCTGTCTGAATTACAAAATATTTACCAAGTTCTAGGACATCCTTAAGGGCAACATTCAATATACGCAAAGCAATAATTTTTTAATGTATTTTTGCTCCTAGCAGAATGGGGACAAATAACTACTAAACCTAAAGGAAGAATTAATTGAATTACATTTAATACCACTAATTGCTAAGCAAATTTCTATTCTCCAGGGCTTGAAAAGATCCAAGATGTAGTGCAAGTGCTGAACATGGAGTCAGAAGATCTGAGTTTCCACTTCCAGCTACAACACTGTCTAGTTCTATAGGAACAAATGTTGCATTTAATTTCTGAGTCTCAGTTTCCTTATCTGTAAGGAATAACATAGTCCACCTACCTCACAGGGCTGTTGTGAGGAAAGTGCTTTGTAAATTTTAAAACACTACATAAATATGAGCTATAATCTATGATTTCATCAGTGTGGTATCTCCTTATACTAGTGCAGATCACAACCTTTCTATGTCTTTGTAGATGGTCTTTGTGGGTTGCTGTGGCCAAAAAATTTAAACAATTATATCTTGTATGATTATGTTTTTAATTATAAGAGGTTACAAGCCTCTTTAAAATTAGCTAAGCTGATAGTTGGACATAAGGTAAGTATATCTCTGGGTCCATATGCAAAAAACCTTTTCAAATAAGTGGAATTTGTTTGATCTTATGCTTCATTGACATTACCTTAAAGACACCAGAGTCACTTCACTATCACAATGAGGCATTAGAGTAAGATTTAGTGAACCTAACAATTCTAATAAAGTTATTCCTGAACCACTAAAGAAAATTATTTACTACTACTTCCACAATAATATAAACAATGTCTAAGTACTCTTCAAAAGTTAATACTGACACTTCCATTGCGGTATCTATGATTTTAACACCTAATTAAACATTTGGGAAATCATCCTCAGGACAGTTATGTATTATTCAATATGGAAGTGATACTTATGATACAACACGATACTAATGCTAACTATTAGGCAAATTCTACAGAAAATTGCAAGGAAAATTTTGGCTTGTTGGCCAATTCTCTTCATGTTTTTATATTCTGAATCCCCTTCCAACACTGTATTATCGACCTCAAATTCACTATACTCCCTACACGCATTTCCTTTCTAAAAATAAACTCAATTGCTCAGTTGTTTTAATCATTTGGGGGTAATTTCAGTTGTACAGTTAATGTTGCTTTTTGCTTAAAGTGGTCTAGGAGCCCTGGATTATGGATCTAGCTATGTCACTATCTGTATGACATTAGAATGCTAATGTCATAATTCCAGACCTCAGTTTCCTTATCTATTCCACGGAAGGGTTGGATTAGATGATTTCTAGGGTCTGTTTAGCTCTAGTGTTTAATAAGTTAATAACTTAAATGGTAATTCATCTCTTTAAACACTATCCCATCCCATACACATGGAAAACAAAACTGTTATGCTATTTTTATTTTTAAATCACAAATGATTAGCTACAAAAAATTATAATGTTATCAGGATGTACATTAAAGATACTTAGATTTCATTTACATGTGACAAGAAGTACAATTTCTGATATTATCACTAAATATAGGGTAGTTTAAACAATTTCAAATAAAACTTTATATTTATGAACAAAAACTAAATCACAAAACAAGGCAGTCAGAAAATACTACGGGATTTGGAATTAGAAAGTCTGGGTTCAAGTCCCACACATAGCAGTATGATGTTAGGTGAGTTACTTTGTTTCTTAGGCCTCCAGAATAAGGAAATAGGGATAAAAATACGTGCATTACATACTTTTTAGGGTTGTTGTTGGGAAAATGCTCTGTAAACTTTAAAGTACTATAGAAATGTGAGCTATTGTTATTACCTTAGAAATGGGAAGACAAACGTAGAAAATGAAGAACATGTATCTCTTCTTTGAACACAATATTTAAATGTATTTACTCCATTCTTTGCAAAGGCCCACCTGCTATTCAGAGTTTTACAGCACAAAATACTTAAAAGGAAAGCAAAATGTGATTTTACATAAACTACTGTGCTGTGATAATACCTGGAAACAAAACTCAAATGGGCCATGAAATCAGTACTTGTGGGTACCTAAACTAGAATAGAGCAGATAGCATACAATAATTTTGCAAGTGATTATTGAATTTTCATTTAATTTTCCTCTTCATGTCTTATGGACCTTAAGAATTCTCAGGAAGGTCAATATTGAAAGCTTCACAAAGAAACAGGGTTTCAGGTTTCTAAACTGTGTTGCCTCCAGGAAAGAGTTCTTTTGCATACACTTGGTCTAATCCAGCTGTTTTTTACATCTTTATTTTGTCAGTACCATTTCCACTTCCTCAATAAACACACCCAAACAGTGATGTTAGAATCCAAATGTGGTGACTGCACTTTCTTTGATGGTGAAAAGGGTTCCTCATAAAAATCTTTTTTGCAGATCTTTTCCATTTTAGGTCTGTCAGTAGTGCTCCTTCCAGTTTCATCTTTATTTACCTTTGGGATGACTTTGCTTAAGTAGGCCTCTTGCAAAGTTCACTTTAAATTTGTTTTTCTTTCTGCTGCTTTTTTACTGTTTTATGAGATGATAATGCTCATCATCCAGTAGCCTCCCTCTTTAAGGTTTTATAAACAACTTAATATCCTAAAGCAGTGTTGCTTTTAGCTGCTATAGCTTGCTGCTTAGCAAGCTGACTATTTGCTAATGAAGCAGACTTTTAGGCTCTTTTCAACACCTCTTTATGGCAACTAATATGTAGGGATGTTCTTTCCTCCATTAATTTCCAAATTTTTTTGGTGCTAACAATTTGTGATTTGAAAAACACTAATGATATATTTGACTAAATGCTGACGACAAATGTTTCAGAATGTTATTCTATAATAACGGTAGAATTCTGATGGAGTATCTTTTTTGTTGTACTTGCATCCAACTCTTTGTGACCTTGTGGACCTAATGTCCATGGAGTTTTCTTGGCAAAGATACTAGAGTGGTTTGCCATTTCCTTCTCTAGTGGATTAAGGCAAACAGAGGTTAAGCGACTTACCAAAGTCACACAGCTAGTAAGTGTTTGAGGCCAGATTTGAGGTCAGGTTTTTCTGACACCAGGCCGAATGAGCTGTCTAGCTGTCTTATCTCTTTCTATACAATTATTATAAAAATTGGTCCAACATAAGACTATTTCCATATCCATGATACTTTGTGTATATGATTATAGCATTAATATTTTATTATTTTAATAGATCTATGAGTTCATCAGCAAAGGTACTTCCACTATAGTCAAATATAAACACAATATAAAAACCCATTCACACCATCTAATTCTGGACAATTTTTAGCCCTGTCTCTCTTAAACAACAACAACAAAAACTTCAATAGAGGTTCTACCTAACACACTGAAGATTTTCCTCTTTTTCTTTTAATATTGCATGTATGGGAGGCAAGGAACATTCTACTATCACCTCAATTAATGTATTCACAGGAGAAATCTAGATGGAATCAATCAAGAATTTTCTTATAACCCCACAACAATATAATCACAAATGATTAAGATTTGCCCTTACCCTATGGGTTTGAAACTCTTTGATTGGGTCAAGAAGAGAACAGCTTATTGGCTAACAAACACCAGTCATGCTTTGGGGGGCTTTACACAAATGGAAGAATTTCAGCAATTTGCCAAGCCAGCAGCAAGGACAATCTGAGGAAAGTTGGAACCAAGTCTTTAAGAGGGACTCACTCTTGGGGTGGGAAGAAGAAAAAGTCTCTTTCTCTTTCTTCTTCCCCACCCCCATTGACCATGTGACAGGAGAGTCAACAGAGAACCATAGGAGACAATGTCTCTGAGGAACACAGCATGAGGGCTTTGTGAAGGGAAAGACTGTCAGTGCCAGGAGTTGTGAATTAACCCTTTGCTACATGTATTCTCTATGTATGTACCTCACTATTATTGTATCTTAAGTTTGAACCTATTCTTTCCATGGCAACTCTGTGTACTTATGGGAGATTATATTTCAGACTTTTGGTGGAAGTGTTTTATACCAGCTATTATTATGCCACCGAATTAATGCCTTTTAATTAAAGACTAAGTAAGCAAATTGGCTCATTGTTAATGGGAAGCACAATGGCAGGGCAAAAGTGTTGGAAGTGTATCCCCTCAGGGTTACTTTTAGAACTGCTGCCTTCTGAGAATTCTATCTTTTGATTGTGGGTGCAAGTTGGGGCAGTAGCCCAGAGAAGGTGCTATGCAAGGATAACACTCAGGTTTTCCAACTATTATCCTACACATTTGTTGCATAGCTCTCTCAACTCCTTTCATGGTTGTACATATCCTTGATTTTTATGCCACTTCTGGCATGTCAGTCATAATGGGTCATATGTTGTAGCTTAATTCAAACTATCAAGCTTCTTTCTATTGCCTATTGGATAACCTGTGCCTGTTTAACAAATTATATGTTCAATTCTTTGTAAAGGATCACCTCTATAAAGACAGTGTAAGAGATAGCATGGCTGGTGGAAAAAACACTTTCTTATGGAGTCAAAGAACCTACCTCCATATACCAGAATTATGCCCAAAGGGCTATAAAAATGCGCATACCCTTTGACGCAGCAATACCCCTTCTAGGGCTGTATCCTGAAAAGATCATAAAAATGGGAAAAGGCCCCACATGTACAAAAATATTTATAGCAGCTCTTTCTATGATGGCAAAGAATTAGAAATTGAGGAGATGCCCATCAATTGGGGAATGGCTGAACAAGTTGTAGTATATGAATGTAATAGAATACTGTTGTGCTATAAGAAATGATTAGCAAGTGAACTTCAGAAAAACCTGGAAAGACTTGTATAGACTAATGCTGAGTGAAATGAGCAGAACCAGGAGAACACTGTACACAGTAACAGCCATGTTGTGCAATGACTGATTTTGATAGACTTAGTTCTTCTCAGCAATGCAAGGATCTAAGACATCTCCAAAAGTCTCATAATGGAAAACACTATCCACACAAGAGAAAGAACTGTGGAGTTTGAATACAGATTGAAGCATGCTATTTTGTTCTTTTTTCCCGTCTATTTTGTTTTGTTTCTTCTTTCTTGTGGTTCCTCCTATTGGTTCTAATTCATCTTTACAAGATGACTAATGTAAAAATATGTTTAATAGGAATGTATATGTAGAGCCTATAGCAGATTGCACGCTGTCTTGGGGAGGGAGAGAGAAAATTTAAAACTCAAAAGCTTATAGAAGTGAATGCTGAAAAAAAAATTAATATTTAAAAATGAGGATAATAACTGTACTTACTACTTCACAGGGTTATGAAGGAAAAGAGTTTTGTAAATTATGAAGCCCTATATAAATGTGAGTAATTAATGTATGTTGCAATATGTGCTCAATAAGTATTTGTTGACTGTATGATAATATGTTACATGGAAAGGCAATAATAAAATGCACTGATTTGTTATAGCTATTTCAATATTATTTTAGCAATGTGACAGGTGATATGCATACCCATTAAGAGGGAGAAATAATATCAATGGATTTTTTTACACTGTGACAGGCCTCCTTGGCTATACCATGTGACTTCCATCACAGTACAACAAAGAAATTAAGACATAAGCAAAAACTTATGTGTAATATACCATTCATTTGTGTATGCCAAATGACAGATAGTGTTGCAATTCTACTTATGTTAGTCATTTCCGTTCCAATTTATACACCATAAAACATCTGAAAATAAATTCTGCCCCTTTTGGTCATCTCTGAGTAAAATGTCAAGCAATGTAAAAAGGTGCTAAATTTAGATCATTCATGCTTAAATGGCATCTTGCAGAGGTGGCCTTTGGAAATGAGTGCATTTGCTTTGCATAGCATGCATGTTTTAGCGCAATACTATCTTTGTTGCCAATTAAAATGCTATGTGGAGAGTACATCTCAATGTAATCTACCAGTTTATGAATCAAAATACTCTAGGGAGTGTCATATATCCACACAGCGTTCTTGAATGGAAGATTTTGTGTCTAGCTATCCATTTTATCTGACAGATGGTAAAACATGTATTTTGTATTGACAGATAGTTGCTTAATAACCTAACAATTAGAGTTGCTAATTTGTTTGTTTCAACTATTGCTTGATATAATATAACTATAAAACATAACTTGATATAATATAACCATAACTCTCCTTCTAGAATTAGTTTTTCTGAATGTATAAAGGTACAACTATAAAACACCACAAAATTTCATTTGTGTTTGGCATTCATTTCAGTTTTGAATGAAATAATATACCCTGTATTTTTTTAAACAATATAGGCTATCTGATGATAATAATAGAGCATGATTATATGGTGCGTCAATGTTTACATGGAATTGGTACAAATATTAATATATTCACTTTATAAAAGATGAAACCAAGGCTCAGATATGCAAAGACAGATCTTTTGACTCTAAGTTTTCTGCTCTTTCCATTTACACCCTGTTCTCTCTTTCTCTGTAGCTTTCTGCTAGGCATTGCTACTAGGCACTGTGCTAGGTGCTTGTAATATAAAGACAATATAAAGTTTCTGACTTCAAGGAGCTTACATTCTCTCTAAATATGCAAAATATATACAAAATAACTACAAGGTCATTTTGTGTGTATGTGTAAGTAGTGATGAGGTAGGTTCTAGCAGCTTGAGGAGATTGTCTTATAACTCATGATAATGTAGAAAAGATTGTGAAGGTCTTTTTCCAATGCTACCATGAATCTATGATTTCACTGATTTGGGTATGTCTTCCATATTATATCATCTTTTGCAGTTTCTGACCATGTTTTCCCTATGAATACAGCAAAAAATGACTTGAGCAAACATCTAGTGTTAATAGCAAAAATATACACACAGTAAGGAAGATGACATTCACCAAAATTAGCTTAATACAATTCTAGTGCATGTTGTCAGGTTCTGATGCCATGGGGAGAATTTCTCCAAAAGAAATGCAACACTACAATTCACTGCAAAAGACAATCCAAAAGCAAAACTGTCACGAGGATATCCTTTAATTTTTGAATTTAATTTGTTTTCCTAATGGCTCAAAATTATATCTCTAAGAAAACAACTTTTGCCACAAATTCTTTTACCTCTGCTATGAAGGACTCTATTCAGAACAAAATTTGATTATGCGGTTTTGGCCATGCATCCTCCACAAGGCTTTTCCAGTTCCGCTCCCACGGACATTTACCCTGACTAAGCAGCCAAATGTTTCTTGGCCCTATTCCATGGAACTCAGAACTTTGGCATAACCTCTCAACCAGTCAAAAACAAAACTCATTTCTGTAATATGTTCATGCAAGAAGGTTGTCTGTACCATGACATCAGATCCTGACAATGTTGAGATATTATTCTGAAAGTGAAAATCAAGTGAGTTAGTAGGAATTCCCCACCTCCCCAAAAAACACTGATAGAAAAATTCTAACTTGTGAATAGAAGTCATCAGGTAGGATTTTAATTTAATATGACCCAATAATCTTCAGTGGTTATAAGTCTTCTTTTTCCTTCCTATATCCTCTATTATGGAATATTATAGATTACTCCTAACACTGCTATAATAATAGTGACTGGAAAGGCTGATAGGCTATTTCAATTTAAGGGTCCTAGGGCTTCTGTCCTTTGGTGAGGTGACCACAGATCTAGCATGTGGTCCTCAGCTTGACATGTTCAAAAATTTGATCAGGTTCTAGGAAATGTATTTGAATTAAATAAATTCACAATTATTTAATTCAGAAAACTTAGCATCAATTTCTTGATTTGTTATGGGGGGGGGAGGTGTTTATATACTTTTCCAAATGGTCATGTCTATCACTGATTGATACTCACAAAAAAACAGCCTGAACTTCTCCCATTGGTAGTTAATAACAATTCCAATTTCCCAAACAAAAGTTGCTATGGTATTTGTCCAGTTGTGATTATACCATCAAATAAGTGGACTAAAATTTTACCTCTGTTGTAAAACAGTGTTCTCGTGGGTACATTAGGTTCTTCAGAAGGAAACATAGATATCAAATTTCCACACTGGAATTTTATTCAAATAGTTGGCTTTATTTGTGGTTCATTATTCCACAGACAGAAGAGACAGGATCTCAGAATTGTAAGAGATCTCAAAAGCAATTTAGCTACAACCTGTATCTGAACAAGAATCATCTCCAGAACATGCCTGACAAATGATCATATAGATTTCTGCATAAAGACCCCCAGTGAGGAGGAACTCTTAACAGAGAATCACAGAATTTTAGAGTTGGACCTCTGTGGTCATCTAGTCTAACTAATACCTGAAAGAGTCATCTCTATAATCCATCCAATATGGGGATATCCAGCCTTTGCTTGAAGAGGGCTAATGAGAAGGAATCTACCATCTTCAGAAACAGCCTATTACACTTTGTGAGATCTCTCATTGTTAGGCAGGGTTGCCTGACATCAAGCCTAAATTTACCTCTTTTCCATGCATTGCTCCTGGTTGTGCTCTCTGCATGTTGATTGTGGGTTTTGTTTTGTTTTGTTTTTTAAATTTGAGCTAAGATTTCATCAGTATAAGGAACTCCTGAAAAGGAAGCAGGTCAGCATTTTAAAACTTAGTCATAGAAAGTTGCCCAGGGTCAGAGGGCCAGTATGTAACACAAGCAGAACTTGAACTCATCTCCTTAAATCCAAGGCCAGCTCTCTATCAACTATGCCAGGCTATTTACCCAGTGTGGAAGCTGAATTCCCTTCAAACTTGAATTTAATTATTAATGCAACCTAAGAAGATATTAGCTTTTTTTGACTATTATATTACATTGCTGATATAGTCTGAGTTTATAGTTGATTAAAAATCCAGATTTTTTGTTCTTTTAAGAAATTTTCCTATTTTTATTTTTTAATTAAATTTTGCATATTACCAATCAGCAAAAGTACACTTTCCCTTTCACCACCCTCCCCATCCCTCACTTGCATTGAGAAAGAAAGAAAAATAAAATCCCTGTTACAAATATATATATAGTTGAGGAAAAATTTCTGCAATGGCCATGCAAAACAGCAATGAGGACAACAACAAAACTCATTCCACACTCTTGAGTCTTTCACCTGTCTGTCAGCAGGTGAGTAGGATATTTCATCATTAGTCCTCTGGAATTGTGGTTGCTTATCATGCTGATCAGAGCTTCTAAGTTCTTCAAGTTGTCTGTCTTCACAATATTGTTGTTGTATAAATTGTTCTTTTGGTTCTGCTCTCTTCACTCTGCATCTGTTCATACAAATCTTCCCAGTTTTCTCAGAAACTATCCCCTTCACCATTTCTTATAGCATAATAGTATTCCATGATACTAATAATCCATAACTTGTTCAGCCATTCTCCAACTGATGTGTACCCTGTTAGTTTATGATTCTTTGCCATTACAAAAAGAGCTATAAGCATTTTTGCACAGGACCTATCCCTTTTCAATCTCTCTTCCCTATAATTTTCCTTTCTCTTTTCTTCCCTTTCCTTTCTACTTCCATGTTGAGCAAAATGCATTTCTGTCCCCAACTTTGTGTGTATATATGTGTGTGCACATGGATATGCATGTACATGTGTGTGTGTGTGTGTGTGTGTGTGTGTGTGTGTGTATTTATAGCATTCCATCATTTGAAGAGTTTGGATGAGAATGAAGCTCAAATATTAGCTGCTCCTCCAACCCCTCCTCTATGCCTGTATAAACATCTACTTGCACATACTGATTATGAGACAATTTTCCCTAACTTTCCACTCTCTTCCTTCCACCCCCACCCCAAATGTACTCTTCCCTTCTTCCTTTTCCATTCATCCTGCAAGATCATCAAAACATAATAGAGAACTACTCCTAGGCCCTCTATCCTTCCAGACTCCCTCTGCAACCTCTGATGACAATAAGGTTTAGAGAAGACACATGTTTTATTACCCCACATTAAAATATAAGCAGTTTATTTTCATTTGGTCCCTTGTCATTGTTCATTCATGTTTTCTTTTTTATATTTCTCTTAACTCCTATGAGTTTCTTCACTCCCAGAGTTTCTATGCAGCTGTGGTCTTAGAAGTCCTTTATTTCATTAAAGATCCCTTTTTAAACTTTAGCATAATATATCTTCAGTTTTGATGAATTATTCTTAGCTGTAAGACCACTTCCTTTGTCTGTTGCAGTGTTGTATTCTAAGCTCTCAGCTCTTTTGTAGTGGTGGCTACTCAATCTTGTGTGATCTTAACTGTGGCTCCTTATGCTTGAATTCTTTCTTTTTGACTGCTTTCAGCACTTTTTCCTTGACCTGGAGATTTCAGATTTTGGCTACAATGTTCCTAGGATTTTTCATTCTGGGGTTTCTTTCACTAGGTGACTAATGTATTCTTTCCATTTCCATTTTATTCACTGGTTCTAAGAGATCTGAGCAGTTATCTTTTAATGTTTCTTGAAATATTTAGGCTCTATTTTTGTCATGGTATTCAGGCAGTCAAATGATTCTTAAATTTTTTTTTGGCTTAATATTTACTAGGTCAGTTGTTTGTTTGTTTGTTTGTTTTTGTTTTTAACTGCAAGACGTAGTACTTTTTCCCCTCCTAAATCAGTTTTTTGACTTTGTATGTAATATTTCTTATCATGTCATGGAATCACTAACTTGTACTTGGTTCATTCTAATTTTCATCTAATTTTCAGGGAGTTTGTAGCTTGGGCAAAGTTTCTACTTCTTGTCCCAAGCTCTTAATTCCCTTTCAAATTCTTTCTTCCATAGTTCTCTTTTCTTATCCATTTTTTTTCCTCTAGCACTCTCAATGCATTTATAAAAATATTTTAAAATCCTTTTCAAATTCTTGCTGTATCTCTTCCAGGAATTCTAGTATAATTTGTTTTCAAGTTGTGTTTTTCTTTGAGAATTTGTTTGTTGAGGTTTTGGAATTATTCTATCATTTTGCATTTGTACTGTAACCTTCCTGTCATCACAACAGCTTTTTATGGTGGAATTCTTTTTCTGTTAGCTCATTCTTTGAAGCCTACTTCCTGATTTTGGATTTGATGGTAGAACTGGGCTCTGCTGAACTTATGTAGGGGTAGTCAAAGCTGGTCTTGGTGCTACTTTCTTGGGGTATTGATTTTGTGTTATTCTAGGAACTCAGGAACACCTCAAGCTAGGGACCTGCAAACCTATCCTCCCAAAGTGGTCTGATCCAGGGAAAAGTCTGATCACTGTCTCCCTAGTCCAAGCTCAGCAAGCTCCTGACCTGTGTTTGGGTCTGAGCAATATGTCTGTTAACTTGCTCTCTTTGAAATTTCAGTAGACTGCATCTGTACTCAGTCAATATCAGGCAACTGGAAAGCTCTGCTGGTTCAGTGACAGAACTATAGGCTCCCTTTTGGTCTGGGATTCCTAATCCAGTTAGTTATTCCCCAACAGGGTTTAGAGTGAGCTGGAGAACTGAAATTGAGAACCTATTCTGTTCGTGGGGTCAGAGTCACACAGAAGGGTAAATGCTCACCAAGTGTGTTCACTGTCATGGGCGATGTCCAAAAGAAAGAGGGATTCCTTTACAGGTTTGTGAAGTCCTATAGATGTTTTTATTTGCTGATGGATTATTCTGATTGCATTAAGTCCTATAATAGTACAGGGACTCCTTAATGAAATGCACAAGCACTTAAATGAGATTGGCCTAGCAATCTCTTAAAGAAAACACAAGTGAATGAACACTATATATTATCCAGAATGGGACATGCAGTTGTTGAAAAGGCAGCCCAATGAGTTAATCCATCAATACAGTCGCAGATAAAAGGCAAACTAGTTGGACTCAAAATTGACTAGGAAGAGGAAAGAGGAAAGAGGAAAGATTTTAGCTGGAAAACCATGCAAAACTCTTTTATTTTATTTTATTGTCTTCTGTTTTTTACATCATCATAGCTATCCCAAGTATCCCTCCTCCTCCTGGAGAGCACTCTCATATAAAATAGTGTTTTTCAAAGATAAAAATTTAAAAAAAGAAGAGGAAAAATATCAAAGCAACTGATAAATTTTTTAAAAAATCAGAAAACATGTACATGTATAACACTTGTGAACCTTCTACCTCCATGAAAGGGTGAGTTGAGAGTATCCTCTTATATCTGTTCATTCAAATAATGCTTGATCTTTATAATTTTGTCACATCCAATTCCGATTTTTTTTGTGTGTGTGTTTTTTCATTTGCATTATTATAGTTATTGTGTATAGTTTTCTTGGCTTTGCTTACTTCATTCTGTGTCAGTTCATGTACATCGTTCCATATTTTTCTGTATTCATCACATACACCATTTCTTACAACACAGCAATAATATTCCATTAAATGCATGTACCACAATTCGTTGAACCATTCCTCAATTGACAGGCATCTACTTTATTTCTGACCCTTTACTATCACAAAAAATGCTGCAATAAGTATTTTGGTATAAATTGGGACTTTCTTCTTATTGATGACTTCCTTGGGGTAGAAGCCCAATAATAGTTTTTCTAGTTCAAAGGGTATGGACATTTTAATAACTTTATTTGAATAATTCCAACCAATTTATAAAATATTTCATAGCTCCACCAACAATATATTCATGTACCTACAATTCCACAACACTTTCAACATTGACTATTGCCCTATTTTTGTCAACTTTGCCAATTTGTGGGGTCTGAGGTAAAACTACAGTGTTGTTTTGATTTGCATTTCCTTTATTAGTAGTAATTCAAAGCATTTTTAATATTGTTGTGAATATTTGCAATCCTTTTGAGACATTTGCAAATCTTTTGATCACTTATCTATTAAGGAATGACTATTAGTCATATGTGTATACACACACACACACACACACACTCCTTAGTTACCAAACTCTTATCAGAGAAAATTGATGTAAATATTTTTTCCCCATTCAACTACTTCCCTTCTTAACCTAGGTATATTAATTTTGAATGTACAGAAGTTTTTCAGTTTCATGTAATCAAAGCTATCAATTTTATCTTTTGTTATTTCCTCAATCCCTTTGCTTAAGAAGACACCTCCCACCCATTGCTAAGAGAGGCATGAGATTGGCTTCTCTTCTAGAATTTTTATAGATGATTTTTAATATTATGATTATGTATATATTAACAATGTATTATGAAATTTGGTGTAAGACACTGGTCTATACCAATTTCTGCCAGATTGCTTTTCCATTTTCCCCAGAAGTCTTTTTTTAATCAAATAGGAAGTTCTTCCCTAGATTATTTTTGTTTTACACTTTTTTCATAAATAGCATTTTATTTTTCCCCAGTTACATGTCAAGAGAATTCCAAATGAATTTTATTTTTTTATCAAGTTCTATAAAACA
The DNA here is from genome assembly GCF_003287225.1 of Phascolarctos cinereus. Taxonomy (NCBI): domain Eukaryota; kingdom Metazoa; phylum Chordata; class Mammalia; order Diprotodontia; family Phascolarctidae; genus Phascolarctos; species Phascolarctos cinereus. The sequence continues at coordinate 194,706,373 of NW_027556098.1, forward strand.
TACAGTTGGTAATTTGCTATAGAATTAAAAGTGTAAATTTATGTTGCTGTGGTATTGTCACTTTTATTTTATTTCTGTGACTTAATCATGAGAACTGAATATTCCTCTAGCTATTTAAATTGCTCTTTATTTCCTTAAGAAGCACTTTGTAATTAAACCTACACAACGGGTGTGTGTGTGTGTGTGTGTGTGTGTGTGTGTGTGTGCGTGCACGCACGCGCACACACTTCGCCAGGTCAATTCAGAGATATTTTATGCATTTTGTAGTCAATTGAAATGGGATTTCCTTTCTGTTGTTGCTGCTTGGGTTTCATTATTAGTATACAGAAATCCGAGTGATTTTTGAGAGCTTACTTTGTAGCATGTAACTTTGTTGAAGCTGTTCATCTCAATTAGTATCTTTGCTAATTCCTTAGGGTTTTCCAAGTATGCCATCATATTATCAGCAAAGAAGGGTATTTTTATTTCCCCTTTACCTATTTTTATGCCTTTAATTTCTTTCTCTTGTTTTATTGTTGTTGCTAACAAATAATAGTGGGGAGGGTGAGCAACCTGGCTTCCCTCCCATAAGATTCTAGTGTATATCCATTGCACATTATTCATGATTATGCTTTTTCAATTTTTTTTTGCATCTATTGAGATAATCATGTGGTTTGGGATTCTTTTAATATGATTATTTATGTTGATTGTTTTCCCAATGTTGAGCCATTCTTACATCCCTCATATGAATACATCTTGGTCATAATGACTGCTTTCTTGAATACAATTTTATAGTCTGGAAGAATTTTGTTTAAAATTTTTGAGTTAATATTCATTAGGGATATCATACTATAGTTTTCTTTACTGTTTTATCTTTCCCTGGTTAATATATTAGGACTATATTTGTCTCATATATAAGGATTCTGGCAGGGTGATATCTTTTTCAGTTTTTGAGAATAATTTGTGAAGTATGGGTACTAACTGTTCTTTAAAAGAGTGATAGAATTCTCCTGTGAATTGTTCATGACAAGGAACTTTTTCTTTACTGGTTCTTTTACAGTTAGATTTATTTCCATTTAGGATATTAGATTATTTAAGATATCTATCTGGAATTTTGATAACTTCAGTATTTTATATTTTCAAAGGCATTGCTCTGTTTCTTTTGTGTTCTCAAGTTTGTTATCATGTTACTATGTATACTGTGTTATGATTATTCTTTTTATTTCTTCTGGTTTTGTTGTGATTTTACTTTGCTCATATGTTATTTAATTGATGTGATTTTTCTGCCCTCTTCTTAAAAATCAGGTTAGCTAAAGTTTGTCAGTTTTATTAATCTTTTCAAAGAACCAGTGTGCAGCTTTATTTATCATTTTCACAGTCATCTGTTTCCAATTTATTTATTGTGTACTTATTGTCTTTCTAATTTTTTAAAATGTATGTTAAGTTCTTTAATCTTCTCTTTTTCTATTTTGTCAATGTATGCTTGTAGGAATATAAATTTTTTCCCTGAGGACTGCTTTAGCAACAGCTCAGAAATTTTAGGAATTGTCAAAATAATTTTTTTACATAATGAAGCACTGTTTCTGTGATTTGTTTTTTGACTAATTATTTAGGATTTCATCATTAAGTCTCTATTTGAGTCTGTGTCTTTTGTTTGTGGTTCCTGAACCAAAGCCTTAAAAAAAATTTTTTTTTAAGTTGTTGCTGTTGCAATATCTCTGTTTTAATACAGGGTCAATTTTTGTAAAATTTCCATGTGGCACTAAGAAATATGTATATTCTTTTGCAGTCCCATTTAGAAGAAGCCATAAGTCATAAAGCTCTAGTTTCTCCAGTCATTTGTCCAGTTCCAAATGTTCTCTTTTGTTTATCTTTCTGTTAGAATTATCCATAACTGATAGTGATATTGAAGTCTCCTATTACTATTGTGTTATTATCTATGTATTCTTGTAGCTTAGTTCATGTTTCCTTTATTAATTTGGACATTAAGGAATTTGGAGTTTTTAAGTTCATTATTGATATTGGTTTGTTGTCTATGGTCCTTTTCAACATAATGTAGTTTCTTTGTTTATCTCTTTTTATTTTTTGGATATTTGTCTTTGCTTCATTAGATAGCATGATTGCAACCACTGCTTTTTTTATTTACATGTATATTTTATTTACAGTTATTTGCATAGTAAATTTCCCCCCATCTCCTCAGTTTTATTTTCTATATATCTTTACTTTCTAAATATTATAGGGTTTTGTTTTCTTATCTAATCTGCCACTTTTTTCTTTTATTAGGTTGTGTAATCCATGTACATTGAAAATTATTAAAATTAGGATCATATTTTCCTCCACTTATTTCTATATTGGTTTTTTCAAGTTAAGATTTTTGTTTTCTTCTGCTGCTATAAACATAGTACTATGTTTCTTCAGTTACTTTGACTTAAATTTTTTTTAAAGTGACTCTATTCCCACTGGATCTCTTACCCTCACTCTAGATTACCTCCTCCTGTTTGTTTTGTCTTTTCACTTTGGAGTTTTATTTATTAATTCCTTTTCCTTTTCTGCTTTTATCTGGTAATTTAATTCTTATCCCACCCTTTTCCCTTCAGTTAGTTATTTAAATTTTCTTGTCAACTAGTCCTGTTCATTAGTTTTTAAAATTTCAAACAAGAATTAGAGAACATTTAGAAATGCAAAATGGATAATTTTGATTACATTAAATTGAAATTTTTTTGCACAAAGCCAATGCATCCAGGATTAAGAGGGAAGCAGAAAACTGGTAAAGAATTTTTTACAACCAGTGTCTCTGATAAAGGCCTCATTTCTAAAATATACAGAGAACTAAGTCAAATTTATAAGAATACAAGTCATTCCCCAGTTGATAAATGGTCAAAGGATATGAATAGGCAGTTCTTAGAGGAAGAATCTAAAGTTATCTATAGTCATATGAAAAAATGTTCTAAATCACTATTGATTAGAGAAATGCAAATCAAAATGACTCTGAGGTACCACATCACACCTATCAGATTGGCTAACATAAAAAAACAGGACAATGATAAATGTTGGAGGTGGGAAAATTGGAACACTAATGCATTGTTGGTGGAGTTGTGAACTGATTCAATCATTCTGGAGAACAATTTGGAACTATACCCAAAGGGCAACCAAACTGTGCATACCCTTTGATCCAGCAATACCACTTCTAGGTCTGTATCCCAGAGAGATCATAAAAATGAGAAAAGGACCCACATGTACAAAAATATTTATAGCAGCTCTTTTTGTGGTGGCAAAGAATTGGAAATTGAGGGTATACAACAAATTGTGGTATATGAATGTAATGGAGTACTATTGTGCTATAAGAACTGATGAGCAGGCAGACTTCAAAAAAACCTGGAAAGACTTACATGAGCTGGTGCAGAATGAAATGAGCAGAACCAGGAGAACATTGTACACAATAACAGCCACATTGTGCAATGACTGACTGATAATTTTAGAAATTCCAACTCTCTCCTTTCTGCAGTAACGCAAGTGGTCTTTTCAAGCACCAAATCCCCCAGTCAATTCCCAACACAAAGACCCCATCTTCCTTCACAGAACATCTCTTTCTACCATTGGAGTATTTATCAGTGGTCCCACCACGAAGATTTGGCTCTTCACAGCAATGCAAGAATCTAAGACAACTCCAAAAGACTCATGATGGAAAATGCTATCCACATCCAGAGAAAGAACTATGGAGTCTGAATGCAGATGGAAGCATACTATTTGCTCACCTTTTCCTTTCTTGCTTTGTCTTATTGCTTCATTTTCGTGATTCCTCCCATTAGTTCTAATTGTTCTTTACATCATGACTAATGAGAAAATATGCTGAATATGAATGTATAAGTAGAGCCTATATCAGATTGCATGTTGTTTGGTGGAAGGGGGAGAAGAGTGGGAGGGGGAGAAAATTTAAAACTCAAAATCTTATGGAAGTGAATGTTGAAAACTAAAAATTAATTAATTAATTATCAAGAAAGAAAAATTTATTTTTTATGTTCCTTAACAGGTAGGATTTCTCTCTTTCTCTTCATTATCCATCTTTTATTCTACCCTAGACTCTCATTTTCTGGTTTGTGACTTAAAATTATCTAGTCCTCTAATCTCTATATTTCTTATGAAATAAAAACTTCTGAGGTATCCATTTTGTGCTGTCCCCTTTAGGCAGCTTCTATCACTAATTTGTAGAGCTCCCCTCGTGGATTCCCATTTTCCATTGTGTCTCACTCCCAGAACAGTGCAAATTGCTGCAGATAACAGAGGGGATACTGCCTCATGGTAAGACAGGTCCCTGATTTTATAGTATACCATTGGTCTGTACCCTCCCCCTCATTACCTTCTTTCCCCATTTCCCCTCAAACCTCCTCCCTGGGTCCATGTCCTCTCACTCCCTCAGGCCCTGGTTATCCCCGGAAATTCCAACTCTCTTCCTCCAGCAGTAGTAAGTGGTCTTTTCAAGCTCCAAATCCCCCAGTCAATTCCCAGCACAAGGACCCTATCTTCCTTCACAGAACATCTTTTCACCCATAGGAATATTTATCAGTGGAACCCCCTCACGCCACCAAAGCAAGACCTCTTTCATCTCCCCATTTTCAAACATTTTCCCTTCCACTGTAGCCTCTTCTCTTTCTAGGAGACGACCTTCCTAGCAGTCACTTTCCTCTTATTGCTAGATCTTGATTTGACTCAAGCACATCACACACTCTCCTCTATCACCTTGCTCTCCTTTCCCCTTTAAGGCACTCTCCCATTTTGTAATGTAGTCCTACAAAACAAACAGACAAACAAAACCACAGCACTGATTCACTTGTAGGTAGGGTGTCACAAGGTTATGCTCACAATGCCCTAGGCTCACCTCTTCACTATTACTCCCACCTGACTTCCACTTTCACACAAAGCATCCTGGACATTTAGAAAGAAGTCTGTTACTTAGTTCTCTGCTTTACTTGGTTGCTGTCCAGTCTTTTGATGATACATTTGTTCACCCCTCCTGCATTTCTGTTGTCTAGAGTATTTGAGAAGTAAATAATGTCTTCAGGTCTGGTTTCCTTTCTAAGAATGTTTCAAATGCTTCTTTGTGATTCAGTCTTTTTAAATTTATAGTTAAGCTCAGATTTGTAGGGTAGGTCACTTTGGACTACATTCTGAGCTCCTTTGCTCTTCAGAACACATTCCATTCCCTCCAGAGTTTTCTGGTAGATGTAGAATAGTCTTGTGTTATTCTAATTTCCTTTCCTTTATATTTGAAAGTCTTTCTCCTGGTTGCTTGCAGAACTTGTTCCTGAATTGAATTATTAATTCAATCATTCTATATCTAGGAGTTTACAGCCTTGGGGTTTTTTTGGAGGCAATCTATGAATTTTTTAAATTGATATTTCATTTTCTGTGTTCAGAAGTTCTGGGAAATTTTCTTGTATTGTTTCTTGTATTACAGTTTTCAAGTTTTTTGACTCATCATGTTCTTCTGAGATACCTATTATCTTTAAGTTGTCTTTACATATCCTGTCTTTGAGATCTGGATATTGCTTGGATAGAGAGCATATTTTCTTTTAACATTATTGTTTTTTGCTTCTCTTCTTCTAGATTGGAAATGCAAATACACAAACGTGAAGGACAATTAGTTGTTTTCTATTTTGTTTCTTTGATGAGAATTGCCATTGCAGATTGAAGTTTTTCTATTCTACCTATTATTTTTGCTGTACAGGTCATAAGTTATGTTCCCACAATTCTCATTTCTCTTTTAAACCACTCAGAAACAGCCCTTTGTAGTTCCTTGTTCTCAAATTCCATAGGGCTCCCTGGTTCATCAAATGTTGGATCAGTCTGTTTTGTAGTATATGGTCACAGATACCAGAACTCATTTCCTATCTATGGAGCCATATTTCCTTCTGATGTCAATGTTTTCCTTGTTGATTTATCTGCCTATCCTCAAGGTCTTTGAGATTTTCACTTCACAAGATCTTTGGTAATTTCAGTCTTTTTTCCTCATTTTCCTCTATTGCTCACTTTTTGACTCCCTCCCCTCTGATGATGGCTATCCTGGGGGCTGGATCTCAAAGCATCTCAGCATTTTCCCATACTGGGAAATTCATGGTTTATTAATCAAAATTCTGCCTCAAGTGACTTTTGTGGGGGACAGAAATGGCCCCACCTGGATGCTGGGCTCTTTTCCTCAGGCTTAGTGGAATGCTTCAATCACATATGATGTCCTGTACCATTCCCTCTGTTACTCAGTTCTCTAGCTCAGCAGTTTACAGCACTATCATACTAATGCCACAGTGGCCAGGGGTGATTTCTGTCATTTGGAGCTTGGATCTCCAGGAATTTTTGGAGGAGAGAGGGTGTGTTTGAGCTCTATTTCAAGCCCAGACACATGTCCTGATTCTTTCTCTTTTGGTTTCTAGCTGAGTATGCCTACGAAGATATTGGAAAGTGGTTAGTTAGCACCAATATGTGACTTATATTCTTACTATCTCCTTTCCAAGATGTAAATTCAATGCAGAGAAATTATAAGGATTCACTAGTGCTAATATTCTATATGGCAGCACAAGTTGGTAGTACTTTTATTTGTATACACAAGACATAAGTCTCACACTTCTTGGCAATATCTGTGGTCATCTGGCATTAGTAAAATTTGTTTATTATTAACTCTAACATCCTTTCTCGACCCATATTCTAAAGTAATTTTGTAAATGTTCATGACCAATTGCTTCCTAGTACCCTGTGTAGGATCAGTGAGTCTAGTACAGTATTTGGACACATAGCTTCAACTTCTGCCATTGCCAAGGCATTGGCACTTGAGTCTTTTTACATTGCCCTCTTGTTTCTTGGTGTATATTCCTTCATGCTGAACTTCATCAGCATCTGCTTTCTTCACCAGTCATCCACAGACAAGTGAAGTAAAGAGGGTTTTAGTTCAAGAAGTGAGATACCTATGTTATTGGTGTACTGTCTGGCGGAAGTTCTGAACTTTGACTGTACGACCATTTGTTTGTATTCCAGCTCTTTGGGTATTACATACAGCTTTTACTTCTTTAGGCATTACTATAGTTTTGGTGTCATTTGGCATTCTAGGGCATCTGCATCCACCTTATCTTTCTTAGCTGGTTATATATCCTGAGCTCATAGTTAGTGCTGTTATCAGTCTCTGGTAGACAGCAACTTACTTGCCATTTGGTCACAATATGTTACTGGATTGTTGTCACAGTCCAAGCTTGTAACCTTGCTCCATTCATACAGTCTTTGAATTTCTCCATGAGCACCCATTTCAATGTGAGGAACTTCAGCTTATGATTGGGGTATTTTGGTCTTGTTGTCATTCAGATTTCTTATAACAAATACAACTAGTTTCAAAGGATAATTATTTCTTGGTACAGGGCTGATCCCAACAACTCCAAACTGACACCTATATGCATGTGGAATAAAAGACTTGTTTGGGTTAGTATAGGTCAACCTGGTGCCTGTGCAAGGTAGCTGAATAAATCTTTGAAAGCTTGTTCATATCTGTCTGTCCACTGATCTGTAAGGAGTTTTGCTGACTTTTTTTTTTTGGCTAGGCAATGGGGTTAAGTGACTTGCCCAGGGTCCCACAGCTAGTAAGTGTTATGTGTCTGAGGCTGGATTTGAACTCAGGTCCTCCTGAATCCAGGGCCAGTGCTCTATCCAGAGCTTTGTTGATTTTGAGACAATTTTGTATTTCTTGTTTTTTCTGTTTCTGTAACTTCTCAGTTATATATGCTTAAGTGAGGTCATTCTGTGGCTTAGCAACAATAGCAGCATAGTTTTAAACAAATTTTTATTACTAATTACAAAATTCTGGACATGTCATTAGGTCTTGAAAGTTCTTTGGTCATGACCAATTTAGAAGTACTCCCACTTTTACTGAGTGTTCATATCTTACTGAGATACAGTGTTACCCAAAAACTTAACTGAAGCTCTAAAAGAAACTGTTATTTGTCAATGGAAAGTCTTAAGCCATTTTTCTCTAGATAAACCAACATTTTTATCAGTTTTTCTTCATGTTCTTTCCAAAGACAATAATGTCATTAACGTTTACCAATATTTATAAGTAGATCATGTCTCTTTGGAAAGTAGCTAGTATCCCTGAAATCCCCTGGAGTATGTACTCAAACTGGTAAAAATCTAGGTGGACAGATGCAAACAGTTCTCTCCTTGTCTTTGTCTACCACAGGGAACTGGTAATTACCACTGTGCAGGTCCAGTACAAAAAACTATTGGCTGCCTAACAGATAATCCATTGCATCTAGAACTCTTGACATGGTATAATGGACCACTTTGTTGGTTCTTTTGTTCATATATAAAAATCTTTTCAGTGTTCTTTGATACCATCACTATGGATGAAACATATACACTATTGGATTGCATGATGATGCCATTCACCATCAGGTTCTTGAGATATTCTCAGAGATCCTTTGTCACAAAGTTCCAGTACTTTTCTCTCTTCTTCCTTTTAATCCTCCTTCAGGATCAGGAAGCATATTTTGCATGAGACTATTCCCTGCCCAGTATTATCCTCCCTCTTAACTGCTCCTCTCTGTATCTCCACCTGTTTTCCAGTTGTTTTGTGTATTTTTACATTTTTCTCTCTGTGTTTCTCTGTTTCTCTGTCTCTGTCTCTCTGCTGAACATTCTTTTGTCTGGTTCAGATAAAAGTGAGACTCACCTGATGATGTCTACACTCTGCCACTCCTTCCTCCACATTTTTATATTCTTATTCTCATTTACCTCAATAATTGGAAATGATAAAGTCCACACTCTTCTCCTTTTCTACATTAGTAAGTATTCCCTTTCCCCTCCCTTCTCCCCTTCTTAAAGCCCTCAGAACAGAATCAATTTACCTTCAATTATTTTTTTAAATGTAACTTCCTTCATACCCTTTGAAGACATTTTTTGGATCATAATTTTCAGATATTCAATAATTTCTTAAATTATCTTCCCTGACTTATTTTCTAGATCATTTGTTTTTTTATATCAGGTACCTTACATTTTTTTTTCTATTTTTTCAATCTTTTGAATTTGTTCTAATATATGTTGTCTCAAGGAATCACTGATTTCTGTTTGGTCTATTTTAATTTTCTGGAAGTCCTTTATTTGAGTAGGGTTTATTACTTTTTATAGCCAGCTATTTATTCTCCTTTTAATTCTTTTCTCCACAGTTTGTATTTCTCTTTTTAAAAAAATTTTTTTTATCTCTTGCTTCTTTTCTTCTAGATATTCTTTTGGTCCTTGTGGAAAATACATTATTTCTTTGAGTTTATGCTTATAGTTGCTATTAAGTTATTCACTCCTTGTAGGCTTGAATTTTGGACATCTTTGAGTCTATTAAAATTCTTTATAGAGGGCTGTATCTTCTACTATCTTTCTCCAGCCTTAGTGTCTAAATTGGGGCTTTATAACATCTCCTGAGGCCCTTTTGGATGAGATGGTCAGCCTTGCTTCTTCTTACCTTAGGTCACCTGGTATCCTATGGCAAGTTTCACCTGCCAGGGTGGATCTGTGGATATTTGAGGTTCAGTATTGGATCTTGAGGGCCCTCTATGGCTTCTCAGGTCAGAGTATTAAGTTTCCTTCTGCAATTGTTTCAGAAGGAACTTCACAGTTTCTATGCAGCTCTGATCTTTTCATGTAGGTGGTCCCTTCTGACCACTCAAAGATTTTAGAGAGTTGCCTTGTACTCTTGCTGCATCCCAAAACAGAACTATGCAGGCAACAGGTATCTCTGGACTATCTCTGTTAGTGCTGGGAGGCTTCCCATTTGTTTGCCTGAGTAAGAGCATTGGCTTTTCTGGTGGACCCCCTTTCCTATTGCCTGTGGGCTTCTGACTGGTGTTTTATGTAGTTCTAGGGTGCAAAAAGTTACTTTCTAACTAGTTTCTCATTGGCTTTCTTGATCATAATTTGGCCTGATGCTATTTTTAGTTTGGTTTACTAAAGTAGGTGTAGGGGCAGCCGGGGGGGCGTAGTGGATAGAGTGCCAGGCCTGGAGTGAGGGAGAGTGAGTTGAAATCTGTCCTCAGACACTTACTACCTGTGTGACCCTGGGCAAGTCATTTGACCCAGTTTACTTCAGTTTCCTCATCTGTAAAATGTTATGGAAAAGGAAATGACAAGCCACTCCAATATCTTTGCCAAGAAAACCCCAAATGGGGTCATGAAGTTTTAGACATGATTGAAAATAACTGAACAACAGAAGTAGGTGTGGAGGAGCTGAGCTGCTTGCCTCCATTCAGGCCATCATCTCATCCAGAATACTAAGCTTTAATTTTAATCAAAACCTTTTCTCTGTCTTGAGAAACATATCAAGTAATAACAGAAGACCATAGCTTTGGTAAAGCAGAAATGAAAGAAGGAACCAAGTTTTGATCTATTCCTAAAATCATGCTCACGGATGAAAATCTTCTGTTGTAAGTTGCTTCTTAAAGATAGGGATTTACATATAGAAAGATATCTCTCATTCTATTGCTAATATAGCTTAATAAATTGTAAATCCAATAGAACGTTTTCTCACTCCCAATTATTTATATTTAAGAATAGCCACAGGATTATGTAAAAATAATCACCCAAACTTCCTGATAGAACTAGCACTTCCCCTTTACATGACAGAGCAAGAATTTAAAGATTCCAACACAAATCCTTTCACCACTTTATGAAACAAAAAACTTTATGAAAAAAGTAAATTTCAAGAATTCCACTTAGGTCTCACTTAAATTTATTATCTTACTATTTTTTCTGTTCTAACTTACCAATCATATCACTCCATGGCTCAAAAACCTTCAATAGATTCTCACTGCTAATCAAATAAAATCCAGATTCCTTAGTCTAATATCTAAGACTCTACATAATTTAGCTCTAACTCTCCTTTCCAGTCTTAACTCATATTATTCCCCTTTATTTTACATTCTAGGAAACCGCTTAGTCAAAGTATCTTTCCCCAATGTGTCTTGTGCCCTCTCCCCTTTGTTCACACCATTTCTGCAATGCTTTTATTCACATCTCTTCCTATTAAATGCTTATCAATTGTTTAAGGTCTTGCTCAATAGCTAGTTTTTCCATGGAGATGCCCTGTTTCCAATCCAGACATGTTTGTCTCTCTTCTAAATGTTAAAAAAAATTCATCTACATCTCTCTTTTGAACTTAATATGTTCTACTTTTTAATTATAATTATTTGTGTACATGACATCTTCTATACTAGGTTATAAAACTCCTTGAGGACAGGCATGCTGCTTTATTTCTAATACTAGCACCTAGTGCTTAAAAATGTTTACTGCTTAAACATGCTTAATGAATGAATGTATAAAATTATTATGTATTTTATATTTTTATACATATACATGTATTTACATACAAAAATATAAAATATTATATATAAATATAAAAATATCATTTTATAAATGATAATTTCCAAATAACATCATTTGTAAATAGTCACAATAATTTGAGCTCAGTGCACTAAGCTTATGAAAATTTCTAATTTTGAAGTCTTTGTATTCTGTCTAATATTTAGCTGAAGTCTTAATTCTCAACTTATGTTTAAAGTTTAAATTCATTTTGCTCCTTAGATAAAGGCAGAAAGCAGAACTTCAAATCTATTCAGTCCCCTATATTGTAAGGAATTTTTCCCAAAGACAGCAAAATAATACAGTCCATTTTATATATTACAATGTAATAGTTCTGCTTAAACTAATGTTCACATATTATAATGTTAAACTTATTAGCAAAAATTCTAATTTGAATACATGAATTTTAATGTATAAAATATCATAACTTTTAAATTATTCTCTTTATGTCTTTAGTGTTCTTTGTCCATTTAGTCACATTTCTTTTTTCCTTTTCCTTTTATGTGTTCATAGCTAGAGAAGATATTCTGTTCTGGTTTGATTTGAAGTATTTTTAACTCAACCTATTTCTAGGTGCTAGACTGAAGATTTCCTTATTATAATTTGTTAATCCACCAATACTTACAACCAACATTTGCCTTTGTTTTTAACAGCTCTTATTTCTTTTGTGTTTAAGTATTTCCACAATTCTACTTATAAAAGGCTCTGGATTTAAAAGACACGCTATTTGGACAATTGCCCCCTTTTTTCTTAGCATAAGCCCCAGTTTTCAATTATGTGATTAATCTTTAGCATACAATAATAGTTTAATAAGAAATTTCAAGACTGCCTTAAAACATTAGTTGGAGTTTTATGCAAAAATAATAAAAAAAATTAAAGCTTTACAAATAGAGCCATTTTTCTGTTTTGCACATATTTTTGTTAATGCTCAGAAGTGTTTTCACACATTAAAATCAATCATTCAATAACAATCAATTTTGTAAAAATAAATTCCTTTATCCTATCTTTATCTTTATTTTCTCTCTCATTTTCAGGTGTTAACATCCTTAACCTTGTACACTAGTTTTGTAATATATTAACTCTAATCCTGGTCTTCCTGCTTCTCCTCTTACTAATCCTTCCTTCACATCTGTGCCTGAATTAATATTCTTCCTAACACAGTGCCCTGATTATATCGATCCTAACCTTTCAATGACTTCCCATTACTTACGAAATTAAATATAAACTTCCTAAAATTTGTCATGCCATCCTCTACTTGCATCATATTTTATTCTTTATGATATTTTTATATGTTTCTTATTTCCTGTATTAAATTATAAGTTGATCAATAACAGGAATTAGTTTTATTTTTTATCTTTTTATTTTCAAACCCTACCATTTAAAAAGCACTTAAATATTTTGTTCAATTCTTTTTTTAGTGCATTACATTTGATTTAGATATCATCAAAAGAGAAAATGATAAGCTTCTTTCTAGGTATTAAAGATTATGGTAAAGATGTCTGCCTTAGAATACTGGGAAGGTATCTTTCCCAAAACATGGGGGAGGGGATGAGGCAAATGATAATGAATGGTCCTGAAACATCACTTTATAAAACAGTGAGTGGTGGCTTGCCTTTCCTAAAATTCCCTCTCTCCCATGACCCCCAAAACATGTAGTACTGACCTATGTAGGCAAAGTCAATAAATATCTATAGATGCCATAATTGCATAGATGTTAAATTCTTCTGTATTCCTACAGACTACCATACAGAGGGGGATTCTCATAATTTTTTGTAGTGTAGTGTATGTATTTTATACATAATAATAATGGGAAGTGCTGTGGGCCCAGAGTCAGCAAACTCAGATTCACATTTCAGTTTTGTCACTGATGGCTGGTAGGAGCTGGGCTGGACCGCTTTCCCTCTGGGAGCTTCCTTTCAATTTTCTCACCTGGGAAACGAAGGAGTTGGTTGAGATAATCTCTAAAATAAAACAATATATTATTAAGGGAAGGGTGTGGAGAAAATCTATAGCTCTGGATACTATATTCACTGGTCTGGAAATCGGAATTACCAGTATTATAGTTAAAATGATTAGACAAAGGGCAGAAGTCTATTGTAGGTTTAAGCTTCTTTAAGATGAGTTACTCCAGGGTCTGGCTTTGTAAGTTTTGAAACTTGATTTTTATCAAACCTCTATATTTCTAGTGACTGTAATACTTAATGCACTTAATACTAGTGCAGCACATTCTCAGTAGAAAAGCACCTAGAAAATTTATCAGAAAGTTGTTTAATAAACATAGGAAGATAAATTAGATAGTCTTGTGACATAGTTCATTAAGATTATGATAGAAGAGAAGGTGGAATCAAGATGGAAGAGTAGTAAGAAGTAATACCATATACCCGCTGCTTCCAAAGACTTTCCCCAAACACACCTGGAAGATTCACTAGAATGAATCCTGAAGGGGAAATCCAGAATAAATCATGATGAGTCATTTGTCCAGCCAAGGTCAGCATAGTGAGACAGAGAAGGAGGTTTGTGGATACTGGAGACACAGTCAGTTCAGGAGTGAGCTGAACTGGGAGCAGGAAGAAGTGGTGAACATGGGCAAGAGAAGGTTCCAGATAGGATACCACCAAGCCTATCCTGAGATACTATGAGACCACTATCCTGTTCTGGGTCACAGAGACAGGGAAAATTGAGAAGGGAACCTGAGCCTGAAGTGATTTTCCTATAGGAAGGCCAGAAGCAAGCAAGATTGATATGGCTAAGATCCCAAAAGCATAATGGAGTCTCAGTTCCATTAGCTAGCCCAGCTTCTGGAGAAATAGCCAGGGCAGGTATCCCAGACCAAAGGGGAAGCTATAATTTTGTCACTCTGAACAAAAGAGTTTTCCATTTGTCTAAGAGAGGCTGAGTCTAGCAGCATGCTACTGTTGCTCAGATCCAAACCCAGGTCAGCAACTTGTATAGATCAGACTAGGAGATCAGCAATTAGATTTTGCCCTAGATCAGACCAATCTGGGAGCACTGAAAGTTTGCAGGTGCCTAATCCATCTCTGAGATCTTGGAATAGCATAACATTCAATAGCCCAAGAAAAGAGCAATAGGATCAAGCCAGACCTTTCTTACAGAAGTATGGCAGAGCCCAGATTTAACATCAAGTCCAAAGTCAGGAAATAGTAGTAGTAGAAGAATAAGCAAACAAACAAAAAAAAAATCTCACTTTATTATGGTGTCAGGGAAGCTTAAGACTTATTTGCAAAATAAGAGAATAACTATAAGATATCTACAAGCAAAACCTTGAAGAAATACACAGATTGGGAACAAATTCCATTAGAATTTTTGGATGAGATAAAGCAAATGTTTATAAAAGAATTAAAAATGTTTTTATAAATGAAATGCGAGCACTTGAGAGAAAAAAAATTAGAGAAGAAATGAGAGTTATAGAAGAACAGCTTGCCACAAGAAGTACAAAACCTTGGCCAACCAACAAATTCCCTGAAAATTAGAATGGACTAATGTAGGAGCTAATGTATCCATGAGACAAAAGGAAATATTAAAATAAAGTTAAAAAGCTGAAAAATATAAAAAGAAACTGCAAAGAATCTTATAGTAAAAACAATTGACCTGGAAAACACATTGAAGAGAAAAAAAGGCAAGAATCATTGGACTGCCTGAATTCCATGGCCAAAAGAGAGAGAAGAGAGAAGGAGAAAGAGACAGACAGACAGACAGAGACAGAGACACACAGAGAGACAGAGACAGAGACACACACACACACACAGAAAGAGAGAGAGAGAGAGAGAGAGAGAGAGAGAGAGAGAGAGAGAGAGAGAGAGAAGAGTAGACATAATATTTCAAGAATTCTTAAATGAAAACTGACCAGGTATCTGAGAACCGGAGGGCAAAATTGAAACAGAAGGAATCCACCAGTTACACCTCCTGAAAGAAACCCCTAAATGAAAATTCCTAGGAATATTACAGGCAAAATTCAGAGGTCCCAGGTAAAAAAAAATGCTACAAGAAGTCAGAAAGAATTAAAGTACTAAGAAATGAAAGTCAGGATCACACAAGATTAAGCAGCCACTATTACCAAGAAGCTGAGAGTTGGGAATATAATATTCCAGAAGGTAATTCCATATTCTGGAATATAATAATTTCAGAAGACCTGAGTTCAAATTAAGCCTCAACACTAGCTATGTGGTACTGGGTAAGCCCTTTAACCTTTGTCTTCCTCAGTTTTCTCAACTGTAAACAACAGTAAGGTTGTTTTGAGGATCAAATGAGATAATATTTGTAAAGCATTTAGCACAGTGTCTGGCACACAGTAAGTGCTTAATAAACTATTGTTTTCTTCCTGCCTCCCTTTCTTCTTTCCTCCCTCTCTCCCTTCTTTTCTTCCTTCCTCTGTGAATGTGGACAAGAATCAACTTTTCAGTGCCCACACGCAAATCTCTAAGGTTATATATTACAGGTAAATTGCCAATTGCTAATCTGCTTCAGAAGACAGAATTTCAAAGCCAGGAAATTCCCTACACCAATGAAATCACAAATCCAGACTTTTAAAAATTGAATAAAACTGAACTGTAAAATACTATTTATCACTGGGGGTAAAGTGTTCCAACAAAATGAATTTTCCAAATAGCTATAGCTTATTGCAAGTGACAAAACTTTTGGAAATTTTTCTATACTGTATTATATATTTATTTTCTTTGAGAGTAATTAAAATAATTTAAACTCTTCTTAGAAACTCAGTGTCATCATTATGAACAGCTATTATTATATTCTCCTATGTTACAGTTTTGTGTCTTTTTTTGGTCTTCTCCCTTCAGTCAAGCTATTCATCATCACTTCTCCAATCCCCTCCCCTTTCCCACTTCTGGTATATAGCAACAAATTAGTATATGGCTATCTAGAAAACCAGATAGCCATAACTTAACAATTTTATATTAAATAACTTTTTTTTAACTGAAGGCCTAGAAAAGTCAATTGGAGATAGATTTAATGCAAATGCTGAGCAATTTCAGCGGGCCCAAAATCTCTTTTACTTATTTCTAGTTTAGGGATGTAGTATAGATAGCTCAGGTCAGTGGGTTTTCCCATGAACATTTGTACACCAAATCTAACTTTTCTGATTTCAGATACTCCAGGTATAATATAATAGGCTTTCATTGATATTTCCTTGATAAAGCCACTTTTATGAAAGCTTTTTCTAAATATTAAAACCAGAGTTATTGACTGCGAAAATTTTGACAGTTTGATAGCCATCAGCAAATATTCAATGGTTCAGATCTTGACTTTGGTATTGGATATGAGAAACATAAGAATGGAATTGGGCCTACCTACAGCCTAACAACATTTTTAGCCTCTGGAGACCTCTGACTTATGGAGAACCTGAATCAGATAACTTCATTTTTGACTATTAGTCTCTTGTGCTGTATCCCAAACATATCTATAATTTGTGAGCAAACTCTTTTGTGAATGTTAAACTTAACACATACAAAACAAAACTGTATTTCCTTCCAAATACATTCTTCCCTCCCTACTCCCCCATTATTCTTCCAGTTACCCAGTTCTAAAACTATAGAGCCATCCTTGCCTCTTCTCTTTCCCTAAGCCCTCATACTCAATCAGTTACAAGCCTTGTCAATCATACCTTCTCACTTCTGGTCTGTCCATTTCTCTACATTCAAATAGCCTTATCTTAGTTCAAGCCTTCATTGTCTTTCACCTGGGACTACTGCCATAGTGTCCTAGTTGGTGTCTCTACCCTCAGTCTCTCTCCTCTCTGATCCATCCCATCTCCATAGCTATCAGATTGATTTTCCTAAAATATGTGCCTCACCATGTCACCCTCTCTGCCTTACTAAAACAACAACAACAATTTCAGTCTTCCCACCTACCTCCTTTTCTAATTATTTAATATCGTTCTGCTTCCTGTACTCGTAGATGTGTGCTGATAAACGTTTAACAATTGACTACAAAAAAAGTATTCATATGCACTTTTATATTCAGTCTGCATTATTCACATTTTCCCATAAATTTCTTAAGTCTAGACAATCAATAAAATAATAAATCAAAAGGGGCAGCTAGGTGGCACAGTGGATAGAGTGCTGGCCCTGAAGTCAGGAAGACCTGAGTTCAAATCCTGCCTTAGACCAAACATTTGACACTAGCTGTATGACCGTGGGCAAGTCACTTAACCCCAATTGCCTAAATAATAATAATAATAATAATAATAATAATAATAAATCAAGCCCTGATTTGTAGTGCTTGCCCATTTCTGAAGTGTAAATGCTTACACTGAAAATAATAGGCTTTTGGGAGTCAGTAAGAGAAGACTCCAGTAAACCCTTGTGGACTTCCCATTCCAATCATGCTGGTGTTGATTTATTATATAGTTAGGTAATATAATTTAATTTATAATTTATTTTAGTTAATTATAAATCAATTCTCTCCACTGAGAACACTCTGTCTCAGGTCTTCATGCTTTTACATAAGTGGTTCCCCATTTCTATACTCTCTTCATTTCTACCTTACAGAATAGAATCCATAGCTTCCTTCAAAGCAGAATTCAAGTGCCACCTCTTCCATGAGGCTTTTCTTCAACCTCCCAGATATGCTTTATACTTACTTATTATATAGGATCTTTGTGTAATACTTATTGTACATCCTCTACCTGGGTAGAATGTAAGCTTCTTTAGAGCAGAAAATATTTTATTTTTTAATTTGAATTGAATTAAAATTGAACATACATAGAGTGATTTATAGGTTATAAGACATTTTCCCACAATAACTTATGATCATCCCATTTCGGAGATGAGGAAACCGACTCAGAATAGTTATGTGATTTGAACAGGGTCATACAGTTGCAGAATGGCATTAAAGACAAAACAGAAAGCATAGTATTTTGACTACAAGCTGTGTTCTTTTTACTATACCGTACTCCCTCTATAGTTATCTTTCTCAAGGACTTTTGATGATTTCAGGCTGCTTAGTCAGCTCTGTTCTTGGTCTTCTAGGAAGTTCTTCAAACAGGTTTTATGTTAATTGTTATGCTATACTTGAGGGAGTATGACTGCCTAAAATAGATAAGGACCTAGTACAGTGCCATGTGGGCACTTAATAAATGTTAGTTGATGATGAAATGTTGATGATAGAACTATAGCTATTATGTAACTATATCTGTTTCATTCCAATGGAGTGTGAACCACATATGATGCCATTAATTTTAATACAACTGGACTGATTATTATGTAACAGACAATTTGAGTTAGGGGTCCTTCCAAAATCCTGGGAGCAACAAAAATTTAGAAATAACTATCAAGGCTCTGGAACTCCTAATAGTGTCAAGTGATTTAATCGGGGTGAGGAATAGTATGATGGGGTGATGTCACTTACTGCATTTTCCCTGAGGGATTTAGTAGTGATAATAAAAATGAAAGCATAGACTCCCTCAAAACTATATATCTGAGGACTTTACTTGAATTCTTTCACCTCTTCAGAAAAAATCTGCAGTATCTGAGATCCTGCAAAACACTGTCATACTAAAACCCTGAATTTTCACGTATCCTAATGCTACAAAGATCAAGTAAGCTGTACTGTGTTGTGGCCTAAAGCCACACTGTGATTCTGGGAGCACATAGTTGGAAAGGCTACAGTAGTAGTCTGTCCAAAAGGACTGGGGCCAGGATCTTGCCAGCAGTAAGCAGTGAGATGTCTTGATAGTTGCTTCAGTGAGCCTTATTTTTTTAAGTAATAAAAATAACCAAGGACTTTAGTTAGATTAAAGTTTCATAAGCAGTAATTCTTTAAAATACTGATTTTTTAGATGTTTTGTTATGCATAACCTGCCTTCTTCCCCCTTCCACCAATCATACACCAGGACCTCTCATTAAACAAAGTACAAGGTTTGAAGGCACAAAAACTAAACAATATTTACTATAAATTTCATGTGTGTAACATGACAAATGTAAAAAAAAATTTCTAAAAATTATATAAAATAATTTGGATTCTGAATTAAAAATATTTTTAAGAAGCAAAACTTCTTAAATATCTGTGTAGATATTGGCATAATTTTCTTACAGCCTAGCTATAATGTAATAATAAAGTATTATTTATTTAAACTCTACTAGAATGAAAGATTTGAGACACATCCATAACTATGCAAAAAAGTAAACAAAAAATTACTTATCAATTTGCTATATCCATATTATCTTTGACTGTTGTGTGCATGAATCCTCAATTGACTAGAGGATGTTAATAATGAGATCATGGGTTCACTTTTCACACAGTCCGCTTAGCTTAGTAGTATGGTTACAGACTGCACCCTTAATCTAGTCCAATTGTTTTAAACATGCATCTGATCCAACTCAATAAATATTTATTAAGTGCCTATGACATGCCAGGCACTGTACTAAGCACTGGGGATACAATTAATAAAAAGAAAGAAATGCATGACACTGTAATGGGGCAAGAGAATGTGCACAGCATAAATCTATCATATTAAAAAAAACTGTGTGTATCAATTGTTCAGTAATAATAATCTTTGTGAAAAAAGACTTTAAACAATAATAACAGCTATAAAAGTATAAACAATGTCTTCTATGCCCATTTGCATTCAGAAAGGAGCTATGGAAGGGGAAAATAATTTTCCAGTTGCTAAGGCCTACACAGCTACTGGCAAAGTAGGTCTCTTAAGTAACTTCACAAGTAGCATAGGGATGGTCCCACTGGGAAATGCAAGCAGTTATGCAAGTGAGAGGACTCCTGCTCACACACAGATACTTCTCAGCTCCTTTGAGTCTCCTAGCTATTATCTTGTTGAAAATGTGTGGCCAGGGTTATGCTCAGTTTCATGGCACTTCATAAGACCATTATACTTGAGATTGGAACAAAAAAATTCTTTTTACTCTTCTTCACTTCCGCATAAAACTAAAGATGAAGAGGCTTTATGGCGGCTTCCTCTTGTCCTCAATCAATCATTTAGGAAGCACCTACCACATCCCAGGCAGGGCAGCTAGGTGGTGCAGTGGATAGAACGCCCGGCCTGGAGCCAGGAGGACCTGAGTTCAAATATGGCCTCAGCCACTTACTATGTGACCCTGGGCAAGTCACTTCACCCTGTTTGCCTCAGTTTCCTCATCTGTAAAATGACCTGGAGAAGGAAATGGCAAAGCACTCCAGTATCTTTGCCAAGAAAACCCCAAATGAGGTCATGAAGATTCAGATATGATTGAAATGACTGAAGAACAGAGCCAGGCACTGTGCTAAACGCTGAGAATGCAAAAAGAGGCAAAAGACAGCCCCTAATCCCAAGGAGTTTAGAATCTTATAGGGGAGAAAACAAACAAACAAATGTTATACAATGCAAACTATATAAAAGATAAATAGGAAATAATTAATAAAGAGAAGACACTAAGATTAAGAAAGGTTGGAGAGGCAGGTAGGTAGTACAGTGAATAGAGCACTGGCCCTGGAGTCAGGAGGACCTGAGTTCAAATCCATCCTCACACACATGATATTCAACTTGTTATGTGACTCTGGGCAAGTCACTTAACCCCCACTGCCTCGCCTAAAAAACAAAAACAAAAACAAAAAAAAAGGGAAAGGCTTCGTGTAGAACAAGGGATTTTAGTTGGGATTTAAGAGAAGTCAGGGAAGTCATGGGAAACAGCCAGAGAAAATGCCAGGAGCTGTGATGTTGCAAAGGTGAAATAGACAGGCCTTGGCAATAGATTGGATATGAGGGGTAAAAAATAGGTAGTAAAACTGAGCAACTGGGAGGGTGGTGTTGCCCTCTGCAGTAATAGGGAATGTAGGAATGGGGCAGGGGGAGTTTAAGATAAAATGTTTTGTTCTTTCCTCACAGGAAGAGAATTAGTACAAATTAAAACAACTCTGAGGTGCCATCTCACACCCATCAGATATGACAAATGCTGAAGGGGATATGGGAAAATAGGTACACTAATGAACGCTGGATGGTGTTGTGAACTGGTCCAACCATTCTGGAGAATAATTTGGAACCATGCCCAAAGGATTATAAAACTATGCATGCCCTACGACCCAGTAATATCACTACTAGGTCTATATCTCAAAGAGATAAAAGAAAAAGGAAAAAGACCTGCATATATAAAAATGTTTATAGCAGCTCTTTTTGTGGTGGCAAAGATTTGGAAATTGAAGGGATGCCTATCAGTTGGGGAATAGCTGAACAACTTATGATATATGATTGTGATTAGAGACTATTGTGCTAAAAAAAAAATCACAAGGGACAAATTTGTGGATAAGGAAAGAATTTGAACCAAAGAAGATATAGAGCGCATTGCAAAATGTAAAACAGATAATTTTGATTATATAAAATTAAAAAGTTTTGGCACAAACAAAACAACCAACTAAAATTATAAGCAGCAAATAGGAAAATTTTTGTAACAAATATCTCTGATAAAGGCTTCATTTTTCAAATATATAGAGAATGGAGTTAAATTTATAAAAATACAAGTCATTCTCTAATTGATAAATGGTCCAAGGATATGAACAAAAAGTTTTCAGAAAAAGAAATCAAAGCTATCTATAGTCATACGAAAAATATTCTAATCAATCTAATCAATAGTGATTAGAGAAATGCAAATCAAAACAACTCTGAGGTATCACCTCACACCTATCAGATTGGCTAATATGACAAAAAGTGAAAATGTTGAGTGTTGAAGAGGATGTGGGAAAACTGGGATACTAATGCACGGTTGGTGGAGTTATGAACTGATCCAACCATTCTGGAGAGCAATTTGGAACTACGGCCAAAAGGCTATAAAACAAAGACATCAAAAAAGGGGGAAAGGATCTATTTGTAAATATATACATATTATATATATATATGTGTATATATATATATATATGTACATATATATATATATAGCAGTTCATTTTGTGGTGGCTATGAATTGGAAATCAAAGGGATGCCCATCAATTGGGAATGGCTGAATAAGCTGCGGTATATGATTGTAATGGAATATTCTTGTGCTATAAGAAATGACAAGCAGGAGGATTTCAGAAAAACCTGGAAAGACTTATATGAACTGATGTATAGTGAAGTGAACAGAACCAGAAGAATGGTGTACACTGTAACAGCAATTTTGTGTGATGAAGAATTGTGAATGACTTAGCTATTCTCAGTAATACAATGATCCAAGACAATCCCAAAGGACTAATGATGAAGTATACTACTTGCCTCCAGAGAAAGAACTGATATTGACTGAATACAGAGGGAAGCATGCTATTTTTCACTTTCTTTCTTTCATTTTTTTTGAGTCTTCTTGTACAAAATGACTAATACAGAAATGTTTTACACAATTGCACGTGTATAACCTATATCTGATTACTTATCATCTCAGGGAGAGATGGAAAGAGGGATAGAATTCGGAACTTAAAACTTCAAATAAAAATGTTAAAAAATTGAAAAAATAAAATAAAAAAAATGACAAGGGAGATGGTTTTACAAAAACCTAGGAAGACTTTTATGAATTAGTGCAAAGTAAAGTGAGCAGAACCAAATCAGTTCTACACAGTAACAGCAAGGTTGTAATGATGATCACTGAGAAAGACTTAGCTACTCTGATCAATACAATGATCCAAGACAATTCAGAAGGACTCATGATGAAAATTGCTATCTACCTCCAAAGGGAGAATTGATGAACTCCAAATGCAAAGTGAAGTATAATTTTCTTACTTTATTTTTCTTATTTTTTGTGACATGGCTAATATGACTTAACATTATAAGGGGTACCATATTGCTTTTGCCATCTCAGTGGGTGGGGGAGGAACTCAAGGGAGGGAGAGAATTTGGAACTCAAAAAAATTTTAAAAGTTAAAATAAATACATTTTTAAAAAAGAGAAAGGCTAATTGCTTCAATTTCTGATTAATAATCTAAAATGTAAAAAAAAATAACTAAAACCACATTGTATATTAATAGTTGTACCAATGGTATTCAATAGCAATGTCAATTCTGGAAGGCACTTCAGAACGCATTTGAATCTCTGAAAAACTACATTTTAAACAGAAAGAACTTCGGAAATGGGCATTCCTAGACTGAATAATACATTTTAGAGCAGAAAGCATCCCTAGAGGTCATCTAGTTCAACCATCTTGTGTTACAGATGAGGAAACTGAGAACCAGTGACCTTATGCAAGATCACACAGGTAAAAGGTGGAGTCAGGATTCCAATCATAATCCTCTGATGTTAAACCTATGTTGCTTTCCTCCCTTCTTCCAAAAACAAGTACCTATTTTGTGGGGAGGTGGAAGTGGGGTTTGAAGTGCAGTACCAATTTGTTAATATCTAGTAATTGTTTTGTATTCTTCAATCTCCCATATTTTGTTAGAGGAGGATAACATATTTAAATATGAAAAAATCTGATGTTATATTGATTGAATATGCAGCTTTCAAAAAGTGCTATACTGTCAACTTTGGTAAAGGAAGTAATTTATTCAATGAATAGGCTTGTTCTCTTCTATGATAACAGCACACTTGAATAACTATTCAAGAATAATAATTGTCCAGGGTGAGGACAGAGTTGAGTCAATCGGTCAACAAGCATTTTAAAGCATTCAGTATGTTCTAGGTCTAGGCACTGGCGATACATAGAAAGGTAAAGAAAAAAACACCCCAAAACCCACAGTCCTTGTCTTCAGCTGACATTTTGGTGGGAAAGACAACATGAAAAAATAATCACGTAACTACAAAATGCATACAATGTAAACGGACAGTAATCTCACACAGAAGGCACTAGTGGTAGTAGGTGGGACTAGGAATGGCCTGTTGAAGAAAGGGAGATTGGAGCTGAGTCAGGGAAGCAATGCAAAGGTGTGGAGTTGGGAGCCAGAATATCATGTGTGAGGAATACCTGGAAAGCCAGTGTGACTGGACCACTGAGTATATGGAAGGGAGTAAAGTGTAAGAAGACTGAAAAGCTAGGAAAAGGCCATGTTGTCAAATGTTAAGCAGAACATTTTATCTTTGATCCTAAAGGCAATAAGAAAACCCTGGAGTTTATTGAGCATATGTGGCGAGGGGGGCGGGTAACATGATCACATCTGTACTTTAGGAAAATGCTTTGGTGGTTGAATGGAAGGTAGATTGGGGTGGTGAGAGACTTGAGGCAGGCAGACCTACAAGTAGCTATTGCAATAATCCAGGCATAAGGGGATGAGGGCCTTCACCAGGGTAATTGCTGTGTCAGAGGAGAGAAGGAAGCATTTATGAGAGATGCTATAGAGATAGAAATGATGGTTTGACCACAGATTGGATATTTGGAGTGAGCGTGAGTGAGAAATTGAGGATGACACTGAAGACGTAAGACTGAGTACCTGAGAGAATGGGGGTACCCTCAAAAGTAAGATTTGAAGGAAATAATGAGTTCAGTTTTGGACATGTTTGTCCAAAATATTTCATTAGTTACTTTAACTGAAGTGGGCTGAATAAAGCCATCATCCCACCTGTACATTCTCCCTGCCCCTCACCATAGTTTTGATATTCACTATTCCCAGCAAATCTACTTGGTAAAGTACATGGTTGCAAATCCCACACAGCTCTTAATGACTGAGGTAGGATCTACATCTCATTTGAGAATGCTTTCCCTGGTACTTCTTTCTAAAGAGTCTTGGGAAAATCCCACATGGCACAGTTTGTAATAATCAAGCACAGTCCAGTTAGTCCTTGGGGCCTCTGCCAAGACGCCAAAACAGTTACAAATCAATTCTGCAGTTCTATCCTTTTTGTGTGGACACGTGTCAAATAGGAACTAAGCTGAGCCCACCACTTCATTACACAAATGACACTGAACACCTGTCAGAGAGTGATGATTTTCACTCACTACTGACCTGGGATGGATTTTAACAGGTGACAGGTTTTGCATCATGTTACCAATTCCCTGAGGCACTCACTCCTCCCAATCCTAAATATTTTTGGCATGATTTATATGTTCTTTAACTTCCTCTATAACGTAATTCATAGGTGTGCCAATTTCAGTACTATTCTTGAAATATGAGAGACTTCTTAGGGTTCAGCATTCAATTCTGGAAATCCTAGATCATAAACAATGGAACTGAATAAAGAACAGAAGACATTAATGGATTGTTGAGGAAAGGAGCTAATACACTATCTCTACATTTCAGAACATTTAGAAAAATATGCCCTAGGATTAATGATAATTTTTAAAATACATAAGCCATGCACCAGTAAATCTCAATAGAAATATACATTGCAGACTAGTCTTTTGCAATAGCCATTTAAATGTCTAAACCCTATGATCCTAAAATTATTGAAAAACTTCTTTACCTCATCTACTTTTGTATGTTAGAGTTGGTAAATATACTGTTCTGTTTAATAAACTATTCCAACTAATAGATTACCATACACAAGTATAGATTACCTATTTTCAAAAAATACAGTAAAATAAAATTAAACCTAATATTATAATTGATGTAATTTACTATTTTTTCATGCTTCAGAAGACATGTCACAGCTTTACAATGACTCATGTTATCATTATGAGCACAAATTATCACTGTATTGCAAGTATGAAAGTCCAGTGAATACAAGTTCTTGCTTATTTTAATGCCAGATAAATCAGCTTTTACTATATTACTGTGTCAATGTATTTGCCAGTTTCTAAAATGCATGAGGACATTAAAAGCCTCAGTTCAGGTGAGGATCTTTTCAAGATTAATCTCTATAGGGGTTTGTTCTGTTCAGAAGGCCAAAAACTATGGTTTCTTAGTTTGTCATTCTTCATTAATAAATTTCTGGGACCATAACTAAAGTACAACTTTGGCATACCTCATGAAAACTGTTGTTGTCCCATGTGAGTATGAAAAATTTAAAACTGTGATTAGACTTTCCACAGAAACAATGAGGACTCATTTTTCTGGAGATCACTTATATAGAAACCTCAAATTTAAACTCCTTTTAAGGCTGTTACAGGCACTTATGTTTTGTATTGTGGCTATTTGTGTTCCCATCTTATCATCTTTACTAGATTATAAAATCCTCGATGGCAAGGACAAGCAATTCTACTGAATAGTCTATGTCATATAACATACTGAACTCAGACTTATACCATTCATTTTGATGGACAAACTATAGAGCTTGCCCATCGGTATGTATATCTGGGACAGACAGCACAGATAGTAGGACCCAGAGTTGAACAGGAGAAGGAAAACCAGCTGGATGGTCTTCCGGAAATTGCAAAGTTCCTTAGGGCCCCCTTCCACACCCAGAAAAGTAAAGTACATGCTTTTAATGCCAATCGTCTATTGTTGCAGAATGGCAGCAAGAAATGAGATACAGTTGTTTCAGATGAATTAAAAATGAATATTATCTGAAGGGCATGAGAAACTCTGAAGGACAGAAGTGAAAGATGTTATCAAGAAACTGTCTAATAGGAAAAGAGTGAGAATACGAGAATGGCATATAGCAAGTGGGTGGCCAGAATGTGCCAATGATACCCTTTCAGAAGAAAGCAAAGAAGATCTTTCAGCATGTTGTACTGAAATAATCAGAGAAGCACCAAGGATGGGTAGACAAGAATGGAGTGTGACATTTGGAGGGAATTTCTGAATCAATGAAATCACAAATACATTTGGGTATTCCCTTACAATATCTACTAGAGTCCTGAGGAATTTTAGCAGATGCTTAATAAATTGTTTTTAATGTATTAATGTACTAAGGTGCAACTTAACTTCCTTTTACTAATTCTGCTTTCGAATGATCTACTTTATCTTTATTCAAATAGATAGATTAGCCTCTTCCCCTAAAGCCAAACAACTTTCTAATCTGTGGTAATAGCTAGATTCTAGGGAGCTAAAGGAACTTACTCCATAGCACAGATCTACACCCACCTTCTGATATACAATTTATAAAGTGCCTTTTCCTAAATGTGGCATCTTAAAAAACAACAGCCCCAATACAGATTAAGATCAAAGACAATCAGTAATGGGAGTAAAATCTTCTTTCTTTGTTTTCTAAGTCATATCAATGTATTCATTTGTTCTGAAATTTTTTTAATCTTTCATTGTAGCCATAAAGATACCTCAAAGCCAAAAAAAAAAAAAAGAGCTAGCAGAGCACAGTAGAAAGAGTAGAGGATTGTGAGTTACAGGCTCTGCTACCAGTGTGACCTTGGGCAAGTCATTTCATCTCTCTGGGCCTCAGCTTCTTCATGTATAAAATAAGAAGGTTGGATGCCACTGAGGTTCTTTCCAACTCTTAATCTGTGATATTATGAATATCTAAATGGCCAAAGTTATGTATGTTACATATCTGGCTTCAGATCAGATTTCAATGAAAGCTCTTACTTCTTCTTAATAACAATGACTTAAAAATAAGATAATTTCAAGTGTCATTTTATGATGGTAATCAATCATAAATAGCTATAATTTAGTAAAGACTTATGTGCCCACCATTCTGCTAGGTACTATTCTCTTTTATTTTTTCCTTTTTTGGTGAGGCATTCAGGGCTAAGTGACTTGCTCAGAGTCATACAGCTAGTAAGTGTCAAGTTTCTGAGGCTGGATTTGAACTCAGGTTCTCTAGACTTCAAGGGAGCTCTATCTACAGCACCACCTAGCTGCCGCTAGGCACTATTCTCAGTACAAAGCAGATTACTTTTTTTGAGGATACAAGATACACAGACTATGAATATGCAACAACTAGAGAACAATACAAAGGAATATTTTATTAAGGATAAAATTGTTCAGCATGTTTGAAATATAATAGGAATTCAGAGGAGAGGGAAAAAGAAAGATCATTAGTTAATGATGTTAATCAAGAAAAGCTTTAAGAAGTAGGTGAGTTCCACAAGACCTATACCCCAAAGAGATCAAAGAAGGAAGAAATAGATGTATAAGTGCAAAATTTCTAGCAACTTTTGGGTGGCTGGAAAAGCACTGGAAATGAAAGGGATACCTAGTATTTATGGAATGGCTGAACAAATTAAGGTGTCTGCATACAATGGAATGCTATTGTGCTGTAAAATTTTGAAAGGGCTGGTTTCAAAGAAACTTGAGAAGACTTGTATGAATTGATGCAGAGTGAAGATAACAGAACCAAGAGAACAATTTATATAAGAATAACTTTGCAAAGACAAACAACTTTGAAAGACTTTAAGAACTCTGATCAATAAGATCAATAAAATAACTAATCACAATTCCAGAAATGCAATTATGAAATATGCCACCATCTTCTGATAGAGAAGTGATGAATGGTTTTGTTTTGTTTTGTTTTGTTTTGTTTTGCAATGAGGGGGGCAGATGGGAGAGAGAGAGAAAATAGATATTTGTTCATTTAAAAAAATAAAAATTTAATTTATTTTAAAGAGTTTTGAAGTTGGCCTTGAAAGTGTAGGATCTGGTGGAAAGTGTGCAAATAAGTATCAGAAATAGTATGATCAAAGATATTGCCCCAACCAAGGTAATTCACTCCCAAAATTATTTAATTTATAAATTATGGACAATTAAATATGGCTTTATGATGTGGCTTATGAAACATCTTTTGAAAGAAATTTTGAGCACTACATCAAGACAATGCAAAATCCAAAAATAGTAGGCTTAAAAAATGTTTGTTGTTTTTACAACACATACATTGCTGTTTATGGCAATGTGTTCATTTTATAATGCTGTATAAAAAGCATCAAGCAAGGAAACATTACAATTACATTCATCCCTCATGAAAATTACATCCATTTCACATCAGCTGAATTATAAATATAGTTACAAATTTAAAGCGTTACAATTTCCTCTAAAGCCCTAACCCCTATTAATATTTATTAGTGTTCCATATGCACACTGAAGGAGATACAACCCTTTACCTTTTATGTTACAAACCAGAAATATTAGGTTAGCTGCCATAAAGGTCACTTTAGAGTTTGGGTGCTCCATGTGGCAGACTTATAAACAAGATTTACTTTTCAAAATAAGGATTTTTTAAAAACAGCCTAATATTTCTCATATTGCTTAAACACAAATAAAATCTCAGTTGAGGCAAAAGTAAATTTATAGTTATTCCTCTGTATGCAAACTGCAAACAGATGTGTTCAGAATATACTTCATATGAAATTTGATAGAGAAATTAGCTAGCTGAAACTTCTGGTCAAATTTGACCTCCAGTACACATTTCACATATATATGATTCCCACTGACTTTAATGAGAAGTGGTGAACGCACATCCTAGGACAGGATTTGTATCATAATGTGGTATGTGGAGTGAGGGCAAGGGTCAGAGGGGAAGGAAACATTACTCTCTTAAGTGAATTAATTTTAACAAATGGTATTGAGTATAATGTTAAAGCATATACATTTCTCTAAATATGAGGTAGAATACTCTTCATATAGTGTAAAACCTCATTCTAAATCTACTCATACAAAACTTTTGAATTTTCAATTTTAAAGACTTTAGCGTATTTACAATTTGTATCCCAATAGCCAATGCTAAATAAGATTTGTAAGATAAATAAGAAGGTCTGAAAAAATTCCTATTTGGAAACACTAGGAATTAGAAGGAAACAGTTTTAACTATAATTCAGACTTTTCAATAATTTAGAGCAGTTTTTCCTCTAAATTATTGAAGCTGTGTTTTATGTAGGGCCTTCTGAATTTATTTAATAATGGCACCAGAAACCCTCACTGTACGTTTAGGTCTGTGAAAGAGATGGAATTAGCTAGTTATAATATGTACTTGAAAATAACAAAACTATTAAAAAAATTTTTAATTCAAATTTATCATTAGTTCAGTTGAGAGTCCCACATGCTACTAAAACTTTCCTTCTTTGAAGTGTCCTATACACTGGTGCTTTCCTTTCTTTCCCAAGAAAAACCCCCATTCACTGAGATTGAATTAGCTAGGTGTTAATTTAATTGAAACAACTAACACTAAGATCTGAATGACTGATAGACTCAATCCTCTTAGGGAGTATTTCCTCCCCGAAGAGGAATTTATAACCCAAGTGAATTTCTAATTGGTGGAATGTGTGGGGGAGATGTTTTTTAGTAGCAGCTTTACTTGTACTGCCTGCTGACCTCAAGCTGTGTTACCAGAGAGTCAAAAAAAAAATGGAATCAGCTTTGTTGGATAGCATGAAGTAGACATACCATCTACCCACTCTTCCTCACCATTCAAACAGCTCTATACCACAAGATTTGGTTTTAAAAACCAAGTATTTAAAACCACAAACAGTAAATCCACAAATATACAGATCTCAGACTTTCTCTGTATAATATTATTATGTATTAATGGCAATGATTTTACTGAGAAGCTAATTTACAATTCAACATTTAACTAATGTTAGATCAAGAAGCTAACTAAATTTTATTCAATATTAATAGGTTATCTATATTGGTGGATTTTTTTTAATTGCAAGCCTACAGTCTAGTGACCCCCAGTGGTAGCTTTAGTGGTCCATTACATGACACAAAAGCCAACTGCATGTTGGCTTCTTCCCAACTCTAGCCTTCATCTATCAGATTCAGATTGATTCCTAGGTATGATATGGACTGTTTAAATCAACTTGAGTGAATCCTTTAGGAAATTATTTGCCTCCTGAGAGTTTCTCTATAGTGGAAGATAGTCAAACTTTTATCTAGACTCTTTGACTAGACCCTAAATGAATGAGGGCTTGGGTTTGTAGTCAGAGCTGGGTTCAAATATTAGTTCTGACATTTACTACCTATATGACTTTGGGCAAGTCACTAAGCCTCTTTGACATTAGTGCTTTGACATTTAGCTTTAAATATGCTACCATGAGCAGGAATCTAAATGATGACCCCTACCATGCCCCAGGATAATATGATCATTTTAAGAGATATACCCAGTCCTGTAGAATAAAGACCACAACAATCAAGCCTCATTTACTCATTCCTCTACTTCTTAATACATGCCATTTACATCTACAGGAATAGGTCGAGAGTACATAGCACATGGTAAACGCTTAATAAATGCTTTATCCATTTATTTATCTATATGCCCTGAAGTATAAGCAAACAGTATATATAACATTAAAAGAATGGAAAAATGGTTGTGAGGAATAAAGAAACTATCCTTATTGCTCCACATATGTTCCATTTATTTGGATAAAGTTTTAAAACATTTGGATAGTGAATACCCACTTTATTTGTAAAGCTTAAAATGCTATCAAAATGTATCATTATTATTACTTTATTAGGTTATGTATGGCAGTTTAACTTACAATTTACACAATCATGGGCCCTTTTCTCACCTAAGGCTCTCTCCTGGTGATCTTGTCAACTCCCATGGGTTCAGAGATTATTTTATGTAGATTACTTCCATATCCACATATATAGGCTACATTTCTTTTCTAAGTTCTACTCCTACATCACCAGCTGACTGCTGGACATCTTCACAGGCATTTCAAACTCACTGCATCTAAAATAGAACTCATTCTTGTCTCTCTGAAACACCCTCTTCAGAATTTTCCTGTTTTTATTAAGGGTACCACTATCGTTCTAATCATCTATGGTCCAATCTGGGAATCATCCTTGACTATTCCTTCAACTCTCACATCCAATCAGTTGTCAAGCTTTATTAATTCTACTTCTAAACAGCTCTCACATCCATCACCTTCTCCTCATGCACATGGTTATCAGTCTAGTTAGGGCATTGATCACTTCTCATCTGGATTATTGACACAGCCTTCTAATTATTCTCTTTGTCTCTAGTCTTTCCCCTCTCCAATCCCTCTTCTGTATGTAGTTTCTAAATGGATAGCCTTACCATTATATAGTATAGGTC
Organism: Phascolarctos cinereus; assembly: GCF_003287225.1. Classification (NCBI taxonomy): domain Eukaryota; kingdom Metazoa; phylum Chordata; class Mammalia; order Diprotodontia; family Phascolarctidae; genus Phascolarctos; species Phascolarctos cinereus. The sequence goes on from NW_027556098.1 coordinate 194,738,513, forward strand.
TTACCGTTTTACTCTTCTGCTCAAGAAGCTTCCACAAATCCCAATTTTCTCTTGGTTAAAACATTAACTGCTCTATTTAGCATTTAAAGTCCTTCAAAATCTATCACTAACCTATCTTGCTAGATTAGTTCTACATTAGTCCCTCTCATGTACTCTGCATTTGAGCCAAATTGGCCTATTTGATGATCTTAGAATGGGATATACTATCTCCTACCTCCTTGCCTTTGCACAGTCTGTCCCCTTTGCCTGGAATGTTTGCCCTTCTCATCTCCACCTCTTGGAATTCAGTTTCCTTCAAGGATCAGCTCAAACGATACCTCCCACATGATGCCTTTATGGATTCAAATATTAATGCTTTCTCTACTCTCTCCCCGGTTTACTTTGTATTTATATTATTTACTTTGTATTTATTATATGTGTGTGTGAATATATATAAATAATATGTATACATATACTTATATATGTATATGTTTATATATGTATTTGTATAATACATACATATTACATAATGTTATATACATCTATATTTTACGTGTGTGTATATATGTGTGTATATAGGTATATAAATATATATATATATATATATATATATATATATATATATATATAATTTTTTTTAACCTGTGCACCTGATGTTTTCTTTCAGGAGAATGTGAGTCACCTAAGGGGAGGCACTATGTTGCCCTTGTCTTAAAGTCCCTAGTATATAACAGGGACATAGCAGACACAACAAATGTTTGCTGAATAGAATTGAATAAATTTAAACATTTCTGAAACAAAATATAATATAGTTTATATTTCTATAGAGCTTTGCAATTTACAGAGTACTTTCCTTACAAAAACTTTGTGATTTAGGTAGGCAGTGAAAGGTTTATTATCCTTCTTTTATATATGAAGAAACTGAGGTTCAAAGAAGTGGAGACTTGCCCAAGGTCACACAAGGTCATATAAAGTTATGCAGTTTTTATATAGGGGCAATATAAGGTCTCCCATCCAGGTCTCTTGACTGCCAAGCCTTTTGTGCTCTTCCACTGTTCCATAAGAACAAAATCGCTATTAAGACAATGACGTTTGTTTGACAGAGATTATAAGTTTGACAAAATATCCAATAAAATATAGAAATGTAGAATGTTCTAACTATTTAGTTAGGGCTAAACTTATTTGTAAGTGCCTAAAACAGGAAATCTTCATGAAATACTTTATACACTGAGAAAAAAAGATTTATCATTGGAAGTAGCCAAAATGTTTTTTTCCTTCTTTATTATATAGTATGTTGTGAAAGAAGTATGGGTTAGTAGAAGAAAAATGTGGGTAGACACATTTTTAGTACTTGGAAGGAAAGGAGTTACAGATCAACAACATCTATAGTAAATGCCTCCAACTGAATAAAGCTCTCTAATGAAATTGTTATTTATCTCTTGTTTCAATGGCATAGTTTCTAAAATACCCTTACTCAAGATTTTTCATCCCTCCTCATCAAGCTATCATGTGTGGAATGTTAATGTCTGGAAACTTACCTCTCACTAGAGCAGCTATTCTTGACCATGGCAGTAGTGTCAAGAAATTAAATACACACCCTTCAGTAAGATATGTCTTGTTCTTTTACCTCCATTTTAATAAGCAGATGACATCTAAAAAAATCAATCTTTAAGAACTATAATTTTTTGTATAAAAGTAATGACCATGAAATGCAAAGTTGTAACAAACTTAAAAATGAATGTGAATTGCATGCACAAGTGCAGTAATAAATATGATCTTTTAAGTCATCTGTAACACTATAGGAAACATAGGCAACTTTTCATGTTCCTTAAATTTCTGCTGATATAGGCAGTATGCAACCTGGTATTGCTGTATTACTACTTGTCTTTTCATAGACAAGTCTTAAAACTCTTAAAACTGGGGGGGAAATTCAAATACTAGCAGAAAATAACCAAATTTCCTTTTCAAATGATAGACATTTAATAATCCTTCACACTTCACAATCAAAACTATAATTGAGATAAAATACTTAAAATTAAAGAAATTATGAAAATTAATATACTTAAATGTATATTTCTAAAATGCGACTAATTCATAAGGGACCATAGTACAAGCCAAATAAGTATGTATTAAGCAGCAAAGATTTGGGTTTATGTAGATTGGGTTCTTCCAATTTGGGGGTTCTTCTCAAATTATTACTCTCTTGCTTATTATGTTCCCATCCAGTCTTTCCCAGATTCTGAGAAAATATTAGGATATGTTGGAAAATGCCTGTGATATAAAAACAAATTTTATTTTAGAAACTTTTAGAAAAAAAAGAAAACATCCTCTACAAGCAGCAGAAACCTCACTTTGCATGCTTTTGCCTTCCCTCTCTGTCTCTGTCACTTTTCCTATTTTCCTTTCTTCTCTCTGTGTTAGGAATTGAGAAGTCAACTTGTTCCTTCAAAGTTCAGAACAAGTTATCAATTGTCATTGATCATAAACTTCTTCATAAATACAACAGAATGTTTAGGGTTATTAAAGATTATATTTCAATGCATATAATTCATTACTGATGTTGCCAATATGAAGGTTTCTCCTCATGGTCCACGGTCCATATGCTTGATATTTTAACTTATACTAGGTCAGTATGTTTGTTACTGGAAAAGTTCCCCTAATATCTATTCTGTGTTAAGCCCTATGAAATCTCTTTCTTTCCAGAGCAAAATTGTGTGGTTATTTTGTAAGCTTGGTTTTGCTGGTATTGCAAAACCAAATATAAAAAAAAAATCCCATAAGTTTTGGCACCTCAACAGATTTAGGGGCATAGCAGATTCAATAGTTAGTGTAAACAAGAGGTTTGCCCTTTCCCTCCCCTAAACATCACACTTTTGTGGCAGCTCTAATTCTTTGTTCTTCCTTTCAGAACTGGAGAAGTATGTGATCATTGCTCTTCAACAGGCATGAGGTCCAAGAAATTTTCCTTCTCTTGAGAGGCTAGATCGCTGACCTTTTAAACAATGGGATTAACTTTTAAAGCAACCCTACAGGTCAGTGCTGCCCAAGAAATTCCCCTTCTACTGCTAAAAGGCTAAACTTCAAGATTGTGTGCCTGGGAAATATCCAATCTCTGGTTATAAAGTCAAATTCTGGTATTTTTAAAATTATTAAAATACCTGAATGTCTGAGGGGAGGAAATGACTTAAGATACAGGATAGTGCAATTATTAAAGGAGTAGTGGTGGCTCAAGAAGTAGGAGGAGGAAAGGTAGTTGAATTTTTCTCCGTGCTTGGCCTGTGGCTGGCTCTACTTTACCACTCCATTAGGAAAAAATGGACACTAAGTATCCATCAGAGTCCTATACAACTCAGTCAATGAAGCTAGTAGCTGGAGAACCACATCAAGAGAACAGCAAGTGGAAAAGCAGTAGCATTAGAAATTGGTACCAATTCCAAAATTCCTTTACCCTAATTTGACACTGACTCTTTGAGAGGCCATGAAGAGAAAAGCAAATGGGGTTATGTTTGCTAACCTCAGCATTGGAGACACTTGCTAGTGTTAGAATTGGGGACATTTGCTAACTCCTACCAAAAGTGAGTGATGTAGAAATCGAAATTGAAGCATTCAGACCCTATGTTTTCTTAAATTCTTAGGTTAGAGGCATTTTATAGACTGGATAGGGCTTGCCTGGATTTAGGAGAAATTGTATATGTACAGCCCACCGATAAGTTTTAATAGATTTGATTTTATTCCTTTTGCTTTTCAGGGAATGGGTAAAACCTGTTTTCAGTTAAACCACACATATGTTGTAGACTCCATTATGCCACATTTAAATGATCAGAGTTCATTGAAGCTCCTTGTGAAAGGAGATCAACATTTTCCCAGTGGATGGTGGTTGCAGGCATGAAAGATAAATTAGCTATATCCACATAGATCCACACTCTTAGACTGACAGAGAAGTATTGATAACCCCCAAAAGGACAAAGCAAGGGTACAGAAGTTCCTGGCTTTCTAAAAAGAGAGAGATTAGGCATTGTCTTGCATTTCCCTGGAGGACTCTCTGGTTTTTGGTGAAGCACATAACTGCCGAGATTTGTGTGAGATTGATTGTGCTGGTTCTTATTATTGTATAGGTTCAGAAAAGTAGCCAGAAGTTTCTCTAGCAGCTTAAAATTATTTAAATGACTCTTGATGTGGAAGACAGTAGTTTCAAGAGAAATGCTAAATCAATAGCATAGTGCAAGGGAGTTAGACAGTCTTGATTCAGATCCTTCCTCTACTGCTAGAGTTGCCTGTGTGACTTTAGGCAAGTCACTTAAAATTTGTAGCTAAACTCACTTTCCTTATCTGGAAAATGAAGTAGTTAGGTTATATGACCTCTAAGATTCTTTTATTCTCTAAAAAATTGATCCTAAAAGTGGTCATACTTAGTAGAAACAAATTGTAATGCAACATCTAGGTCTACATAGGATACAATGACATTTTAGAATTGTCTGAAAAATAAATATGGATAAATTAAGCATAAGTTTCTAGGTTGTTGTTGTTGTTGTTTTCTTAGCTGCTTGAACCTGTCATTTTATAGTCATAATCACTAACAATTAATGTTGCATGCTGAAATGCAAAGGAAAAAACACCAATAAAATAGTATAAATGTTAAGTTTAAAAACTGTAGAAATTAATGTGAATATGTTAATATCACTTTTGTGGTGCCTTTACATATTGGTTTCTTCAATCTCAAATACAGACACTGGCAATAATTACAGATTATGTCATTAATTTCAAATAAAGGTAAACAGTTACAGTAGTGCAAAGTAGTAGATTTCAAAACATATCAACACCACAGGAAACATTTACTTTGGATGGCCAGAAATACATGATTCCAAACAAGAAAGTCTCTCCTTCACTTACACTTAAAATAAAGGGGAAATGCAAAAAACGTAGAATAGAAGGGATTTTTATCCTACATGTTTAGAGGGTATGTTCATTAAAGGGAAGGATAAGTCCAACCTCTGACACTGCAAAACGGTTTAGTTATTGGCATGAAAGTAGTATTAAAAACAGCACTATCATTTAAAAAAAAGAATGAGAATAAGTTAATAATTCTGCCTTTCACCTACCACCAAAAAAACATTCCAGTGGAAGTAATTGATTTGTGCCACTTTCTCACCTAGTTTTCCCTGTGACGTAATTTAGGGATAGGAGATAGGATTGATGTTGTCTATTTTGTGGTCACACAATGGTACTGACCTTACTAGCACTGTGTTCTAACAAACCAAGCTGAACATATATATCACAAGAATGTAAGGACTCGGGGCAGCTAGGTGGCGCAAGGGATAGCTCTGACTTCAAATCCAGCCTCAGACCAAACATTTGACACTTACTAGCTGTGTGACCCTGGGCAAGTCACTGAACCCCAATTGCCTTTAAAAAAAAAAAAGAACGTTAAGTACTGCCATACCTAGTGATCTAGGCAATATGATATTCTTTTTCTAAGGGTGATATCTAAGGATATTTTGTGGAATAGCATGGTTGCTTCAATAGCATTTTCTCAAACGATCAAAGATGTCTAGTTTTCTCTAGGTTCCCTTAATAACTTATTAAGGCTCTTTCACTAATGAATTTATATAAGTTCTTCTTTAACTTACTTCAAACTATGCTACTTTTTGAGTTAACAACTCACATAAGTGTACTACAAATTGTGAGGGGTCTACAGTGTAGTGGAGTCAGGAAGACCTGGATTCAAGTTGTTCCTCTTACCCAGCTATAAGTCTATGGGCAAGTCACCAAATATGTCTGTGCTTGAAGCACCTCTTTGAGTATAATTATAAAAAGAATTAACACTCAGCCCTGATACAAAGAATACCCACCATTTATGAAATTATAGGTTTAGACCAAACTTAATTGCTAGAAATTACATAAAATTTCACTTCTTTTTACTTTCAAGGGGCAACATGGCATTCTATTGTTTCAGGATTTGAATTACTTAATACATATCTTGCATGATTTTAAAAGCTTTGATCACCTTCCTTCAACCCTTTTCTTCCTCTCAGAATGAAGAGTCCTGTTTTTTATATTATATTTTTATGGTTTAGATTAGAAGTGTCAAACTCTTGGGCTTCCTGTGGCCAGAACCAGATTAAAATGTAACTGGGAGGGGCAGCTAGGTGGTGCAATGGATACAGCACCAGCCCTGAAGTCAGGAGGACCTGAGTTCAAATCTGGCCTCAGACCAAATACTTGACACTTACTAGCTGTGTGACCCTGGGCAAGTCACTTAACCTCTATTACCTAAAAAAAATGTAATTGGGAAATGTTTAACAAAATGAATAAAAAAAATAATAAAACACAGATTATTTTAATTTGTGGTTTTCTAAGTCAATATATGGCTACAGAGATCCATTTCTATTTGTGTTTGACACCACTGGACTCTAAATCTTAGGATCATATATCATAAGTCACTTTATCCTTTTATTTATTTTTTTCCCACTGAATGGAATATTAAGTTATTTTTCTTCTATACTCAATTGGAATCTGTCAAGTTAGGTATTCTTCCTCAGTAACTATCATCAAGTACAGCACTTAAAGGTTTGCAAAGTACTTTCCTCAGAATAACCCTGTGGTAGTACAAATATTATTATTCCCATTTTACAAATAAGGAAACACTCTCAAAGGCTGTGACTTGCTTATGATCTTACAGCTAGTAAGTGTTCATGGCCAGATTCAAATCCAAATTTTATGACCCTAAATTCAGTATTCTATCCTCATTCTACTCTTAGTGTTGAGGAAAATTGGTTAGAAAAATAAATATTATAAGTAAGCATATAGAACATTAATTTTAGACACTCTCCAAAGTCTTTAAATTTAATTTCTTGTATATAAAATTATAACACTTACTGATGAATATCTCCTTTCATCTTAGCAAGATTAATGAAATTCAATAAACTTTTATAAAGCAAGGTACATTGCTAAGTGCTAGGGATGTAAAGATAAAAAATGACCCAGTATTACTATCAAGAAGCTTGTATTTGACTGAGGGGAGAGGGGAAAGACAGGATCAACATGTATGCAAATAGGCTTGATGCAAGGTAGGGTATATTAGGAACAAAGTATTATGACTTTATCCTACAGATTTGTGCTGAGTGTTTCAGATATGAATCTTTATTGGGTAGGAAGGATCTTAATTTCCCAGAAATTTATATATATATATATATATATGTGTGTGTGTGTGTGTGTGTGTGTGTGTGTGTGTGTGTGTGTGTGTATTCATGTCACCTGTCCTAGACTCATAAAGACCAAGTTCAGTATTGTGGGAACCTGACTCCTAAAAGAGGAGTCAGATTTTTTATTTTCAATCTTTAGTATGTTGCCCCCATTTTAGAAGTTAAAGATACCTAGACAGTCATTCTCCATTTATCTAAGAAACTGCAAGATCCAGGTGGTAACACTGTGGAATTGAAGAAAGCTCCCTTTCCCCTACTTTTGATAGAAGGAAGAAGGAAGTCTCAAAGGTTTCACTACAGGTGATATCTATCTGTGAATTCACATATATAGAGCTATATAGAGAACTTCCAGATGAGAAAACTCTCCCTCCCAATGCACCCAAGCAGCTTCTCTGCAACTAGTCTTAGAGAACTGCCTAGAGCACTAAAAGATTAAGTGACACATAGCCAGTGTGTGTCAGGGAAAGAACTTGAATTCAGATGATGCAGGTTTTCAGGCCAGCTCTCCATTCACTACATTATTCTGATTCTCCTTGTTTTATAGGGACTTCCCTAAAATGATCCATTGAAACATTGAGCTTATGTATTTACTATAGCTGAGTTTGAAAAGTACTGCTAGCAATCATTAATGTAGCCCATGGGCCACGTAGTGTATGTTACTATACTGTGATGCACTGTGCTATGAGTCTGCTGTTGTAAACTGAAATGATGCAAAGCCACATAAAGCCCTGTTGGTTTGGGTCATGTCATTAAACTATGAGGAGGATACCAATGAAACTACTCAACAGAATACTTGGAATCTCTTGACTGTTATAGAATATCAAGATGTTAAGTAAGGAAGACAACGCAAATTCTGCCCTGTGTGAGTTTTCTGAGATCATAGAGCCTTAAAAATTTCTAGGTAGAACCAAGAGTGTAGTATAAAGGAATGAAAGGATCAAAAGATTTAGAACTAGAAGAGACCTTTTAACCATCTTCTAGTCTAATGATTTTGCAGAACTGAGTTCTAAAGAGTGGAAATAACCTATACAGGGTCACACAGTTAATAAGTAGCAGAATTGAGATTCAAATCTAAGTTCTCTTGCTTGAAATTCAATGCTTTTTTTTGATGGTACCATGTTTCCCAAACACCTTTACCTCACACAACTGAGTTCTGAAAGAGACAGATCTTCCTTCCTTCCTTGGGATATGGCAGTATTAAAGAAAGCTGACACAACAGTCTAGGCAAAAAAGAGCTAAGAACCTAAGTAGAGTGATTGCTATGGGAGGAGAGAAAAAGTAATCAAGATTGAAATGTGAGAGAGACTGTGAAGGTAGAAATAGTTTTAACTACAGTCAGGTCATCAGAAATATGGGTTCAGGCACTCTGGAAAGCTCTGAGACAGATATTCAGCAACATTGTAATCACAGCTGCATTGATGTTGGAATCAAAGGACTTGGGTTCAATCCTGCCTCCTATTACTTATTATCTGTATAACCTTGGGTAAGTCACTTAACCTCCCTGGTCCTCAGTTTCCTCATATGTAAGATGATAGGGCTGGACCAGATGACTTCTGAAGTCCCTTCCATTCTATATCTAAAATCCTATAATTGATCCTATGAATAAATTTCCTGTAGAAGGTTGCTTTTTTTCTAAGGAAATATTGTTGCTCTACTAGAAGAAAAATCTGGCTATAATTGTTACTGAAAGAGTACAAAAATAACACATTAAACACAGAAAAGTGAACATGACAGCTAGAGAGCTACAGATGGTCTGGATTTGTCGAATTGCCTATGTTAAAAGTAAAAACCCGTATGTTATAGTACATAAATGCTTGAATGCACTGGATAATTATTTGGGAGATATGGAGAGTACTGAGGATTTTCACTTCAAAATTTTAACTATACACAAAAGGGAGGTAAAGTTGTTTTCCAGTTATGTAAGGAGGTTAGAAAAGGTAATAAATTCGGTGACTTTAGAACACATTCATTCATTTATTCATTCAAAAAACACCGACTTTTATGTGCAAGGCACTGACATCAAGGAGTTGACTCTCTGGTGGAGGGAGGGAGGTGAGGATCATGGGCAGCAGTGAGAGTAGGGGCAGATACAAAGTACATAAATGATAGCTATGATAAAAGAAGAGATAGAGATAGGGACTGGACCTGCCATTTCCTTGATATAAGGATTCATGGGTGAGAAAACTCTCTAATTCAGTTGGCATCTTCAATGCAATTTATAGTCCTAGAAAGTCACCTGGGCATGAGGGGCTATGCAAGTTAATAACAATAACAATAATAATAATAGCTAATATTTTACACAGTGCTTTAAAGTTTGCAAAATGTTTTACAAATATTCTTATTTTATTCTCACAACAACCCTGAGAGTTAAGTGCTACTATTATTTCTATTTTAGGAGATAAGTGAGAAGATGACTTGCCTAGGTTCATATAACTAGTCTGAGGTCACATTCGAACTCAGGTCTTCCTGATTCCAGGTCCACTGTTCTACCTCAGCTAGCTGCCCAGGTTCACATAGCCAGAGGAACTGAAACCAGATCTTTCTGGCTTTGAGACTGTCTTTCCATTCATTATGCCACACTGAGTAAGGAAAGGTTAGATAAGTGCAAAGGACAGGTCCAGGGAAAGTGCTGTGACCAGGAAAAGATGATTTTCATGTGACACAGGGGGTGATAAGGCAAGGAAAGCTTTATGGTAAAGATTTTAATTAGGCCTTGATGGAATAGAGAATTAATATGATCATCATGATTCCTTAGGGAGATATGTGAGTGTCAATTTGCATAGAGAATGGATTGGAAAAGGGATGGTCTAAAGGTAGAAAGATCAGTTAAGAACTGTTACAATAAGGTAAGTAAAATTAAATAATGGCCTAAATAAAGGAGATTGTAGAGGGCATGAAAAAGAATAGGTGCATGTGGAAGATATAGTAAAGTTAGAAATAAGACTTGGTTAATAATTGAGGAGGAGAAGCAGTAATGAGAGTAATAAAGAAAAAAGATTCAAAGATGACTTTAAAGCCAGGAGCCTGGGAGATTGTGAAGATGGAGGCATTACTAATAGGAATGGAGAAGCTAGGGTGAAACAGGCAAATTTAGTTTTTTTTTCCTTTTTTTTAATATAAATTTATTTATTTTTAGTTTTCAACATTTACTTCCACAAGATTTTGAGTTCCAAATTTTCACCCCATCTCCTCCCTCCCCCCACCCCAAGATGGCAAGCATTCTGAATACCTCTTCCCCTAGCCTGCCCTCTCTTCTATCTCCCCCCGCCCTTCTCTTATCCCCTTCCCCTTCTATTTTCCTGTAACACAGGATAGAATTCTGTACCCCATTTCCCATATTTCTTATTTCCCAGTTGCATGTGAAAACATTTTTTTAAACATATGTTTTTAAAACTTTGGGTTCTAAATTTTCTCCCTTCCTTCCTCCCCATCCACCCTCATTGAAAAGGCAAGCAACTCAATATAGGTTATACATGTGCAGTTATGCAAAACTCTTCCATAGTAGATATGTTGTGAAAAACTAACTCTATTTCCCTTAATCCTATATCCTGCCCCCCCATTTATTCCATTCTTTCTCTTGACCCTGTCCCTCCTCAGAAGTGTTAGCTTCTGATTACCCCTTTCCCAATCTGCCCTCCTCTCTATCATCCCCCTGCTCTCTTGTCCCCTTCCCCCCTTATTTTCCTGTAGGGTAAGACAGATTTCCATACCCAATTGAATGTGTATGTTATTCCCTCCTTAAGCCAAATCCTATGAGAATAAGATTCACTCATTCCCTCTCACCTTCCCCTATTTCCCCTCTACTGTAAGAGCCTTTTCTCTTCTGTTTTTTTTTGTGAGACAATTTACCCTGTTCTACTTCTCCCTTTCTTCTTCTCCTAGTATAATCCCCTCTCATCCCTTAATTTTATTCTCCAGATATGACCCCTTAGTCTTCAACTCACCCTATGCCCTCTATCTATCTATATATCTATCTATACATACATACATACATATAATTTTTCCCCCCCCTCCTACTACCCTAATGCTGACAAAGGTCTCATGAGTTATAAATATCTTTCCATGAAGGAATGCAAACAGTTCAACCTTAATAAGTCTGTTATGATATCTCTTTCCTGTTTACCTCTTCATGTTCTACTTGAGTCTTGTATTTGAAAGTCAAATTCCCTATTCAGCTCTGGTCTTTTCATCAAGAATGCTTGAAAGTCCTCTATTTCATTGAATGACCATTTTTTCCCCTGAAAGATTATACTCAGTTTTGCTGGGTTGTAATCCTATCTCCTTTGCTCTCTGGAATATTATATTCCATGCCCTGCGGTCCTTTAATGTAGAAGCTGCTAAATCTTGTGTTATCCTGACTGTGTCTCCACAATACTTGAATTGTTTCTTTCTGGCTGCTTGTAATATTTTCTCCTTGACCTGGCAACTCTGGAATTTGGCTACAATATTCCTAGTTTTCCTTTGGGGATCTCTTTCAGGAGGAGATCTGTGGATTCTTTCCATTTCTGTTTTGCCCTCTGGTTCTAAAATATCAGGGCAGTTTTCCTTGATAATTTCTTGAAAGATGATGTCTAGGCTCCTTTTGTGATCATAGCTTTCAGTTAGTCCAATAATTTTAAAATTCTCTCTCCTGGATCTATTTTGCAGGTCAGTTGTTTTTTCAACGAGATATTTCACATTGTCTTCTAATTTTTCATTCTTTTGGATTTGTTTTACAGTGTCTTGATTTCTCATAAAGTCACTATCTTCCAATTGCTCTATTCTAATTTTTAAGGAAGTATTTTCTTCAGTAAGCTTTTGGACTTCCTTTTCCATTTGGCAAATGTTGCTTTTTAAGGCATTCTTCTCCTCATTGGCTTTTTGGACCTCTTTTGCCATTTGGGTTAGGCTATTGACTAAGCTAAGTTAAGCTGATGACTTGTTTTTCATGATTTTCTTGCATCACTCTCATTTCTCTTCCCAGTTTTCCCCTCTACTTCTCTTACTTGCTTCTCAAAATTCCAAGGCCTGGGACTGATTCATATTTTTCTTGGAAGCTTTGGATGTAGGAACTTTGACGTTGTTGTCTTCTTCTGGTTGTATGTTTTAATCTTCTTTGCCACCAAATTAAGATAATATAGTCTGACTCTTTTTTGTGCTGCTTGCTCATGGCCCTGGCCAGTTATTTGAGTTTTAAACTCTTTGTTAAGGTAAGAGTCCGCTTCCAATGTGGAGAATGTACCGTCTCAAGCTTTGGGGGTTTGTACAACTGTTTTCAGAGATATTTGTAGGGACCTGTAAATTTTCAATTCTTGCAAGGTGGTATGATAAAGGGTGAGGTGTTTACTCCTTTCTTGGCCTGTACTCTGGTTTATTAGTGACCACAAGCACTCCTTTCTGTCCTGGAACTGTGAGGAAGGGTTCCTCTCCACAGCCACTACAAGCTCCACCATGCCAGGGCTCCTTGTCACCCCAGGACCACCGCCCAGAACTGTGATCCAGATCCAAGCATGGGCAAAGCAAGAGATTCCTGCCTCAGCACTGGCAAAGGGATCCCTGCAAGCCCCCTCTGATTAGCCACTCGATTCCTCCTCAGTGTGTGGGCTGGAAGCTCAGGATGCAGCCACTGCCCCAGCGCCTGCACTCTGTAACTGGCTCTAAGACCTAGCTCCTCTCTTTTCCCACTGACCTTTTAAGTTGTCTTTGGCGTTTGTGGGTTGAGAAGTCTGGAAACCACCACAGCTGCCTGTGATTCAGTCCTCTGAGGCCTGCTACAGGTTTGCTGTGGCCTGTACGCCCACGACGCACTGCGCTCCTCTACCCGCCTGCTGGGATATACTTTTCCAATCAATCATCCAGATTGTCTTGGGCTGGAAATTTGCTTCACTCTGTCTTTTTGTGGGTTCTGCTGCTTTAGAATTCATTTAGAGTCATTTTTTATAGTTATTTGGAGGGGTTTCGGGGAGAGCTCAAGCAAGTCACTGTTTCACTCCACCATCTGGGCTCCGTCTCTCACAAATTTAGTTTTAGTCATGTTGAGTCTGAGATGCTGATGTCCAACAGATTTTTGGAAATAGAAGACTGGAGCTCTCCATTGTTTTACCTCCCTATGGCCGCTTCCTACCCTTAATCCTATCTAAGCCACTTGGTCCAGGTCCCTGGAGTTCTATTACCTCATAGTGCCCTCAGACTACTTGGCCACTCCTAGATCCCTCCCAGTCTCTCTGTATATAAGGTCCACCTTGTCTCCATTAAGATGCTCAGATTCCTTAAGGGTCTGGCTAATATGGCAGATCTTTAATAAACCTTGTCTTTGGCTGAAAGAAGGCTTGGCTGAATTCTTTTGGACAGGACCCACATGTTCTGGTTTTGGGGTCCCAGCACCCCTAAACCCCTAAACCTCAATTGCATGAGTTAATACTCATCTGGAGTAGGGGGGGTGGCAGTGTCAGAGTAGAGAAGAGTGTATACAAGAGATGTTACAAAGGCAGAAGCAATAATTCTTAGCAACTGATTGGACACGGGATGGGGGGTGAGACAGAGTGAGGAGTCAAGGACAACTTGTTTTCAAGTCTAGGTGACTGGGAGAATGGTAATGCCCTTTGTGGTAATTGCTGCTACTTGCAGCTGCTGCTGTTTGTCCTTAGTTCTTGAAAAGAATCATAACATCAGGGACATAATATCTCGACATGCAAGGAAATAGGATTTAAGTGACAGAGGGCTGTGAAAAGTTACCAGCTTCACTTTCTCCTTTGGAGCCATCTGGGTCCAGTGGCCAGATATGGATTAGGACAACTGGAGATGGCCCTGCTATAGTGAGGGACCTTGGCCTTTTCAAGCTAAGGTCTTTAACAGGTCTCAGTTTGATTGAGGCAGTGCCCATTCAGTGATTAAGGTTTAATGAAAAAAAAAAGAGCCGAAGAATGGCCTCTTTTAAAAAAAAATAGATCTGGGAGGGAAGCCCCTCAGGGTTTCTAGCCAAAAAGAAACAACTGTCATTTACATTCATTCTGAGCCAGTCAGGGTCCAAACAATGACCAACAGGGCCTGGTCTGGGATTGGAATGATTGGGGGTTAAGGCTGGTCTTTAAGAGAAACAAAACAAAACAAAAGCTTCAGAGATTAAAATTTATCTTCCTTTTGGGCAGATCACTGGCAAGAAGGAAGGAAGGAAGGAAGGAAGGAAGGAAGGAAGGAAGGAAGGAAGGAAGGAAGGAAGGAAGGAAGGAAGGAAGGAAGGAAGGAAGGAAGGAAGGAAGGAAGAAAAAAGCTATGTTGCCCACCTGTAAGTCTGGTCCCTAGCTCCTTCTCTACTCACAGATGTTGCTGTTTGCCCTTCCGTCTTGAAGAGGACCATGACATCAGGGAGAGAATGCCACTACATGCAAGTGAATTGGATTTAAGTGAGGGAGGGCTGTGCAAATGTATGTTAGAATATGTAGGTTAGAATACTTTAAATCCAAGACTTCATTATAAAAAAGAAAATTGTAGAATGTTAGAGAGGGAGGGAAGGGGCCTTAGAGATCATCCAGTCTAGCATTTAGAGCTGATAGGGACCTTAGCAGTCAGCTTGTCTCTGCTCACCACATATACTTTACAGGTCAGGAAGCTACATACAGCCTTCAGTGAAACATTGTTGTTAGTAACATAAAGTGGTATGCTGAAGATGTGTCTTGTAACCTTCTCAGAAGAGGCAGAGGTGGCTCCAGAGACACAAATTTACTTTCAGTGTTGATACGCATTTAGAAGTAAATGCTTGACATCAGTAGCCAAAGAGAGATTGAAGATAAGTGAGGGTGGGGATTGGAAAGAGGGCAATCTGTTAGAGTAGATAGGATGGAATGGAATTGCTTGTATGGAGAGAAGTTTGTCTAGGCAAGGAGAAGAACCATTTTATGTGAGATAGAGGTGAAGGAGGAGATAGTGAAAGAAAGTATTTAAGAAATGTGAGATGAGGAAGGAAGGAGGGAAGAAGGAGCTCTCAGCTAATGGACCCTTTTCTTTCCAGTGAAATATAAGGCATACCCAGATTAAACAGTGATAACTAGCAGGGGGCTCAGTTTCAGGATGATGATGACATACAAGTTGTACTGCTGGCCTAAAAGTCCCCCACTTGGTTGCAAAAGTGATTTTCCTAAAGCACATGTCCAATTGTGACATCTTTTATTAAATAAACCCCAGTGGCTGTATTCTATGCCCATTATCAAATATAAAATCTCCTGTCAGGCACTTTTGACTCATCACAATCAGGCTCCTTCGTACATTCCAATCTTATTTTTTACGCCCTTCCACATACTCTACCATTTAGCTAATCTGTCTCGCTCCATCTCCTGACTCCATTCCTTCATCCTGACTGTCTCTAAGCATGGCTCCTCTAATTCAGCAGGACAGAAAGTAACAAAGCAGAACTAAGTGAACATTTTTTATTTCAAAATTCTTTTCCACCTCATGCCAGTACCACAAACACAATGGCGGCTCTAGCTCACTACAATCTGGAATAATACATTTTGCTTCAAATCGGGGAAAATACTCATTGCATTCCTTTTTTTTTCTCAGTTATCCTATACTTTTTAATCAGGGCAAATTTGGATTTTCTGCAAAAAAATTTTACTTGGCATCATTTAACATAATTTTAGACATGTTAATCCTTTTCAACTAAATCTTAGCAAAGCCTCTTAAGTAATTGACAAAATTCTAGTTTCACCATACATATAGAACTTATCTCAAAAGAGATATGCAATGTTGAAGTGTATGGCTTTATCTCTGAGGCTGAAACAGCAAAAAGAGTCAAAACCATAGGGTTACAATACTCATTTAGTGCTCAGAGAAGCTTGGTATGACTATTTTTCCCAGGGTTCAAGGCATAGGAACCTCTGTGTTTCACTCTGATTCCAGCAGGATCTGTACCCTCAAGCCACTCACTAAATATTTCCAAGTGTCCTTTGATTTGGTGGCAGGCATGACTGTATCACATTATGGCTCTGTAGCATTTTTATACACTCCAAGGGGGCAGGAGATGGGACAGTGGGAGGAGAGTGACAACGCCATTCTCAGAAAATCATGAGTGCAATGAATTTATATAGATCTGAAATTTTGCACCTAGTACAAGAGTAAGGCAGCTCTCTTCCCACTCTCAGCTGCTGACAACCACTGTCACAGCTGTTGGTGCTGCTGGGAATCCTGAGTCACCAGAAACAGTCTCCAACCAAAGAAGCAAAGAGACTGGATCCTCTCGCTTCTAAAGAGGATAACAAGCACAGGGTGGGCCCCAAAAGCATAAAAGACATCAGGAAGAATACCTCTTTTCTCCCACATGGCTGGCAGACATGCAGGCATTTTTCTTTTTTTCTCTTTTGGATATAAAACACAGTTTTAAACTGTATAATAATGATTTGTATAAACACATAAGTGATCAATTTGAGATCTAAATTTGTTAATATTTGTCACAGATAGATATACATACTATGAGTAACTGCAGTGGTATTTGTCGGTATAGCATGCTACATTTTAAGAATGCTGAGATAAATTTGCATAATTTAGCACACCACAAAGTTAGCATTTACTTTTTATAGAAAATAATTTCTTTTTATTCATTCTAGTACTGCTAGATCTCTTCCGATGAACACTATGTCTCACTTTACTGTAAACATATGGAGGCTGTGTGGCTTTCTAAGAAACAGGCATGTAAAATGTGGTGGACTAAATCTGGTGTCAAGCATTTGTCATGTCACACAGACTCCTCTAAGCCAATTTAACATGAATTATGGTGAGATCACATTATACTTAACTTATATCTGTAAATCTACAAACTTTGACAACTACTCGAAACACCTTTAACAAATCTGATAAAGCCAATGATAGCTTTCAATATATAAAGATTCGTTTTACTGCTTAACCTATTACTAAAATCTAACATGGAGATTGAAGTAATTTCCAAAAAGTCCATTATAAAAAGCTAACCAGTTTAATTTATAGATCCAATATGGTAAATGACTCTATATAAATCTTTAAACTTTCAATTACTCAAAATACATTTCAAAAACCCTTTTTAGCATGTCTTTTATGAATATAACCTAGATGGTTTATGAATTTCATTTGATTTATGAAAGTTAAAATATGTGCTGTATTTTTAAAAATATATATATTTTAGAAGTTGCTAATCTGAACGGTCCTTGGTGCAACAAAATGAGATAAAATCAACTTTCAATTACTTAGTGAAGTAGAACGTGGACATGGATAATACAAAAATGATAGAGAATAGAAAATCACTATAACATAGATTATTGCTTCAAATGATTTGTTCATTACTTTCATTTGAAAACAGTTGTGTCATGTTCTTGGAATTCACTTCAAATAAAAGAATAAAGTCAACTGACTCAGCAAATTGTGTCAAGTTATACAGTTTCCTCACGACCTGAACCACTATGTAACTCAGTTTATAATGTGAGTAGACACTTCCCTCAAAAACTAATACAAGGTTCTCTTTCAAACTTTACCTGGGAAAAAAGAACTAAGAATGTTAGGGTTTCAAAGGATTTCTCTAAACGCAATGTAAATTGATTCTGTTCCATTTAATTCAACAAACATTTATTAAATGTCTACTGTGTTCTAGGCTGTGGAAATACAAAGAAAGTAGCCTCTGCCCTTAAGGAGCTTACAGACTGGAGGGAGTCAGGAAAGGTCTTAGGTAAGAGGTGGTAACTATACTGAAGGTAGTAAGGGATTTTCAAAGAGGTGAAAATGAGTATATATTACAGTCATGAAACATCATCTATGCAAAGCCACAGACTCAAGTTAATAAGGAATTTGAAGTGCCAAGCGGGGTCAAAACATCTGAATGCAAAATTTGACAAAATAAGGTGAAATGGGGAAGATTTTCTGGCTCAGAAATGAGATTTTTATCCTTTTTGATGGGAAGGAAACAATGCACATGAACTAAAGAATTGACAAACTCTATCACAGAACTGAAATTCTGCCATATAATTTTTTTATTAATAGTATTTTATTTTTTCCCAATTATATGTCAAGACAATTTTGGCATTCATTTTTATAAGATTTTGAGTTCCAAACTTTTTTCCCTCCTTTCCCTCCCTTCTTCTGAAAATGGTAGGCAGTTTGATATAGGTCATACATGTGCCATCATGTAAAACATATTTCCATATCAGTCACAGATATGAAAGAAGAAACAGATCAATAGGGAAAAAGCATGAAAAAGAATAAAGTAAAATTTAAAAGTACACTTCAATTTGCATTCAGAGTCCATCAGTTCTTTATCTGGATGTGGATAGCATTCTCCTTCATGAGTCCTTTGTACTTGCCCTGTATCATTGTGTTGCTGAGAAGAGCTGAATCATTCATGCTTGATCCTCACACAATGTTGCTGATAATGTGTACAATGTTTTCCTGGTTCTGCTCATTTCATTTTTCATTAGTTCATACGAGTCTTTTCACATTTCTCTGAAATCTGCCTGTTCATCATTTCTGATTGCACAATAGTATTCCATTACATTCATATACCACAACTTGTTCAAGCATTCCCTAATTGATGGGCATCCCCTCAATTTCCAATATTTTGTCAACACAGAAATGAATGCACATGTAGATCCTTTTCCCTTTTTTTATGATATCTTTGGGATACAGACCTAGCAGAGGTATTGCTGGATCAAAGGGTATGCACATTTTGGTTGCCCTTTGGGCATAGTTCCAAAATTGCTCTCCAGAATGATCAGTTGGATCAGTTCACAACTCCACCAACAGTGTATTACTGTCCCAATTTTCCCACATCCTTTCCAACATTTATCATTTTCCTTTTTTGTCATATTAGCCCATCTGATAGGTGTGAGATGAACCTCTGAATTTCTCTGTAATCAAAAGTGATTTAGAGCACTTCTTTATATGCCTAGAGACAGCTTTGATTTATTCATTTGAAAAGTGTCTGTTCATATCCTTTGACAATTTATCCATTGGGAAATGGCTTGTATTCTTACATTTGACTCAGGTGTCTAAATATTTGAGAAATGAAGCCTTTATCAGAGACACTTGGTATAAAGATTGTTTCCCAGCTTTCTGCTTCCCTTCTAATCTTGGCTGCATTGGTTTTGTTTGTTCAAAAGCTTTTTAATTTAATATAATCAAAATTATCTATTTTACGTTTTGTAATGATCGATATCTCTTGTTTGATCATGAACTTGTAACTCACTTAACTTGTCCTTTAAGAATTTGGATGCTATACCTCTTGGTGTATATGTATTTCGTATTGATATTACTTCATTGTCTACAGTACCTTTTAGCAAGCTGTAGTTTCCTGCCTTACATTTTTTAATTGAGTCTATTTTTGTTTTTGCTTTGTCTGATATCAAGATTGCTACCCTTGATTTTTTTTTTACTTAAGCTGAAGCATAACAGATTCTGCTCTAGCCCTTTATCTTTACTCTGTGTGTGTCTCTCTGCTTTACATGTGTTTCTTGTAAACCACATATTGTAGCATTCTGGTTTTTTTTTTTATCCACTCTGCTATCTGCTTGTGTTTTATGGGAGAGTTCATCCCATCCTCATTCACAGTTATGAATACTGTGTATTTCCCTCCATCTTATTTTTCCTTCTGCTTATCCTCTCTCTCTCTCTTTTCACCCTTTCCCTCCTCAATAGTGTTTTGCGTCTGTCCACTGCCTCCCCTGGTTTTCCCTCTCTTCTGTCAGCCTCCCCTCCTATTTTCTTGTCAGGTAAGATAGATTTGTATATTCAACTGATTGTACATACTATTTCCTCTTCAAGCCAATACTGATGTGAGTAAAGTTCAAGTCATGCCTATTGCCCACCCTCCCATCTTCACCTCCACTGTAATGGGGTTTTGGCCCCTCTTTATGTGAACTAATTTATCTCATTTTACCTCTCCCTTCCTTACGTTCCCAGTGTACTCCTCTTTCTCATCCTTTAATTATTTTTAATGTCATTGCCTAAAATTCGCCTTATACCTATGCCTTCTATGTATATTCCTTCTAGCTATGCTATTAGTGGTATAATTTTTAAGAATTACAAGTATCATCTTCCCATATAAGGATGTAAACAGTTCAGCCCCATTGAATCCCTTATGTTTCTTTTTCTTTTTTCCATTTTTAGACTTCTCTTGGGTCTTAATATTGGATGTCACATTTTTTGTTCAATTCTGGTCTTCTCCTTATGAAATATTAACATCCTTCTATTTTACAGAATGACCATTTTTCCCTTGAAGTATTATGCTTAATTTCACCAGGCAGATGATTCTTGATTGTAGCTCCTTTGCTTTCTGTAATATCATGTTCCATGACCTCGATCCTTTAATGTTGTAGCTGCTGTGTAATCCTGTGTAATCTTGATTGTGCTCCCTGATATTTAAATAGTTTCTTTCTGGACACTTATAGTATTTTTTCCTTGACCTAACAGTCTTGAAATTTGGCTATAATATTCCTTGAAGCTTTTATTTTGGGATCTCTTTCCTGAGGTAATTAGTGGATTCTTTCAATACCTATTTTGCCCTCTAGTTCCCAGATGTCAGGGCTGTTTTCCTTGATAAATTCTTGAAAGATGCTGTTTAGATCCTCCTTTTGATTACAGCTTTCAGGTGGTCCAATAATTCTGACATTGTCCCTCCTTGATCTATTTTCCAGGTCGTTTTTTCCCCATGAGGTATGTACATTTTCTTCTATTTTTTTTTTCATTCTTTTGAATTTGATTCTTGATGTCTTATAGAGTCAATAGTTTTTACTCGCCCAATTCTAATTTTTAAGTTGTTTTCCTCAGTTAGCTTTTGTACTTCCTTTTCCATTTGGCCAATTCTACTTTTTAAGCAGATATTTTCTTTTTCCAAGCTGTTGACTCTTTTTCATAATTCTCTTATATCACTCTCATTTCTTCTGCCTCTTCTTCCTCTTCTACCTCTCTTATCTGATTTTTAAGCTCCTTTTTGAGCTCTTCCATTAGCTCTTTCTGGCTTGAAACCACTTCCAATTTTTCTTTTGATTTTGCCCATAAGTGTTCTGACTTGGTTGTCCTGAGTTTATGTTTTGATCTTCCCTGTTACCATAATGACTTTCTATGATCAGATTCTTTGTTGTTGTTGTTGTTGTTGTTGTTTTGTTTATCTTTTTTTGACCTTTCCCCTTTCTTTTAAATTTTATCTCTGCTCTGGGGTGGAAGGGGCTTCTTCTTGTGCCAGGAGCTACAATCCCTATATGTTTACCTGGTGCTGCATAGATTTTGCCCTGATGCCCACAGGGTACCCTTGTGTCTGGTGCTGTGCTGAGGGGGTGATGTATATGGGAGGTTGGCTGGTGCTGCTAGAGGCTGTATGAGTTTGGCAGCTTACCTGGTGCTGAGCTGGGGTGCTAGTGCTGGTGTCTGGCATGTGCTGAGACCAGTGGGGTGTTTCTGCATTTCCCCAGGGCTACGCTGAAGCACATGGAGGTCTGGCTGCTAGTTTGCCCAGGGCTATGCTGAAGCACATGGTGGGGTTCTGGGGCTGGCTGTTACCTGTTTGCTTAGACACCTGTAGGGTTGGCAGCTCCTTCTTTGCCTGGGGCTACACTGAAGCAGGTGGAGGTTCTTACAGCTGGAATCTGCCCATTCCTCTGGCTATGCTGAGGCATGTGAGGGTCCTGGTATTGGTGGTTGCCTGTTCCACCACAGTGGGGCTCAGGATCTCCTGTTGGTTTGCTGAGATGGGTCTTGCTGCTGGCTTGCTTTCTGTCCTGAACTATATTCCCCTTTTACCTGAGTGTGACAGATCTTTCTTGCCAATCTTCCAAGTTTCTTGGGCTAAAAGACTGTTTTACCCCCTCTTTTTGTTACATCTGCTGTTCCAGGATTTGTTTTGGGTTGCTATTTTGTGGCTGTTTGGAGGTGAATGCGGGAGAGTTATGGTGATTTACTGCTTACTCTGCCATCTTCTCTGCTATATAATTTTTAGCAATGCCTCAGATATATTCCAGAACTGAAACTATTGCACATCTTGAAGAGAAGAAATATGGCCTCTCCAAAAAACAATAGATAATACAAGAAAAGAGCAAGCTTTTGAATAGTTAACTTGAGTAGAGGTCTATCAATACATTTTGGCAAAAATTGCATTAAAAAATAAGCTGAAATGGGGAGAATTTGCTGGCTAATAATGAAAACTTGTATCTTGTGTGTGTGTGTGTGTGTGTGTGTGTGTGTGTGTGTGCATGTGTGTGTGTGTAAAAAGGCTAAAATGGAAGGCCCAATGCTTGAGGATGAGAATGCCCAGAGTTCCTGCTTCTGGCTGATCCTATGCTGTGATGCCAGCTTCTAGCTGGCTGAGGAGTCAGAAGGATGGTATTGTACAAATAGAAATGGTTTCAGCAGCTAATCTTTTTATACATCACCTTTGTGCACTCAGTTTTAGCCTACTCTCTCCAAGGATCTCATGCATGCAAGAGGAGAGTATTATCCAAATTTAGGGGACATTTTTATAACTTCTGTCATTGCTATACATTTTCAGTAATTAGCTCTATGTAAAAGATAATTGATTTCAACTGGATGATTGACATGGGGACCTACCACATAGGGACTCATTAGCATTGGTATTAGGAGACACAACATGTCAATATTATCTCTAGAACCTTGAGGAGAAAAGTTACATTTTGCCCCGTGGGCACCTAATCTCTCAGTGCCATATGTACTGGGCAAGTGAGCCCAGAGGGGTATTACATATACAATAATTATTTTTTAAAAAGTCAACTCTACAGGATAAGAATCAATGAAAATCATGGGGCAGGTTGGAAGGTTCACTTGATTTGAATTTAAGCACTTAGAGATGCCTTGGTTTTCTGAGACCCATGGAAACTCAGGAGGACCTCCTAAAGATCATAAAGATTTGAGGGGATCAAAAGTCATATAGGCTTTATGGGCTAGAATGCATGTGTATAACATATTCTTTCAGAGTTTTTGGGTTTCGGGGCAGAGCCAAGTAATTTGCTTGACCTGTCCCCCAAACTCCTCCAAATACCTATAAAAAATGGCTCTAAACAAATTCTAAAGCAACAGAACCCACGAAAAGACAGAATGAAGCAAATTTCCATCCCAAGACAACCTAGATGATTGATCAGAAAGGCATATTTCACTAGGCTGGTAGAAGAGCACAGTTTGGTGTGGGCACGCAGAGCAGGCCTCAGAGGACTGAACTGTAGGCAGCTGTGGCAGTTTCCAGGCTCCTGAATCCACCAATGCCAAAGACAACTTAGAAGGTCAGTGGGAAAAGTCTGTTTCTACGGTGCTGAGAGAGGAACGTGGGGTCTCAGATCCAGTTCCCTGGGAGTATGGCCCTGGGGGGGGGGCAGCTGCCTCCTGAGCTTCCGGTCCATAGACCGAGGGGGAATCCAGTGGCTTATCAGAGAGGTATTGCAGGGATCTCTTTGCCTCTGCTGAGGCAGGAATCTCTTGCTTTGCCCATGCTTGGATCTGGGTCACAGTTTTTTGTGGTGGTCCTGGGGTGAGGAGGAGCGCTGGTGTGCGCTATAGTGGCTGTAGAGAGGAAACCCATAGTTACAGGACAGAAAGGAGTACTTGTGGTCACTAATAGACCACAGCACAGGCCAGGAAGGGAGTAAACACCTCACCCCTTATCATACCACCTTGGAAGAATTGAAAATTTATAGGTCCCTACAACTATCTCTGAAAATAGCATATAAATCCCCGAAGCATGGGACAGTACATTCTCCACGTTGGAAGCAGACTTTTGCCTTAACAAAGAGTTTAAAACTCAAATAATTGGCTGGGTTCATGAGCAAGCAGAGTTTCTGGGTTTCTGCTTCCTGTTTGTCCTACCATGCAGTAAAGAATAAGAAAAAAGAGAATACCCATGCTTGGTTTTGAGCAAAGAACAGAGGAGATAAGACAAGAGTGGACACAAGGGGCTGACTGAACTGGAGTTAACTAGAGCAGGCAGAGAACTGCTGAGCCCAGATACACAAATGCCCAAGCTGACTGAACATCTTCAACTGGTGAGAGGAAATCCAGTTTACACCCTCTTTCTTTCCTTGCTTCCCCAGAGTCCCATACTGGGGTAAACTCTCACTCAGTTTACTTCCTCAATCATTTTCTTTCCATCCTCCTGCAATCACTGAGAATGATGGTAAAAGAGGTGGTAATGAAATCAAGTCAAATTTCAAGACTGTTGCCAAACATACTTTCTTCTTATTTCTATTTCTATTTTCCATGCTATTCAATACTATTAATAAGGTGTATGGAGTGTTCAAGGAAGACTAGCACCTCTGGTGTGAGGGCTTGCAGCCCTTTTCAGAGCTGCTCATCCACCTTCGGTGTCCACTTGTCACCCAACTCTCACCTGTGGCTCCAAGAAGCTGTAGCATGTATAAAGGCCATACATACCCCAGTAAAACTGCCTTGGCAGATGGGCTAAACCTGGTTGAGGGTAATGGACAGGCTTCAAACCTCTGAGTGAGTTAGGTAGTTTCTACCCCAAGCATGTGAAGACTTCCCCAGTGGAATGTGTGGATGAGACAACTTGTTCCAACAGCCATAAAGGCAGCTGAAGCAGGTGCTCTTAGAACTTGGTCAGACATTGAGGTAGCTAAGGTCATCCACTGCATCCTAGGCTATGACTAGTCATCTTCACTTCTGTCTTGCCACTGGACTTTGATGACTCTGGAAAAAGAGTGAGGCTGACAACTTTGTGCAACTTGGCTTCACTTCAACCCATGTACAAGTCACTATTAACTTGTGATGTCATTGGTCCTCTGAAAAATGAAGGAAGAATAGCAAAAATACTACTAATAAATCACATGGCCATTAACAGTGAATTGAAAAATCCTATTGGTTTGAGGGTTCAGGCATGAAGGGAGAAACAAGCCTACAGGGATGAGGATTGGGCTAATTAGTGAGTGAGTTTTATTTATGTACTTATTTTGTAATTTCTAGGTATATTTTAGTGCATACTGGATACACTGACACTGAACCTGGAGAAAGGAAGTGAGCAAATGTGACTGAGGGATGTCTCCAAGTGCACCTTTTTACTTTTTAGATCTGAAGTACTGCATATAACATACCTCCCTACACAGAACTCCATTAGAATGTCTTAAGAATCATCACTTGTTCATACCAATTAAAAATTATAAATCTAGATTATTACTCATCCTAATTTTATTGGCATATGTAAGAAAATCATTGGGTAGAGATAATTTCTGTGGATAAATGGTAATGTTCTAGGTAGAAAAATATTCATTCTAAAAGAATCATTAATCCACAATATATGGAATACCTATTTCTTGGCTCACTAAAGTCTTAAATTAAAATTGCTACTAATCTCTTCTTTTATATGTATTTTTTCTCATTCAATTAGTCTTCTGTATCTTTAAGATTCTTTAAGCCTTTAAGATCTTCTGTGAAGGAGAGAGGGAGACTGAATCTGCTATTAATTAATTAGTTTAATCAAACTATTAAGAGCTGTGTGGTAGTGGTATCTCCTACAAGATAAACTCTAGGTTTTTTAAATTTTTTTTACTCAACAAAGTTTTTGGATGGTACATAAACACCAGAGAGGTGTTTATAGACATTTTTGTGTGTATTTGTGGGACAGGCTGTTTGCTCAATGCTCCCCTTCACTCATTCTATGTTCCAGTCAAACTGGCCTCTTTGTAGTTCTTCATAAACAACAATCCATCTCCTGTCTCCTTATCTTTGCATAGGTTTCCCCTCACCTTCCCGTACACCTGGAATATTCTGCCCTTAATACTGTACTGTACTGCACCTGGAAAGACTGAAATTAGAAGCCAAGGCTGCCTCCCACACTTAGAAGCTGTGTGACTCCACTCAAGTCACTAATATCAACCTTATAGGCTTGTGAAGATAAATAAGCTAATATGTGAGAAGTGCTTTGCAAGCCTCAAAGCCCTACATAAATATCAGCTGTTTGTAAAGCTCAGCTCAAATATGACTTCTACTGGGGAGTTTTTCTCTGGGGCCTAACTTCTTGTTAATACCTTAACTGCAGCCTTCATTTCAGGTGCATCAAGTTCTTCAATTATGTTACTCCATCCTTCACCTCTAAGACTACCCCACCAACCTGGAATAATTTGCCTACTTATTTTCCTCTGCTATTGCATTTATATTATTTTTTTAGGTAACAGGCATGAATACCAAGGTATGCCAGATGTATCTAGGCACACCCTAATGTGCTAGCAATCCTCTGACCATGGCCAAGCTGATTGGAATCTGGAGCCATTGTGGATAGAGGTGTCTTTCCCAATCTCTGGGGACCCTTTTTCCTTCAGACTCCAGAAGCACTACTCCTGCTCCTTCTCCTTCTGTTTCCCCATTTCCACAAAGCTCTGGTATGGGAGGAGGAAGGAGGAGAATGTAGGCACTTGATCCTCCCACAGTCACAGGACCCCAATAAAGTTTTCTTTCAGACTCTCTCTACCACTTTCACTTATTTGCTCTTTTAGTTATTAGTGGCAGTTCTATTAGACAGAGCCCAAAAACTGTAGGGGTCAGATGGGCTGTGTGACTTCCTCCATTCCACTCCTAGGAAGTTCGTTCATGCCTGAGGACACCAGTCAGCTGCAGCTGGGTCAGGGAAACATCAATTAGACATTTTATTCCCCCATGTCTCCTCAGACTACCTTGAGACTGAGCAAGGAAGACAAAGGAGATAAAATTTTAAATTTTGAAAGGTGGTGCCTCAGGTTTCCTGTCTTTAAACTTTACCACTGGCCCTTCAAAGTCATTCAGGGCTATGGGAAAAGGGTCCAGTTAGAAGGATTTTTTTTTTTGCATAAGAATATAAAGCTAGAAAGGCTGTTCAGCATTTTAGGTAAGAGGAACTATTTTATTTACTAATTCCCAGAGTCTGCATTTTTTAAAGTAAAATTTATGTTATTGTTGTTGGTCTGTTGTTTTAGTCATGTCCAACTCTTTGTGAACCCATTCAGGGTTTTCTTGGCAAAGATACTGGAGCGGTTTGCCATTTCCTTCTCCAGCTCATTTTACTATTGAGGAAACTGAGGCAAACAAGGTTAAGTGACTTGCCTAGGGACACACAGTAAGTGCCTGAAGTCAGATTTGAAAATTAATAAAATAAAAAAATTTAGCTGTTTTTGTTTCTTTAGTTTGTTTGATGAATAACAATGATGTTCTCCATGCCTGAATATTTGATAATCATTTTTTAAAAAAATTCCCTGGATGAATACTCTAATAAAATATGCTGGGGACACCAAGTATATTCCTATGTACTATCCCACAATACCTGCCTGTATTTAAGATATAGCTCATTTCTTCCAAAATGCCTTACCTAACTAATTGAATGAAAATGCTACCTATAAAAATATTTACATTTCTAATTATCTGTTTGAAAAATACCTAGTGCAAGTATGTAAAGAAAAACATATTTTTATTTATTTTTTATTTTTAAAATTTTTTTGTTTTTAGTCAATTGGGGTTAAGTGACTTGCCCAGGGTCACACAGCTAGTAAGTGTCAAGTGTTTGGTCTGAGGCCGCATTTGAACTCAGGTCCTCCTGACTTCAGAGCCAGTGCTCTATCCATTGTGCCACCTAGCTACCCCCAAAAATATTCTCTTGGTGTCTACTAACATTAATGAGTTATTATCTTCCTAGCCTTTAATAATATGATCGCAGAAATGGATTTTAAAATCATATTACCTATCATATGTACATAAAGTAACAAAATGTCTTTAATAAATATTGCATTCAAAATCAATTTATTCTCTTCAATAAGAAAGCCATGAATACATTAAATACAAGCAGTACAAGATACCTGGTTAATTTGTAACTATTTCAACAAAAATTTACAATTCATTAGCTTGTGATATTATTTGCATTTATATTATATATTGATAACACGTTTATGATATAAAAAATAATAAGTAATTCAAATAATATTAATTCTTAAATGTACTAATTGCCTCTTAAATAGCATCTGAATTACTGACTATGCATTTTATTTCAGATAGATATAACATTATTAAAATGCAATATAAATTATAAAATAATTTTTTGGCTAATGAATCACAAAATATTTTGTTGAAAGAGTTATAAATGAACCAAATGGTTGTATATCTTAACACCTGGAAAAAGTCAAGACATGCACAGCTGGCTGTTAGCTTGTCACACATTCCTAAGTTTACAATTACTACTAGTGTTCTCAAACCAAGCCCACTGACAAACAGTTGCAGATGGCCAAAATGCTTGTCTGTAGAAATAGCTTTACTCAGCAAAATTTTAAAATCTATCAATAGCAGGTCTTATTTACAGCAATTTATCAGCTAAGAAGGGCAGTTTCCTAACCTTTTCTTATAAATACTGAAGTGTGGTCAGAACTATTCATGAGCAAAGGCAGTATAAAAGCTGAAATACTTCATATTTGCAATTAATAAAAAAGTCAATGTTCACCATATAAGCATTACTCTTACTAGTACTATAAAGATATGGAAAAGTTTGCCTTTTACAGTATAAGGCAACATGGAGTATTCCTTAGGATGAAGATGTTTATCTGCTTGCATATTAAAAAGGGAAGACAGCATGAAACTGTAAAAGACACGAGGATGTTCATAGCAACCTTACGAAGGGAGGTGTTCTCTCCCTCTATTATGTACAATACAGTGTGATTAATCTTATGCTTATTGTTGGGGGAATGACAAAGAACCATAAAACATTCTTTAAGTGTGACTATCTAGCTGCCATGAATTCTCTAACAGCTAGGCACAGTTCAAAAGTCTGGCTACTCTCAGGCAACAAATTGTAAACCAGATTACCCAAGAGAATGAAGAACTAGAGAGAACAGAAAACTACAGCTAATAATTTTTTTAGCCTTACTAAGTATTTCTAAAGCTCTCTTCTATTCAATAACTACCTTAAGAATGACAAGAGAAGCTGTTTGCCTCCTGAAATACTTCCCCATATCCTACCCCTACACCAGCAATATTTGAGGAGGGCAGATATCTTCTTCTTGGAGATAGGCACAGGAAGGAGCACGTGCTCAGCTGTGGCCTTTCCCCTGTCCTTTAAGGTGGAAACTACAGTCTCCTTTGGAGAGTGGTAGCCCAGACTTGAGAGATAGCTATCTATATCACCCATGAGCCAATATTCCTACAATATGATGGAAAGAAAAGTACAATTAACAATTATAACTGTGAAAGTGAAAAGGATGAAATAACAAAAAAAATGGAAAAGAGTAGCAAAATGCATTAGAAAATAGAACTCAAAATGTTTAAAAGAAACACAATTGAAACATAAAAGATCACACAGAGTTAGAATCAAGGGATGGATGAAATTTTATTATGCCTTAGATGAATCCAAAAATCAGGGGTAGAAATCATGATCTTAGAAAAGAGAACAATAAAAACAGATGTCTCTAAAAGAGATAAGTAAACTATATTATGCTGAAAGACACCATAGATAATGAAATAATATAAATACTTAATAGATATGAACTAAATGACATAGCACTAAGCATTTAAAGGTAAAGCAAACTGAACTAATGGGATAAAGGGATAGTAGAATTTTAATAGGTGGACAACTCAATGTGTCCCTTTCAGACCTAAACAAATCTAAAAAAAAAGTAATAAAGACATAAAAGACTGGAATGAAATTTAGAAAAAATAGGTAAGATAGATCTCTTAATATTACTGAATGGGAATTAAAAGTGTGCATATTCCTCAGATTTATATGTTACATTTATAAAATGTGTTCTGGGGTACAAGAAACTCACAAGCAAATTAAGGTAACAATCATTTTTTAAACATTTACTATGTGCCAAGCACTCTGTTAAGCACCAAAGATAAAAAGAAAGGCAAAAAAAAATTAGCTCTCAAGGAGCTCAAAGTCTAATGGGAAAGGATACAACATGAAAACAACTAAGTGCAAATAAGATAAGGATGCCATTGTCCCTGGATCCCAGAATATGTGGAGGGAAGTAAGGTATAAAAAAACTGGAAAGGCAGAAAGAGATCAAATTATGAAGAGCTTTAAAAGCTAAACAGGAGACTTTAAATTTGATCTTGGAGATAGTAAAGAGTCATTGTAGTTTATCAAATGGGAGGTTACATGGTCAAGTCTGTTCTGTAGCAAAATCACTTTGGTAGATGAGTGGAGAGTGGATTGTAGTGGCAAGAGACTTGAGGCAGGGATAAGTCAAAAAGCTGTGATGTTGTATTTATCATAGGCCCAAAGGCAATGCAAATTAACATTTAACAAGACTGGATATCTTGGCAAAGCTTATGATGAGTATAGGGGGGGAAAACACTATGAAGATAATTGAAGCTTATGTCCCAAGAATATGTTTGTAAAGGTGCTGAGTTAAAGAAATTTTATAAAAAAAAAAATCAGATCTCTCCAAATTACTCAGTGACTTCTGTGCAAAGGTGCACAGAGAGAACAATAGATATGTTAGAAAATGTGACTCAAGATCAAGAAATAAAACAAGGCTTAGAGACTATACATGTCTGTGTGTTATTAATACTTCAAAAAGAGAGTGGGAACACACCAGAAATATCAACTCACAAATAACAGCACAAAAATGAAACTATAGGAATAACTAGTTAATGAAATAGGAACTTTACAAATCAACTAACTATACAAAGAAAATATGGTCTTATTAGAGCAAATCAACACCAAGTTAGAAGAAAAAAATGAGGAGATATCATGAACAATTAAAACAGCTCCAACATCAATTATTTAAAGAAGTTTTGGCACTGAAAAATGGGGAATGTATAAAGAAACAGATATTGAAATGGGCTATCACTTTTTCCTGTAGCAGTTGAGCCCAAGTAAAGCAATCATCATAACATAGAGTACAAAAAGAGTTTAGAAACTACCTCAGCAGGCAAACATTTGAGCCATTAAAGTAAGCCATCAGTATTACACAGAATTCTGATCCTGCTGATTACTCACGTAGGTCCTTCCATATTTCTTTGTACCTTTCATAAAAATCTTTTATTTTTCATGGTATTACAATTCCCCATTATATTAATATTCTGTGTTGCATTTTTTCAATTATGCTCTTATTGTAGAGGGGCAGCAAGATACAGTGAATTACCTCAGAACAAGGAAAACCTGGTTCATGACACAAACTGATGCATTATCCCAGACAAATCAATTAACCTTTATTAGATAGCTGCCCTACACAGCTCTCTAAAACTTTGCGTTCCAAAACAGTTGCCAATCTGACTTGGTATAGAGAATTTTCTTCATTGGGAGTTCCCTAAACCAAAGAAATCCTGGGTTATAGTCATATAAATTGTTTCTAATTTTACTGGTGCAAACGGAACAGCTATTAATATTTTCCCACAGATTTAAAAAATCTTTAACAAATTTGTCACAAAACACTGGATAAAGAAATAGTTATTCAATAGTCTGTTGGGAAAAATAGATAGCAATGTGACAAAAAATATGAAAGCTATAATCCACATTTTATACCAAATGCCACAATATATTTTAAAATGAATAACCTAAATATGAAAAACATAAATTAAAAGAAAATAGATATTAAAACATAGCTATTTATGTAAAACAACTGAAGTAAGGAGGAAACTTTTACATACTCAAAAAACAGAAACAAATTATAAGAAACAATAAATGGATTTAATTTCATAAAATAACATTTGTAAAACAAAAGCAATGCATATACAATAAAAATGAGAGAAATTGAGAAACAGCTTATTTCTGATAAAAATCCCAAACCCCAAATCTGTAAGGAACTTATACATGTAATGATTCTTGTTGCTTCTACCAATTTGTTCAATCATTCTTCAATCCATGGTCACCAACTTTACTTTTAGTTTTTGCTACCACAAAAAAAAGGGCTTGTATACTATGTGTATGTGTTTTGGGGCACTTTAAAAATATGGTTTCTGACTATTTACTTTAATTTTTTGTACTTTTAACACTTATCTTTTGTTCTTATGTCAATCACTCAGTTAACAAGAATTTATTAAGCATATACTATGTGCCAGGCACTCTGCTAAGCACTAGAGATAAAACAAAGGGAAATCACAGTCTAGGCCTGACTTCAAGGAGCTCATATTTTATTGGGGGATAAAGAAAGACTTAGAGGGAAAGTAATGACACTAGCACGGGAGGGAGGTGCAATTCCTAGACATACTGGCAGAGGACTGCTAAAGAAGATTGGTGCATTGCAGAGATAGTGGGATCAAGTGAGTGTTTCATGGTTTTGGGGGTTTATTTTTTTAGGATGGTGCATCCTTTGTAGGCAGCAGGGAAGGAACAAGTAGAGCAAGAATGAAGATTAGAGAGTGAGTGGAGTTGTTAGAAGAAGCAATCTGCTAGAGAAGACTGGAGGGGATGTGGTTAAGGATCTGTGTAGAGAAGTATGACCTGGCAAGGATCACTTTTTAATGAGAGATGGCATTAAAAAGAAGAAAGTGGGATAACACATCTTAGTGACGTCAAATGAGAAGGAAATAAGAGTATTATGTATGCATTAATAACTTATGTTTTGTAAATCAGACTTTTATCAGAGATATCTGATGTGAAGAATTTTCCCAATCAACAATGTCTCTTCTAATTCTATTTAACACTGATTTTAACTATATAAAAGCATTTGAATTTTATATAATCAAAGATGTCTGCCTTTAAATATCATCTTCTTTATCCTTTTAGTATGAATTTTCTCCCAGACCATAAATCTAAAAGACACTCCCATTTCCCCAATTTTATTCAATTTTAGTGACATGAACTTGTACATTAAAGACAGAGCTATTTGGAGTTTATTTTCTTGTACAGTATATAATTGATCTAAATTTAATTTTTTGCTCTCTCTATAGCATATCACCTTGATTATGACTATGATACCCATCTCTTCTGTATGAGAATCTTGGATTCTGCCTTAGGATGTCAAGCTCTGATAGGTGAACTTTTGCCTTATCTTGTCAGAAGTAAGGTTTCAACATCATTTCCTGTTCACCTACATAACATGCTTACTTCTAATTTCCCCTTGCCAACTCCCCTTCATATATTGAATGTCCACCTGTCCCTTTGCCATCCAGTACTAAACCCTGCTCTTCATACACCCTGAGACCAATTCTAGATTCCAGACACTGGGAGTCAATTCTAGACTCCTCAGTTTTCTCCTAGGCCATCACACCTGCACAAACAACAATCTCCTCCTTTCTCCATCTTGACCCCCTGGTGAACCAGTTCAATTTTTTAACTATCCTCTTCTCTTGAGCCCCATGTACCCTCATCATATCGCTGATTGTACTCATGTGTGCTATGCTGCCTTTGCTCCTGATGGAAAAAATCATGCAACTGATGCAACTGGGTTCACTACAAATTTATGTTACATAACCTCCACTGGGCCTGCACTACTGCCAGGCAATCCTTCTACACCTCCCTAATTGACTTACTATCCCCCTCTCTGCAGTGGCTCTTTTAAATCTTTTTGTTCTCCTCAAACCCTCCATGTCATCCTCTACTCCCACCTTTGCAGCTGAGAACCTTGATTCATACTTTACAGAAAAAAATCAAGGCCATTTGCTAAGAACTCTTCCCCTCCTCATCTCATATCAATTCAGATGCCTTCTGTCACTATCTCCTCCTTCACCCTTGACTCACCTTCTCTGGGCCAAGACAAACCCCTCAATCGGTGTAAATGATCTCCTTTCATCTTATCTCTTCTGGCAGGTGCCTTGCTCTATTATCCCTACTCTCTCACTTATTTTTGATTTCTCCCTGTCTACTGGCTGCTTACTACTGTCTAAAATATGCCTACATCTCCTCCAACCTCAAAAAACCCTTCACATGATCATTCCATTCCCACTAATTTTCAACTCATCTCTTTTCAGACTT
Organism: Phascolarctos cinereus; assembly: GCF_003287225.1. Classification (NCBI taxonomy): domain Eukaryota; kingdom Metazoa; phylum Chordata; class Mammalia; order Diprotodontia; family Phascolarctidae; genus Phascolarctos; species Phascolarctos cinereus. The sequence continues at coordinate 194,772,509 of NW_027556098.1, forward strand.
TTTGTGGCTAAACTTCTTGAGAAGGCCATCTGCAATAGATATATCCACTTCTTCTAAACTCTACACTCTGGCATCCAGCCTCATCATTCAACCAAAACTGCTCTCTCCAAAGTTACCAATTATTTCCTAATTGCCAAATATAATGATCTTTTCTCAGTCATCCTTTTTCACTTCTCTGCAACCTTTGACACCACTGATCCACACTCTTCTCCTTGATACTCCCTTCTCTCTAGGTTTTTGTGACACTGGTTCACCTTCTACCTGTCTGACTGTTCCTTCTCAGTCTCTGCTACATTTTCATCCAAGTCCCTCTCATTGACTATAGGTGTCCCACAGGGCTTTGTCCTGGGTCCTCTTCTATTCTCCCACTATGCTTTTTCACTTGGTAATCTCATCAGTTCTCATGGATTTAATTGTCATCTCTATGCTGATGATTCTCAAATCTACCTATTCAGCTCTATCCTTTTTGCTGTCCTCTATCTCTATTAGATATCTTAAACTCAACATATCCAACACTGAATTCATTCTCTTTTCCTTTAAGCCCTCTCTTCTTTCAAATTTTCCTATAATTGAGGACAGCACCATCCTTCCAGTCCCCTAAGGTCACAATGTAAGTGTCATCCTTGACTTCTCACTCTCACCTCACCCTCTCCCCATATCCAATATGTTGCCAAGGCCTGTTAATTTCACCTTTGTAACATCTCTCAGATACACTGTCTTTTCTCCTCTGACACTTCTACTACCGTGGTACAGGCCTTCATTTCCTCATGACTGGACAATTGCAATAGCATGTTGGTTAGTCTATAAGTATAGTGAAGAGTGAAAAAAGGATAGATGGTTAGGGGTGGGTGGGTAAAAATATGCATGTTCTAATAAATCTGTAGCTATGTCAAAGACTTAAAAAGGTGAGGAAATAATTAATTATAGTTAAATAGTTTATTTTAATAATTTTTCTATTAAGTTTACCATTTTCAGGTTTCACAGTGAGAACTTAATAGCTCTTCTTTCATTAATGAAAAGTCCAGACATTCTCATTCCCTGTCTATGTGGCTAGAGTTTAAGGTATTACTCCTCCAGGAAGACATAAGCATTTTTTAAAAGATAGTGAAAAACTGAATAATCTTCCATAATGTTTTAATTAATAGTCTTGGCAGGCTAGTGAGGGAGAGCTTTCTGTTGGGTTATGTATATGGTTATCCATCCAATGCCTAATCCACCTACTCTTCTTGAAGGTAGGCTTTGGTTACCATCAGTACATTTCCCCCCCCACCCCAGATATGGATTTGAAAGAATCCCCACAACTATAAAACCCTGGGCTTTTAGATTATTATTTTCCCCTAAAACATTCATGACCACTTTTTTTTTTAAATAATGTTCTTACTTTGTACATTGCTTGGAGAATACCACTTTTCTTTACAACCTGAAGGGAGTAAAATAGAAATGAACCATTTTTATATACTGAAAGCCACTAGACTTGGAAAGAAAGAATAAAAAAACAAGTCTTTAGGAATCAAAGGGTGGGAAGTATTGACCATCTAAAATATGGAGAGGCTTTTTTTAAAAAATTCAAGTTTTTTTTTAATTAACAAAAATGTGTTCTCTCACACTCACTCCCCAACATCGACCCCATTTGGGGAAAAAAGAAAAACAAATTCCTTATGACAAATATAAAAGAACAATAAATGAACTTATTGGCATGTTCAAAAATATATATGTCTCATTCTCAATCATCACCTCTCTCTTGGTAGGTGGATGGCATGTTTCATCATTTGTCCTTAAATCATGGATGCTCATTGCATTGATCACAATTTTTACAGCCTTCAAAGTTGTTTGTCTTTACAGTGTTGTCATTGCATAAATGTCATCCTGGTTCTATTCTTTTTGTTTTCCATCAAAATGGTTTACTTTTAAAATACTGATGTTATAAATTATTCTTTGAATTCTGCATATTTCATTCTCCATCAGTTCACACAAGTCTTTTTATATCTCTTTGAAAACATCTATTTCCTCATTTCTTGTAGCACAATAATATTCTGTCACATTCATATATCACAATTTGTTCAGCCATTTCCTCAACAATTAGTGTATAGTTTTTTGACAACACAAAAACAGCTGCTATGAATATTTTTGCACATTTAGGACCTTTTCCCCTTTATTTAAGCTCTCTTGGGGACAGGCTTAGCCTGGCCTACTTGGTGAGGAAGAAAAATACAAGATGGTCTTCATCCCTTCTGAGGGGTATTAGTTACCAAAATTCCTAAAGCATTTTAATATTAGGTACCTTATCTATAAAACTGTTCCCCATAGGATGCCTATCAGTTTGGAAATGGCTGAACAAGTTGTGATATATGATCGTGATAGAATACTATTATGCTATAAGAAATGATGAAAGGAGAGGCAGGGAGGTGGTGCAGTGGATAGAGCACTGACCCTGGAGTCAGGAGAACCTGAGTTTAAATCCAGCCTCAGATACATGATACTTACTAGCTGTGTAACCCTAGGCAAGTTACTTAACCCTGATTGCCTCATCCTCCCCCCAGAAAAGATCATCACGGTGTATGCCTCAACATTTCTTTTGGAGGATAAAGATGCAGAGAAATTGTATGAAGAACTTGATAGTACACTCCAAATTAAATCAACAACCTGTTGACTTCAATGCAAAGCAGGACATAGAGGATGACAGAGAAAAGGATGTCAAAAATATGGTTCAAGAGTCAGAAGTAAGAGGCTAAAGCCCTGTAGAATACATAGTATCCTCATGCCTATATATCATGAATACTTTGTTCAGGAATTCAACTCAGTTCAATAAATATTTATCAAACTTCTACTATGTGTCAGGTACCATGCTGGGTGCTAAGGACAGAAAGACCAAAATGGTATTCTTCCTATTTTAAAGTTCACTTTCTCCTGAAGGTATACAATATGTAAAAAACAAGTAAATGCAAAATAATACCAACTAATTTTAGGGGGGAGAATAACTAACAACTCAGGATGGAATTAGGATCACAAAATACCTAGTATAGGACATGCCACTTAAGTTGAGCTTTGAGGGAAGCTAGAGATTGTATGAGGTAAAGATGAGGAAGGTGAATATTTCAGACATGGGGGACTAATTGTAGGAGATTAAATATCATGACTGGGAACACCTAGTAGACCAGTGTAAATGGACTGGAGAGTGTGGAAAGGGAAATATTAATAATAGCAGGGTATTCACTTACGGAAGGCTTTTAATGTCAAAGTAGAAGAATTTGCATTTTATCTAAGAGGCAAGAAATGGACATTAAAAATTTATGATGGTCAGAAAAAGAGGTCCTCTATGCCCTCTCATCCTATATGACTTTTGTTCATGTACTATATAAATCCTCCGCAGTGGTCGATCCAACATATGTGATTCTTAGCACTTTCTACTTGGTCTATTTCATATTATTGCTACATGATCAGGTCACTTTCTTTTCTAGACATTTATCTCTCTAAAGATGTATTTTATATGATTTCTTTTATATGAGACTTCATTAATAACTTCTTATAGTCTACTAAAAGTAACCATGTACCTCCCCACTGCCCTTTGAGTCACCCTCAACTTTAACTCCTCAGGTTTTAGTATTCAAAGATTTATAGCCATACAACTTCACTCAAAGAATATTTTTGTATGGGCCTTTGTTTCAGGGAGAAGTTGAGTTATTAAAAAAATTATAAAATATCTCAAGGGTAATTTAGCCTGCTCTTCTCCTTATTAGTGCTGGGCCCAGCTCACTGTCCACCCACAGTATTTGCCCAAGAACAACAAGTAATATCACAAAATGAAATTAATCATATTTTAACAGATAGGAAACAATTATTTACTGAGAAGGGAATCATCTCTGTCTGCATCAACCATGTATAGTTAGATCACTGATTTGATAAAGCAAGATCAAAATCAATACCAAATTCAAAGACTAAAAATGACAAGGTTACATAAGTGAGGCAACTCTAGCCTGATCTGTTTCAACAAGTTGCTGACTCAGAAATGTGAGAAATAAATAAAAGAACAGAGACCGACACAAATTACCATCATTTTTTACAGAAGTTTAAAGCATTGTAAATCAGTTGCTACAAAGAAGAGAAAAAAAGAACCTAAACCAAACCTGAATCAATTAGAATAAGGCCTCTGCAGAGGGCCATGCTTAATAGGTACTTAATAAATATTTGTTGAATTTGATACAAGAGAACTGAAATTAAACATTTAACAACATAGTACTTGCTATTAAAATATTTTTTGGAATAAAGTCAGTTTGATTAGATCAAAAATTGAGAAGTTTGAATACCATAAAAAAACTTTAATCTATTTCCGTTTCTTTCTTTGGACCTTTTCCTAAACTACAATGATATAATCTTCTAAATTAAAATAATATAATCAAGTTTAACATTAGTCCCTAAAACTAAAATTAAAAGTCTTCTCTTTTAAATCCTTTATCAAAGTACAGATTTTTCAGGAAAATGCTCCACTGAAACTCCTTTTAGGGTAAGTAATTTAAAAATAAATCCATGTGGTAGAAGTTGTCTCACTCTTTTGGTGATCTCTTTTAACTATACACAGTTTTGCTTGGGCAGTATTTACAAAGCTACAAAAATAAATCAATAAATGCTGTGTGTGTGTATATATATATGTGTGTGTGTGTGTGTGTGTGTGTGTGTGTGTTATAATTGTGTTATCAAAGAAAGATGAATATTCGATGTCACTTAATTTTTAGAAAGTTATCAGTAGGATCAAAAATGTAAATTATTATTAAAAACACAAAATAAAATGTGATTATATATATATACACATATATGCATGTGCCCAGACACATATATTGACACACAAATATATTAATGAACCCATTTCTTTTAAAACATTTTCTTCTTTATATATGTGCATTATATATATATGTATATATATATAATATGTATGTATACACATGCACACTTAAGACTATAATTGTGACTTAACAGGAAAAAATCTGGGGTTAAGAAATTTCTAGAAAATCATCTATAGCTCAAACAAGCAGCATTCTGCTGCTTCTGCACAAGAGATAGGTCAATAATTAGTACGGCTTAATAGATGATCATCTTCATTCATGTGATCAAAATGCCCAAAAGGTCATGAGGGTTAGAATTTATCATATGCTATGAAATGCATAGCATAACCCTACTTGGCATATACTTTTTAGCTACTGTAGATATCTAAGTCAATAAATCACAAATTAGATTATAAATTACTCATCGAAGACTCCTATTGACATTCATTCAACATAGCACATGGCATACTAGAATTTCTTGAAACCTTAAACTTTTTCTTTATCTATGCAAAAAATGTGTAATAAAGATATTACCATCATTACATAGAAATTAATTTATAGATGACAATTTAAAATTTGCAGTTATAAAAATTAACATTTCATTACTCAGTCAGGAAAGCTATTATATTCCCAATCTGTTTACATAACTGTTACTTTAAAACTTTATTTCTTAAGTCAAACTTGAAATTAAAAAGAATCAAAATTAGGTTTATTTATGATTTTTTACAGCCCCACAATGGCAATGGTTTAATTCTAAGAATATTTTAATATTTTATTTTCTTAGTGGAAAAAACCTTAAGTTTTTAAAATCAGTTTTTTTCTCTCTAAAGAAACATAATTTCATTAAAACTGATAAGAAAATAGAATTTTTTCTCTTTTCTAACAAACTTTCCCAGAATTACTTTATTCAGACCATAACTCCTTGCACAAATATTGGTTCTAAATATATATCTTGAACTCTAAATGACTTCTGTTTATATAAATAGTCCATAACAAGCTATTAAATCTTCCTTACAATGAATTATACTATGCCAAAATCTTGCTCTGAATTTCTGAACTGTGGTTAAAAGCCCCCCAAATAATTGCAAAATATTTTTACAAAGTAGTTCTTCTTTCACTACTACTTTCCTTTATCCTTCTCTTTCAACACATATATAAATAAATCAAATAGAAAAACCCAGCATTGGCTTAAAACAGTCACTGAAGTTTAAAACATAAGATATTCAGGGAAGGTTGGGCCATTTAATTTTGAATGTTCACACTCATGTAAAGTAACACTATATTCAGAAGAGATTTATGTGAATGAATCAGTACTACCTTAAGAAGAGGTCCTAACATAAAGGGATTTTAATAAGCAAAGGTAATATTATAAATTAATCAATCTAATGTCTGCAAAGACATAATTTTGATGGAAACAAATCCTATATATTTATATTTTATTTTTGTTTATACTAGAGGTAAGTTACTATTTATACTACAAGAATCAGTTATAACAAAAACAATCGTAGTATCTATTGGATGCAGTGAAATATTAGGATTGTAAGATTTTGAGATGCAGGGGATCTTGCAATCAAGATTTCATTTAAAACAGGTGTGTTTTTAAATGCATCACCTATGAAGAACTAAAGATAAATTCAGCAAGAACTAAAGAATTTGTGTTTGAAAAAAGTAAAATTCTAATAAAAACATAGATAAGATAAGCTTCAGATAGGATTTTGCATTTGAATGATGGAAGTTAGAGTAATGCATAGACTATGTCAACACATATTGGTACCAACAAATTGTAAATAAGTTTCACTATGATTCTCATCTTCATATTCTTCAGTTGGGAATGGAGAAAACTAAGAAAGTCTGAACAACGTGGATAGAGTAGGGCACTCAAGGTCAGGAAGACCTGAGTTCAAATCTGGACTCAGACAATTAAAAGGTGTATGACTTTGGGCAAGTAACTTAACCCTATTGCCTCAGTTTCCCCATCTGTAAAATAAGCCAGAGAAGGAAATGGCAAAGCACTCCAGCCAAGAAAACCCCAAATGGGGTCACAAAGAGTCAGAAACAACTGAACAAGAACAACAACAAGAAAATCTGAATAAGTCAGCTGAAGTGAGAACTTTGTTTTAGTACTGCAGCTAACTACAAATATGGATTCTGCATCTGCTTGTTATAACTCTGTCAATTTTCCAGAGTATAAAGTTAGGGCAGCTTTTACAAATGATATAAATGGAAATCTGTGATAAATACTTAATGCAAGAAATGTTATGTTACAACTAAAAAGGAATATATTACTCTGCATACAACTATTTATATAGACTCTACTTTCTGATCTACTTCTATGGGCATTTTCTTACTCTTTATAATTTTGACTTTTAGTGTCCTTGAAATATTTAAAATTCCTTTTGTTTTATAAAAATAATTCATTACATTAAACCTAGCAATTCTCAACAATCATTGCATTATGCAAAAAGTGGGAAAATTATAAATAAAATCATAATTTCTCACTAATTTCAATTTACTTGAAAAAACATTTAAGTTAAACAAAACATTAAACTTGTCCTATTTATTTATATGTTCTCCTTTCCCGTGTTATTTTTTGCATGTTTTCCAGATATGAGCATTACTGTTGTTATTATAATTTATAATGCTGCAATATGCATATGTATTGTTCTTTTTTATTACATTTTCTTCATTCTGTATCCCTTCATGTCTTTCCATATTTCTTTATATTCTCCAAACTGAGCATTTCTTCTGGCACATTTCTCTCTCAGTTGTACAGGCTCTGGATTTTGCCATCATGATTCAGCTACCTTCTGATTCTGGAACTTCTTCAGCTCCTATAGCCTTCTCACCCTTGGACATCCCTCCACAATGCTGGCCTTCTCTTATTAAGGAGTACTTTCCAAGAGCTTTCATTTTGGGGATGGGCGCAGGCCAGCCATGTGTCATTCCCCACCGACTGAGCTTCACTACTTCTCCCGATTTTTCTTCCTTTCCCCACCCTGCAGTTCCCTTTTATGTGCTGTCTTCACCCATTAGAATGTAAACTCCTCTACAGCAGGGATTGTCTTTCTTCTTCCTTAAATTTGTATCCCCAGAATTTAGTACAGTGCCTGACACAGAAAACATTCTGTTATATTCTTATACCATAAGATTCAACCAGTTATTGATTGTGAGACATCTGTGTTATTTCTAATTATTTTTTCTGTTATAAATAATGTTACTAGGAATATTTTTGCACAAATAATTATTTCCCCCATCAATAACCCATTTAAAAATAGTTCCAATAATAATGTGGATCAAAGAGTATAAAAAAACTTGAAATTATTATACAATTCCATATTGCTCTCCCAAAAGTCCATTCCAGCCTTTAAAATTCCTACTGCTTTTCCTGACTGAATATTATATTTGCTAATAAAATATATACAAGTGTATAAAGAATTTAGATGATTTTGTAAATTCTTCCAATGAGATTATAGTCTTAGGACTATGTAGTAGGTGGAGTTTGCCTTAGTTCTGAAGATCTGGGTTCAAGATCAACCTCTGACATACTGACTATAGAACACTAGGTAAATCACTTAATCTCTCAGTACTCCAGGCAATTAAGACTAAATTACAAGTAACCTGACACTATCCACATTGGTAGAAGTTCATCATTGGGAGCTCCTTCCACCCGCGAAATCACAAAACTGGTTAAAAAAATAGAGACTATACTAAATCATAAGGAGGGTCTAATTCACCAAGTGTTTATTTTTTTTCCACTCATGTTTAGAACCCTGATAAATAATTTAACTTCTGTGAACAAAAGTATCATATCGAGTTGATGGCAAGCAAAACTGATCACTATGATCATAACTATTTGGGAAAAGTGCTAAGCAAGCTAAAGACCCCAAACAAACCTACCAGTTAAAAGGATAGTGAAGTACCTTTCAAAGAATAGGTCAGTATGAGTTTAATAACCAACAAAATCACTGAATTGAAAATGGCCTAGCTATGAAATTTACAAAACTAAAAATGGATTAAGAAATGAGGAAAAAGGAACAAGTAGAGACAATAGAACTTCATTACTCACTATAAACCCTGATGCTCAGGGAGGTAGTTTCTATTTCATACTTACCCAATAAAAGACAGAAATCTTTTAAAGCTTATACTTTTATCTGAAACAAATATGATTTCCATTCTTTTTAAAAATTAGATTTTACTGATATTCTTTGTTTTTAAATCACTTACATGTCCCACTGAATATTTGAGGGCTAGTCCTTATCTCTAGCTAAATTATCTTGATGAACTCATCAGCTCCCATCAATTCAATTATCATTTTTATTTGATGATTCCAGATCTATATATATAGTCCTAGTCTCTTTTCCAAGCTTCAATTCCACATCACCAATTGCCTTGGACATCTCAAACAGGATGTCCCATAGGCATCTCAAACTCAACATTTCTAAAACAGAACTTACCATCTTTCACTTTACATGCTTCCCAACTCCCAACTTCCTTATTACTGTTGAGAGCAGTACCATTCTCTTGGTCATGTAGGCTCACAACTTTGATGTCATCCTTGAATCTTCATCTGCACTTATCCCATATATTAACCTATTCCAAAATCTTGTTTCTACCTGCGCAACATCTCTTGTACATGTCCCCTTCTCTCCTTTTACATGATTACAACTCAAGTTTAAGCACTCATTACTTCCCATATGGTCTACTACAATAGCCTTCTACTCTTCTATTGACTTTCTTTCTGGTAGTCCAGGCTCAAGTCTCTCCACATTCCAGTCTATCCTCTATTCAGGTGGCAAATTCATTTTCTTAAAGCATAGTCTAACCATGTCACCTCCCCATTCAATAAACTACAGTGACTCCATATTATATGCAGGATCAAACATAAACTGACCTGTTTAGAATGTAAAGTTCTTCATATCCTGGCCCCTTTCCTGCTTTCCAGACTTCTTACACTTTACCCCCCTCTACCCAATCTAGGATCCAGTTATATTGGTTTCTGTGCTATTCCCCACACATAGTACTTCATTTCCCAATACTCAATCTCCTGTCTCTGTGCCCTTGCAATGGCTGCCTCCTACGCCTGGACTGCTATCTTCATCTTTTAGTTTTCCTAGATTCTTTCCAAACTAAATCAGATTTCACCTTCAGCATAATTAATAACAACAAGAAAGAGAATAGCTTGCATTTATATAACATTTTAAGGTTTGCAAAGTGCTTTACAATTGTCTTATTTCATCCTTAAAACAATGTTGAGGGGCAGCTAGGTGGCACAGTGGATAGAGCACTGACCCTGGAGTCAGGAGGACCTGAATTCAAATCCAGTCTCAGACACTTGACACTGGGCAAGTTACTTAACCCCACTGCCTAGCAAACAAACAAACAAAAAACCAAAGAACAAAACAATGTTGAGAAGTAGGCACTATTATCCTCATCTTACAGATGAGGAAAGTGAGGCATACAGTTTAGTGACTTATCTGGGGTCACATAACTTTGGATCACTCCCATCATTCACTGCTTTCACTTTTGCACTCCAACTACTGACCTCTCTGACTTCCTTTGAGTCCCAACTAAAATCCTACCTTCTACAGGAAGCCTTTTCCAAACCCTCTTAATTATAGTGCTTTCTCTCTGCTAATTATTTCCTATTTATTCTATAGATACATCTTGCTTTTTATGCATTTGTTTGCATGTTTTCTCCCCCACTATAGAGTATCTTGAGGGCAGGGATAGTCTTTAGCCTTTTTTTTGTATAACTAGTGTTTAGCATAGTGCCTGGCACTGTGGGTGCTTAATAAATGTTTACTGATGGACTGACTGAAGTGTCTGAAGCTGGATTTGAACTTAAGTCATCCTGAATCCAGGTCTAGCACTCTATCCACTGCATTATCTAAATGTCTGCTAAGATAAATGCCTATCTCCTCTGTTGATATCTTCAATGTACCTAGTCATTTTCATGTTGTCTTCTACTCTAGAACGTGACTATCAGGAGGGCAGGGGCTGTTTTTGCCTATATTTGTATCCCTAGCACTTAGTACAGTGCCAGGTACATAACAAGCACTCAATAAATGTTTCTGGACAAACAAAAAAGAGAAAGGAAAAAACTCTCCAAAGCTAACCAATATATTGAAAAATCCCCCACTTCTCTAAAGGAGTAGGGAGAGGTGTATTCTCATATCTTTTCTTTGGAGCCAATATTAATAATTACAATTTTACAACTTTTTGATTAATTTTTAAATTTATTCACAACTGTTTCAGGTTTTTTTGGTTGTTATCATTTTCATTTACAAGGTAGTCCATGTATATGTTATTTTCTTGGTTCTTACTCTGTGTCAGTTCATATGTCTCCCCATGCTGCTCTATGTTCATCATTCCTTACAGTACAGTATTATTCCAAAAGATTCATATGCCACAGTCTGTTTGGCCATTCCCCGGTTGATGGGCATCTACTTTGTTTCTAATTCTTCACCACCACACACGCAAAAATGATCCTATAAGTATATGGTTCATATGGGGCCTTCCTTTGTCATTTATTTCCTTGGATCGTATTCCTAGCAATGGAATTTCTGTACTAGTTCCCTTTCTCTTAACATGCCAAGTAAATCATGGTTCCTAATGTACCCAGAACCAGAGGTAACAATTTAACTTTGCCAGAAATTTCAGATTTGAGGCACTTATCCTTAATAAGAATATTAATAAATCACTAACAGAAATGATGAAACTAATATTTGTTTTGAAATAACAGTATAATAACAGTTTGAGATTTACCCAAATAAAAGGAATCTATTTCTACACATGATAAATTGCACAGTGGACATTTGGATTACCCATCAGTAGGATCTACCAGTAAGGTAAGTTGGCACTAACTTTTTCAACATTTCAACTATGTCCAAGAACTTGATAAATAAGTAATGCTGTACTCCAAGTGATTTTTTTCTTGTTCAGTATTTTATTTTTCTCCAGTTACTTGTAAAAACAATTCTTAACATTTGTTTTTAAAATTTGAGGTCCAAATCCTATCTCTCCTCCCTCCCCACCTCTCTTCATTGAGAAGGCAAGCAATTCAATATAGGTTATACATGTGTAGTCATGCAAAACATTTCCATAATAGTCATGTTGTGAAAGAAAACATAAAGAAAACCTTAAGAAACATAAAGAAAGTTAAAAAAAAAGTACGCTTCATGGAGGCAGCTAGATGGCACAGGATAGAACACTGGCCCTGGAGTCAGGAGGACCTGAGTTCAAATCCAGCCTCAGACATATGATACTTACTAGCCGTTGTGGCCCTAGACAAGTCACTTAACTGCAACTGCCTCACCAAAAAAGAAAAAAAGTATGCCTCAATCTATATCCAGACACCATCAGTTCTTTCTCTGGGGATAGATAGCATTTTTCATCATAAGTCCTTCAGAGTTGTCTTGGATCATTGCATTGCTGAGAATAGCTAAGTCATTCACTTTTGAGAGCATCCTGCTCATCATTTCTTACAGTGCACTAGTATTCTATCATAATCACATGCCATAATTTGTTCAGCCATTCACCAATAGATGGACATCTTCTCATTTTCAATTCTTGGCCCCCAAAAAAGAACTGCTATTAATATTTTTGTATATATAAATTTTGTTTCCTTTTTGTCTTTTTATCCCTTTTGGGATACGGACCTAGCAGTGGTATTGCTAGGTCAAAGAGTATGCATGGTTTTCATAGCCCTTTGGGCATAGTTCCAAATTGCTCTAAAGAATAGTTAAATCAGACCTCAACTCCAGAAACAGTGCATCAATGTCTCATTTTTCCCATATCCCACCTAACATTTGTCATTTGCCTTTTCTGTCCTATTAGTCAATCTAATAGGTATGACGTAGTACCTCAGAATTGTTTTAATTTCTCTATTCAAGAGTGAATTAGAGTATTTTTTCATATGGTTATAGCTTTGATTACTTCACCTGAAAACTGCTCATATCTTTTGATCATTTATCAACTGGGGAATGGCTCTTATTTTCATAAATTTGACTCAGTTCTCTATATGTTTGAGAAATGAGGTCTTTATCAGAGAAAATTGCTTCAAATTTTTTTTCAGGTACTATTGCTCTCTGTATTTCCCTCCGTACTATTTCCTCTCCCATTTCTTCTATCCTCTCTCTCTTTTCACCCTGTCCCTCCTCAAAAAGTATTTTGCTTCTGACTACCTCCTCCACCAATCTACTTTCCCTTCTATTACACATAGCCCTTCTCTTATTCCCTCCCCCTCATACTTTACTGTAGGGTAAGATATATTTCTATACCCAATTGAGTGTGTATGTTATTTCCTCTTTGAGCCAATTCTGATGAGAGTAAGGTTCACTCACTCCCCCTCACCTCTCCCTTCTTCCCCTCCACTATAACAGCGCGGTTTTTGCCTCTTTTATGTGAGATAATTTACCCCACTCTGCCTCTCCTTTTCTCTCTCAATACATTCCTCTCTCTCACTCCTTAATTTTATTTTTAGATATCATCCCTTCATATTCAACTCATACCTGTGCCCTCTGTCTATATATACTTCTTCTAACTACCCTAATAATGAGAAAGGTCTTATGAGTTACAACATATCTTCCCATGTAGGAATGTAAAGAGTTTAAACTTATTAATTCTCTTCTGACTTCCCTCTCCTGTTCACCTTTTTATGCTTCTCTTGAGACTTATATTTGAAAGTCAGATTTTCTGTTCCACTCTGGTGTTTTCCTCAAGAATGCATGAAAGTACTCTATCTCAATGAATTTCCCCCCTCATTGATTACACTCAGTTTTGCTGGGTAGGTGATTCTTGGTTTTAATCCTAGCTTCTTTGACCTCCAGAATATTACATGCCAAGCCCTCCAATCCCTTAATGTAGAAGCTGCTAAATCTTGTGTTATCCTGACTGTGGCTCCATGATACTTGGATTGTTTCTTTCTGGCTGCTTGCAATATTCTCTCTTTGACCTACGAACTCTGGAATTTGACTATAATATTGCTAGGATCTCTTTCAGGAGGTGATCAGTGGACTCTTTCAATTTCTATTTTACCCTCCGGTTCTAGAATATCAAGGCAATTTTCCTTGATAATTTTTTGATAGATATGTCTAGGCTCTTTTTTTGATCATGGAATTAAGGTAGTCTCATAATTTTTTTTAACATAAATGTATTTATTTTTAGTTTTCAACATTCACTTCCACAAGTTTTTGAGTTCCAAATTTTCACACCATCTCACCCCTCCCCCTACCCCAAGATGGCATGCATTCTGAATATCCCTTCCCCTAGTCTGTCCTCTCTTCTATCTCTTCCCCCCCTCCTTCTCTTATCACCTTCCCCTTCTATTTTCCTGTAGGGCAGGATAGACTTCTGTACCCCATTTCCTGTATTTCTTATTTCCCAGTAGCATGTGAAAACATTTTTTTAAACATATGTTTTTAAAACTTTAGGTTTCAAATTTTCTCTCTTCCTCCCTCCCCACCCACCCTCATTGAAAAGGCAAGCAACTCTATATAGGCTGTACATGTGCAGTTATGCAAAACACTTCCATAGTAGACATGTTGTGAAAAACTAACTCTATTTCCCTTAATCCTATCCTGCCCTCTCATTTATTCTATTCTTTCTTTTGACCCTGTCCCTCCTCAGAAGTATTTACTTCTGATTACCCCTTTCCCAATCTGCCCTCCTCTCTATCATCCCCCTGCTCTCTTGTCCCCTTCCCCCCTTATTTTCCTGTAGGGTAAGACAGATTTCCATACCCAATTGAATGTGTATGTTATTCCCTCCTTAAGCCAAATCCTATGAGAATAAGATTCACTCATTCCCTCTCACCTTCCCCTGTTTCCCCTCCACTGTAAGAGCTTTTCTTTTCTGTTTTTTTTGTGAGATAATTTACCCCATTCTACCTCTCCCTTTCTTCTTCTCTGAGTATAATCCTCTCTCATCCCTTAATTTTATTCTCCAGATATGACCCCTTAATCTTCAACTCACCCTGTGCCCTCTATCTATCTATCTATATATACATACATATAATTTTTTCCTCCAACTACCCTAATACTGACAAAGGTCTCATGAGTTATAAATATCATCTTTCCATGCAGGAATGTAAACAGTTCAATCTTAATAAGTCTCTTATGATTTCTCTTTCCTGTTTACCTCTTCATGTTCCACTTGAGTCCTGTATTTGAAAGTCAAATTTTCTATTCAGCTCTGGTCTTTTCATCAGGAATGCTTGAAAGTCCTCTATTTCACTGAATGACCATTTTTTCCCCTGAAGGATTATACTCAGTTTTGCTGGGTAGGTGATTCTTGGTTGTAATCCTATCTCCTTTGCCCTCCGGAATATTATATTCCATGCCCTGCGGTCCTTTAATGTAGAAGCTGCTAAATCTTAGGTTATCCTGATTGTGTTTCCACAGTACTTGAATTGTTTCCTTCTGGCAGCTTGTAATATTTTCTCCTTGACCTGGGAACTCTGGAATTTACTAATATTCCTAGGAGTTTTCCTTTGGGGATCTCTTTCAGGAGGAGATCTGTGGATTCTTTCAATTTCTATTTTGCCCTCTGGTTCTAATATATCAGGGCAGTTTTCCTTGATAATTTCTTGAAAGATGATGTCTAGGCTCTTTTTTGATCATGGCTTTCAGATAGTCCAATAATTTTTAAATTCTCTCTCCTGGATCTATTTTCCAGGTCAGTTGTTTTTCCAATGAGATATTTCACATTTTCTAATTTTTCATTCTTTTGGATTTGTTTTACAGTGTCTTGATTTCTCATAAAGTCACTATCTTCCAATTGCTCTATTCTAATTTTTAAGGAAGTATTTTCTTCAGTAATCTTTTGGACTTCCTTTTCCATTTGGCCAATTTTCTTTTTAGGGCATTTTTCTCCTCATTGGCTTTTTGGACCTCTTTTGCCATTTGGGTTAGGCTATTTTTTAAGGTGTTATTTTCTTCAGTATTTTTTTGGGTCTCCTTTAGCAAGCTGTTGACTTGTTTTTCATGATTTTCTTGCATCACTCTCATTTCTTTCCCAGTTTTTCCTCTACTTCCCTTACTTGCTTCTCAAAATCCCTTTTGAGCTCTTCCAAGGCCTGGGACTGATTCATATTTTTCTTGGAGGCTTTGGATGTAGGAGCTTTGACTTTGTTGTCTTCTTCTGGTTGTATTTTTGATCTTCTTTTTCACCAAAGTAAGATAATATAGTCTGACTCTTTTTGCTGCTTGCTCATGATCCCAGCCAATTACTTGAGTTTTAAACTCTTTGTTAAGGTAAGAGTCTGCTTCCAATGTGGAGAATGTACTGTCCCAAGCTTCAGGGGTTTGTACAGCTGTTTTCAGAGATACTTGTAGGGACCTGTAAATTTTCAGTTCTTCCAAGGTGGTATGATAAGGGGCGAGGTGTTTACTCCTTTCCTGGCCTGTGACCACAAGTACTCCTTTCTGTCCTGTAACTGTGAGGAGGGTTCCTCTCCACAGCCACTACAAGCTCCACCAGCCAGCTCCTCCTCACCCCAGCACCACCGCCCAGAACTGTGACCCAGATCCACACACGGGCAAAGCAAGAGATTCCTGCCTCAGCACTGGCAAAGAGATCCCTGCAATCCCTCTCTGATCAGCCACTGGATTCCCCCTCAGTCTATGGGCTGGAAGCTCGGGAAGCAGCTGCCCCCCTCCAGGGCCATGCTCTTGGGGAATGGAGCTGAGACCCCGCCTTCCTCTCTCAGCACCACAGAAACAGACTTTTCCCACTGACCTTCTAAGTTGTCTTTGGCATTCGTGGATTGAGGAGTCTGGAAACCTCCACAGCTGCCCCGATTCAGTCCTCTGAGGCCTGCTCCAGGTTCACTGTGGCCTGTGTGCCCACGCCGCGCTGCACTCCACTCCCAGTTCTGCGGGATACACCTTTCTGATCAATCATCCAGGTTGTCTTGGGCTGGAAATTTGTTTCACTCTGTCTTTTTATGGGTTCTGCTGCTTCAGAATTTGTTTAGAGCCATTTTTTATGAGTATTTGGAGGGGTTTGGGGGAGAGCTCAAGCAAGTCACTGCTTTCACTCCACCATCTTGGCTCCGCCCCCTAGTCTAATAATTTTTAAATTATCTCTCCTGGATCTATTTTCCAATAAGATATTTCACATAATCTTCTATTTTTTCATTTTTTTTGGTTTTTTATTGTTTCTTGATTTCTTATAAAGTTATTAGCTTCCATTTGCTCCATTCTAATTTAAAGAATTATTTTCTTCAGTAAGCTTTTGGACTTTCTTTTCCATTTGGCCAGTTCTGGTTTTTAAGACATTCTTCTCCTCATTGGCTTTTTGGACCTCTTTTTACCATTTGGCCTAGTCTTTTATTTTCTCCAGTATTTTTCTGAGTCTCCTTTACCAAGCTCATTTTTCATGATTTTTGTGCATCATTCTCATTCCTCTTCCCAGTTTTTTCCTCTACCTCTCTTGATTTTCAAAATCCTTTTTGAGGTCTTCCATGGCTGGAGACCAATTTATATTGTTCTTGGAAGCCTTGGATGTAGGAGCTTTGACTTTGTTGTCTTCTCCTGAGTGTTTGTTTTAATCTTCCTTGTCACCACAGTAACTTTCTATAGTCAGTTTTTTCCATTGTTTGCTCATTTTTCTAGCCTATTACTTGACTTTTAAGTCTTTGTTAAAGTAGTGCTCTACTTCCACGGTTGAGGGGGCACTGTCTCAGGCTTCAGGGGGTATGCACATCTCTTTTCAGACATATTTCTAGGCACCTGTAAGTTTTTAGTTCTTCCAAGGTGGTGTGATCTAAGGAGAGGTGTGTTTACTACTCTCCTGGCCTGTGCTCTGGTCTGTGAGCAACTACATGTCCTCTTTTCTGCCCTGGAACTGTGAGGAGTGTCCCCCCTTCCACTGTGGCCACAAACTCTTGTGTGCTAGTGCTTTTCCTCACCCTGGGACTGCCACTCAGGACTGTGACCCGGATCTGACTATGGGCAAAGCAACAGAGTCCTGCCTCAGTGCTAGCAAAAAGACTTCTGTAATATCCTTCTGACCAGTTGTTCAACCCCCTCATCTCTCTGGGCCGAGCTCTCCAGAAACAGCTGCTGCCGCTGCCACTACCACTGCTGATTCAGTCACTCCCAAGGCCTGCTACTCCAAGTGATATTAAACAAGACAGTTTTACTGACACACATTTCTCTCTAAACATTTTAAATATTATATATTTAATTTTAATTAAATAATTTATAAATGTTTATTTATGTTTGGAAAGTCAAATGCTTGGAAATTGACAAGAAGAAGGGAATACAAAGTAGTGAAGGTTAAATTATGGCATGTGGAGAAATGGTAAAGCAGTAATAAGAAAAAAGATTTAGAATTGGATGTATAGGACTTCTGGGAGCCAAGATGTCAGAGTAAGCAGTATATCACTATAACTGTCTTATATTCATCTCAGAACAACCATAAGCTATCACCCCAAAACAAATCCTGGAACAGCAGAAGCAACAAACACATGGGGTGAAACAATCTTTCACTCCAGGAAACTCGGAAGATTGGCAAGAAAGGTCCATCTCACTCAGGCAAAAGAGGAGTGCGTTATAGGACAGAAAGATCCCAGCAAGCCAGCAGCAAGCCCCACCTCAGCAAACCAGCAGGAGTTCTGAGCCCCAGTATGGCAGAGCAAGCAACCACCACACCAGGACCCCCACATGCCTTAGCATACCCAGAGTAGACTCCAGCTCTGAGAACCACCATGTGCTTCAGCATATCCCCTAGCAAACAAGCATCCTCCAACAGTCAGACCTCCACATGCTTCAGTATAGCCCTGGAGAAATGCAGAAACGCCCCACTGGGCCTCAACAAATGCCAGATACCACCACTAGGACCCCAGCTTAGCACCAGGTAAGCTTCCAGCAATATCAGCCAACCCCCTACCCCACCCTTCAGCACAGCACCAGACATTAGGGTCCCCCAGGACCTCAGGGCAACATCAGCACAGCCCTAGGTAAACAGCCAGGGCCTAAAATCTTTGGCACGAGAAGCCTGAGACAGTTCCCCTTGCACCCCGGGTTCAGAGCTCAAATTTAAAAGAAAGGGAACAAGCCAAAAAAAAAAAGAGCAAAAAAACAAACCAAAAAAATCTGACCATAGAAAGTTTTTACAATGACAGGGAAGATAAGACACAAACTCAGATGAGGACAACAATGTCAGAACACTTATGGGCAAAACCCCAAAAACAGGAAGTCTCAAGCCCAGAGAGAACTCATGGAAGAACTTAAAAAGGAGCTTTTAAATCATATAAGAGAGGTAGAAGAAATAATGGGAAAAGAAAAGAGAGTGACACAGGAGAATTATGAAACAGAGTCAATAGCTTGGAAAACTGCTTAATAAGTAGAATTGTCCAAATGGAAAAGGAGATTAAAAAAAATCCATTGAAGTAAACAACTCCTTAAAGAGCATAATTGTCCAAATGGAAAAGAAAGTACAAAAGCTAGTTGAGGAAAACAACACATTATAAGTTAGAATTGGGCAAATGGAAGCTCATGACTCTATGAGATATCAAGAATCAATCAAACAAATTCCAAAGAAGGAAAAAAATGGAAGAAAATGTAAAATACCTCATGGGAAAAACAAATGACCTGGAAAATAAATCCAGGAGAGACAATGTCAGAATCATTGGACTACCTGAAAGCCATAATCAAATGGAAGACCTGGACAGCATCTTTCAAGAAATTGTCAAGGAAAACTGCTCTGATATCTGGGACCCAGAGGGCAAAATAGGTATTGAAAGAATCCACTGATCAGGAAAGAGATCCCAAAATAAAAACTCAAAGGAACATTATAGTCAAATTTCAGAACTATCAGGTCAAGGAAAAAATACTGCAAGTGGCCAGAAAGAAACAATTCAAATATCAGGGAGCCACAATCAGGATTACACAGCAGCTGCAACATTAAAGGATCAAGGTCATGGAACATGATATCATACAAAGCAGAGGAGCTAGGACTACAACCAAGAATTATCTACCTGGTGAAATTAAGCCTAATACTTCAAGGGAAAAATGCTCATTCAATAAAATAGAAGGACTTTAAGATTTCATAAGGAAATTGAACAAAATTGAATTGAATTGAACAAAAAATTTGACATCCAATATCAAGACCCAAGAGAATCATAAAAAGGTAAAAAAGAAAAAGAAAACATAAGGGATTCAATGGTGCTAAACTATTTACATCTCCACATGGGAAGATGATACTTGTAGTTCTTTAAAATTGTACCACTAATAGCATAGCTAGAAAGAATATACATAGATAGTAGGTATGGGTATGAGGTGAATTTGAAAGAATGGCATAAGAAATTAAGGGGTGAGAAAGAGGAGTACAATGGGTACAGAAGGAAGGGAGAGGTAGAATGGGAGAAATTATTTCACATAAAGAGCACAAAAGACCTATTCCAGTGGAGGGGAAGATGAGAGTATGGACAATAGGCATCACTTGAATCTTATTCTCATCAGTATTCACTCAAAGAGGGAATCATATACACAATCAGTTGGGGAAGGAGATTAAGTAAAGGGCAGGGGGAGTGACAGAAGGGAGGGCAGACCAGGGGAGGCAGGAGACAGAAGCAAAACACTGGTGAGGAGGAAAAGGGTGAAAGGAGAGAGAAGACAAACAGGAGGAAAAATAGGTGGAAATACAGGTAGTAATCATAACAGTGAACGGGATGAACTCTCCCATAAAACAGAAGCAGATAGGAGAGTGGATCAAAATCCAGAATCCTACAATATGTTGTTTACAAGAAACACACTTGAAGCAGAGATACACACAGGGAGTAAAGGTAAAGAGTTAGAGCAGAATCTATTATGTTTCAGCTGAAGTTAAAAAAAAAAAGCAGGGGTAGCAATCCTGATCTCAGACAAAGTAAAAGCAAAATTAGACCTAATCTTTCTTTCTGTCCAAAATTACATGACTATGCTAGAGTCAAGTTTTAGTGTATCTGACTGTGGCTGATCAGATCAATACAAGCTAGGAATGTTCTACCACAGTTTGGGCACAACCTTTGAACCTTTGGAGTGATTCTCTAAGTTTGCGTATCTTGCATTTCTCTTGAGCTATTTCAATTCTGCTTTGCTCACAGAGCACTGCACCTTTTCTGATGTGAGCATGACTGGCTGAGCAGTCCTGTGCCAGTATTTTCTATGTCATACAATCAATTGCAAAGTTCTTAAGAGAGACCTTGAGAGTGTCCTTGTATACACTTCTTATGCCCAGCATGTGAACACTTGCCCTGTGTGAGTTCTCCATAAAACAGTCTTTTTGGCAAGCATACGTTTTACATTTGAACAGCCCATCAGAGTTGTGCTGTCTGAAGCAGAGTTTGAATACTTGGCAGTTTAGTTTGAGAAAGGACCTGTGTCTGGTATCTTATCCTGCCAGGTGATCTTCAGAATCCTCCTAAGACAATTCAAATGGAAGCAATTCATGGCACTGGTATCCTGTTTCACAGGCATACAACAATGAGGTCAGCATAATGGTTCTGTAGACCTTCAGTCTGGTAGTCAATCTAATACCTCTTCTCTCCCATACTTTCCTTCAGAGACTCCCAAACACTGAGCTAGCTCTGGCAATGTGTGCATGAGCCTCATTATCAATATTACATCCCTGGACAGTACACTATCAAGGTAAGCGAACTTATCCGTAGCATACAAAACTTCTCCTTTTGCTGTAACTGATGGTTCCATGCATGGATGTTGTGGTGGTGGCTGATGGAGCACCTGTTTTCTTGCTGTTAATTGTTAGGCCAAAATTAATACAAGCAGCAGAGAATTGATCCATACTTTGTTGCATTTCAGCTTCAGCTGCTACATTGAGGGCACAATCATCTGCAAATAGAAAATCATGCACTGATACTCCTTCCATTTTAGTCTTGGCTTGTAGTCTTTTCAAATTGAAGAACTTACCATCAGTTCAGTAGCTGAACTTGATGCCATGTTCATTCTCATTGAAAGCATTTGACAACACGGCTGAAAACATCATGCTAAAAAGCATGGGAGCAAGCACACAGCCTTGTTTCACTCCACTGGTGTCTGGGAAAGCACAAGAGCATTGTCCATTACCCAGAACCTGGGCAAGCATGCCGTCATGAAATTGACGTGCAACACTGATGAACTTCTCCAGGCAACCAAATTCTGACATAATTTTCCATAAGCCCTCATGACTGACAGTATCAAAGGCCTTGGTCAGATCCACAAATGTTGTGTACAGACCTCTGTTCTGCTCCTGGCATTTCTCCTGGAGTTGTCAGACAGCAAACAACACATTGACCACACTGGCTTTGAGGTAGATGATCATCTTCCAAGTGAAGGATCAGCCTATTAAGGAGGACTCTGGAAAGAATTCTGCCAGCAATGAATAAGAGAGACACACCCCTCCCCTGATCCCATGATTGTCACAGGACAATCTATTTCCTTTACTTTTACAGAGATGGACAATGGAGGCATCCTTGGACTCCTGGGGGATAACCTCCTCTTGCCACATAACCCAGAAAATTTCAGTCAACTTTTGTATAAACAAAGGACACCCTACCTTGTAAATCTCAGCTGGAATAGAATCAGTACCAGGTGCTTTGCCACATGAAAGGAGCCTAATGGCTAATTCAAAACCTCTTCAGAACTTTGGCTAGTGAGGGATTGACTTCAACTCGAGGTAAACAGTCAATGACTTCAGCATTGATTGATGATGGTCTTCCCTGAGAATATTATGGAAATGTTCAGCCCATCTCTCTAGGATCATGTCCTTATCACTAATCAATGTGGCTCCACATCAGCACTGAGTAGTTGAGATGCATCATAGATCTTTGACCCATAAATACCCTTCAAGGCATCATAAAAGCTCTCTGGATTGTTACTATCAGCATAAAACTGAATTTCATCTGCCTTCTTACTGGGCCAAGAATCCTGCATCTCTCTAAGCTCTGCTTGTATTTCACTTTTGATGGAATTAAATGCTACCTTCTGAAAGATGGATGAACTATCCTGCTGGTAAACCCTGTAGAGTTTCATTTTTCATTTAGCAGCTTCTGAATTTCCCCATCATTTTCATCAAACCAGTCTTGATGTTTGCATGTGTTCTGACCCAGATGAGCAAATACAGTGCTATACACCAAATCTCTGAAAGCTGCCCACTCTTTTCTGCTCCACTGTGGCCAAGAATGTCTTGGCTCAGCTTTCTCTCCATGTTAGTAATGAACTGTTCCTGCTAGGAGAAACACTCTAAACTGTTGACATTATGTTTTCTAGTAGTCTTGTCTTGGGGACACAGCTTTTGTTGAATGTGAATATTTAGCTTGGAAAGGATAAGTCTATGATCAGTTCAGCACTCTGAGCCAAACATTGCCTTCATCACTCTCACATTCTGTCTGTCTCTTCTCCTTACAATCACATAGTCTATTAAATGCCAATGTTTGCTGCAAGGGTACATTCATGAAGTTTTTATTATGTTTGGGTAAATGGATGATAGTATTGGTGATAAGGTCATGAGATGCACAAATCTTCAGTAGTAAGTGACCATAGCTGTTGCTGTTTCCAACTCCATTCCTCCTCAGAATTCCCTGCCACGTCTGGTAGTCTGAACCTACTCTAGCATTGAAGTCTCCTAGAATTAGAAGCTTGTCCTCTTTTGTCACATTGATGATAAGGATCTCTAGGTCTTCAAAAAACTTTTCTTTGACCTCATCAGGGTTCGTCATGGTGGGAGCATAGGCACTGATGATGGTGGCATGATGTTTTCCTGCAAGTAGCAATCACATTGTCATGAGCCTGTCATTCACTCCTTTTGGTAGACAACCAAACTTGTTGACTAGATCAGTTTTGATCGCAAAATCTACACCAACCTCATGGTACTCTCACTGCAGCCACTCCAGAAAAACACATATCCAGCTCCAACTTGGTGACGAAGACATGGGTGATGTCTTTTGATTCATGTGTAAATTGGTTTTAAGTGAGGCAGAGTTGCATGAAATCATCAGCCTCACTCTCTCTTCTAGAGTCATCATAGTTCAGTGGCAGGACAGAGTCAAGATTACTGGTAATAGCTTGAGATGCAGTGGATGACCTTGGCATCTTCAATGTCTAACCAAGCTGTGAGCACTCTACAGCACCTGCTTCAGTTGCCTTCATGGCCACTGGAACAAATTGTTCTCATCTACCCATTCCACTGGTGAAGTCTTCACATGCTTGGGGTAGACACCCCGCCTAACTCACTGAAGGGTTTGAGATCCCTTGGTTACCCTCAACCTGTTTTAGCCCATCTTCCAAAATGGTTTACCAGGGTAAAGCTGTGCATGCTACAGCTTCTCGGAGCATAGGTGAGAGTTAGGTAGATCAGGGAACACCAAAGCTGGAAAACAGGCCTGAAAAAGGCTCAGCAGTCCTCACACCAGAGGTAATAGTCTTCCCTGAACACACCCTACACCCCTCGTGAATACATGTGAATTCACCCATGTGAATACATGATATATGAAAAAATTGTCCTGCTTAGACAAACCTAAGACTGGGTTAGGGCTGCCTCTTTTGTGTCCTTTCCCGATCTTAAGTGAACAAGTATCTATCCTGAGACAGACATGTACAGGCTTAGAGGCAACCTTGTGGGTTTTAAAGGTTTAGAAATCCTCAAACTCATTGGATCAGAGCTAAATGGCATGGAGAGGATACTCTGGTACCTTATTCCAGTGATCTTGGAGAAGATGGCTGGAAATACTCTCTCCTCTGAAAATAACCACGCTATCAAGAAATGCAAACTTTTTTTTCCTACATTAACATTGCAGCCAGCTATTCATTTCCAGCTACATCTTTTTGTTCAATTGCAAGAATGAATGAGAAAAGCATCTGAGCTCCAATTTTATTTCCTAGTTATTTCTTTCCTAATTCCTGTACTCATACCTAATAAACTCTAATAATTTCATTTCAATCTATGAACTAGAAAGAGCAATTTTTTTGTTCTTCTTTATTCATATTTGAGTGGAAGGCTAAACATTGTTAACTCCTAATCTATGACTACTTTCCCTTGCTTTTACTATATAAGGATCCTGAGGGTCTTCCCCTTCCACTTTGATCTTTTTTTTTTTTTGAGTAAGCAAATTAGGCCATCATTTGCCTCATTTCTCACTTAGCCTTAAATCACTGAATGGGTGTTGCCTCAGACAAACTGAGACCTGAGGAAGACCTTAGCTTTAAAAGGCCAAAGTCTCACACTGAATCTGGGGTCATCTCCTGTCATCCTGACCTATGTTTTACCACTGGAATCAGATGACCCTGGAGGAGAGAGTGAGGCTGATGACTTTGCAAAGCCCTGCCTCGCTTAAATCCAATTCACTTGCAAGTCAAGACATCACTCTCCTGTGGTCATTGGTCCTCTTCAGGAGCAAAGGACAAACAACAACAAACTGTGTAAGGCTGCTTACAGAATTGCCAAGTGTAAAAAACCACCCTTGAGGGGAGAAATGTTGGCTCTCATACCAAAATACCTCGATAGGTGCTTCACCTAAAAGATGACATTGACTTTTTGCTTAAGTAATAATAAAATGAAACAAATTCATTTTAAAACAAAAACTTCCCTTTGAAACTTACATATTTTGCAGGTATTTTTGAAAAGTTGTCCAAATCAATGCAAATTGTTCAAATTCATGCTCTGAATCAGAAAGATGAAATGACTGCATTTAAGAAAATGTTAGAGCTAAGGCTAATACATTTATAAATAATATTTTGAAGTTTCCCAATTTAAACATTATCTGCCAACAAATGAAATAAAAGTAAAGACCTATTTTAATTAATTAGCTATAATTAATAAGCAGTTGATAGTATAAATAATTTTATTTTTAAAGACATAGATATTTCTAAATATGATTAGATTAGGAAACAAGGATACATTTCATATTACTCTATCTGAACAACACTAACAGATGTTTTGTGATAGTATGCTAAAATGCAAGTTTATACTTGAAAATCTTGTGTTTTGACAACGTGTAAATAAAGCGCATTCTTGTTTATAAAAAATACAAATTTCACTTCTATTCACAGGATCTTATTTGTGCAAAAGTGTTTTCCACTCTATTAGTTATAAAGGCAAAATATCAACCCAGATAAGTGGCTAAAAATAATTGTGAACATTACAATATTGCCGATGCCACAGTTTGAGAAACTTTGCTAAGGAAAGACAAGCCCATCCTTCCCCTTTCCTTGTTCCCTCCAAAACCATCATTCTAATTTTAACCAACATCTTTTCATTTAAGACCTCTTCTTCATATAGTCCATCATCTTGCACACAGGAATATGAATTCCCCCAGAAAACACTACATCTCTGGCCACCTTCTCTAGTACTAGCTGTATCTTCTCTTATGCCTACATACATTCTAGGTGAGGAGGATTAGGTATACTTTTTGCATCTCATTGTCATTTCCAATTTTTTTCTCTGCCTCCATCATTTAGACAAATCTTTTCTTCTTTGAATTTTACCCCATCCATCTTACTGATCAACAGAATCAACAGATTCTGGTTGCAGTAATCTATTGACCCTATGTGGTTTCCCCTCCTTTTTCATGGGTTTCTGGTTCACAATCTTCTCCCCAAACCCTGTCTTCAAATACTCTGGTCTCATTACTACCTTAGCCATACACAAATATGGCCATATCCTTGCTCTAACTCATAATTATTCTATCTCCACAGTATGGAACTCTGAAATTCCTTTCTTTGATCACAATTTTCTATCCTTCCATCTCTCCCTCTGCCTCCTCCTCCTAAACTTCACCCTTCTCCTGATCTCTCAGTCCATCACATCCATTCTGGCCTTACTTTGTAGTCCTCACTTTATAGCTAATCTTTTCAAATATACATTGTCCTCTGGCCTTGAAACCTATGCCCTTTGCCTTTGTCCAAACCTTGCCAACTCCTAACTGTGTTATTCCCACCATCCTATTCATTTGCTGCTTAACACTACTCAAGGAAGCCACACAACCATGACATATTTGTCCACTACAAATTTGTTATATAAACTCAACTGGATCCCTATTGCTGCACAACAATCCTTTCATTCTTCCCTAATTAATTCAAACTCCTCACAGGAATTTCTTTTCTCCTCAAGCTCCTTATACCACCCCTTCTCCCCTTCCCTCAATCCTAATCTTTCTCTTGAGCTCTGATCCCAAATCATCAACTGTTATCAACTGTTAGATATCTAAAACTGAGTTATCATATAGGTATTTCAGATCTCAAGATTTCCAAAATGGAAACAAAATTTATACTTATATTTACTCTTTTCTGCAATGCATATTTCTGTATTGTTACCATTACCCAAGTTCTCAAGCTTGTAGTTGAGATTGACTTACAGCCAATAATAAATTGCAAGTCTTTTTAATTCCACCTCTATAACATTTCTTTGCATATGTGCCAGTTGCATTATAGTGAGACAAGTAATGGATTTGGAATCAAAGACCAGGATTCAAATCCTGGCTCTGACACTTAATATTTGCACAAACTTGGGCAAATCACTTAACTTCTCTTGGATAAAATAATCTCTAAGGTACCTTCTAGCTCTAACTCCATGATTTTCTTCTCTACTCCTATGGCACCACCTTAGTTCAGGGCCCTCGGCATCTTGCCTTGATTTTTGCCATAGTCTACCAAATGATCTCTCTGCTTCCAGGTTCTTCCCTTTTCAACCAGCCTCCAAATACTTGCCCAAATAGTTCCTACAACACAATACTGACCATGTCACTCTCTTGCTCAAGAACATTCAATGATCCCTTAGTGCTTCTAGAATAAATTATAAGTTTTATAGCTTAGCATTTAAAATTCGTCTCAGTCCAGCTCCAGACTACTATTACAAGTTCATTTCACATTAGTATCCTTTATGCTTATAGGACATTTACATAGAGCTGTCCAAAGGTAGTTGGTCATGTGGGACTGCAGGAAATATTAGGTTTGTGTACATACACACACATATACATATACATATATATGTGTGTGTGTATATGTATATGTGTGTGTATGTGAATATATGTATATACATATGAGTTAGGAGTAGTAATCAGTTCTTCTAGCTCTGAAGCTATTTAGAATACTTCATCATCATGCAGTAATAACCCCTCAGCCACTCATGATCAGAAATAGGCTCACCAAAGTTTCCACATGGTTAGATTGGAAGGAGGCAAGCTCTAAGGACTGTACTCCCATAGGCCAGGCTGCCCATGCTACACATATATGCAGATATATACGTATATATAGATATGTGTGTGTACGTGTATGTGTGTGTGGGGACAACCTGCAGGTTCCCCACCCCTGTGTCTAGACCAAACAAAAACTTCTGTGTCATTCAAAGCTTATTATCAGCCCTCACCACCCTGTCTTTGGTATTTACTCCTGGAACAGGCCAATCCATACAGGATACACTTCCTCTTTCTTTTTGCTCCTACTTCTGAACCCTTCCTTGGTTGCTCCTAATATTTAAATTAATTTACCTCCTCTTGTTCATGTCATTATATCAATGAGCTCTACGTGTACTTTCATCCAGGAAGATTTTGTAAACAATTAATCCTAATTGCTGACCAGTCCTCTAATTCAATCCTACTTTCAACTACACACTATAAACTTATTGCCACACTTACCTCTGGCTATAATACCAAAAGACCGAGTAGGCTCTTTAAGAGTAATGTCCAAAATTTTATATACTCACATTGCTAAACTGCTTAGGAGTTTATGAAATGTTTTCCTCATAACAACTGAGGTACCAAGCATATAAATTTGTATATATATGTGAATGTGTGTGTGTGTCTGTGTGTGTGTATGTATATATACAGATATACACACATGTAGGTTCACATTGTACTATAATCATTAATCATGGGACATAATTCAAACAAATCACATAAAAATCAACATGTTTATTTTGACATTGTGTAATTTTTTAAATTTTTATCAAAGTTGTTTCTTGCATACCACGTTCTTTAGTTCTTTGTGCATTATATAGAAATGTATATAGTTACATAAGAATATATAAGGAGTGCTTATTCAGTTTACAAAACTCAAGGCAGCCTCTATTAAAATATATTCAATGTTTCACAAGCCTGCATTATAATGGCCTTCCACTGTATTAAATTTCCAGCAGCAATACTGCATTACACTGCTGATCCCGTTAATCTGATAAGCATTCTCAGCGATGTCAAGGGGGAGCTATTTGAATTAACCATCTGTCAATAAAGATTGAAAGCTGAAAAAACTCCCTATACAAGCAATTAGCTAGATGCTTTTAGATTTCTGTTTTTCTAGGAGCAAACTATACTCATATAAGTTGTTGTTGTTGTTTTTAATTCCAGAGGTAACATAAATACTAATTCAAATACAAAGACATGAACAAAAGTTTTTTTCCTAGCATCCTTTCTTCTCTAGCCAAAAAAAAAAAATCAGATAAGAAATGACTTGATATTCTCATCCAATACTGAACTCCTACAAATGGCATAATATTCACCATACCTAATTTGTCAGAATTGTTTTTTCCAGAAAAGGGAAATGTGTAAATATAGCAGTCTTGTATGCTTAGAAGTCATTAGAATATTGTAGCACTAATAAATATTAGTAGATATTTTAATGTATATATTATATATAATAGTTAATCCTCTAAATATTATTTTCCATAGAGCCAAGTGGTAGGTTAAAAGCAGCCACCCAGCTGAATTCTCCCAACATTCCCATCAAAACAACTTTAAAATAATACCTCAAATAAAATTTTGGAGTGACAGAGCCAACAAAAAGTTGGTATGAGACATTTTTCTGGCCTAAGAAAATTTAAGAAGTCAGCATAAGTCTGTAGCATTGGGGTGGAGGCCTATATTGGAACCCACATGTGCTGTAGCAGCAACAGTAGCAACAGCTTCCAGAGCTTTCAGCCCAGAGGTGGTAAGGTGGTCTGACAACTGGTCAGAAAGAGATTATAGAGGACACTTTGCTGGTACTAGGTATAGCTGGTACTGGGTAACTCTATTGCTCATACCTTGTTCTGAGTCACAGTTACAGGGAGGACAGGACCATTGGGCAGGGACAGGGGGGTGGGTGTGGGTGTTAGATCACAAGGGAACAGTATCAGAGCAAAGAGAAGCACTAGCACTTGTGGTTGGAGGGGATTAGGTCCCTTCCTGGGTAAAGACCACAGCACAAATCAGGAGAGCATTGACCATACCTCTCCCAGGATGACACCACCTTGGAAGTGCCAAAAATTTACAGACCCCACAGAACTAGCTCTGAAAACAGCAGCAGCAGCAGCAGCACACACACACACACACACACACACACACACACAAGCCAGAAGCTTGGGACAGTACCTCCCTACCCCAAGGTACACACAGCCTAATTTGAACATAAAGTTTAAAGTCAAAAATAGCTGAAAAATTAGCAAACAACAAAAAAAGAACTTGACCATAAAAAGCTAGTATGGTGGCAGAGAAGACCAAGACAAACTCAGAAGAAGATAACAATGTAAAAACATCTTTAAAAAAGGCCTCAAAGAATAATGCTAATTGGACCCAAACCCAATAAGAACTCCTAGAAGAGTTAAAGAAAGAGGTAAGAATGGTAAAGAAAAAATTAAAGAAAAAGAAATGAGAATGATATAAGAAAATTATGAAAAGAGAATTAACAGGTTGGTAAAAGAGACATAAAAAAGTACTGAAGAAAATAAAACCTAAAAAAACCAGAATTGTCCAAATGGCAAGAGGCACAAAAATCTACTGAAGAGAACTCAAGAAAGCAGAATTGGCCAAATGGAAAAAAAAATGAGTTATAAAAGCTCACTGAAGAAAATGATTCCTTAAAAATTAGAATCAAGTGAATGGAAGCTATTGACTCTGTAAGATATCAAGAAACAATAAAACAAAGTCAAAATGAAAAAAAAAAAATAGAAGAAAATGAGAAATATCTCATCAGAAAAACAACTGACCTGGAAAACAAATCAAGGAGAGACAATTTAAAAATTCTTGTACTATCTTAAAGTCATGATAAAAAAAAAAAGTCTATACATCATATTTCAAGAAATTTTCAAGGAAAACCACCCTGAGATCCAGAAGGTAAAATAGAAATTGAAAGAATCCACTGATCACCTCCTGAAAGAGATCCCAAATTGAAAACTCTCAGGAATATTATTGCCAAATTCCAAAGTTCTCAGTTCAAAGAAAAAACATTTCAAGCAGCCATAAAGAAACTATTCAAATATCATGGAGCTACAGGCAGTATCACACAAGATTTACTGGTTTCCATGTTAAAGGCATGGAGGACTTGGAATATGATATTCTATAAGGCAAAGGAGCTAGGATCATAACCAAGAATAACCTATCCAGCAAAAATTAGTGTAATCCTTCAAAGGGAAAAATATAGATATTTAAAGAGATAGAGAATTTTCAAGTATTCCTGATGAAAATACCAGACCTGAATAAAAAATCTGAAATTTAAATATGAGACTGAAGAGAAGCATAAAAAAGGTAAACATAAAAGAATAATCATTAAGAAACTCAATAAAGTTAAACTGTTTTCATTCCTATATGGGAAGATGATACAAGAACCTTATCATTATTAGGGCAGTTAAAAGGAGTTTACATTGACAGAAGGCATGAGTGTGAGTCTATAATGTTAGAATTATCTAAAAATGAATGAAGGGGTGAAAAAGAGGGATGCACTGGGAGAACGGGGAAGTGAGAGGTAGAATGGGAAAATTTTTCTCATATAAAAGAAGCATACAAGGAAGAGCTTTAAAATGGAGTGGAAAAGGGGAGAATGGCAGGCAATACTTGAACCTCACTCTCATCAGAATTGGTTCAAAGAGGGAAGAACACACACACACACACATATGTGTGGTGTGTGTACACACTCAGTTGTGTATAGAAATGTAACATCTAATAAGGAAACAGAAGGGGAAGGGGATAAGAGAAAGGGGTAGATCAGATAAAAAGGGTAAGTGAATTAAGGGAGGCAGTGTTTAGAAGCAAAATAGACAAGGGAAGAAAAAGACAGAGACAGAGACAGAGACAGAGACAGAGAGAGAGAGAGAGGAAGAAACAGAGAAAATGGGATGGAGGGAACTACAGTTAGTAATCATAACTACAAATGTGAATGGGATGACCTCACTCATAAAATAGAAGCAGATAGCAGAATCCAACAATATGTTTTTTAAAAGACACACACAGAATTATAATAAGGGGCTGGAGCAAAATCTAATATGCCTCAGTTGAAGTAAAAAAGGCAGGGGTAGCAATCAAGATCTCAAACAAAGCAAAAGCAAAAATAAACCTAATTAAGAGTTAATCAGGGAAACATTATGCTAAGGATACCATAGACAATGAAGTGATATCAAAACATTTTATAGCAAGTTTCTCTGATAAAAACTTACTCAAATATATACTGAGTATAAAGCTGAGTCAAATTTATAAAAATAAAACCCATTCTCTAATTGATGAATGGTCAAAAGATATAAGCAGGCAGTCTTCAGAAGAAATCAAAGCTATCATGTGAAAAAATTCTCTAAATTACTATTAGAGAAATTAAATTAGATTAGAGTAGAGTAGAGAAATACAAATTAAAACAACTCTGAAGTACCACTCACATTGATCATAAATGACAAATGCTGGAGTGGATGAGGAAAAAACAGGTATACTAATGAATTACTGGGAGAGTAGTGAACAGGTACAACCATTCTGGAGAACAATTTGGAACTATGTCTAAAGGGCTATAAAACTATGCAAACCCTTTGATCCAGCTACTACTAGGCCTATATGCCAAAGAAACTAAAGACCTATGGTACAAAAGGACTATGTATACAAAAATATTTATAGCAGCTCTTTTTGTGGTGGCAAAGAATTGGAAATCGAGGGAATGATCATGATTTGGGGAATAGCTCAACAAACTGTGACATATGATTGTGATGGAGTATATTGTGCTATAAGAAATTATGAGAGGGGTGGCTATGTGGTACAGTAGATAGAGCACTAGCCCTGGAGTCAGAAGGACCTGAGTTCAAACCTGGCCTCAGACACTTGATACTTCCTACCCGTGAGACCCTGGGCGAGGCACTTAACCCCAATTGCCTCACCAAAAAAAATAAACAAACAAACAAATAAATAAGAAAAGAAATTATGAGAGAAGTGGTTTCAGAAAAACATGGTGAGACCTGAACTGATGCAAAGTGAAGTAAGAACTGGGAGATCATTGTGCACAGTAACAGCAATGTTGTAATGATAATCAATGGTGAAAAGACTTGGCTACTCTGATCAATACAATGATCCAAGACAATTACAAATGATTCATGGTGAAAAAATGTTATCCACCTCCAGAGACAGAACTGATGGACTCTGAGTGCATATTGAAGTATAACTTTATTTTCCTTGCTTTTAAAAAATATGGCTAATATACAAACATGTTTTGCATGATTTCACATGTGTAATTGGTATCATATGGCTTAGCCTCTCAGTGGTTAGGGGAGGTGGTAGGAAGGAAGGAGAGAATTTGGAACCCAAAATTTAAAAAGAAAAGAATGTTATAAATAAATCATAAACTAGAATGTTAAATATTACTTTCATAACCTAAGAATATGTGTCAATTCCTTCTACTTTGGTAGTTTCAACAATCAGAATGCTATCAAAATATTAGAAGAGCAATCTCAGCATCTGACATATATCTGTAGTAGCAGTAAAAAGCTCATTAAATGTAGATTCTGAAGACTCATTTTTAAAAAGTATTTTTCCTCTCATCTCCCATCCTAAAAAAATTCTTGTAACAAATATGCATAGTTAAGAATGCAAATTTCTACACTGTCCATGTCCAAAAATCTGTTTTATTCTTCATATTTAGGGTAGCATGCTTTATTATCAGTTACCTGCAATTACTATCTGTAATTATGGTTGGTTACTGCATTGATCAAAGTTCTTAAGGCTTTCAAAATTGTTCATTGTTGTAGTAATAGTTTAAATTTTTCTTCTAGTTCAGCTCACTTTACTCTGCCTCTGTCCATACAAGTTTTCCCAAGTTTTTCTGAAGCTATTCCCATTGTCATTTCCTAAATCACACAAAAATTCATATATCATAATTTGTTTAGTCATTCCCCAATTGATAAGCACCTCCTTATTTTCAATTCTTACCAGTGTAAAAAGGACTACTATATAGGGTTTTTTCCTTGCTCTCTTTGGAATATGGGACTAGCAGTGGTCTCACTCATGCAGTTTAGTAACTTTGGGAGTATAACTGCAAATTACTTTCATCAATGGCTATACCAATTCACAACTCCACTAACCATGCAATAATGTGCCTATTTTTCCATAGTCCCTCCAACATTTGTCATTTTCGTTTTCTGAGTGGAACCTCAGAATTGCTTTAATTTGCATTTATATAATTATTATTGCCTTGCAGCATTTTAAAATATGGTTACTGACTGTTTTCTTTCTTAGTCTCTCTTTTCATCTTATCGCTGTGACCGTATCTTTTCCCCTTACCTTCTTATTCCTTAATTTACCCACTCCTCTGAAAGTCCCTCATGTATTCATCCCACCCTCCTAATCTAAATCTATATACCCTTCTAAAAATCCCTTCCCAGCTATTCCCCCAGTTTTCTTACCTCTCTATAAGTTCAGAAGACTTCTAAACCTCTTCAGGTATATATGTTCTTTCCTCTTCAATTCAGATGAGAGTAAGGTTCCAATATTACCAATGCACCATCCCCACCTGCTTTCTTTCAGGCCCTGTTTTTATGAGATAATTTCTCCTTTTAACCTTTTCCTACCCTATTTTGTTTTTTAGAATCACCTCATCATAAACAACTCAGCCCCAACATTTCTTTCAAACTACCTGAGTAAAGATAACAGTTTTAAGAATACTATTACTACTAATAATAAATAATGTTAATAACATCTTTATATATCAGAAGTATATAGTTTCTCCTTAATCAGTGCCTTATAATTAGTCTCTAATGATTTCCTTATATTTCTTCTCAATCTTTTATATTGAGTTTTCCACTGAGTTTTGGTCTTTGGATTAAAGCATTAAAGAGAATGGATTAAAAATCAGAATCCAACAATATGTTGCTTACAAGAAACACATTTAAAAATGAGAGATACACACAGCTCAAATGGAGGGTTGGGGTAAATTTTATTATGCTTCAACTGATGCAAAAAAAGGCAGGGGTAGCAATTATTATCTCAAAGTTATGGCTAAAAGAGATTTAATTAAAAGAGGTAAACAGGTTAGCTACATTTTGATAAAAGGTACCACAGACAATGAAGCAACATCAATACTGAACCTATATGCATCAAATATAATAATATCTAAATTTTAAAAAAAGTTAAATGAATTACAGGTGGAGAAAGATAGCAATACTATAATAATATAATATAACTCCCCCTTTCAGAACTAGATAAATCTAACCAAAAAATAAAAAAGAAAGAAGTTAAGAAAATGAATAGAATTTTAGATAAACCATATATGATAGATATCTGGGGAGAACTGAATAGAAATAGAAAGGAATACACCTTTTTCTCATTTGTTCATGGTCCCTTTACAAAGATTGACTATATATTAGTACATAAAAAATTTATGATGAAAAGCAGAACTATCAAAGGTATCCTTTTTAGATAATAACACAATAAAAATTATAATTAATAAGGCATCAAGGAAACTATTAAAAACTAATTGGAGATTAAACCACTTAATCTTAAAGAATGAGTGGGTTAAAGAACAAATCATAAAAACAATTAATTTCATTAAAGAGAATGACAATATTCAGACAACATATCAAAACCTAAGGGATACAGCAAAAGCAGTGGTTAGAGGAAAATTTATATCTTTAAATGGTTCCATCAATAAAATAGAAAAAAAAGAACAGACTAATGAATTGAATATTCAATTAAAAAAAAACAGAAAAAGAACAAATTAAAAATCCCCAATTGAACACTAAATTGGAAATCCTAAAAATTAAAGGTGGGATTAATGAAATTGAGTGTAAAAAAATTGAATTAATAAATAAAACTAGGAGTTGGGTTTATGAAAAAGCTAATAAAATAGATAAACAATTACTTGGTTTGATTTTTTAAAAAGAGAGAAGAAAGCCAAATCACTGGTGTTAAAAATGAAGAGTGAATATATCATCAAGATGAAATTAAACCAATTATAAGGAGTTACTTTGCCTAATCATATACTAATAAATTTAATAATTTAAGTGAATTTGAAGAATATTTACAAAAGCATAAATTGCCTAGATTAGCAGAAGGCAAAATAGAATATCTAAATAGACCTATTTTAGAAAAAGAAATTGAACAGGCCATAATTGAGCTTCCTAAGAGAAAAACATCAGGACCAGATGGATTTACAAATGAATTCTATCAAATATTTAAAGATCAACTAATTCTAATATTAAATAAATTATTTGGAAAATAGGTACAGAAGGGATTCTACCAAACTAATTTTATGAAATAAATGTGATACTGATACCAAAATCAGGAAGAGTAAAAACAGAAAAAGAAAATTATAGACCAAGTTCATTAATGAATATGAATGCAAAAATCTTAAATAAAATACTAGCTAAAAGATTACAACAATACATTACAAAGATCATACATTGTGATCAAGTGAGATTTATCCCAAGAATGCAAGAATGGTTTAACATAAAGAAAACTGTTAACATAATTGACTACATCAGTAATAAAGTTTGAAAAATCACATGATTATATCAATAGGGGCAGAAAAAGCTTTTGATAAAGTTCAACACTAGTTTCTATTAAAAACACTTGAAAGCATTGGTATAAATAGATTTTGTCTTAAATTGTTAAAAAAATTTTATCTAAAACCATCAGCAAGTATTATTTGTAATGGGAATAAACTGGAGGCCTTCCAGTAAGATCAGATGTGAAACAAGGATGCCCATTGTCACTGATATTATTCAATATTGTATGGGAAATCCTATCAATAAGAGAAGGAAAAGTAATTAAGGGAATCAGAATAGGGAATGAGGTGATAAAACTATCTCTTTTCGCAAAATCTCTTTTTTGCAAGAACATGATAATTTTCGTGGAAAATCCCAAAGACTCAACTAAAAAGTTAGCTGAAACAATTAATAATTGTAGCAAAGTAGCAGAATATAAAGTAAATCCACATAAATCATCATCATTCCTATATATCACAAACAAAACTCTGCAAGAAGAGATAGTAAAAAATGCCCCATTTAAAATACCTCTAGACAGCACAAAATACCTGGGAGTACACCTACCAAAACAAACCCAGGAATTATATAAACAAAATTATAAAAAAAACCTTTTTATACAAATAAAATCATATTTAAATAATTGGAGAGATATTAATTATTCACAGGTAGGCAGGGCCAATATAATAAAAATGACAACTTTACTCAAACTAATTTACATATTCAATACCATCCCAATTATATTGCCAAAAAAATCATTTTACTGAATCAGAAAATATAATAACAAAATTCATTTGGAAAAACAAAAAGTCAAGAATAACAAAGGAAATAACAAGAAAAGTATAAAGGAAGGAGGATTAGCAGTACGAGATCTTAAACTGTACCATAAGGTAGTAATTATCAAAACTATATGATATTGGCTAAAAATTAGCAAGGTAGACTAATGGAATAGAGTAGACATAAAATTTACAGTGGCAAATAAACATAATAACTTTATATTTGAGTAGCATAAAGACTTTAGATTTTGGGATAAGAATTCATTATTTGGTAAAAATTGTTGGGAAAACTGGAAAACAATATAGCAAAAACTGGGCGTGAACTAATATTTCACACCATTTACTAGGAAAAGGTCAAAACTGATACATGACCTACATACAAAGAGAGATTTTGCAAGAAAATTAGAAGAACATGGAACATACTACATATCAGATTTAAGGATAGGTGAATATGAATAAACAAGAGATAAAGAGCAAAATTAGGTATAAAGTGGATAATTTCTATTACATTAAATTAGAAAGGTTTTATACAAATTAAATAAACATAGCCAACATTAGAAGGAAAGCAAAAAATTGGGAAAATATTTTATAGACACTGTCTTATATAAAGGTCTCATATCCAAAATATATAAAGAACTTTGTCAAATCTATAAGAATACAGGACATTCCCTAATTGATAAATGGTCAAAAGATATGAACAGGTAGTTTTCCAATGAAGAAATCAAAACAATTTATATTCATATGAAAAAATTGCTCTAAATCATTAGTGATTAGAGAAATGCAAATTAAAACAGCCTTGAGATATCATTTTACACCTACCAGATTGGCTAAAATGACGAAAGGAAAGTGACAAATGTTGGAGAGGATATGCAAAAATTGGGACACTAATTCATTGTTGGTAAAATTGTAAAAGTTCTAACCATTTTGGAGAGTAATATGGAATTATGCATAAATAGTTATTAAACTGCCTATACCCTTTGACCTAGCAATACCACTACTCAGTCTATTTCCAAAGATGATTAAGGAAAAAGAAAAAAGAACCTCTCTCTCTCTCTCTGCACATATGTATGTGTGTGTGTCTGTGTATATACATATATATATACATATATATATACATATATATATATATACATATATATATACATATATATACATATATATATATAATGTTTTTGCTTTAGATAGTATTTCATTTTTCCCCAATTACATATCAAGAAAATTTTTAGCATTCATTTTTACAAGATTTTGAGTTCCAGATTTTTCTCCTTCCCATCCCCTTTCTGAAATAGTAGGCAGTTTGATATTGCTTATACATGTGCTATCATATAAAACATGTTTCCATATTAGTCAGTTGTGAAAGAAGAAACAGATCAAAAGGAAAAAAACATGAGAAAGAATAAAATAAGTGAAAGAAATATGCTTCTATCTGCATTCAAAGTCCATCAGTTCTTTATCTGGATATGGAA
The DNA here is from genome assembly GCF_003287225.1 of Phascolarctos cinereus. Lineage (NCBI taxonomy): Eukaryota > Metazoa > Chordata > Mammalia > Diprotodontia > Phascolarctidae > Phascolarctos > Phascolarctos cinereus. The sequence continues at coordinate 194,811,239 of NW_027556098.1, forward strand.
AGCATTTTCCTTCTTGAGTCTTTTGCACTTGTCTTGGATGACTGTGTTGCTGAAAAGAGCTAACTCATTCATAGCTGATCATCACACAATGTTTGCTACTATGTACAATGTTTAGCTGATTCTGTTCACTTCATTTTGCATAAGTTTGTACAAGTCTTTCCAGGTTTTCCTGAAATCTGCCTGTTCATCATATCTTATTGCACAATAGTATTCCATCACATTCATATACCACAGCTTGTTTAGCCATTCCCCAATTGATGGACATCCCCTTAATTTCCAATATTTCGCCACCACGAATATGGTTGCAATAAATATTTTTGCACATGTATGTCCTTTCCCCTTTTTTTATACTCTCTTTGGGATATAGACCTAGTAGTGGTATTGCTGGATCAAAGGGTATGCACAGTTTGGTTGCCCTTTGGGTATAGTTCCAAATTGCTCTCCAGAATATCTAGATCAGTTCACAACTCCACCAACAGTGCATTAGTGTCCCAGTTTTCCCATATCTTCTCCAATATTTATCATTTTCCTTTTTTGTCATATTAGCCAATCTGATAGGTGTGAGGTGGTACCACAGAGTTATTTTAATTTGCATTTCTCTAATCAAAAGTGGTTTAGAGCACATCTTCATATGCCTATAGATAGATTTGATTTTTTTTATCTGAAAACTGCCTCTTCATATCCTTCAACAATTTATCAATTGGAAATGACTTGTATTTTTGTAAATTTGACTTAGTTCTCTATATATTTGAGAAATGAGGCCTTATCAGACTGCTTCCCAGCTTTCTGCTTTCATTCTAATTTTGGTCACATTGGTTTTGTTTGTACAAAAATTTTTCAATTTAATATGATCAAAATTATCTATTCTACATTTCATAATGCTCTTTATCTCTTCTTTGGTCATGAATTCTTCCCCTCCTCCTACATCTGATAGGTAGACTATTTCTTATTCTTCTAATTTGTTGTTTCATTGTTTATGGTACCTTTTAGCAAGATGAAGTTTCCTTCTTTTAATTAGGTCTATTTTTGTTTTTATTTTGTCTAACTAAGATCAGGATTGCTACCCCAGCTTTTTTTTTTAACTTCAGCTAAAGCATTATAGATTCTGCTGCAGCCCCTTGCTTACACTCTGTGTCTCTCTACTTCAAGTGTGTTTCTTGTAAGCAACATATTATAGGATTCTGGTTTTTGATCCACTCTGCTATCCAAGAACCTATATATTTTAAAATGTTTATAGCAGCTCTCTTTGTGGTGACTGGGAATTGCAGGGATGTCCATCAATTGTGGAATTGCTGAATAAGTTGTGGTATATGATTGTGATAGAATGCTACTGTTGTATAAGAAATGATGAGCTCAATGATTTTAAAAAAACATGGAAAGGCTTGCATGAAATAATGAAGAGCAAAATGAGCAGAACCAAGAGAATCTATACAAACAAGAATTTTACAGCAAGTTTCTCTGATAAGGGTCTCATTTCTCAAATATATAGGGAACTGAGTCAAATTTTTAAAAATAAAAGCCATTTCCTAATTGATAAATACTCAAAGGACATGAACAGGCAGTTTTCAGGCAAAGAAATCAAGACTATAATAAAGCACATGAAAAAAGGTCTAATTCACCAACAATTAGAGAAATGCAAATTAAAACAATTGAGGCACCATCTCAAACCTATCAGATTGGCTAAGATGACAGAAAAGGAAAATGAAAAGTGCTGGTGGAGAGGTGGGAAAATAGAGACATTAATGCACTATTGGTGGAGTTGTGAACTACTCCAACCATTTTGGAGAACAATATGGAACTACACCCAAAGGGCTATAAAACTGTGCATATCTGTTGACCCAGCAGTATTTCTACTAGGTCTATACCCCAAGAAGATCAAAGAAAAACAAAAAAGACTCATATGCACAAGAGTATTTATAGCAGCTCTTTTTGTGGTGACAAAGAATTAGAAATTGAGGAGATGTCCACCAATTGGGGAATCGCTAAACAAATTATGATATATGAATGTGATGGGATACTATGGTACTATAAGAAATGATGAAGGAGATGATTTCAGAAAAACTTGGGAAGACTTACATGAACTGATGCAAAGTGAAATGAGCAGAACCAGGAGAAAAATATACACAGTAATAGTAATATTGTATAAAAATAGTTAACTGTGAAATATTGAGTTACTTTTATCCTTACAATGATCCACCACAACTGCAAAGGACATATGATGAAAAATGATACCCATCTTCAGATAGACAATAGATTGAGGCATATTTTCTTACTTTCTTATTTTTCTTTCTTTCCCGCCCTGGAACATGGCTAGTGTGGAAATATGATTTGAATGACTTTATATGTATAATGAATATCATATTTTTTTTGCTTTCTCAATAGGTAGGGGAAGGGGTGGAGGGAATGAAGAATTTGGAACTGAAAATTTTACAAAATTCTAGTATATATATGCTAGTAAAATGGCCAATCTTTGTCCAAATCTATTGTTATTTGCCTGCCTTTCCAAGAGCACTACAGGAGTTGCCCAGGATTCCTGCTTTTGTCACCATTTAGCTTCAATCTAATAGGACCCCAGGCCTCTCTAATTCAAGATTCCACCAAAACTTGCAAGATGTCCATCTTGAAATTTCATGTTTACTCACCTAAAATTAGGAAGCAACTAAAAATAAGACAGCCTAAAAAGTTTTTGTCAAATGCATAATTGTAAGTGTTATGTGTTTAGCACTCCTTTTCTGTGTACTAATAAATTGCCTGTCCCCATACGCAGTTCATATTGTACAATGAGCACCTTTCTATTTTTCCCTTTTGGGAAACCCTGATCATGATCCAGTCCCTAAGTTATAAGTAAATTTTCCCTGGGGTTGGGGGTTTAATGAGCTAAAGAGTAGAAGAAAAGGGAGGCTAACCTTTTTTTTTTTTAAGAGACAGTGCTCTGCTGATACTGAACATGGTCCAAAATCAATACCTGGATCCAGAGTAGAAGAACTCATTAATAGACATATAAGTGATGTAGTACCTCAGCCCCTGTGGACCTGACAATAGTTCAGTTAGACTATGATCTTATGGTTTCAAAGTCTTTTAAAAATAAAAGCGTGGTAATCTCAAAGAAGAAGAGTTTATCATGGGAGGAGGTTTAGAAATGGAAGTAAGGGGCAGCTAGGTGGCACAGGGATAGAGAACCAGCCCTGGATTCAGGAGGACCCGAGTTCAAATTTGACCTCAGACACATAACACTTACTAGCTGTGTGACCCTGGGCAAGTCACTTAACCCCAATGCCTGGCCAAAAAAGAAAAAAGAAAGAAATGGAAGTAAGTTATGTGAAAACTACAATAAATTTCATTAAAATAGATGAATAACTCCTGAAATAAAAGGAGACAAAGGGAAAGGGATAATTTGATATGGCCTAATAAATTGCTTTCAAACTGAAGATGAGCATTTTGGTGTTAAAGAGGGATGATTCCATAATCATGAGAGGACAACTTTGGCAATAATACTGCACATTGCCAGGAGAATTGTACAAGAGGTGGAAAGTCTCAGAATAGATGTTTCAAGGACCTAGGCTAAATATTCCTAAGGACTAGAATAATAAGGAACAAGAACAACCAAACCTGTGGTACAAAAAGCAGAATAATTTGGAAACATATCAGAAGTCAGCCAGTCAATCAATATATATTGAGCACCCATATCCTACTAGATAATGTGAGAGAAATACCAATTAAAAATAAGACATGGTTAGAAGCTTAAAATCTTGCTGAGGGAAGAGTGGAGGGCTTCAGGAGAAAATGGTAAAATATAGAACAGACTCATAAAAAAAGCTTAAGGGTATCTACAAAGTAACATGACTGCATGATCTTGCACTAGTAACAACCTCTCTTGCTCTCAACTTCCTCATCTGTAAAATGAATGTGTTGAATTAGGTGACCTCTTAAGCCCCTTCTACCTCTAAACCTATAAATGTGAATTTGTTTTAAAAAAAGTCTAGGAGCACAAATTAAAAGCACAAGTTGGGTGGTATTAATCAGGGAAGGATTCCTAGAGATGTTTTAAGACAGGCATTGATAAATATATGGATTGACAGAAAAGAGGAAGGTATCACAGGACACAAAGGTACTGAGGTAATAATAAGCAATTTTTGTATCCATCTTTTGTGATACCAGGAAACATATTTACTCAATTACTTGATCATTATTAGGTTTCCTGAAAATATCAGGGTATGTGGATAAGGTATGTAGAAGTTGGGTGGTCTGTCTTCCATTTGGGTAGCCATGTTGTCTGGAGCTATCAAATATATTTACTTGAAGCAAGGAGTCATGTTAGGAAATGATGAGGGGGAAATTGTGAGAAGGGGAAGAAGACAGATCTTGAAAACCTGGAGTTTGAATTTGACATGAGAGGACAAAGAGAGATCATGCAGGTTGATAATTATTCTTCAAATGAGACGATTATACATGTATTTAGAGACTGAATTTCAAGATCTCAAAGAAAAGAAATTTTCAAAAGAATGGAATCCTATTTTAACATTTGGCTATAACAAGAACGAGGACTTTCTCAAGTCCTTAAGGAAGGTTTGTCTTCATGATGAATTTAATTAAGCTTCTGGGACAAGTATAAGAAGATGATATGCCTATGTATGCCTATAACTATAAAAATGCAATGTGGTTTTAAAACTTGAGCTGAAATATTTTTTAAAAGCCACAGTATCACTTCCTGTCAATATGGATGCCTAAACAAGAGGCAGAATATCCATCTCCCATATATCTCCTCCAGCAAAACCCTGATGTTTTGTACCACACCAAATGATGATAAAAAATATATAAGAAACTACAGTGACATCTTCCACTTCAAAACCACACAAATAGTCAAGCCTGAGATCAGTAAGAAAGGAAGCCTCTTCAGCAAAGAAAACCATCACTATCAGAAACAGGACAGCCTCCAAGGCTCTATGTCAGAAAGTTTCTCTGAGAAAGTGCCAGGGTAACCATTTGGAAGCTATAGGGCATGGCAACAGGTAGTAATCAGTCCACCATTTCTTGATGTCTCATAGCCAGCTTCCTCAAATGAAAAGACCTCAGACCATGGCTGCACTAGTACCAGATGTTCCATTTCCTCTTGAGCCTAGCATATTTCCTGAGGAAAGGCTTTATGGGACCAGGTTGGGTGACTTCCATCTGCTCCAAAGAAACCACTTTTATCTATACCAGCACAAAACATCTACCTCCTGCTTCCAGTCTAAACTCCCAACTGGGATGCAGAGAACCTCCAGTGCAAAGAAAAGCAATCCTCCCTTTAACTTCAGGTCCCCAATCTCCTGCTCTGTCTGTTCTTTGAGGACATATCAATTCTCCCTCAAACACCCTAAACATTTATTTCTTCAACCTACTCACCTTTCATGAACTACCCCTCCAATCCACCTCAGCCACGTACAAAGATGGTCATATCTTTGATCTTTTCACTACCCACAAAAGTACCCCTCCATGTACAAGAATATTTAAATCCCCTCATCCAACTATCTATTGGTTATTTACTTTTCCCTCTGCTTTTCCTTACATAAGCCTACTTTCATCTGCACTACGGCCTCCAATTCCTTGATCCCTCAATTCTCTCCTAGACCATCTTCCCTGTACCTGCCACTCTCTCCTCTTCTCTCCATCTTGACTCCCTGATGAGTCAATTCAACTCTACACTGTCCTCATCTCTTGAATTCCTAGCTCCATTGTCATATCACCAATCGTACTCAGCCTTGCATCACTCCCAAAATTTGCTGCCTTCATGCCTTATACACATAATGCTGAACAAAGGTAGAGAAAATCATAAAAATATTTTGATTGTGTCCACTACAAATTTTTGTTAATACAACTTAAACTGGGCTCTCACTGTTGCTAGACAATCTTACTATACCTGTTTATTAACTCAATATCCCACTCTCCATAGGAGTTCCTCCAAACCTTTTCATGTCTCCTCAAACCTCTCATGGCTTCCCTTGCCCCTACTCTCTCAGCTGAGAACTTTACCTCATATTTTAAAGAAAAAAAAATTGAAGCCATTACAAATTCAAGCCAATACAACCTTATTACTACACCAAAACTGCTCTCTCTGAAACTGGTTATAATATCTTAGGTGCTAGATCCAATGGTCTTTTCTCAATCTTCATTCTCCTCAATTCTCCATAGCCTTTGACACTGTCTCTCTGTCTCTCTCTCCTTGATACTTTCTTCTCTCTAGGTTTTCAGGACACCATTCTCCCCTGGTTCTTCTCTTATCCATCTGATCTTTCCTTCTCTGTCTCTTTTGCAAGATCCTTCTCCAGATCAATCCCTCTAACCATACATGTCCCTTAGGATTCTGTCCTGGGACCTCTTCTCTTCTACCTCTATACTACTTTACTTGGTGAGTGACATCATAGATTTAATTACCACCTCTATGCTGATGATTTTCAAATCTACCTTTCTTCCCCCAAACTCTCTGCTGACCTCTAATCTTGCATCTCCAGCTGCCTTTCAGACATCTCAAACTAGATGTCCAGTATACATCTTAAACTCAATATGTCCAAAACAAAACTCATTATTTTTCCCCCTAAACCCTTCCTCCCTACCCCCACCATCTTCCCTCTTACTGTAGAGGGCAACACCATCCTCCCAGTCCTTAGATTATCAATGTAGGAGTCATCTTGGATTCCTCACTATCTCTTACCACTTCCTCCTCTCCCATATCCAAACTGTTGCCAAGGCCTGCTGAATTTATCTTGTCAACATCTCTTAAATATGTCTTCTTTCCCCCTGGCACTGTCACTATGCTAGTGCAGGTTCTCATCACCTCATGCTTGGATTATTGAATAGCTTTCTGGTTAGTCTCCCCTCTGCCTCAGGCCTCTTCTCACTTCAATCCATTCTCCATTCAGCCACTAAATTTTCTTAAAACACAAGTCTAGTCATAACACTCCACCCCCAACTCAATAAACTCCATTTACTCCCTATTGCCTCTAGGATCAACAACAAAATGTTGTTTGGTATTCAAAACCCTTCATAACCTAGCCACCCCCCACCCACCTTTCCTGTCTTGTTACATACATTCTTCAATATATACTCTTCGATCCAGAGACACTGGCCTCCTGTCTGTCCCAAGAACAAGACACTCCATTTTTTTAGTTCTGGGAATTTTCTCTGATTTTCCGCCATTCCTGAAATGTTCTCCCTCCTTCACTCTGACTACTGACCTCCCAGGCTTCTTTTAAGTCCTAAAACCCCACCTTCTACAGGAAGCCTTCCTTAACCCTTCTTAATTTCAGTGTTTCCCTCTTTTAATTATTTCCTACTTATCCTGTATATAGCTTGCTTTGTATATATTTGTTTGCATGCTGTCTCCCCAGTTAAACTACAAGCTCCTTGAGGGCAGGGACTGTCTTTTGCCTCTTTTTTGTATCTCCAACACTTAGCACAGCGTCTAGCACATAGAGGCACTTGATAAATATTTATTGAACTGAAATTGAATTGATTATAATATTCCAAAAAGCAAAATATGTGGGTCTATAGAGCTGACTAAAGCCCTATAGGAAAAAATGAACCTTTAACAGAGGACTTTCAAGCATTTCTAATAAAAAGATTGCAATTGAGAAGGTGTTTTGAATAACAAACAGTATTCATGAGAAACCTAGAAAGGTATGTTTACATTTGAGCAATTTAAAGAAGTTATAATGTAGTAATAGAGGGAGAAGAAAAAACAAGCAGACTTTTAGAATTCTAATATCTTTAAAATGTTTTGAATGAAGTCAATAAGAAAAGGTTAAGTAGGTAGTGCAGTGGATAGGGCACTGGGCCTGGAGTCAGAAATTTCTTCCTGAGTTCAAACTTGGCCTCAGGCACTTGCTGTGTGATCCTGGGCAAGACACTTAACCCTGTTTGCCTCAGTTTCTTCATCTGTAAAATGGCTAGAGAAGAAAATGGTAAACCACTCCAGTACCTTTGCCAAGAAAATCCCAAATGGAGTAATGAAGAGTCAGACATGATTGAAAAACAACCTAACACAACACAAATATAAAGAGAGATCCTGGAGTAGAAAGGTTCTGTTCCAAGGGCTTTAAGAAATAAAAGTGAAATAAGGATAAAGGAGGAGTACAGTGGTGTAGAAAGGAGAAAGACAAGGGTGCTATTTTTCATAACTGGGGTGCTGAGAACACGTACAAACATGGAGGAAAAGGAGTAGTGATCATTAGATGAAACTTACTTATCTAAAATGGACATAGGAAGGTTGAAAACACATATAAAAGAATTTGATGTAGAAATACATTAAACTCAACAGAGAAACAAATGAGGATAGTGAGGGATTGTTGAAAGGGAGGTTAATACCAAGAAGGGAATAGTAATAAGCAAAACAAACTTCCTGATTCTGAAGGGGAGATGAAGAGAAGGGGAGGGGAAGTTAAGGGAGGGAATCAGAATCTAATGTAGTATTGGATTGCCTTTTAGACAATTAGAGAACGGATGAACAAATAAATTATAGTTTATAAATGTAAAATAGAATATTTTTGTAACCTAAGAAATTATAAAAGACAACTACAGAGAATCCTGGGTTGTATGAATTGGCTCTGGGTGAAGTGAAAAGAACCAAAAGAACAATTTATACAAGGACAACATTGAAAAGAAAAACTGTGAAACACTTAAGCATGCCTATCAAAGCAATGACTAACCATGTCTCCAGAGGACCTATGATGAACCAAGCTACCCACCTCCTGAAAGTGATAGACATAAGATGCAGAGATATGTCTTTTTGAACTCAGTCATTGAGTGGATTAGTTTTGCTTGACTACACTTATCTGTTGCAAGGCCTTTTTTCCCCTTCTTCCTCTTGATTAATGAGGGTGGTATAGGGGGTAGGGAAGGTTAGCACTAGTGATGCCAAGAAAAAAAATGGAATTTTTTTAAGTGAACAGAAGTTCAAAAAGAAACTTGACAAGTAGGGCAGTTTTGAAAGTACAGTTTTATATACTTAAAAACAAATAAACTGTTGTCAGTTTGTTTCAGAACTGGAACCAACCTCTGGGTAGCCAGAGCCCAACAGACTAACCTAGAGATAGGATAGTCAGGACACAAATAGAAGTTTAATTTCAAAGTGAGGCAATACTTACAAGTGGAAGTTCCGAGGAGGAGGAGGAATTAACATGCTGGGGCAAAGGCAATGCTTTACATACATAAGTGGGCTGGACCATGTCAAAATCATTCTTAGCCATTCCCATGACAGGCTTACACATGGACAATGCAGGCATTCTTGGGTCCTGTGGGAACAGTCTCCAAATTGATTGTCCCACAGACACAAATAGAACCAGAGTTAGTGTGACAGGGACAGGAGTGCAGTACCTGGTTCGGTTCACTTAGCTGTTACAAGAAACAGGGATTGTAAGCATGTCAAAAGGTGTGATGGATGATTCTCTAGTCCTTGGGAAATAGGGGGAGCTCCAACTAAACAGTTATTGATTAAACATAAATCCCTCAGTGAACATCTGGTGCTGGTCAAAGCAATATACTTTGCCAGAGGGTGAGTTCATCCAGAGAGCAAAGAATTGTTGTTATGCCAAGCTCAGGGCACAGCCTGCTTGCTGGGTCTTAGCTCTGGGAAACAGCATGTCTCCAAATATCTTGACACTATGAAATGAATATTCACAGTTTTATAAAGAATCTTCTTTCTGAAAGCAGCTAGGTGACACAGTGGAAAGAGTGCTGGGCCTGGAGTCAGAATGACTCACAGACCTGAGTTCAGATCTGATCTCAAACACTTACTAGCTGTGTGACCCTGGAAAAGTCATTTAACCTCAGTTTTCTTATCTGTAAAAAGAGGATAATAATAGGACCTATCTTTTAGGATTGTTGTGAGGATCAAATGAGATAATATTTGTAAAGCACTTAGCACAGTATCTGGCACAGAATAAGTACCATAATGTTAGTTATTATCATTATTATCATTATTATTATTGTTATTATTTGTTATGTGTATGGAAATGTACTTTGGTGTTTAAATTCAGAATAAAAAAACCAAAGAATATAGAATGTGAAAGTTACTTCAAGTAGGAAAATTGTTTCTTCCCCAATGTATCTTCTGTGAATCACTCTTTTAATTACTGTTCTTCATAATCTGGCCTCAACCTACTTTCCTAGTCTCACTATACATTATTGTATACTGTATATATTGTATACGCCCCTCTATAAACTGGCCTTCTTACTATTCGCCACACATGACATTCAACTGACCATTTCCATGACTTATACAGGCTATTTTCCATTCCATGAATGCAGTCCTTTCTCCTCTCAACATCAGAGAATCCCTTACTTCTTTCAAGACTCACTTCAAAGTACCATCAAATGAAGCTTTTCCTGACCTCTCCACAGCTGCTAGTCTCCTCCTTCATAAAACTACTTTTATATTTATATTCTATATATTAAGATTTTGTTTTTCACTCTTCTAATTAATAGGCATTTATTTTTTCTTCCTTCTACCTCCTCATTAAAAAAAAAAAGAAAAAGAAATAACCCTTGTAACAGATATGCATAGTCAAACAAAATAAATCCCCACATTGCCCATGTCCAAAAATTGGACATACCAAGATATGTATATGTTGTCTTCCTTAATAAAATATACTCTCCTTGAGGATGTGCTGGTTTCACTTTTATCTTTTATCCCCAGAGCCCATCATTTTTGAAATCTCACAATTATAAAGGCGTTTAGAGATTGACTTTCAAAATCTCCAATGAAAATTTCAAAATAATAGAAAGCACAGAAAGTACTGTTGTGATTTATTTATTTTTCAATTGTGCTCAACTCTTCATGATCCCATTTGAGGTTTTCTTGACAAGGATACTGGAGTGGTTTGTCATTTCCTTCTCCAGTTCATTTTATAAATGAGGAAACTGAAGCAAATGGGGTTAAGTGACTTGCCCAGGATCACATAGCTCTTAAGTGTCGAGGCCACATTTGAACTCAGAAATAGGAGTCTTCCTGACTCTAGACTCAGCACTCAATCTACTGTACACCTAAATGCCACACATCAGAGAAGATATAAATACATCTCTTCCATGTACCTCCTTTCTCAGCTCTTTAAAACTTTTATGAGGTTGGTCATTCCTACTTTGAAGATATCCTTGATGAAAACATGAGAAAGGAATCAGGGAGGCTTTAATTCTCTATAGCAGACCATATCTTCATAGTCACACAATTGACATTGAGGTCTAAATAACACAAAATCAAAACCATCACAATAAACATAATTACAGTAATTTATAAAGCACTTTAATGTTTACAAAGTCCTTTACCAATGTTATCTTTATTTGAGCCTCACTTAAAGCCTTTGAGGCTTAAATAGATCTTGGTAAGTTTATTGCTTACCTAAATAAATAAACAAACAGATAAATAATGCCAATTAAGCAAAATATACCTCGGCTTTCCAGGCTCTCTTCTGACAAGATGTCTTTAATATATGTGGTAAGATCATGTAAGATTCCTGATAGAGATAAACAATCACAGAGGACTTTGTTCAATGATCATATAATTATTGTCACCAAAAAAGGCATAAAGCAGAGGGAAATAATTTGCCAAAGGTATTTGTCAGTTTCATGAAAAATGTTCTACATGGTGTCCAAAATGAAGATGGTCTTCTGATAGATGGTAAAGTTCCATACATATTGTTTGTGAATGACATTATGCTGACTTCATTCAGTCCTTAGGATTAAGTGTCCCCACAATGAGCTCCACAAGTGCTAAAAACAAATAAACAAACAAAAAACAACTCCAACAAACCTACCTAACAACCCATAACAGAAAAAGCAAGTGGGTGTGCTGCTGAGTACCAGTACATGCACTATACAGGCCCTGAAGATGGGTAATGATCTAAGACCGGAAATGGACAAGAAGAATAAAACAAATTGATCATTTGGGAAACTTGGAAGTACTTGCAGTGATTTTGCAGCCTCTTCCTGCTGCTGAATCAGCTTTTCAATACCATATTTTTCTGACTGAGAAGCAGTGTTGTCTAACGGGTATAGAGAGCAGACCTTTGGAGTCAGGAATACCTATAGTCAATTTAGCATCTAACATATATTGGTGCTAGATCTGGTGAAGAATGTATACTTTTAATCAAGAAAGGCTTACTGTATCTTGTTTATTAATATCTGCCCCAAACTAAACATTATACAAATCCAAAGTAAAAGACAGAAGAGGCTATTGATGTCATTAATGAAGAAAAGTGACTTAAGGCAGATATATATATATGGTAGGTCTTACCTGTGACCCTTTTATTATTATAAAGAAATCTATAATGATACAAATATGGTTCTTTTCCACCAGTCACTTTCTTCTGTGCTCTTTTTGGCTACTCTATTGTACCCAAATGTTGAAGAGCTCTGTTCAGCCATAGCCAGGCCACCATGAAATGAGTGAGAGGGGAAGGACTTTCCTTCCCCTGGTCTCTCTTTTTTACCCCTGCCCCAAGAAATGACTCTGGAAGGGATAGGTTTGCTTCTGTTCTGTGTTATTTGTTCTTCTCAGTTTCAGATGCCAGAGATGATCCTTACAGGACCCAGGAGTTTGAGCCATGGCAACCTTGGATCCAGGACTATAGATGGGATGGTGTAGCCAGTCAGCCCAGCATTGAAGCCAGGGTGCCTGGATCTTGATCCTGAAGAGTTTTTGGACTTGGAACTAAGCTGTGAACCCGGGGACTGAGATACAAAGAACAGAGGGCATTTCTCCCATATGTTGTAGCAGCAAGTTTGTATATTTGTGATTATGCCTTTTGAAGTAAATATTTCTGTGTAAAAGATAATCTGACTACAAGCGGCTAAATGGACCTGGAGTGAAGAGGAACAACATCTATACTTGTGAGCAATACCATTGGTGGGAGATGAAGCCATCTGCAGAGAGGCTAGACACCCCAATCTTCTTAAAGGTGCAAGAGAACACTGGGAAAAAAACTGAAATATAATTTACCTGGCCTTCAGGCAGTAGGGACCAGAGTGGGTTGTTTTACACATGGGACCTTGTCTGGCATAAAATTGGGTACCTTACTTTTGAAGAGATCCCTGAAAAGATTCTCTGCATAAAACTTTTGATTTTTTGAAATACCCTTGCATTTTTAAATGCAAGATCCTAAAGAAAATTGGGGAAAAAATTTTAGGCTGTAATACTAGTGAGCAAATCAATTCCATTGGTGTAATTTTCCAAGATTTTTATTTGTTGATTGCTTGATTGTTAAATATATAATTGTACAAACTTTGTATTATTGAATTCTGTATAAGGTTTGATATGCTGATACTGAGTCCTACTGAGTCCTATATAAGAGCTGGTATTAAATCTGCTGTGAGAAATTTTGAATCACTAGATTGCTGTCTAGGAAAAATGCTTATATTGTTCTTTTTACATTTAAACATACCTGTACTACTTGCATTTTGTGAAAGCAAAATATCCTACAACTTCATAGGGTGAGAATGTCTGTGTTTAAAACCCACAAGTACCAATATTCTTTTGCTACTTCTCTAACTGAGCCTACTTGCCTTTTTGTTCTGACAGGTGAGTTTGAAATTCAATTTGGTTTGCCCTGGCAGTAAGTAGCATGGGAGAATTTGGGGTGTCCTTAGGGATAAGACCTGGAGAAAATGGCCTGGACCTTTATGGGGATTGGATCACTTATATTAGAGGAATTCCTACAGAATTACAGTGTGCTGCAAAAAAAGAAACACTCTTCATGCAGAACCCAGTAGGATGAGCTTATGCACTGAGGGAATCATGGGAAGAGTTTCACCCAGGAAAATGTTCTCAATTTGAGAGAGGAGCAATGCCAAGCTGGTCCAACTCCCAAATCCCTGCAAGTAGAACTCCATATTGCCTGGAAAGCTAAGTGTGGACCAGGTTTCTGTTTGATATGGAAGCAAGTTTTCTTTGTCTTTGCTCCTTCTTTTGCTTGTAGATTGAGAAAGACCCTAAAAGGTTAAGGCTAAGTAAGCAGAGATATTTAGTAAACTTTATAAAATGCTTATTTTGTTGGCTTATTTGGAGAACTTTGTGAAATACTGCTTGTTCTGTGAATCTATAAAAGCTTTATATTTGGAGATAACTGTGATTTTTATCTGAGTGGTTGAACATATTTGAGACCTTATTGTATGGTACTGAGAAAGAAGTCAAAGTACATTTCTTATGCTGCCTCAGAAATCATAGAGAACTGTTTTGCATTTAGGATGAAGACTGTGTTAAAAAAAAATGCACCCCTTCCTTTGCCAGAGACTGCAAATTTCAAATGGGGAAATATGTACTTGAGCTTTGGTTAACATGGAAGTGCCCTTGAGGGGCTTTTGAAACATGTTCAGATTGCCCACTACGGAGGCCTCTGGTGGTATAGCATCCTTTGGCTGCCTGTATCTTTAAAACCGGGAAACTGAATAAGTCTTTTTTTTTTTTCCTGCTGTTCTTTTCCTTCTCTCTACTGTGCTCTTTTTGGCAATTCCTACTGTGTCCAGAGGAGGAAGATCCCAGTTCACCCACAGAGACCTCCAGGAACTGAACCAGTGAGAGGATCAGTTTTTCTTCCCTTGTTCTCTCTCTTTTACCTGGGCTCCAAAAAAATGGAACTGGGAGTTTGTTTCTGTTCTACATTATTTGTACTTCGCAGTTTTAGGTGCCAGAAGTGATCCCCAAGGGATCTGGAAGTTTGAGCCATGCTTGCAGGAAGGGTGGTACAAGCCAGCAAGCACATCATGGAAGTTCTGAGAAACCAGGGTGCCTAGGACTTGATCCCAAGTAGGGATTTGGACTTGGAACTGGAACTGTGCTCCATGGGAACTGAGCTAAGCTATGAACCTAATCCCGTTCCTCTCCCCAAAGACTGAGGTGTTACTATTTGTGATTATACCTTTTGAAATAAATATTTCTATATAAAATATTAATGGCTTTCTTTCCAAGTATTTTAAATAAGGACAGATATCTTTCTCTACATTCAAATGTATTAAAATGTGTCAAAAACTAATTTCATTTCAAAAGAGATTGATATTTGAGATGAAGCTGACTCCCAAATAGTTTTCTATTGAATTCTGTCACTATTTTTAAAAACACAGTCATATGTATGTACCCTGAGGATGAACTGAATGAATGAAAACATATTTAGGTAATTCTGCAGGAACCTTTTAAAATATGAAAATTTGTAAAGAAATATAAAGATGCTACCAAAAAACCCAAATAAGCCCTAAATCTCACCATCCTCATCCTTAAAGAATTATGCTTCTGATGTATGGTATCTTTCTGAACAGGTCAAGAAAACTAACTGAGTAGTTAACTGATTTTTACATGGTCTATTCAATTCAAAGAAATTTTCAATTAGGATATAGTATACACACACACATACACATTTATCTGAGTATGTGGAGCTATATACATATAATTTATTGAAATAGCTAAATGATCTCACTTTAAAAATTCATTTAAAAATAAACTGAAAAAATTTGACAAACCTTTAAAGATGGGAATTGGAATCTGCTTTAAACATTAAAACATTTGTGCTTAGGAACAAGAAATTAACTAAGAAATTCTATAATTGTAAGTAACAGCTGCAATACAGTTAATATTTAATCACTATATTGTGAGACAGTTCAGAAGTGGAGAACAGGATTAACATATTGCTTTAAAACATTCCATTACTTTCTGCATCTGTTTACTGATAATAAAAGACACAGCTGTTGTAAACGAAACATACTAACAGGTGTAAACTGCTTATTTGGCATCCTAAATAAAACTTAGTCTTCATTTCCTTCTAATATACTTTAAAATTATATTCTTAGCACAACTAACACCTTAAAGAACTGAATAATTTGAGGTTACTCTATTCATTAAGAAAACCAGATCTGGAGCATGCTTTCTTCCAGATTGTTGAAAACCTCTGTTCCTAAATAGTACACATCCTGAACTAATTATCCCAGATGTGTTCCATAAAATGGTCCCACAATTGAGCAGTTTTTCTTAAGCAACTGTTCTATATCAAATTTACTACAGAAAAGCATCAAAATTATGGAGCAACACTGTATCAAATTCATGGTACTAATATCACTATGTTTGGTTAAGCAATGAATGATAATCAAGCTTGAAATTGAATATTTACTTTGACAAGTACTCCAGATAATCTGTAACCATATGTATTTAATTCAAGGCCATTAACAAGAGATATAATATATCCATGAATAAATTCTTAATAATTACATACCAAAAGCATTAAAGTTAAGCAAAGATTGTAAATGACCACTATAAATGCAAACTTGTGTTGAGTAAGTGAATGCATTAAGATACAAAACAGTCACCCCAAAACAGCATGGGTGAGTAGAACTGATTTCATTCCAATTTAAAAGTAATTTAACATATCTAGAAAAAATATTTGAAAAATGTATAAGTGTACAGAAGTGATGCTACAAAAAATATTAGAAAAATACGATTACAAAAAATCAAGGACAAAAAAGAACATTACTAAATATTTTAATATCTTAATAAAAACACATAAGCATTTCAGCCACCATTACTATATTTACTTCTGATATATAAAACTTGGGGAGAGAAGGTTAAGGGGAATATCAAAGGAGTCCAAAGCGTTCCAGTCTCTTTCTTTTCTTTTCCTAAAATAAAGATATATATGAAATTAGCTACAATAAAATTTTCTTTCACAAACTCACATAGAAATACATTGAGAGTAGGCACAAATTTCTTTACATTTGAAGGAAAATTTATACAAAAAGATGTAAAAATATTTTGATGTTTTTCCAATGTTAAACAAAGTATTAATATTACCATATTCAACATTTCCTTTTCTTCTTTACCTTAATTACAGCTTATTTTTATATATAAAGGTAGAGTCTTTTTTGAAAGTAGAGAGTCATAACTGAAGGGAGGCAACAAGAGCACTTTCCTAAAAGCACTTTCAGATCATTTCCATAGACCATCTCTACTTAGTAATGAGTATCAATAATTAGTTAATATAGGGACACAGCATTTTTCTCCTCTTGGTGGTAGAATCCCAGGTAAGCTTTTCCCTAACCTGGTCTCCCCACTGGCAGCTGTATAGCATCCCCTAGTCTCTCCTCTAATATCTCCTAAACTAAATTTTCTTTAAGAAGTTGATTTGAGGTCATGTTTCCTGCCACTTACTCAAGGTACAAAGATTGCTAGTTTAGAATCTGGTATAGAACACACTTACTAAAGCCTTACTAGAAATTATTCCTCAGAGGCCAAGAAACAGAATCATGTGATAGATGTAATAATTCTATTAACAATGTCCTTCTTTCTGATACTTCCCTCTGATTAAATAAAAGACAACGCATTTCATAAGTACTCTATTTTGTTACAGGAATAATTTCCTACTTTTGGATAGACTTTCAAATATTAACAGCATCACTGTACTGAAGAAAGAAAAGGATAACGGAACTGAAGGAGCCCTAGGGAGATGACAAAAATTTGTCTTCAAATTTAGCAAAGATCCTTTACCTTTAAAGGGAAAAATCTGTATTTCTGCTTCAGGAATTCATGTGATTGCCTTACATTCATATACATAAACTGGAAACTAATTATGTGGTCAAGAAACCATAGATAAGAAGCATGTTTAATCAGGCAGTGTTCAACATATGAATGAGTTACATTCCAAAAATGCCTTTGTAGGTTACTTCGAACATATTTTCCAATAGAAATAAACTAGGAATTGGGAGTTTAGCTGTTAGGTCAGCCTCCAAAAACCTAATTGGCCCATGATTTACTGCTATTATACTAATACCATTCCTCACTCTACCAATCCTGCCAACACAAACTCCCAACCTAGACAGCTCTGGGGTAAGTTGAATTTTAAGGAATAAATAAAGGAATAGGCAAAAGCTCCCAGGAAGCAACCTAGAGAAAGAAAGAAAACAGGAGGGAAAGGAGGAACCAGGGAGGAGAAAGTTTCCTGATATTCCTGGTAGCCATTCTGTGACTACATGCATTTTGATTTACAATACTAGTCTTTTTCATAAACTTGATCTTCAGAATGCAAAAATTTAACCAAAAAGTAATATATACACCTAGACTGACCAGGCATTTTGCAAATGTGAAACTCTGTATAATTCAAAGAGATGTTGTAATATCTTTCTTCTACTGGATCTCAATTCAATACACATTTATTATGTAAGGACTATGTTCCTATGAACAAATTCTATGAATAAACAGATGAACTGATTTAAATCCTCTATAAAATTATAGTGCAAACACATTTATTTAGACACTCAGCCCAATCCCTAGTTTATTCAGAATATTTTACCATTCAATTTAGGTTTCATGAGATTGCTACAACCTTGAGTGCTTATAACATCTGAATTATATGCATACTAACAGAGGTATAACAAGGGTGAAGCAACCAAGTTTTGTCCCAGGGTGACAAATATAGAGCACTTACAGTTCTTCAGCAGCATAAAAACAGAGATTAGCACCTAGTTAGCAAGAATAATTAGAAATCTACCAAATGGTGGGCTAAAGTGAGCTCCTTTTCTTCCTGCGCTGCTCTGTTTCCTTGACCACATCTTCCTTCTCCCCAGCATCCCAAGTATTCTGTCTTGCCTTAATAGGGAAGTGTTCCAGGAACTACTCCCCCGGTCCCCTCAACTTAGGACTTTCTTCAAGTTTGTTGCTTCAAGATTGTTGTTTCAGGTGTAGTTTGTGACATTTATTATGGCCATAAAATTCTTAACTACAGCTCTCCATGCTGGAAAAATCAATCTATCTATATCGATATCTACATCTACATCTATATCTATATCTACATCTATATCTATTGCATTTAGTTGCTTTTCTGATCAGGTTTGTGAGAGGAAATACTAACATTTTAAAAAGCTCAAAATAATTTAGGGAGGGGTGAACACAAATAGAGGAATCTCTCAGAATTAGGTTATTTATACAGTGATCAAAGGATCAGTTAAGTTAAATTAGGGGTTTAAGTCAGATTAATCAAAGTAATCAAAATAACAAGCTTGATATAGCCTTAGAAGAACTGTAAAATCAACACTTCCATAGATTATATTGTTCCTTTACTTTTTCCTAAACCAGATGGCACATGACCACTTTGGTCATGTATGGAATTACCTGATTTAACTCCTGAGTACTTTCTAATAAAAGTAGAAAGAGAATTCCTAGCTTACATTGTAGGGCTTTACAATTTCATAGATAACTGGACAACCACTACTATCTGCGCATCACCTAAGTAATGAATCATTGTTGTGACTGCTGAAATTTTAGATTGAGTAAGAATCAACCACTGGACAACTAGGTGGCACAGTGGATAGTGCATTGGGCCTGGAGTCAGGAAGACCTAAGTTCACATCTGGCCTCCAACACTTAATAATTGGGCAAGTCACTTAATCCTATTTGCTTCAGTTTCCTCATCTATAAAATGAGCTAGAGAAGGAAATGGCACTCCTGTATCTTTGCCAAGAAAACCTCAAATAGGGTCACAAAGAGTCAGAAAGCAACTGAACAACAACAAAGAATCAACCTAGTATTATGCCCTCTTTCTCTACACATTCTATTCACTTTACCAAGTTGTTATGGGGAAAAGAGTTTGTAAATATCAAATCACTATAAATGAGAGCTGTTATCTCAAATGACACATACCATCTCAATACCACAGGTAACTCTGTGTTCCACCCTCTCTCACCACTCTCTCACTCAGAGCAATCTCTTCCTGAACTGAAACTAGTAGTTCAGAAACTTATTATAAAGATATAGTATAGGAGAAAGGGTCTAATCTTAGTCTTTAAAACATATATAGTTCATTTAGCCAGTACGTATTGCACAGCCAGAGATGAAGGGAGGGTAAGAAAAGGATAGGAGGTTCCTCAGTACTTCAATGGATAGAGTGCTGGGCCTGGAGTCAGAAAGACCTCAGTTCAAATCTGACCTCAGACACTTACTAGCTGTGTGACCCCGGGCAAGTCACTTAACCTTTGTTTGTCTTAATCTACTGGAGAAGGAAATGGGAAACTATTCCAATATCTTTGCCAAGAAAACCCCATAGACAGTATGGACCATGGGATCACAAAGTCAGACATGACTGAACAAGAAGAGGACACCAGTAAAAATGTCACAATTCTATTTCTGCATAGAGTCTTTTTCAAACTTAGTTCCACAACACACAACCAGAACTCCAGGGTTCAGAGCTCCAGAGGGCTGGAATCCATTGACTCACTCTCTTAATCTCCCATATACAACCACTGAAATGATCCTGGTACTCAAATCTGAAACTCCAAATTCCAAACCCACTTCAGTATAAAAGCAGAACATGCTCTTACCACAATTGTTAAAGCTTCCAAACTCAGTTCCTTCACTCACAATTTCTACACTAATCTCTTAACTATCAATGACCAAAACAGCCCCTGAAGCTAATTCCTAGTATTTATAAATAAGGCCAGGGAACTTCAGGCACTTGCTTTCTCTTACAGACTCCAGAGACATACTTGATGCTTCTTCCCCTTTTTCCCCTCTCCTAAGCCCCTCAGTGCCCCAAACTCCTGACAATTCTTCAATATACTTTCTTCAAACTCAGTGATACTTTAAAAATATGCATTTATCCTTCTGTATTCAAAGAATAAAATTAAATGGATCAAAGAAAATGGTAGGGGTAGCACAGCCTACCTTTTCTACTATGTGAAACTATCCTTGAATAATCACAAAGCACTGTTTAGGTAATCTGTTTTTAAACCATGTTATAGATGATGTCACTTGGACCACTATAGTTATGAAATTTTCTCTTATCATCAAGAAGGCACTATTCTACACATTTGATCAAGTAAGCTAAGAAACTAAAAAAGAAAGTCTTTATAGAACTACCACACTACAAGAATATTATAAAATGAAAAGACAAGATAAAACTAGTTTTCTTTTCGTTACTGAAGACAATCTGGTGGCCTTCAAGGTTTGCATAGTACTATGGGGTGCAAACCTAAAGATAAAATAAAAAGGAAACACAAGAGTATAGGTATACCATTAATATAAATAAAAAATAATTACAGTCATAAAATTTTATATGCTTTTTAGTGCTATATAAGTATGCATTTATTCTTGTAACACAAACCAATTAAATTAAATAAGCAATTGTCTATTATATACAAAGTTTTCATTATTTTTCTCAATTAACAGATGGAAAATCTGGGACGCTAAGAGACTTGCCCATTATCACAGTTAATGGAAGACCATGAAGCATATCCTGATCTACTTATTAGATTGCCTATCTAATAAATTCTGAATGCATCTCTTAGATAATGAGTCTGGGTCTCCCCTTTCTGCTTCAAAGGATGTAACACATTTCCCTAGATGGGAGAAAATTCTTTCTACAATAATGGTCCAGATTTCACAGCTACAGACTAATTTTCCTGTCACTATATATAGAGGACTCAAAGGGCTTTCCTCTGAAATATCACTGTAACTCCTAAATTTAATCCATGAAATTACTTCTCCTTCTTTCTGTGAGGGGGGAAAGAATGCTTTAATAAAGGGAAAGATAGTGAAACTGAATGAGAATGAATATCTACTCTGTAAATCAGAAAATAGACAATGTCTATAACTGATAATGCAGACTGTTAATTTTATAAGACTATACATTAATTGCTTTATACATGAAAATAAAAGCTGTGATTTCAGTTATTTTTCACTAAAACAAAAACTAAATATAGTTTAAGACTCCATGCTAAAAATTTTATTTGTTTTTAGTTTTCTATCAGAATCTAATATATATTAAAGAGAAGTATCATTCTTTAGTTTTGAGAATTTGAGTAAAATAACAACTACCTTACTAGTTACTTACTAGTAACTATACATTAAAACTCTACTAAATCATGCTAGAAGAAAAGTAAATCTGAAATAATATTAGAACAGCTTAAGGAATCTATATTGATTCTAAGTGCATACAATAACAACAATTAGGTCCAAGTCTTACCTGATACAATTTTTTCAAAAGTTAATAATGGTTTTCAATTAACAAATCAATTTTATATACATGAAACTTTAACATTCTTATTAAACTGAATTAAAGCCAAACACGTTCCCTGTAATCTTGCTTTCAGTATGCATTTACTTTGCAATCTCTCCAGATTGCAGATATCTCCAGATAAAGTTTGCACAAGGGCAAACTTTAGTCCCATCCTTTCCAAACTGTGATAAATTCCAAATTAGTGGGGCCTGAATTTATGCAATTTTAAAGTATTTCTAACTACTATACAGATGGGCAGGGGATTATACTGTAGGATTTCTTTGTGAAAAATTTGTAAAGAACTAAAAGCTTAACTGAACATAAGTAGAAGAGGTATGGAAAGAAAAATACTAAACTATAATGACTCTTTTTTATATTAACTTACCTTAAGTTAAAAAAAAATTTTAATTTATTTCAAAATGATTTATGCATAGAAAATGGGCCCATTTACTGCACTCATTGAAAGTTATGCAATTACTACTCATTTTACTAACATCTCTTTCAAAGTGTTTTGTGAACCTTAAAGTGCTTATATGTGTTAAATATTACAACTATTATATGTTGTCCAAGAAACAATTATTAAGTCTTTCTTTATTGTTTTCTTCATGCAAGTATATATGGTACAGAGGGAAAGAGTACATACAGATCTTACTCCAGCATACAGTCTTCTCAGACCAGGGCTTAATGGTGCAGCCAAGCTTCAGGCCTCACCAGCTCCACATCTGAATGGCTCAGTCACTCTCATTCAGAACCTGCTTCCACTATCAACCCACTATCCACATTCCTTTGCTCAATCTACCCATTCTTTGTGCCACATTGCTTCCTTTATCACTGTCAGATACGTCTCTCAAGCTCTAATAACCAACTACTATTCCTTAGGCTCTTTATTGATAGTCTTAAATAGAATCAGTGAATCATGGGTAACTATGTAATCCTAAAGCACAGTTGTTCCCTCCTCTCTCTTCTAGCCTCAGAACATACTCAACATCTGCCAACTGCATACAAAGTAGATTAATTTCTGAGAAAAATATAATCTTCTCTAATTCAAACTGCTAACAACACTATGAATTTCAGTATGTTTTAAGAACTACAACATGTCTCTAAACAGAAATTTTATTACATGATAACTACTTTAGAATTCAATCACTACACTAAGAACTTAAGATCACAGAGACTGTATCAATAATTACTTAAAAATAAATCATCTGAAAATATATTTAAAATTATAGCTTACCATGTTTGTAGTGACTTCCTTTCCTATAAGGAAAAGATAGTAGAGAAATGATGCTCTTAAATAATGGAATTGGAAAATAAGATGTTCAATCTAAAAATTAAAATTCAGAAGAAAATATACCCTACAACCAATATTTAAGCTATTACTTAAAGCTGCTTTTTATACAAAATCTTATGTTTGTATACTTTTGAGTGCTTTTATATCCACAATATTTGATATTTAAGTGTTTTGTTATTTATGAAAGATATTTATATATTTATACTTTTCACAAACATTAAATTAATTGTACATTAGTTTCATATAAACATACCACACTCAATTAAATTTTTGTTGTATTCCTTTCTCCTATTTCTTCCATTGCTTAGGTAAGTCACTTAACCTCACCTGGTCTCAGTTTCCTCACCGGTAAAAATGGGTGTTGGACTACATGACCTCTAAGATCCCTTTCAGCTCTAAATCATGCTTGGTCCTTCTCTCTCCAGTGACAGGCACATATTCTCTCTACTGATTAATGTTCTCCCTGTTGTTCCACAGGTTCATAAAAATGTTCTTGCCTACCATCCTCAAACAGAATTAGACACCTTGTTTGTGGAAGCTCACAGAATTACTGGGTAGAAAAATTAGCACTAGGAATTTTTTTTTACTAGTCATATCCACTTTTCTAAAAACATCTCAGTTCCCTTTAGGTTCACTTTTTTTCTTTTCCCTTTGATCTTCAGTTTCACTTTTACATCTCCAATCTCATGCCATTTATTTTCATAACCCACACTTTACCTTTACATTTTCAAAATCAACATTTTCCCCTTTTCCTCCCATTCTTATGACTTTGGATTTTATTTTGACTACTGCTTTTGCTCTGTTGTGACAAGCACTTAAATATTTTTACCTTAAACCTTCAATATGTAGCCATGTGCACTGAATACTCTGCCAGTTATTTGTTGTTGTTGTTTTTTCCTTCAAGAAACATTTTACAAATGATTTTTTACGAATCTCTTGTGTGCTTTGGTAGACTGATTTTCCACATATTTTATGCATTTTGTATTTTTCTTTGGAGTGGTATTTCCCTTTCTAATATTAATCGTTGAGATTTTTTATCATATAGAAATGCAATTGTTTATTGAAGGTTTTGTTACTTGCAACTTTGATAAAGTTATTAGCTTCATTAATATCTTTGTTAATTTCCCAAGAAGACAACGTATTATCATCACAAAAGAATAGTTTTATCTCCTTACTTATCTTTATGCCTAAAATTTCTCTCTTGCCTTACTGCTATTACTAGCATTTCAGGTACTACAGCAAATAATAGTGGGGTGAGTATTTTCCTTTACTCCTTTATAGAAAATATTCTAGTATAAAGCCATTGCATACGATACTTACTTTTGGTTTTAGATATACATTTTATGATATTTTGGGGAAAAAAAGATTCCTCTCTATATATGTAGGTTACTTTTATAAGTTTTTTTTTAGCATAAATGAATGCTTTAATTTGTCAAAGGCTTCCCCTCAGCCCCCCATCTACTAAGGTAACCATATGGTTTGGTTATACATTATATTGATTGTTTTCCTGATATTGAATCATTCTTGCATCCCTAGTATAAATATAGTTTGGTCAAAATAAATGATGTCTTGGAAAAATTGCTGATTAACAAGACTGTCAGATGTATGAAAGATTGTCAATCTGACAGGATTTTATTCAAAATTTTTGAACTGCTATCCATCGGTCTATAGTTCTTCTGTATTTTACTTTTCACTGATTTAGGCATTAGAACTATATTTGTCTCACAAAGAGATTCTGGTAAAGTGCTTTCTCAATTTTTGAAAATACTATGTGTAGCATTGGTACAACTGTTCTTTTAACATGTTGGCAGAATTGTATGAATCCATCAAGACAAGTTTTTTTTCTTCCTCTGATATTTCCTTGTCAGTTAATTCTATTTTCTTCTCTGAGATTACACTACTTAAGATCTCTATCTAGTCTTCTGATAGGCTGAGTATTTCATATTTTTGAAGGTATTTCTCTCTTTTGTATTGTTTTGTGTTCTTAGTTTTGTTATCATATAACTGTGTATAATAGGTTCTGGTTATTCTTTCTATTTCTTCTGGTTTTGTTGTGATTTTTATTCACGTACTATTTTGTTGATTTGGTTTTCAATTCTCTTCTTTTTAATCAGAGTGGCTACAGTTTTTATCAATTTTATTGTTTATTTTTTTCAACAAAAAAAGTTTTATTACTTGCATTTTTTTTTTGGTTTCCAGTTTCTCTCTCCTTTACTTTTTAATATTTTCTCTCTCTTTTTCCCCCCTCTCTTTTTTTCTATTTTTAGGTTTATCGGCTAATTTTAAAAATTGCCTATTCAGTTCATTAGTCCCCTCTTTTTCTATTTTAGTAATGTTTGTAGGGATAGGACTTTTTTTTTTTTTTACTGAGAACTGCTTTATCAACATCCCAGAAATTCTGGCATGTTGTTTCATCATCATTTTCTTTTATATAATTGCAAATTATTTCTATGATTTGTCCTTTGAAAATCATTGTTTAGGATTTTATTGTTGTCTCCATTTTGGTCTTTTTTTCATTTGTGGTCCCTGACCCAAATATTTTTATTGTAATATGGTCTGTAAAGGATGTATTTACTATTTCTACTTTTTCTAACTTTTTTTTTCAAAATCTCTTAGCCTTAATATATGGTCAATTTTTGTAAAAATTTCATGTGGTACTGAGAAAAACAATTATTTTTTGCAGTTCCATTTAGAAGATGCCATAACTGTTTTAAATCTGTTATTCCAGCAATTTGTTCAGTTCTATTTGTCTTTGTTAGATTTACCTAAAATTGAAAATGGGACACTTTAAATCAGTCACTATTGTGTTACTGTCTTTTTGCAATTCAGTTAATGTTTCCTTTATGAATTTATATGCTAAAGCACAATGTTTTCTTCAACATAATGTAGTTCCCTTTTTCATCCGTTTTTGTTTTGAATGTTTGTTTTTGCTTTCCTTGATAGCATGATTGAGACTCTTGTCTTTTTTGACTGACTTGCTGCCTAGTAAATATTTTCCAGCTCCTCATTTTTATTCTGGATAGGTCTTTATTTTTTAAATGTATTTCTTGTAAGCAAATAATTCAGAGATTTTAGTTTTTATCCAATCTGTCACTTTATCTTTTTATTGGGTTGTTTAATTCATTCACACTTAGAGTTTATGTTAGACTTACATTTTCCTTCAATGTCTGATATTTTTTTCCCCAAAACTGGGACTCCCTCCCACTCTGCCTCTATAAAGACAGGACTGTCTCTTCAGTTATTTTAGATTAATTTTAAGGAAATATTATTCCCGCTGGCTTTCACACCTCATCCTCGTCTGTTTGTTACCCCTTTCCCTAGTCAGAGTTTTGTTTATTGGTTCCTTTTTCTTTCATGATTTTAATGAATTAATTCTTCTCCTCCTTTTTTACCCCTCTACATTAAGAAGTCAGGTGGAATACCCCTTCCTTTCCTCCCCTTCAATTTGTTTGTTTTTAAAATGTCATTTTCAGAAGTTTTTTCCTAAAATTATTTCTCTCTCATTCTCTTCATTATTTATCTTCGTCTTCTGTCTATGCTAGTGTTCTACGGCCCTTATACTTATTTAGTCCTTCAGTTTTTAGATTACTCACTGGAATAAAAACTTCTAAAGTACCAATTTTGGGTTCCTTTTTCTAAATACTTCCTACGCTATTATCTTGTAGATCTTGCCCCTAGCCTTTTTTTCTTTTGTGCCTCTCTCAGAAATACTAATTCTTGCAGGTGATACGGAGGATACTACTCTATGACAGGAATTTTTGTATGTACCTGACTGTGCAGTTCATTATTTAACTTTGCCTACCCCTTGGTCAGGGCAGCTAGGTGGCATAATGGAGTGCTGGGCCTAGAGTCAGAAAGACCTGAATTCAAATTTGGCCTCAGATACTTATCAGCTGTGTGACCCAGGGCAAGTCACTTAACCATGTTTGCCTCAGTTTCTCATCTATAAAATAAGCTAGAGAAGAAAATCCCAAAGCACTCCAGTATCTTTGTCAAGAAGGTCTCAAGTCGGGTCACAAAGTGTCAGAAATCAATGAAGCAAGGCAACAACCCTTTGGTCATTTTTATCATTTACCTTAAAAAAATCTATTGCACGGATCCATGCCCTTCCACTCCTCTGGGTGTCAGTTGCCCCCAGGAGCACTGATTCCTCTTTTTCTAAGACAAGATCAGTGTTAGACCACTGCTTAAACGCACCAAATCCTGGCACTACCAATTGTAAGGTTCCCACTTTATAGATTATCTCTCTTCTCTTATAAGAGTGGTCATCAGTGGAACATTTTTCTACCATTGAAACAAGATTTCTCCCTTTCTTTCCTGCTTTTGCAACCCCTCCTTATGCCTCCTTGTCCATTGGAACAAAGGAAACTACAGGATTTATTTTCATTTCATTGTTAGCCTTTGACTCGATTAGTTTATATCACCTGTTGACATCTACCTCCTTTCTCTCCTGTCACTTTTTATGTATTCTTCCATTCTGTAATTTAGCCCCCCAAAATATTAATTCATCTGAAGGAGAGGTACTGTGAGATCTGGTCCATGATGTTTCAGGCTTAATTCTCCACAATTAATTCTATTTGATTTCTGCTTTCACCTTTGTTTCCTCACATACATTTAGAAAGAAATCTCTTCATGTTCTCACTGTTTTTATTTTATTGTTGTTGTGTCTGGTTTACTCTTTTACCTCTTCTCTGGGTGAAATTGAGAAACAATTTCTTCTGGTCTGGCTTTCTAAATGCTTTGATCATTTCTTTTTCATTTAACTCCTATCTTATTATTATTATTATTATTATTATTATTAATGGTTAGGCTAAGATTTACAGGGTAGGTCACTGTAGGCTGCATCTTGAGCTCCTCTGATTTCTGAACACATTATCCCAATCCTCTGGTTTCTCATGGCCACATAACTGCTTTGTCCTATTTGATCTCCTTTCCCTTCTATCAGGAGTTCTGTCTTTTGGCCATGTACAGAATTTGTTGTTAGTGGAATTAATTAATTTAGCCACTATGTATATTGGAGTTTGCAACATACTTACTTGTTTTTGTTTTTTCCTGTGGATTCTTTTGATTGGCATTTTGTCTTTTGTGTTTGTCTTCAGTGTCTAGAAGTTCTAGACTGTTATTTTGTATTATTACTTGCATTATAATATTCAGGTATTTTGACATGTTCTTTTGGGAACCTTGTAATCTTTAAGGTATTTCTATTTATCTTTAGGATTGTGTTTTACTTAAATGGAGATCACATATTTTCTTTTAAAGTTATTGCTTTTTGTTTCTCTTCTTCCAGACTGCCTTTCACTTTCACATATTTACATTACCTCTCTGTTGTTTCTTTGGTGAGACCTGCTACTATGGATTCAAGTATTTCTATTCCGCCAGTGATTTCTCCTGTGCAAGTCATAAAATTAGTAATTTTTTTCCATTTTAAACATTAAACCATTGAATAACATTATGTTTTAGTTCCATAGTCTCTTCAGAAGCCACAGTATCCTTTTCTTCATCAGGTATTGATTTATTTTCCTTTTATCTTGAAATACCTATCTATTCATAGATGCCTAAACTCTTTAACCTAGAGGTTTTATTTCCTTTGCTATTAATATCTTCCCTGTTGGCTTATCTGCTTATACTCAGGGTCTTTTCTGTTTCTTTTTCCTCCTGAGGTTTCTGGTAATTTCAATTATTTTTCCTCATTTTCATTTACTGCTCACTTTCTGATTTCCTGTCAGTTTTTCCTTTTCATATCATTTTCCATAGAAGATAGATCTCAAAAAGTCTTAGCTTCTTCCCACATTGGACAATTCATGATTCACCAGTCTTAGTCTCTGTCCGAAGTGATTTCTGAGGGAACAGAATTGGCCCTAGCTGAATGCTAGTCAATATTCCTCAGGTTTAGTGGCATGCCACACAGCCACATACATAGATATCCTACCTCTGTTTCCTCTGTTTAACTCAGTTTTCTAGTCCAGCAGGACACAGTACTGCTAAACTAATATCATAGTCTGAGCAAATTTTTGCTGTTTGGAATTTGATTCTCCATGGCATTGGGAGGAGATGAGTTGGGGCATATAACTAAGTCCTGTTGCAAGTCCAGACATGTATTCTGCCCCAGTTGTCTTGGTTTCTCCATTTTCTGGCTGAGTCCTGTTGTGGCACAGAGTGCTGACATCATACTATTTCAGCCTGAACAAATTTCTCCTATTTTGATATCTAAGGCACTGGGAGGAAGGGGATAGAATGGCTTGGGTTGTAGGATTGAGTTCTCTTGCAAGCATGTGGATTGGTTTATGCAGCCCTGCTTCCAGAAACTTAGTGGGAGAGGAGTAAGAGGAAAGGGGTGCTGAGTGCTTGAGGGGTTAGGGATTAGCCTTTGTTGATGGTTCATTGATTTTTTTAACCTCTTTTGGGTTTCTGGTGTTCTCTTTTTTTTTAAAGTTTTTATTTAGTATTTTATTTTATTTTCCCCCAGTTACACATAAAAACTATTTTTAACATTCATTTTTAAAACCTTGAATTCCAAATTCTCTCCCCTCCTCCCTCCCCACCCTTCTCCATTGAGAAGGCAAGCAACTCCAAATAGGTTATACATATGTAGTCATGCAAAACATATTCATAATAGTCATGTTGTGAAAGAAACATAAGAAAAAACTCAAGAAAAATTTTTAAAAAGTATGCTTCAATCTGTATTCTGATACCAACAGTTCTTTCTCTGGGGATGGACAGAATTTTTCATCATAAGTTCTTCAGAGTTATCCTGGATCATTGCATTGCTGAGAATAGCTAAGTCATTCATGGCTGATCATCTTACAATATTGCTGTTACTTTGTACACAGTACATTTCACTTTGCAACTTGCTCATGCAAGTCTTTTCAGGTTTTTTTGAGAGCATCTTGCTCATCATTTCTTATAGTACAATAGTATTTCATCATAATAACATACCACAATTTGTTTAGCCATTTCCCAACTGATGGGCAATCCCTTAACTTATAATTCTTTACCCCCAGAAAAGATCTGCTATAAATATTTTTGTACATATAGGTCCTTTTCATTTTTGTCTTTTATCTCTTTTGGGATACAGTCCTAGTAGTGGTATCGCTAGGTCAAAAGGTAAGCATGGTTTTATAGCCCTTTGGGCTTAGTTACAAATTGCTCTACAGAATGGTTGAATCAATTCATAACTTCATCAACAGTGCATTAATGTCTCATTTTCTCCACATTTCTCCAAAATTTGTCATTTACCTTTTCTGTCCTATTAGTCAGTCTAATAGGAATGAACTAGCACCTCAGAATTGCTTTAATTTGCATTTCCCTAATCAATAGTGAGCTACAGTATTTTTTCATATGGCTATAGATAGCTTTGATTACTTCATCAGAAAACTGATCATATATTTTGATCATTTATCAATTGGGGAACAGCTCTTATTTTTATAAATTTGACTCAGTTGTCAAATGTTTGAGAAATGAGGCCTTTATCAGAGAAACCTACTTCAAATATTTTTCTGAGGTACTATTGCTCACTGTATTTCCTATTCCCCTCCCCGTTTATTCTATTGTCTCTCTCCTTTCACCCTGTCCCTCCTCAAAAGTGTTTTGCTTCTGACTACCTCCCCCTCCCCCAATCTGACCTGCCTTCTATCACACCTTCCCTCCCCCTTCTCTTATCTTCTCTCCTACTTTCTTGTTGTAGTGTAAGATAGATTTCTATACCCAACTTAGCATGTATGTTATTTCTTCTTTGAGCCAATTCTGATGAGAATAAGGTTCACACATTCTCCTTCACCTCTCCCCTCTTACCCTCCACAGTTAAAGCTTTTTCTTGCCTCTTTTATGTGAGATAATTTACTCCATTCTACCTCTCCTTCTCTTTCTCCTAGTACATTCCTCTCTCTCCTAAATTTTAAGATATCATCCCTTCATATTCAACTCACACCTGTGCCCTCTGTTTATATGTGCAACCTTCTAACTACCCTAATAATGAGAAAGGTCTTATGAGTTACACATATCATCTTAAGGAATGTAAACAGTTTAAATTTATTAAGTCCCTCATGTCTTCCCTTTCCTGTTTTTACCTTTTTAAGCTTCTCTTGAGACTTATATTTGAAAGTCAAATTTTCTATTCAGCTCTGGTGTTTTCATCAAGAATGCTTGAAAGTCCTCTATCTCATTGAATGTCTATTTTTCTCCCTGAAAGATTATATTCAGTTTTGCAGGGTAGATAACTTTTGGTTGTAATTCTAGCTCCTTTGCCCTCCAGAATATCATATTCCAAGCCCTCCAATCCCTTGATGTAGAAGCTGCTAAGTCTTGTGTTATCCTAACTGTGGCTCCACGATACTTGGAATTATTTCTTTCTGGCTGCTTGCAATATTATCTTCTGGACCTAGTAACTCTGGAATTTGGCTATAAGATTCCTAGGAGTTTTACTTTTGGAATCTCATTAAGGAGGTAATCAGTGGATTCTTTCAATTTCTATTTTGCCCTCTGGTTCTAGAACATCAGAGCAGTTTTCCTTGATAATTTCTTGAAAGATAATGTCTAGGCTGGCTTTTTTTTTTTTTTGCTTATCATGGCTTTCAGATAGTACAATATCTTTTAAGTTATCTCTCCTGGATCTATTTTCTATGTCAATTGTCTTTCCAATGAGATATTGCACATCATCTTCTATTTTTTCATTTTTTTTTTGCTTTGTCCTATCATTTCTTGATTTCTCACATAGTCTTTAGCTTCCATTTGCTCCATTCTAATTTTTAAGGAATTATTTTCTTCAAGGCACTTTTGGACCTCTTTTTCTATTTGGCCAACTCCGCTTTTTAAGGCATTCTTCTCCTCATTGTCTTTTTGGACCTCTTTCGCCATTTGGCCTAGTTTGTTTTTTAAGGTGTTATTGTCTTCAGTATTTTTTTTTTGTGCTTCCTTTACCAAGGTGTTGACTCATTTTTCATTATTTTCTTGCATCACTCTCATTTCTTTTCCCAATTTTCTTCTACCTCTCTTTTCAAAATTCTTTTTGAGGTCTTCCATGGCCTGAGACCAATTCATATTTTTCTTGGAAGATTTGAATGTAGTAGCTTTGACTTTGTTGTCTTCCTATGAGTGTGTTTTGATCTTCCTTGTCACCATAATAACTTTCAATAGCTTTTTTCAATTGTTTGCTGATTTTCCTTGTCTATTACTTGACTTTTAATTGTTTGTTAAAGTAGGGCTCTGCTTCTAGGGTGGAGGGTGCACTGCCCCAAGTTTCAGAGACTTTGTGCAGCTGGTTTCAAAGATACTTCTAGGGACCTGTAAGTTTTCAATTCTTCCAAGGTGGTATAATCTACGGAGAGGTGCTCTCCTGGCCTATGCTCTCATCTGTGAGAGACCACAAGCACTCTTTTCCTACCTGGAACTGCACTGTAGCTGCAAGCTCTGCTTTGCTAGTGCTCTTCCTCACCCTGGGACTGCCACCCAGGACCCAGATCTGAGTGTGGGCAAAGCAACAGAGTCCTATCTTAGAGTTCGCAAAAATCTCCTGTAATCTCCTTCTAACCAGTTGTTCAACTCCCTTACCATCTGTGGGCTGAGAGTTCCAGAAGCAGCCACTGTCAATGGTGTTTCTGTCACTACCAAGGCCTGCTCTTGGTTGGCTGGGGCTGGGGCTGTGCTGGCATAGCCTGTGTTCCACTCTCACCCTGGTGCAACTGACCTTTCCTGATGACCTTCTTTGCCTTTGGCATCTGCTGGCTGAGAGATCTGGAAACCACCACTGCTGCTTGTGATTCAGCTGCCTCAAAGTCAGCTCTGGTTTGCTGAGGCCCAGGCTATGCTGGGGTGGCCTGTGCTGGACTGTGCTCCTCTATCACCCAGGTGCAACAGACCTTTACTGCTGACCTTCCAAGTTGTATTGGGCTGAAAATTTGTTTCATTTCATGTTTCTGCTGCTCTAGAATTTGTTTAGAATAATTTTTAAAGGTATTTGGAGGGGTTTGGGGGAGAGCTCAGGAGAGTCCCTGCCTTTCTCTGCCATCCTGGTTCCGCCTCCTAGTTTCTGGCATTTTAGACCATGGAGACAATTAAAATTGCTTTTTCTCTTACACATAATTCTTGTATTGGAGAATTCTGAGAGGTCATGAGGATCAAGGTGTGGCAGGTAAAAGATGGAATGACAGGAAATAATGATTCAAGCTTCTGAGCATATCAATTAAGCAATGTATGCCAATTGCCTAACAAATCAGGACCACGCCCTTCTCTTAGCTTAGGGTTGGTCCCTGAACACAGGAGGAGACAGACTTTTATACATTAAAAACAATCAAATAAGTCCAATTAATTAAAAGAAAACAATACATTAGGTAATCTCATTTCTACTTGGAGAAAAGATTAGGGACTTTCTAAGTTGGGAGTGGGAGAGCAAAAAGGTACAGTTCCCTGAACTCAGAAAAAGGAGTATCCCACTCCCCTGCTCCCTAAGAGTCTGTAAACAATCAAGGGAACATGAAAACAATAACTGATTGACCAGTAGAGGGCCAGTTTTCAGATAAGATATGTGGGTTGCTGGAGATGTACAACTGTGAGAAAACTCCTTGCATCAATCTTTGTATATGACTAGATTTCTGGTCAGCATAACCTAAGTCCTTAGTTAAGGGCTAGATTCAAACAATGCAATAAGGTTTTCTCCCAGTTCCCACAACTAAATAAACTTTTCTCACAAGACAGAAGTTGGACTAATTAGACCTATAATTAACTAGAAGGGAAACTGAACTAGCTCCAGAATTGAGTCACAAGACGGAATCAGTGTAGTTGATTCAATTCCCACAATTTACCACTTGTCCTAACTGTTAAATCCTCCATGTTGTTGACCATGTGATGCAGAGCTGCTTTATACTCATTTAGGGGATATAGGTGTTCAGGGAAGACTAGTACCTTTGGTGTGAGGGCTGCTTTCCACCTTTGGTGTCCACCCGAATCACTCTACTCTCACCTGTGGTTTCAAAAAGCTGTAGCATGCAGAGCAGCCACATCCCAGTAAACCATTTTAGCAGACAGATTAAACCAGGTTGAGGATAATGGAAGGATCTCAAACTCAGTGAATTAGGGAGGGTGTTTATCCCAAGCACTTGAAGATATCCCTCCTAGGAATGGGCGGATAAGAACAATTTGTTCCAACAGCCCTGAAGGCAGCTGAAGCATTCAGAGCTTAGTTAGACATCAAAGACACCCAGGTCATCCATTGCATTCCAAGTCATCACCAACTGTCTTGACTTTTGTCTTGCCACTGGCTTCCAATGACTCCGGAAGACAGAGAGAGGTGGATGACTTCATGCAACTCTACCTCACAAATTCAATTTATGCGTGAGTCAAAAGACATCACACACCATTTTACCATTTTTATCTACTCTCGTGGAAAATTACTGCAAAATTTGGTTGCCTAGAGAAGTTCATCAGTATTGTATGTCTGTGTCATGGTAGTATGCTTGCATGGGTTCTGGATAGTGGACAATGTTCCTTGTGCTTTCCCAGTCACCAATGGAATGAAGCAGGGCTGTGTGCTTGCTCTCCAGCTTTTTAGCATAATATTTTCAATGATGCTGTCAGATACCTTCAGTGAGGACAAAAACAGCATCGAGGTCAGCTACTGCACTAACAGTAAAGCCTACAAGCCAAGACTAAAGTAGAGGGAGAGCTGATGTGTGACTTTTTGGTCACATGATTGTGCACTCAGTGCCACCTATGAGGCTGAGATAAACTAAAGTATGAATCAATTCTCTGCTCCTTGTGCTAATTTTGGCCTAAAAATTAACATCAAGAAAACAGAGGTTCTTCACCAGCCAGTACCACACCAAAACAAAAACAAAAACATACAACATCAGTTATACCAAATGAAGAAATTTTGAATGCTGTGGATACTTAACCTTGGCAATATACTTTCCAAGGCTTTCCACATAAATGACGGGATTAATGCATGCATTGCCAGATCTAGTTCAGTGTTTAGGAGGTTCCAAAGAAAGTGTAGGAGAGAAGAGGTATTAGACTACCTACCAAACTGGAGGTCTACAGAACTGTTGTACTGACTTCATTACTGTATGCCTCTGAAACCTGGGCAGTCTACCAACCCCATGACAGGAAATTGAATCGTTTCCATTTGAATTGTGGCAAGATAAGGTACCAGACACCGAGGTGTCCTTTCTCAAGCTGAAATGCCAAGCATTCAAATTCTACTGCAGAGAGTGCACTCTGACGGGCTGGTCATGTTGTTCGAATGCCAAATGTACATTTGCCTAAAAGACTATTTTACAGAGAACTCGCACAAGGCAAGGGCTTACGTATAGGTCAGAAAATGTGTTACGAGGACACCTTCAATGTCTCTCTGAAGAACTTTGGAATCAATTGTGAGACATGAGAGACTCTGGCACAGGACTGCTTAGCATGGAGTGCCTGTATCAAAGAAGGTGGTGTGAGCACAGCAGAACTTCAATAGCTCAAAGGAAATGTGAGATGTGCAAATTTAGAAACATCTCCACATTAAATGTTCATATGGACTATTTATGCCTATCTGTGGTAAAGCCTTCTGAGCTCATACTGTTCTGCTCAGTCAGTCACATTAAACCTTGATCCCAATATAGTTAGGTCATTTTGGTCCTCTTCAAGAATGAAAGACAACAACCAATATTTCTCTTTTGGCCCATCTTTGTTTAAAGATTACTGTAAAAATCTTAGGGCCAGTGAAAAATACTGCAAATGGCACCTCTTCTTTCTTCTTTTAAAAACAAAATCAGTACTCTTTGATCCATCGTGCTGTTCATTTCAGGGCAGCTAGGTGGCACAGTGGTTAAAGTACCAGGCCTGGAGTCATCTTTATGAGCTTAAATCCAGCCTCAAGATCCTTACTAGCTGTGTGACCCTGGGTAAGTCACTTGACCTTGTTAGCCTCAGCTCCTCATCTATAAAATAAGCCAGAGAAGGAAATGGCAAACTGTTCCAATATCTTTGCCAAGAAAACTCCAAATGGGGTCACAAAGGGTCAAACATAACTGAATAACAACTGCTCATTTCACCTTTCGTCATACACTATTTAAAACTTGACAAAGTAGATCTCAAGGGTCTTACAGAACTCAGTTATGAGATCAGACCCAGCGGCATTTTTCCTCTTCCATGACTTGCTAGGGCTGCTTGATTTTTTTTGAGTAGTGAAGCCTGGTTTTTTCAGTTCTTTTTTCATACTTTGAAAAGGTAGAGAGAGTAGCTATGACATGTTCTCTTTGGGAGCTACATACCCCAGATCATCACAGCAACTTCCAGCATTCACAGTTTGAAAGAATGTTAAGAATCTTGAAGTGGGGTAAGAAGAGGCAATAGAGAGTGGGATAAAGAAAATTAGAGGGAACTTTCCCTTCAGCTGCATGTAGATGATTTGAGGGGTAGTGTTTCTAGGCAGAATCAGTTTCAAAAGGTTTTCTTTTCTTCTGACACCTGAGAGGAAATAATAAGGCTTTTTGCAATGCTTTGAAGTTCCTATGCCAAAAAACCTTAGGCACTCAATATTGTTGCCACAGACTAACGCTGCCATGGATGATATATGCTTCTCTTTTCTAGCAGAGATAGTGTTAACTAGGAGGGAAGAGTCATTGCTGGAATACACATGTGGAAAACAACAGTATTTAACTGGGAGCTGAGACAAGCACTTTCCTGAAACACATGTAGGGAGATGGTAGGCATGGGAAACAGGTATTAAGAATGTTCATATCATGATTTAACTTCTTACTATTTACCTTGCTTTAAGTGCCCTTTGTTTTACTATGAAGTAAAATGATTCATTTTGACATGGCCAGATTTAATGGAAATGGGCATCATGAGTTATAGAGTACCATGGAGCTGGGAGGCAGCAGCAGGCTGATTAGAGGGTCCAGATGCTACATTTTATTAGATAATTATTGTACTCCACGGCCCAGAGGGCTCCAAGGGTCTATCCTAACATGGATCCAAATTTATCCTTGGAAGTTCTCTTTTTCTGGCTTTATAAATACTAGCTATTAATATTATTATGGCTCTGATCCCACTCTACAGTAACTCCAAGAAAATCTCTAAGGGATCTACAAGGAAAATCCCTTAACCATGTCCCAAAATGAGGAAAACAGAGTCCTTTCTAGAAAAACTAAACAATATACAATATAGCCATCAGGTGTAAGGCAAATGTTTATTTTCTCTACCACAGAAAATGCTTAAGACACAAAGATTCGCATGCATGCATGCATGCATGCAGACAAGAAACATAAAGAAGAAATATCTCAAATAGTCTTACATTTATTCCAACAGATGCTCAGTTGCCAATCATCTTCCACCAAATATCACCCCCAGTCACTGGGGACCAATCAGGAGTTGTTATGACATCCCAGCAAGGTATATGTACCTTAACAAGGGGTCAGAGCATATGTCTAGTTGAATAGAAGATGATCCAATCCATCAAATCACCCCTGGTCACTTCTGCTACAAGAGAATTGGATCAATTTTTTTTCTTTTTGTTATTTCTTCTAGCTCTTGAAATAGGTTCCATGAAGAATTCTTTCATTATCTATGGTTTATTTTTCAATGATATCTGAATTTGTCCATTTTCCTCTTTTAAGGTCATAATTACTTCTTACAATTTGTGTATATATGTGCATATATGTAATATTTATACAATAATATAATTAGCATTAATATATTGTTATAAATAATTATATAATTAATAATTATATAATATTTATACAATAATAATTAATGAAGAATATAGCTAGAAAATACCAGGGTGAAGAAACAGAAACAGTAAAACTCAAGGAACACATGAGAGAAAGCATTATAAATAGGGTCAAGATGATGAGGGAAGACAAAGATCAAGTAAGAATAGTGATACATACATACATACATGTATGAATATGTACAAGGTGTGCCAAACTTTAACAGCATATGTGTGCTATAACATATGACTTTATTTTAACACATAATGCATCTACACTATTAAAGTTTTAAACTGCACTAAGACTTTTGGAATACCCTGTACATATTCATTCTCTCACACACCCACACACACACACACACACACACACACGTGTGTGTTTATGTATGACTATCACTATCCTCACTTGATCTTTTTCTTATCTCATCATTTTCACCCTATCTATAATGCTTTCTCTCATGTGTTCTTTGGTTTTTACTGTTTCTGTTTCTTTACCCTGGTATTTTCTAGCTATGCTCTTCATTAATTTCTAATTATTCTTTAAATATCATATATACATATGTATCTGTAATACATATATACATAAAACTTTTATTTACTTTTTCCACTCAATTTTCTTCATATCATTTTTTAACATTCCTCATCACCAGCATTTTGATAAAGGAGGGAGCCTCCCTTTCTCTTGTTTCTTTTTCTTTTTAGATTCTTGATTTTCTAACAATATTTTGCTCATTATTTTTAAAAATAGAAATCTCTGCCAAATTTCCAAGCTTTTTATAAATTAATTTTGGCTATCACCATTATGTTATCAGAACTAGTAATCTTTCACTTTCCATATCACAATCTCTACGATTTCTTCCAAATTTCTCAATTTTAGTGACTTACTTCCTATCTGTTATCATGTATATCTAAATAAGCATCCTTCCGTGACCATCTGGAGACAACATACCATGCAGGCAAGCTCATTCCCCATCTCTCCCCCACCAGAAACTGGGCTCACCATTAGCTGAACTCAGTGACCATCTGGGAATGCCTGACTATGAAGACAAACACACCAACATTCTGTTTAACAAACATAATTGGAATCTTGGAACTGATCACTTCAGATCTCCTGTGGTTAAGCATGTCCCTCTAACCTGGTTCCCAAATCCCTATTATGCTGAACTATCAAACCTAAAAGAAAACTCTACTCCTTTGTTATACTTTCCTTGATTCCCACCCTTATTCAGCTCTGTCCTATCCTTACCTAGTCCCAATTAAACTATCTGTCCCTTTGTACATTTCTGGAAATTATTAGACACAAACTCTCACTGCATTACATTTTGAATTAGAGGGCCTGTATTTGAATCCTGGATCTGCCACTAGTTAACTAAATGATTTCAGCAAGTTCATTAGCTTCTTTCATCTGCAAAATGAGGGCATTGACTCTGTTTCTTCTAAGTTCTAAATCTATGATCTCCTTCCTTTTTTCTCAACCTCTCCAACCATCTCCTAGTACTAACTGAAGCCTGAGGACACCACACAGCTAGCAATTTGTCCCCTTACCCCCATCTCCACCACAATCTCTGCCATTCAACCCATTCTCCAAGACCTAACTCAACTTTAGTTATTCCTCCCAGTCAGAATTAATCAACAACTTAATT
Source organism: Phascolarctos cinereus (assembly GCF_003287225.1). NCBI lineage: Eukaryota > Metazoa > Chordata > Mammalia > Diprotodontia > Phascolarctidae > Phascolarctos > Phascolarctos cinereus. The sequence continues at coordinate 194,850,854 of NW_027556098.1, forward strand.
ATTCCTTTATGGCTTGCTTGGATCTCTTTATTTTTTTCCCTTCCATTCCTTTCTCTCTGAACCTGTCACTTATTTTCTTCCTTAATTCCTTAGTATAAGGAACATATTTTTCACAAGTAGTAGGATCAAAAAGTAAATATGCTGCTTCAGGAGATGTTGGTTTCCCCTTACCATGAAAGGCTGTATGACCACTTGTTGGGTACACTGTAGAGGGAATTCTTATTAAGGAACAAGTTGATCTAGAAGACCTCTGAGAGTCTATTATTATATTATGCACATTTTAAAGATAGAGGGAAAAAAGGCTGAGAGGTTGAGTAATTTATCCTAGGTCATATAGCTAAGTGATAAAACTGATACTAAAACTCAATTTTCTTGACTTTATCTAGTGGTCATCATACCACATTATGCTGATTAGTTTCAAATTACATACCTCATAGGAATTTTCTGTACTGAACTCATCCTCCCCCTCCTTCCTTAATTTCCCTAGATATTCTCCTTTATCCCCTCCTTTCCTAAGTATCTTAGACAAAATAACTTCTTCTGAAGTAATGTACCTCATTTCCTTTCCTCACAAGGTACTTAATGAGTATCAATCATAGGATCAGAGATTTAAATCTGAACGCGATCTCAGGTATTATCTAGTCCAATTCCATTTTATAAATGAGGCTCAGAGAGAAAAGTGACTTACCCAAAATCACACAGGCACCATATTTAAATAGTATTTAAAATCAGATCTTCTTAACCTCAAATTTGGTTTTGTAGTGAGTATAACAAACATGTAGTAAGATAGTTACTGTCTACTTATCCTTTACTTGTTATTTTCTGGCCAGGGTTACCATAAAATTAATATTAAAGAGAATGGCTATAGGACCAATATAAAGTTACCAAGTTCCCTCAAAACTCTGGATTCAACTTTTCAACTAGACTATTTTCCATTTTTGAGATGCTATTCTCCACTCTTGCAAACTGCCTATCCTACTGCAAGTATGCAATGCACTCTGTGAACACAAAAGAAATAGAAGTTATAGTCTAAATCTGAAAGATTTAGCTGAGGAAATAAGGCACACAAACACAAAAACTATGGAAGAGAGGTAAATGAAAAATACAGGAACAATTTACATGTAAAAACTACAGGGAATACATAGTAATCAGATTAAAATGAGGTTAGTTAGGGATTGCTTCTTTTTTAGAAGATGGTTTTTTAATGCATTCTTTAAATGCATTTTATGCATATATGTATACTTTGTTTAAAAAAAAGTTACCTTTCTGTACTCTTTTCTGAATATTATTACTGACTTTTAGTAAATCCCCTACAGACAATATAAGCACACTTCACATGCTTTTAAATCAGAATATTTGTAATTATAATAAATGTAAAACATAGGTAAGGACCTGTAGAATATTATTGGAAATACAAACATTAACATATTATCTTCCTTCCATGAACTCCAAAACTTCTATTTGAGGAGGGAACTCAGCTAGAACATCTACTTGTTTCTTACCTTACTGCACTATTTTGAGGTTTCTCTGGCTTTTCCAATATGCCCCAGTATCAGTTATCTTTCCCCACCCTCCTCCTTTTACCTTCCTTTTGCATATTATCTTCCCCCATTAGATTCTAATCTTCTTGAAGACAGAGACAATATTTTTTTTTAAATTTGCATTCCCAGCACTTTGCACAGTGACTGGCACAGACTGTTGGATGTGGTGAACGATTAGGGGAAATAATGAGACTGAATAAAGAAGAATTAAACTTGGTTCTCATCCCTTACATCATTCTGTCAGGGAAAAGGAATGAGAGTTTAATCTTTAGGAACATAGTACACAGGTGTCCAATAAGATACTCTCTGGAAAAAGTGGTAGTGATCATGGAGAATCATGGAAAAGCACAGAATTTTAAACCTGAAAAAGGATCTTAGACATTTAGTCTAATTCTCTTTATTTTAACAGTTGAAGAATCTAAAGCACAGAGAAATTAAATAATTTGTCCAAAGTCACACGGGTAGCACAACTGGCAGAAAGATATAGTAGAATAAAGTAATAGAAACTCATGGAGGGTTTTTTCCAACCTTTTAGTGTCAGACATTCTGTCCATTTTTTTCTTGTTTCACTCTCTGTTGTTACATTAGATATTGTTTCTCTCAATCTCCAGCCCTCATGTTACTGCTCTCCATGCAATTATCTCCCTTTCATTCAATTAATGATATTGTATATTAGAGTTATTGAAATAATAAAGTTTTTTAAAATTTTCACAAATTACACATCTGAGGTAAAACACCTGAAGTGGTCAGTTGTCAGGATAAGGAAAGAGGATGTCACTCAGGAAGATTTGTAGCATATAATAACATAAGGACAGGTGCCTATGGATCCGTGCAGAAGGTGGATAGTCAGGGATCCAATATCTAATGAACAGGAAGTCAGACATCAGCCCAAAAAATAGGAAGAAGGCCAAGAATCTGTCCCCAAGGAGACAGGAGGCCAGAAAGGCTGTCCAGAGGATCAGGGGGAAGCATTATGTTCCCATTACAGGTTTAAAGTACAAAGATACAGTGAGCAAGTCCAGCACCTTGGCACTGTGAGGAAAATTCTAGTTGTGTTCACTTCGCTCAGATTAAGGTCTATGAGTGAATGTCTATCCGTGAATATCAGAGTTCAACAAAAACTATAGTCACCTTTAGCTTCTGTATTCCTATAGAAGAACAAAAATGATAAATATTCCAATATGATTATATACTGACCTTAATTTTTTTGCTCATCTGAATGAGTATATATATGATGTTTTAGTAATTCATAACACTTAAAATAAAATTTACAAGTCACCATGTGAAGATATAATTCAGAAACATCCAAAAAACTATTCATCTTATCCATGCTTTAACTTCACTCAGTTTCTTGCCTGATCCTTATTCCAAGATGAGAGTTAATATCACCTCTCAAATTAACACCAAATGTAGCCTAACTAGCATTTTTAACTAAAATAAGCAATTCTCTTAAGTGAATAGAATTTATCTATTATACCTAAAAATTACAGAATCATAAAATTTTAGGGTTGAAAGGAACTGTATTAATCATTAATCCAATCCCCTCATTTGACATATAGGCAAACTAAAATCCAGAAGGGTGAAGTGATTGGCTCATGCTGAAGACTCAAGTATCTTAAATTTCCTTTCCTCATAGCTAAATCTGAACTTTAGGTAGAGATATCCAAATCTCTTTCCCTTTCTGATAGTTGCAGCCTGAACACTGGCAAAAAATAAAAGTAAGAGATTTTGATGGCAATACAGAAACCGATCAGTTCCTTCTAATCCTGTTAATGACACAAATGGAAAGCCGAATCAGGATGTCAGAGAATTTAGAACTCATCATATGTGTAGAAAAAATGTTTTTTAAGACTACGAAAATCTAAAACTTCAGGAGTAGTCACGTACTGAAAATAATTTTCAGGCTACAGACCTTGAAGATAGATAATAAATAGTTCTTTTCATATGACAGAACAAAACTTCTTTGAACACAGTAGACACTAAACATTTTTATGAATAAATGAATGCTCCATAATGTTTGCCACCATTATCAGGTTCAGACTGTAAATCAAGATTAAGCTCTAACCATATCACTTTCACATCACTTTCACTTGTGACCTTTATTTAGCTACTCAACAAAACAAAACTGCCTAGTCTTATATAACTTTCAAGTCAGAAAAGAAAAGCTGGAATTTATGATCAAAGTAGTAACTACAGCAGTGAACCTGAGACTGCTCCAGAGAATTCAATCAATCAATAAACATTTACTAAGCACCTATTCTGTGCTAGGCATGCACTGGGCATACAAAAAGAAGCAAAAGATAGTCCCTGCCCTCAAAGAGCTTACAATCTAATCAAGAGACTTGGGGAGGTGGAGAATGTTTTCTGGGGAAGGAATGTGCTTCCTCCATTTCCATGCTTCATGTCTAACACTGGTCTGCAGTATATGACAGCACACCAGCCTTGGCCATTTCCTCACTCTGCCTCAGCTGCCACCCAACATATCCCATCATCATCACATTCTTCTCCCACATTCAACCTGTGTGCCTCCTAACCCTCAGAATCATACCTTCAGACTACCCCCCCAACAATATCTCTGATATTTGGTCCCTTGGCCTGTTTTATAAATTGTTCCCCTCTCCCCACTGAACTGTCCTCTGCAGAAGTGCCCAATGTCTCAGGCAAAAGAATTACTATTTAAGGCTTTTATAAGCCTATTATTAATGTTAATGTCATAGATATTTAAATAAATTCAAGATATGAATGTGGTATTATATTATCAAATAAAAGGCAGTACTTTGAATTAAAGCAGTAATTTAGAAATATAATTACCGATGAGCTCTATTTTAGGAAAATATTAGCAAACATCCAAATTTACAAAGCAAATAAATTAGATCATTTGCATGAAGAACATTCTAACAAAGAAATTCACCAATTGCCTCCTTTAGATATGCTTGAGAAGCTTGAATCTAGAGCTATCTAATCCCACCTCTTTGAATGATGTAAAACATGAAGATAGGTATAGACATGTAAGTGCATATTTTTTTCATTTGTAGCTGCGTGTATGTGCAGAAACAGAAGACTGAGGCTTTTAATAACCAAGGCTAAAAGAACAATTAACAAATTCATTGCATTTCTTCTTAAACTACTTAATCCAACACTAAAGCTTGCTTGTTTAATTAAGTTTCTGCCCTGAATATGCCCAGTAAGCTTTTGGAAAACAAAATTATTTTTATAGCACACCTCATACATCAAGGAGCTATGTTTAGTCAACATTTTCATTTTTAATTAGGATATGCAAATTACTCAAAGAAACAATCTCTAATGAAAGGTGAATGGAACCTTAATTCATGAATCTGTTCTTTGTTTTTCCTTGCTATGGATATTAGTTAATATCTAGTTTTTAGCTATAACATATATAGAATACTTTACCTCATTATTTTATTAAACAACCTTCTATTAAAGCACAATATATTACTGAAAATTGTATATAAATCACTCTATTAATTCAATCATTTGAAATATATGATGAAGCTATGCAATAATCTCTTATTTATGCAAAATGGGGTGTCCTACTTTATTAAATGTTCAAATTAACAATGTTTTACCTATAGTAGATATTCAATGCTTGCTGATGGTGACAGCATGTATATATTACTCATTTAAAAATTATTAGAATACCAAAATAAACTTGACTATAAATGAACTATACCTAACTAAATAAATGTAATCTTTCTTGGAAAATTCTGAAAATATCTTGCAGAGCCTTAAGATTATTTTGGATGTTACCACTGTATAGTACTGCAAAAATGATTCTGATTATCTGAGAGTTAAAATTTACACAAAAACCTATACTTAATTACAGTTAAATCATAATAATAAAACCACACATTTGTGGTAAAATTAGATGTAGCTGCACCAATTTGCATTACTTTATTTAAAATAAAACCTAAGAAAATAAAAATTAATTCAAAATAAAACATTAAATCATCAAATTTCCACATTTTTCAAATAATGAATTATTTTAATTATGTGCAAACTAACATGAAACAAGATTTTCATCCTCTCTCAAGTTTTTTCATTGAGACTTCCATTTAAAGATACTGCTCTAGACATAAAGCATGACACCATAAGCAAATGAGAAAAGCAAGGAATAGTCTACCTCTCAGATCTATAAGGAAGGGAAAAATTCAGGACCAAACAAGACATAAAGAGCACTACAAAATGTAAAATGGATAATTTTGACTATATTAAATTAAAAAGCTTTTGCATAAACAAACAATGCAACTAAGATTAGAAAGACACAGAAAGCTGGGAAACAATATTTACTGCAAATGTCTCTGATAAAGGTCTCATTTCTCAAATATATAGAGAACTGAGTTAAAATTATAAGAATACAAACCATTCCCCAATTGATAAGTAGTCAAAGGATATGAACTGGCAGTTTTCAGATGAAGAAATCAAAGCTATCCACCTGTATATGAAGAAGTGCTCTAAATCACTTTTGACTAGAAAAATGCAAATTAAAGCAACTCTGAGGTACCACCTCACACCTATCAGATTGGCTAATATGACAAAAGAGGAAAATGATAAATATTGGAGAAGACGTGGGGAAAATTGGGACACTGATGCACCGTTGGTGGAGGTGTGAACTGACTCAACCATTCTGGAGGGCAATTTGGAACTATGCCCAAAAGGCTATGAAACTGTACACACCCTTTGATCCAGCAATACCATTACTAGGTATCCCAAAGAGATCATAAAAAAAAGGGGAAAGGACTTACATGTGTAAAAATATTTACAGTGGCCCTTGTTGTGGTGGCAAAGAAGTGGAAATCGAGGGGATGCCTATCAATTGGGGAATGGCTGAACAGGTTGTGGTATATTGAATGTAATTGAATACTATTGTGCAATAAGAAATGTTGAACAGGCAGACTTCAGAAAAATCTGGAAAGATACATATGAACTGATGCAAAGTGAAATGAACAAAACCAGAAAAACACTGTACATAGTATCAGTAAAATTGTGTTTGATTGACTTTGAATGACTCAGCTCTTCTCAGCTACACAATGATCCAAGACAAGTACAAAGGACTCATGAAAGGAAATGCTATCCACATCCAGATAAAGAACTGATTGACTTTGAATGCAGATTGAAACATATCTTTTTTACTTTATTCTTTTTCACGGTTATTTTTTCCTTTTGATCTGTTTCTTCTTTCACAACTGTGTCTAGCATGGGAATATGTTTTATGTGATTAGCACATGTATAACCTATATCAAATTGCCTACCATTTTAGGAAGAGGGGAGGGGAGAGGGAGTGAGAAAAATTTGGAAGTCAAAATCTTATAAAAACGAATGCTAAAAATTGCCTTGACATGCAATTGGGAAAAAAATAAAATACTATTAAAAATAAAAATATTGCTCGTGTAACCAAAACCCATCAATTTCTTTATCCCTAAAGAATTAAGATATTCTTTATTCTCTGGTCCCAAGAGCTATCTTTTTCCTTTACTTAAACACTAAATTAATGCCCACTTCAGCCATCAAATAATTTTTTTTTTCTATTCATTCTTCCTTATGATGGAGGAATCTATTTTCTCCCCCTTTGGACAGCCCTGTCCCCAACTAAATAAACAATCAGCAAAGAAACTTTTATTCAGTCACTTTTATAATGAAATTTCCATTTTTCCCCTTGATTATCTCTTTTCACTCTGTATATCTAAGGAAAACCTTAAGATTAGATTAGGAGATTAAAAATGAGGCATTACAGCACGCGACTTTCAGACCAGAATATCTCTTAGAAAAAGAGTTATCAAGTCTTGTATACAGTATATAAGACCTATATGTTTATATTAATTATATCAATTACTTGTAATCATAACTGCAATACTTTCAGTGGTAATAATACATACCTGCTGGCATGCTGAATCCAAAGCTTTATTAAAAAGAAAAAGCAAACATAGTATAAGAAATTTCTAATTATGCATTATAAACCTGAAAATATGTATATGTGTGTATGTATGTATGTATGTATATAAAAAGAAGAGATTACCATGAAGCTCCTGGTGATTTCTAAATTTGTCATCTGAAATTATTCCAAACTTCTTAATTCTCATCATAAGCCTCTGAAAACACAGAACCAAGATAAATGTTTTAAAACATTAAGGGACTATAGAACTATATAAAGAATAAGACAGAAAAACTTTGATTTGGATTCTACTAACTCAAAATTTATGAAGATTCAACCTGAGGTAGACTGAAATTTACTTCTGAATTATCTATGAATAAAGGTTTTGCTAAGCATATTCTAAGCATAATAAGAATGCAGGTGCATGTTTTAATCAACTTGAGATATTTGTTTTTAGAGACTTTAAAACATTTATAGTTTAAATATACATAGATGCTGCTATTTACAAATGATTGCTGAAGCACTGAAGTACATCTCCAGAATATTTAAAAATACTTTGTTAGAATTTAAGATTTTCGTGGGTTGATTCTAGATTTAAGCTTTTTACTGAGGTTGACCTTTTCAAATTCTTCCAAACTAGTGATTTTACTTCTCTCTACCCAAATTAAATGTCATTTCCTTCTTGAAGCCTTCCTTAATCCCCCTTATTACTAACAACTTTCCCCCTGACCTTGAATGGCATTTTATTTTACAAATTTCTAATGTGCTTCTTGTTTAATGGTGTGCATTTTAGATATCTGTGCCTATAACTCAATCCTTCTACTTGACTCTATAAAACTTGTGAGAACAGAAACTGTGTTCTCTTAAAGCATGTATACTGCAGTCACCAAAACTATCACAGTGGTCTGTATGACTGTACCTGTTAAGTAACTGAACTGTTATGTGTTAGAAAGCTTTTCTTATGTACAATTTTATCATGTGCAATTTTACAGGTAAATTAATAATTAAATCACTGAAAGAAAATTTAAACATCTAAATATGTTACAACGTAAATAGGTTTTGGATTTTTTTTTATTTAAAAAGTAACATTGGGCAGAGCCCAGATGGCAGAGTAAAAGCAAGGACTCTCTTTTGAGCTCTTCCCCTGAATCCCTCCAAATACCTATTAAAAATGACTGTAAACAAATTCTAGAGAGCAGCAGAATCCACAAAAAGACAGAGTGAAACAAATTTCCACCCCAAGACAACCTGGACGGTCGACAAGAAAGGTCTATTGCACCAGGCTAGGAGAGAAGTACAGTCCAGCATAGGCTGTGCTGGCACAAACTGGGCCCCAGCAAACCTGGAGCAGGCTTCAAGAGACTGAATCACTGGTAACTGTGGTGGTTTCCAGACTTCTCAATCCACAAACACCAAAGATAACTTACAAGGTCACTGGGAACGGTCTGTTGCATCAGGGTGACAGTGGAGCGCATTTCAACCCCAGCCCCCAGTACAGCCCCAGGGTGGCAGTGGCAATGGCGGTAGCAGCTATCAAGCCCACAGAGAATAAGGGGATCAAACAACTGTTCACAGGGAAATTACAAGGATCTTTTTGCTGTCACTGGGTCAGGATTCTGCTGCTTTGCCCATATTTGGATCTGGGTGGCAATCCTGGGGCAAGGAGAAGCACTGGCATAGCACAGCTTGCAGCAGCAGTGGAGAGAGAACCCACCTCACAGTTCCAAGGCAGAAAAGACTGCTTGTGGTCACTTACAGAGCACAGCACAGGCCATCCTGGAAGAACTGAAAACTTACTGGTCCCTAGAAGTATCTCTGAAAACAGCTGCACAAAACCCCTGAAGGTTGGGACAGTACACCCTCCACACTGAGAGCAAGCCCTACCTTAACAAAGAGTTAAAAAGTCAAGTAATTAGCTAGGGAAATGAGTAAACAATGGAAAAAACTCTGACTATAGAAAGTTACTGTGGTGACAAGGAAGATTAAAACACACACTCAGAAGAAGACAATAAAATCAAAGCTCCTACATCCAAACCCTCCAAGAAAAATATGAATTGGTCTCAGGCCATGGAAGACCTCAAAAAGAATTCTGAAAATCAAGTAAGAGAGGTAGAGGAAAAACTGGGAAGAGAAATGAGAGTGATGCAAGAAAATCATGAAAAATGAGTCAACACCTTGGTAAAGGAGACAAAAAAATACTGAAGACAATAACACCTTTAAAAACAGAGTAGGTCAAATGGCAAAAGAGGTCCAAAAAGCCAATGAGGAGAAGAATGCCTTAAAAAGCAGAATCAGCCAAATGGAAAAGGAGGTCCAAAAGTTCACCAATGCAAAATGGAGCAAATGGAAGCTAGTGACAATTTGAGAAATAAAGGTCTTGTAAAACTAATCCAAAACAATGAAAAAATAGAAGACAATGTGAAATATCTCATTGGAAAAACAACTGACCTGGAAAATAGATCCAAGAGAGATAATTTTAAAATTATTGGACTACCCAAGAACCATGATCAAAAAAAGAGCCTAGACATCATCTTTCAAGAAATTATCAAGGAAAACTTCTCTGATATTCTAGAACCAGAGGGTAAAATAGAAATTGAAAGAATCCACTGATTACCTACTGAAGGAGATTCCAAAAGGAAAACTCCTAGGAATATTATAGCCAAATTCCAGAGTTCCTAGGTCAAGAAGAAAATATTGAAAGCAGCCAGAAAGAAACAATTCAAGTATCATGGAGCACCAAGTTATATCCTCAATCCAACAGTCTGTTCCCCACTAATTTGATCTCTCCATCCTTTCTATTCCAATACCTATAAATCCAGTCATAATCTTTTGGCCACTTGCCTGCTGGACATCTCTATGTGGCTGGAGATCAGACTCAAAAGAACTGCAAAAAAAAATCCATTAACTTCCCCTATTCCCCAAACCCACCTCTTCTCTGATTTTTATTGTTTCTGTTAAGGAAATCATCATCCTCAGCAATTCAGGTTTATAACTAATAGAATAACAGATTCAGAGCAGAAAGAATTCTCAGAGATCATCTTGTCCAACACCCTCATTTTACATATGAACAAACTGAGGCTCAAAGAAGTTAAATAAGTTGCCCAAGGTCATAAAGGTAGAAATGCAGCCTCTGAAGTCAAGATGCAACAGAGTATGGATTCTCTGCTGCTTATGCTAATTTTGGCCTGATAATTAACACCAAAAAAAACACCACACACGTTCTCCATCAACCAACACCACACTATCCACACGTGGACCCATCAGTTACAGCAAATGGAGAAATTTTGAATACTGTGGATAAGTTCACTCACCTTGGCAATATGCTTTCCAGGGATGTTCACATAGATGATGAAGTTGATACATACATTGTTAGAACTAGTGCAGTGTTCAGGAGACTCCAAAAGAAAGTATGGGAGATAAGAGCTTTTAGACTGTTTACCAAACTGGAGGTCTACAGAGCTTTTGTGCTGACCTTTTTGTGTTATGCCTGTGAAATCAGGACAATCTATTAGCACAATGCCAGGAAACTGAATTGCTTCCGTTTGAATTGTCTTAGGAAGAATCTGAAGATCACCTGGCAAAATAAGGTACTAGATACTGTGATCTTTTCTCAAGCTGAACTACCAAGCATTCAAACTCCACTGCAAAGAGTGCAACTACAATGGGCTAGCCACATTGCTTGAATGCTTAAATGCCAAATATACATTTGCCTAAAAAACTAATTTCTGAAGTACTCACACAAGGCAAACACTTACATGGAGGTTAGAAGAAGTTTTACTCTTAAGGTCTGTCTTTGGAATCGATCGTATGACATGGGAGACACTGGCAAAAGACTGCCCAGCATGGTATGCCTCTATCAAAGAAGGTACTGCGGGGGCAGCTAGATGGCACAGTGGATAGAACACCAGCCCTGCATTCAGGAACATCTGAGTTCAAATCTGGATTCAGACACATAACACTTAGCTCCACTGCCTAACAAAAAAAAAAAAACAGGCACTGTGCTATATGGGTGAAGCAGAATTGTAATAACTCAAAAGAAATGGGAGACGTGAAAATTTAGAGACATCTCCATTCCAAATGTTCATGTGGACTATTTGTGTCTGACCTGTGGTAGAGCCTTCCAAGCTCATATTGGTCTGATCAGCCACAGTCAGACACACTGTACCTTAACTTCAACATAGTGATGTCATTTTGGTCATCTTTGAGAACAAAGGACAACAATCAACCAAATAACTTTCCAAAGATACGTCTTTGAAAAGCTTGGCCAGATACTTACTAGCAGTGTACCCAAGGGCAAGTGATTTAACTTCTGCCTGCTTCAGGCATGGGGGACAGCCTCTGGAAATGCCCTAATTTGGGAGATGGAGTGCCTTATTTGAAGACAAGAAAGTGTCACTAGATTGCAGTGTCACTGGCCAGTGCCACTGGATTGCAGAATACATGAAGGGATATAAAGTGTATGCAAACTGTAAAGGTAGGAAGGAATCAGTTCATGAACACCACCTTTTATATTTGATCTTTGAGGTGATAAGGAGCCACTGGAATTTACTGAATAGGAGAATAGCACAGTGAGAACTGCATAATAGGAAAATTCATTTCACAATAACAGAGAATGGATTGGAGAAAGATTTGAGGCAGGAAAACCAACTAAAAGACTATTGTGATGGTCCAAGTATGAGGTGATGAGGGACTGAACCAAGGTTGTAAAGATCCAGCAAAGTAAACTGAAAAGAAGCAGAATTGAAAACGGTGTTGTTGATGATGATGATGATAGTAATTGCTAGCATTTTTATAACACTTTAAAGCTTGCATAATGCTTTGCAAATGTTATCCCATTTTTTCCTCATAAAAAACTAGGATTCTGGTGCTGTTATTATTCACATTTTACAGCTAAGGAAACCAAGTTAGAAAAAGATTAAGCGACTTTTCCAGGGTCACATAATTAGTGGGTGAGGCTGGATTTGAACTCAGATCTTCCTGACTCTGGATCCAAAACTCTATCCACTGCATTACATAGCTGCCTCTAGGTAGGAGGAGAACCATGAAAGAGCAGTGTCACAAAAACTTAGAGAAGAGAATATCAAGAAAGGTCAAGGAGAATGAGGATTGAAAAAAGGTTATTAAATTTAACAATTAAAAAAATGTTACTTTGAAAAGGGCAGTTTCAGCTGAATGATAAAGGGAAAGGAAAGGAATAATTATTCATACAGCATTTTGGAACTTACCACATATGTGGAGAGGCATACATGTTTACTACATACCAGGCACTTTTCTAAGCAATTTACAAATATTATCTCATTTGAGGTCAGAAGCCAGACTATAGAGAGTTAAAAAGAGATTGAGAAGAAAACAAGTAATCCCTGGAGGGATCAATAATAACATTTATGAAGTGCTTTAAGTTTTGCAAAGTCTTTTACATGTAATATTTCACTTGATAACAGATTTAGATTTATTATTTCATAGGATAACAGATTTAGTACTAGAAAGGAGCTCTAGTCTAACCTCCTCATCTGTAAGATGAGTAAACTAAGACTCAGAGAGATTAAATGACTGGCTTAAGGTTACATAGGTAGAAAGTAGCAGAGTTGGGATTTAGATCCAAGTTCTTTGACTCTAAGTTCAGCACTCTTCCCATTTTATCATGAATTTTTCAATATAACAAAGTTCTCTCCTATGAACACTAGACTGAAGGTTAAGAAAACTTCATATAAATTAGCTTAAAATAAGCATATAGCATTTATAAGGATATAAACGTTTTCAGAAATCAAATCAGATTATTTTAATAGCTGGAAAGTTTGGGGGTAAAATGTTATGTGCTATCTCCAGTTCCACAGACCAAATGAGTTATAAAACCTTTGAACCATTTATTTGAGTTTTGAAATAATACCACTCCTTACTACTTTTGAAAATACATTTCAGAATCTAAATTTCACAGCTTTGAAGGTACAGCCAAATGGGGCTTCTGAAGGTGGCATTTCTTCGGATCCAGACTACCTAATAGGAGTGAAAGATCTCTGAGCCAAGCCACAGGTTCTGTTCATTGCTAATGAAATATAGAAGGGATTAGTCAGAACTGGAAGATAGTTGGAACTAGAAGATAGCTGGCGGTTGACCATGAAAATATCTGACCTGATATAATCTTTCTTGGAAAGTGAAACATGGGTCAACTTGCAGTAGAAGTCCACTCCCTTGTCCTGTGATCATAGCAATCCTTGAGGTTTTGGAAGAAGGCCTCACTAAAAATGCAGATGGGTAACGTCTTCATAAGTGAACTGATGAAGTTGCCTTCTGACAATGTAACTACTATAAGAGGAAGCTAGGTACCAATTAAGATTAGTGTGGAAAATTAATCCTGTCTAGTGATTGTATTATTTATTTACATTACATATTTCCACTGGGCTAGAAACAATGACCACATTTTACATAATTATGACTTCAAACAGTGCAAATTCAAATGCACAAAGATTCATTATTTACACTAATTGGGACCTAGCTATAAATGCTATTTTTACTAGATACATTAAATAATATGATGAATATTTCACTCTGTGAAAGTGTGTGCATTTAAAAAAAAACGACAAATTCCTTGAAAAACTTTTTTTAGACTTCTGGCCAAACCATATGTGGTGATATCATTATGTCTGCACCCCAAAGGAAATTAGATTTCATCCCTAAGTTTAACCACCCAGCAAAACTGAGTATACTTCTGCCACAGCTGCTGTGAGGAATGCAATAAAGAGTCAATTGGGGAAGAGTAAAAGGATAGCCTTGTGGCAATAGGGACCCAACTGAGATAACATGATCTAAGGTCACAGCTCTGAGACTACCCCCACAACTCTGACTTACATTCACTTGTTGGGTCTCCTAGTGGTTGCTACCCCAGGTTCTAGGAACTCTGTGGTTCTATAGCTCATAAGCCCCTACAAGTGTGTTTACCTTTAACAGAGCACCAGAAGACAAAATTAGTGCAAAGCAGAAGCATTTACACAGACTGCATAATAAGAACCACAGCTACAAACATTCAATCCATATCTTGGAGCAGAGGCTCCTACAAATACACACAGTATTAATGGGAAGAATGGACGTGTATCTAAAGTACACTGGTAGGGAGACACATTTGTAGTGAACATTACAAGCAACTCATGCCTCCAACAATGCAGGGACATAATGTCCTTTCTTTCCCATTGGTGACCTCTAATGTTTTCCTCCTGGTTATAGCATCTATGCTGGGAAGGCTATTCTAATTGGCTTTGGAGGCCTACTCCACTTTGTAGCTCAACTGTAATCATCAGGGTTAATTTCTCTTGAATCCATAGCTGTCTTTCTTCTCTGCTGTCATCAGTAAAACTCTTTGGAGCTTCTTTTACTTACTGTCTCCATTCCATGTTCAGTGTGGTGCCTTCTACTGGGAGAAAAGCTCCCACTGCAAGACGTCATGATGTGATGATCAGTGGAATGCAAGGAGAAGAAAGAAATCCCTTCCCTTCTTTAACAGGTGAAGAGGGATTCCCTTTCAGGAACTGGGTTTTCCTTGCATAGCTGGTCCTCTCCTCTATATTACCAGGGGTCACATTCCTTATAACTGCTTCCTGTGTCCCAGAGCTGGCAGCAAGCTTGCTTTTCATAAACTAACAGAAGAATGGTCAATTTTCAGCCAAACAATGTCAAGCTAGCTTTTAATTCCATTAAGGAGGAACTTCTTCACATATAATAACAGAAGTGACAAAAGCAATTGACCAGGAGAGTTCTTGCTAAATCCCATCTCCAAATTCATCTCCCCACAGTTAAATATTTTTTGTTCCCAGAAAATCAACTGCAGCAAATTTTGGATAATTGTCCATTTCCCCAATTCTGGATATATCTTTTATGACTTGGGGAAGTCTAAGCACTGTCTTTTTGAGGACCTTCTTCCAGTGCCTTGTGCTAAACAGTGTGAGCAAAGTCCACATGGCACAACTCTTGAAAAATCCAGAAATGAACATTCTTCCAAGATGGTCTAGGACTACCTTAACTGTTAAACCTGGGAATTACACTCACCTCCAAAATTAAAAGATTGGTAAAAGAGGCAGAAAAAATACTGAATAAAGAAGAAAATAAGTAATTAAAAAGCACAACAGGCCAAATAAAAAAAACATATAAAAGCTCACTGAAGAAAAGAATTGCTTAAAAATTACAACTGGACAAGTGGAAGCAAATGATTCCCTGAGACGACAGGAAACAATAAAACAAAGTTAACAGAATGGAAAGGAAGAAAATATGAAATATCTCATTGGAAAAACAAATGACTGGAAAACAGATTGAGGAGAAATATTTTAATAATTATTGGAATACTTGAAAGCCATGATAAAATAAAAGGAGCCTAGACATCATATTTAAGGAAATTGTCAAGTAAAACTTCTTTGGCATTCTAGAACCAGAGGGTAAGATAGAAATTACCTCCTGAAAGAGATCTCAAAATGAAAACTCACAGGAATATTCTAGCTGAATTCTAGAGCTCCTAGGTGAAGGGGAAACTATTGCAATTATCTAGAAAGAAACAATTTAAATAGAGAGCACAGTCAGGAATGCACAAGATTTAGCAGCTTCCACACTAAAGAAGCAGAAGGTTTGGAATATGATATGCCAGTAGGTAAAGGAGTTTGAATTACAATCAAGGATAACCTACCCAGCAAAACTGAGCATAATCCTTCAGGGGAAAAATGGATATTTAATCAAGCAGAGGATTTTCAAGTATTCCTGAGCTGAATGGAAAATTTGACATTCAAACACAATAATCAGGAGAAAGATAAAAAAGTAAACATGAAAAAGAAATCACAAAGGACTCAATAAGTTAAACCAATTACATTCCTATATGGGAAGATGATAAATGTAATTTCTAAGAACTTTATAATCATTATTAGGGCAGTTAGAAGTAGTCTATATAGAGGGCATAGGTGTGAATTGATTATGTTGGGATGATCTAAAAAACATGAAGAAGTGAGAAAGATGAATGCACCGGGAGAAGGGAGAGGTAGAATGGGGGAAAATTTCTCAAATAAAAGAAGCACACAAGGAAGAGCTTTTACAGTGGAGGGGGAAATGAGGGTGGGGCTAGTGGGCATTGCTTGAATCTCACTCATTTAAATTGGTTCAAAGGGAGAAGAATCAGCAGGGTCTTCTGGGAGCTAAAATGGCTGAGTAAGCATTAAATCACCGTCACTGTCCCATACTGACCTATTAAAAAAAATAGTGCCCCAGGAAAAATCCAGGAACAGCAGAAAGATGGAGTGGAGCAGTCTTTTAGCCTGGGAAACTTGGAGGATCAGCAAGAAAGGTCCAATTCACTAGGTTAAAAGGGGAGTATATTCTAGGACAGGAAGCAACCCAGCAAGCCAGTGGCAAGCCTCACCTCAGCAAACCAGCAGGAGATACTGAGCCCCAATGTAGTGAAGCAGGCAAATGTTTCAGCACAGACCCAGGACAGCAGGCATCCTCCAGCGGCCAGACCTCTCTGTGCCTCAGCACAGCCCTAGAAGGGCAGGCATGCCATTGTGGTCAGACCTCCCTATGCTCCAGCACAGCCTGGGGCAGGCAGGCATCGTCCAGTGACAGATCTCCACATGTGTCAGTGCAGCCCCAGGTGAGTAGGTGTCTTCCAACAGCCAGACCTCCACATGCTTCAGTGTAGCCCCAGGGAAACACCTGGCCTCAGCACACGCCAGATACCACCACTAGGAGCCCAGTCCAGCACTAGGTAAGCTGCCATACTCCTAGAGTCTCTAGTTGCCAGCCTCTGAGACCCCAGAACACAAAGCCAGTAACCAGGCCCCTGGCCCCCAGCACAAGAAACTTGGGACTGTGCACCCTGTGCTCCAAAAGAAGAGCTCAATTGCAAAAGCCAGGGAATAGGAAAACATCATAAGCAAAAAGCAAAAACAAACACTGACCACAGACACTTTCTATGGGGACAGGGAATATTAAAACAGAAACTCAGAAAAGGACACTATCAATATAACTACATCCAAAACCTCAAAGAGGAATACGAACTGGTCTAAAGTACAAAAAGCCTTCTTAGAAAAGCTCAATAAGGGTTTGAAAAGTCAAATAAGACAGACAGAAGAAAAATTGGGAAAAGAAATGAGAAGTAGGCAAGAGAGTCAACAGCTTGGAAAAGGAAGGACAAAAACTGACTGTAGAAAACAATTCCTTAAAAAATGCAATTGGCCAAATGGAAAAAAAAAATCTACTGAAGAAAACAACTCCTTAAAAAGCAGAATTGGCCAAATGGAAAAAAGGAGGTACAAAAACTCACTGAAGAGAAGAACGCCTTAAAAAGTAAAATTGGCCAAATGGAAAAGAAGGTACAAAAGCTAACTGGGAAGAAAACAATTCATTACATTAGAATTGGGCAAGTGGAAGCTAATGACTTTATGATACATCTAGAATCAGTCAAACAAAATCAAAAGAATGAAAAAATAGGAGAAAATGTAAAATGCCTCCTTGGAAAAATAACTGACCTGGAAAACAGATCCAGGAGAGACAATTTAAGAACTACTGGTCTGCCTGAAAGCCATGATCAAAAAAAGAGTCTAGACAGCATCTTTCAAGAAATTATCAAGGAAAATTGCCCTCAAACCCTCCTAGAACCAGAGGGTAAAACAATTATTGAGAGAATCTACTGATCACCTCCTGAAAGAAATCCCAAAATGAAAACTCCAAGGAATATTGTAGCCAAATTCCATAATTATCACATCAAGGAGAAAATAACTGCAAAAAGCCAGAAAGAAACAATTTAAATATTGTGGAATCACAATCAGGATTATGCAGGACCTAGCAGCTTTTATATTAAAGGATCAGAGTGCTTAGAATATGATATTCCAGAAGGCAAAAGAGCTTGGATTGCAACCAACCATCAGCTACCGGGGAGGAGATGGACATTCAATAAAAGAGGGCACTTCTAGACTTTCCTGATGAAAAAATGAGAGCTGAACCAAAAGTTCAATCTTCAAATACAAGATCTTAAAATACTTTTATTCTGATTCTTCTTTCACAACGCTACTAATGTGGAAATACGTTTAATATCATTGAACATGTATAACCTCTATCAGACTGCATGCTGTCTTGATAAGGGGGGAGAGGAGGAAGGGGGGAAATTTAGAACTCAAAATCTTATAAAAAGTGAATTCTGGGGGCAGCTGGGTGGCACAGTAGATAGAGCACCGGCCCTGAAGTCGGGAGGACCTGAGTTCAAATCTGACCTCAGACCAAATACTTGACACTTACTAGCCGTGTGACCCTGGGTAAGTCACTTAACCCCAATCACCTTAAAAAAAAGTGAATGCTGAAAATTAATAATAAATTTATTTTTTTAAAAAGATGGGAAAAAATCCATATACATACCCAATTGGGTATAGATATCTATCTTACCCAACAGGGAAGTAGGAAGGGAAGGGGATAAGAGAAAAGGAGGGGATAAAAAGGAGGGCAGAGTAAGGGAGACAGTGATCAGAAGCAAAACAGACTTCTAAGGAAGGACAGGAGAAAAATAGAGAAGGACAAACAAGAAAGTGGGATGGAAGGAAATATACAATTAGTAATCATAACTGTGAAGATGAATGTGAATGGAATGAGCTCACCCATAAAATGGAAGCAAACATCAGAATGGATTAGAAAGTAGAATCTAATAATATGTTGCTTAGAAGAGACACACTTGAAACACAAAGACACACATACACCCAGTTAAAATAAGAGGCTAGAGCAGACTATAATCAGCTTAAGTAAAAAAGGCAGGAGTAGCAATCATGATTTCAGACAAGGCAAAGACAAAAATAAACCTCATTAGAAGGGATAATCATGGAATCTACATTTTACTAAAAGGTTCCATAGATAATGAAATAATATTGAAATTTTTACTGTAAGTTTCTCTGATAAAGGTCTCATTTCTCAGATAACTGACCAAATTTATAAAAATAAGAGCCATTCCCCAATTGATAAATGATCAAAGGATATGAATAGGCAGTCTTCAGAAGAAATCAGAGCTATCTACAATCATATGAAAAAATGCTGTAAATTACTATTGATTAAAGGCAAATTAAAACAACTCTGATGTACCACCTCATACCTATCAGAAATGACAAATGCTGGAGGGAATGAGAGAAAATAGGTACAGTAATGAACTGTTGGTAAAGTTGTAAACTGGTCCAACCATTATGGATAAAAATTTGGAACTATACCCAAAGGGTTATAAAACTGTGCACACCCTTCACCCAGCAATACTACTACTATGTCTATACTTCAAAAAGAACAAAGAAAAAGGAAAAGGACCAATATGTACAAAAATATTTATAGCAGCTCTTTTTGTGGTGGCAAAGAACTGGAAATTGAGGGAATGCCCATCAACTGGGGAATGTCTGAATAAGCTGTAGTATATGATTGTGAGGGAACACCATTGTGCTATAAAAAACAGTGAGCATGATGGTTTAAAAAAAAACCTGGGAATATATACATGAACTGATGCAAAGTGAAGTGAGCAGAACCAGATCATAATACCAGCAATATTATAATGATGATCAACTTTGAAAGACTTGGCTACTCTGATCAGTACAATGATACAAGACAATTACAAAGGACTCATGATGAAAACATGTTATACACCTCCAGAGAGAGAACTGATGAAATCTGAGTGCAAACTGAAGTATAATTTTCTCATTTTAAATTATTTTCTGGCTTTTTTGTGATATGGCTAACATGAAATATATTTTGCATGATTTCACATGCATAATTGCTATCATATTGCGGGGGGAGGGGAAGGAAGGGAGAAAATTTGGAATTCCAAAGTACCCCCTACCACTGACTTAAATTATAATAGCTCCCTATCGCCTCCAAAATCAAATACAAGATCCTCTGTTTGGCATTCAAAGCTCTTCATAATCTAGCCTATCCCTTCCTTACCAGTATTCTTACCTTACTCCCCACTATATCCTCTTCTATCTAGCAACACTGGCCTCCTTGCTGTTCCACAAACAAGACACTCCATATCTCAGCTCTGGGCATTTTCTCTGGCTATCCTCCATGCCTGGAATGCTCTCTCTTCTCATCTCTGCCTACCGCCTTCCCCGTCCTTCTTTAAGTGCCAACCCCTCTTAATTCCAGTCTTTCCTCTGTAGATTTTTTTCTGTTTATCCTGCATATAGTTTGTTTATTCATATTTGTTTGCTTGTTGTCTTCCCCATTAGATTGCGAGCTCCTTGAGGGCAAACATCTTTTATCTCTTTTTGTATTCCCAGCATTTAGCAGTGCCCAACACATAGTAGGAGTTTAATAAATGTTTATTGACTGACTGAATTCATTCTAATCATCTCAGCTTCCATACTCATGCTGGACACAATAATATAATAAATATTAACATATAAGCATTCATATATACATCCAAGCCCAGGTATTCCCAAATCCATACCTTAGTCCCTAGGGGAATTAATGCACTCACCTTTGGAGTTCCTGCCCAACCCAAACTGACTGGTGACTGAGTATGTGCAAAGTAGCCCACTATATCTACTTGTTCTATCTTCACAAACCATTCAGCTTTATCTAGCCATCTAGCCAGGCCATTTTACCACACGTGTCTGTCTGCCACAACTAATTTACTCTTCCTCATCTGCATCAACTTCTTCGTCACTGAACTTGAAACCTGGACTTCCAGGTTTTCCTGGTTTTTCTAAAAATATGCTCAATGCCCCCTCTAGCTCCATTAAAGAGAACTTATTTGTTAAAAAAAAACAAAGGGAAAAACCTTCTTTTACTTCACTCAAGGCATTAATAACTTGTCTCTGTTACCTCCCTTTTCTGTGATTTCATAAACTGGGTTGGGTGTAGTGTTAAGAATCAATATTAGAGAGGTATTGACCAACTACTCCTACACACACAGTCCTGTGACTTACTATAGTACTATTCATGTGAGTATGAGCAACACGTGAAGGCCTTGGCAACAGACTGGATATGGCTGAAGTGGTGCAACAGAATTGAGAGTGAGGAGTCAAGAAAGAAACTAAAGTTGCAAACCTGGGAAGATAATGGTACCTTGAATAGTAATAGCAAATTTTGGAAGAGGGAAGAATTTGGAGGGAAAGATAATGAGTTTAGTTTTGGACACGATGAATTCAAGTATTTATGGGACACCCAATTCAAAATGTCCAATTGGCAGCTAGAGATGAGATACATAAAGTCAGTAGAAAGAAATGTAGATTGAGAGATACTGCAGTATGGCCAATGAATTAATTTGTTTTGTTTGATATGCAAATTTCTTTCAAGGGCTTTACCCCCTATCTTTTCCAGTGGGAGGAAAGAAGGTTAGAATGATAGAAGATGGATTTTCATTAATTGAAAAAAATTAAATTAAAAAGCTACATACAAAACTGGAAACAAGGGCAAATAAGGGAAGAAAATGAGCATTTATTTAGCACCTACTACATGCCATTCAATGTGCTACAACAAGTATTTCATATTATCCTCACAGTAACTGTGAGGTAGGTGCTATTATGCTCTCCATTTTCCAGTTGAGGAAACTGAGGCAGACAGAGGTTTATATAATTTTCCCAGGGTCACACAGCTAGTGGCTGAGGCCTGATTTGAACGAAGGTCTTCCTGATTCCACTCCTGGTGCACCATCCACTGTGCCACCTGACAGAAATGCAAAAAACATGGCATAGTGCTATAAAAATAATGTCATGAATGCTAAAGTTCACAACAAACTCATGTTGGCAATGAATACTAAGGATAACAAAAAAGAGTTCTGGGTGTTGTTAAGATATATTGGAGAAAATAAATTATAGGTCTCACAATGGGCAATGGAGAAGCAACAGATTTACTAAACTTTTATTTTGCTTTGGTTTTCTCTAACAAAAGCAATCTCTAGACTATGCCTGCACAATCTGGCCCACCAAAGGGCCTCTTTTGGCAGGCCACAGGTTGTGAAGGCCTGCTCTAGACTATAAAGAACAAATAGCTAAAAGAGAGTTGAAGCTCAAATTAACTAAGGTAAGCGCTACTTTTAATTAATTTAAGTCACCAGGCTCAGAAGAATTAAACAAGGGGCAGCTAGGTTGCACAGTGGATAGAACACCGGCCCTGGAGTCAGGAGGATCTGAGTTCAAATCCAACCTCAGACACACAAAACATCCTAGCTGTGTGGCTCAAGGAGGAGGAGGAGGAGGAAGCAGAAGGAGAAGCAAAGCAGAAGAAGCAGAAACAGAAGCAGAAGAAGCAGAAGAAGAAGAAGAAAAAGAAAAAGAAGAAGAAGAAGAAGAAGAACAAGAAGAAGAAGAACAAAAAGAACAAGAAGCAGAATAATTAAACTAACTGGCATATATAATTGCTTGAGCCATTGTCAATGATCTCTGAAATATCATGGAGAATAAAAGAGGTCCCATAGGAATGGAAAAAAAGCAAGGTCCTGATTTTCAAAATTGGAAAATGGTAGAGGTTAAAAACTATGTAGAACAGTGATCTGTATCTGAACTTCTAGCCAAATTCAAGAACATATGATTAAAGAGATAGCAAGTATCCAAAAAGGAAGTAGGGGCCACAAAGCAACATATTATAAGGTTGCCCAGCTGTTAATTTAGAGATCATTTTTGGTTATAGTATCCATCCTGTAAACACTTGGTACATAACTGGCACAAAATGGATGCAAAGAAAATATAATTTTTCTTTCCCCGATCTAATTTCAGTGTATTTGGTTTTAGGAATCTCTAAATGATACGCCAAGATTACAAGGGCTAATCATGATAATATTTAACTTCACCTGGCATCAGTTACAGGACAGAGAGGCTCGGTACATAAAGGGCTTCATCTATTAAGGAGAATGGTCTAGGACCAGGGCTTCTTAAACTTTTTCCACTCGCAAACCCTCCAGTGCTTTCTCTACACCAAATCAATGGAAATGTTTTTATCTCAGAGAATTGGTCAGGTTCTGACAAATGTGACTAGCCCCACCAAAATTAGGAGTCACAAAATAAGCATATCTCTTGGCCAAGGGCACTGGCTTCTTTGGGGATGTTTGGAACTTTACACTCAGTCTTTGGTTACTTGTTAAGAGTATGGTATGAATTTAAGCCATACGTATTGAATTTAGCATTTTCTGCCAAATAATCAGATAACCTATTAAAACCCCTCCTTGAAACCTGAAGGAGGCCTGAGGTCTAAGAAGTTATAACAGGTTCAGTTGGGGAATGGCTACAGTAAAAAGGCAAAAACACGACTGCAGTGAACTGATAATAAAGTATGTTACCCACCTCCTGACAGAAAGATGATAGACTCGAGATGCACAAATAAGACAGACATTTTCAGATATAGCGAAGGTGGGAATTTGTTTTGTTTTACTATGCATATTTGTTACAAATATGTAATATGTTCCCCTGCACTTGGGAAGAGAGAGAGAGAGAAAAGGACAGGGTACAAAAAAATGAAAAGAAAAGGTCACTGAAATATACTTTTTTAAAAATACAAACGAAAGAATAGAAACAAGGCCAGACAAACAGTACAGCTTTGAAAACTACAGGTTAAATGTATCATATATTTAAAAAGCAAGATGCATATAACAGAGATCTGCAGCTTCGTGTACAATCTTTTTTTTCTATCCCACCATGTATATGGATTACAGGTTTTATTTGGCGTTTTTAAGTTCAGAAAAAAAATTATTATTGTTTCAAACGAAGGGTCTGCTAACCAAGGGACTCATTGAATACAAACGTCATGAAGAGGGGTTACAACAATCAGCTAATGAGATTCAGGAAGGAGGCCTAAGGGAAGCTAGAGAATAACTATTTACCAAGAAAAGTCTCTACTTTGGGGGAGGAAGCTGATTATAGAGTTTAGACATGAAATAATTAAGATCTGAGATTAATTATTAGGCTGTCCAGGTCCCATAAATAGGGCTACTCAACTCTCATCTGTAGGCTCTTCAGGTTCTGGGATTAATTCTGTCCCTTGGCAATGGAAATGTAAGGAGTCTTGAGTGCATAGTTTGGCACCTCAGTGTCAGGTCAGCCTTTCAGCCTCTCCCATTCTGACTTTCTAAAAATAGTATCCCTGTCTTGGTTTCCATATGTAGCTTTCTAGTTCTTGAAGGAAGTGCTTGCCCCCCCCAACCCCCTCTCCCCCAGTCTTCCCCTGAACTGCCTGCTAAAACATCCAAGTCATCTAACGATGGAACTCCCTGACAGTAACTATCCGTCTGTCAGGTCTTCCTCACATTACTTCCCTCTGCTCAGATTAGATTCCATATACTATACCACACTGTTGAGAATCTGAGTGGTAGCCTTGTTAGTCACTCACTCGATAAGTTTTTATTAAACACCTAGTGCCAGGCACTGTGCTAACTGCTGAGGATACAAAGAACGAAAAAAAAGGTAGTCCTTAATCTCAAAGAGCTCACAGTCTAATGGAGATAACATATAAACAACTATATGCAAACAAGACATATAAAAGGTGAATTGGAGATAATCAATGCATAACTAATAGCAAATAAATACAACATAGTGCCTAAGCCTGCTGAATATAGTAATCCCTGTTGTTGTCTTCGCCCATTCCCCACAGAATGTTAGTTCCCTGATGGCAAGGATTATTTCATTCTATAATCTGTAATTCTAGAACCTTGCATAATGCCTCATAATCAGTACGCATCTAATAAATGCTGACTGATTTTTTGGTTGGCACATATCTGATGTACACTGCTGAGCATCATTTTCTAGAGACGACCATTTAAGAGTACTTAGCTGATACAATTCACTATCTAGATGTCACTACAGCTCTCCTCATTATTTACCTTTCTGTAATTCTGATGTCTTCTAGCACATGCAACAATCCCAACACAAACACCCATATTACAATGATGATATGAGAGAACGGAATAAACACTGCATGTGCCACAGATGTATCAAGTTTCCCTGCCTCAGATGGTTTTTCTACAGGACTAACTTTGCTAACTCTCACCAAATACGTTCTCACATATATAGTCTGGTTGAATCCACTGACCTTTCCATTATCTAGCTTCCTTAAATGACCTAGCAGAAATGTTCATACAATTAGCAACCACTCACACAAGTTCCTTCCTTCAGGGTAGCTAGAATAGTAAGGAACAACTCAGAAGACTGTCTCATAAGCACCTGTGCTCTCTTTCATTCCTTATCCCAGATTATTCTACTGGTATCTGCTCTATGATTAGATACTCTCTGAGCTGCCATTTGACTGACATTATTTTACATCTGGATCCTGAATTATATTAAACCTTTCTCTAATGTTGTTTGCAATTTGATTAAACTTTATACATAAGAGAATAAACCTCTATCTTGTCCCTTGAGGAAAATAGTTGATTGTTGGCTGTTTTGATCTGTCTTGATTCCACATGCTGAAAATCCTTTTGCCTCAGCTCCTCTGATTATTTTGTCAGGGTTCTGCCCTCTCCCTCAGAAGAAACACAGTCCCTTAGTCCCTGGCCAGAAGGTTCTGCCTCTTAGCCCAGTCAGGTAGCAATGAATACAAAAAGATAGGTACAAGGGAATCAAAACTGGTGTTAAGAAGTTAACATACAGACAAGTATGACACAAAGGGAAAAGAAGAAAAGAAACTCTGCACTAATAAAACTATATAATGGTATGAAGATTAACAAACAATAACAATTATAAAAAATCCTGCTATTTGTTTCCTATATATCCCTGAACAAGTCACTGTACTACTCTTGAGTTTCACTTTCCTCATTTACAAAATGAAAGGCTCAAACTAGATTATGTCTAAAATCTTTTCTAGCTCCAAAATCTATTATCCTATGAATGGTGATAGAGTATTACTATCTGTCCTCAAGATGTACAGTTTATTGCTGTTGCTGAGGGGTAACGAAGTGACCATATGTTGACATGACTTAGCTAATCAGGAAGCATGCTGGTTTCCTGGCTTGTGTATCTGAAGCTTGCCAAAACTTATCAAACCTAGCAACTGTTATCCACTTTTGATTTGTGGGAATGAACGATATAGCCAGAAGAAACCTAGAATGTATCTTTAATGACCTTGAATTTTTGGATAGAAAAATGAAGCACTGGGGGTACAAGTTGTGTACTCATCTCTTATTCCAGTAGAAAAACTGTGCCAGTGAAGAGGGGGAAAAAAGATGAAAAGAGTAAATAGTTGTTTACATGATGTGGAAGAACAACATTTGTTTTGGATCAATAGAACAATAAGAGGATGGACTTATTCGAACTAGCAAGAATGTGTTTGGTGAGATACTTGCTGACTTGATGAAGAGTATTTTAAACTGATGCTTGAAAATGAAGAGAAAAAATATCCAAATATAACTGCACAATTGAGTACTTCGTAGGACAACAGAAAATTACAGAAAGTATAGTAGTGGATGACATGCAGAAATTCTCAGGAATTCAATTCAATTACACAAATACTTGTTAAGAACCTATTATGTGTCAGGCACTATGACAGATGCTGAAGATACAAAGACAAAAACAAAATACCTTTTGCCCTCAAGGAGCTTATATATACTACTGGGAGTAAACAACATATACACAAATATATAAAGAATATACACACAGTAAATAAAAAGTAACTGAAAGGGGGTAAAAGAACACTAACGTTACTTAAGGGTCAGCTAGGTGGCACAGTCGGTAGAATATTGGGCCTGGAGTCAGAAAGAGTTGAGTTCAAAACCAGCCTCAGACACGTACTAACTGTGTGACCCTGGGCATGTCACTTAACTCTGTTTGTCTCAGTTTACTTATCTGTAAAATAAGCTGGAGAAGGAAATGGCAACAAGTATCTTTGCCAAGAAAACCCCAGACAGGGTTAGGAAGAGCTGGATGTGACTGAAACAACTGAACAACAATAACAACATTACCCAAGGCTATGTCCAAAGTTCAATTCCTAGCATTTTCTACAGTTACAACAGTAAATATTCCTTCTTAAGAGTGATCTCATTTTTTGATGCATAAAATCCTTTTGCTCAAAAATACTTAAACCACAAAAATTAAGCAAAGAAGTAAATTTTAACACAATTTTCATACCTTATAAAATTGTTTACAGATTATCATAAACCAAGTAATTTCTTTAATTCAATACTAACCTCTTCATCTGTCATGGCTGAGATACTCCTCAAGGATACTTTCTGAGGTGTTCTGGTGCTGTCCAAAATGGAAAATAAAATATTAATATTAAATTTTAAAATACAAATACCACACAAATATGAACTGATTCATGAATGCATATTTTTTATACAGAAATATATTTAGGATATTTCCAATCAATCAATAAACATTTATTAAGCACTTAATATTTTCCAGACACTGTGCTAAGCACTGAGAATACAAAAAAAAAGACAAAAGACAATTTTTGCCCTCAAAGAGCTTACAATCTAATGGAATCTTATTCTATGCATCAGGAGGCATATGTAAAAGGAAGACTGTATTAGGTAGAAGACAAAGGTAGAATGTATAGGTGTACATAAGTAAAAGAATATCAGTAAAGGGGTGTGTGCATGTATGTTTCTGTGTGTGTGTTTTGTTTAAGTATGCACAGGGAGGAAAGTTTTGTCACTTCCCACTTAATTCAGCCCTCAGTTGTACCTTAGCACTTTCTCTGCTCCTCCTCCTACTCAAACTCAAGCTCTAATTTGTTTCTCTGTAAATTCAATGCAAAATTGGATACCTTCTGTCTATCCTCCTGCCTGGGTAACAGCCTTGAGCCATCTATGGGACTATGTTCTAAACTTCCCAGTTTAAGTCAATGAAGTCAATCACTGGCATTCATTACTTGAAAGATCATTCACTCCCCATGCAGCAACAATTTTTTAAAAGTACATCTCAGATAAGGCTTACATGCATGTAGTAGGATTAGACATAACCAAAATATTATGTGTGCCCAAATCACTAGAGAGTATGAAGCAGTACTAGAGATTATACTATGGCTGTGATGAACCAGGATACCTAAATATTCTGGTCATGTGAAATTCATTCAACATTTCTGACAGAGCTTCCAAAAGAAATTAGTTAATTGTTGCTACATGGAACACAAGTTTAGTTGAAAGATGTTTGTACCTATATTCTCCAGAGAGGCAGCAGGTTGTACATCCCATTTTCAATCTTTTCCTGTCTACTGGCTCATTTCCTACTACCTATATACATGCCCATATCTTCCCTATCCTGAAAAAACCCTCACTTGATTCTTCCATCCTTGCTAACTCTTGCTAACTCTGGGGTGTGCTGTATTCCCAAGGTTCTTGGGTTCAGGAGTCTAGGCTTTCTCCATAAGGGCTTAAGAGGTAGTGGTGGTGGTGGTAGTCCACATGATGGTGATTTAACTCACTCAGCACATATCACTTCCTTTGTCTCCCTCAGGGTCAATGCCTTGCTACTTTAACTAGGTTGGTCTGCCTGCCTCATTAAGTGGTAGCTGGTTAGTAGTTGGTGGGGAAGGCCAGCTTATTCTCTACAGCAGTTGCTTCCCTAAGTAATAGCTGCAGGGGCTAGGATGGAAGTAGGGTCAGTGGTCTGGAGAAGGGAGACACTGATATTCCTAGGACTCTTGGGTCTACCTCTCCATTGGCAGCAGCTGATCAGTGGTTAGCATTAGTGGTAGCAAAGATGATAGGTCTCTTCTCTATAAGGACTACTCCCTGGTATTGGCTTCAAGGACTGGATTGGCCTACTGTCTTATCCTGTGCAAAGGACAAACACATACCAGTCATTGGGGTGTTGAGGAGGGAGGGGTAGGATATTCTCACCTGAGGAATGATGAATAGATTTCAGAATTGAGGTCCAAGGGAAAATGAAACATTTAGAACCTCAATTTCATTGGAGTGCCAAAATCCAAAGCATGAAATTTAATATGTTGGATTCTCTTTATTGGCAGTCAGTATTTTATTCATTTCATGTTGTTTGTCTACCAAATTCCTTATAGCAGTTGTTTTAAAAATACTTTTATAACTCAAACCTTCAACACCATCCCAAACCCCTCATTCTCCACAAGTGACCTTGCCTCATATTTTGTTAAGAACAAGGACATCTGACATGGTCTTGCTCAAATCTCTCAAACTTTCTCTTGACTTCAAAGTTTTTCTTTATCTTCATGCATTTTTTACATCATTCCTGTTTTTGAGGAATGCTTATCCTTCCTCTTTGACAAAGCTAACCTTTCCACTTGTGATCTTGATCCTACACAGGACTTTGCCCTATCAATTCTCTCTTCCCTCCTTTGGAAAGTCAATCTTTCCCTCTCTACTGTCTCTTTCTCCTCTGTCTACAGATGCAGTAAACACTAAAAAATCCTTTCTTCAGTCTATTTCTTCCTTTAAGATACTAACCTATGTGTATGTATATTTTCCCTTCTTTACTGTCAAATTTCTTGAAAGAATAGTTTATATTTGCTGCCTCCACTTCCCCCGTATCTACCAATGAGTACATACCTTAATCCCTTTAAATAAGCTTTTTGCCACTTCCATTCTAATAATAACGATAGTTAACATCTGAATAGCATGTTAAAGTTTATAAAGTTGCTCTACATATATTATCTCATTCAATTGTCCTCATCTCTCCCTCACCCCCAGATAAATGTTATTATTGTCTCCACATTCCTTATAAGGAAATGGAAAGTGAAAGAGGTGAAGTGATTTACCTAGTACTATACACATAATAACTACCTGAAGTAAGATTAAAATTGAGGTCTTCCTAATTCCAAGTGCTTCACATTATGGACACTATTCAAACTCCTTTTTCTTTTTTTTTTCGTTTTCTTTTTAAAATTAATTTATTTTGATTTATCAACAACTACTTCAATAAGCTTTTGAGTTTTAAATTTTTCTCCCCCTCCCTCCCACTTCTCTCCCCAAGATGGCATGCAATCTGATATAGGCTATACATATACATTCCTATTAAACATATTTTCACATTAGTGATGTTGTAGGTAAGAATTAGAATCAATAGAAGGAACCACCAGAAAGAGGAAACAAAACACAACAGAAGAAAAAAAACAGCAAATAGTATGCTACGATCTGCATTCAAACTCCATAGTTCTTTTTTTGGATGTGGACAGCATTTTCCATCATGAGGCCTTTGGACACATCTTAGATCCTTGTATTGCTGAGAAGGGTTAAGTCTATCAATATCAGCCATTGCACAATGAGCTTGTTATGGTATATGACGTTCTCCTGGTTCTGCTCAATTCACTCAGTATCAGATAATACAAGTCTTTCCAGCTTTTCCTGACATCTTCCTGTTCCATCATTTCCTATAGCACAATAGTATTCCATTACATTCATATACCACAACTTGTTCAGCCATTCCCCAACTGATAGGCATCATCTCATTTCCAATTCTTTGTCACCACAAAAAGAGCTGCTAAAAATATTTTTGTACATGTGGGTCCTTTTCCCATTTGTATGATCTTTTTGGGATACAGCCCTAGAAGTGCTATTGCTGGGTCAAAGAGTATGCACATTTTTATAGCCCTTTGGGCATAGCTCCAAATTGCTCTCCAAAATGGTTGGATCAGTTCACAACTCCACCAACAATGCATTAGTGTTCCAATTTCCCCACATCTTCTCCATCATTTATCATTTTCCTGTTTTTTCATGTTGGCCAATCTGATAGGTGTGATATGGTACCTCAGAGTTGTTTTGATTTGCATTTCTCTAACGAATAGTGATTTAGAGCATTTTTTCATATACCTATAGACTTTAATTTCTTCCTTTGAGAACTGTTCATATCCTTTGACCATTTATCAACTGGGGATGACTTGTTTTGTTATAAATTTGACTCAATTCTTCATGTATTTTAGAAATAAGGCCCTTATCAGAGATACCGTTTGTAAAAGTTTTTTCCCAATTTTCTACTTCCTTCTAATCTTGGTTGCATTGGCTTTGTTTGTGAAAAAACTTTTCAATTTAATGTAATCAAAGTTATCCATTTTGCATTTTGTAATGTTCTCTATCTCCCGTTTGGTCATGAATTCTTCTGTTCTTCATAAATCTGACAGATAAACTATTCCTTGCTCTCCCAGTTTGCTTACAGTATCAGCCTTTGCATCTAAATCATGAACCCCTTTTGACTTTATTTTGGTAAATGGTGTGAGATTTTGGTCTATGACTAATTTCTGCCATACTCTTTTCCAGTTTTCCCAGCAGTTTTTGTCAAACAATGAGTTCTTATCCCAGAAGCTGGGGTCTCTGGGTTTATCAAATAATAGATTACTATAGTCACTACTACTGTGTTTTGCATACTTAACCTATCTACCCTTCTATTTCTTAGTCAGTACCAAGTAGTTTTGATGATTTCTGCTTTATAATACAATTTAAGATCTGGAATGGCTAGGCCACCTTCCCCTGCATTTTTTTTCATTAGTTTCCTTGATATTCTGGACCTTTTGTTATTCCAAATGAATCTTATTATTTTTTCTAACTCTATAAAATAATTTTTTTTTGTAGTTTGATTGGTATGGCACTGAATAAGTAAATTAGCTTAGGTAGATTGGTCATTTTTATTATATTAGCTTGGCCTATCCATGATCAACTGATATTTTTCCAATTATTTGATCTGACTTCATTTGTGTGAAAAGTGTTTTGTAATTGTGTTCATACAATTCCTGGTTTGTTTTGGGAGGCAGACTCCTAAATATTTTATGTCTACAATAATTTTAAATGGAATTTCTCTATCTCTTGCTGTTAGGCCTTGTTGGTAACATATAGAAATGATGATGATTTATGTGGATTTATTTTATAGCCTGCAACTTTGCTAAAGTTGTTTATTATTTCAAGTAGATTTTTAATTGATTCTCTAAGATGCTCTAAGTACATCATCATATCATCTGCAAAGAATGATAGCTTTGTTTCTTCTTTGCCTATTCTAATACCTTAAATTTCCTTTTCTTCTCTTATTGCTAAAGCTAATGTTTCCAGTATGATATTGAACAACAGTGGTGATAATGGACATCCTTGTTTCACCCTCGATCTTATTGGAAATGCTTCTAGCTTGTCTCCATTACATATAATGCTTCGTGAAGGTTTTAGGTAGATGCTATTTATTATTTTAAGGAAGACTCTATATATTCCTATGCTCTCTAGTGTTTTTAATAAGAATGGGTGTTGTATTTTGTCAAAAGCTTTTTCTGCATCTATTGAGATGATCATGTGGTTTCTGTTTGTTTTGATGCTGATATGTTGATATGATCAATTATATTGATAGTTTTCCTAATATTGAACCAGTCCTGCATTCTTGGTATAAATCCAACCTGGTCATAGTGTATTATCCTGATCATGAGTTGCTGTAATCTCTTTGCTAATATTTTATTTATAATTTTTTGCATCTATATTCATTAAAGAAATTGGTCTATAATTTTCTTTCTCTATTTTGACTCTTCCCAGTTTAGGTATCAGCACCATATTTGTATCATAAAAAGAATTTGGTAAGACTCCTTCTTCACCTATTTTCCCAAATAGTCTATATAGTATTAGAATTAATTGGTTTTTTAATGTTTGATAGAATTCACTTGCAAATCCATCTGGCCCTGGAGATTTTTTCCTAGGGAGTTCATCAATGGCTTGTTCAATTTTTTTTTCTGAGATGGGGTTATTTAAATATTTTACTTCCTCTTCTGTTAATGTGGGCAATTGATATTTTTGTAAATATTTATTCATTTCACTAAGATGTCAAATTTTGGCATACAGTTGGGCAAAATATTCCTAATTATTGTTTTAATTTCCTCTTCTTGGTGGTATTACCGTTTTCATTTTGATACTAGTAATTGGTTTTCTTCTTTCTTTTTTTAATTAAATTAACCAAAGGCCTATCTATTTGTTTTTTTTCCCATAAAATCAGCTCTCAGTTTTATTAGTTCAACAGTTTTCTTAATTTCAATTTTCTTAATTTCTTCTTTGGTTTTCTAATTTGGTGTTTAATTGAGGATTTTTAATTTGTTCTTTTTCTAGTTTTTTTAGTTGTATGTCCAATTCATTGATCTCTTCTTTTTCTATTTTATTCATGTAAGCATTTAGAGATATAAACTTCCCCTAAGAACTGCCTTTGCTGCATCCCATAAGTTTTGGTATGTTGTCTCATTATTGTCATTCTCTTGAAGTTATTGATTGTTTCTATGATTTGTTGTTTGACTCAATCATTTTTTAGGATTCGATTATTTAGTTTCCAATTATATTTTAGTCTATCTTTCCATGGCCATTTGTTACATGGAATTTTTATTGCATCATGGTCTGAAAAGGATGCATTTAATATTTCTGCCTTTCTGCATTGGATTGTGAGGTTTTTATGCCCTAGTACATGGTCAATTGTTGTGTATGTGCCATGTACTGCCAAGAAAAAAGTATATTCCTTTCTATCCCCATTCAGTTTTCTCCAGAGGTCTATCATACCTAACTTTTCTAATATTCTATTCACCTGCTTAACTTCTTTCTTGTTTATTTTGTGGTTAGATTTATCTAGTTCGGAGAGGGGGAGGTTTTACCTAGGGTCCTACACGTAGTAACTATCTGAAGTAAGATTAAAATTGAGGTTTTCCTAATTCTAAGTGTTTCACACTATGGACACACAGCAGTCCCACTACTCAAACTCCTTTTTCCAAAGTCACCAAAGATCTCCTATTGCCATGATTTAATGGCCTTGCTTAGTCTTCATCCCCATTTACTTTTCTGCAACATTTTACATTGCTGTCCTCCTCCCTCCTTTCCTGAATTCCTTAATGTTATACTTCCCTTGTGGTTTTCCTACTTTGATGGTTCTTTTTTTTACTAGTTCTTTCTCATACTCCATAGATTCAGATAAAGTCCATATACTCTCCCTCTTTGAGATCTCATCCTTTCCCATCAATTAACTGACCAATAAGAACTAATGAGGTACCTATTGTGTGCCATTTGGGAATCATGTTGGTGATATAGTAACAAAAATGAAACAATTCCTGATCTTGTGGAACTTATATTTTACTCCAAGGAAAATAAATGTACAAATTTATTAAAATATGATTTACAAAATCATATCTATATATATGTGTATATATATATATATATGTATATGCATGTGTGTATACATATAGACACATGCAAAATGAATACAAGGTAATTTTGAGAGGTAGGTCACTATAGTCTGGGAGGATCAGGAAGATTTCATGTAGAAGGTAGGACTGGAGCTGAGTCTTGAAGGAAATGAGATTCTTAGTTGTTTGTCTTTACCAGACTGTCGGAACTGTATAAATTTTTTTCTTGTTTCTCTTCATTTCACTCAGCATCAGTTCATATAAGTCTTCCCAGGATTCTCTGAAACTATCCTCTTCATTATTTCTTATAGCACTAAAGTATCACATCACATTTATATACCATAACTTGCTCAGCTATTTTTCAATTGAAGGGCACCCCCTCAGATTCCCATTCTTTGCAACCTCACAAAGAGATGTAAATATTTTGGTACATTCTTAAGAGTTTGTTTTGCTTACAAAAAAACTGTCCTTTAATCTGCCCTCTCTTTAAACTCCCTCTCTTCTCCTTTCTCTCTTTTCCCTCCTATTTCCCTATAGAGTGAAATGTATTTCAGAACCCAACTCTGTGTGTGTGTGTGCGCAAGCGCACATTCTTCCATCCTTTGATCAGTTCAGATGAGAGTGACATTCAAGGGTCATTTACTCCACGCCACCCCCTTCTTCTTGTTTGTATAGGAGTCTACTTATGCACCCTGACGATGTGAGATAATTTCCCCTAACTTTTCTTTTTCCTCCCTCCCACCCCACTAGTGTATTTCTCTTCCTCTCTCTTTCCATTCTTAAGATCATCAAAATATAACAGAACCAATTCCAAATCTTGTTTAATCATGCTTTCTCTATGACCCTGAAAGAAGTAGGGTTCAGAGAGGACACATGTATCTTCTTCCCATATTAGAATGTAAACAGTTTATCCTTATTTAGTCCCTTATCATTATTCATTGATTTTTACCTTTTTATGTTTCTCTCAACTTCAAAAGTGTTTATGAAGCTCTGGTCTTTTTATCAGGAATGCTTGGAATTCCTCTAATTCATTAAAGGTCTATTTTTTTTAACCTTGATGTATTATACTCAGTTTTGCTAGGTAAGTTATTCTTCACTGTAAGCCTAAATACTTTACTCTCTGGGATATCATATTCCAATCTCTTATCCTTTATAGTAGAGGCTGCTAAATTGTGAGTGATTCTCCTACTGTAGCTCCTTAGTACTTGAATACTTTCTGGCTGCTTGAAGTATCTTTTCTTTGACCTAGAAGTTCTGGATTTTGTCTAACATGTTCCTAAAAGTTTCCATTTTGTTATTTCTTTCAGAATGTAACCAGTGGATTCTTTCTATTCCCACCATGCCCTTGTATTCTAAGAGATCTGGGCAGTTTTCTTCAAGATTTATTGAAATAGGATGTTTAAACCAGAGGTTGAAACACAGCCCACACCAGTACCAAGTGCAGACCAGAATCAGGTTAAAATGCTATTAAGAAATATTTAAAAAATAAATAAAAATACAATGAAACCTAGATAATGTTATTATATGGGTTTTCTAAGTCAATATGTACCCACAGGGATCTTTACGTTGGTCCCCAATTCTATTTGAGTTTGACACCATTAGTCTAGAATCAATAATTCTTAAAATATTTTCTCCTCTGTTTCTAAGATCAGTTATTTTTGGTATGAGATTCTTTATATTTTCTCCTATTTTTTTTTCCAGTCTTCTGACTTTTTTTTTTCTATTTCTCATTATCATGTGGTCTTTGGCTTCTACTTGGTCCATTATAATTCTTAGCAAGTTTGTTGCTTTGGCAAGGTTTCATTATTTCTTCAGTTAAGCTGGTAATTCCCTTTCTAATTCTTTCTAATTTCTTCCATTGTTCTCACTTCTTTTTTATTTTTTCCCTCTAGCACCTTTTAAAACATTTTAAACCTTTTTAACTTCCTGCTTCATCCCTTCCAAGAATTCTAGTTGAATTTGTGCCCAGTATGAGTTTTTTCTTTGAGACTTTGCTTCTAGAAACTTTGGATTCAATCTCTTCTTTCAGGTTTGTGTCATAATGTCACCATCATAATGGCTCTTTATGATGTTATTCTTTGTTTCTTTATTCATTTTTCCAGCCTACTTCCTAACTTTGGATTTGATGTGTCAGGCTCTGTACACTCCTGGAAAGAAGGGGTGGGCTGTTTCTCTTGCTGTTTTCTTGAGGTATTGAGTATTATATTGTTCCAGGATCTCAGAGACAGTTCAGGTTGGGGAACTGCAAGTTTTCAGGATTAAGAAAGTGATCTGATCCAGGGCAAAGTCTGATTGCTGCCCCACTGGTCTGAGCTTTTCAAGCTCCTGACCTGGGTTTAAGTCTGAGCAATAACAGACTATTGCTGGACTTAGCCACAATCGGCCAACTGGGAAGCTCTGCTGGTTTATAGTGACAGATTTTCAGGCTCCTATTTGGTCTGGTATTCCTGTCCTTGTTACTCCTCTATGCGCTTCAAAGAGGATTAGAAGCTGGAACTGAGATCCCATTCTACTCCTGGGGTCAGAGCACATAGCTCCTGTTGGCTTTAGAACATGTTTCTCTCTTGGTACACCTGTCAGGGCCCACTACTGCTCCTCACCCTGGACTGCCACATTCCTAAGCACAATTCTTTTCCTCAGTCTGCCCTAGATCTGTGAGCTTAAACTATAAGCTTAATTATTACATGGAAGTGGATAACAAAGTTGGCAGCTAGCACTTGTTCCCAGGATGGTGTCCCAATATGGGTCTAGAGGAGATGGATGCCATAGTATAGGTGTGGTTCCTGCTCTTCCCTGGTGCATAGCCTTTTTCCTTCTTTGGAGTGCTCCATGCTCAGCAATCCCCTGGCCAGACTCTGTCCCCAGTGTCCAGACCCTGTCCAAAGAACTGTCTCCATATGCCAAACTGGGAAGGAAAAATGACTCACTACATATTTTTTTTTAATTTCTTCATCAGGATTCCATATAGTACATTTTGCAGAACTTTTGGAAGAGTTTTGGGAGGGAGCTTGCTGTATTACCTCCTGCTATTCCACCATCTTGGTTCTGCCCCCAATATACTTCTTCAGACTTGTTTTCAATTACCTTTGAAAAATCCCTACTATAGCTCCATAATTCCCTCTTAAACATTTCTGGTTTTGTTTTTTTTTTTTCACGCTTCTCGAGCTTTTCCTCTGCTATTTCCCTCTACTCTATTCTCTGACTAAGCAAATCTTGTGCATCTTTCAAAACTCAAATTCTTTCTTTCCCAAGAAGCCTTTATCAGACAACAACAATCCAGCTCCTACAATCTGTCTTAAATTACTGCATGTCATGTCTGTTCAACATTTAACAACAAATTATATATTACTTCATGATACTTCATTTACTCCACTGTAAGCTAATACATTGTTATTTATTTTTGATGCATTGTATTCCTAACTACACTATAAATTTTTTTTCTTCAGAGAACTTATTCTTCAAATCTTCTATGACGCCTGCCATAGTGCCTTTAACATGATACCTCAAATTGAAGAGGAAGGAGATATGAGAGGGGAGGGGGAGAGATAAAGGGGGGGCAGATTAGGGGAAGGGGTATTCAGAATGCATGCCATCTTGGGGTGGGGGGAGGGACAAGATGGGGAGAAAATTTGGAACTCAAAATCTTGTGGAAGTGAATGTTAAAAACCAAAAATAAATTAATTAATTTAAAAAAAAACCATGATACCTCCTAAACACTAGTTGCTTAACTTATGGATTCTTCTAAAACAGCTATGCTTCTCATAAAATTGTTTAACCAAGTTACAGAAACTGGTGTTTTTTATTCAATGTTTTTTTTCCTAAAAATGGAATGTTTTGTTAAAATTACAAAGCCATTACTATAATTATTATGATATTTACAAAAATTAAACCAAGATTTAAAGATCTATAAACACTTTTACACAGTTAAGCACCTCACTTACAAACCTTTCATTCTTTTCAATCATTGTTCAGTCTAACCCTGGTTTCTTCCAAGATTTAGTAGGCAGAAATTCTTCTGAACATTTCTTGGAGTCCAAACACTGTACAAAGCCCTCCTAGCTAGCTTCACCATGTATTGTGAATCTGGCAGCCTTTCTTTTGCTACAGACATCTATTTACTCAAATCTTCACACTTACTTAAGACCCCTGACTACTGCCTGCCTATCAGGAAAAAGGTCCTATTTTCCTTTCCAAATTCTCTCTTTTTGTTGTATAAAGAGAAAAAAAAATCACATAACTAACATTTATATGATGCCTTAGGGTTTGGTTTGCAAAGCCCTCCCTAGAGGCTACTTTACCAATTCCCACCAGCATTGGCCAACCAGTTTCCTAGATGGTGGCTAACTATTTCTCTCCTCATAGTTAAACAGGTAACCTGAAAGATCTAGGACTTTTAATAATGTTGATCACCAGCCTCCACTGTTGTGCTTTCCCACATCAGACTTAGCTTTTAAAGGGAATATTTATATATTCTTCTCAGCATTCTCTGTGGATCTCTGCTCTTGGTTTGACTCCTTGAATGATGGTGTCCAGAAAGAGATAAGGGTATAAGGGGGAAGGCCTTGGGTTCTCTTCCTCCCTTGAGACCTCATGAATATGGGCTTCAGCCCTTTACTTGCTTGATTTGTTATTTTGTTTAGGTGAAGGGATTAGAGACAACGACTGTCAGTTTCAAAAGATCAGGAGGGCAAACCAGGCAGGAGTCCAGGAGGGAGAGTTCATACTGAGTTTTGCAGCTCAATCACTGTTTCTCTGAGGATATTGCTATCAACCTGACTGGAAATTCCAGATCTTCTAACCTTCCAAATTCATAAAATCATTACCTAAGCAACTGTTGCAACAGGCCAATTCCTTCTCAGGAATACTTTGATCCCAGATTCAACCATAGGACTAGAAATGTATCTGATTCTTTCAACCAGTTACCATCATTTTCTGTGTGATGTCATCTGTCTTCATCCAATGATCAAACACTCCTAAATTCATTTAGGACTCATTCACCCCTGGTTTACACCTTTGGTTGAATTACTGACTCGATCACCTTTTCAGAAGTTCTGTAATTACATTAAGTGGAGTAGGGTTTCTATCACCACTCACATATATATACACACATACATACATAGATATGCATCTATATACATATACACATGCATGTTATGTGTACACACACGTGTGTGTATATATGCATGTATGGATATATGTGTGTATATACATATACATGTACATGTACATATACATATACACACACATACACACATACGTGAGTGGTGGTGGAAACTCTTCATGGGGTGTTGTGCGCGTGTAAATTAAAATTCTCTGCTGATCCTCACAACAACCTTGTGAAGTTGATGTTATTATCATCTTCATTTTACATATGAGTAAACAGGCTATGAGAGGTTAAATGGCTTGTCCAAGGTCACACAACTATGAAATGTCTGAGGCCAGATTTGAATGCAAGTTTTTCCTTCAAATTTTAGCATTTTATCTACTACCATATTGCCTCCTAGACCTATAATGGTATGATCTGTAAAATCTTATAATGGTATTTTTCTAATTAGCAATTTGAAGACGACTGATTCACTT
This sequence comes from Phascolarctos cinereus, assembly GCF_003287225.1. Taxonomy (NCBI): domain Eukaryota; kingdom Metazoa; phylum Chordata; class Mammalia; order Diprotodontia; family Phascolarctidae; genus Phascolarctos; species Phascolarctos cinereus. Next base: position 194,890,871 of record NW_027556098.1, read on the forward strand.
GTTCCACCTTTCCACCTTCCCTTCTGCTATTTCTCTTGCATTTATATACAAAATCCATTTCAGCCAATATATGCAAGATTTTCTTGTTTTTAAGGGACCAAGCATCCTTACAGAATATAACATTTAAACAAAGCATATTAAAGTTTAAAAAAAACCCATAAAATCACAGAATCTAGCAGTAGGAAAGCGATCTCAGAGGAGGCCTATTCTACCCTGTTCTTGACCAAAAAAACCTTTCTACAAGTTGATTAACAACAGTTAATTAACCATGCATTAATTGTTATCTATAAAATGTCATTCCTAGGAAAGTGGCAGTTGACTCTGGAATTTCCACAGATAAACTGGTGGCTCATTTGTGGTATGGACTACACACAAATTATTGATGCTTTCTACTAATCTAAGTACTTTGTGAACAAACAAGATCTCTGTTTACTCAAATCCATCAGACAATGGAAAGAGAATTTTTAGTTAATTAATTGATTTAACCTATGTTCAATTAAGTATACCAAAACTAAACAATGAAAAAAAAAAGAAACCATAAACTCCACATTAGTAAACTATCCATCATCACTGCCAACTAATTCTAATGTAATTCAGCATGGTGGTTATATGTTAAATGAGTCAAATATTTGAAAATACCAGATCAATATATGGTATGTAATAAATTCTTCCTGGAAAGTTACTTCTGTCATAAAATACCAGTCAAGCCTGGCAAATTGGAAACTTACACATCCATATTTTTAAAATCCATGGTTTCAGCAGGATGTATAATCCTTCCACCAAAACCTATTCTAACATTATATCACCTACCTGCCTGAGAGAAGATGTAAATTAGCAAGATTCTCCCAGGGTATGAAATGATAGGGGCAGCTAGGTCATACAGTGCATAGCATGCCAGGCCTGGAGTCAGGAAGACTCCTCTTCCTGAGTTCAAATCTGGTCTGTCACACTTATTAACTGTGTGACCCTGGGCAAGTCACTTAACCCTGTCAGTGTCAGTTTCCTCATCTATAAAATGAGTGAGAGGAGGAAATGGCAAACCACTCCAGTATCTTTGCCAAGAAAACCCCAAACAAGAACATGAAAAGACAGATATCACTGAAAACTAATGAACAAAATAATACAGTAGAGACAGACTAGTTCTGCTTTAGTTAGATGCTTCTATCAGAACAAACGATAATCTATTTATAGAATTTGGGAAGAAGGGAGGGGAGAAGGGAAAAGCTGAAAAATGACAGGGAAACTATACAAACTTTCCAGGGTTTCCTTTACAACGTAGTTTTATTATACTGTTTATTATACTATACTATTATTAATAGAGGGAATCTATAATAAAAAGAACAATTCAAAACAAAAATTATTTTTAATCAGACTGCCCCAACTCCTTTTACATTAGCATAAATACTAATAAAATAAAATTATAGATTTGTGATAAATCATCATCATATCATGACATAAAAAAAATCCAAAATGATATGAATGGATAGCACTTACATTCATTTTAACTGATAATGAATCTTAATTTTCCAACTGCTTTCAAAGAAATTTATTTGTAGAAAAAAAGATATTCCCATTAAATCACAAATCCTATTATGCCTTATAACTAAATATCATGAATTGGAAAGATATTTATAATTTACTTACATATTATGTGCTTCTTTTGAACTACCATCTTCACTTATAGTTTCTGTTCCTTCTTCCTTTGAAAAGAAAAATATTAAAACTAGGGTCTAATGTATAGGTACATTATAGTTTTATCTTAAGGGCTGCATGGTCTTTTTCTTCAAGTATTATCCCCATTCTACATGACTTCTGGCCAATTAAAGATTCCTTAAGGTTAAGGAACTTCCTCTTTCAAAATACAAATAATGCTGGAATGGTTAGAGGGCTTTTCAGTTATTCATACTGAAGAGATAGGGCAAGAGAGAAGGGGGAGACTAAGGTAGCAGGAAGCAGGGAAGAACTTTGTAACACAGAAAGAGAAGACATGAGTAGTATGGTAAGACAGAGGGTTTGGACAGCCAGAGAACAGAAAGAGTATACGAGGGGCCTATTTAATAGGGAAACCAAGAAGTGGAAGAGAGACTTAAAAAGAGACATAGACATATGACCAAGAAAAACTTCTCTACTTTGGAATTTTGCCCAGGACCAGATCTGTGCAGCACCAAATACAGAATATAAATCCAGTCATTCTAATTATTAAATTTCACTTAGAACATAAAAATTTGAAAGAATATTTGCTCTCTTGAGAATAACTGGTAAGATAAAATTTTTAATTAATGTAAATTAAATGCATCATTTTATCAAGACGCAGGAATTCAAGAACTACTCTGTAGGCACTATGATTTCTTTCAAATCACTACATGGCATGCCTTTGACAATCTGCTGTTACTTAGTATGACAGAAAAATATGCTGTTGAATGATCTTATGCATACTGACTTAAAAGTTTTTAAAAATTTTTCATACCTCAAGAACATCAAATTCTTCCTCCTCCAGTTCTTCCAAACTAACATCGTCTTCTTCTAGTTTGAGTGAATATAAGAGAACTTATGTACACTGACATTAGACTACATACTAAATAAGGTATTAAACAATAATTTCAGTAGTTGTAATTCATTCAACAAATTAAGAAGCATGGGAATCAAGGATCTAGAAGGGACCTTAAGAGATCAACCAGCTCAAATTCCTAATTTTATGGGGAAAGAAACTTATTCAACACTGTATTTTCCACAGCATCCTCTAGTAAAAGACAAGAGCTACAGAACTCTATATAAAGTAAATAAGGTAAGGTCCTTACCATGTAAGTTTTATAGCCCAACCCAGACAATACTACAGAGAACCATCAAATGGTACAATTGAGACAGAAAACCATACTGACAAATTTTTACATTTAAAATTGAAAGCATTTATGTAACAAGTAAGCAATGCTAAAAGGACAATGAAGGATGTGCACTGGAAGTAACGCTCAGCATAAAGTTTCAGGGTAGAATTGAATAACTTTAAGCCTATGATTAATTTCAGGTGCCCCAGAACAAGTTTTCACAAATAGGGTCTTTTAGCGCTCCCAGTGCCCCTTTCTATTCCCAAAATCACCAAAGGAGTCAACAAATAAATTTTATCTATGTAAAAAGAGTCCTGATTCTAAGGATAAATCCCAACATCTTAAAGTTTTTGAATTAATATTTCTCTTTGAGACAGCATTCTAAGAGAAGGAGGTGCAGACAAGACAGAGATTGCCAAATTCCTTAAAGATGTTACAGTAATAAGAGTAAGACAACAGGCTGCTGGATGTTAAGTCTGATTCCTATGGGAATTAATTTTAAATAAGGAAAGTAAACTCAAGAGTAATAAAATGATTTGCCCAAAGTAGTACAGGATTGAACCCAAGGATTATGATGCCAAATTCAGCATCAAACTTCCACTAAACAAAGGTGATGGCTGAACTTAATTCAGCTACCTTCCTTAATTTAAAGAACATAAAGATGTCTCACAGAGGAATTGAGGAAGGCCTATATCATAACCATTAGGGTTAGTTTGTATAAATGTACAGAGGCTGGTGGTGGAAGGTCTAGATTGAAGAATAGCAAGTAGTTCAGTTTGGTTGGAACATGGAGTACTATGAAGGGGATTATGTATTTTAGGGCATTCTTAATTATGGGTCACTAAAAGCTATACCTACATTCAAAGCATGCTTTAAATCTGCTTCTATACACTACAGCTAACAAGTCATCAAATGATGTTTCTTTCTACTGGATAAATCAGAGACCACATTAAGGCAAAGCAAAGGAATTTAAATTTTTTAAATGAGGTAAATTATAAGGATATACCCATTCCCTCCCCATACCTGTCCAATACACCAGGGCTTACTTTATCACACAATTTTCTGGAAGAGGGAGCACAGGTAAATCAAACCACTAACCCTACTGAGGCAGTCTAGCAGGAATCATTCTACGTCCACTAAAATGGTAACTGTTGTTTCCTCTCAAAACTGCTGATATCATTTGCTAGTCTCCTTTCTTCAGTATGCTGTCATCTGCTGATTCTTCAGCGAACTACTTATTGCCATCCACTGCTTTACTGAACGTAAACTACTATAAGGCCTCTTCTTAGAGAAGTAAAAACAGTTCCTTTGAGAGAATACCCACAGCCTTAGGTCTATTCTAGCTCTTGTGTGAAACAGACCCAGACTTGCATCTAGGCAACCCAGAAAGTCTCTTAGGTCAAATCTATCTTTTTAAATTCATTTTGCTGCCCACTCATCCCAAACAGAAATTCCCTTAAACGAATGAGGGAAAAAACAAAAACCACAAACATTTTACAGCATTTTGATGAACGAATAATATAGGGATCCCCTACCCAAATCATCTGATGGTGTAATAACTGAATGTCTCCAACCCCTACTCCAAAAAAAACATAGTATAAATTATATAAAGACATAGTGAAAAGATCTGATCCACCTACAGTCTGGATTTAATGGTTACTTCAAACTTGAAGTTTCATCTAAAGGGACATTTTCACAAATGTAAAAGTAACGGTCACCCCCTACCCTGACTCCTGCCCTTGAATAAGGAACATCTTCTCATCAAGATAACAAACCCTGCCAGCTATTTGGCAAATATTCCCCTCAAACCATGCCCTTCCCTGCCTACACCCTTACCTCTTTCACCCTTTTGAGATTTCCCCTTTCTCTACCCATCTTTCTTCTGTGAAAAGTGCTACTTATCTACACTAAGTTGCCACAAAATGCTCTAATTGGCTGTGTACTCTAGGAAAACCTAAAAAGTTATAAAAACTAAACCAGCACCCTAGAAGGTTGAAGTTGCTTTCTGCAGTTTCCCTATATATGCCAATATATCTATTTCTTTTTAGTTTGGCCTCCAACTTTGATCCACAGTCATCAGACTGCTGTCACATATATGCCTCTCTCAAGAGGATCCGCCTCTCTTAGTAGAGAAAATTCCCACATACCAGCTTCATATTTGAGTTGGAGTAAGCAAATCCCTTTCAACTCCCATTATACCCCAGCTAGCCTAGATCAGTGGAGATTGCCCAGGAGTTTCATTTTTGCAAGACAAGTAAGGGGAGGCTAGATAAAAAGCCATCAGATTTACCAGTTAATAGATCACACACAGCCTTTGTAAGAGCAGCTCCAACAAAGAGGTGGGGTCAGAAACCAGATGTGAGTAGGTGGTGAGCAAATAGACCAAAATAGTTTTAGATATTCTAGGAGTTTGGCAAGCCCTTATCATCTCATGCCTGGACTATTTCAATTGTCTTCTGGAGGTCTCCCTGCCTCAAATCTCTCCCCATTTTAGTAGATCCTTCAGTCAGCTGTCAAAGTCATCTTCCTAAAGTATAGGTCTGAACAAGCCACCCCCATGCTTGATCAACTGCAGTGGCTCTACAACAAATTTATAATACAAGTCATTTTAGATAGAAAACTGGGCATGGGGGAGCACTGCAAAGGGCAAACTGGTAGTTTCATCTTTGATACAAATTTTCAGTGAAGCAGACAGAATCTAATAAGAGTTGGAAAAAACCTAATATCTCCAGAATCAAATGTTAAAATCCTGTTTTTGGCATTCAAAGTCTTTCAAAATTGGCACCTCTCTCTCACATACCTTTCCAATCTTCTTTCTTACACCTTACACCCCACCACCATCTTCCCCAAGGTACTCTTTGATCCAGTGATACTGAACTCCTTGCTATTCCTCAAACAACACCCTTCAACCCTCCACTCTAGGCATTTTCACCTGCAGTCAATCCCCTATGCCTGGAATTCTCTCCCTCTTCTTTTCTATCTCTTGGCTTCCTTCTAATCCCAGCCAAAATCTCACCTTCTAGAAGAAGTCTTTGTCTCCCCCCACCCCTTTTAATTCTTATGCCTTCCCTCTGCTGATTATCCCCAATTTATCCTGTGTATAGTTTGTTTATAGTTGCTTGCATGTTGTCTTACCATTACACTATGAACTCCTCAAGAGCAGGGACTATCTTTTGTCTTTCTTATATCATCAGTGCTTAGCACAGTGACTGCTACATAGTAGGCATTAATAAATGTTTACTGATTGGAAGTAAAAGAGAAGAAAGATAAAGGAAGGTAGGTAGCTAAAAGAAATATCAAATTTAAGTTTTTTAAGACTTGGGTGGATCTGCACCTGTTTGTAGGCAGTGGAGAAGGAAGTAGCAGATACAACCACTGATCCATTACATTAAATTTCAGGCTACTTTTAAAGTTTAACCAACATTTTTTTTTGGCATGTGAATCACTGACCCTCAAACAGAAAAAAGGTTCTCAATAATTAGAAGAGGTTTATGGAAGATGTAGACTTTGAGGAGCTATTTAAAATATGAAATGGAATGAATCTAGCAACATTGAAGACAACTGAAGGCAAAAGAGGCAACCTTAAAAAAAAAAAGGACTAGAGTAAGGTCTATCAGGGAATAGAATATGCATGTCAAATTATCCTGGCACCTCACCAGAGACTTTGTTTAGTACTCTGCATACATTACAGGCTTAATAAAAAACTGAATTTAATTAAATTGAGGGGCAGCTAGTGTGGCTCAATGGATAGAGCACGGGCCCTGAACCTGAGTTCAAATCCAGCCTCAGACCAAACACTTGATATTTACTAGCTGTGTGACCCTAGGCAAGTCACTTAACTTCAATCACCTTAAAAAAAACCCACTAAATTGAACCAAAATGGGAATAAATTAGTAGATATTTCAGAGCTGTTTAAAGAAAAGCAAAATGTAAAAGTCTTGTTCCCAGGGTTAATAGAGTAGGGAGTAGTCACTGGAGAGTGGTTATGAAGGAGATTGGTACTTCATACTGTACTAGAGCATTTTGTTTCTACAGATGAGGAGACTGCCATCGGGCCGCTAAGGAGAATGAAACAGGTTTTTGGTAAGGCTTCATAATATTTTGTAGGCACATAATATGTTCATAATATTTTATAATTTCAAGATGCACACAAATCTAAGTTTCTAACATAAGATGTGGGAAATATCTGCAATAGTTATTTTGGACAGAAAATCAGGCACGGGGGGAGTACAGCAGAGGGGAAACAGGTAGTTTCATCTTTGGCACAAATTTTCAACGAAGTACCCATATAACAGAATCTCAGAGTTGGAAAAGACCTAAGATATAGTTCAACCAATACATGGAAAAAAATCATCTCTACATTCTTAACAAATGGTCATATCACATCTACCTGAAGACCAACAATACTGGAGAAACCATTACTACTGAGTAAAGGAAGAGGCCATTCCCTTTAAGCAGCTCTAATTATCTGTACATTTTTCATACTAAGCCTAAATCTACCAATGGTATTTTACTTGATCATTGTACATAGGCAGTTTTCTCCCCTTCCTTTTTCAATCCAAAATCCTCTTCATTAGATTTGCAATTTTTAAAAACTGGTTCTTGTTACATACATGTTATATCTAGTTTATCACTCCTATATTTGAAACTATGGTTCAGAAATCTAAATCTCAGGCACTATCTTCTTAATTAGCTGTTCACTTTCCAAATTTGTCATCTTTGTCTTCTGAACACTTTGCCTTCAATCAACAGTGATGAAGAAAACACCACTTTTGCCCCTAAAGTCTCTGTTTTCTTGCCCACAACTTTAGAATCCTTTAGTCTGACAACTGAGGTTAGAATTACTCCCATCAGAAATGGAATAGGAGTTTAATAATAAACTGGTAAAGATCACAACAAAGGAGACACTGCAGTAAGGAAAGAGGTAAATTATATAAGGATTTTATATGTAAGTTAAATTATTTCCCTGGAGTACTGTGCTTGGAGCTCTTCTTTACTTCTATCACATTCCACTTTGTAAATCACATTTATATTGGTAAATATCTTAACCTCCCAGAAGAATTCAACTCCCTAAGGAAAGGTACTATTTTCATTTTTTTGAAGCTCAAAGCCTAGCACAACCCTCTGCACAAAGTAGGCAGAGAATAAACATTTGCTGAAGTGAATTGGAAAGAGGGAGTCAAGGTCATGATCTTCAAGTACATGAATAGCTGTCACATGGAAGAATGATTAACCTTATTTTGTTTGGCCCCAGAATAACTTGGAACATCGAGTGGAAGTTACAGAAAGGTCTAATTTTGGCATTATATTAGGAAGTTTTCCCCTTATAAATTAGTACTCTTCCAAAAAGGAATAAATTGCCTCAAAAAGTAATGAGTTCCCCACTACTGAAGACCTTCAAATAGAAGCTGGATGACTGTTTAAGGATGTTATAAAAATCAAGCAAATTTCAGACCAGGAGACCTCAAAGATCCATTCCAACTCAAATTCAATGACAGAAGAGTGCTAAGCAATGTTGCCTTTAATGTTTTAAAAGCAGAAGAGATCATGCTACATGAGCATATTACTATGTATACTTAAGTATCAGTGCATACATTTTAAGTTTGTTACAATCAGATAAAACTTGCAATAAAGTTAATCTGACACATTTAATTATTGAATTATGAATGATACTTCTAAAATCCAGTGCTCTTTCCACTGTATCATTTCTGTCTCACATATGTAAACTACATCGAGAGACCTGAAATTATATCAATTATATTCTAAAAGCTAAATTTGTTTTCTGGAACTCCAAACATACTTTCCCACAGAAACAATATAATATTGACTACAACTAACATTTTTTTAAAAAGCAAAAGGAAAAAAAGCAAGCATATATGGTAACAAGCATATATGGTCTGGTCTCATACGAGGACAGTGTCATCTAAACAAGAAGTCTGTACCCCTTACAATATAACCAGTTCGGGTACTAAATGGTCATCTGGTCAACAAGCCGTTGCTTGAACACCTTCAGCAAGGAAAAGACTACTACTTCTCTATACAGCCCATTTTATGTTGTCACAGCATTATTAGGAAATAGTTACTTAAACCAAAATTTGCCTGCCTGAAACTTCCACCTACTGTTTCTAGTTCTGACATTGTCACAGAAGAAGTGCAAGGAGGCCCTAGCCCATAAAGTCCTAAAGACCATTTCATATTTTTTCTTTGCTCCCTAGGTTGCCAAAGCCGTAGAGAAAGGAAGAAATAACATTTTGAAGAGTTGCAAATAGGCTGGTAATACAGTATGGTAGAAAGAGCATTTGAAGTTAGAATCCTTAAGTTTCAGCTCAGGTTATGTCACTTACTTGCAAGTGACCCTGATACAGTCACTTAAACCCATAAGCCTCAGCTTCCATATCTTATACAGTGAATGATAATATTTTCACTACTTATATCAGGTGTTTGTGAAGATCATTATGATAATTATGGATTTTGAAGTTTACAAGGGAATATATATACATGCACCCACATACACAGACACACACATATCAACCAAACAATAAGCATTTATTTAGTGTCTGATGTGTGCTAGACACTGTTTCAGTCCCTGGGAATACTAAGACAAAACTGAAAATAGTCTCTGCTCTCAAGAAGCTGACAGTCTAGCCAAGACAGACAAGATATACATATACAGATTGATATAAAATGGATACAAGGTGATTATTGGAGGGAGGTTATGGGGATGAGCACAGATAAGCATTAGTAGTGGGCATAACACTGATGAAGAACCAGCAAAGGAGTTTAAGAAAGAGCAGATGGACAAAGACCCAGGAAAGAGTAGTGTCACAAAAACCTAAAGAAGAGAAAGTGAGCAACAACTGATGATGTAAAATATATATAAATGCATATAAATCCTAGTTGTTGTGATGATAGAAAAGGAATTACATAGATGAGAAATACCTAGTCAGTGATATCTATAAAATTATAATTTATAATAAATAAAAAGTATAATTTATGTTAATAGTCAGAGGAAGGCAGATGCACATTGGAAGCTTGTATCAATAACCTTTTTTTTCCTTTAAGAATACTCTCACATCTTTTACAATGATTTCAACACTTAGCTCTCAATAATCTTCTCCTTCTCACCCTGCTTCCAATATCTTTGGCAACTTCAATACTGCTAATAAATTAACACATTGAGCTCGTATTTCTATGATTTAATAAGGACCAATGACCTTTCATCTCCATGCCACTTCAGGTGCCCACTATGAAACAGCCAAATCCTGTAATAATTCCCAAATCTTCCAAGACCTCAAGTTTCAAAATTTCCTAACTACTACCACCTTTTTATCTTCCTATTTCCTCAGTCCTATTACATCTCCTCATCATCCTCATTGTGACTCCCCAGTCCCTCAGTCATTCTTTATTCTTCTAGTCATAGAAGACTCATATGTCTCCCTACTAAGCCTGGGACTTCATGGTATCATTTTAATGATACTTTCACTCGCATATGAGAATCTTTCATTTAACCTTTGGCTATTCCTGATTTGCCAATACCCACCCCTTAATAATTTTTAATGTCTACATGGTCCATGTCTAATCCTGAACTGTCAAGAATTTCTGGGGAAAACCAAATTATACTCACTGAATACAGTTTGGCCATCAGTGCAGTTAAACAATACTTTTATCCTTCTTGTCTTGAATCCCCATCACATTTCAAATAGCAACAGTGCCAACCAATTTCCACTTTGTTCAGGCTTCCAACCTTTCTGCAAATTCCCTTACTCTCAATAAGTAACTTTGGTTTCCCCCTTTTTTGAGAAGATTGTGGCTGATATTTCCCTCAAAATTCTTATTTATCACCTCAAAGGTTATCTATATTTTCACCCAATCTTTCTTTTATCCTATTTCTAAGGAAGTGTGTTTAAAGATTAATAATTCCACCTAGTTCTTGATCTTAATCCCTTCCCACTTCCCCCTATGACCTTGTTCCATCCATTTATTTAGTTATAATGAAAGCTACTTTAAAAACAAAGTCTATCCTTCTTAAATACTAATAACAAATGAACTTGAGAAAACATACCATTTTCTTCCAAGAACATGTTCAATCCAGTCACAATTTCTTGTCTGTTTCTTCTCAACTCTTCATTCATTTCTATCATCTAAATTTAAAACAGAATCACAGAATCTTTCAGGATTAATTTGTCTACCCCAATCTTTATTTTACAGATAAATAAATAGGCCCATCCAGATGGTGGTACTCTGACTCTTGATCCAGTGTTCTGTTCATTATAACACAAATGCTTACACAAAAAAAATTTCATATCGACCTCGGAAAACATGAGACTAAACAGCCAGTTTTAATTTCTGGCTATTGCTTAATAAAACATTCAGAATTAGCATTTCTCCTAAAATGATTATAATTTTTAAATGCATTCTTTCTTACATAAAATATTTACACATCTAAACCCCAAACTGGATCATGAAGGATCTCATTATTCTTTGAGCTACAGTTAAATCAAGTCTGAAACTTTGGGGTCACTGCAAAATGAAGCTGATAAGACTTCTGCCCAGGATTTCTGCCTGGATGGAGTCAGGAGGCCTACCTCATCCATACATGAACCAGAAAAAAACTCAAAATCACACCAGACTAAAATAATGATCATGAAATCTGATGAAAAGGGTTTGAAAAACTACAAATAACAAGAGATTTTTTCACTGTTAATCATTTTTGCTGAATTTTTCTCTCTGTCTCTTTTTAAATTCTTTATTGTAAAGGAAGGCTCTCTGGCAGCAAACAAGGGGGAAAAACATGGGGAAATTTTAAGCAATATAAAAACAAAATTATTAATAAACTGTATTTTTTCAAAGAAATTCAACAACAAACTACAGCAAGTGAATTCTTCCACCCCAAAATGGCACAAAAATAACCAGAATACCACAGACAATAGAAAAGGGGGCTGTTGGCAAATTTAGCATCTGCGCAGACAGACAAGAAGGCAGTCTACCAGGTCGACCAGATTCAAGCCACAGACACGCATAGCCCAGCATACAATGCTAATCAGAGGCAACGAGAACAAAAGGCCTTAAAACAGCACCAATGGTCAGAAACCCACAGCATGGGCCTTCTAAGAGATTAGAATTTGTAGAGACTAATTTGGGCAGCAGCATTAACACCAGGACAAGCCAGGCCCAGTAGCTCTAAGGTCTCCAGCACTCAGACCTGAGAAATCATAGAGGGCCCTGAAGATCCATATACTGAACTTCAAATTCTGAATCTCAAAAACCCAGGAAGGGCCTAATTGCATCAAACAGAGCTCAGTACAGGAACCAAGATGAACCAAAGCAAAAACAAGCAGAGAAGACCACCCCAAGTAAAAGTACCCAGGAGGTAGAGCTTTGCCCTAGCATGAAGCCACATTAAGGCTAGAGAGATGAGTAAACACAAAATATACAAAGCACTATAAAGAATTATAATAGATCAAGAAATGCCCCAAAATTGAAACCAGAAGAAAAGAGTACATCTATACTAAATGTAAACAGAGGCTTAAAGGAAAAACAGGTTTTTCCACAAGGACTAGATAAGTAAGTTGAAGAAATGAATCTAGATAAAAAAAAATAAAAGCTTTAGAGGAGAGTATATAGCTTAGAATGTAATGTAAAAAAAAACTTTCTCAAGTAACAGACACTCTGAAAATTAAAATAGACCAAACAAATCAATGACTCCCCAAGATAACAAGAAAGATTAGAACAAAAATCAAAGGACTGAAAAAATAAAAGAAAATGTGAAGTATTTGCTATCCAAAATAACTGACCTGGAAAACATGCCAAGGAAAGATATTTAAGAATCACTGGACTCCTTAAAAAACATGATCCAAAAATAAAAACCACTAAAAACTCCATTTCAAGAAATCATAAATTAAAAGCACCCATATATTAGATGTAGAAGGCAATGTAAAACAGGAACAATCCACAGATTACAACCTGAAAGGAAGAAAAAAAAACCTTTAATGTAATGAAAACTTTTCGCACATTTCTGATGAAAATAGAGGTAAGTATGAATTCTGAAATACAAACAAAAGTTATGTGAAACCTAGAAAAGTAAATTGACTTGAGTAATTGAAAAGGGCTATATGATGATGAAGTCCTAACATTCTAAAAGGAGGAACAGAAACAAGTGCCTCTTTCGAACCAAAATATCTTCAAAAGGTATTGAGGAAGCTAAAAAACAAAGAGAGGACCTGGGATGCACTGGTTCTATTTTGAGAGTTCTAAGAGGGGAGCAAGAAGGGCAGATAAAACAAATATACTAGTATAGAAAAGAGGAAAAAGGAGATAGAATTTACATTTCTCATAATTGGGATATGAAGAGTAAACAAATATGGAGGAAGAAGTGGGAGAATAAACAGATGAATCACACTATCTGAACAAAGGAAGGTTGACAACAGAGTTCAGTATAGAGATACATCAAATTCAAGAGGGAAACAGAAAGAGGGAGAAGACAGATAAAGAGGGAGAATAATGCCAGGCAGGAGTAGTCATAAGCCAAACAACTTATTGCTTCTGTCAGAGAAAAAGGAAAGAAAAGGAAAAAGGAAAGGAGATGCCTATAAAATGAGGAATGACTGAACAAATTATGATTTATGTAATTCAAATAATTATGAAAAATTATTTCAGAGATTCTTGAAAAATAGGAACTAATGAAAAATGAATTGGTCAGAACCATAAAAATTTATATAGCAACACTTTAAGGAAAAACAACTTTCAAAGATCTCTATGATCAATGATTAATCACATTTCCAGATTTTCCACCTCCTGATGGAGATGTGACAGACTCATGGTGCAGAAGGAGCCACAGATATTCTTGAACATGACCATTATGTGGATTTCCTTTGCATGTCTATGCTTATTTGTTACAAAGATTCTTTTTTAATGTTTGTTTTTATTTGGTGGGACATGGGGGAAGAGAGTAGTTATTAATGGTAATGCCAAAAAAAAAAGATAAAGAAAAAAGAGGAAGACTATTGAAACATTTTAAAAAACTACCAAAGGAAATAGAGTAGTAGCACAAACCAGCAGGACAACCTTGAAAAGAATAATTTAAATTTATTAATATTGTTTTTAAAAGCAAGCAGTATGCAATAGATTCACTGTTTCCTATACAATCCTCTTTTTGTATTCTACTTTGGATGTAGTAATGCTCATTTTTTTGGCATTCATTAAGTTCAGAATTTTTTTTAATGAAACAAATACTGGGCTTATCTTAGCCTGGACCCCAATGGTTTAACTGAAACTGGACTCATTTATAGGCACAGCTTTCCCATATCCAATCAGTTGCCAAATCTCATCAATACTAGAACATTTCTCACATCTGTCCCTTATCTCCATGCATATAGCTTCTACTCTAGTTCAGGCTCTCATCATCTTTTCTCTGGACCATTGTGCTAGCCTCCTAATTGTTTGTTTTTTCTGCTTCCTTTCTCCTCTCTCCAATCTATTCTCCAAACAGCAGCCAAGATGAGATTCCTGAAGCACACAGATCTAATCCCCTACTCAACTCCTGTGGCTCCCTATTACCTCTACTATCAATCATAAACTATGTTTAGCTGTTAAAATCCCTAGCCCCAATCTATCCTTCCAGCCTTTTCATAACTCTACAATCCAGCTAAATTTTCCTTCTCTCTCTTCCTCACAAAGGGCAGACATTTCATCTTCAAGCCTTTGCATTGGGCATCCATCATATGTGAAATGCATTCCCCCTTCATGTCTACCTCTTAGAATCCCTAGTTTCCTTTACAACTCAAGAAAAACATTCTACAATGTCTTGCTTGATTTCTCCTGTTGCTAGTGCCTTCTGCCCTACTCCCAAATACTTTGCATTACTTTGTATATCTTTTTATATATCTATAGATATACATGAAATCCCCTCTAATGTAGGCTACTTGAGAACAAGGACTTCTAATTTTTTTGTCTTTTCACTCCTATGCCTAACAAAATACTTCTCACAGAGTAGGTATTTAATAAATGCTTGCTGTTGTGTATGTTTTTAATTTTACTCTAATCCAGGTAGCTTTTTTTTTTTGCCATTTTCCCCCTAAAATGCCGTGGGAAGTGATGGCAACACGATGAAACTCAATTCACACATTCTGGAAGAACTGAGGCACAAGAAAGGCAAATTATGTTCAGCTTCCTGACCCCAAGCCATCTTCCACTGGATCTTCCCAAATAAGCGGGAGGTGGGGCGGGGGGGGGGTTCAACAGACACTGCGACAAACGGGCGACAGTCGAGGGGCTGCGCGGCCTCCCAGCCCCCTGCCCCGCCTTCAGCAGCATCTTCAGGAACAGCCACGTGAAAGCGCAGCTTGCGCTTGACCTGAAGAAGATAAATCAGCCTTGTGCCGAGGCTAATTACTGCTCCAGGGCTCCCGGGCTGGGCGAAACTGGGAGCCATGCTTCACACCCCACCCCCATCTCCCCTCCACCAACAACATAAATCCAAGGGCCCCGCGGGAGGCTCGGGGGCCGGGCCTCGCTTCCCTCGGGCGGTTACCTCCAGCCTCGGGGCCGGAGCTCGCCGTCGCTGCCTCCCACTCCCGCCATCTCTCCGTAAAGACAGATCCCAGTTGCTGGTTCAGGGTCGAGCCGGCCTGTCGCCTGCCAGGCTGGAAGCTGAGGCTTGGAGGCTGCGGGGCAGCGGCGGCGTGGGCCGCGCTCGGACGTCTGGTAGGCCTGCCTTCACCCTGGGGCCTGAGGGCAGCTCAGCGGCGGTAACTAAGGGCGGCGCGTGACCCTGCGCTCCTGCGCCTGCGCGAGGAGGCGGAGGTCTCTGCAGCCAGTGCCGGGGGCTCGAAGGCACGTGCGGAGCAAGGTCGGGCCCTTGAGGAAGGCAGGGCCTGCGACCTTGTGGAGGGGGAAGAAGGGAGCCTCCCTGTGAAGAGGGGAGGCAGGGCCTGGGAGTCTAGCTGTGCATAGGGAAAGAAGGGAGCCTAGATGTGCAGAGGGAGGCAGGGCCTGGGACTTTGTGCAGAGGGAGGCAAGGCCTGGGACCTTGTGCAGGGGGAGGCAAGGCCTGGGACCTTGTGCAGAGGGAGGTGCATTAGAACTTTGACCAGGGACAGGCCACCCTGGGCACTGACAGAGGAGGTAGACCTAGCACCAGGTTTCAACATCCCATTTTTTTTTTAATCCCTGGTAAAAATAGTCAGCAGGCAATTACAAAGTAGTTACTATGCTAATTAAGCAGTTACGAAACTGTTATTATTGAATTATGGAGAAAGCAAGGGAGTTCCAGAAAAACATCTACTTCTGCTTTATTGACTTCACTAAAACTTTTGACTAGGTGGATCATAAAAAAAAAAATGTGGCAAGTCCCCAAAGAGCTGGGCATACCAGATCATCTTACTTGTCTCCTGAGGAACCTATATTCAGGCCAAGAAGCAACAGTTAAAATCGAACATGGAACTGATTGGTTTAAGATTGGGAAAGGAATATAACAAAGTTATATATTGTCACTTTCTATATCATACAAAGTACCACACTGGATCGCCGAAAGGCTGGAATTAAGGTTGCTGGGAGAAATATTAACAATCTGAGATATGCAGATGATACTACTCTGATGGCAGAAAGTGAAGGGAATTAAGAAGCCTATCAATGAGGGTAAAAGAGGAGAGTATAAAAGCTGGCTTAAAGCTTAATCTTTAAAAAAAAAAACTAAAATCTTGGCATCTGGTCCTATCACTTGCTGGTAAACAGAGGGAGAAGAAATGGAAGCAGTATCAGATTTTATATTCTTGGATTCAAAGCTCACTGCAGATGGCAACTGCAGCAATGAAATTAAAAGACACTTGCTCCTTGGAAGGAAAGCTCTGGCAAATCTGGACAGCATACTAAAAAGCAGAAACATCACCTTGCTGGCAAAGATCCATACAGTCAAAGGTATGGTTTTTCCAGTAGCAATGTTAGACTGTGAGAGCTGGACTATAAGGAAAGCTGAGCGCCGCAGAATCAATACTTTAGAATTGTGGTGTTGGAGAAAACTTTTGAGAATCCCTTGGACAGCAAGGAGATCAAATCAGTCAATACTGAAAGAAATTAATCCAGGCTATTCACTGGAAGGTCAACTACGAAAGCTGAAGCTTAAATACTTCAGCCACATAATGAGAAGATCAGATTCATTGGAAAAGACCTTAATGTTAGAAAAGATTGAAGGCAAAAGGAAAAGGAGACAGCAGAGGATGAGGTGGATAGATAATCTCATGGAAACAATGAACATGAACTTGGACAGACTTTGAAAGATGGAGCATAGAAGGACCTGGTGTGCTATGATCTATGAGGTCATGAAGTGTCCAACATGATTAAACAACTGAACAACTATTGGCCAACACTTTACAATGTTATCTTATTTGATCTAAGAACAACAACAACCTGGGGGGTAAGGTGCTATTATTTTCCCCATTTTACAGATGAAGAAACTGCGGCACACAGAAATTTAGTGACTTGCCCAGAGTTACATAGATAGTAAGTATCTGAGACTGGATTCAGTTCAGTTTTTCCTGACTCCAAGTCTAAAGTTTGCCACCAAGCTGCCCCTGTGTGTCAGGTACTGAGTAGAGATTTAAGAAAAGTCAAGTAAGCATCTGCTATCCAGGAGCATACATTTTAATGGGATAAACACACACACACACACATATAATCTTAAGATGTATAGATATATACATACATATATACAAGATACATAAATATATATCTTATATAATTAAAATACATACAAGCTAAATACAGAGTAGTTGAAAAGTAGATTTAAAGGGGAAGGAACTAGCAGCTGTGGCATTTCAGAAGAGGCTTCCTGCAGACAGTTGCATCTGAGCTGAGTCTTAAAGAAAAGCAGGGATTCTAAGAGGTGGAGTGAGGAGGGAAAGAATATTCCAGGATACTATTGTGCTATAAGAAATAATGAGCAGGCAGACTTCAGAAAAACCTGGAAAGATTTGTATGGTCTGATGCTGAGTGAAGTGAGAAGAACCAGGAGAACGTTGCACACATAACAGTCACATTGTGTGATGACTGATATTGATAGACTTAGCCCTTCCCAGCAATGCAGGGATCTAAGACATCTCCCAAGGCTTCATGATGGAAAATGCTATCCACATCCAAAGAAAAAACTATGGAGTTTGAATGCAGATCAAAGCATACTATTTGCTATTTTTTTCTTCTGTTGTGTTTTGTTTCCTCTTTTTGGTGGTTTCTCCTATTGGTTCTAATTCTTACTTACATCACTAATGTGAAAATATGTTTAATAGGAATGTATATGTATAGCCTATATTATATTGCACACCATCTTGGGGAGGGAGGTGGGGAGGGAGGGGGAGAAAAATTTAAAACTCAAAAGCTTATAGAAGTGATTGTTGATAAATCAAAATAAATTAATAAAAAAAAATATTCCAGGCATGGGGGACAGCCAGTTCAAAGGCATGGAGATAGCATGTCACGTGGGATGAACAGCAAGATAGAAATGATGAGATTGGCAACTGGTTGCATATGTGAGTTGAGTGATAAGTTGATAATCCATGATGGCACCAAAGTTATGAACCCAGTAGATAGAAAGATGGTGGTGCTCATGACAGTAATAAGGAAGTTCAGAAGCAGGGTGTGGTAGGTTTTAGAGAAAATAAATTCAATGTAAGGGGTAAATACCCACAAGTAGTTTAAAAAAACTGCAGAAAATCTCAATTATGAAGAATAAGGAAGATTTTGCAGTGTGTTTCATCAAGTTGTGTTGTTTGCATTTCTGCCACAGCCAAGTGCCTGTTACCTAATTTCCCTTTTGGAAGAAAAAGTGAAGGGCCATAAAGAAGTGTGTCTCTCTATATTCCAAGTTCTTCAGGAGAATGAAGTGCTCCTAGAGGAAATAAGAGCAAGGTTCCCATGGGGAAAAAGAGATCAGAGGTGGAGGAGAGGAAGACTTGAAGCTTGTTAAGATTTTAAAGAATGAAAACATGTTACACAGGGGAGGAAGTAAGAAAAAGGACAGCTGTGCAATTAGAGATTAAAAACAGATTGAGGCTCTTCCTAAAGAAGGGAGAGTTGGAGACTCATGGCAATCCAATTGCCACTTGCAAGAAAGTGCCATGCCACCATCATCAGTAAGTATGCTGCCACCATCTTCAGTAAGTATGCTCCCACCATAATGAACCTTGATGAGATAAAAGAAATATGTTATGAAGACATAGAGATCTTCATCAGTGTACTGAAAGAAGATAAGCTTATATTTCTGGGTGACTTTAATGCAAGAATAGGCGCAGACTACCAGACATGTCAGGGAGTCCTTGGGAGGAACCGAATCAGAAAAAGCAACAGCAACTGTCTCTTATCATAAAGACATGTGCATCTTATGACCTTATAACCAACACTTGTCTTCCATTTACCTAAATTCAGTAAAACTTCATGGACTCACCCTCCCACCAAACATGGGCATTTAATAGACTCTATCGTTGTGAGGAAGAAAGACAGACAGGATGTGAGAATGATGAAGGTGATGTGTGGTACAGAGTATTGAACTGATTATAGATTTATCCTGTCCAAACTAAATATTTACATTCAACAAAAGCAATAGCCCTAAGGCAAGACTACCAGAAAACATAATGTCAACAGATTGGAGTGTTTCTTCTAGCAGAAACAGTTCATTGCTAACTTGGAGAGAAAGCTGAGCCAAGACATAGTTGGCAAGAGTGGGGCAGAAAAGGAGTGGGGAGCTTTCAGAGATTTGGTGTACAGCATTGCATTTACTTATCTGGGCCAGAACACTTGCAAACATCAAGACTGGTTTGATGAAAATGATGAGAAAATTCAGAAGCTACTAAATGAAAACTGAGAACTCTACAGGGTTTATTACTGACAGGATAGTTCATCTATTTCTAAGAAGCCATCTCCATCAAAAGTAAAGTGCAAGGAGAGTTTAGAGAGATGCAGGATTCTTAGCTCAGTAAGGAGGCAGATGCCATTCAGTTTTATACTGATAGTAACAAAGGGCTTTTATGATGCCCTGAAGGCTATTTATGGGCCAAAGACCTATGGCGAATCTCAGCCACTCAGTGCTGATGGAGCCATGTTGATTAGTTATAAGGACGTGATCCTGGAGATATGGGCTGAACACTTCCATAGCATTCTCAACAGACCGTCAACAATCAATGCTGAAGCCATTGGCCATTTACCTTAGATTGAAGTCAGTCCCCCTCTAGCTGAACTGTCATTTGGCTCTTCTCGTGTGGCAAAGCACCTGGTGCTGATTCTATTCCAGCTGAGATTTATAAGGCAAGGGTTCTACTGCTCATACAAAAGGCGGCTAAAATTTTCAGTTTATATGGCAAGGGGAGGTTATCCCTTAAAAATTCAAGGATGCTTCCATTGTCCATCTCTATTAAGGAAAAAGAAATAGATTGTCCTGTGACAATCATGGGATGGGGGCAAAGATGAGGGGGAATCTTCTCTTAGTCATTCCTTAATAGCACTTAACTAGGTACTTCAGCAAAGTAGATATTCAGTAAATATTCATTGTATCAAAACATAGCACCTGAAATACTTTCCTCTCATATGTCGGCACCCCAAAATCTATCTTGACTAAAACGTACTCTGTAGGTCTACAGCCGTTCAAAACCATTATTCAGGAGCACTCTACAATAGGTTCACTTTTACTAGTGAGTCAGAGGATACAGTTAGTAAAAAGAATGATATTTAACAAAGTAGCCATCAGAAAAAGTAGCAATATTGCATATGGATAATGAATGAGGGACACACATGTAGGGAACATGCATGACAATGACACAAATATGTAGGGGCAACGCGTGCCTCAGATGATGTAGTATGGCTATCCTCCAGTTAATATCATCATGTTGCTCTTGCTGGGCACTGCTCTCTGCTCTCTCTGGGTCTACTGACCATTAGGCATTAATCTTGAGTATTTTCCCTTGATGTGGGTAGCATGTTTGTCATGAATGTTTTGAAACTGTGACTGATCATTGTATTGACTGGAATTTCTAACTCTTTCAAAGTTGTCTTTGTACACTCTGCATCAATTCTTAGAAGTCTTGCTAAAGAATTCCCCTTTTTGTTGGTAGCACAATAGTATTCCATCATATTCACATATCATAAGTTGCTCAGATGTTACCCAATTGATGGGTACCCCTCTCAGTTTCCAATTCTTTGCCATTACAAAAACAACTGCTATAAATATTTTTTGGACATATGGTTTCTCTTCCTTTTTCTTTGGTCTTTTTGGAGATATAGACCTAGTAGAAATATCTCTTGGTATATGTTGGCATAAAAAATTCATACATGAATATAAAAAATTCATAGACTATAATCTTTGATTAGGCTAAGAAGTATGCATAATTTAACAAATTTGGGGGCATAGTAGCTAATTGCTTTCCAGAATGGTTGGACCAATTCACAGCTCCACCATTAGTGTGCATTAATATACCTACTATCCCGCAGCTTCTTTAGCATGACATTTTCCTTTTTGGTCAATTTTGTCAATCTGGTAAGTATAAGTGAAGCAGAATATAAAAGTTCTTTTAATTCGCATTTCCCTATAATTATCAGCGATTTTGAGCATTTTTTTCATATTGCTATTGATAATGTGTGCTTCTTCCTCTGGAAACTGCCCATTCACAACCATTGACCATGTATCAATTGGGGAAGTTTTTATTTTTATACATTTGAAATAGTTCCTATATGTGTTAAAAATAAGATTTTAACCATAGAAATTTGGTGCAAAGATCACTGCCCTCACCACCCATTTTCCTACTTTTCTAATTTTGGCTGCATTAGGTGTTTGTATAAACACATAAATTTTATATAATTAAAATTGTCTATTTTACTTTTTATTATCCTCTCTATTCTGTTTGCTTGTTAATTCTTCCTCTTCCATAGATCTAAATAATTCCTTCCTTGCTCCTCTAATTTATTCAAGATGTTACCCTTTATGTCTAAGGCATGTATCCATTTGGAGCTATCCTCATATTTACAGTGTGAGATGTTGGTCTATGCCAACTTTCTGCCAGACTGCCCTTCAGTTTTCTTGACAATTTTTGTCAAATAGTAAGTTTGTAACCCAATAGCTGGGATGTTTCTGGGCTTATCAAATTAGGTTACTGTGCTCATTTGCTTCTGCATATCGTACAACTCATCAGTTCAGCTGATCATCTTTCGTGTTTCTTGTCCACAACCAAATCAATATATTTTATTTTAAACAATAGATGTATTCCTAAAAAGTTTATATACACATACATATATACATACCTTCAAATTTTTGCAAACTACATTTTGAATGATCTAGTGGAGTAATAGGAATCCTGTTGCAAATTCTTTTACAAACACTCCCTAGTTTCTTTTGCTAAAGTAGATCTTCACGTATTGAAATAGTTGCAGTACATACCTGCATAGTGTCATCTGAGTTTTCTGATAAGATAACCACATTTGTGTAAAATAGTATGATAACAGGATGGCTTTTCTAAAGCATGATTCTTTATTTCATGAATTCTGTCAATATATTTCCCACTCTCCCACTTCATCTATTACACATTACGCACCTCTCTCCATTTGATCCCAACTTCTTCTCCTGTTGAACTAACTCTGAAGGTTGGAGTTTGTGAATTTTTTTTTTATATCCAAGTCAACTTTTGTAAAGGTACTAAAGCTGAGAACTAGATATACCTTTTCTTTCAATTTGCATTTAGTAATCATTAGACTACTAGTGTACTAACTTTTCCAAAAAACTATTTAGAGCTTTAACTTCTTTAATATATTTTGGTGGATTTTTCTAAATTTGAAACGCTTATATTAAGGTCCCTTTAAATTATTTTGTTATTTATCTTCCTGTAGTTCAAAGTTTTTAGATGCTATGCCATTTGATGCATATGTTTAGTAGCAATATTATTTCATTATACATGACACCTTTAAGTATATTGTAGTTTCTCTGTTTATCTATTTTTGTCTTTAACTATTTCCTTGTCTGAGGTCATAATTACTACCCTTGCTTTTCTTGCATTAATCTAAACCATAATAGCTTCTACACCAGGTCCTCATCTTAACTTTACGAAGCTTTATGTTTGACATGATCCTTATAAATAACACTGTTGTTTTCTTTCTAACCTGTTCTGCCATTCTCTGTTTAACGGGTAAGTTCATTTGGTTCAATTATGATTTTTTTAGGCATGTTTTCTCCCCACATTTCCTCTTAAGTATTGTATGATTCTGACTGGGATCTTTGGTTCTTGATTTCTTTCTTTCTGGCTAAAAGCAGTACTTTTTTCTTTATTTAACTGGAAAACTGGATTTTGACTGTGACATTTCTGGGTGCTGAGTTCAATTTGGTTTCTTTCAGGAGGAATCTTTTTATTTTCACCTTGCCACAGGCTATTCTGGAATTTTTTTTTTTATGATTTCTTGAAATGTAGTAGCCCAGTTCTTTTTTTGTTTGTTTGGTCATGGTTTTCAGGGTATAAGTATAATGATTCCTAAATTCTCGTCTGGTTTTCCAGGTCAGTTGTTTTTGATAGTATATATGTCTATGCCTATAGATGTATAGATCTATATCTATAACATTTGTCCTAATTTTTCATTTCATGATACTATTCTATTTCTTTGTTGACTTTGTTGAACCACCAAGTTGTTTGCTTCATTCTGTTACTCTCCAGGATGTCAATTACTTGGAGAAAGTTGTATACTTTTTGCTTCTTTTTTTTTCCTTTCCAAGTGTTTAATTTCATCTTCATCTGTTTTGACTCTTCCTTTCTTTCTTTCATCAGCTGCTGGAGTTCTTGTGGCCAATTTATTCTTTTAAGAGGTTCTCCAGTTCCTCATTTATGTCCACTGCTTTAGTTCTTGGATTAGAGCTTTGTGCCACAGACAGAAACTACTTTCTCTCTCTCTCTCTCCCTCAGATCTGGTCTTCCATTGTAGTTTTGTCATAGGACAGTGCCGTACATGGGTTAAGTCCTACTTTCACTATAGTCTGAACTGGGAACTGGATCACAAGGCATTGGTATCAAGCCCAACTCTATAGTCTGTTTCTAAGTCTGACCCAGTTAACATCGGCTCTAGGACCCGACTTGTGTTGATATTTCTCTTTTGGTAGGTGGCCACCAACCAGATATTTGCAACTTTGGGTCCAGAGAACACCCCATGAGATGGCATTGGATTTAATTTGGTCTCCTAATGTTCACTCAGATTCCTCCAACTTGCTTTGGACTTGGCCTTTTTCCCTTGTGCCACTACCTAGCAGGGGGCCTCAACCCCTGAATGTGAGCAGGAACAGGACCCTTGCTTCAGGTCTTGTTTCCTTGTGTTATCCATAATGGGATGGAAAAGCTCAGTGGGGTTGTCCTTTGGTTCTGTTGTTTCATATGAAGCTATTCATCATTGTTAAAAAATATGCCTCAAGGGATAAGGTTGGAGTTTGTAAAAGATGTTTTTGGACCCCCAAAATTAGATAGGGATTAGAACTATGTCTAGCAGATGCTGATTGATATGGTATGCAACTGAGCAGTGCTGACCTAGTATATTTATAAAAACTGATTTTTTTCAATATGAAGTTTACTATAACCATATTTAGTACAAATGATAAATATTTTAAGTTACCCTTGATGTTTGGGATTATACCATACAGAATAAATTATACAAAAAGGTTAAGAAATATTTACTGAATTTGTTGAATGAACTGATAAAAATGAATAAAAGATAAGAGTTAACTTAAAAAAAACTTCCATTATATATATTAAAAACCAACCAATCTAGCTGGACTTTTTAATACATGCATGTAATTTATTTCAGTTTACAAAATGGTAACTCTTCATTAAAAAACAATTATTTGTAACACAAGATGATACAAAAATGCTTAAGACGTGATTATAAAGTTTTAAAGCAGAAAAGATTTTTTAACTGAAGGGAAAAAAGAAACAAAATATTGTTTTACCGAATAATTTATAAGCATCATACAGTTTTTGGAAGGTATGTTAAGTGATGAAAAAATGGGCGACCATGAACACATCCCTTAATTTCATTTCCAAGCTGTAGCTTCATCCTATAGATAGTATCTTGTACATCCTCTTTTGATAAATACAAAGGCAGTTGTCGAGAGAGACGCACTGCTTCTCCCTATTAGGAAAAAAGCCACATGGATATCATTAGTATCTTAAAAGAGATACATTCATAATTCTGGCAGATTTGGTGAAAAAAATTTGGATACATATTAAGTTTTTGTCTTTTAATTATATTAATATAGTATTTTAGATAAAAAAACATACTTTCAAAAAATGCTAATTAATATGAGTCTTTTTAGGAAGGAAAACACTATGCAACTGCAAAGTAGTATTTTTATTTCCTTTTCCTACCTACTTTCAGTGCAAGAAATTGGTTTTATCCTAATCTTACAACTCTTAAGATATTTTCCCCCAGCATATTATATAACACAATAAGGCATCAAATTTGCATTTATTAAAAATATGCATCTGCAAAGAGAGACAAATGATGGGAGTTAGCTAGTATACTTCACCATAACACTACTGCCTAGTGAACAGTATTTAGTATAAAACAGACACATCATTTACTGAGTCCCTGCTGAGGGGTATTAGTTACCAAAATTCTCAAAGCATTTTATTATTAGGTGCCTTATCTATAAAACTGTTCCCCATAGGATGCCCATCAGTTTGGAAATGGCACTACTGTGCTATAAGAAATGATGAAAGGAAGGGCAGCTAGGTGGCATAGTGGATAGAGCACTGGCTCTGGAGTCAGGAGGACCTGAGTTCAAATCTGGCCTCAGAGACATGGTACTAGCTGTGTGACCCTAGGCAAGTCTCAACAGCCTAGGTCCCTGACTGCCTCAACAAATAAAAAAAAAAAGAAAAAAAGAAAAAAAAGAAAGAAAGAAAGAATGAAGGGGATGGTTTCAGAAAAACCCGGGAAGACTTATATGAACTGATACAAAGTGAAGCGATCAGAACCAGGAGAACACTGTACACAGTAACAGCAATACTGTGATGATAATCAACTGTGAAAGACTTAGCCACTCTGATGAGTATAAAGATCCATGACAATTAAAAAGGGTTCATGATAAAAAATGCCATCCACCTCCAGAGACAGAACTGATAAACTCTGAGCACAGACTGAAGCATATATTTTTTTTCATCTTGGTTCCATTTTTTTTTGCAATAGCACTGATATGAAAATATGTTTTTTCACAGGTATGATGGGCATCATATTGCTTGATTTCATAATGAATAGGGGAGTAGTAAGATAAAATTTGAAATTAAAAATGAATGTTTAAAAAAATCATAGTTCTAGCCTCCCTCCTCCAAAGGAAAAAAAAATAAAAAGAGAAAAAACTAACAATGATAATAAAACCATAAAACAAAAAAAACAAACAAAAAGACTGTTCCCATAACAGACCCAAGAATAGCATGATAGTAAGGCTTTCATGTAGATAAACTGTATAAGTATTCTAAAATGCTGAGATTCTCCACTAGTATCTTACAGTCAATAAACAAATGGCTTAATATTCTAATTCAGAACAAAGAATCTTTAACTGTCTTACAGCCTGCCAACTTATAAATTCTAGCATTCCATACCTCCAAATAACTTATTACTTTACGAGGTCTACATTCATAAACTTCCTTTGCATTTTTATTTAGCACTGCATTAAGGATTTCTTTTAAGTCCAATATTCCATAGAATGGGAGACAATTAGCCATTCCTTCTATTTCCAGATGGTTTTCAGTAACTGAAGTTCCTGGAACAAAGAAAAAATATATAAATAAAATCTTACATCAATTTTGAATTACATTCCAGAACATGTCCATTAAAAACAAAATCAATGTTAAAACATTTAGTGAACTTTGATTAGAATTCAATTCGGAAAAATATTTCTTTTTTCCCTTACTTACAGACCGTATAATTTCCCACAGGACTCCACATTAAGAGGTGGTGCCCACTGACACTTCACATGTGCCTCAAATAATGTAATTTCATCTAAGTTATTGCTGTTTTGCTGATTCTATTTGCTTAGAACATTTCTTTCTTTGGAGAGAAAATGAAGTCCCATGATATTTATTAAAATAAAAGTGACTTTAAGCATTTTACCAACTGCTATTCAAGTTCCTAACCAAGACTCTGTTCGGGACTCTATCTTTTCTCTCTTCACTCTCCCCTTGCAAATTCATCAGCTGACATAAGTTCAATTATCATCTCTAAAAAGATAATTCCCAGATCCAAATATCTATCTCAAATACTCAAATGAATCTGTGCTCTCACCAATACATATGTTCCCTCCAATTATGCAGATTATAAGTCATCCATGGAAGTCATCCACATATGCATATCCTATGTGATTCTTGCCTATGTCCTTTCATACACCCACCATACAAGAGCCACCCAACATGCTAGAGACTTTCTTCACTTTCTCCTGACAGCACAAGGGTACCAGTAGAGCACTGTTAGCCCTCACTATATGACTAATTCATATTCTTTTTTAGTCATATATTTCCCAGACAACATCCTTTACTCCTGTTCTACTTTAAGGGAAAGTTGCTATTTGTTACATGTTGTGGCTTGAACACACCTATCATGTCCTCTCCATTGTCCTCCAAATGATATTCATTATCAGTATTTCATAACTCAGAACTATGTAAGACCACAAGTAGAATATTGGTATTAATTAGATGGGTCTTTGTTTCTGAAAGAAGTTTGGGGCCATTAAAATAGTTTTACAATTTCCTGTAGGCAGTACATCTCTCCTCCTACTTAATTCTGGGTCCATCTTATCATCTATATGTGGTATCTGTCACAGAGGGAGTGATGGACAAAATGTACAGATTATTCACCAAATTGAATGCTATAAACTGGCTAATACACATTCTTCATCTATTTGTTTCTTCCTGTGCAGACGAACATGCCAAACTATGTTGAATAGTTACAGATCCCTTCAAAAAGATTTTGCAATATTTCAAAACCCTGGAAGCCATTAGCATGATACCATCCACAAACAAAAGCATCCGGAGGACCTCATCATCCATAGAAAATTCTTCTTCAACTTGGACTCTATGTTCGATCTCCTCCATACAGTGATGGACACCACTGGAGACCATAAATCTTTTGTTTTATGCCTTACCTGATATATTTGTAATCAGAGCATTTGAACAAGGTTATTTTTGTTGTTATCATTTAAGGAATTGTGAATGATTTTGATGTTTTGCTATGAGATACCTTGTTGATACCTTTTAAGGTATCATTTTGCTCTACCAAACCAAATGCTTTTTTTAATATTTAAAAGCAATACACATTCTGGGATTTTGTACTATCTTCACTTTTTAGTCAATTGTATAATGACAAAGATATGATCCACTGTTATCTCTTCCTCATCCCCCATGTCCAACTGGTTTCCAAGTTCTGCGCCAAATCCTTTTTGATTCTATGTCCACAACATCTTTCATGTCTGTCCCTTTCTCTCTACTTACCCAACTTGAGTTAAGGATCTCATTACCTCTTGTCTGGATGATGAAACTGTTCTTTCTCTCACTAGAATATCCGCTTTCCAATCTGTTATCTATATAGTTACCAAATTGATATTTCTAACATGAAAATCTGTCTGTTACCCTACCTAAAAATCTCAAATATCCTCATATTGCCTTTGGGATGAAATACAAAATCCTTAGCCTAATATTTAAATCCTTCCATTCTTCCATAACACAGTTTCCACCCATCTTTCTAGTCTTGTTCATATTACTCCCTGTCCTGCACTCTCCCACTCCTATCAATTTGGCCTACTTTTTGCTTTCCACATGTGACATTCCATTTCCTGCCAACCATTTCTTCATATAAGCAGTTCCTCTGATGTCTGTAATGCCCTCCTTCTTTGACCTGTAAGTTATAGAATCCCTAAGCTTCTTTTGAAGCAAGGAACTTCTATATCTTCTACAAGAGGTCATTCCTCACATCTCCAGTTTTTAGTGCTACCTTTCTTCTTGATATTAATTTACATATACCATACATTTAATCATATGTCAAATGTTGTATTCACCCAGTAAAATATAAGTTCCTTGAAGGCCAGAAATATTTAGGTTTGTCTTTGCACCTAGCACCTATCCCAATGACTAGCACATATTAAGTGCTTAAAATTAATTGAATTTAATACAACTGAAAGTTGCAATGGGAACTAAAAGATAAAACACAGTTTCTTCCCATAAGGAGTTTAAACAAATAGAAGTGTTAATACTAGTACTTGAATAACTGCAATTAACATGAGAATGGATATGAAAACAGTCAGAGGAGAGGTACAAAGTGCTATGAGAACACAAGAAAAGATTGCTTCTATCTTGAGAATCTGGGAAATATTCATGAAAGAGGATGACATTTGGGCCATTAATGATAGGTAGAACTGTGACAGAAGAAAAATGAGGATGTACAAGGAATTCTCCAGGAGGAGGTACCAGCAAGAGTGATGGGGAATTTGCAGAGTAGTAGTCAGGCCATATGGAACAGAATGCAGGAATACAAGGTACATGGAGGGGCATATGGGAGATAATTATCTTAGTGTTAATTATGCCTATCATTTGATATATTGTTTAGAGGCAGCACAGTACATGAGAATGAGCACTGGCTCTGGGATCAGAAGACCTAGGTTCAAATTATGCCTCTGATATTTACCTTCTGTGAGATGTTGGGCAAGTCACTTAATTTTTCTGAGCCTCAGTTTCCTAATTTATAAAATTAGGAATTGGAATAGATGCCTTTAAGATCTCTCTTTCAGCTCTACATTTATGACCCTGTGACACTGTAAACTACTTGTAACAACTGGACTCTAGAGAACCTGAGTGACAAATATCATAGAAAATTCAAGAAAATCAGCAGAATTATTAATTATTTGATTATCCCAGTGTTTCAGGACATCGATTATCTCTGTTCTACAACTAAGCACAGGGCTCAAGTTATCTCTCAGACAGAAAACAGGAACTTATTTGGCAACTCAAAAGGAAGAAAGGAAGTTCTGACTTTGAGAATGTAAGAAACAAGGAAGTCTCTTTCTGGATGTTGAAGGAGACTGAAGGTCTACAAATAAGTTTCAGAAAAAGAAGGAATCTACCATGAAGATCACCTGGCTAATGAGACCAAGCTGAGATGTTACCTTAAAACAAAAGGTGAAGAATCTAGTTACAACAAAGGCTAAGACCAGTTTGAATAAATCACTACTCAATGGTTTAAACAAACCATATAGGACAGGAAAAATACAATGGGTCAAGAAAAGGGTAGGACTCCAAAGAACTCTAAACCATAGGACTGAAGGGACAAAACCGAAAACTGTGGGATGGCCTTGAGTCAATATAGAAGATCCTGAAGCTCAAGGGCAAAAGCTTATTAAAGTATTTTCCTCATCCAGCAGGGAAAGACCTTAAACAGAAGCAAAGAATGGCTGCAAAGCAATATAGTATGGTCCAGAATTAGAGGAGTTGAGCAGAAGGATTTAGCCTGGAGATAAGATTAGGAAAAAGGTCTTAGAAGGGACTAAATATCTTACCATCCCAGAAAGAAGTGCCAACCTAAATCCATTTAAGAATAGAAACTTCTTCATTCTCCCCAAGTAGGACTATGGTAAGGGGAAAGAACTACGGGCTAGAAGCTCAATAAATCGTGTAAGCCAATTTCATCTGTGATTACGCATCTGTAATGGCCAAACTGAGAGATCTTAATTGCTTAAAAAAAGAAAAGAAAATGTACACTTTTCTTTCTCCATCCTGTTTCTTCAGGCAGTATTTCCCCCAATCATTAAGTGAAACAAATAGGGTAGTCTGGATGTTAAAAGGATGTTAAAGATTATTACAAAACTATCTGATTTGTTAACATGAATACAAGGCAAATTGTTTCAAATCCATTTACACTAAGTAGGAACCAATGTTTTCTTACCTGTAGAGTGTATGATCGCTTTTATAAAAAAAGACAAAGTTCTTACATAGCTACTATTACATATGTTGAGAAGAAAGTTGATACATTAAAACTGTAGAAAATAATTTAGGGAATAATTCAAATTATAAAATTAAAAAGGGAGCTTATAAAAGAAAGCATTTGAATTTACTTTTTCAAACTTAAATATCAAATATGCCATCACACCTGGTATCAATTTTATCCTGAATCCATTTGCTGTAAGACGTGGATCAGACAAGTAGGTTGAACCACTGAAGTCTTGATCATCTGTTGTCATTTTATTTAAGACCTCTAAATAATGGGATCCATTGAAAAGACTGAAAAAGAAATCATGGCCTTTTAATTTATCAAATTATATGTGGCAAAACTAAAAAGAAAAAAAATGAAAACATTTCTCCCACAACTCTCTTAGAAGATTATTCAGGGTCCATTTTTAAAGTATTCTCATGGATGAATCTCAGTATAAAAAAAAATCTAATTCAACAATATATTTATTAAGTAATTGTACTATGCAGAAGGTACTGTTTAGTGATGGGAAAACTCAATATCTCAAAGTTATATAAAGAGGCTATATGGTATAGTGAAAAGAGTAATAGTTTTGAGGCTGAGTTCTGATATTAGCTGGTGCTATTTCAAGCACTTCACTTCTCTAAGACTCAGCTTCCTCATCTGAAAAATGGGGCTAATACTTGCACCATCTATCTCATAGGATCATTGTGAAAAAAAACAGTATGTAAGTTGTAGAATACTCTAATATTTACTGGTCACATTTATATAGTGCTTTATTTAAGGTTTACAAAGTACAACCAGCCTCACAACAGCCTTAGTTAGTATTAGTATCTTGATTTTACAGATGATGAAACAGGGTCAGAGAATTTAGATGATCTGGCCAGTGTCACAGAGACAGAAATGATTTGGTCAAGCCATGAACTTCTGTCTTCTGATGCTAGTCCAGTGTTCCTTCTACTCTGCTACGTTGCCCCTCAGGTATATACAGGTACTAGATATGTGATTTTTGCTACCTTGGGGCCTTGGACATAACAAACACTCAAAAAATATATGCCAAATTGAATTTTTCAGCCAGTAACATTTATCAAGGACTCACAATATTGAAAGCTTGCCTTAGGTACTATAAAGAACTAAAAAGAAATAAAAGACAGTCTATATATACTAAGCTGAAATAAAATTTGTTAAGACTGGACAAAATGCTTTTCATATATAATATATAAATCTTTTATAAACCTATGACATTCTTTTTAAATGGATATAGTAATATATTAATTATCTAGCCACTTAAGACATCATCTTGCTTAACTTCCAATCTCTGGGCAGGGCTTTTAAAATCATTAAAGTGAGACAGTATCCTTCTTATTCTTAAGAACTTCTAGGGAAGTAGATTCCACAACTTTTCTTAGCAACTTGCTCCAATATCTAATAACTGTAATAGTCAGGGAAGGCTTCATGCATGGTTTAGAGTGGAGGTCAGCAGCCCGTGGCACTTGTGCCAAGGATGGTCACGAGCTGAATTTGAGTGGTGTGGCCTGGGTTAGCCCTCTGCAAAACTGTAAAGTAGCCAAAGTTCATCTTTGGCACTTACCCAATCAATGCCAATCTTGGCTAGACTGCATCACACAACAGCTTCTTGTGTTGGGGGTGTTGCTGATTTCTGCGTGTCTACCATCCTATTATTCTCGGAAAGGGGTGCTCTCCTACTAATCCCTGAATATCCCCCTCAACAGAGGGAATAAATGAAGACCGTACCAATATATGGGCTAGAGAAAAGACATCATAGCCTGAAAGAAATAACTTGGCTGCAATCAGGAGATATGTGCTGACCTCACTTTACGTTGGTCACACTGACTGTTTGACCTTTAGAATATCACTTAACTTCTCTATGCTTTTATTTTAGCCAATCCAAAAATGGGAATATCTGCTGCTAAACAATTTTTCAAGCAGTATTTTGAAAAATATATAAATATACAAATAATATACAGTCATTCTAGCTTTCTAAAAGAAACACGCAATATATAATAGAGACCTGTACTACTGCTAGAAGACACAGATCATAATTCTTTTGTGTAACAGTGGGTTTTTTTTTTCATAAAAATTCAGTGGAATATGTCAAGGTATCAGCCATCAGTAATTCATGATTAGAGAAAGCAATTCTGATTGCTCCCTTAAGATTCACAAATTACTTCCTAGTGGTGAATTTGGGGTAGCAGGACATTGTAGCTTACAATAAATATTACCCTAGTAGAGACACTTAATGAATTGGGATAAATGGACTTGATGCATGAGTGTACTTTATAAAATGTTCTACAAATCATTCCATCTCTGTAGAATTTTTAAGGTAATTACTATATATAAATATAATGTTTTTTAAGCTTAGAATTGAAGATGTTCTTTATATACAGCTTCAGTTTTAAAAATTCATAATTAGCATTAAAGAAAAAAAATCCAGCATATTTATATTTTTACAACATACCTCTCTGTTAATATCACTGGCTTCTCCAATGGCTCTGCAGGAAGTTTATGATTCTCAACAAGTCTTTTAAATAGTAAAGCTTCTTCCACTCTGTATGGGTTTAACAACATAATCTCTGTTTTGGAAGCAATTATCCATGCATCAGGAAAACTTAAATGGTGGATCAGACAAAGTTCTTCTTTATGTAGCAAGTCACCCTTCATATACTTTCCATACTTAAGTTTTAAGGTTTTCATTGAAAAAGGAACCTGGACAATTTTTGTATTTTGTGTCTTGTTTTTCCTTTTCTCACTTTGAGACTGAAAAAGCTCATCAAGTTTTGGCTGATCAGAAAATGAAGTTTTCGGCTTGTGTTTCTGTGCCAGATTCTGTGCTGCTGTTAGTTTCAATCTTTTTCCATTGTCTTTTGGCATTCTTTGTAACCCCTGTTCACTAGCCTTCTTGATTTGATTATTGTAGCGCTCTAGATCTTTAATAGCTTTTTCTTCATATCTAAAAAAAGGAGGGAAAAAACACAGCCAATAAGAATATAATCAGATATAGTCTCGATTGATAGAACATAGAAAAATATAAAGAAATGACAAATAAAATGTAGCTGGAGGTAATTAATATTAATGAATTTATTTTTATGTGCAGAAACTACAATGTTCTCTACTAGCATTCAAGTTCTCTATTAGTGTTTTCAATTCCACAGAGTTAATTAAGTAAATCAGTGATCAGTATACCTACAATTGCTCCCTATTTTGAAATTTCCTTAACAACAATAAAAGTAATAAACATGTTTTTCTAATGGTAATACTATATTTTCACTTTTTCTCTTGGAACATTAAAACTAAATATTAAGGATTAATATGATAAATTTAAACTCTTTTCAGTAAAAGCAAAATTTAGGATGAAATTTTTTTGTGAGGGTAGGAGAATTGGGGACAGAGGTTGGGAGAAGGGAATTAGGCAAGGTTTGCACCTGTGATTTCATCAATATTGGGAACTCCTAGTACAAATGATGAAACCTACTCTATCAATGTACATTGGCACCTGCTCTGCAACTTAAAAGTCTTAGACATCTGCCTGGGGCACTGAGAGGTTAAGTGACTTGCATAAACTCACACAGCTAGCATGTGTAAGAGGCAGGAATAGAATTAAAATCTCTATGACTTCAAAGACAGACCTCTATCTACCTCTCAGGGTGAGGATAGCAGTTTTTACATACATCGAATGTATTTACAAGAATTTCACTAGTTTCTACAGCTGTGTTTGCTTCTTTTGAGGTTGCAAGTAACAAAATTATTGACTCAAAGGCAAGAACTTCTAATTCTATTTATTTTGAAAGGTCCATAACAGTCCCTATTTTGAAATTATACCTTTATTATGATGCTTTTAAAATTTATTTCATGAACAGTAGTTTCTAGAGTAACAAGGCCTGGGTTTGAATTCCAACACTAAAATTCACCAGCTGACTGTTTTTAGACAAATCACTTCAACTCTATAAATTCTCATTTTCCTCATTGGCAAAACATAATAATAAAATAATTACTTATCTTGCAGGGTTGTTGGGAAACCGTAACTTTTTAATATGAATGTGAACTATCATCACCAGTATGGGTATTTCTTCCATTGACACAAAAAGTAACCTCTCTATCTCTATACCTTCTCATTCTTGTGTAATGTTAGTCCTTACTTCAACAATTCAAGAAACATTTATTAAAGGACCTATCATGTGCAAGGTGTTGCACTAGGTTCTTGGGCCACACAAAGATAACACAGATCCTGCTTTCATCAAACTTACCTTTTGATAAGGATAGAAAGACATGCAAATAAATAACTGATATAAAGGAAAAGTGATTTAAGATTGGGCAAGACACTATGACAAATTTAAGGATATCACTTTTTCCTAGTCATGGAAAAGGATGGAACCTGTATTAGCTTTGCAGGAAGGAAGAGCTTCAACAGATAGATGGGGGAGTGAGAAGGGTAAACTTATTGTAGGAAAGAATGATAGTGTGAATAAAGGTATAAAGATATGAGAGGGCAAGACAAAAATAGGTAAGAGAATAGTCAAGTGTGGTTGGAATGTGGAATGTATAGCAGTACTATAAGATAAGGCTGACTGCAGTCAGACTGAAATGTATGAAATTCCAGTATATGGAATTTATATTCTAGATTCTTTCAGGGTTAGTGGAAGTATCATCTGTAGAAGCCTTTTTTTCTCTACTCTTAGCCTTCCAAGCAATTCCTAGACCTTAAAATTACTTTGTATTTATTTTGTATTTTATATTTATCTGTGTATATGTTGTGTTTGAATCAAGGAGTGATATGTTCAAAGTATGTATTACTTTGATTGGAGAGGGAATAGAGACAGGAGGCAGGAAGACCAATAAGGAGGCTATTACAATAATCTGTTTTCTCATAAATTCTCTACAGAAGATCTACTCAACAAAATGGAAATCTTCCTTCTGCTCTTTTGATATCTTGGATATGTCAAGATATCACTCAGGCTGTCCATTTACTGGACCTTATTTTTATAATATGAGCAGCCCACCATATTTTTTACATTTCTCAAACATATTTTTTTTTAGGTAAACCAAAGATGTAGTAAATGTCAGAGCATTCATAAATGTATATAGTTTTTTTTTAATCTTAGTAATTCTGAGAAAGGAAAAAGTGTGGTCTCAGATAATATTTTTCTTGTGTAATTTCTTCAAGTAGAGAAGTACATGAAATGTGTTAGGAAATGAAATTGCTGTGAAAACTATAGTTAAATACACATCTCTGAAAGGTACCTAGAGAGGATAACAGAGTTCTTAGGGTCAAAGAGCATTTTTTCACTATAAATAAGATGAAGGCACCTTTATCATTCCACATCTGCAAATTTTTAAATTCCCTTCTTTTACTTAAACACAATCGGGGCAGCAATATAAAATCCACTTAATTTTCAATATAGAACATTTTAGTGACAATAGAAGTAAGTATTTTTAGTTGCTGGAACATTAAAATCCAGGATTTTTCCTGTACAGTGGAAAATTAGTTCAACAAAAAGGTCACCATTTGTAATTAATTATAATGTTCAAACTTTCACATATGGTATCAATCTTAGGTTTACTCAAGTAGTCAATTTAATTAGTTCCTTGGGATGAACAGTACGCCATGTCCAAGAAAATATTAAGTAAATGTTAAGATAAAAAACAGCTGCTACCTATGTAGTTAATGTAGTTAAGGGACTTATTAACCTGAATGGAAAAACTTAATCCTTAACACTACTGTGGTTTTGATCTGACCAATAAGCAATCTACTCAAAGGATGTTTTTAGAATAAAGAAAACATTTAATTATATGGCTTTGACTTACTAAGTTTTTAATAGACTTGAGTGTCTAAAATACCAAATTAACAGCAGAAATGAGTTAATGATATGGCTCCTCCAACTGAATCTCCAAATTACCATTCATTTGACTGAAATTCCCAGTGGCAGAGGGAATCTATGGCATATTGCCCAGATTTAGATTCCAATCTGCTGAAGAAGGGTAAATAGGCAAGAAATCTCAATCCTGTTACCCTTTAATCAGTAAGCAGCTCAGAAGCCCTGATCCTATCCTATTCCTGTAAAAGGTACTATTCCAAGTCAAGTCAACAAATATTTATTAAGCACCTACTATGTGCCTGGCACTGTGCTAAGTGATGAGGATGGAAAGAAAGGCAAAAAATAGGACCTGCTCTCAAAGAGGTCACAATCTAATGGGGGAGACAACACGTAAACCTCTACGTACAAACAAGCAATATACAGGATAGAGGAGAAAAACAACAGAAGGAAGGCACTAGCATTAAGGAGGATCAGGCAAGGCTTCTTGTATAAGGTGGGTTTTTAGCTGGAACTTGAAGGAAGCCAGAGATGCCAAGAGGTGGAGATGGGGAGGGAGAGAATTCCAGGCATGTGGGACAGCCTATGAAAATGCATGAAGTAGAAAGAAGGAATGTCTTGTTTGAAGAACAGCAAGAACACCAATATCACTGGAATGAAGAACACTTGGAGGGGAGTAAGGTTTAAGACCAAAAGGTGAGAATCCAGATTATGAAGGGCACCAAATGCCAAACAGAGGATTTTACATCTGATCACAGAGGTAAGAATAAGCCACTGGAATCTGTCAAATGGGGGTGGGGGGAAGATGTGTATAACATGATAAGACTTGTGCTTTAGAAATTTGACAGCTAAGCAGGAAGACAGACTGGAATGGTGAGAGATTTGTGACAGAGAAACAAAAAAAGAAGAGATTACTGCAATAGTCCAGACGTGGGGTAATGAGAGCCTACACTAGAATGGTGACTGTGTGAGAGAAGAGAAGGGGACATTTATGAGAAATGTTATAAAGGTAGAAGCAACCATAATTGGCAAATGATTTTACTGAGTAGTAGGAAAGAGTGTATCCCCAGTAGGAATAGAAAGTTAGGAAAATGGGAGGGTTTGGGGTGGGGTTGAAGGGAATGAGTTCAGTTTTGGACATACTGAAATTAAAATGTCAATGGAAAACCCAGTTAGAGATGTCCCAATAGGCAGTTTGGGATGTGAGATTGGAGGTCTCACAGTTTAGAGCTGGACAATAAGAGAGGAGAATCTATATAGAGATACTAATTGAATCCATGGGAGCTGATGAAACCACTGAGTGATATAGTAGAGAGGGAGAAGAGACAGGATTCCTTTCCCCTTCCTAGACAGAGCCTTGGAGGACACATCCATGGTTAGCAATCCAGCAAAGGAAAAACTGAGAAGTCAAGCAGGTAGAAGGAGAACTAGTAGTCTCATAGAAACCTAGAAAGAAGAATGTCAAAAAGGAAAGGATGATTGACCATCAAAGGTTGCTTCTACAATGTCAAAGTATTACTCTGTACTTTTTATTTACTCTTTACATGAGTAAAGCAGTTTTTCACAAACTAGGGCATAGAAAGTATTTAAATTAATTAAATTAAATTAGTTAAATTAATTGGTAAAAGATTTAAAACACTGCCTCTTTCACAAATGAATAATTTAATGCTTGAGAGAATTAGAAAAAAAGCTTTGGTTTAATAAAAATGGCTAAAATATGTGTGTAAAGAAAAAGCTTTCACATGAGATTTGAGAAGTTTGGGACAGAAAGTGAATTGTGGCATAAATATAAAGACTTAAATCATCTAGTAAAGGATGTAAGATGATCTCTCTCTATTTACATATATAAATATGTATATGCATGTATAGTCACATCATATATACACATTATTATACACATACACACACATATATATATAAATGGTTGGATGGTTTAAAGAGGACAGAGAAAGAGCTTTTATTTAACAAAAATTAATATTATATGAGTATGAAGAAGCCTTGTAAAGGACAAAAGATTAAGATGGTGAGCAGTTTTGAGAATTTCAAGAGAAGCATGGCTCAGTTCACTGAAAATAACTAGCTTTTTAAAAATCATGTAACTACTTAGAAGCTGAGGGATGATTAAATATGGATTGTTGATTTCATAGAAGGTAAAACAGAAAGGGGAAAGAAGTCTTGCATCTGCCTTGCTATACAAGAAAAGCTGATGAGAGCTAATGGAATGACTCAGAATCCTGGTGAGTGGAGAGTAGGTAAGGCTGGTTGACCTTGCCCAGAGAGAAAAGCTGAGCTGTTTTGAGTTCTGTTGTGACTGGATAGTACAGCATTCCGATAAGTAACTAGCCAGCTGCTCTGGTCTGTACTGCCTAGAGATAACCTGTGTGATGATCTTTGCAGTTCTCTGGCTTAAGAGGGAACTGCTAGCCAATTCAATAATAGAATACTTTTCAAATGCTCTTATAATGGTGAATTATAAGTTGAATGAACTTGTAAACATTGCACTGGAGATAGAGAGGGAAGGAATAAGCATTTATATTGCATCTACTATGAGCCAAGCACTGTGCTTTTTTTTTAAAAAAAGCAAATATTAACTGATTTGATCCTCACCACAACCCTGTTAGGTAGGTGCTATTACTATCATTCTCATTTTTACAGTTGAGGAGACTGAGGTAAAGAAAAGGTAAGCAACTTGCCCAGGGTCACATAGCTAGTAGGTGTCTGAGGCTAATTTGAACTTAGGATCAAGTGTAAAAGAGAAAGAGTTGCCTAACTGGAAGATAGTGAGCTGAAGACAAGCAATTAACAGAGAGGTGGCTTTGTGTGATGCAGATGTTTTCTGAATGATATAAAATCTTGTAGTCCAGAGTTATAAGTCATGCTGAACACAGGGGCTTTTCTCTTGTACTTTTCTGTTAGTTTTCTCTAAGACTGCGTTCATTCTCACTCATAGATACTGAGCATATTAGCAAGAGTGTGAAACCTCGGTTTATAATATGTGGATTGTGATATATCTATTATTTCTGCATTTGTTTAATATGAGTAGTACCTGTGATATTATGATTTCTTTTGCTTTGTGCTAAGCAACTGCTTACGTTTAAGACATCAAAGTATCATCATTGTGAGTAGCTGGTTTGTGTAAATGGAAGTACACCAGTGGGGACCGAGAGCTAAAGTGGATAGGAGGGAGAATGTATTTCCCCCTTAACAGGATTGCCCCTAGGACCCTGATATAGTCTCATGGGTAACTTCATGGTAGTGGTGCTTCTCTAGGAACCTAGACCTAAGTGAGTTATAAGAGAAGGTTGGAGAAAGGCAGCCAGCCCAAAAAGTAAATAGGTGTCCACTTGCCCAGGTATGAGACCCTAATGTGGGGGTTTAGATACCCCATAGACCTCTTAAATCTACATCACAGAATCTTATGTTTCCCTATAGTGGGAAAGGTATTTCTACTATGTTTCCATTGTCTTTAGAATACTGTCAGGATGCAATGGTTCATAGGTAGGAGAGTTTTATGTAGCCTGCAAAAGAATAACCTCAATATTTCTGGAATCATTACCCCCTACCTTCTTCAGACAGCAATTTAAAAAATTTTCTACAGTAAGGTCTTTAATTCCAAGCTGTGAATCATTTCTTCATGATTCTATACATATCCTCAAAAACAAATTTAACCTTAAGACAGAAGATGAAAAGCAAAGTCACTATCCAAAGAGATTTTTTCCCCATTATTCCATACTTACATGGAATATGAATACTCCTTACTTTAATTATAACCTATCTGTGTCTTTTTGCACTTTAATTTTTGTTGACATCTCCCTTTCCACAGATGGGTAATTCCAATAATATCCAAAAAAAAATATGTAGAATATGTAGAAGTCCTAATTCTAGAGCTGCAGAAGGTGATGGAGAATTTGCCTGGGACCAAAGGTAAAAAGGAGAGAAAATGTCCAAATTTCTTTTAGAGACAGATGGAAGATTTGTCACTGAGGAGTTAAATTGTGGGGTTAAACTGGCAATTCTGCTATTTCTAGCAGAGTTCTTATGGTAGATTTACTGCCTTATGGTACATCCCCTGGTGGTGTAGTGGATAAAGCACTGGAGTAAGGAAGACCTGAGTTTAATCTAGCCTCAGACATTTAATAGCTTTATGACCCTGGGCAAGTCACTTAACTTCAATTTCCTTAACTATAAAATAACATCTAAAAGTTATTTTGAGGATCAAATGAGATAATATTTATTTAAAGAGGATCCCAGCACTATCCAATGTAACAATACATTAAAACTAAAACTTATTAAGTGATTCTCATATCAGGACACTGCTTCGAACTGTGGGAAAAACTAAGAGAAGACACAGTACTTGTCTTTAAGGTGTTTATAGTCTAGCAAGACAAATAACAAATGTACACAAATGAGAATATTTTAAATGAGGTAGAAAGTAAAGAGATTTTTTCTGACTAGGGAGGTCAGTGAAGGCTTAATGGAGGAAGTGGTATCTAAAGTGAGAAGGGCAAAAAGAATTTCAGCAGAACGTTTGTGAACTGCTTTTCAACTTTTGGGAAAAGAAAAAAAAGAATAAGTTCTTGGGACAGCATCTACATTAGGGAAATGGAGGAAAAAGAAACATGTAAAGAGTGACCAAAAAGGTAGAAAGAGAACCAGTAGCATGAAGCCGACAAAGGAATGAATTTCAAAGACAGTTATTAGTGACCAATGTCAAATACTGCAGAAGTCACAGGATGAAGGTAAATAAAAAGCCATAGGATTTGGCACAGATAACTGCTCACTCCAAAAAATAACCTACTTCTTAAGGAAACTGAAACAGAGTACTGTTCTATTTGTGTTTGCTGGGATGAGGCTGGAACCATCAGGAGTTGCTACATGGGATCAAAGATCAGTAGTATGAGATAATTGGCTGAGAACTGCATGCTTACAATAAAACTTTATTTCAAGTACACTTAGAGAGAAACTGAAACTGGATGAGTTTCAATTGAGATAAATGGGCCAGGATAAAGGAGGTGATCTCCACATTTAAAGGAATCACATTAAGGGGCAATTATGGAGATGCAGAGGAGAAAAGGAAGAGTACTTAGTGGACAAAGGAGGGGAGAAGAGCTGGTAACTGTATGTTTGTGAGCAGTATTTAATGTTATAGAACCCTCAAACGACTGACACAGGTGTGTTGTACTCAAGAGTTTATATTGGCTTACTCAATCTAAGGGGCATGCACATCACATGGATGATAAAAATTATAACAAATGTTCACATTGCTACTACTGGTGTCTGGACAGATGGCGAGAATGAGACAAAACTAGGGGGAAGGAGACTGGACCTAACAATGTTAACCCAACGGACTGACATATTCACAGAAAATTATATACAACTGTCAGAAAAAGGAAGAAGCTAGGTAGCACAGTGGACAGAGTTCCAGTCCTGGAGTTAGGAAGACCCGAGTTCAAATTCAGCTTCAAAAATTTACTAGCTTTCTAGTTGTTATGAGGATAAAATGCAATAATATTTGTAAAGTGCTTAGCAAAGTGCCTGGCACATAGTAAGCACTATATAAATGTTTATTCCCTACTCTACCCCCCGACAAAGAAGAAGACTGATCATTTAGACAAGCCAAATAATTCTAAAGAGATAAGTTAACTTCTGTGCAATTAGAATTATTTGCTATTTCTTCTATTTCCTCTCCTAGTCCAGTTCTAGCATTCTAGAAATAGGGCAGAGCGATGAAACAGTTGAGCA
Organism: Phascolarctos cinereus; assembly: GCF_003287225.1. Lineage (NCBI taxonomy): Eukaryota > Metazoa > Chordata > Mammalia > Diprotodontia > Phascolarctidae > Phascolarctos > Phascolarctos cinereus. The sequence goes on from NW_027556098.1 coordinate 194,933,220, forward strand.
TTTGTGTCCATAGATCTCTTTTATATAGAAAAAGATACATATTTTTTCCTGGGAAGTAAGTTAAATCACAGATTATAAAACTATAGAAGATCCAGGTGAATTTGCATGTTCTTTCTCTTTCCTTTCTATTCACCACTATTGCTACCTCTAGGTAGCCTAATTTATTATTTTTCTCAAATGTATCTACATTGGCTAAAACCTTTCATTAAAAGGTTAACATTTACGTTTCTAGAATTTGCATTTTAGAGAAAATTTTACTTAAAAGTTTTTTTGTAGGTGTTTTTTCTGTTTATCAGGTAAACAAAGTATTTTGATCTACCATTTAGGGAATATGTCTTCTTGCTTTCCGCCCTGTCTCTGGGATTAGACTCATCTTGAAAAAAAGCTTTCAACTGAGATACTCTTGGAACTTTGATCCTGAAACTCCACCATCCTCACTAGTGAGTGTTTCACATGACCCACTACATTACAACCAGCTCTGGCTTTACTCTCCAACCATTTCACCTGCCAACTTACTGCTCCATGTACCCTCTGATTCCTCCCTTTCCCCCAGTCTCTCTCATCTGGAATCAATACTTCCATTGCTACTAGAAAAAGTATGTCAATTTACTCCCCTAACAATCCCTACAACATTCTAAACCGCAATATCCCTCCCATCCTGAACACACACTTTCTTATTTCTGCCACCTTCCCCAATTAAAATGTAGTCTCCTTTAGGATAGGACCTGGATTGTTTTTACTTTGTATCCCTAGTGATTAGCATAGAACCTGGTACATAATAAATGTTATTTCCATCCACTTATTCACGCCTTAAAGCGCCTACTAATTCTTTGGGAGACTTAAGACATTTCCACATTGCTTCTTTCTGGTAAATTAACAATTCTGTAGTAGTACACTATTTTCTAATTTAAAAAATTTTAACTTTATATAGAAAAACTCACAAAATTCCTAAGAGTCCAAGTATATAGCTAAGGAGCAATTTCAGCTGACCTGATAGATTAGTTCCATGGAAGAATTACATTAGTTGAAAAGTTACTTGTCCTTTGGCAGTTTATATAAAGGAAAACACCTTTACTGTAACATTAAATTAAAACCAATTATATACAGAACCTGAACTTGCCTTAAGTGATTTTATTCCCTCAAAGGGAACATATGCATTCTGAAATGTTAAAGCACTACATCATATGCCTTAAGGGGAAAAAAAACAACAAAAACTTTCAGTTTTTCTCCCTACCTAGCTATTAAATAAATGTAGACAAGAAGAAGAAGGAATGAAAGGTTAGGTTAAAATTTATATTATACAAGACCGAAACTGAAAAGATACATGTTGGCTCTAAAGGAAAGCAACTTTTTCTCTCACTTTGGTACCCTGTCCTGATTTTATAGAATTAATTTCTAAGAAAAGTCAGCTTTCTAACTTAGGAGTTTGATCATTAGCCAATGATCTAGGAGGACTCTCCATGCCAGCACTCTCATGAAAAGAGCTCACAGGATAAAAAAAGATCTTTCTTATTATCACTGAGATGTCTTGGGACACTTTAACAAATGGATATATACCTACAATATAGAAAGATGAATAGGAGAGAATAAAAACTTAAAAGGAAGTATTTATTGGATTCTAGTAATTTTTTACTAAAATATTGGATGCCAGTGACTGCTACACAAAGAACAGATAGGATAAAGTGGAGTTTTTGATTCTCACAAATATTTATACAGAGATTTTTAAAACACTGAAACATAGAAAAAGGAGAATGAGTAAAATAGTGACTGTCTTTTAATACCAGGGTTTGTCTTTTTTCTGTGAATTTTATTCATAATAAATATTTAGAGTGTGCCATATATATGTTTGTGTAGATGTATACACAAATGTATATATACACATACATACACATGTATATACACATATAAGTATTTGTATATGCATGTACCTTAAACCACCAGGTGGGGAAAAATATTTCAAACATTTTATTTCCAAATATTTGGCTATATGTGAACATCTTGATATTAGAAAAGGCAAATCTAGTAATACATCTGAAGTATTCATTTTCTGTTGTGTTGCATTATACAAAATATGCTATGCCTATTTAAATCAGAGGTTCTTGGGGTCTATGAACTTTTAAAAACTATTCTGACAACTGTATTTCATTACAATTGGTTTCCTTTGTAATTCTGAATTTAATTGATGCATTTAAAAACATTATTCTGAGGAGTACATAGGCTTCACCAGACTGCCAAAGAGGTCTACAACACAAAAAAAGGTTAAGAACTTCTGTTCTAAATCAATTAAAATACCATGCCATTTTATTTTTTAAATATTTGCTCTGGTCATCTAATTTGAAAATTGTGATTTCTGTGCTCAGTCATAATGAGTAGCTACTATTCAGAGACTGATAAATAGAACTATTGATTTATTATTTTAAAAGTTTCTAATTTTGATAATATAAAATATAATTAAGCCAGAATTACACTACATCATGCAATTATATAGAATATTGTGAAATTAACTCTTTTGAGTTGTCTAGATTAGTGCACATGTCTAGTCCTAGTGAAATGATAAGTCATTTAAGTAAAACAAATAACAAAGAAAGTGATGCTTTTAAATTGAAAAGCAGAATGGAAAACCTCCAACATCAAACTTAAATCAGATAATAGTAAGGGCCTGCACCAAATAAAAAATGAAAGTTAGAAACAAAGTAATGCAGGAAGGGATTCTAGACATGCCAGAAAATCATTTTCCATTTTCTTTTTTTTATAAGTAATTAATATTTATTTTATTTTTTTACCTAATGAGTCATATAGAATGGAAACAACTAAGTATTCTAGTCACATCTAAGATCTAGAAACTTACTTCATTCTTTCCTCTTCACTCAATGTCTTCCACAGTTCTTCAATTTGTACTGTCATATCCTCTACATGTGCCTTTGAATTTTCACTGAGAAATTTTGAACGCTGATCTTGAATAAAAAGGGCTCTTGCTGAAATGGGCTTCTTAATTACTCGGTTGCTAATTAAATCATAGGCTGTAAGCTGCCCAAATTTGTCATCTATCACATTTGATTTCTTTTTATTGGGGCTTTTACTGGGACTCTTCTGTTTAGGATTTTGTTGATTACTGTTTATATTTACATCAGATGATAAATCTTTTGCTGGTGGCACAAATATTTTCACAGGTTCAATGTTCTTTCCTACTGAATTTTTAAGAGCAGTTCCCTTGCTCCAGTCATCTGCACAGATTTCAAAAGATGTTTCAGGTGCTGCTGCTTCTTCATTTTTTTCCATCTCATTAATAGGACAATCTCCACTGCCATTTATAGACTGAATGTGCTTTAGAGCATCTAGATTAAATGTTTCACTATGTTGGCCCTGTTTATCCTTACATGATGAAATATTATTTACGAAGATGTCTTGACATGTATCTTGATTTGCCTTATCAGTGCTAGAAATTTCACCCTTGAAACCATGAGAATTATCATGACAAATTATCTGATGCTTTAAGCAGACATCAGTGTTATTTCCTGATTCACAATTTTGCATGTCATGCTGGAATGAAAAGGTTGAAATATCAACATTGGATAACTATTTCCAGATGATTCCATTTCATTAACATGCACATCTGTTAGTACTGTTCTGTTAACAGCCATGTCAACTGAGGAAACATCTGCTTTATTATTTTCACGAGAATTTGTACTAGGTAGAGGTCCATACCGTGATGTCAACACATTTTCAACAGCAATTAAAACAGATTCCTAAAAACAAAAGTCATCAAATGTTAGAATAAATCATTTATAAAATAATTAATAGATGTGTAGGAAACATGACAAAAATAAGAAAACATCTGTATATAAACCTGCAGTTACAGAATGATTCTACAAACCCCATTTTCATATGACCGCTCTGTTTTACCTTTCAACTTATACATTAGATGCATTTAGGCATCAAAAATTATAGAAAGTTCAGTATGACTAACTATACAAACATAAATCAGTAGGTCATTTCACAGGCCAGGCAGCCCAGTACTTTGTTTTTGATAATGACACTAAAGGATGTTTTATATAAGGGCATTATTACTTATCATAACATCCACAGAAAAAGTTAAGAATTTAGCTCAGCAGCCATCCCTAGGGTTCTCTAATAACTTGTTATGGATAAATAAATTTTACATAAGTCTTCTTGAATCTATTTGTATTTTTCAAGCTACAATTGGTCTTTGGGGTAATGAGTTCCATAAATTTAATACTTCTTTTCATAAAATTAATTTATTTCTTTTTAGTTTTCAACATTCACTTCTACGAGCTTTTGGGTTTTAAATTTTCTCCCCCTCTTTCCCCAAGGTGGCATGCAATCTGTTATAGGCTCTACATATACATTCTTAGTAAACATTTTCACATAAGTCATATTGTAAAGAAGAACTAGAATGAATGGGAAGAACCATGAGAAAGAAGAAACAAAACAAAACAAAAAGAGAAAGCAAATAGTATGCTTTGATCTGCATTCAGACTCCAATACTTCCTTTTATTTATACTAAACCTATCTTTTTCAAACTTTAAAGGGTACCTTCTTCCCCATGTCATTTCTTTTCCTTATCTTCTCCTTCCCTCATTTATCATCTTTTATCTTTTTCCTTCCCTTTCTTAATATGGAGCACAGAAAGGTTTGCAGGCAGAGCGGATGAAGGGGTAAAAGAAAACTGTGAAATTATGTCAAGGAGGTCAAACTTGGCCTCAATCTCTCTAAATTCCAGGATCTGGTGAAATAAGTCATTCTAGTCATGTCTTTCAGGAGTTTATAAACTTCAATCAAATTCTTCCTCAGATTTCATCTTTCCACACCTAAGAGTTAACATAAATTAGCATGAAGAATATATATGAAATTATGTTACCTTATTTTGTAATAATACTTGACTTTTATCAGGTGTTAAATTTACATCCACATCAGCTGCAGGTACAACAATTTTCACGAAGAAGACTGGATAAGAACGAGTTGACTCTTTCAGGCATTTCTCATTGTAGTAGTGTCGAATTAACTACAAATGTATGTAGCAAATTTAAGTTAGAGTTAACTGGAAAATAGAGAAGGTGACACCAATTTAAACATAATGAGCGCAGAACATATTTATCAAAGAAAGTGAAGTGATGGCAGACAAAACACGAAGGGGCAATTTCTATTTTAAAATTCCTTTACAGACTTTGAATTGTTTATGAAAATTTAAACAAACAAATATGATCAGAGAAAATCCAATATCCCAAAGCACTAGCTTCATGATTCAAAGGAAGTTTGTATTTTTTTTTAAAGAATTCTAGTCCCCATAAAAAAAGACTTAGTCTCTGTTTGTAAATGAAAATATATCTAGTTTTGATTCTTGTACCAGCTTATTTTTAAATTTTCCAAAATGTGGTTACCTTTAAGATGTCCTTTTGATGTACTGGTCGATTATTTATAAAAATAAAACTCCTTTCTGGGGTTGAAAGATTTGTCAAGGAATGATCAGAGTCAAGCTTTGGAAGAAATCCACTCAAATAAATCTAAAATTTTAAGAAAAAGTAAAATATTAATTGAAAAGTAAGTCATATGCAATTTTGTTAATAAAGATGACCTCTGAAATAGGATAAGGATTGTGGTAGGGACTGGACCTGTGATTTCTTCAATATAAGTAACTCCCAGATGAAGAAGCTCCCTCTACAATTGCAAGATGGCACTTCCTCTGCAATTCCTAGTCTTATAGCAGGGGTTCTTAGCCTTTTTTGTATCATGGATTCCTTTGGTAGTCTGGTGAAACCTTTGCACCCTTTCTCAGAATGTTTTTTAAATGTATAAAATACATAGGATTACAAAGGAAACCAATTATATTGAAACACAGCTATCACAAAAATTTTTGAGCATAGGTTAATGATTTACTAAATACACCAAAAAATACAAAGGAATTTGAAATAATAGTTGAGAAGCAACTATATGCTGTATATATAATATATAGTCGCACGCACGTGTTTGTGTGTGTGTATAGGACTATATACTCCCCTCTTCTCCCTTCCTCATCTAGGCCCTTGGGGAGAGTTAGCCTTTTAACAACCTCTTTTAGAGTCAGCTTCTTTCCCCAATTTTATTATATAAATAATATAAGGGGGTAGTTGATGATATGTAATTATTTATACATATGTATATATACATATATACATTTTTATGAAACTAGTTAACTATACAGTTAAATATACATAATTATGTATACATATAACTATGTATATAATTATAGAACTAACTATATACATATACACGACACAGACACACACAAACTGCCCACCCCACAAAACCAAAATACAACAGCTTCATTTATAGCCTTAGTTCCAATATTTTCATGACTAGGGACATATGACATAACTTTGATCACTGGGTTCAATATGTTCAATTTTATGTTTTCTTTCCCTTATGTCATTCCTTTCATTACCATCTTTGCTTTCTTTGCCTTTCTTCTTCTCTTACCCTATACCCTTCTCTCTCTCTCTTTCTCTATCTCTCTTGATGAAAAACAGAAGGTTGCTGACAGAGGGGAGAAGGAAGGCCAAGAGCAATATTAAACATTATGTTAAACATGAATGAATGCATGAAAAAGCACTCATTGAACGTGGTATTAATTTCCCTCAGTCTGTACACATTTTTTCTAAAGATCTTCTTGGTTATGAAATTAAAAAGTTAAAAATCCTAAACATAAACATTTATCAATTATCACTCTTAAACAAAATCTTCTGCCTCTTTCCTTGTCATCTTCCCATCTATATACAGAATGTGGGAATAGTCAGGAAAAAAAATGCAAAGCTTGTTTCTATATTTATTACGTGTCATTTGAATTTTGAGCACCTGTAAGGCAACAGCCAACTTGTAAAATAATAATCTTTCAGAATTTTTGTTTAATTTTCAGAGTCTCTTGGAACACTTAATAAAATTAACCACTTGTTCACTTTAACTTTTAAATTAAGTTAATGAGTTAGACATTCCATTTGTATAGCCATATTCACGTTTGCATTTTTGTTTTTAATACTTCCAGAGTAGCTATAGGTTTGAAGTAAGGGGAGACTTCAGGGAAAGATGACTACAGAGAAGACAAGGAAGAAGGGGCATGGGAAAAAACCCTTGCTCTATCCATTCAATTCAAATTTAGTCCCCTGGCTGACAAGGCTCTGGTTGTAGACTAGGCACACTCATCTTACTCATCTCTTCCAATATTATCTTGCCAATTCTTCACTCTGGCTGTCCCTGGCAGCCCAATAGTCTTCTACTCTCACATCTGATCAGGCCTGCCTCCATGCTACCCAAGTAAATTCCGTGAGGGCTGGTTAAGCTTTCAATTTTTCTTTGTATTTCCAAAGTTTAGTACGGTGCCTGGTACACAGTAAGTGCTTAATAAGTTCTTGGTCACTGACTGATGGTCTCCCTCACCCATATTTTCCGATTAAAAAATTAGCCTTCTTGTGTCTCTGCCTTCCATGATGACAGCAAGACAACTTAATAAATAACTTAATATGCACTAATGGAAGAAGGCTTAGACAGAGAGTATCTCCTTCCTCCAGGAGCTTCTCCCAAGAAACAAGTGAATTGTAGTTCTGGCTTTTCAAAAATAGTTCTCCTGACATTAATTGTAAATTTCTGACTAAATAGAAGAGTGGCTTAATAAAGAAGCTGTTTCTGGATAAGCAGAAGGATCTTAAGGCACCTTACAAAACACACTGTGTGGGCTGCCACCTAAGTATAAGGGTGTCCCTGAGGTTGCAAAAAAGTTTAAGTGTTTAGGGATATGCATTACGCATTACTTCTTTTAGACCGCTAAGTGCATTATTGTTTCTGTGCCAAATTTCACCAATTAGTGAAAATAAATAAATAAATCCACATCATCCATTACAAATGATACTACTTAATTCATTGTAAAATTTCACAGTACTTATAAATGGTAGTTCAATTTATAAGGTAACATGAGATATCTCTGTAGCACCTGCTGAGCAGTAGGGTGAGGCTGCTGGGTCTTTGAAAGATTTACAAGGTTTATGAATTTCCAAAAAAGACTCTACCTCTGAAAAGATAATTAGTAAATTTTAAAAACAGTATTTCATTTTCTTCCTTTTGTCTAATTAATCGAAAAAATTATAATTTACTTTAAGCATAAAAAACATATGGTTGAGGCTAATCTTAACATTATAATATTTAATTCATAATACTGAAGTTATATAAAAGGTGAAACAGAAATAAATTGGAAAATAAAGAGGCATGGAAAATAAACTGAAGCAACTATCAAATCAAAATTTCTTTGGGGAAAAGAGTTTTATGTGGCTGGCTGAAATGTGTTCACTTTACAATTCGCAATTCTTCATTAAGAAAATACACCAATTTTGGCAAAAATATTTACCTACAGTAAGGAAATTTCAAGGAATGTGTTTCTAATTTAAAAAAGATTTAAAGCAAATTAGTATGACTTCTATAGGTTCTCTGCCTATGAACAAGCAGGCTGAAGTGATTTTGCTGAATACAGTGGAAATTTAAACCAGAAAGAATCCTAGCAGAGTGATATATGCACAGCTTATAAACTATCTCTGTGTAAATAGAAAAGGAAATGCAGCAACTTTCAGTTAAACATGGAGGGACTTAAAAAGACAAATTCAAATAATATATAAAGTGAAAATCAGGCTAGGTTACAAAGGAGAAAAAGAAACATCAGATGAGAAAAAACCAAATAAGACAAAAAATAAGATATAGTCTGCTAAGGACATAAAAGACAATATGATGTTTTATTAAATAATTATTTATTAACAAAGAGTAAATCTAAGCAAAAATTTTTATTACTTGGTATGCAGAAAAACTTGATTATAAGAGACATAGAAGGGCAGACAGACTCTTAATGTCTTAACTGTCTATGATCAGAGTAACTCCTAATGTGCCCAAGTGTAAAGTTAAATAACTGGATACCATTTTAAAATACCAGAGGTGTTCAAGTCAACAGAGCTCAGGACGAGCAGCAAAATTTGTGTAAGGAATTGGTAAAAAATTACAGGACTCCGAGAAATACTCTACAATTGGAAAAATTCAAATATTCTGCTCATATTTGAAAGATTAATTTTAAAAACTCTTCCAATAAGATCCTGTTCTACTGCCTCACTACTGTAAGGAACTGACCTTCTTCCTCCCCAGGTTTTTGAAGGCTATGGTAGCAAGCACACAGTCTGGCAAGTTCTACAAAGCTAGAGAGGCTTCAAGTATAGTCCTTGTGATGGATGGACTATACCTTGTTGGAGGATCTGCTTTTCTAAGTTAAGAGAGGCTCAGTAGTTGGTTGGGCCAGGGAATGATGAGTTTTTGGTCAGAAAAATTCTTGAAGACTATATACTAAGTCAGAGAGAGATTGCAATCTCTGTCAATAGAGGGAGTGCCCACACTGATAAATTTATACATCCTTGAAGTACTGCAGTATAAGTAACTTGTAAATTGTAGACTAGTCAGTCAGCTTAACCTGAGAAGACAACCAGGAAGAAAAAAAGTTTATAATATTTAAACTGAAAGGCAAGAAATACTAATATCAAGGAGTCCATTAAAAAAAATACTGCATTAGAAGGGCCCTCAGAGAATATCTAATCCAACCTGTATTTGACCAGGGCACCTTAACCAAATACCTGGCAAGTGGTTACCCAGCCTTTGTGTTAAATAATCCTCAGAAAGGGGGAACCCACTATTTCTTGATGGGAAGATGTAAATTAAATTATGACTTGTTAGGAACAAAAGTCACTTAGGTACTAAGAGAAATTCTCTATAATTCAATTATTGAAAATCTTTCCTTTCCTAAGTTATATCCTTTAAAATCAGCAGAAAGAAAGAACATTCAAGGGGCAGCTAGGGGAGCAGTGGATAGAGCTCTGGCCTTGGAGTCAGGAGGCCCTGAATTCAAATCTGACCTCAGACACTTGATGCTTACTAGCTGTGTGACCCTGGGCAAGTCACTTAACACTGACTGCCCCAGGAATGGAAGGAAGGAAGGAAGGAAGGAAGGAAGGAAGGAAGGAAGGAAGGAAGGAAGGAAGGAAGGAAGGAAGGAAGGAAGAAAGGAAGGAAGGAAGAACATTTGAACCAGATTTCTCACTTCCGCTAGGATGTGAAAATTTCCACAGGGATGGCTTGACACTGGCTCTCCTGCTGGTTAATACAGCCTAGAAGGCAAAGCATTTAAAAAGTAGGTATCCACTACTGTTGCAAGTTTACCCTGGTCCCTCAAAGGATGACTCACAACAGGGTGGGGTAGTTCTGGTCCCAGACCACTTAGGGAAATGAGCTGGGATGAGGGAAAAAGGGTATCTATGATGATGGATCCTTTCCCTCTCCTGAATTGCAACAGATTTCTGTCCAGGAAACAAGGTAGGGATGAGGCATGAGGATGGCTCTTACCTCCCGTCCTCTTTTATATTGGGACCTTGCTTTTTACTTGGCTGAGATAACTCAGCCCATTTGACACGAACTCTTACTCAATTCTCTTTATCTCAAAATCCCTTGATGTCATCTCTCCCATTCTCTTCCTTTCCTTTAGTCTCTGACAAAGAGATGACCCTTTGGCTTGCTGAGGCTAACCCCTCTATATGTACACTTGATTCTATTGCCTTATGTCTTCAGATTATCTTCTCAATTGTTCCCTCTACCCACAGGTTTGTTCTCTATTGCCTTTAAACATGTTCAAGTTTCCCCTACCCTTAAAAAACCTTCACTTTACTCTATTACCCCTTCAAGAAATTATCCTCTATGTCTCTGACCTTTCTCAGGCCAAGTTCTTGAAAAAAAATATCTTTATTACATGTCTTCCCATTCTCTATTAACACTCACTTCTCAATTCTTTGCAACCTGCCTTCCAACATCACTATTCTCCCCAAAGTTGACAATGATCTATTTTTAAAATTTTATTTGTGGTTCTAAATTCCATTCCTCCACCCTTCCTCCCCCATCCACTGAAAAGGCAAGAAAAATGAAACCCATTATAAATATGTATAGTCAAGTAAAACAAATTCCTGCCTTATCCATGTCCAAAAAAATATATGCTTCAATTTGCACACTGAGTCCATCACCTCTCCTTTCATCATGAGTACTCTGGAAACTGTGGATGGTTGGTTCCATCCTGCTGGTCAGAGTTCCTAAGTTTTCAAAGTTGTTTGTCTTTATAATGTTGTTGTTACTGTATAAGATGTTCTCCTGGTTCTGCTCACATCATTTTCATCAGTTCATAGAGGAGGTTTTTTTCTAAAACTATCCCCTTCATCATTTCTTATAGTTCAATTGCATTCCATCACATACATACACCATAACTTGTTCAGCCATTTCCCAATTGATGGGAACCTCCTCAGTTTACAACATATGTAGATATTAGTCTTCTTCATCTTTCTTTATGGGGTACAAAAGTAGTAGTAGTATAGCTAGGTATTCAGAGTTTAATAACTTTTTGGATATAGATCTAAATTGATTTCCAGAAATTCTGGCCCTCTTGACCACTCCACCAACAGTACATTACTGTACTGGGTTTTTCTTTGTTTTGTTTTTCCCCAAAGCCCCTCTAGCACCTGTCATTTTCCTTTTCTGTCAGCTTTGCCAATTTGATGGGAGGTGGTATCTCAGAGTTGTTTTAATTTGCACTTGGCTGATTTTTAAGAGCCTTTTAAAATGTGACTAATGATAGCTTACATTTCTTCCTCTGAAAACTATCTATTCATACCCTTTCACCACTTTATCAATTAGGGAATGACTCATTCTTATAAATTTGAATCTGTTCCCTTTATCTTAGAAATGTGACCTTTAACAGAGAAATTTTCTGCCAAGATTTTTTTTCTGTAATTTCTTGCTTTTCTTCTACTGTTGGCTGTAATGGTTTTGTTTGTGCAAAAACTCTTTAATTTCATAAAATCAAAATTATCCATTCTACCTACTGAAACCATTTCTATCTCCTGTTTGGTCATCTATGGTCCTTGTCCTTACATATGGCAGGTACTTTCTTCTATGTTTTAATTCACTTATGGTATCAGCCTTTATGTCTAAATAATGTACCCATTTGGAGCTTGTCTTGGCAAAACATGTGAGATGTTGATCTATACCTAGTTTCCGCCAGACTGCTTTCCAGTTTTCCCAACAGTTTTTGTCAAAGAATGAGTACTTGTTCCAATAGCTGGCATCTTTAGGTTTATCAACAATATTTGGGTTTAGTAGATACTGTGTTCATTTGCTTCTGCATATTGTACACCTAATCTGTTCCACTAATCAATCTCTTTATTTCTTACCCGGTACTAAATTGTGTTTTAAAACAATTATAGCTTTGTTATTATAGTTTGAGACCTAGTACTGCCAGGCCCCCTTCTTCCCACTTTTTTTTTTCATCAATTACCTTGATATTCTTGACCTTTCATTTTTTCAGATGAATCTTGTTACTATTTTTTTCTAGATCTCCAAAGTAAGCCTTTGGTAGTGTGAATGGTGTGATTTAGGTAATACTGTCACTTTTATTATATTGGCCTGGCCTATTTATAAGCAATTATTTAGATGTCTTTATTTGTGTAAAATATATTTTGTAATTATGTTCACATAGTTCCTGTGTGAGTCTTGGCAGAGAGACTCTCAAACACTTTATACTGTCATTAATTATTTTAAATGGAATTTCCCTTTCTATCTTTCCTGCTGGTCTTTGTTAGTAATATACAGAAATGCAGATGATTTGTGTGAATTTATTTCATATCCATCAACTTTGCTTAAGGTGTTAATTATTACAATTAGTCTTCTAGTTCAAACTCTAGCATTCTCTAAGTAAATCATCTTATAATCAGCAAAAGTGATAATTTTGTTTCCTCTTTACTTTATTCCTTCATTCTCTTTTTCTTGTCTTGCTGCTTTAGCTGGTATTTCTAGCACTATCTTGAATAAGAATAGTAATAATGCACATCCTTGCTTTACTCCTGATCTTATGGAAAGGCCTCTAGCTAACCTCCATTACAGATAATGCTGGTTCTTGGTTTTAGATCGATATAATTTATCATTTTAGGGAAAGTCTCATTTACTCCTATGTTTTCTAGCATTTATATCAGGAAAGAGTGTTGTGTATTGTCAGTAGCTTTTTATCTATTTATATAATCATATGATTTTTGTTGTTTTTGTTATTTATGTTGTCAATTATGCTTATACTTTTCCTAATACCAAACCAGCTCTGCATTCCTGGTACAAAACCTTACCCAAGAAACTAATACCCTCAAAGTTAGAATTGACCAAACAGAAGCTAATGATTCCATGAGAAATCAAGAAAAATTAAAACAAAATCTAAAGGGTAAAAAAAATACAAGAAAATATGAAGCACAGGGAAAAAAATGACTTGGAAAACATATCAATGGGGATAATTCAATAATTACCGGGCTATCTGAAACCATAACAAAAAAAATCTAGATCGTATTTCATGAAATCATTAAAGAAAACGGTTCAGCTGTCTTAGAATAAGAAAGCAAAATAGAAATAGAAAGAATCCACCAATTACTTCTTGAAAGGAACTCAAAATGAAAATTCCTGAGAATATTATAGCAAAATTCAGAGTTCCTAGGCATAGAAAAAATACTACAAGCAGTCAGCAAGAAAGAATTCAAATGTCAAAGAGATACATTCAGGATCATATAAGATGTAGTAGCCACCAAAGTAGCAGAGAGCTTGCAATGATCTTCTAGAAAATAAAGGATATAGGCTTAGGACTAAGAATATGTTCCCCAATAAAACTGAGTATAAACCTTTAGTGAAATAGAGGGCTTCCGAGTATTTTTTGAGGAAAAGGTCAGAGCTGGGCAGAAAATCGGACATATAAGCACAGGACTGAGGAGAAGCACAGAAAAGTAATTATGGGCGTGCAATCATAAGGGACCAAACAAGGTTAAACTGTTTACATTGTTATATAGGGAGATCATACATGTAGCCCCTCAGAACTTTGTAATTATTAGAGGTCATATAGGGAATTTAGAGTAGAGGTAAATCTATTATGTTTTGATGAACTTAAAGAAAAAGAATGGAAAGGATGGAGAAGAAGAATACACTGGGAGACGGAGGAAGGGAGAAAAATTATGCCACATACATGGATTGTGCAAGTAGACATGTATACAACAATGAAGAGGCATTGATTGGGAGGGGGAGGGAGTGGGTGACACTTGAACCTAACTCTCATCTAAACTAGTCAAAGGAGATAAGAATACATATAAATGTACATACACAGCCAAATACCAAAATATATTTAAGATGATAGGAAAACAGATGGGAAAGGAATTACAGGAAATAGGAGGAGGGAATAAGAGAAAAGAGCACCTGCAGCCTGGAGGCCACTTGTGGCCTTCTAGGTCCTTGGGTGAGGCCTTTTGACCAAGTCCAAGTTTTATAGAACATATCTTTTTATTAAAGGGATTTGTTCTGTGAAGTTTGGATTCAGTCAAAGGGCCACCCCTGGATTAGACAGAAGCAAAATAAACTTCTAAACAGGGATAGATAAGAGAAAGAAGAGTATAAGATGTAATCAGCTACAAAATGGAAAAGGACAGAATGGATTAGAAACCAAAATCCAAACTGGAATCCAAAAATATGTTGCCTACAAGAAACACACTTGAAATCGAAATACACATACAGAGTTAAAATAAGGGGCAGGAGCAGAATCTCTTTTGCTTCAGCTGAAGTAAAAAAAGGCAAAGATAGCAATCACGATCACAAAAAAAAAGCAACAGCAAAAACAGACCTAACTAAAAGAAATAAAAAAGGAAGTTAAATTGTGCTAAAAGTTTCCACTGACAATGAATTAATATCAATATTAAACATCTATGTGTCAAATGGCATAGCATCTAAATTCTTTAAGGAAAAATTAAATGAATTGACAGTAAAACCTTAGTAGTGGGAGGCTTCAATTTACCCCTCTTGGACCTATATAAATCTAACCAAAAAAAGAGAAAAGAAATGAAAGGTCCTAAACAGAATTTTTTAAAAGTTAGATATGATAGACCTCTGGAGAGTAATGAATCAGAAAAAAAAAAGGGATATATTTATCACCAAATGTGGGTAGAATCTGAGCTTCTGTCCTGGGACCTCTTCTCTTCTCTACCTATAATATTGTGCCTGCTATCATCAGCTCCAACGGATTCAATTACAATCTCCATACAAATGATTCTCCTATCTACTTATCCAACTCTAGCATCTCTCCTGATCTCCAGTCTTGCATCTCCATATAGTTATTAGATATCTCTAACTGTATATCCATTGGTATCTTAAACTCAATGTGTCATTATCTTTCTATTCCAACCCTCCCTGCCTCCTAATTAATTTATTAATTTTTAGGATACCACCATACTCCAAATAACAGACTTGAAACTTAGGTGTCATCCTATACTCCTTACTCTCTCTCTGTCTCCCCTGTCTAATCTCTTGTATTTGCCCACTTATCTCCTCTGACTGCTACCACCCTGTTGCAGACCCTCAATATCAGGACTACTGCAGTAGCCTTTTGATAAGCATCCCTGGCTCAAGTCTCTCCCCACTCCAGTCCATCCTCCACTATCAAAATGATCTACCTGAATTGTAGGTCAGACAAATTCTAGTGGCTCCTTATTACCACCAGGATCAAATATAAATCTATTTGGCATTTAAAGCTCTTTATAACCAGGTCCTACCTTGCTGTTCTCACTGGCTGTCCCCTTGCCTGGAATTCTCTCCTATCTTGTCTCTGCCTCCTGGCTTCCTTCAAGTCTCAGCTAAAATCCCATCTTTTACAAGAAGCTTTTCTTGGTTTTTATGAGCTCCTTGTCTTTTTTTTGGTATGCTCAGTGTTTATCATAATGGGTGTTTAACACATGCAAGTTGACTTGACTTGCTGGATAAAATTAAGGCAAGAAGTTGCTGTGAAGATATGAGGTATGGCAGTAGAAAGCCACTAATGGAATTAGAACCCAACTCTTGAGAGGGCATCACTCTTTATCTTTTCCCTTTCACCTCTATCATAGGGCAGTATGGATTAGATTTCTCTATTCCCTCTCCTGTGATCCTGGACAAGAGAGAAGAGAGCCAGATGTGAAGTCAAGAGAAAACATAGTGGCAGTTGGGATTCAAAATGTAGCAGAGGTCCCAGGAGCCCAGATGAAGACTGGCCCAGTAGAATGCTCCACTTACAAGGGAGATTAGTATGACAACACCATGAGCAGAGAAAGTATATTCAGGCTCTATAGTGGTAGTGCTGTGCATTGTCTTGGTCACATGAGTTCCCTACATGTATACCTCACTCCCAGTATATTCTATGTATGTACCCACTTTTCCAAATGACTGTTTGTGGGCATGTCCTGGGTTGATGTTGAAATGTTTTGTAACTACTGCTCTCAAAATATTTTTACAATTTCCTACGTGGACTTCTCCATCCTAACCCTTAGACAAGTATCTCCCCATTCCCCACCCCCACTTTTTGTCTTCCTTTTGTGCATTGTCTTCACTAACTAGACTATATGCTCCTTGAGGATAGGGCCTAACTTTTTTTTTATATTTGTATTCCTAGGACTTGACATAGTGCCCAGGACATAGTAGGTACTGAATAAATATTTAATGACTGACTGATGTCATCTTAATAAATGACTTTTTTTGAGCTGTGTCTGTTGGCTATTATACTAAACTATAATTTTAGAAGTATGCACTTACAAGTACCTTGAAACTGAGACAGTTACTCTTCTGGGGACCCAATGTGAGTTGGGCAAGAAGCCTTGATGGGGTGCTATAGTTATAAGAAAGTAAAGTGTACATCAAAGCACAATAGATCATAAAACTTTTAAAACATTTTTAAATCAACTTATAATTTCATTGGTGTAAGAAGGTCCCAGTCAGGAAATACCATATATCAATGCCGATTGGCTGCTATTATGCAAATTACAATTTTAAAGAGCTGCTTGGAACAATGTGAGGTTAAGTAACTAGCCTAAGATCATCAAATGGCCAATATGAGTCAAAATCAGGCAAGCTGCGAACCCAAGTTATAATTCCTCTAAGATTGGACCTCTATCCATTATGCTGCAATACTTCTCAATGGAAAAATAACAATATTCAATGTATATGAATTATCCGCATCATTATACACCTAAGTTCTTAAGGGAAAAGCTAATCAAATGATGGGAAGAAGTAAATAGAAAACAGTAATCACTGGGGTCTTTTATGTGAATCTTTTAGATCCAGACACAAGAAAGAATTTAATGATGTGAATAGTTTAAAAAATATTATGAAGGACTTTGTTGACTACTGAGCATGAATTGTAAGGAGTGTAATTATTTTTCAGCTCTGAATGGCAGCTTTACAAAACCTGATTATGGTTTAGACTAGGGTATAAGGAACTCATAATCATTTTTTTTTTTAGGCAATTGGGGTTAAGTGACTTGCCCAGGGTCACACAGCTTTTTAAGTGTCAAGTGTTTGGTCTGAGGCCAGATTTGAACTCAGGTCCTCCTGACTCCAGGGCCAATGCTCTATCCACTGAGGAACTCATAATCAAATGCCAAAAAGCAGAAATATTAAACACATCCTTTACAGAGGAGAATGCAGTAACAACTACAATCAATCAATAGGAATATTTAAAGGAAGAATTCAAGCTTAAATGGAAGCTAAATAATATTATCTTAAGAATGAATAAATCAGGGCTCCTGGGAGCCAAAATGCTGGAATAAGCAATAAGTTGCTCTCATTGACCTCTAAAAATCCAGAAAACATCACCCCAGGAAAAATCCTGGAATAGTGGAGCCAGCAGAAAGACAGGGTGCAGCAGTCTTTTAGCCCGGGAGGCCTGGGAGATTAACAGAAAATGTGCTCCTCATTCTGGTGGAAGGGGAGTAATATAGGATGGAGGGAGTCCCTGCAAGCCAGCAACAAGCCCCAAATCAGCAAACTAATGGAAATCCTGAGCCCCAGGGTGGTAGAGCAGGCAAGTGCCAATACCAGGACCTCCCACGTGCCTTGGCATAGGCAGGTGAACCCACAGACTCCAGCTCAAAGAACCACCAAGTGGTCCGGTAGGCAGATCTCCTGCAGCAGCCAAACCTCCTGGTGCTTTGGCACAACTCCAGGTGGGCAGGAATCCTCCAACAGCCAGACCTCCCCATACCTCAGCACAATTCCAGGCAAGCAAGCATCCTCCAGCAGCCAAACCTTCCTGTGCTTCAGTGCTGCCCCAATGAACAGCCCTCTAGAGGCCGCACCCCTGTCCCCACCCAGAGCTTCAGTGTAGCCCTGGGGAAATGCAGAAAAACCCCACCTGGCTTCAGGTATAGAAATCTAACTTACCCTATAGGAAGTAGGAGGGGAAAGAGGAAAGAAAAGGGAGGGGATGGATAGAAGGGAGGGAAGAAGTAGCAGGGGGAAAGGGAAAGAAAAGGGAAGAGGCAGATTAGAAGGGAGCATAGGTTGAGAGAGGCAGTGGTCAGAAGCAAAACACTAGTGAGGAGGTAAAGAGAGAAAGGAGAGAGAAAAGCATTAACAGGGCGGGGGAAAAAGGGGGGAAACAGGATGGAGAGAAACACACATTCATCATAACTCTCCCATAAAACAGAAGCAGATAGTAGAGGGTATTAAAAACCATAATCCTTCTATATGCTGTTTACAAGAAACACACCTGAGGCAGAGGGATGCACACAGAATAAAGGTAAAAGGCTGGAGTAGAATATATTATGCTTCAGCTGAAGTAAAAAAAGCAGGGGTACTAATCCTGATCTCAGAGGAGATAAGGAAGGAAACTACATCCTCCTAAAAGGTACCACAGACAATGAAGTAATATCATTACTAAACATAAATGCACCAAATGGTATTACAGGAAGAAATAGACAGCAAAACTATACTAGTGAGAGACCTCAACCTCCTCCTCTCTGAACTAGATAAATCTAACCACAAAATAAACAAGAAAGAAGTGAGGGAGGTGAATAGAATTTTAGAAAAGTAAGATATGGTAGACCTCTGGAGAAAACTGAATGGGGATAGAAAGGAATACACTTTTTCTCAGTAGTACATGACAAGTACACAAGTACACCTACACAAAAACTAACCATATATTAGGGCATAAAAACCTCACAATCCAAAACAGAAAGGCAGAAATATTAAATGCATCCTTTTCAGATCATGATGCAATAAAAATTACATGCAATAAAGAGCCATGGAAAGATAGACTAAAAATTAATTGGAAATTAAATAATCTAATCCTAAAGAATGAGTGCATCAAACAACAAATCATAGAAACAATCAATAACGTCATCTAAGAGAATGACAATAATGAGGCAACATATTAAAACTTATGAGATGCAGCCAAAGTAGCTCTCAGGAGAAGTTTTTATATTTCTAAAATGCTTACATGAATAAAATAGAGAGAAAAGGAGATCAATGAATTGGGCATGCAACTAAAAAAGCTAGAAAAAGAATAAAAAAGAATTTAAAATCCCCAGTTAAATACCAAATTATTCTGAAAACCAAAGAAAGATTAATAAAACTGAAATTAAGAGAACTATTTAACCAATAAATAAAACTAAGAGCTGGTTTTATGGGGAAAAAAACAATAAAATAGATAAATCTTTGGTTAATTTGATTTAAAAAGAGAAGAAAACCAAATAACCAGTATCAAAAATGAAAAGGATGAATTCACCACCAATGAAGGGGAAATTAAAACAATAATTAGGAACTATTTTGCTGTTCACAAGAAACACATCTGAAGCAGAGGGATGCACACAGAATAAAGGTAAAAGGCTGGAGTAGAATATATTATGCTTCAGCTGAAGTAAAAAAAAGCAAGGGTAGCAATCCTGATATCAGATAAAGCAAAAGCAAAAATAGATATAAAAAGAGATAAGGATGGAAACTACATCCTCCTATATGTCAATAAATTGACAATCTTAGTGAAGTGGATGAATATTTACAAAAATATAAATTGTCCAGATTAACAGAAAAGGAAATAAAATACTTAAATAACCCCATTTCAGAAAAAGAAACTGAACAAGCCATCAATGAATTCCCTAACAAAAAAATCTCCAAGGCCAGATGGATTTACAAGTGAAGTCCATCAAACATTTAAAGAATAATTAATTCCAATACTATATAAATCACTTGGGAAAATAGGCAAAGGAGTCCTATCAAATTCTTTTTATGATACAAATATGGTGCTGATACCTAAACTAGGAAGAGCCAAAACAAAGAAAGAAAATTATAGACCAATTTCCCTAATAAATATAGGTGCAAAAATTTTAAATAAAATATTAGCAAAGAGATTACAGCAAGTCATCATGAGGATATCACACTATTACTAGGTAGCATTTATACTAGTAATGCAGGGCTGGTTCAATATTAGGAAAGCTATCAGCATAACTGACCATATCAACAACAAAAGTAACAGAAATCGAATGATTATCTCAATAGATGTGGAAAAAGCTTTTGACAAAATACAACACCCATGCCTATTAAAAAAAACACTAGAGAGCATAGGAATAAATGGAGTCTTCCTTAAAATTATAAGTAGCATCTATCTAAAACTATCAGCAAGCATTATATGTAATGAGGATAAGCTAGAAACATTTCCAATAAGACTGGGAGTGAAACAAGGATGTCCATTATCAACACTGTTATTCAGCATGGTACTAGAAATGTTAGCTTTAATAATAAAAGAAAAATAAACTGAAGGAATTAGAATAGGCAAAAACACCCCAAAGCTATCGTTCTTTGCAGATGATATGATGGCATACTTGGAGAATATTAGGGAATCAAGTAAAAAAGTTGCTTGAAATAAACAACTTTAGCAAAGTTGCAGGATATAAAATAAACCCACATAAATCATTAGCATTAATATATATTACTAACAAAGCCCAACAGCAAGAGATAGAGAAATTCCATTTAAAATTACTATAGACCTACAAAATATTTGGGAGTCTACCTGCCAAGACAAACCCAGGAACTATATGAACACAATTACAAACCACTTTTCACACAAATAAAGTCAGATCTAAATAATTAGGAAAAACATCAGTTGCTCATGGGTAGGCCGAGCTAATATAATAAAAATGGCAATTCTACCTAAATTAATTTATTTATTCAGTACCATATCAATACCATCAGTATCATTCAGTACCAATCAAACTACCAAAATTTATTTTATATAACTAGAAAAAAATTATAAAATTCATCTGAAGAATAAAAGGTCAAGAATATCAAGAGAATTAATGAAAAGAAAATGCAAAAGAAGGTAGCTTAGCCATACCAGATCTAAAACTATATTATAAAGAGGCAATCATCAAAACTGGTACTGGCTAAGAAATACAGCGGTGAAACAGTGGAATAGGTTAGGTACACAAAACACAGTAGTAAATGATTAGTGACCTACTGTTTGATAAACCCAAAGACTCTAGCTTCTGGGATAAGATCTCACTATTTAACAAAAACTGCTGGGAAAACTGGAAAATAGTATGGCAGAAACTAGGCATAGATCAACATCTTACACCACATATTAAGATAAAGTCAAAATGAGTACACAATCTAGAAATAAAGGCTGATGCTATAAGTAAACTAGGAGCACAAAGAATAGTTTACCTGTCAAATTTATGGAGAATGGAAAAATTTATGACAAAATAAGAGATAGAAAACATTATGAAATGCAAAATGGATGATTTTGATTACATTAAAAGTTTTTGCATAAACAAAGCCAATGCAACCAAGATTAGAAGGGAAGCAGAAAGCTGGGAAACAATTTTTTACAATCAGTGTCTTTGCTAAAGACCCATTTCTAAAACAGAGAACTGAGTCAAATTTATAAGAATATAAGTCATCCCCCAATTGATAAATGGTCAAAGGATATGAACAGGCAGTTTTCAGATGAAGAAATTAAAGCTATCTATAGTAATATGAAAAAATGCTCTAAATCACTACTGATTAGAGAAATGCAAATCAAAAACTCTGAGGTACCACATCACACCTATTAGACTGGCTAAAGTGGCAAAACAGGAAAATGATGAATGTTGGAGAGGATATGGGAAAATTGGAATACTAATGCATTGTTGGTGGAGTTGTGAACAAATCCAACCATTCTGGAGAGCAATTTGGAACTATGCCCAAAAGGCTATAAAGCTGTACTTACTCTTTGATCCAGCAATACCACTTCTAAGGCTGCATCCCAAAGAGATCATAAAAGTGGGAAAACGACGCACATGTACAAAAATATTTATAGCCACTCTTTTTGTGTTGGCTAAGAATTGGAAATTGAGGAGCCCTCACCTGGGGAATGGCTGAACAAGTTGTAGTATATGAATGTAATGGAATACTATTGTTCCTTAAGAAATGATGAGCAGGCAGACTTCAGAAAAACCTGAAAAGACTTACATGACCTGATGCTGAGTGAACTGAGCAGAACCAGAACATCGTACATAGTAACAGAAATACTGTGCGATGACTAACTTTGATAAACTTAGCTCTTCTCAGTAATGCAAGACAACTCCAAAAGACTCATGACAGAAAATGTTATCCACATCCAGAAAAAGAACTATGGAGTTTGAATGCAGATCGAAACATACTATTTGCTCTTTTTTTTTCTTGTTTCTTCATTCTTATGGTTCCTCCCATTGGTTCTAATTTTTTATAACATGACTAATGTGAAAATATGCTTAATATGAATGTATATATAGAGCCTATATCAGATTGCATGCCATCGTGGGGTAGGAGAGGGAAGAAAGGCGGGGAAAATTTGGAACTCAAAATCTTACAGAAGTAAAAATGAGTAAAATAACTAAAAATAAATTAATATTTAAAAAGAATAAAACAAAAAAAAGAAAAAAGTCAAAGAACAAATTGTAAACAATAAAAATTTCATGAAACCTAATTATATTGAGAAAATAAAGACTTATGGGATGCAGCAAAAGCAGGCCTTAAAGGAAAATGTCTATCTGTAAACATATTAACAAAATAGAGAAAGAAGAGATTAATGAATTAAAAATGCAAATAAAAAACCTTAAGGAATTTACCACTAAATAAGTACAAAAACAAATTATGAAAATCATAGAAAAGATATACTAATCTGTCACCAAAAACTACTAATATAACAATTATGAGTTTTTTTAAAAAGATCAATTAAATGGATAAGCCATTAGCTAATGTGATTTTTTTTAAAGAACATTTAAAAAAGGAAAAAGGAAATTCAAAATGAAGACAAAATAAAAGAAAGTATCATAAATTATTGCAGTCAGTTTGTGCCAACAAAATTGAAAACAAACAAAATAACTGAATATTTACAGAACAATAAAATACATAGATCAACAGGACAATAAGAAAGAACCTAAATGCCCAATTCTCAGAAACTGAACAAGCTGTAAGAAAAAAATCTCTGGGCCCACATGGGCTTTCAAGCTAATTCTATCAAACATTTATAGAACAAATCTATTTGTAAGAACAGACTTAGAAGGAACCTTATCAAATGAGAAAAATATGATCCAAATACCCCACCAAACCAGGAAGAGAAAGGTCAAAGAAAAAGAAGTCTATCTCTAAACTCAAATTTTTATAGAAGCAGTATGGTATAGTGCTATAGAACAATAAAGGCATAGCATAGTACAGAAGTTAATGAGTGGATTTAGAATTAGCAAGACCTGCATTCAAATTATGCTTCCCATATTTACTAACTGTATGACCATAAACAAGTCACCTGACCTCTGGGCTTCAGTTTTCTCAACTGTAAAATGGGAATGCTATTAATGATAATTGCACTGCTTATTTCACAGAGTTGTAATGGGAATAAAATCAGATAATACATATAAAGCACTTGACAAACGTTAGTGTTGCATAAATGTCAGTAATGAGAAATGCATACAAACAAATATGCTACAATATCAGCTAGAAAGTGATGAAGATCAAGATAAAAATCCAGACAAAATGCTTCTATAAGAAATACAAGTGAGATAACTTTTACCTGGGGTGGGAGGTGGAGAGAGGGAAGGAGATATTAGAGAAGGATTCATAGAAGAGATAGAACTTGATTAGCACCTTCAAAGAAGAGAGTGAAAGCCTTAAGTGATAAATGAAATGATGAGAAAGAACTGATGAAAATGCCAAGTGTGAGAGTATATCCCCCAGACTTTTGGGGGTAACTATACTTAAGAGGGCAGAAGCAGGAAAAAGAAAGCATTAATCAGCAAACAAGAGGAAGTGGTCAGGGGTGGGATACAGGGGAGAACCAGGAAAGAAGAATGTCATCGAAGCTAAGAGAAGAAATATTCTTTTCTTAATTAAAAAAAAATTATGCAATTAGCACCAAAAAAGGGAGCATTTACATACACACAAGTAGAATAGAAAAAGATTGTGTATGAAACCAATTATCTATAACTCAGCTTGCTTTTAAAAAGTACATACAAATGTACACAGAAAGTATATATGTTGTTATATACATACAAAATACATAAAAATTGCAAGTAAAAAAGACCAACAAATTTAACACGTTATTTCCTAAGCTGCCCTCCCCGTCTATTTCTTTCTGAATTTCCTTTTGTCCTCTTCTGTACAAATTCTTTTAAATATCTGAATGACTCTTTTTCGGAGGTAACACTATTGTAAGCCCCCATTCACCTCCTTCATTCAACTGCAAAAAATTAAAACCAAAATCTTACAATGCACTAACATAGTCAACTCATCCATTGACTGTGTCTGAAAATATGTGTCTTTTTTGAACCTTGAATCTGTCACCCCTCCAGGTGCTGGAAGCTTGCATCATTATTAGATCTCTAGAATTGTGGCTGACCACTGCATCAATCAGAGTTCTTAAGATTTTCAAAATTATTTTTCCTTATGACGTTCTTATATAAAATGTTCTTCTGGTTTGGGAGCAGAGAATATTAAGAGGATCACCAAGAGTGTCAAATGATGCAGAGAGATCAAGAACAATGAGAACTAAAAAAAGGTCATTCAGTGGATTTGGCAATTAAAGGGTCAATTATGACCAAGGGGTTGAGGAGTACATGGGTAGTAAGGAAAAAGAGGTAAAGATTATAGACTATTCTTTCTAGCTTTACAGTGAATGAAAAGGGAAAGCAGTAGAAAACAGTTTGAAGGATCTGAGGAAACTTCTTGAGAACAGGGGAGATCTAAATATGTTTACAGGCGGAAAAAGAGAGAGAGAAAGGAGGACAGGGAGGAAAGGAGAGAAAGAATAACGGTGGAGGATGAGATGAGAAAATGGTCAAGAGAGCAAGGTGTAACAGATTTGAGGAGATGGAATTGAATATAAAAGTGAAAAAATTAGCCATGAAAAGAAGGCAGGATATTTGATCGTTGGAAAGCTGAAGGACACATGTATCCCTCAATATACAGAATAATTAAGTTCTTCAAATCTGGCTAAAAATTCAAATCTGACTAAAAAACAAATTTTATATATTAAATTCTATATTCCAGTGATTTTCATTATAAAATTGGCAACATACTTTCTCTATAAAAAAAAATTTGGCCTAAATATTTAATAAGATATATTTCTGCCTTATTGAAGAGGTGAGGTTCTCAGAGACTGTATCAGAAGAATGAAATCTCAGCCAAGATATACTAAGTCAGAAAATATTTAAATTCAGGATTAGTATATACAAGTATATATCCATATCTATCTATCTATCTATCTATCTATCTATATGTATACATCCATATCTATCTATATATACACACACAAATATATGACATAAAAGTCAAAGTCATAAACAAAGGGTTCATATACACAAAACTTTGAACAGTCAGAGAGTCTACTATTAGGCATCTGTCTCAAGGAGGCCAAAGACAGAAAGAAAGAATATTTATAGCAACATTTTTTTGTGGTAGAAAAAAAATTCAAATAAAACAAAGTGGGTAAATATAAATTGGAAAATGGCAAAACAAATTGGTATATGTATAGAAGGGGATTTCAGTGTGCCATAAAAAAAAGGATGACTATGAGAGATTCTTAGAAACATAAGAAGACTAATATGAACTTATATAGCCTGAAAAGAGTAGAAGCACACTAAAAGAACATACATAATGATTATAATAATGTAAATGATATAACACAAAAAAGGCTGCTGAACTTAGAAATATTCTTTATTATAAAGGAGGATTCTGAACTATGAGAGAAGGCAAGTATCAGTAAATAACTATGACATAAAAAATAAAGCCATCAAACTTTTTTTCATAAGGAAGAAGTAAGGTACTGAGAATCAGAGTTTTCAGACCATTTACAAGAACTGATACAATAGATGATAGTCTTAATGTACATATTCATCCAATATTCTACAGTACTGGAAACACTGAACACATTGACACTGATGCAAAAAATGAAACCAGTAACAATACAGGTCACTGGAAATGAAGGTGGACGGGTCATTTATTGAGAATGACAGACAATAAATGGAGAGCCTAAGTGCTATACTGATAATGGCTGGGATCCAGAGAGAGGTCTCTGGAGTACTGGTAGATCTTTATGGAAGATTTAGAGATGGACTTGGAAGAAAAACCGAACTAGACAGGAAGGATTTGAGGGCTTTCATTCTGTAATAACTGAGGTACTCATGCCAATATAAAGTACCTAATTATCAACAACTCAAAATACTCAGATTAAAATTCATAAAACTAAGAGCAAAATACAACCAAGCAACAAAACAAGCAACCTATAACTACAGATTATTATTCTTTATAGAAGTTTAACAGTGAAAAGCAAGAGACAGGAGAATGACTTGAATAGGTACCAGAATAAATATCATCTTTTTCAAATGTGAAAGGAAGTAATTGATAGAATCAGGTCTCTGAAGAAACCTTGATCCTATTCCATTACAAGTGAAGGGAGTATCCTTAACAATGAAAGTCACTTCATTATATTTAAGTTTTGTAAATATAATAATTAACATTAAACAACTGATATGTATACAGTACTTTGCAGTTGCAAAGTGCTTTATATACATCACATTTCATCTGAATCTCACCATAAATGGGAATAACACTAGGCCTACTGTCTACCTGCTTATTTATATTTGGCATTATTATGATTTTTTTATTGACATTTCAACACTTTCTGTTTGGTATGAAGGGTAAAGGTGGATAAAAATAATTAAGAACATTTTAAATTTCATTATCCTTTGGTTACCTGAGATTCTTCACAGTGATGCTGAAAGGCCGCCATATTGTTCATCATGGTAGTTCCCAGGACTGTCATCAAAGCTGTTTTGTGATCTGAAACCCTGCTTTTCTGCCAAATAATTACCTGAAACAAAATGTCAATCAAATCTTGTAACACTGAATTCAGATTTAGAAAGCTCAAAATACCCATAACAATAAATGTATCACATTGTGAACTCATATGTATATATATTTACATATATTCTTATGCTACAATTCCGTCCTCAGATAATGCTTTGAATATCACGTAGAAGTTATAGTAATTCAACTCAGATCATCCTTAAGGACTGGCTCCAGGTAAAGTACTGATATTTTACTGATGACCAGGAAATACACTTGTAGCATTTCTACAAATAACCTAATTGAATACGAAAATTAGAAACCATTAAGTAAAAAGGTAGTTTTAGGAAACTAGCCTTAGGATTTAAATATTTAGATTCTCTTCAGCTAATTAAGGTCCAGTTTCATTCAAGTCAATATTGAAATCAATGATGGATGTAGATAATAACTAGAGAAGTGAACAGCTGCCAAATCTGCTCTTTGATGGCAACCACATGGGGAAGTACATTAATAATGATAGACCTAATTTTCCATCAATTTGTACATTTTTTAAAAACCTGACTTTTAAAATTATATTTTAATAGGGACACTGATACACTGTTGGTAGAGTTGTGAACTTTGTCTAACTACTCTGGAGAACAGTTTGGAACTATGCCCAAAGGGCTATAAAACAGTGCATAGGTTTTGACCCAGCAATACCCACTACTAGGTCTGTATCATAAAGAGATAAAAGAAAACGAAAAAGGACCTATTTGAACAAAAACATTTATAGCAGATCTTTTGTGGTGACATCAAATTGGAAATTAAGGGGAAACCCATCAATTACGGAATGGCTGAACAAGTTGTGGTATATGATTATGACAAAATACTGTTGTGCCATAAGAAATGATGTGCAGAATAATTTCAGAAAAACCTGGGAAGACTTATATGAACTGATACAAACTGAAGCGAGCAGAACTAGGAGAATATTGTACACAGTAACAGCAGTATTTTAAGGATGATGAACTATGAAAGACTTAGCTACAATGATCCAAGCCAATTCCAAAGGATACTTGGTAAAAAATGCTATTCATCTTCAGAGGGAGAACTGATAAACTCAGTCTAGACTGAAGCATACTTCTTTTTAACTTTATTTTTCTTGGGGTTTTTGTGTGTGTTTTCTTTTGTAGTATAGCTAATATGTAAATGTTTTGCATGACTTCACACATATAATTGATATTGCTTAACTTTTCAGTGCAAAGAGGAGGAGCAGGAGTGAGGGAGAGAATTTGGAACTCAAAATTTAAAAAAAAGAATGTTAAACATTTCTACATGTAATTGGTAAATTTTCAATGAAATAAATAAAAATACATTAAAATAAAATGATACTTTAATTCCTTTTGTTTTTTTATCCATCATTTCCAACCCCAACACCTCCCTAACAAACCCTCCTTTCTTCCAACAAAGAATACAATTAAGCAAAGACATCCAATACAAAGACCAAGTCTAACAATGTATACAATATTCAATCAACAAATATTTTATTAACTGCCTTTTACACACAAGACACTGTATTGTGCTAGGTGCTGAGGATTCAAAGACAGAAAGGAAATTGCTCCTAATCTCAAAAGGTGAGTTGTGAGGTGGGAAAGGACGGTGGGAAGAAGGGGACAATAAGAACATAAATAAGTATATACAGAATACCTCCCCCCACACACATGTTTAGAAAGAGAGGGCCCTAGCACTTGGGCAGAAACTGGAAAGACTTCCTATAGAAGGATGGTACTTGAACTTAGTCTTTTTTCTTTTTTAAGGCAATTGGGGTAAGTGACTTGCCCAGGGTCACACAGCTAGTAAGTGTCTGAGGCCAGTTCTGAACTCAGGTCCTCCTGACTCCAAGGCTGGTGCTCTATCCACTGCGCCACCTAGCTACTCTGCTTGAACTTAGTCTTGAGGGAAGTAAGGGATTCTACTAGTCAGAACTGAGGAGAAAATCCATTCCACAAATTGAAGATGTCTAGTAGAAGATGTCCATGTATATGGAAGATGGGCGTATTGTATGTGAGGAAGATCATTTTGACTGGACTGTAAAGTATAGGAAGAGAAGTAAAATACGAGAAGCCTGGAAATGCAAGCTAGGGTTGTAAAGGGCTTTAAAAGGCAGACAAAGGAATTTATATATTATCTTGGCGGCAACAAGAAACCACTGTTTTACAGAGTAAGGGAAAGAAACATGGTCAGATCTCTTTTTAAGAAAAATCTCTTTGGTGGCCATATGGAAGATGGACTAGAGTGAATGACTAAATAAATGAACAAAAAAGCACTTAATGAAGGTTTTTATGTGCAAACCATAGTGCTAAGTGCTCAGAATACAAATAAGCAATGTAGTCCTTGCTCTTAAGTTGCTCATATTCTAAAAGGGAACAGGGATATATTTGAGGCAGAGAGGCCAATTTGGACAGTCTTAAGAAAGGTAAGTCATTGCAGTCCTTAAGGCAGAGGTGAAGAAAATCTGATGTAAGGGGTGGTCATGCAAATCATCTGAATAAGGATATGAGAAATGTTATGGAGGAAGAAACAGCATGATTTGGTAAGTGAATGTATATGTGGAGAAGTGAAGATGAATGAACTAATAAAGACAAAATGTTTAAGTGTCTACTGTGCCTAAAGTACTAGGATTATAAATACAAAAGTAAGACCAACCTTCTTCCAGTAGCAGTAGAAGAGCTGATTTTATTAAAATTCTACATATGGAAAGAGAGGAGTGGTAATACATGCAGTGGTTATACACGCATAGCCAGAATAAAACGTGAAACATTACTGAGGCCAGCAAGATATAGTAGGACATGCAACACACTTGAGTTTCAGATCTGAGAAGGGTAAATTGCCCACAGCATAGCCTCTGGAAATGTCACAATCTGGAGGGTACAGTGTCAGGCTAGGGGATGGCATAAACACAGATGAGGAGGACAATAATGAAATTGTAACTGGGAGATTTTAAGGGTAGTGGTACCCTCAACAGAAAAATTTCCCCTTTTTCTGCCATGAGAGAGGAAGTCATAGCATTACAGAGTAAAAGCTGGAGGGACCTTAAAGAGATTACTTAGTCCAACTCACTCATTTTAGAAGTGAGATAAAATGAGGTCCAGAGAGACTGAGTGACTTATAGGTGTTAAGGAGCAGGGTCTGGAGTCAGGCTGAGGTTCTATGACTTTCAGTTTAGTGTTCTTTGGATTTTTTCAGGCTGCTATCCTCATGTTTCATTACTTTTTCTCCCAGAACTTAGTTTTTCCAATACTTGGACTTAAACTTCTTTTTACTGATATTTTGATTTACATTATTGTAGTGGTTGCAAGGGTTAAGAACACTGAACTTGTAATCATTAACACCTAAGTCTGACTTTTAGCTTACATGACCAATAAGACGGAAGACTAGACATTTTCTCTGATCATCATGACCTCTTAAAATTCTTCGAAGTAAGAATTATGTCCAAGAAGTAAGGCAACTGCAATTGTCTCCATGGTCTAAGATATTAAGAACCCTAATAAGCCAACCACCTAATTAATTAAACAATGAGATATGGCCAAGAGTGCACTGGATGGCACATTCTAGTGCTCTTGTCTAGACTGAAAGAAGAATGAAGACTGAGGCACTGCACCAGGACAGGAAGAGGTCCCAGGCAGTCCCTGAACTAATGCAGGGTATGGGAACAGGTGCCATCTGGCACTTCTGTCACTCACTACCTAGTTCCCAGTCCCAGATCCTGGGCAAGTTATGGTATATGAATGTGCTGAAATGTGAAATGATGATGGGGATGATTTCATAGAAACTTGAGAAGACTTGTATGAACTGATGCAAAGTGAAGTAAGCAGGGCCAGGAACATAATTGATACAATAACGACATTGTAAAGACAAACAACTTGGAAAGACTTGGAAATGCTGATCAACACACCAATCACAATGCCAGGGGATTCATTTTGATGAAACATACTTCCCAACTTCAGATAGATATGTGATGGACTCAGTGTATAGACTGAGGCATACACATTTTTTTGGACATGGCTAATGCAGGAATCTGTTTGATTCCACTTTGCCTCTGCTGTTCTGCCTGGTCTCAACTGCACAGAACACGATGTCGTTGGTGTTCCCCCCAACCTTAACCCTCCTTACTTTCCAACTTCTTTTGTATGTTGTCTCTTTCCATTAGCTTTTAAGTTCTTTGAGGGTAGGGAAGTTGGGAGGAAGAGAGCAGGTGGAGGTGGAAGAGAGAGAATTCAAACCTGAAAATAAAATTGGGGAAAAAAAAAGATTTCTGTACGAATCAGAGACCAAAGAAGGGAAATGGAATGTATTCTGAAGATCAAAGAAGCCCAAGATCCAACCCAAGATGACACACTCTGTAAAGCCAAGGACAACCATCAATGAAAACAGGATGTTCAATAAGAAGAAAAAAAGACAAGTAGATGATTTCCTTCACAAACACTCCAAACAACAGAAATTCAAGAAATATAAACAAAAACAATTATCCCCCCCACATCACAACTTTCCCCATCATGGTTTCCATATATTGTGAGTTGCCATAAGAGATGAAATAGGAACTTTTTGGGAGTTTTTGGGAGTTTTGTTCAGATGACACATGAAGGCCAACAGATGACATAAAGTTTAGAAACTCAGAAATGCATAAAACATATATATATATATATACACATATTTATATGTGTATATATATGTGTATATATATATATATATATGTATATATATATTATTGTATAATATTAACCCAAATTTTATAATAAGGTACTATAAACACTCCATAAAAGAAAAAGAAAAATTCAGACTTCTTCTCTGGTATGAAGAGAGGGCCAGAAAATTTTATGTGGATTTTCCAAATTGCAGGGGTGCCATGCCCCCAAACCCCATGATGTGGAAAGGATAACTGTACAGCGATTGAGAAAGGTGCAAGTAAAGAAACTTCCCAGGAAACACCTATGAGGTTAAAAGTAAAAAGAACAACAAAAGAGCAGAGGAATCAATGAGATTTCTTTCTAAAATTACACAAGAAGACAATCAATCAATCAATAAACATTTATTAAGCATTTACTATGTGCCAAGCACTGTGCTAAGCACTGGATAACAATGTAAGTAAAACTCAGATGGAAAAACTGATGGTGGAGGAACAAGCAGAAAACACTATGGACTAAACATCACAACATCACACCAAGTGTCAGTCTTTTCTGTGGGACTAAACCACAGAATATAAGGGCATATAAAAGGGGGTGGGGGGATGAGAGAAGATAGGTGGGAATGCATGATGTAGTCTAATCAAGGCAATGGTAAACAATGAAAAGAAAAGAATTCTAATCTGTACCCTGTAGGACAATGGGCAAAGATGGCAAAAAGGAGGGAACAAAACAGGAAAAATCTTGTTTCAGTCGTGGGAAGGGGTACAATTGAAGAATGCTCCCACTGGGGTGGGGAAAGATTCTAAAATGGAAGATAGGGACCTTACAATGGGTATAATTTACAGCAATCTGGTACTTAGACCACTACCTCTGAGACAGTATTGTGGCCTTATGGGCAGCATCCTGCATCAGGAGGTGAATCAGAGCTGCTAGGCAACTAACATCCAAAAGAGTGGGATGGCACAGAGTAAGACAGAAGATCCATGGCAAATAGGGGGAAAATTATCCGGCACAGGACAGGGGGTAGTAAAGAATTACACAATCAGGGAGGGCAGGAAAGTTTCTACCATAGGGAAATACTTCTATGATCCCTATCAACTGCAGTGGTCTATACTTCTAAAAGTAAGTTAAAAGGCAATTACATAGAAACCATTTCAAAGAGGCAACTCAAAGTAAGTCACTTAACCTCTTTCAGTCTCAGCTTCCTCATGCATAAAATGGGGTTCATAATAACACCTACCTCACAGTGTTGTTGCAAACTTTAGTTTATCATCAGTCTCCTGATTTTCTATCCTTACTCTCTTCCTTGCCTGAATATATGGGAGAGAAATTGAAAGCACTGCATCTATCTCTTCTGAACAGCCATTATCTAGGGTCCCTTATTTTTTTACCCCCTTCTCTGCCTAAGTAAGAGGCATTCTTCTGTATTATCCTCTAACTATAATGCAGATTTATTAGTAAAGGAATAAGATTTTAATTTTCCCTCTGAAATATTATTTCTTCTACCTAACTGAATCCTTATTTTTCCTATAATATTTTTACTTAGATTTTTTTTATTAATTTATTTTGATTTATCAACAATCACTTCCATATGCTTTTGAGTTGAAAATTTTTCTCCCCCTTCCTCCCCCCGACCCTCCCCAAGACAGCACACATAGATTTTTAAAAATTCAAACAAAATGAAGAGAAGTATACCCCATCAATCATATCTTTGTCTAGCACTACCTTCATATAAATAACCATTTCAAAAAAAATTAGAGAGGCAGCTAGGTGGCGCAGTGGATAAAGTATCAGCCCTGGAGTCAGGAGGACCGGAGTTCAAATCCAACCTCAGATACTTACTAGCTGTGTGACCCACTGAACCTCAAGTGCCTCACGAAAAAAAAAAAGCAAAAAATAAAAAAAATTCATTTTTAATTCTTTCATTAATAATGAAAATATTTAACCTTTTGCTATATGAGAGATTTTCAAGTTAAATACCTTTTTTACTTTTGAGTTCTTTTGAAGGAATGATTCAAATTCTTCACTTTTATTGAATATTCAGTTGTTTTCTTTGTGGTTTGGGCTAACTTTTGCATTATATTATTTTGGGATGACAACTGATGTCTTTTTCTTTTCAAAATATCTCATTTCAATTTTTTCTTTCATTGCTTGTAATCACAGAATGGTTGTGTACTCTTCTTATTGTGCCTACGTGGAATCCGAAGGCTTTTTTTCCCCTTTCTGCCTACAAGATTATTTTATGTTGGTATGAAATTTACCTACAACATTTCATGGTGATTTAAGCTTGGGAATTTTTTTTTTTTGGTGTGCAGTAGAGTTTCTCAAGCTGAACTCTGCCATCTGCTTTTAATATTTCTGGGCAACTTTTCTGTATGAGTTCCACAAATGAGGTATTCAGATTCTTTTTCACGATGTGTTTCTGAGATATCTGGAACTTAGGGATATAATAGACTAGCCATTCACATATTATCTTCAAATGAAGTAGTTTTGTAGAACTCTCACGTGCTCTTTCAATCTTCTCTTTTAAAAAAAGTTTCATTACTTTTCCTTCTGACTTTTTACACTACAATTATGTGTCATTTAAGAGAATATACTAACGTGGATAGCATATTGATCGTTTGTTCTGAAGTCTCTGGTCAGCCCTGCTTATTTGTTCATAAAGAGTTCTAAACTCAGGGGACGGAGCCAAGATGGTAGAGTGAAAGCAGTGATTTACTTGAGTTCTCCCTCAAACCCCTCCAAATACCTGTAAAAAATGTCTCTAAACAAATTCTAAAGCAGCAGAACCCACAAGAAGACAAAGTGAAGCAAATTTCCGCCCAACACAACCTGGATGGTTGATTGGAAAGGTATATCCCGTGAGGCAGGGAGAGGAGTGCACTTTGGCATGGACATGCAGGCCGCAGCAAATCTGAAGTAGGTCTCAGAGGGCTGAATAAAGGACAACTGTGGCAGTTTCTAGACTTCTCAACCCATGAATGCCAAAGACAACATAGAAGGTCAGTGGGAAAAGTCTGTGTCTGTGGTGAGAGAGAGAAGTGAGGTGGTCTCAGTTGCAAGTCCCGAGCGTGGCCCCGGGCCCGCGGCTGCCTCCTGAGCTTCTGGCCCACAGACTGAGGGGGAATCAAGTGGCTGATCAGAGGGGGATTGCAGGGATCTCTCTGCTGGTGCAGGATTCTCTTGCTTTGCCCATGCTTGGATCTGGGTCACAGCTCCGGGTGGCAGTCGTGGGGCAAGGAGGAGCGCTGGCATGGTGGAGCTTGTAGTGGCTGTGGACAGGAAATCCTCCTCACAGCTCCAAGACAGAAAATGGTGCTTGTGGTCACTCATAGAGCAGGGCACAGGACAGGAAAGCAGTAAACACCTCACCCTTGATCACAGCATCTTGGAAGAAACGAAAATTTGCAGGTCCCTAGAAGTATCTCTGAAAACAGCTGCACAAAACCCCTGAAGCTTGGGACAGTACATTCTCCACATGGAAACAGACCCCTACCTTAACAAAGAGCTTATAACTTCAGTAATTGGCCAGGATCATGAGCAAGCAATGCAAAAAGAGTCAGACTATATTATCTTACTTTGGTGACAAAGAAGATCAAAACATACAACCAGAAGAAGACAACGAAGCCAAAACTCCTACATCCAAAGCCTCCAAGAAAAATATGAATTGGTCCTAGGCCATGGAAGGGCTCAAAAAGGATTTTGAGAAGCAAGTTAGAGAAGTAGAGGAAAAACTGAGAGTGATGCTAAAGGAGACCCAAAAACATACTGAGGAAAATAACACCTTAAAAAATAGCCTAACCCAAATGGCAAAAGAGGTCCAAAAAGCCAATGAGAAGAATGCCCTAAAAAGCAAAATTGGCCAAATGGAAAAGGAAGTCCAAAAGATTACTGAAGAAAATACTTCCTTATTAAATTAGAATGGAGCAATTGGAAGCTAGGGACTATATGAGAAATCGAGGCAGTGTAAAACTAATCCAAAAGGAAGAAAAAATAGAAGAGAATGTGAAATATCTCACTGGAAAAACAACTGACCTGGAAAATAGAGGTAGGAGAGAGAACTTAAAAATTATTGGACTATCTGAAAGCCATGATCAAAAAAATAGCCTAGACATTATCTTTCAAGAAATTATCAAGGAAAAGTGCCCTGATATTTTAGAACCAGAAGGCAAAATAGAAATTGAAAGAATCCACCGATCACCTCCTGAAAGAGATCCCCAAAAGAAAACTCCTAGGAATATTGTAGCCAAATTCCAGAATTCCCAGGTCAAGGAGAAAATATTGCAGGCAGCCAGAAACAAACAATTCAAGTATTGTGGAAACACAATCGGGATAACACAAGATTTAGCAGCTTCCACATTAAGGGACTGGAGGGCATGGAATATAATATTCTGGAGAGCAAAGGAGATAGGATTACAACCAAGAATCACCTACCCAGCAAAACTGAGTATAATCCTTCAGGGCAAAAAAATTGTCATTCAGTGAAATAGGGGACTTTAAAGCATTCCTGAGGAAAAGACCAGAGCTAAATAAAAAATTTGACTTTCAAATACAAGACGCAAATGAAACATAGAAGAAGTAAACAGAAAAGAGAAATCATAAGAGACTTATTAAGGTTGAACTGTTCACATTCCTTCATGGAAAGATGATATTTGTAACTCATGAGTCCTTTGTCAGTATCAGGGTAGCGGGAGGGAAAAAAATTATATGCATGTATAGTTAGATAGACAGATAGATAGACAGATAGATCGATCGATAGAGGGCACAGGGTGAGTTGAAGAGGAAGGGGTGATATCTGGAAAAGGGGTGAGAGAGGATTATACTGCGAGAAGGAGAAAGGGAGGAGTAGAATGGGGTAAATTATCTCACAAGAAACAGACAAGAAAAGGCTTTTACAGTGGAGGGGAAATGGGGGAAAGTGAGAGGGAATAAGTGAATCTTACTCTCATAGCATTTGGCTTAGGAGGGAATGACATACACAATGGGATATGGAAATCTATCTTACCCTACGGGAAAATAAAGGGAGAAGGAGACAAGAGAGCAAGGGGTTGATAGAGGGAAGGGCAGACTGAGGGAGGGGATAATCAGAAGCAAACACTTCTGAGGAGGGACAGGGTCAAAAGAGAGAAGACAATAAATGGGGGGTAAGATAGGATGAAGGGAAATATACTTAGTTTTTCACAACATGACTATTATAGAAGTGTTTTGCATGACTACACGTCTATAACCTGTATCAAGATGCTTGCCTTTTCAATGAGGATGGGTGGGGAGGGAAGAAGGGAGAAAATTTGTAACCCAAAGTTTTAAAAACATTATGTTAAAAATAAAAATTTTTAAAAAGAGTTCTAAACTCTATCCCTATTCTTTTGATAAGT
Source organism: Phascolarctos cinereus (assembly GCF_003287225.1). Classification (NCBI taxonomy): domain Eukaryota; kingdom Metazoa; phylum Chordata; class Mammalia; order Diprotodontia; family Phascolarctidae; genus Phascolarctos; species Phascolarctos cinereus. Next base: position 194,970,481 of record NW_027556098.1, read on the forward strand.
TCATGTAATTATTTGATTATTCATATAAACCATTCTGGAGTTTCTTGAGGTTGTTTCACTGTAATTTCAAAGGGCTTTTCAGAATCTATTGCACCATCTATGACTTCCCCTTCCCTTAAGGAAATTCTGATTCATTTTCTATTGTTATGAAATATTTTTCCACTGAAGTAGATTGGTTTTTTTCTCTCTTCAACTAACTTTTGTTTATTTTAATCACTTTGCTAATTTTTCCAAGGTGAAAATGTGCTATTGTCAATCCTCTTAATTCAGGTTTATTGCTGTTATTTTTTTCTTCAGATTTCATGTAATGGTTTTTCCTGAAAATGGGTATATTTAAGTACAGAATCAAAGCATAAAAGTAAGTTGATATGCACTGACACACCTTTGAGCTAAAATATGCCTATACCACTGAAACTATCCATTATTATTTCCTTTGGGTTTCTCTGCCTTGTCTTCCTGATTGGAAAATTCTAAGGCTTGAATCAGTGCTTAACTAGCAAATGCTAGTTTTGCTAAGTGGTCTCTCCTTTACTTTCTTTAATCTTGGACTTCTGGTAATAAAATAGTCTAAATTTTGCTGTATCATCACATTACATTATTTAACTCTAGTGCGCTAAGTTAATGCTTCATAGTAAACAGTTTTAAAATAATTTGTTGCTAAAAACTAGTTAGGTGCCTTATCTGAACTCCCAAAGAACTTTGTAGCTCACGTATGTTATACATTTATTGTAGTTACTCATGTACGTGTTATCTCCTTTACTAGACTAAACTCTTTGATGGCAAGAGATGTATCATCATGTTTTCAAATCTCCCACAGCAAATAGCATAGTGTCTGTCTCATTGTAGATACTTAAAAAAGATACAATGAATGAGCTAATGAAGAAAAAAAAACAACAAAAAAAGTCTGCTAAAATTCACACTTCTATCTATTTAACTCCAAAGGAAAAAAATACTGAAAAATTGAAGGAATTTGTGAGACAGGATTCAAATTACTGCTTGCTTTTTAAAAGTAATATCTATGAATATTTTAATTAAAATGAACTTGAATACCCTCTCAAATTTACATGTGTTTTTAAGGCATATCTAATTTTGAAACTGATTTGTTAAATCTGAGTCATTCAAATGTATCTAGCTTAATTTCCAAGTTCCTTCTGTGTCACACACTGGCTGTGTGAGCCCAGGTATTTCACCTCTCAGTGCTCTGGGCAACTCTGTAGGACTGTAAGTTGCAGCAAAGATGGACAATCTGTATTGGTGGAGCAAGTTTCCTCACCTGGGAGACCTTTCCATCAATGGAAATCACAGATTTTAAAAAAAAGTCATATATAAATTTATAAATAATATAGTAAATAGACTTCTGAAGTCCTAATCTGATGTCTCACCATAAAGCTGAACTGATCCTGATGAGAAATGTTAAGCACTTATAAAGCTTAAAGCACTATGTAAATATCAGCTATTATCATCATCATTATTATTATTAAAGGTAGTGTGGCCTAGTGAGTTTGTTTCAGAGTAGGAAGACCTGGGTTCAAGTCCTATCTCTGTCACACAAAAGCTGTGTAACATTAGACAAGTCACTCAACTTCTCAATGCCCCAGACAGTTACAGAACAGATCAGGTCTTGATCTATAGAAGGAGCTTTCTCATTCTGGGGATTGGGCAGTGGAGTGGGAAGTTCTTATACCAATGAAATCACAAATTTGATTTATACATATGTATGTATGTATGTATGTATGTATGTACGTATAGAGAGTATGTGTGTATGTGTATATGTATGTATATATGTATACATACGCACCAGCAGAATATAAGTTCTGGAATGTTCTGCTAAGCTTGAAAATACTTCAAGGATGGAAGGACAGGATCAGTATATACACATGGTCTGTTCAGTTTAGCAAAATATGGAAAGGCTCATCAGTAGTATGGCCCTAGCATCATGAATTTTCTTTAACCTCAGAAACCCAAAAGGCCCATCAAGTCATAGAAGAACTTTGGTTTGTGGAAGGAATATTGTCACTGATTAAATCACATGGTAATGCAATATATTTTTTGGTAAGGAAAAAGGTTTTTGTACATGGAGTACAACATTATAAATTTGAGACAACTCATAAATAAAAAGTTTAACTCCCATATCTATCTCTAGTTTCTTCAAAGAGTTCATATGAAATCCATGCTGTCAAAGTCAACATGCTCTCTCTCTTGAAATGTAATTTATATTTAGACTACATATGATCTCAGAAGGCTCTGTCAATGACTAACTGAAAAGAGAAAAAACTCAGAATCCTTTCAAACAGCAAGGGAAAAGAGAATTCAGGGTAGAAAAGCTATTCAAATTTAAACTCAATTTAGGTGATTTCTTTTACGGTCCTATCCTTGATACTAACTTATCTAACTTCAAAAGCATCTTGAAACACTTCCTTTCGTTTCTCTTAAGTGTATTCATAAGGCAGGTTCTTGACCAAGAGTGTTTTTGCATCTCAGTCTTTCTTGTGTCACTTTGATTTTTCAGTTTAATATCAGAGTCAAGAGTTTTTTCCAAATCTTTAGCAAACTCAAATCCCAAATAGCCAAACTTCTGTATGAACCAACTTGGACATTCACATTTGTAAGATTAGTTCTTTGCAAAGAAGTGAACCAGTTTTTATTTCAGAAGAGCCTTTGTTAAAATTCAGATTTCCAGTAAAGAGATTAAAAGCTATTGATGGTTAATGGAATGATGGTTAATGGAAGTTAATTCCAATTTCTGTTTCTTGGCATTAGGGGCAATCTGCCCATTTCTTTTTCCTCTTTCCAGATGATTCTTAGACACTCTTTCAATTGTATAACATGTTTTATTTCTTGAAGAAAAAGTTCCCAAATTACTGGGTTGAAAGTTCTAGGTAAGAAATTGGTTAAGATGAAGGGTAATCTGGCCATGATACTCATTATCTGAGTGATCATCAAGGTTAATTAGTCCATCTGGATGGACAGAGGTGTCCCTTTCCTCCTTTCCCTTCCTCATATGCATCTCTTATAAAGATGTTCACTTGGTCCAAGAGGATAATCTTCTTCAATAGGATCCTTGGTCAAAGGAATAAGAAACACTGCACTCACCCCACAGAATAAGTATTCTACTGCACTCACTCCACAGAATAAGTACTCTACTTGTTGGTAGTACTATGCTTTATTGGAATGCTAGTCTTTACCCAGCAATTTTCTTTTAGAAGTCAAAAGATGTTTTGGCTTAAAAAGAAAAATTACTAATACAAAAGAAACCAGTTTTATGGGTTACGTTAGCTGACGTTATTCAAATTACATCAGGCTATTGGAAATGCTACATTTAAAATGATGCTACTATCAGATAAAAACGGCATAAAAGGGTTCCAAGACTATGTTAACTGAAGTTTCAGGTGAGGCATAATATATTGTCACATGCTTTTTAAACTGCATTACAGTGATTTTTCATATAATAAAAGAACACCTGGTAAAATAAAAGCATTACAACATAATACTTGTGGCATTAAAGACGTGAACCAGTCCTGTAATTTGGCTATTTACTTAATTTTTAGGAGATGCCTAACCTTTTAAAACAAGAAATGGAGATACTATATTGGCAAAAATTTATTATAATGTTCTCAAGCATAGATAATAGCATAAAAATAATAGAAATAGAGCAGCTTTGGTCATTTTTAGATAAGTATTACAATCTACATTTTCTAAAGTCAATCCACCCTTTCCATAGATAACAAAATAAAATCACCATTCTTTACCATTCTTCTACGGTAAATATTCATGACTAGAATATTCCGAGTGATCATTGTTACACTATAAGTTAGCCTTATAGGGTAGTTTAACTAAGCTAATTCCAACTAGGGATTTCCTCTAATATATACTGCTTCAATGTTGAATTTTAAAATAAAGGAATAAAAAAATCCTCCCAATTAGTATTTTAAAATTTCTTCAATCAGTATAATGCTTGTGACACAACTAATATAACCATCACACTGTTTATTTTTGTTTATATTAGTATGATGTCACAGGTATGGACATAAATCTTAGCTGCTGATTAATGCAAGGATGCTATTACACTGCCTGACCTGCTGAATAGCTAGTATACATAACTGTAAAAAGATCACTCAGTAAATGGGTTTTGGAAAAGCTATGAAACATGAGAACTATTAAATGTAGACTTTAAAAAGTAGACACAGCTAGCAATTTGGGGATATTATTCCACACTGGCAAATTATTGCATCAGATTAGGTCAGGGCAGTTTCCTTATATTATTATACTTCCATTTGTAACAAATATTGAATACATCTGCCAACTAATTAACACTTATTCTATTACTCAGGTAATTAACTAAGGTTTTACTTTCAAGATTGGATACATTACTAAATAACAAAATTTGATACTTAACAATTGGGTACCATGGAGGAACTGAGTTTAATTCTCCTCAGGAAACAGAAAATATTAAACAAAAGGGGAAAATAGCATAATAGAAACAATCTTACTTTCAAAACCAGGTATATGCAGTTAATTTCTTGCAATTTTTCATATCTATATATTTTCTGTAGTTTGGTTGCAAGCTGAACTTGTGCTATAAATACTCCAACACATACCCCCATATGTTTTCTATCTAGGTCAAACAAACTTGGAGCATCTGGATGTGCCAAGTAAGAATCTGACTCTAGTCAGTATGATGACAGTGCAAAAACAACCCAATCAAAAATATATTATTACACACAGATAATCTTAGGTTTGGTTAGAGTTAGCCAAATATATCTTCTCTCCATTCCCTATTTCATTGACAGACACTACAAAAAATAGAGTAGTCATGTAGCCATAGCTAGTATTTAATACTTAGATCATATATGTGTAATTTCTGCTTATACAAGTCTCTGAATATCAAAGCTGAAATCTGTGATAAATGGGGGGAAAAAATCCCAAACATCTGCTAATGCAAATTTAATCAGAAAATGCCATATTAAGTTTGCCCGAGTGATACTGCCTCATCTACACAAAATGCTTATTTGTTTATAATTCAGCCAAAAACTTTTATAAATTTCCATTTCCTATTTTGTTTGAATTTGCAGTTTCCTTTATTGATTTCTGGGGCCTAGTGAAATGACTATAGTTTGTCTCAATATCTATTCCCCAATCACTTCTTGCCATCCCTAACAGGATAAAATCTTGTTCAGAAAATGAAAAGTATGCAAGACTAGCAAAAATCATTGTTTTTCTGTACAAAAGACTAACACATACATAATATATTCTATGTGATGTATTCCAATACATTACACATTACATACTACATACATATAAATCTATATTAATCTATAATTTATATATACTAACATATAGTAGTAAAACTAATCTATATAGCATAACAATAATAAAAGAATGACTATAGCAACTTATTGTATTTCTTTTACAAGAATATACATAATTATAATACCGAGGTCTCAAGTTTTTGCATTAAATATGACATGATGTATTCTATCATATCAATAGCATTATGCCATTATTACAACAAAATAACATGTTTTATTACTTTTACAATATTATAAACAGTGGTGTACACATATTTTAGAAGTCTATAGATTTCAATAATGTTTGTGCTCATTTTATATTTTTACTGAAAACCACCTGACTTCATTTTTCATTATTTACATAATGTATTATTAAATATTTCCAGGAAGGCAACCTCTACAATCTTGGGTGGTACTTGTTACCTGTAATCTTTCTTCTTGGAATAATCTAAGAATAGCCTATACCTGTACCCACTATATCAATAAATAAGATAACTGGATAGATGAATAAAGAGGCAAGTAGATGATAAAACCAAAGAGAAAACTGTACTTGGGTGAAAACTGATTGAAGAGAGGAAAATAATTTCTGGAACTCTGTTGTTCTAAGTCATTGTGAAGTTAAAGTAGCTGAGAATGAGACAGGAAAATTAATTTGCTAAAAATATTCACTTTTGAGTTCTTATTTTCTAAATAAATCTTTCCACACAGTTCTGTCTATTGGTGTTGGTAGTGAGGTTTTTGCTGTTATACAGTTTTTTTTTAAAAAGGTAAGTCATCACATGATTATAGATTGCTATGAAGAACTAACATATCAGCTGATACGTTAGATTATTTTTAAAAAGTCGTTATCTAATTGTAAAACTTGAAGATCTAAAAGATATTGCTATCATCAATGTGCTCCTGAAGCTGTCCATTCAGGTACACCAGGTGAGGAGTGCAATTGGAGGCAACAGGGAAGAAAGCAACTGAAAGAAAAGACTGAAATAAGGAATAATAAACTTGCTTATATAAAATAGGGAAGGAAAGAGAAGGCACTATAAATTTTTTAATTTTAGAGATTAATGCTATTGTTGCTTCACCCTCTCAGTATTTAAACATAGCATGCAAGTTAAGACTTTCAAGGTCAATTGCACCATTCTAGGAAACATACTACTTAAATTTAAAACATCCTTTCCCTATTTATAAAAACAGCAGGCTGAAAGAAAGTTTATCCTGACAACCCAGTACTGTCATTCAAAAATTGCTCAATAGAATTTTATCACTACTACAGCTCCTGCTTAGAATAACTAATACATATTTTAGGATCAAAAGACCATTTGAAAAACACATTATATATGAACAGATTAAATTCTTTGCTTTCCAAACTTGATAATCATTCTTTGAAGCAGTTTTAAAGATAGATAAAAGAATGCCCTACTATTATATACATGGCCATATACCATGTATACTCCTCTTTTTCCATTATGATGCCAACACCTCTTTTCCTCCAAATTCTGAAAATCTAAATCCCTATTCCTTTTTCATTTTGCTTTTATTTTTTTCCATTTTATTTTTGCTTTATTTATCTGCTTTTATTTGCTCCCTATTCCTTGCCTTACAGAGAATCTATTTTCAAATCACACTGCTGTTTCTAATAAAATAATTCTTGAATGTGGTCCTTTCCTCTTTATCTTAACTGCTATGATGCTTGCTCAAATCATTAGTAATATAATTTGTTCTTCTTAGGACTATCTACTGTGCCTCCAGCAATTCATCTTATATCTAGTCACCCAAACTATTTTCTAAAAATGTTACTTTTGACTAGCTCACCAAGATCCTTAAAACTCTACAAAAATTCACCAGTTATTTTCCAGATCAAGACCAAACCCTTGATCTTAGCTCAAAACCCTTCATTAGTTGGTAACCAGCCTTAAGTGTGATTCCTGTTTTTGCTACTTCTAAGGCTTTTGAATAGGTTACCATATCTCAGTAAGATACAAAGCTAGTTTCTTTCTATATACTTACTGGCTCACATAATCTCTATGATGAAGAAAAAATGAAGCAATTTGGCTTATGCTTTTAAAAAAAATTTAAACACCACTGTGCTAAGCCAAAGTTTTGCTTGACAAAGCACTTCAATAGGAAAAACACAATCAATCAAGATGTGTTTATTAAAGAGATTATTATATGGGCACTGTCTGGGGATTTAAAAATTGTATATAGTAGATGATGTAAAAAAGAATTAGAAATTGTTGTAGATAATATGCCTGTGGGTATAATACACAGTGAGAATACTATTTCTCTAGTACCCCAGCCTCAAAGCCTCTAGTGTAACTTCTGAATTCCACTTCCAGAACTGCACCATCCTCTACTCCCTAAAAAACACCGGTAAGTAGTTCTTCTTGATTCTGTTCAAAGTCTCTTGCAGCTCTTTTGTGTCTTCTAGTTACCATCACCTCCACCTTTCTCTACCTCGAGGTTCTCCTTCTACTATCTATCCTGTACACCCCTGTTAGCTTAATCTTTCTAAAACACCCACTATGATGATGCAACCTGGCTACTCACAAACCTTTAAAGGTTCCCCAATGCCTACAGACAACAGTTCAATCTTTGGCCTCACATTCAAGGTCCTCTACAGCCTTTCCTTCTCCCTAATTTCCCAACCTCTCTAATCATAAACCTCCTACTTCAATCTAATTAGCAACTGGGCCCTTGAACATGCTTTATGTTCTCCTGATTTCATAAAGAATCTGACAGTAGAAAGGTACATTAGGCTTATCTAGCCTATTTTTGCTCACAATTCCCTTGCCTTCACTTTTTATGTTCTCCGCTCTCTTTACTTTTCCAAATCTTGCCCTTCCTTCAAAAGACAACAAAAATTTTCCGCACCCTTCATAAACCTTCCTTTACTATCTGTGGCGGAAATGACATTGCTCTCTTCTGAAATGATAGATCATATGCTGTCTGTGCAACTGGTTTGTCAAATAGTCAGGTGATACCTTGCGATTACTCTTCTGGTAATGTAGTGAAAATGGTTATCTTGTTCTTTAACTTTGCACATGTTTTATGTTTTGCTTCTCCTACTAATCTGTAAACTCCTTGAATATAGGGACTATATCTTATGCTCTGTATCTTCCATAAATCTGATGTGCCTTTTAGCTCTTATACCAACACTCTTCCCATATTCCACAACTGGGTTTTATATTCAGATTTCTATGCAAGAAGTACTAAAGTTAATAAAGTTTGAAAACCTTATGCTGTGAAAAGGGTTGATGTACTTAGGGTTTCAATTATGAGTCTACTTTAATACATTTCATAATCATATAATTTGAAAGTCTGAAGGCACCTTAGAAGTCCAACTCTTTCATTTTGCAAAGAAACTGAGGCCTATACAGGTTGAAAGTGACTTAGTCAAGGTCATATAGATAGTTTGTGTACAAAAAGTTGAAGACTTGGGTTCAAGACCTCTTCCATTTGTCTCTGTTGCTTTCATCTGGCCTCTATTAAGAAGAATGAAATTCAAGTTGTGATGCTAGAAGAATAATAACAATAATAACAGTAGTAGTAACTGACATTTACATAGTGTTTTAAAGTTTACAAAGAACTATAAATAATATGTATTATCTCATTTGAGCATCACAACCACGCTATGAGAGTAGGTATGATAGGTATGTCCCCATTTCACAGAAAGAGAAACTGAGGCTCAGAGAGGTTAAATGACTTAGTCACATAGTTAGTTAAGAGTCAGAGGTGGGATATGAAACCAAATCTTTCTGATTCCAAGTCCTGCACTTAATCCACTATGCCAGGATGCTTCTCTTGATAAATGAAGTTTACTAAGAGTAAGTTCCCTTACTGATGTAGGATGATTTTCGTGATGGAGTCAGTTGTTTGTATTATGGATACAAACCGGAAGGACAGAAGCACTGCTTTTATTTGATCGGTTTTCAAAGTAACATGCATAAAGCAGCTATTGAGATATTATCAGTTGGAACTTCCTGAAGATGAAATTCAATCTCTGTAAAAGCTCCAAAATGATAGCTAGATCTTTCTTAGTTCATTCTAATAAAGACATTTAATGACTTACTTGTTCAAGTAAGAGAAGATACCTGAACAACAAAGGTGCAATAATAGTAAGCACATCTGCTAAAAATAAATAAAATAAAGACTGCCAAAAAGACAGTCTCAAAAGAAGACTTCATGACTAACATGCAGCACAAAAATAATGAGGATGATAATAATAGCTGACATTTATATATAAGACTTTATTTACGGTTTACAAAGCACTTCACAAAAACATTACCTCAGCTGAGCCTTGCAACAGCCCAATGATGTAGACAAAGTGTTATTTACTCCATTTTACAGAAGTAGAAACTGAGGCTCAGAGAGATTAAGTGACTTGCCACAAGGTCACAAAAGGGAGGTAAAACTTACAAGACAAGTCCTCTGATTCCAATTCTACCACTATATCACACTGTACTTTCAGATTCAAACTCTGTTCCAGGAAAGGTATGAGAGAAAGCAGCTCCGCTTTATTTGGTGTTTTGCAAGAAGGTGAAACATAAATCATTTAATCTTAACATGGATTATATATACTTTTACATTCTTCAATTGATGTGGTTAAATGTGTTGCATAAGTTATATCTTTTAACTTTTCAACACCACCAAATATATACATGAAAAGTAAAAGAAATTATTAAAATAAAACAGGAAAATATTAAAACTATTTTAAAATAATCACTACTAAAGATGGAGGAAAAGAAATGGAGGAGGAAAGCATAGGGTAGTACCTTGTATATAGTAGGTATTTAATAAAGTCTGTTGAATTGAACTGAATGAGCTACAATCATCTCAAGACAGAGTTTAAAATGGTCTGAAATTTTAAGCATAAAACCTTACAGGATATCACTCTCTTTTGTAATATTTTAGAGGTACTCAGATGAATGACTCCAAACCAAGATCTTAAAGCATCCCAATGTGTACTTAATTATCAAGAAATTAAATAATATTCATTTTAAAATATACATATGCACAAATGTACCTTTAAAGCAAGAATAAGAGTGTTATCACAAAACCAATAAAGGAAAGGGTATGGTATTTCTGAAAAGGTTGGGAATTACTGCTTAAAATATAAATTTTCATTTTTCAAAATCCACCTCCCCTTAAAAATATAGCTTACAATTTTTTAAAGAGTAATTGTTCTGGAAAATTTTTCATGACATAAGAAATGGTTAAAATGCTAATATGAGTTTGGCTATAATTGACATGAAAAACATCTAATTCTTGGAAGTAGCCATCTTTACAGAATAAAAGTGTATACATAGCAGGATCCTACAGGTGTTTTAATCATAATATCTAAAGCTGAAATCGCTGCTACTGATTAATTAGCAATGGCTAAGTATGGAACCGCTCTAACATTTCTCTAATAATATCTACTTTAAATAAACTTACTGAATCCACTTGAAAATCATTTCCCTTTGGCTGTCTCATTATTCAATATGCTTTCAAGGAACATGGTGATGAAAGAAGAAAAATACCTCTTTCTAACATAACCATACTGGCAAGAGGATCAACATTATCAGTATTCAAAGAATGTCTTGGCAGGATAAACCTTCATAAAAAGAAGGAACACTATCTAATCCAAGTCATCAAAATAGCAATAGTACTTCTCGTATTATGTGGAGTATAAATGTTTATTACCGGTGCAGAAAAAAAAGTTGAAAAGAAAGGAAAGATGTCAATGTTGTCATTTAAAAAATTCTAATATGGAAAAAAATTCTTTGGCCAAATTCCATCAAAAACATTAAAATTATATTTTTTTCTTAAGGGAAAAAGGTTAGAAACAGGCAAGCTATTTTTGACTCGATGTTCAAACAGATTTAATTCAAACATTAATACTTATTTTGAAGATATCAAAGGTTACCTATGTTTAGAAAAAAAGGCTAGAGGATGGATTACTTTTATGATTTGTGTGCACTCTTCTTCAAATCACTTCTAAAATTTAATTTTACCATTTAGTAGTTAAACTTCAGCCAACTGTTCTTTTCAAACTATATTAGTTTCTATCACAGCCATTGGCAAGGTACTCACTCTTAAGTAAGCTGTGCTATTCTAAATATACCATCTAATCTTCGGGCTTTAATTTGGCTGTACTAAATGTCAATGACATCATGTGATTTGTTCAATGGAGAGGTGAAGCTATGTTCTCAAAGACTATACCAGCAAAATACAAATGCTAAAAGGTTCTGCTACACTGGAAATGCTTTAACTATAATTTCAATAACAAAATATAACTCCTTCCCAAGGATCAGCTTAAATGAATATTTTGGCAGTGGCAATCTACAGAATGAATAAAATACAAAATAGACTTCAGTCTTATGCAGTCCCCTTTAATTTCTGCAGTGACAGCAGAAGAATGGTGAAGAAGAGACAAGAGCTAAGAATCATAATTTTTAGCCCATTTAGGAATATTAATTCTAAGTACTCAATGTGAAAGCTTTGCCCAATGATCAACAAATGGAGCTGCTACTGAAGGCAAAGAAGAAAAACATTTATTATGTTCTGTATAAATGAAACCAGAAGACACAGCAAGCATCAAATTAACATAATAAAAATTAAACTAATTGTATTTTAACAGACAGTAACACTTGGTTACCAATGTAGAAATTATTTTCAAAAACTATATACATTCGGATTATAAGATTTTGATATTAAATTTTAACATCAAAGACACTGAAGCCACCAATTTTGGATTCTAATATTCTAATCCTCAATATCCTGTATGAGAAAATAGAAATATCACTAAAGAAAAAAAGAGAGGAAGAATAGCTGAACCAAGGTGATACAGGGTTGAGATAATGCAGCTATGAGAAACTGATTCTCAAAATATCTGAAAGGTTACTAAATGCTTCAAAAAATCATGGACGTGGGGCAGCTAGGTGGCACAGTGAATAGAGCTCGGGCCTTGGAGTCAGGAGAACCTAAGTTCAAATCCAGTCTCAGACACTTAATACTTACTAGCTGTGTGACCTTGGGCAAGTCACTTAACCTCGATCGCCTCACCAAAAAGCAAAAAAAAAAAAATCTAAGAATACTTACCCTTTCTTATAAAATCTTTATAAGAATAACATAAACAAGTATCAAGCACATCCACGATGAAAATATAAGAAGGAAGCTTTTACAAATAATATTCTACAGTAGACATCTTTACAGTCACACAATGGACTTACTGCTTGTTGACTGCAAGAAAGCATTTAATTTGGTAGAGTAAAATATTGCCAGAAAAGCGTCCTCCAAAAAGGTGCCTCCTATTGTTGTTGTTCAGTTGTTTCACTTGCACCTGACTCTTTGTGGCCCCATTTGGAATTTTCTTGGCAAAGATACTGGAGTGGTCTGCCATTCCCTTTTCCAGATCATTTTATAGATGAGGAAACTGAGGTAAACAAGGTTAAGACTTGCCCAGAGTCACATAGCTAATGTCTGAGGACAGATTTGAATAAATGAAGATGAGTCTGGCTCCAGGTATGGCACTCTATTCACTGTACCACCTAGTTGCCCACTGTCTCCTACACATGCATTAAAACTACGCGAAATTCCCTAAGGCATGCAGTTGGACAGACCATAGACAAAGCTGGTCCATCAACACATATATCTTTAAAAGACAAGAGAGATGGTCAGTAAGTTAGGCCAAGAGGAAGAGAGGGGTCTGGACAGCCTTCGGGAAACTGTAGTACTTTTAAGCGACTACAAGCTCCTCCCTGCTTTCTACATACTTACATTCCTTCCACTGCTTCTTACTGCTAAGGCTTATGACTTTAACACTTTTTAATGATTTTAATGTTCTTCCAATAATGTTATATATGGCTTCACAATCATGGAATATCATAATCTCTTAAGAATTCAAGTTGCAGGTCAGATGTGAGTAAGCTGTAAAATATCACTAATGAAGAATTGGACATGTTGTTGAATCGTTTCAGTTGTGTCTGAGGAGCCAAATGAAGAATGACATAAGAGAGATTTATGACTAAAAAAAGGAAACAGACCAGTCACATGGCAAAAACATAACTGATGAACAGTGTGCATACTCTATTAGTATTCACATAATGCCAAGATATCTTGAGAGACACAGCATGTTCCCTAAGGAAAGGCTGCTAGAGCCAAACTAGAAATCTTCCTTCTATATAGTAAGTCCACCACCTCCTGCTGCCACCTGATAGGCAGCCCCCTCAAGAAGACCACAGGCTATACAATTTGCTAGTGCCTTGAGCTTTCCATCTCCAGCTGGATATAGCATGTTCCCTGAGGAAAGGCTTTTAGGGGCAGAAGCAGGTATCTTCCACTGCCCTCAAAGCAATAACTTTTTATCTGTGACAGCACAAAGTATCTTCCATCTCCTGCTGCCAGCCCAATCTACCAAACAGGCTGTAGAGAACCACCAGTGCAAAGAAGAGAAACCCTCCCTTTGACTTTAGGTCACTCATCTCCTGCTCTTCCTGTGCTCTGGGAGTGGAGGAACGGCACACTCCACTCAGTGATTAACATTTTCACATCTGGTCATTCCCTTCACATCCCAATGACTCTCAACTTTTACAGACCATCATCAGAGCCCCATTTCCTAACCCTACCTCCTGATTCTTGATTCCCATTCCCTCCAACTCTCCCACCCCAAAGTTTTATCCTAATTCCACTTAGCCCTTCTACTGTGCCCTCTGGAATACCTTTTCCAGAGATGACAAACTTCCCTTCATCTTAAATCTTTTCCTCTCCTACTCCTTCCATTTACTACCTCTTACGGAAAACTGACTTTCTCCTGAAGACACAGACTTCCCGAAAACCCTTTCCAGCACTGGCTATACCTTCATTCATTCTCCTTGGCTCACTAATCAAGGCAGGGGAGTTGGAATACTTCTTGCTCCCCACTGCCACTTCCAGATTCTTCCTTTTCTGCCATCACTCAGTAACCTCTCTTCCTTTGAGGTTTACGCTACTTTTATCTACCACACAATCAAAATCCTGGTAGCTGTTGTCTACAGACCCCCCACCCAGGTCACTCCCCATTCACTATGCTCTCAGATCAAGGAGAAATTACTACAAGCAGCCAATTCAAATATCGTGGAGCCACAGTCAGGATAGCACAAGATTTAGCAGCTTCTACATTACAGGACTGGAGGGCTTGAAATATGATATTCCAGAGGGCAAAAGAGCTAGGATTACACCAAGAATCACCTACTTAGCAAAACTGAGTATAATCCTTCAGGGGAAAAAATGGGCATTCAATGAAACAGAGGACTTTCAAGCACTCCTGATGAAAAGACCAGAGATGAATAGAAAATTGACTTTTAAATATGAGAAACATAAAAAGGTAAACAGAAAAGAGAAATCATAAGGGATTCAATATAGTTAAATTTTTTATATTCCTACATGGGAAAATGATATTTATAACCCCCCAAAACTTTCTCAATTATTAGGGCAGTTAGAAGGAGTATACATAGCGAGAAAGCAGAGGTGTGAGTTGAATGTGATGGTATGATTATCTAAAAAAAATAAAGGGATGAGAAAGAAGAATGAACTGAGAGAGGGGAAAGGGAAAGGTAGAAAGGGATGAATTATCTGACATAAAAAGGCCTGAAACAGATTTTACAGTGAGGGGGAAATGGGGGAAGCACATGAACCTTACTCTCATCAGAACTGCCTCAAAGGGGGAACAATACACACACTCATTTGGGTGTAGAAGTCTATAGAGAATGGGGGTCAGCTAGGTGGCGCAGTGGATAAAGTGCCAGCCCTGAAGTCAGGAGGACCTGAGTTCAAATCAGGCCTCAAACCAAACACTTGACACTTGCTAGCTGTGTGACCCTGGGCAAGTCACTTAACCCCAACTGCCTAAAACCAAAAAACAAACAAACAATTGAACAACAACAAAAGAAAGAAGTTATAGGGAAGGGGGGAGGGAAGAACTGAGAGAACGGGAGGCCATTTAGGGGAGGTAAAAGGCAGAAGCAAAACACTTGAAAATGGACAGGGTAAAAGGAGACAGTAGGATAAACAGGGAAAATAGGATGGAGGGAAATACATAGTTGGTAATCATTACTGTGAAAAAAAATTTTACAGTGAGTTTCTCTGATAAAGATTCATTTCTCAAACATATAGAAAATGGGGTCAAATTTATAGAAATAAGAGCCATTCCTCAATTGATAAATGATCAAAGGATATGAACAGGCAGTTTTCAGACAAAATAATCAAACCTGTCTACAATCATATGAAAAACATGCTCATTGATGAGAGGAATGCAAATTGAAACAGCTCTAAGCTACTACCTCACACCTGTCAGATTGGCTAATAGGAAAGAAAAAGGAAAATGACAAATGTTGGAGATGTGGGAAAATTAAAACATTATTGGGGAAGTTGTATACTGATTCAATCATTCCGTAGAGCAATTTGGAACTATGCCCAAAGGACGATAAAACCAAGCCTACCCTATGACCAAGCAATACCACTGGGTCTGTATCCCAAAGAGATTAAAAAACAAAAAGGAAAAGGACCTACATGTACAAAAATATTTATAGCAGTTCTTTTCGTGGTGGCAAAGAATTGGAAGTTGAGGGGATATTCATCAATTGGGGAATGACTGAACAAGTTGTATAATTGTGATGCAATACTATTGTGTTATAAGAAATAATGAGCAGGATGCTCTTGGAAAAACATCGAAAGACTAACCCTAAATCCACTGTTTTAACTGCATCCCAGAATTTTAGTATGTGACTTCATCATTACCATTTACTTTTATATAGTCATTAATTAGTTCTATAATTTGTTCTTTGACCTACTCATTATTTAAGGTTTCGTTGTTAAGTCTCCATTTGAGTCTATATCTTTTTTTTGAGGGGGGGAGGTAGTCCCTGAATCAATTTCTGTTATTATTGCATTATAAATGTAAAGGCTATAGTGACCATTTCTGCCTTGTTACATTTCTTTGGAATATCTCTGTGCCCTAGCACATTGCCATTTTTTGTAAAAATTGCATGTGGTGAAGAGAAACACATATATTCTTTTGCTGTCCCCATTCAGAAGATGCTATAAATCTTTTATCTCTGGTTTCTCTAGCAATCTGTCCATTTCCATATTTTCTCTTTTATCTTTTTGTTAGAACTATCCAAAACTGAAAGAGGGATATCAAAGTCTCCTGTCACTATTGTGTTACTATCTATGTCTCCTTGAAGCTTAGGTATTGTTTCCTTTATAAATTTGAATGCTAAGGCATATGGAGCATACAAGTTTATTCCTTTTTTTGGTTTGTTGTCTGTGGTTTCTTTCAGCATAATATGGTTTCCTTGTTTATCCTTGTTTATTTTTTTTTAATGTTTGTTTTTGCTCCTGTTTTTTTCAAGTTCATTCATTTGATGCACAGTAAATTTTTTCCCAATCCCTTCATTTTATTTTGGGTATATATTTGTTTTTCAAATGTGTTTCTTGTAAGCAACAGAATGCAGGATTTTGTATTCTTATCCAACCTGTCACTCTTTTTTGTTTTACTGGATTGTTTAATCCATTCACATTTAAAGTTATAAGAGTCAGGTTTATATTTTCCTCCATCTAAAATTGTTCTTTTTTTAAAAAAGTTATGATTTCCCCCCTCTTCTGTTGTAAACACAGTTTACAATAGTTTGTTCCTTCAGCTACTTTAATCTTTTTTTTTTTTAAAGGGGCCTTCTTCGTACTGGCTCTCTTCCCCTTGCCTTTGATCCCTTCTCATTTGTTACCCCTTCCCCTTTAGGGTTTTGTTTATGAGTTCCTCTCTCCTGCTTTTTATCTAGCTACATATTTCTTCCTCTTGATCTTTCCTCTCAGTCAAACAGATTCCCCATCAGCCATTCTTGTGCACTGGTTTGTTTTTTTGTGCCCCTTTCCAAAACAAGATTTTTCACTCCCTTCATTACTTCTCTTTCTGTTTACTCTGTACTTTCATTCTTTGATTCATGACCCCTATAATCACCTGGTCTCTCTTTTCTCTGTATTCTTCATACAATCAAAGTTTCCAAGGTATCCATTCTAGACTGTGCCTTCTAAGCACTTTTTGTCACAGCCTTGTAAGGCTTATTCCACGGATTTCCTTTTTCAATTGTGCTTTACTTTGAGAACAATGCCAATTATTAAGGTCTTAGAGAGTACAATGTTCCATGGTAGGTCATCCCCCATTCATGTCCCCCTCACCTGATCTATGCCCTCCCCTATTGACCTTCCCCCCACATTTGCCTAGTAATCTCCCTGTGTCAATGCCTTTCTGTTCCTCCAGGTGCCAGTTACTCCCAAAGGTTCCTACCTTGTCCCAGGAAAAGAAGACCTTTTAAGGCACCAAATTCCCTTGACCCACAGGTATTCAGCAGCGGAACCCCTCTCATTCCAAAGTAAGGACCACCTTCTTTCTTCCCCTCTTCAATATTTTCCACTTTCTCCACACTTATTTCCCTGTAGGCTCTTTTCTTTCTGAGACCACAGTGGTCACCTTCCCTTCACTGCTAGTTCTTTATTTGATCTCAATGTATCATTCACTACTCTTTAATCTCTTTCTCCTCTCTTCTTCTTTCATGTACCCTCCCATGTTGTAATGTAGTCCAACAAAAGAAGCATTCACCCATAGGCAGGATGTTGTCAGGTTTTACCCATAACACCTCTATCTGCCTCTTCACTGTTACCTTTACAAGGTTTCCACCTTCACCCCTGCCTCTTTGTATACACTTAGAAAAAAGTCTGTTACTGGTCTTTCTGTTGTCATTCTATTTCTTGTTGCTGTCTGTATTTATTCAATCCTCTGCATTTCTGCTGTTTGGCATGTTCAAGAAACAAATAATCTCTTCAGTTCTGGTTTTTCTTTCTAAAAATGTTTTAAACTCTTCTTTATTACTGAATATACATCTTTTGTCTCTTACAGTTAAGCTCAGGTTTGCAGGATGAGTTACCTTGGCCAGCATTCTGAGCTCCAACACTCTTCAGAATATATTATTCTATTCCCTCCTGCTTTTTCTAGTAGATCCAGAATAGTCTTGAGGTAATCAAATGTCCTTTCCTTTGCATTTGAAGGTCTTTCTCTCAATGGCTTATAGAACTTGTTTTCAAACTGAATTGTTACATTTAGCCACATGTCTTGAAGTTTACAGCCTTTGGTGGTGGTTGTTTGTCCTAGAGATAATCTGTAAATTCCTTGGACTGGAATTTCATTTTTATTATATTCAGAAGTCCTAGCCAGTTCTCTTCTATTATTTTCTTCATTATGGTATTAAGTTCTGGGTTTTTTTTGTCCTATTGTGTTCTTCTGGAAGAACTATGATCCTTAGGCAGCCTGTTGTCTTTTAGATCCACATCTTCTGCTTATAGTGAGTATGTTTTCTTTTCGTGTTCTTGTTGTTTGCTTCTCTTCCTCTAGATCATCTTTCCCTTCTGGGCATTTGCATTTACAACCTATCGCTCTTTCTCACGTTTCATCGCTGAAGTTTGCCATTAAAGATTCATTTTTCTATTTTGCTAATTATTTTGGCTGTGCAGTGTACCAATTCTGCTCCCACAATTCTCATTTCCCTTTCAAATCACTCAGGAACAATGTGTTGTGGTTTTATGTACTCCTCAAATGTCACTGAGTGTTAGACAATTTTCCTTCATTTTGTAGTAATTATTCATAGTTGCCTGAACCTGTTTACCAGATCTGGAGGCCATATTTCCTTCTGTTACTACTTTTTCCTGTTGATTTCTGTTCATGTTCAAGGACTTTGCAATTCTTTCTCCTGGAATTCTTGGTATTTTCAATTCTTTTTCCCTCTTTATTTTCCTAATGACTCACTTTCTGACTCTCTTCCTCCCAATTGTGTTTTCTTTGGATCACAAAGCATTTCACCGCCCTCCCATACTGAGTAATTCATGGTTCACCAGTTTTTGTCACAACTGACTTTTAGGTTGTCAGAATGGTCCCACGTGGATGCTGCGTTCTCCCCTGAAGTTTGGTGTAATGCAGAACAGCCCCCAAAAGCATAGTGTCCTTTCCTGATGACCTGTCCCAATCCCTCGGTTTCTTAGTTCTCTGTCTCAGGACCAGCAGTTCAGATATTGCTTTCCCTAGCACTGGTAGTTCAGTTTTCTAGCACTGGTGCTTCCAGGTTTTAGGCCCCAGCAGGCTTTTACCCCTGAAAAACTGTGGTCAACTGACTATCAAAGCCTGAAAAAACTTCCACAGCCTGGAACTGGGAGCCTCTACAGCAATGGAAAGAGGGAAGGGGGAAGAGGGGTTCAGGGATGAGTTTTGATATAAGCCTGTGTCATGTTCTGCTAGTAGGGGCTTTACTGCTGGTGGCACAGGAGAAGGGGAAAGAAAGGTTGCTCAATGAGCTCCGAGTTCTGAGTCAGTAAGCATGAGTTCCTAGGCTTGAGTTTTCTTTTCTTTTTTCTTTTTTAACATTTTCTTTTAAATTCTGAGTGTCCTAGACCACGAAAACAGACCAACTTACTTTATTTTTGGTGCATAATTTCTGTTTTGGAGAGGTCTGAGAGGCCACAAGGATTCGCAAAAATGTCTTGCTGCTCGCACAAACAAGCCTTGCAATAGCTCCTTAACTGACTCTCTGACTTGAGTCTCTCCTTTCTCCAAGCTACCCTCCATGCAGCTGGTAAAATTATTTTCTTAATGTACTCATTTGACTATGTCACTTTTCTATTCAATAAACTCTCGTGGTTCCACTTTTAGGATCAAATACAAACTACTCTGTTTGACATTTAAAATCTTTCACAATCTGGCCCCAACCTACCTTCCCAAAATTGGCCTTATCTTTGCTCACACATAATAGTACATCTCCTTTCACTGTACCTGTCCCCCTCCATTCTCGGAATGTATTCTCTCCTCACCTCTATCTCAAAGAATACCTACTTTCCTTCAAAAGCGCATTCAAGTGCCACATGAAGTCTTTCCTGATCCCTTAGCTGCTCATGCTACCCTTCTCAATTATTTTGTATATACTTTCATATGCACACGTTGTCTCTCCAGATAGAATCCAAACTTTCTGAGGGCAGGAACTCTCATTTTTGTCTCTGGATCCCCAGTACCAAGCACTGGGCCTAGAACATGTTAGGAGCTTAACAAATGCTTGAAGAATGATCAGTTTCTACAGGTTACATTATTAGCTGAGTCATCATTTCCTCAGTGAAGCCTATTGTCCTTCCTCAAATTGTCTTGCATTTACTTATTTATGTACATATCACAAAAACCCCTAGTAAGCTATGCTTTTTTTTTCACCAGTGTCCCCTGACACAGAATGATAAACATTTTTTTCTTTTTTAATTGTACCACTGATTTTCCTAGGGAGAAATCTGTATAAATGAAACTTAGGTATAAATGATGAACTATCCTGCCCCCCCCTTAAAAACTACCTTTCACAAGTTATTTTACAAAAATACAAAATCTTACCTTGTTATGTGTAAAAATAATCCTTAAT
This sequence comes from Phascolarctos cinereus, assembly GCF_003287225.1. Lineage (NCBI taxonomy): Eukaryota > Metazoa > Chordata > Mammalia > Diprotodontia > Phascolarctidae > Phascolarctos > Phascolarctos cinereus. Next base: position 194,991,221 of record NW_027556098.1, read on the forward strand.
TCGGGTTTGAGAATGCCGTACGCTATAAGGAGGTCTTGGATTTTCTTTAATTCATCCTTACATTTTTTAGCTGTGGAGTAAAATTGTTTTCTTACAGGAAGATTCTTAAATAGCTTCAATGCAGTTACAGTTGTACCTATGAGCAAAATATATATATAAAAAAATCAACTCTCGGCCAAGACAGTGCCTACAAAAGGCAAATTTTAATTGCATTCCATTGAAGAAATAATTTCACAGAATAAGTCCCCTGAAGAATCCTCTTAGGCCAGGTCTCTAGAGATTTAAATTAAATCTGGAGATTTAATAATGGAATTCTAAATAACATAAATAACATCATAAAAATAATTAACAATTGAAAGATAATCATAATGGTGAAACAACATGCCAAAATTTCTGAGGCAAAGCTAAATCGTACTCAGTAAAAAAAGTTTTATTCCTAAAAACAAATATAATCAAAATGAAAAAAGAGAGGAATATTCATTAAAAAATAAGAATGCTAAGAAATAAACCCAGGATAAATAAAAAAGTAAACTTCTCGAAAATCAGTGGAGAAGTAATTCAACTGGAAACCAAAAACCCTATGAAGCTAATAAACAAAACTAAAAGCTAATTCTTGGAAAAGACTAGCAAAACTGTCAGTCAACTTGATTAAAAAAGGGCCAAAAAAACAAATCAACAAAATAAAACATGCTAAGTTCTGGGGATATAAAAGGAGGCAAAAGATAGTCCCTGGCCTCAAGGGGCTCACAACCTACAAATATGTGGTTAATTTCTATAAAGGTCCCTGCACAGATGAGAAACAGGTATACTCTTGATGATTCCAACTCAGTAAGCACAAGAGATTTATCATATCTAACTTCTGGAAGTTCTATTCAGCTCCTTTCTTATTTATTTGTTAGATCTGTCTGGATATAAAAAAGGGTACATTGAGATCTCCAATCATTATAGTTTTGTGGTCTATTTTTCCCTTTCACTACTCAGTATATATCCACTAAATGGTACAGTATTTAAATACTGACACTACTACATCATCTATGGTGTTTATTTCATTTAATGATGTTTATTTTATCTTGGCCTGGCTTGAAATTTTGATTGCTGCTCTTGCTTTTCTGAGTTCATTTGAAGCAGGAGAAGTGTGTGTGTGTGTGTGTGTGTGTGTGTGTGTGTGTGTGTGTGTGTGTGTGTGTGAATGTGTGTACAGTGTCTCTATATCCATTCATCCACTCCTCTGTATTCTTGTATTTACACCACTACCAAATAAATGAGTTGTCTTTGCTATCCATCACAAAGCAGCCACTGCCAAAAAGCAAAACACTTCAAGAGTCCCAAGGAGTTGTAACATAAGGCAAATATACTGACTGATCCATCTTTGTCCTTTCAAAAGGCCAGTAAGGAAGACCTTAACTTGTTACCCCTTCTCATATGCTCAGGAGAAAGGGGTTACACAGGAGCACTCTAACAGATGTAGCTCTCACTTCACTTACCCAATTATCAATCAGACAGATAAAGAAAGGAGATTTTCTAATCCACACTGTCTTATACTTAACATAATCTTTAGAGCTGAAAGGGACCTTAGAATTCATCAAGTTCCTGATTCTATTACCAGTACAATTACAAGTTCTGTTACTGGTGCAATTAAAGGAAGCTAGGTGTTCAATAAACAGCTCTAGACTTGGAGTCAAGAAGACCTGAGTTAATATTGTGCCTTAAACATTTACTAGCTTTGTGATGCTGGACAATTCACTTATCCTCCATACCTCAGATTTTTCCTTTGCAAACGGGATAATAACAGTCCTGCTTTCCAGGGTTGTTGTGAGACCCCAATATGATGCTAAAACATAAAGTGTTTCACAAACCTTAAGGCACTTTATAAATGCTAGTTATTTCTATGGTTTCATCAGTGAAGTATCCTTGCTGTACACTACACTCCTTGAAAAGATGTGTTGGAGTTGACTCCTGCTAGCTTGCAGGTTTGCCAGAGTTTGTTATATTTTCAACATGAGTATTTACACCTTGGAAACCACAAAACTACAAATTAGGGCTTGATTTATTGTTTCGCTGATTGTTTAAACTTAATAAAAGTAATGGAGAAAATGTTAATAATTCAGATTAAACTTAAAAGTGTATCTTTCATTTCTGAAGAGCTTGTTGTTGAACATTTACCTGCACCCCTTGCCTATGTACCTTCTTCAGAGTCAGAGGACCTGGGTTCGAATCTCCCCCTCTAAAGCTTATTATGTATATGACCATGGACAAGTCATTGGCATCCCAGGGCCTAGGTTTCATCATACATCAAATGAGGGGACTATACTTATGATGACCCTTCTATTTCTCAATCAAGGATCCTACGATCAGTCTCACCCTGATGTAATTCTTGTCCGTGCCTTTTTATGAATCTAGCAAAGAGCAATTAGCCAATGCTCCTAGGGACATCTTCTTTTTAAAAAATATTTGATGGGGAATAGGACAGCCTGGAGAACAGGGTAGTGTAGTATATAGAGAGCTAACCTAGGAATACGGAAGACTTGGGTTCAAGTCCTATCTCTGACATTACCTATTATGTAATTTTGGTCAGGTCACTTAACCACTCAAATGTCCCCAGACAAACCTCTAAGACTGTAAATTTCAGAACAATTACCTGTCTACACAGTAGAAAGAATTTCCTTTCCAAAAGTACTCTACACCAGAGATGTCAAACACTGGGCTGCCTGTGGCCCTCTACACTCTCAAACACCACTCAAACAACATTAAAATGTAATCGGGAAGTAATTAATGAAATAAAACATAATAAAACATAATAAATAACAATACATATAATAAAATGTAGATAATATTAATACATGGTTATCTAAGTCAACATGTGACATAACCCTGCCAAGATCCTTATGTAGTTTAATGGCTCTTGTTTCCATCTGAGTTCGGAACCCTTCCCTACACCAATAAAACTTCAGGTCCAAATAAAAACAAAACAAAACAAAAATGCATATTTGGACAATTCTCAGGCTGTAAAATCTGTCATTTTTCAGTTTTGCTACATGGTTGGTTCCTCTCCTTTTCTGCTCACACATTTGTTGTTGCGTTGTTTCAGTTGTGTCCAATTCTCTGTGACCCTATTTGGTGTTTTCTTGGCAAAGATACTGGCATGGTCTATCATTTCCTTCTCCAGTTCATTTTACAGATGAGGAAACTAAGGCAAACAGGGTTAAGTGACTTGCCCAGGGTCACACAACTAGTAGCGAGACCAGATTTGAACTTAGGAAGATGAATCGTCCTATCTCCAGGCCCAGCACTCTATCTACATAGCTGCTTATACATAGCTTGATGTTATTAATGACCCTTACATGCAAGTTATTGCTGATTATACTTGAATTTATGTCTATGTACATATGTAAATAGTATGTATACTGATATACCTGAATATACATGTGTTAGTATGTATAGAAATACATGGAAGGCAGCAGTATGTGGTAGAGAACTAGCCTTGCTTGGAGTTAGGAAGACTTTTGCTAATTTTCTGGGTGTAAGGTAAAACTCAATGTTGTTTTATTTCACATTTCTCTTATTAGTGATGATCTGAATCATCATGAATTGCTTACGGTTATGTTTGCAATTTATCTTTTGAAAAGTTTGACCACTTCCTTTAACCACTTATCTAAAAGCTATTATTATATATTGTTTTGTTTTTAATTCCTTATATATCTTGACCATTAGACCTTTATCAGAGATAACTACTATAAAATTTTCCCAATCAAGTTTCCCTTCTTATCATAGCTGCACTGATTCTGTTCTGAAAAGGGTTTTCAATTTCAAGTAATCAAAATTGTCTTTTTCCTTGATGATCTGTGATCTTCCTTGTATTATTAAAAATATTCCCCCAGGATATAGTTGAGAAAGGTATTTCCATCTCATACACTTTTTTTAAATGATGAGTCCCTTTATATAAAGGTCATGGATATATTTCTTTTTTTTTTATTTTTTAATTTATTTTTTAATTTTTAGGCAATTGGGGTTAAGTGACTTGCCCAGGGTCACACAGCTAGTAAGTGTCAAGTGCTTGGTCTGAGGCCATGTTTGAACTCCGGTCCTCCTGACTTCAGGGTCGGCGCCCTATCCACTGCACCACCTAGCTGCCCTGACATGGATATATTTCAAATTGATTGTGGTATATGATATAAGATGCTTGTCCAAAACTATTTTTTGGCAGTTGCTCTCCAGTTTTCCCAACTATGTCAAATAGTTCTTTATTAAGTAGTTTATCTTCTAAGGTATATTAAATATAGGGTTACTGGATTCAACTATTTCTGATTTTTCCTAATCTAAGCAGTTCTACTAACTACTTTTCTTTTTTTAACCAGTACCAAATAGTTTTCATAATAGTTTTTGTAATAGCTTGAGATCTGGAAGTACAATTCCATAGTTATCCTTAACATTTCCCATGATTTCCTTTGGGATGCTAGACATTTTGTATTACTAAATGAATTTGTTATTGTTTTCTCTAGCTCTAAAAAAACCACTCCTTAATTGGTTGATTAGTATAGCACTAAATATAAAAATCAAATCAGGCAGTATAATATTTTAATGTCTTGATAGACTCCCAGATAGTTGATGCATTTTGTAGTTATTTTAATTGGAATTTCTCTTTCCATTTCCCCCCGCCCCGTCTTTCTGTTAGTGCTATATAGAAATGAAAACAATGTTTATGGACTTATTTTGTATTTTACTGCTTTAATGAAAATATTGTCTCAGTTTTTCCTGCTGATTCTCTGGAAGTTTCAAATAAATTACCATAGGCTCAGATTCCTAAAATCTAGCCACTGTTCTGATCCTTATAATCTAGCCACTGCTTACTCATGTTCAGACTCCTTAAGAGACTGCCCAATATGACAATGTTCTAATAAACCATGTCTTTGGCTGAAAAAAAAAAGCAAACAGAAAAAAAAAAACAAATAAATTATCGTATCTTCTACAAATAGTCATAATTTCATCTCCTTTTTGTTAATGTTCATCTTTTTTAATTTTTGTCTTGCTGTACTGCAAATTCCATAATTTCTAGAACTGCATCAAATAATAGTGTCATGAGGGAGAATCTTGCATTAGCACAATATTTACTATTAAAGCTTTTCCTGTTTTCCCAGAACAAATGATGTTAACTTCGGATGGCAGATAAATATATTTTATCATATTAAAACTTAGCCCTTCTATGCCCATGCTGTTTGGTTTTTTTTTTAATTATATAGGGGGAGGTAGGTGGCGCAGTGGATAGAGCACCAGCCCTGCAGTCAGGAAGACCTGAGTTCAAATCTGGCCTCAGACACATAATGCTCACCAGCTGTGTGGCTCTGGGCAAGTCACTTACTCCCAATTGCCTCAAAAACAAAAAAAAGATTACAAAAATTATATAAACTACAACTGCATTTTGTCAAAGATTTTTGTATGGATAAAATTATATGTTTGGGCTCTTGTTTCTAATATGAGGAATTATGCTAATTTTTCACAATAATAAACCATCTTTACATTTGTGACATAAATCCAATTTGGTCATAGCAAATCATTTTTAGATATATTATCTTTTTTTGTAACATTTTATCTAAAAATTTGAATCAATATTACTAAGTGTTAAAAGGCCTTTCAACTGGAATGACATTGCACAAAAATTGTTTGGATAAGCTATGCAAACTTGACTATGTCCTAGGAATCATCTATAAAGTATTGAACAAGTTGAGAAGGGATTAGATTCTAGAAATGAGAGAAAATATGGCTTTCTATCATACTACTGAGGAGGAACCACTTGAGGGAGGAGGAAAGGAGAGGAGATGGCTTTGGCTTTGACCAGGTCTTCCTTCCCCCTTTCCCACTGTAATCAAAGGAAAGCTTTGTGAGCCCTAAAGAAACCACAGTATTGTGGACTTTCCCGCTTCCTATCAGTGTGCTACTGTCATCCCTGGGTCAGCTGTCAGGTACACTGAAAGCCACAGAAGAGTCACTCAATGCACTGGAAGATTTCCTGGGATTATCTTCTTGGTATTCCCTTTTCTACCATCCCTTTTAACTGCTCTGTTTCTTTTGAATATTCAAAAGCATAAACTAGGCATGCCCTTTCCACTACCATATTTCAGTCATGTCATAACCCATCATATCTCAGTGTTACTCATGATGTTGACTGCTTCTTTGTCTAGCTATCTCTAGTTTACTTAATAACTCATATTTTGTGCCTTTGTATATAACTACATAGGTCCATGAATATCATTACTTTACTTCTTCCTGGATACTTAGACTTCCTGGATCTCTCCATTGCTATTACTCATCCTGAGTCATACATTTTATTCACTGGGATATCTGGGATATTGGCGAGTGTTTTTCCTCTCCATTTTTTAAAAATTAATTAATTAATTTTTAGTTTTCAACATTCACTTCCATAAGCTTTTGAGTTTTAAATTTTCTCCCCCTTCCTCTCCTTTTTCCTCCCCAAGACGGCATGCAATCTGATATAGGCTATACATATACATTCCTATTAAACATATTTTCACATTAGTCATATTGTAAATAAAAATTAGAACCAACAGGAGGAATCACAAGAAAGAAGAAACAAAACAGAAGAGGAAAAAAAAGAGCAAATAGTATGCTTCAATCTACATTCAAACTCCATAGTTCTTTCTCTGGATGTGGATAGCATTTTCCATCATGAAACTTTTGGAGATGTCTTAAATGCTTGCATTGCTGAGAAGAACTAAGTCTATCAACATTAGTTATAGCACAATGTGGCTGTTACTGTGTACAATGTTCTCCTGGTTCTGCTCACTTCAATCAGCATCAATCCATTCAAGTCTTTCCAGGTTTTTCTGAAGTCCACTTGCCCATCATTTCTTATAGCACAATAGTATTCCATTACATTCATATACCACAACTTGTTCTGCCATTCCCCAATTGATGGGCATGCCCTCAATTTCTAATTCTTTGCCACCACAGAAAAAGTTGCTATAAATATTTTTGTACATGTGGGTTCTTTTCCCATTTTTATGATCTCTTTGGGATATAGCCCTAGGAGTGCTATTGCTGGACCAAAGGGTATGCACAGTTTTATAGCCCTTTTCCTTTCCATTTTCAATTTCAAGACCACTCGATCAGATCTGCAAGTCTTCACACAAATATATTATTTCCAGTCTTCAATAGCTGTACTTTGTCTCTATCAAAGAGTTTGTTGTTGCTGTATATTAAGCTCTGGTACATAAGTTCAAATCCAACTCTCTGATTTAGAAACACAGAATTCCATAGCTAGAAGGGATCTGAGAGTCCACTGAGTCCAACTCATATCTGGATAACCATCTCCTCTACCACAAGACTATATTCTCAGGGGCAGCTAAGTGCTGCAGTGGATAGAGCACCAGCTCTGGAGTCAGGAGGACCTGAGTTCAAAGCTGGTCTCAGACCAGACACTTGACACTTCCTAGCTGTGTGACCCTGGGCAAGTCACACCAAAATGCCTCCCTCCCCCCAAAAATAAAGAAGACTATTATATTCTCATTCAGCTCTTCACTTTCCATGAATCAAATAAGATAATATTTTTTAAAGTGCTTAGCAAAGCGCCTGGAACAAAGTAGGTGCTATATAAGTTTATTCCCTTCCTTTCCCTTTCCCTTCTACCATCATACTTTTATGAAACCCTTGCCTTTAATTACAAATAATGACATGTCCCTAAGGCCTTTAGTTTCCTATACTGGACTTTATGACCTCAACATCTTAGGACACATGTTTATACTTCCCATATCATCAAAATATCCCCTGATTTAGAATATATGACAAAATAAAAAAGAAAAATCCATAGATCTTTCTTCTCCAAGAGTCAGAAATAATCTCAGGTTACATTGGGGCTTACTCAAAAAGGCTTTCTTGTATATGAACTACACATCATTCAACAGATTTATGACTCAGTGATGTGAGTATATCCTCCAGGATAGATTTTAACTCATCAGAGACTTCTTAGCCTCTCTTATCAGTGTCTTTTCCATAAATCCTCCTTAGGGAATCTACTCAAAGTGACGGAAGCTTTCTTCTTCTGACACTTTTCATATCTTGTGAATACTAGTGCAGCACTAACTTGTCTATTCCACCATGTCTGTTTCCTTTTCCAGTGTCCTTAATGATGTGTATTACAGATATAAAAATTTACTAGACCTTAGTACTTAAATAAGATCCATCCATAAAATGGTTGATCCTTTAAAAAGGAGTAAGTTGATGCTTCCAAATTGAGAGGTCACTATCATATTTTATAAGAGAATTCTTCTGATTTAACTGCTCAACTCTGACTTCAGTATATTCTAGAAGCTCTGTAATTAAACTAGTCTTTCCTATGTATAGCCAAATAGGCTATATAATTAGTAAGGCAAATATTTATTACTATACTGTAAAAAAGTATGGCTATTAGTATATCAGGAATGTTTTTAAATATTTACAGAAAACCTCTGTTCCAAAATTATGCTAAAAAGATCTTCCAATACATGCTCATTTGCACTGCAGGGATTTAAAAAGAACATGATGCTATACTTTAAATAAAGGGTAGGGAAATGAAATGTCTCAAGTAAAGTACTTTAAGTGTGTTACTTTCAATATCTGAGAAGTTCTCACTGATGTAGCAATAAGAGTTAAGAGAATTCATCTACAGGGATAAATCCATAAAGGTAGCTTTAAAATACTGATAAACTGATTCAAAGGGATTAGATGAGTTAGTGACAGAAGAAGGAAATGGAAAAAAATATTGTCAATTTTTCTTGGTAAATGGGTTGTAAAAGTTTAAAAGAATCTTATTGGTTTCTATTTTAAAATAAAAGTGAATTCTCTATAAATTCAGCAAAAGGCTATTTAACAAATATGGATTAAATATCCAAAGATAATATTAAATGACATTTGTGTAATGTGTGCTACATGCATATAACAAATTCTTTGGGGTTTTGTTATTTCTCTTCAACAGCACATAATCTTTATCTTTAAAAATTACAGCTAAATCCATTGGCATTCCTGGAAAGTGACTTATAAAAGGTTTTGAAATTTGTTTTAAAAAATGATAGCTTCAGTGCACTATAGCCTTAAGTCATCATTTGTGCCTACAGCTAGCTTTCTACAAGCATCTTCCAATCTAATGATGTCAAAAGTAATGCTAAACCAGAGAAATTTACTCCATTGCAAACATTAACCTACAGGAACCTTAAAGGCACAGGTATAAATTGGGTTGGCAGTACTAGTTTTATCTTACACTGAAAATATTTAAATGGAGGCTGAATGACAGCTGCTGAAATGTGAGTCTGTGATTCAATCACTCAAATAAATATCATAGCTAAGGCTATATAAACATAAAAAAATTTTGCAAATGTTTGCAAATTTCTATAATATATCTTCAAAGGACAAATTGAGATTTTCTAGAGCATTGGTTTCTATTTCTCCATTCAACCAACTATACTTAAAGAAAAAAAACTGAGGCACAGAGTTAATAGTTTTACACTAATCTTTTAATGTATACTGCTTAAGAAAACAGTAATGCGTTAAAGAATAAAAGGTACATAAATGACTAAGAAGTTTTCCCAACACTTGCTCACAAACATACCTGGGTCACAATTGCTAACAGGGGCAAGCATAAGAAGGGCAAAGGTAATTAGGAAGAGAAAAATCAACCAGCAAAAGGCCAAAGATCAGGTGGACTCAATGCTTAAGGTTTGTTATTTCACAGTTCCCATGGAGATGAACACAGAGAGGCATGAGAAGTATGAGTGAAGCAGAACCACCAGCCATCCAGATTAGACTGCCTACTACAAAGATAAAAATAAATACATTTAAGTTTTATAAGGTGGCTGGATTAGTGCCAGACATTCTACTGGAGTCTCCTCTGAAAAGCCACTTAAACTTTCCTAATAGTTTCCTAATTTGACCTCCCAAGAACTAGAGACAAGGCATTCTAGAGGACCCTTTTGCTCAAAACAGTCCTTCTTTTAAGTCTTGATGTTTGAAACAAGGTAAAGATTCAGATTTTACACACATTAGTAAAGGATTTAATAAACTTGCCATTTCTTAGAATTTAAAATTAGTATTACAATACTAGCTCGAATAGTTTTTAGAATTTAATTCATTTTTGTAAACTAAAAAAAACACACCATGATTTTCTGATAGCCTGTGTCACTGATATTTCTTTTGTTTACCCAGTCAAGATGCAAATACACCAATAAAGGAATGGCTACCAGTAAGTAATCTGAGGATTTTAAAGATACAAACAATGCTTCCCTTGAGAGCACTCTTCTTAGCCCTGTACCAAAAAGTGTTTAGTAACAGAGGTACAATGAAAAGAAGCAAATTTCAACTAGGAAAATTATTAAACAAAAAGATCTTTGGAAAAATAATCCTAATTACTTTATATTTAAAGTCAGGAAGAATTTAGAAAAATATGCTACTCCGAAAAATAAGAAACTATAAAATTAAATTATCAATTTACAAGGCAATTTGGAAGAAAAAAGGGCAAATACTCCAAAGACAATTCCTTTGACTACAAATTTAATTAGTTCCCATCTATAATACTCTTACAACTTCATTGATCTTATTAGCAGAGGTATACATTTTAAGTACACACACACACACTTATTATAACCTATTTCATACTATAGTTCCATATGTATGTGTTGTATTCCCTTATTATACTGTAAATTTTATGTAGACATGCATAACAATCTTCATATATTCCCCAGTGTCTACCACAGTGCTTTCTATATAGTAGTCGCTTTGAAAATATTCAATTAAAATGAAAAGTATCAGCAAGAAGAAGGAGAAAAAACTAAAGAATACATATGAAATTCTAGTTTAGAGATTTTATCCTTACAATTGAGAAATGAACATCTATAAAGGGGTTGTATAAATAGGCAAGATATCACTTATAATTAAAAATAAATGAGTGGATGTGTAAAGCACAAAAAAATTGGGTCACTATTACCAGCAAAAATGTCTGGAATGTACCTCTTCCTCACCTGTGCCTCTTGAGACTCCTCCTCAGAGGTTTCTATCAGGCGCCATAAAGTATTTTGCTACTCCCCACTTCTTAGGGCTCTTTCCTCCTGAAATAACTTTGTATACACTTGTGGGTACATGTTCTTCCCCTAATAAAGTGTAAAAGAGGAGGAACTGCTTCAGTTTTGCCTTTAAATTGCCCAGCACCTAGCACAGTGCTTTACATACAGTAGGCATGTGAAATAAAAGTTTGCTGAATGAGTGAATTTCATCTGTAACATTGATAATAGTCAAATGTTTTTACTTTTAGTGCTTTAATATAATATGTTGTTGTAGACAAGAGCATGTTATTTGATCCATTCATATTCTCTTGCTGTACTACCCTTGTAAATAATTATAAGCATTTCTGATATGGTTGGTCAGCATCTGGGCTGAGAATTAGTCTTTAAGCAACTGGCCTTAGCAGTTCCAACTAATTATCAACGACAAACAAGGTTTTGATAACAAGGATGGGTATAAAACTTGCATGAGGTTTTGAAATTTGCTGAATGAGATACAGATGAGAAAGAGAAAACAACATTGTAAAATTTCTTTCTTTACCTTGTCCAAGATGTGAAGGCTTTTGGGAAACGATATGACCACTGCTATCTAAAACATACTGGGTGCTAAAATTGTCAGCGGCTGTCTTTGTTGTAATTAAAACCTGAAAAAAAATTCAAATAAAGTGATTTTTAAATGTTTAAAGTGGGCCCATAAGCTAACCTAGATTTCAAATAATCCTTATTCATAACTCTACATAATTAGAAATTTTAACTTCTGTGGCAACTTTCATTCACAAAATTAAAGTAGAATGTTTCATGTAATATAATCATATAATATATAATTTATGATATTTATATATTATAATTACATGATAAAATGTTTTACACTGAAAATTACTCATGGTGAGTTTTGTAGACTACATTTTCATTGTGGCATAACATTGCACTTGGAATTCCTATTTACATAAGTCTCATTCATGAAAAAAAAATTTTTTTTTGTAAAACAGATTTAAATGCACTATAGAGTTTGCTTTTAGATAGAATCACATTAATACTTTTATAACTGAAAAATGAACTTTTTTCCCCACTTACATTTTATATACCAAGTCAATTTTATTGAGTTTTTAAAAGCAAGCTATATGTATATATGTATGTACATGTATATCTATATGTATATATATGTATATCTATATGTATATATGTATATCTATATGTATATATGTATATCTATATGTATATATGTGTGCGTATATATATATATATACATACAAATTTTTCACATACAATCTGAACCCCATGACTTTCGTACATACCACAGAAAGAATTTTTAATATTCAAGATAAATTTTGCATAAACACCATTTATGAATAAGGTCAAAAGGAAAAAAAAAAACAAACTAAAGAAATCATTTATTTCTGGAATGAAAAGGAATCCTAAGTTGCTATTTCTGGCCATAGAAATGTAACTCTGAACACAGCAGAGGCCATATGATAGCTCAGAATATTAACTTTTTCTTCACTCATTCTCTTTTAGAGAAATTGAAAGGGAAGAAGATGATCAAATGTGGTAAGTAGGAGGTGGAATTCCTAATTCCTAACATGTCAGCTTCATCAATCTAGTGACATTGGCTTTCTAGCTGTTCCTTGCACATGACACATCATCAGGCAGGATTACACACCCAAACATTTAAGTGATTCTTCAAGCCCTTTCTCAAACTACTTTCTAGTATCTTACAACTCATAACCAAAAAATTTTCCTAAAATTACTTAAATTCCACATAATACAATTCAAGCCAACTACCTACAAATAGATTCCCCTCTCTCAAAGAGAATGTATTAATGCTTACTTATAATTTCCTGGAGGCATTTTATTTTTTCCAAATGAATTATCCTATGACTGTACCTTTAAAAGCCACCCTGTATTTATACACTCTCTTCTCCAAAATGCCAAGGTCAACTGAATTCTATTTCTATTCTCCAAAGAACTAGCCACCTGACCCAAGCTGGTGTCACAAGGAAAGGATGGCCTGGAACTGAGTTCTAATACTAACTGTGCCAGTGGCTTACTAGATGCTCCTGAATAAATGATTACATATCAGCTGTAAGAGGAGAGTGATGATAAGATGAAGATGATGCTAATACTTTGTAAGGTTACATAGTGTCTTTGGTTTAATAAGTTCAAAACATTTTATAGATCTTAACTCATTCATCCTTCAAACACACTAGTGAATGGCAAATATTCTCCAGTCTAGATGGCATGAAATGCAAAAATGTTGTGTGGGCTCTCGATGGTCTCAAATGAATTAATGCAGCAATAAAGAATAGAACCTAGTAAGTACAAAAAATTATAAAAATTAAAATGTGTAAAGTGTCAAAAGAATTGAGATATATGGGAAATGATTTGTGACTCAGTCATAAAGACATACATGGGACTATTTTATAATTTATAAACTACTAAGTCACATCGAATGTCACAAATTTCAAGAATACAGAATTCAAATTAACTACTTTAATACAATAAAAAATCAGATCAGGGAGTTATTGTCCAAATTTATTAATATAAGTTAAGCCATTAGGAGACTATGTCTACCCTTAATAACAGCATAGAAATGATTCCCAAAATCATGCTTTAGTGAATTAAGAATGAAAAGACATGAGTCTGAGTCCTGGCTCTAAAACTTATCAGCTGGAATATCTCAAACAAATCCCTTTAACCTCTTTGGCCTTTGTAAAATGGGAGATGACAGAAGAGTTAGTGAAGATTTAATTTTACAAGTATTTGGTAAGCTTGCCTAATGTGCACTGTGCTAGGCACTTGGTAGAGGAGGTCAGGAAGACGTTTAAATAATACAGTGCTGGCTCTCTTCGGAATTTATTGTCTAAAAAATTATGAATCAAAATAATTCATTACCTAAATGATATTTAACATCCTTTCTGTTTATTTTCTATGACTTTATTATGCAGAGAGATTTCCTTAAAGTGGACAAAAAGAGAATTCCTATAATACTCAGGTATTTACTTTCATGAGACTGTTATTACTCTAAAGACAACCTGGAACAATACAAAAGTAATGAAATATTGGGAAGGAATAGCCTTCAGGAACAGGGAATTCTCTTAAATCAAAGATATCTGGGCAGCCTGCAGGGTAAAGGAACAGGGTTTCTGCCTAATAACCCTAAGTCAGAATATGTATGGGCTGGGTACAGAGAAGAAGACAAGACACAATCTTACACAGGCACACTGAAGTCAAATAGTAACAAAAAAGGTGGTGGCAGAGCCAAGAGAGCAGAGAAAAGGCACAGACTCACATAAGCTCTCCCAAATTCTCCTCCAAACAAGTTTAAATAATGCCTCAAAATAAATTTTGGAGCAGCGGAACCCATAAAAGGCAGGTGTGAAACAATTTTCCAGCTCAAGACAACTTAGAAGGTCAGCAATGAAGGCCCACTGTGGGTTAAAACAGAGCAAAGTCATGCACAGGCTATGTTAGCGAGGCCTTGCTCCAGCAAACCAGCAAAAGGCCTTGGGGATAACTAAATCAGCTGTAGCAGTGGCTTCTGAAGTTCAGCCCACAGATAATAAAGGGGGCGTGCAGCTGATCAGAAGGAGATTACAGGGATCCCTTTGGTGGCAATGGAGCATGACTCTTTTGCACTGCCCATACACAGATCCGGGTCACAGACCTGGGTCACAGTCCTGGCAAGGAGGAACGCTAGCATGGGAAAATGCTGGTTATAGCTCAAGGGTAGAAAAGACTGTTTTTGGTCACTCAGACTACAGCATAGGCCAGGACAGCAGTAAACACATCTCCCCTTAGGATCATACCATCTTAGAACTGAAAACTTACAGAACCCAAGAACTCTGAAAACAGCTTCACAAAAAATCTGAAGCTTGGCATAATGCTCCCTTCACCCTAGGAACAAAGCCCAAATTTAACATAAAATTCAAAGTCATTAAAGAGGCTGGAGAAATGAGCAAACAACAATAAAAGAACCTGACCACAGAAAGTTACTATGGTGACAAAGAAGATCAAAACACAAACTCAGAAGATAATAAAACTCCTATACTCAAAGATTCAAGAAAAATATGAATTGGTATGAGACCCAAAAAGAATTCCTGGAAAAGTTCAAAAAAGATTTTAGAAATCAAGTAAGAGAGGTAGAGGAAAAACTGGGAAAAGAAATGAGAGTGATCCAAGAAACTCATGAAAAAAGAGTCAACAGCTTGGTGATGAGGTACCAAAAAAAAGTACTGAAAAAAATAACAGCTTAAAAATTCAATGAAGAGAAAAATATCTTAAAAAGCAGAATTGGCCAAATGGAAAAAGACGTACAAAAATTCACTGAAAAAGAGAACTCCTTAAAAAGTAAAACTGGCCAAATGGAAAAAGAGGAACAAAGACTCATGGAAGAAAATAATTCTTTAAAAATTAGAATTAGGCAAGTTGAAGCTATTCACTCCATGATATATCATTGTTGCTGTAGTTGTTGAGCCATTTCAATTGTGTCCATTGTTGATGTTGTTGAGTCATTTTAGTTGAGTCCAACTCTTCGTGACTCCATTTGGGATTTTCTTGGCAAACATAATGGAGTAGTTTGCCATTTCCTTCTCTAGCTCATTTTATAGATGAGGAACTGAGACAAACAGGGTTAAGTGACTTACTTGTCCAAAGTCACACAGCTAGGAAGTATCTGAGGCTGGATTTGAACTCAGGTATTTCTGACTTCAGACCTGGTGCTCTATCCATTGCACCGCCTAGCTGCCCATGAGACATCAAGAAACAACAAAACAAAATGAAAAGAATGAAAAAATAGAAGAAAATGTGAAATATTTCATTAGAAAAACAATTGACTTGGAAAACACATCAAGAAGAGATAATTTAAGAATTATTGGACTACCTGAACCCATGATCCAAAAAACAGCCTAGATATCTTTCAAGAAATTATGAAGAAAAATTGCCCCAATATTTTATAACCAGAGGATAAAACAAAAAAGAAAAAAATCCAATGATCACCTCCTGAAAGAGATCCCAAAATGAAGACTCCCAGGAATATCATAGTCAAATTTCAGAGCTTCCAAGTCAAGGAGAAAATATTGTAAGCAACCAATTATTGCAATAACTGAAAATACTGCAAGCAATTTAAATATCATGGAGCCACAGTTAGGATAACACAAGAGTTAATGGCTTCTACATTAAAGGATCAGAAGGCTTGGAATATGATATTCTGGAGGGCAAAGGAGCTAGCTAGCATTACAACCAAGAATCACCTACCACGCAAAATGGAGTACAATCCTTTAAGGGGAAAAACAGATATTCAATGAAATAGAGGATGAAAAGCTCAGAGCTAAATAGAAAATTTGACTTTCAAATACAAGATTCAAGAGAAGCATAAAAAGGTAAAGAGGAAAGAGAAATCATAAAGGATTCAATAAGGTTGAACTATTTACATTCCTACATGGGAAGAGAACTGTTGTTCATTCTTCATTTTCAAAGAGTACCAATGACTTCACAGAGTGGTCCTGATTTGCATGTGAATTGATTTAGGTGAGGCAGAGCTGCACAAAGTCATCAGCCTCACTCTTTCTTCCAGAGTTATTGAAATACAGTTGCAAGACAAAAGTCAAGATGACTGGTGATGGCCTGGGATGCAGTGGATGACTTTGGCATCTCAGATGTGTGATCAGACTATAAGGGCTCTTTGTGGCACTGGAACAATTGCTTTCATCTGCCCATTCTACCATGGAAAATTATCAAATGCTTGAGGCCCATCGGCTACCCTCAACCAGAGAAGATGATACTTGTAACTCCTAAGGATTTTCTCGTTATTAGGGCAGTCAGAAGGAGATACATAGACAAAGGGTGCAGGTATCAGTTGAATATAATGGGGTGATGTCTAAAAAGATAAATTAATGAATGAGAAAGAGGAAGACACTGGGAGAAGAGGAAAGGGAGAGATAGAAACCAGTAAATTATATCACATAAATGAGGTGTGAAAGAGATTTTACAGTGGAAAGGAAGATGGATAGATGGGAAGGAGTGCTTGAACCTTACTCCCATCAGAATTGGTTCAAAAATTGAAACATATACACACTGAGTTGCGTATAGAAATCTATCTTATTTTACAGAAAAGTAAGAAGAGAAGGGGTTAATGGAAGAGAGGGGCCTGATAAAAGGGAGAGTGGATTGAGAGAGGCAGTAGTCAGAAGGAAAACACTTTTGAGGATGGACAGGTTGAAAGGACAGAGAGTAGGATAAATGCGGGGAATGTAGGATGGAGAGAAATACATAGCAATCATAACTGTGAAAAAATTCTTATAGCAAGTTTTTGATAAAGGCCTCACTTCTCAAATATACAGAGAACTGAGTCAGATTTGCAAAAATAAGAGCCATTCCTCTAATGATAAATGGTCAAAGGATATGAATAGGCAGTTTTCAGACAAAGTAATCAAAGCTATTATAGTCATAAAAAAAATGCTCTGAATCACTACTGATTTGAGAATTGCAAAAGAAAATAACTCTGAGGTACCATGCCACACCTATCATTTTGGCTAATGTGACTGAAAAGGAAAATGACAAATGTTGGAGGGATATAGGAAAATTGAGACACAAATGCACTGTTGGTGGAGTTATGAACTGATTCAACCATTCTGGAAAGCAAAATTTGGAACTATGCTCAAAGGGCTTTACAGTCATGCATACCCTTTGACCAAACAATACCATGACTAGATCTGTATTCCAAAGAGATAAAAAAATAAAAAAGGAAAATGACCTACGTGCACAAAAATATTTATAGCAGCTCTTTTTGTGGTGGCAAAAGAATTGGAAATTGAAGGCATGCCCATCAGCTGGGGAGTGGCTGAACAAGTTATGGCACAACTGGATGGAATAGTGATGGAATACTGTTGTGCTATAAGAAATGACGAGCAGGAAGATTTCAGAACAACCTGGAAATATAGACATGAACTGATGCAAAGTGAAATAAGCAGAACCAAGAACACTATACACAGTAACAGCAATATTGTATGATAATCAACTGTGAATGACTTCGCTATTCTCAGGAATACAATGATCCAAGACAATTCTGAAGGACTTACAATGAAAAATGACATCCATCTCCAGAGAAAGAACTGATAGAGTCTGAATGAAAATCAAAACACACTTTTTTTTTAAACTTTATTTTTCTTGGTCTTTTTTGTCTGTGTTTTCTTTCACAACCTGACTAATATGGAAATGTTTTGCATGACTGCACATGTATAACCTATATTAAATTGTTTACCTTCTCAAGGAAGGTGGGAGGTAAAAGAGGGAGGAAGAGAATTTGTGACTCAAAAATTTTGAAAATTAAATGCTTAAAATAATTTTTATATATTAATTGGGGAAAATAAAATATTTTATATATATATATTTAAAATAGCACATTTTTACTCAAATAAATATGGTATTTCATTATTTGGATATTACCTCTAAAAATAAAAATACAACCCATCCATGCCTGCCCGTCCTTTGTAACTCTTGTTCATGTCCTTATAGGTTTTCCATGAGGAGTCCACTTAACACAGTGGAAGCCTTCCTTTCTCCTCACATTCTGAGAATAATAAAGTCCACCTCTCTTACCTTCTTCCTCTTGCTACACAATGATGGATCACCTTTACTAAGGTCGTTTTCCTAGTTATTTGTTATGTTATAGCTTGCTTATGGCTACCATCCACCCCTCTACGTTCTGCCAAGTAATATTAATTTTTAATTTTAAAGGCTGTACTGTTCCCCGCCTCAAAGCCATAAGACATTATCAGTAGAATGCAGGTATTAAAAAGATGGACCTTTGTTTCTGAAGGGGAAAAAAAGGCCTGTATACCCTGTGAAATACTCCTTTGCAAGGCCTATCCCTCTTCTCTCATTAATGTATTCCTCTGGGAGCTTCCATTTTCTCCTGGTTCTATTGTTGTCTTTCAAAACTATAGATCTGTGCCAAGTACCTTCCTCCCCAGGCTTTTCAGCTCCCTTTTGTTGTGCTGTCTTCCCTCATGCAAATACTTCTTCATTGTATTGTTGTTCTGTCATGTCTGACTCTTCAGGACCCCAGAGACCACAGCATGCCAATACTGTCCATGGAGTTTTCCTGGCAAAGATACTTGAGTGAGGGGGCAGCTAGGTGGCACAGTGGATAGAGCACCAGCCCTGCAGTCAGGAGGACCTGAGTTCAAATATAGCCTCAGATACATAACACTCACTAGCTATGTGACTCTGGACAAGTCACTTAACCCCATTTGCCTCACCGAAAAAAAAAAAAAAAGAAAAACATACTTGAGTGAATTGCCATTTACTGCTCCAGTGGATTAAGGCAAACAAAGGTTAAATGACTTGCCCAGGGTCATACACCTAGTAAATATGTGAGGCTGGATTTGAACTCAGGCTTGAGGCCTGTTGGTTACCCTCAACCAGGGAAGATGACACTTGTAACTCCCAAGGACTTTCTTGTTATTAGGGCAGTCAGAAGGAGATACACAGACAAAGGGCACAAGTATCAGTTGAATATGATGGGGTGATATCTAAAAAAATAAATTAATGAGTGAGAAAGAGGAAGACACTGGGAGAAGGGGAAAGGGAGAAGTAGAGGTAGAAATCAATAAATTATATCACATAAATGAGGCGTGAAAGAGGTTTTACAGTGGAAAGGAATATGGATAGATCCTGACTCCAGGCCCAGTATCTACTGATATCCACCTAGCTGCCTCTGGTCCTCATTGTATATCCCCTTTCAGATGTTCAAATCAATGTACCTTTCTAGTACGCTCCTAACTCCTGTGTTTGTATTTCAAAGTTTCTGTTCAACTCTGGTATTTTCATTAGGAATGCTTGGAAGTCCTCTAGGGACTTTCATTAAAGGTTCTCTTTTTTTTCCTCCCTGAAGGATTTTCTTCCTCGAGTTTTACTGCGTAAGTTATATTATTGTGTAATCCTGACTAAGGTTATTTAGTACTTGAACTCTTTCTGTCTGCTTGCAGTATTTCTTTGACCAGGAAGCTCTAGGCTTTGCCTATGATGTTTGTGAGAGTTTTCATTTTGGGTTTTCTTTCAGGAGGTAATCAATAGGTTCTACTTTTCTTCTGCATTTTGACTCTAACCTCTGAGTTGTTTTCTTTTTTCAAGATTTCTTGAAATACAGTGTCTAGGATTTTGTAGTAATGATTTTTGATTAGATAATTTTTAGATCTCTCTCCTTGACCTGTTTTTTAGTATAGTTGTTTTTTGAAGAGATACCTTACATATTCTTCCTCTTTTTTTTTTCCCTTCTCTTTTGGTTTTGTTCTAGTATTTCTGTTGCCTCAAGAAGTCAATGATTTCTCTTTGGTCCACTCTAATTTTCAGAAGTCAGTTATTTTTGTAAAGTTTTGTACCAAGAATAAAATTTTTTATTCTTTCCAATTCTTTCTTCTAGAGTTCTCATTTACTTCATAATATCCTTTTCAAAAAAATCTTTATCTTTTCCAGGAATTCATAGCAGTTGCTATGAAATAATTTTCTTCTTCTTGGTCTATGTGTTACATACATGAAATTGCTTTATTATCAGTTGTGTTCTCCTTATTACCAGCTTTAATGATTGTCACTTTTTGTTACAGCCTGGCTTTGACTGATCTAGCACTCTTGGATATAACACAGCATCCACCACCATGATTATGGATATGTATGTCTCCTGCTGGCCTTCACATTCACTGGTGTTAGTGAACAAAGTCCTAGAAATCTTAAACTTGCCTTGAGTCTTCTAACTACAGAGCTTTGAGATCTTCAAGAATGTAAAAGTGTTTGGTCAGTGTGCTGTGAAACTTTCAGAGATCCTAGTGGTGCAGACTCATCACTGCCCTCTTGATATGTAATTTACCAGTTTCAGTTCTAACCACTAGTTCACAGCCCTGCTGATATTTGACTGTCCTGGGGCTTCTTTTCTGAAGCTCTGAGATCTTCCTGCTCCTGAGGAACTTCCTCATTAGAGTTGTGATTATCTGTGAACAGGTCCTATGGCCCTGTATTCTGACTCCTGATACATATGAGTCAGAGCCTTCAAGGGAGCTTACTCCAGGGGTTTCTTTACTAAAGCATTCTACAGTAAGGAATCAAGTTTTCTTGTTCCTGGTACACAATGCTGCTAGAAGTTCCCAGTTTCCCTGAAGCACCTTAAAAAGCCTCCAAGTACTAGCAGAACAAAAAGAATGCTGTACACAGTAACAGCCACATTGTGTGATGACTAATATTGATAAACTTAACCCTTCCCAGCAATACAAAGATCTAAGACATCTCCAGAGGCCTCGTGATGGAAAATGCTATCCACATCCAAAGAAAGAACTATAGAAGTTGAATTGCTATTTTTTTCTCTTCTGTTGAGTTTTGTTTCCTCTTTCTGATGGTTCCTCCTATTGGTTTTAATTTTTACTTACAACATCACTAATGTGAAAATATGTTTAATAGGAATGTAAACATATAGCCTACATCAGACTGTGCGCCATCTTGGGGAGGGTGGTGGGGAGGAAGAGGGAGAAAAATTTTAAACTCAAAAGCATATGGAAGTGATTATTGCTAAATCAAAATAAATTAATACAAAAATTACAAAAAAAAGCCTCCAAGTACTGTTCTCTCCCCAGCACTTCTAGCTACACCCATACCTTATTCTCTGCAGTCTTTAGACTGTTGCTCTGTGCCATCATGGGCTGGATGAAAATGCTTTGTGCAATTCCCGCCCCCCCCGCTGCCATTTTTAAAATTATTATTTGATCTGATGCTCTTTTTCAATCTTTGCTGACTCTGTATTGTAATTGGGCTATTCTGTTACCTCTGCTACCCTGACTGGAAGTCTCCCCCTGACCTTTCTGTCTGACTTGCAGCTTATTTTTGTGGTTGTCCAGTCATATCCAACTCTTTGTGACTCTGTTTGGAGTTTTTTTGGCAAAGATACAGGAGTGGTTTGCCATTTCCTTCTCTAATTCAGTTTATAGGGAAACTGAAGCAAACAGGGTTAAGTGACTTATTCAGGGTCACGATTCTAGGGAGTATCCAAGGCCAGATTTAAACTCATGAGGATGAGTCTTCTGATTCCAAGCCCAGTGCTCTATCCACTGAGCTGCCTAGTTGCCAGTACTGGAGCGGTTTGTCATTTCCTTCTCCAGCTCATTTTACAGATGAGAAAACTGAAAGAAACAGGGTTAAGTGACTTGCCCAGGGTCACCCAGCCAATAAGTAAATGAGGCCAGATTTGAACATGGAGCTTCCTCACTCCAAGCCTGGTGCTCATTTTATAGGTAAACATGGCCAACAAGGTTAACTGACCTGCCCAGGGTCACACAGCTACTAAGTGTCTGAGCCACATTTGAACTCAGGAAGATGAATCTTTCTGACTGTAGGCCTAATGCTCGATCAATTGTACCACCTAACTGCCTAGTTAAAACCTCCTAAACGCATTGTCTCCCCCAATCAGAATGTCAGCTTCTCAACAGCAAAGACTATTTTACCTATTTATGTCCTCAGTGCTTAGTACAATGCTTTGCACGTATGTATTTAATAAATGCTTTTTCATTCACTCATTCATTCAAAATCAAGGATGTCTATTTTCACCACCGTAAGTCAGTTAGTCGATAAGCATTTATTAAGTACTCACCCTGTTTCAGGTATTGTGATAAGCTGGGGATATGAAAAAAAGACCCGAGTTCAAATTTTGCCTCAAACACTTACTAGCTGTGTGACCCTGAGAAAATCACTTAAGCTCTGTATGTTTCAGTTTCCACAACAGTAAAATGGGGCTAAAAAAACTACCTACCTCCCAGGTTGTTATGAGAATCAAATGAGATAATATTTGTAAAGCACTTTGCATAGTGTCTGCTACACAGTAGACATTTAATAAATGCTTGTTCTCTTCCCACGCCCCTTTGACACAGACAAGAGAATACACATCCTTGAATAGGTCACAATTTTCTTATTCCATTTTCACCTTTGTTAACAGTAATACAACTTTATTCATAAAGAAATTCATGTACTACCTTGCATATAGCAGGCATTCAATAAGCTGTAATTTTTTTTTCTGAAAAGGTTGATTCTAAATATCAAAGCTGCTATTTTATTAGTAATTGATGCTTTCTTAAAGACAATAATAAAATAAACCAGGTTAAGGCACCATGGTACAATGAAAACTTCTGTGTTATTTCTAAAAATTTTTAGGAAAATAGATGTTACAGAATCTTCTAATATATTCCACAATATTTCAACTAGTTTAACAATACATTATACAAATCATAGCTACTTATAAGAAAATATCAGTTGTCTTTATTAAAATGATTAATGGATAAAGTCTTTCTCTTATTTCTTAATTCTGAATAGTAAACTTAACTTTAGCTATTCATATTTCAAGTTTACTGAGTGTTTCAAAAATGCAAATGAAAAGTAAACTTATAGGCTTAATTAAACTAAATCTTATAGGCTTAAATTAAATTAGAATCTTACATGCTTAAACAAAAAAACAGTCAGTTATTGTAAGAAGAAAACTCGTCATACATAAATTATATCGACAGTTAAAAAAAAGGAAATGTCACATTGCTTCTGTATCTCTAAAGTAAAAAAGACCAAGTATAGTGCTGCCATCTAGCAAGCAAATTTATTAATTACTCAGCGGCACTGAAAATGAATAGAGACTTAACTGGAATATCATACAGAAAAAGAACAAACCCAAAGGTAAAAGACTATTTGTCAACTTTAAACAAATGCAAGAAAAAGGGATTCAAGTTCACAAATAAGAAATATGAATTTCAGGACACAGACATCAAGAATTACAGGAAAAATATCAATAAAATATCTTATCTTACCTCAGCTATACAACAAATCGACCCTAAGGCTTCCCCACGAAAACCATAAGTTGTCAAGTTTTCAAGGTCTTCATGACTGTTTATTTTTGAGGTATAGTGCTTTACTGCCATCACAGGTGCATCAATAGCTTTGATCCCATCACCATTGTCTCGGACTTCTATCTTATCAAATCCATAATTTTCCTACAAAGGATAAAAAGTTATGAAAAACTATTTGACTGATTACTGAGTTTCTAATTCAGCAAGCACAGCAAACATAACTAAATAATGCACATTTTTATAGGTGAAGTGTGGGGAAATCAAATAATAAATAACAAATTTCTGTTTTCAGGTTATTTTGTCTCTTGTTATAAACCACACTAAAGAAAATGTCTTCTGAATCACTTTATACATATAATAACTACTAGTACTTTAATTGTTTCTAAACACAAGTTATTCCCATATCAGCTTTCTTTCAAGTAATTGTATTCAGTGCAATTTTAATAACCATTTTCCCTTCAAAGTACCTTTTTTGGAAATCATCATCATGGTTTTAAAATTTCATAAGTCTCCCATGAAGCAAAATCAAAATTGTATTCATGTAATATTCTGTTTGGGTTTTTTTTTTTTTTTGGCTAGGCAATGGGGTTAAGTGACTTGCCCAGGGTCACACAGCTAGTAAGTGTTATGTGTCTGAGGCCGCATTTGAACTCAGGTCCTCCTGAATCCAGGGCTGGTGCTCTCTATCCACTGCGCCACCTAGCTGCCCCCATGTAATATTCTAAAAGGTAATCTACCAATAGCAGAAATCTATTGATAACTAGAACCTGAATTTGAAACTATTAACAAATTACTAATTTAAAAGACAATGTCATTTGAGATTCACAATGATCCTGGTACGGTAGGTATTAAAGGTACTGTTATCTCTATTTTTTAAATGGAGAAACTCAGATTCAGAAAGTTTGTTTATTTCCTTTTATCTATTTTGCTACTGTAGATGTTTATTTTACTTTTATAAATGGTTTTCCTTTTCTTTCCTAATTTAGAATGAGGACATTTAAAATGACCAGGCAAGTGGTATCCTATAGAAATTGCAAAATGTTTCCTTATTGAATATGTATAACTAAGTATCAAGGTGGGAAGTATAATCTTTGAGGACACTAGTTACGGGTAGCTAGTGGCACAGTGGATAGATCATGTGGAATCAGGAAGACCTAAGTTCAAATCCTATCTCATACATTTATTAGCTGTGGCCCTGGGCAAGTCACTTAAACTCTATTTGCCTCAGTTTCCTCAACTGCAAAATGGGAATAATAGCACCTACCCCCCAAAGTTGTTGTGAGGATCAAATGAGATAAAAATTGTAAAGTACTTAGCACAGCACCTGGCACACAGTAAGTGCCATGTAAATGTTAGCTATTATTTTGACTATTGTTAGTTATGAAGTCTCAGCCCTACAAAAGGGAGTATCTGAGAACTATGCCAAACTGACATTGCTGATACTCAGTATAAGGCATTGGTGGAGGCAATCAAGAAGAGGACAATCAGAACTATATAGAATGGAGGAGATGGAACGTGTTCCAAAGCCCAGAGTGGCAGCTAGGTGGTGAAGTAAATAGTGTGCTGGTCTTAGAGTTAGGAAGACTCCTCCTCCTCAGTTCTAATTTGGCCTCAGACACTTACTAGCTTTGTGACCCTGGGCAAGTCACTTAACCCTGTTTGCCTGTTTCCTCATCTGTAAAATCACCTGGAGAAGGAAATGTCAAAGCACTCCAGTATCTTTGTCAAGAAAACCCCAAATAGGGTTAACAGAGTCAGATACAACTGAAACAACTAATCAACAACAAAGTCCCAAAGCACCCCAATCTGATTTGCTAGGACAGCTGAGGAAAAGAGGGGTTGATCAGGAGAGACCCAAATAAATATGATGGGTCCTCCAATCACAAAAGATCAATCACAATTTAATAAGATTATAGGACATGAGATTATTCAAAGAACTTTCCTAAAAAAGGCAGCCATAAGACTTGGCATCTTTTTTTTTTTGTGAAGCAATTGGGATTAAGTGACTTGCCCACAGTGGTACAGGGAATTTCTTCCTTATTCATGTTCCACCAAGAGCAGAAAATGCTAATTTGCAGAACATGGCTAGCCTGAAGAGTATTCCTGGATTTCCAGTTCCTGGTCACCTTCTGTCCATCCTACTTAATTTTCTCAGTAGAAGTTATAGACTAATGTTCCTGAGAGTGGACTTTTCCAATTTTAGGGGATTACTCTATGAATAATCAATCTTGCATTCAAAAAATTTCCACATTTGAGAAATCTTGAGTTCAAGTGACAAGGCCCTGAACTTCTAAAGGTAGATTTAATCAACAATATACTAGTCAGAAAGGAAGAGAACCACCAATGTGGTGCCTATAACTAGAGATATGAAGCTTTATCATGTGGCTCCAGAAGAGCTGGCCCTTCCCGACCCTCCAAGTGATTGCACAAGTGGCTAAGTGGCAATTGGGTGGTGCAGCAGACAGAATGCTGAGCCTGGAATCAGCAGGACCTGAAGTCAAATATGGCCTCAGACACTTACTAGCTGTGTAACCCTGGACAAGTCATTTTTCCTGGTTTGCCTCAAGTTTCCTCAACTGTAAAACATAGATAATAATAGAACCTACCTCCCCCCAAAGTTGTTGTGAGGATAAAGATAAGATATATGTAAAGAGCTTAGTACAATGCCTGGCACATAGTAGTCACCATATAAATGCTAGCTATCATTACAATAATAATTATTATTACTATTGTTATACTGCTTAGACACTGCAGGTCCAGAGCAAATGTGGAATTGATCACTCAATAACTCTGCAAAGTATCTTTCCCATCCTGGGGAGTCTAATGGGCTACATAAATATTTTATGTTTCTGCATTTGTTTGTGTGTTCCTATGAGTTCTTTGCATCCTATGAATTTTATGTGGTGGGTGAATAAAGGCTGTTCCACAAACCTGTATTCTACAAGTAAGGATGTTGAAAACCTCGTTACTCACATCTGGGCAAACCTAGACATGAGCTGTACAATGAGTTTATTTACAAGTTTTTCTGGAGTATTCCAGATGGGTACATGAGCCAAGGAGAGAAACTTGGGGCCAAATACTAAGTTTCAGACTGGGTGATGGGTCATATTGTTTTCTACCCAATAAATAGAATGGAAGTTCCTTGAAGGCAGATACTGTTTCATTTTTGTCTTTGTATCCCTAGAACTTATCACAATCTCTGTCACTTAAGACATGGTTGATAAATGCTTGATGAATGAATGAATGACAGGTTAGGTGACTTGCTCAGAGTCACATAGCTAAATTAGTGCTGAATGGGTAATCTGAATTCAAGTCTGGACTGCAGGTCTAGAATTCTATGCACTTCCTTAAATGAGACAGTTTTTTGGGTGCAAATAATAATTCATTAGCATGCAAAAAGAAAACTTCCTAACTGCTCTGGCCTTTCATTGGTTTATTTTAATTGGTAAGAAAACTCACCAGCTTAACATCTATATTTGTGGCACCAGCATCCAATGAATTTTCTATTAGCTCTTTTACGACACTGATCACAGAAGTGATCACCTGAGAACTTGAAAGGAGACGAACAGTTGCTGCAGGCAACTGCTTCATTCTTCTTAAAAGCAGAACTGTTTGGGGAGAACATAGGAAATAATAAGAAGATAGCATATCACAAAAATGGAGTTTCTAAAACATGTCCAACTTCTTTTTTGGATATCTACGTCTTTTTTAGATTTCTGTGTCTTGAACTCATAAAGTTTAAAATAAAAAAATTAGACCCACATTGGCCTGCCCCCGCCAAATAACTACCTATACTGATTCTCTATTTTCTATAATAGTACCACTGTTTCCTCTGACACTCAATTATCTTTATTTTTCCATCTTTCCCAGGTCTTCCTCTCCATATCCAATCATCTTCCTCCCATATCCCAAAAAAGTCTTCAAGTCTTGATGATTCTTCATTCACATCTTTCCCTCTTCCTACTCCTACTATCACACCACACACCATACCATACCACTTTCCAAATACTTACCCAGTCTACAGCATAAGCTTCCCAACTGTTCTCCTTGTCTCCATTCTTTCCCCACTCCAATCTGTATTATACATCACCACAAGAATAATCTTCCTATAAGGTTTTTCATAATCTAGCCTCAACCTAAATTCCTATTACTTATAACTTTTCCTTGGTTCTAATCAAACCAAATCCTTGGTTCTAATCAAACCATATTGTTATTGTTCTTCAGTCATGCTTGACTCTTCCTGACCCCATGGACCATAACACATCAATACTATCCGTGGAGTTTTCTTGGCAGAGACACTTGAGTAGTTTGCCATTTCCTTCTCCAGTGGATTAAGGCAAACAGAGGTTAAATGACTTACCTAAGGTTACATGGCTAGTAAGCATCTAAGTCTGGATTTTTAACTCAGCTCTTCCTGACTCCAGGCCCAGCATTCTATCCTCTAAGCCACGTAACTATCTCTAATCACACCTTATCACCCCCTATTATGCCTTGGAATATAGCTTGTGAATTCTCCTTCTATGATTTCCCACTCTGATTCATCTACCAAAATTCACTTCAAGGTTTATCTTAAATCCTTCCTCTTAAATGCAAATGATTTGTCTCCTCACCCCTATAGCAGATATCCTCTGTATCACTTTTTTGGTACATATCATCCATTTTCCCAAATAGACTGTAAACTCCAGTAGAATAGGGACATATCTTCATATAAATATGTTACACACACACACACACACACACACACACACACCCACCACCACCACCACCACCACCACCAGGCTTAGTGCTTTGCACTTAAGTTTTTAAATCAATATTTGAGTGGCAACACTATTGTTGTTTGTCCTTTGTTTTGTTTTATTTTGTTTTTCCCAAAGAGAACCAACAACATCACAAGGTGACTTGACTTGTGAATGAATTGGATTTAAGTGAGGTAGACTTGCACAAAGTCATCAGCCTCACTCACTCTTCCAGAGTCACTTAAGTATAGTGGCAAGACAAAAGTCAGGACAGCTGGTGATGGCCAAAGATGCAGTGGATGACCTTGGTGTCTTCAATGTCTGACCAAGCTCTATGGGCTCCACAGGGTCTGCTTCAGCTGCCTTCATGGCCATTGGAACAAACTGTTCTCATCTGCCCATTTCACCAGAGGAAATCTTCACATGCTTAGGATATACAGTCCCCTAACTCACCAAGAGGTTTGTGACTGGTCTGTTATTCTTAACCGTCTGCTGAGCCGGTTTACTGGGATGTGGCCACTGTACACGTTACAGCTTCTTGGAGCCACAGGTGACAGTTGAGTGCCAGGTGGATACCACAGGTGGATGAGCAGCCCTGAAAAGGGCTCAAGCAAGCACTTACACCAAAGATGCTAGTCCTCCTTGAACACCCTGATCCTAGAAGTAATAGGAAGCCACTGTATTTTATTTAATAGAAGAATGACATGGTTATACCTGTGCTTAAGGAAAATCACTTTGGCAGGTATGTGGAGATTAGTTTGGGAGGAGACTTGACGCAGGGAAATCAATCAGGAGGCTTGAAACAGTCTAGGTGAGAGATGATGAAGGGTTACAGATACAAGAGGTAAAGTAGAGGTAAAATCACCATAACTTGTGAGGGAACATGAGGATTTGAAGACTGATAGGTTGTGAAATTGGGTGACTAGAGGGATAGTAGTAACCTCAATAGAGAAAGGGATGGATTTTATTGGAAAGATAATAAGTTCTGTTTTGGACATACTGAGTTTGAGATGACTATGGGAGATCCAGTTTAAAATGTCCTCCAAGTAACTGATGATGTGGAATTGGAGACTAAGCAAGAGACTTGATATACAGATTTGGTAGTCATTTGCACAGAGATAATTCATGAAAATGTATACAATCAATGAGAGTGGGGAGAGAGAAGACAGCCTAGGACAAAACAAGATAACAACTACAGAAAAGGAGCATGGTATCAACGATGAACCTGTAAAAGAGACCGAGAAGGAATGGTCACACAAATAGGAGGTGAACTAAAAAAGAGTAATGAAGAAGTCCCTTCTTCTTTTTGGAACTCAATTTTCTATACTATAAAATGATAGGGATATATTCTTTCAGAATAGGAAGTGGACCTGGGATTTTATTAGTTATGGAAACTCCCTCTCCCCAAGCAGATTGGCACCTTCTCTGCAACTTACAACCTTAAAGAGCTGCCCAATACACGGAGAAATGAGTAATTAGCTCAGAGTACCATGGTCAAAGGGTGCCAGAGGCTAGACGGGAACCCAGGTTTTCATGGCTCTGAGGTCCGTTCTCAATCTGCTTCACCAGGGGTTGGTAAACTACAGTCCAAGGGTCACATCCAACTGTTTCTGTGGGTCAGGAGCAAGAATGGTTTTTGCATTTTAAAAATTATTAGCTCCCATAGTTTGCCAACCCCTGTACTACACCATCCTGCCATTCATTAATCAACTCAACCTAGGGGCAGCTAGGTGGAGCAGTGGATAGAGCACCAATCCTAGAGTCAGGAGGACCTGAGTTCAAATCCAGCCTCAGACACATAATACTTTCTAGCTGTTTAACCACGGGCAAGTCACTTAACCCCAATTGTCTCACTAAAATTTTTTTTAAAAAAATCAACTCACTAGTAAAGCATTTATTAAGTTCCTACTCCACTAGAAACAAAAGTGGTTGTGCTGGGATAGAAAGCAGGCCTGAGAACTAGAAAAACCAAAGTTCAAGCCCCACCTCTGACATATACTAGCCTAGTGACCCTAGGCAAGTCACTTAACTTGATGGTGTCTTGGGCAACTCTAAGACTAAATTGCAGAGAAGGTTCAACTAACATTGGCAGAAGTTTTCTCATTCAGTAGTTCCCCATATTAATGAAATCATAGGACCTATTCCTCTATGCAAGGGACCTCTAAGGTATCTTAAGAGTTTTGAGAGTCTGATGCTTCACTGTGACACATCTCCTAGCCTTTACCTTAGCCCTTGCCCTACTCCTGTTTCCCATATCTCCACACTCCTCTCAGCTATGCAACTATCCAGTTAGCTATGTGACCCAAAAGAAGGAAACGAATGTCAATTATGTGCCAGGCACTGTTGCTAACCATTTTACAAATATTACCTCATCTGATCCTTACAAGAACCCTGGAAGGCAGACGTTATTACTATTCCCATTTTACAGTTGAGGAAACTGAGGCAAACTGGGGTTAAGTGTCTTGCCCAGGGTCACATTACTAGTAAGTATCTAAGAGTGGATTTGAACTAAGGTCTTCCTGACTCACTGTGCCATCTAACTACCTCTAAAAGCTATCTAGGTTACCTATCCTTTCCCAAACATGCCTTTTTTTCCCATTGCATTTACCTACCTCTGTACTTTCAGTTCAATATATTTCTCTCTCCTGGAAATAATCTCGCCTTCATCTCCACTTGTTAAAGTCTTATTCTTTTAAAACTCAATTAAAAAACATCACCTTCTTTAACTGTTTACCCAGAACACCCCCACTATAAGTGATCTCTCCCTTTCTCTTATATAATTCATTTTATAGTATTCATTGGTACTAA
Source organism: Phascolarctos cinereus (assembly GCF_003287225.1). Lineage (NCBI taxonomy): Eukaryota > Metazoa > Chordata > Mammalia > Diprotodontia > Phascolarctidae > Phascolarctos > Phascolarctos cinereus. The sequence goes on from NW_027556098.1 coordinate 195,022,670, forward strand.
CATCATACTTCTTCCTAGATTATATAAACTTCTGTCTTAGGCAGCTAAGTAACAGATAGAGTGCTAAGCCTGAAGTCAAGAAGACTTGAGTTCAAATTCAACCTTAAACACTAGTGAGAAAATAACTTAACTTCGATTTGCATGAGTTTCCTCATCAGTAAAATGAGCATAACCCCACGTACCTGCCAGGGTTGTTGTGAGGATCAAATGAGATAATATTTGTAAAGTGCTTAGGACAGTGTCTGACACAAAGTAGGCCCTATATAAATGCTTACTCCCTTCCCTTTTTGCATTTTCTAAAGCTCCATTGACTCCAAATCCAAAATTCTTTCTACTGCATCATCTCCTAGTCATCATCAATTCACAATAAGTGAAGGGAAGAGTTGACAGACAAAGAGAGCATGACTCAGAGAAAAATACTGAAATTTAAATGAAATCTATAAAAATAACCATGGCTAAAAAAAAAATCTTCCCCATAAATCTTGATGTTTGAAAAAACAAGAACAGTTTGGATTCCTGTAGAACACTCAAAACAGTCACTATCTCAAGTAGTATTTCCACCTTCAGTTTCTACCACCCTTTCAATATATAATACAATCTCAGATTAATTTTCCTTTCTTAGTTCTGATCATATCCTATTTTTCAAAAACTTACAGTAGCTCCCCACTACTTACAGAATAAAATCTAAATTTCTTAATCTGGCTCTTTATCAATTAACCAGTGAGCATTTTTAATAGATGACTGCTACAAGCCAGCATTATGAGCACTGGGGATACAAACAGAAAAGTGAGGCAGTGAGACCTCAAAGAGTTTAAATTAGACTTCCAAACCCTCTGTAACTTTACCTGTACATAGTGCTCTAGATAAAATAACTTATTCCCTCTTCCCTTTTTATCGTCTACCTTCCTGTCTCCATGTCATTTATTTATGCTGGTCTTTTCACCTGGAAAGCTCTTATGATACATACATATTGACTTACTGACATACCTCTCTGTCAACACATTCTTCCTCATGTAAAATAGGGGTAATAATGGCACCTACCTCTCATGGCTGTTGAAGATCAATCAAGACAATGATTGCAAAGTGTCTGGTATTATTATTATATCCCTTTATTGGATTATATCTGTCCCTCCTCTGAATCCCAAATTACTTTCTTTCAGGGTACATCTCCCATACAGGTAATACATTCTTTTTGGACTAAGACTGTCTTATTCACCATCATCTTCCCCAGACTACCTAAAAGTATTTTACAGTAAGCAGGCCCTTAATTATTTGTTAAAAATGCATTAATTGTCCTTTGCTATGCTACTGTTTTCTACCTTTAAAATAACAAGGAAGTTGGGGGTAGGGGTAGGATCAGGCTAAACCTCAGCAATATAAACGTTAAGTCTTTCATGTACTTCAAGATGTTTTTGTTTCACCCCCAAATTGAAAAAGCTAAAACAGGGAAGTTTAGTTTACTCAAAAAGTAACGCCTTTCTCAATGTACTTATCGATATGTATTAACAATAACACACGATCACCGACTCAGACATGGAAGGTCCCTGGAAGTCATTTAGTCCAAACACGTAAGGACATGAGATAATACTGCACAAAAATTCTGTGTACGTATCTGAATACAAAAAAAAATCCATACACAGAGCTTTGGCACTTGGGCCAAAATACCACACACCCAAAGAACAACATGAGCTATAGCTGTGAACTGGGTTGGATGTGATGGGCTGGATACGCTGTAGCTTCTCAGCCAGCAGAATTCGCGAGGACATGAAGGATAGAAGAATGAAAACCATCATAATGGAAAATTCCTTCAACAGAGTTAAAAAAAAACAAAACAAAATCTACGCTCAATACCTCCTTTATCCAGCTTTTTCAAATTCTGTGCACGCAACGCAACATTCATTCACATTCACACACACACACACACACACACACACACACACACTGCCCCCCCTCGGCTTCAATGGCTCCCGGGGGCCTACCGGAGCAGAGTGAGGCCTCCCTCTAACTACGAGCCCCACCACCTACGCGCTTACTCACTCTCTCACAGGAGGCTATGGGAGACAGGAGGCCAGCATAGACAACAAAATAAAAAATGCCCGTTAGTCACATGATACCTTCTCCTCCTGGGCCACAGGCTACAAACGTGTGGCGGCAAATCTCTACTTCCTCCAGATCTCAACCTCCGCCTCCCCCAGGACCGCCCTCGACCCGGCCGCTGGGATCCTCCCTCAGCCCCGAGAGGCGGAGCCAGCCTGGAAGCCCGGGAGCCCAGAGGCGGATGGGAAGCGGAGGGCAGCTAGCCCCGCCTCTGGCGAGCCCCGGCAGGATTTGATTGGCGGGCCTGCCCGTCAGTCGGGATGTCGCGGCGTTCCGCTCCTAAGGCTTCCGCAGGCGACATTCTCGCTGAGTTAAGAGCAGGGCTCGGGCTCCTGGCAGCCAGGCGGCGTCGGGCCGGGGCCGCAGTGCTTCGGTGGGTCCAGAACGGCGGGTCCCACTCACTGCCTCTTCCCCCGCTTGGTGCCCGTTTTGAGGTACGTTCTTACGGGCGGGGGTGGGAGGAGATGGGCTGGGAAGACACCCAGCCTGGGGCGAGAGAGTTCTAAGACTGGCTCCGGAACCCCGCCGCTCTCCGTGACGGGTTCGAGCCGCGTCCCCCGCGCTGGTCCCTGGACATTGGGGCTATCGCAGGCCGGGAGAGGAAAGGATCCGCCCTGGAGCGGGCTGCCGTGCCCCTCGTGGTCCCTCCCCCCGTACCCCAGCTCCAACTTCTCGCAGGGGTCCATCCTGCGGGGCCGGTTCCTCGAGGCTCCCCGGTCCAAGGTGGACTGAGGCTAGCTCGCAGCCTCGGGGGGCGGTTCGACCCTTGACCTTAGTCTTTTTCCCTGCGTGGCCTTCAGGCTGACCTGACTAAGGAGGGAAATGCCTTTTCTAGCCTTTCTGGAAGGTTTTCTCGTAGTGGTAGGAATGAAAAGTCAGACTTCGCTGTTGCAACTTTTTTCTCTTGCACATTTTACAGGATATTTAGGGAGGGCAAGATTTTCAATAATTAAGTTGCGGGGAATGTCCCTTAGTACTTTTGTAACTGCCTTTTAGCTTCTGCAGTATCAAGATCCATGTTACTTACGGCTTCCATTGGGAGAAACCCCCTTCTGGAGGTTCTTCAGGCAAAGCCTGGACGACCACTTGAATATGTTGTAGAGGTATCCTGGCCAGATGGAGGTTGGACTATATGTCCCCAGGTCCCTTCTCACTTCTGAGATTCTGTGATTCAGTAAGTTGAATGGGATAATGGGAAATGTGTATGTCAACACTGTAGCAAAGGTGTTTTCTTTTTAAAATGACCCTACTCTGCTTTTTTTTTCTTTCCATTCTTGAACTACTAAAAGACTATTCAGGTTATAAGTGAGGTATTTCTATTAACAGTATCATTCAAAGGATGCTTTTTTCTTGTTTTTAAAAACAAGCATTTTGGGAAAAGGTCATTTATTCCTTTGTTTCCCCCCCTCCCCCAGAGAGAAAGAAGGACATGTTTTTTGATCTTACTAAATATTTAGAGGCAGTAAATATTTGTGGGATGCAGGAACTTATGTTTTTCAAATAAATTTGACTTTACCACAAAACTAAGGAACAAAAATTTTCCCTCCCTGTCTTCTGATTTTTTAGTGAAACTTTTCTAAACAGGACTGGTGTTTCAAGACTTAAACGTTTGCCCATTGTTAGTTCCTCTCAGCAACACTTTGAGATAGCTATTTTTAAAACATTTTTCTCCATTTAATACATCAGGAAAATTTTCTATTCTAATTGTCACATAAAAAATCTTTGGGAGGAGGCTTTCAGACCTGAGTTTGCGGACTTTAATTTGACAAAGGTTCTTTACAGAAATTATCAATATGTGCTAGGTATTTTCTGCCATTTTCCCCCTACTTTAAAACAACAAAGAGATTAAAGGCAGTTACTTAATTTCTTTCCTAGTGTTTCAGTAGGGTTATTTTTAAAGCATCTATCCTTTCAGTAACAACAGTTTTGTTTCCTTTCTTTGCTTCCCTGCAGAGCAAAAATGAATGTTGGAGTCGCACACAGTGAGGTAAATCCAAATACCAGGGTAATGAACAGTCGTGGTATGTGGCTGACATATGCATTGGGAGTTGGTTTGCTTCATATTGTCTTACTCAGCATTCCCTTCTTCAGTGTTCCTGTTGCTTGGACCTTAACAAATATTATACATAATCTGGTAAGAACTTTGCCTCCTTATAAAATATTTTGCAAAATTAAAGACATATTAGGGGGTAAAAACAAAAGTGAAGTTCAAGGTAATAAGGAAACTTGAAAAGATTTTTATTTTATAAATTATACTTAGTAAGCTATTCATAGAGAGAATTTGGAATAGTAAAATTTAAGAATACGCTAGAAAATACAGTTCAAAAATAAAATTTTATAAATTCTGTATAACACTTAAGTTTAGCACATATTTTAACCTGTGTTGTATAATCTTTAATAAATGAAAGCCCATCGGCAAATGTTATTTTTCCAGTAATGGTAATGGATTTGTGCTGATCCATTTATACACTGTAACCCAGTCTCTCTTGCAACCAGCAGCCCTTATTTGTATTGGGGCTAACTAAGAGTGGGACACAGTTTGGCACTGCCAGTACATCAGAGTTAGCTGGATTTGCATGGGGATCTAATCTATGATCTTGGCTTCATTAACAAGACACTTCTAATCTGCCTCTGTCTTAGTGATCCCAAGGCAAGCCAATTTATAGATTAAAGTTTACTTCTAAAGATTTTTAAACCAATTATACACATTTGACCAAATAAAATATTTTAAAATGTTTAAACATCCTAGTCTAAGCCAGCGTCCACTCAATTTCTTAAACATAGGGGAACTGGCACTGTTCTTTGCCTTTTTTTTTTAGTTCAGTTTGAATCTTCATACCACACACTGCAAATTTTGAGTAATTATTTTCTTTTTTCTTCAGTGCTAAAGCTTACTATTGGAATCATCAATACAAATGGAATTAGCTTAGCTAGAGATTAAATCTAATCAGTACTTATTGAGCCTCGATACAGTATGCCTCATATTCTGCCTTTTGTCTCTTTGGTACCAAAGGTCTGTTACTAGAGCCATAGAGTGTACATGTCACATTTGTTTTTAAGTAATTATGAGTCAGTGTCTTGAAGTAGAGGACATGGGTAAATAATATAGCTAATATAAATACTCTTAAAAGTTTATATTAATGAAACACTGTCATACTTGTGTATGTAATTTAATCTTCAGGTACAGTTGTCTTTGTATCTGTGTGCTTAGATTGCAATATAAAAGGGTTTTGAAAAGTTAATTGCAGCGAACAGAGGGCTTCCAGAAAAAATACATGTCACTTATTCTAGGACAGGTCCTGCCTTTTTGCCAATTTCTTCAAGACCACACCTACTTACCACTATTTAAAATGAGTTCATTTAGTCTCAGCTGGACATCGGGTCCCTTTGAATTGCTTAATCAGCGTAAACAAAGATTGGAATATGCTTTTTGAAGGTAAAGGCTGTATTTAGGTTAAGTTTTTTAGCATGTTATACTGGCATGTGTTTTTAAAAAATGTTTATAGGGGCAGCTAGGTGGCACAGTGGATAGAGCATCTGCCCTGAAGTCAGGAGGACCTGAGTTTAAATCCAGCCTCACACCAAACACTTGACACTTACTAGCTGTGTGACCCTGGGCAAGTCACTTAACCTCAATTGCCTTAAAAAAAATGTATATAAACAGATGCACTAACTTATCTCAAACTGAATTTCTTTTTAAATTTTCTCTAAAAGAAGAGATAGTTTCTCTGTCATTTGAAGTCCTTTTACCAATGAATTTGTACATATTTGTAAGCAAACTATATGTTAGACTTGGAGCCAGAAAGTTTTATTCAGTGCAGTCATCTCATTTCTAAAATGGGAATAGGCCATAAGATTAAACTACTTACGTCATAGGGTTAGGAGTCAAGGATCAAATGAAATAATGTATGTAAAGCAAGCACTTCCTAACTATAAAGCATTACATTATGTAATTGTGAACTATAATTAGATCAACATATTAGATGTGTAGTATGAGATCCAGATATCATTTTAAACATAGTAAATCAACTTTTTGCAAAAACTAACTTATTATTACTTTCCCCCCAAACAACCTTGATTACTAAAATCTTTGGTAGGGAAAACATGTTATGATGTAATATTGTGAAGAGAAAACTGTGACATTACCTTAGGCTATTTATTTTTGTGTTTTTTTTTGTTTGTTTTAGAAGAGGGAATTCTAACCTAGCCTAAAACAGGTCTCTGTTAAAAGCATTTGAGCCTTTTGGTTTTGTTTTTACAGTGGAGATTTGTACGTGCAACTTTTTTTTTTTAAGAATAAATTTGGCTCAAGACAGGTACAAAGAACTCTTGATGAAAAATGCTATCTACCCCCAGAGGAAGAACTAATGCAGTCTGAATGCAGATCAAGGCATAGTATTTTTCACTTTCTGCATTTTTTTTTCATTTGGGTCTGTCTTTCACAACATGACTAATGAGGTAATATGTATTGCATGATTGAACATGTGTAACCTATAAATTACTTACAGTCTCAGGGAGGGAGGAGGTGAGAGAGAGAGAGAGAGAAAATTTGAAACTCAGAATTTGTTAAAAACGAATGTAAAAATTGTCTTTACATGTAACTAGGGAAAAAATAAAATATTTTTTAAAAAAAGAAAAACTTGGTTCAGCATAAAAGTACCATCAGTTCTTCAAATCTGGTACTTTGGTGGAAAGCCAGTAGCTAAAAATGCATCCTTGCATTTCTGACTACCTGTATACCGAATGTGGAAAGAAGTTAGAAATTCTGTGTATTACACTATAAGCTTTCATATTTTAGTTGTAGATTATTAGCTCCATGGGCCTTACTTTTGTCTGATATCTTTAGCTCCTACCACAGTGCCTGACACATAATAGGTGCATGATAAATTTTTGTTGATTGATAATGGTTCAGCAACAGAAGAAGAAACAAATGTTGTGGGGATTTTTTTTAGTACTGTTTTTGTATCACTGATGGTTTATCATCAGATTGGCCTTGACATTCCAATAATAATGAAAGTTTAAAATTCAGGTTGTTAATATACAGGCATGCATACAGACTCTTTGCATTCTTTCATGCTAATAAGCATGAATAATAATAAGCACAATTGTTAAGTTGCTTTCTGTTGATACACCGCCTTTGTTTTCTAGGGAATGTATGTATTTTTACATGCTGTAAAAGGAACACCTTTTGAAACCCCTGACCAGGGGAAAGCCAGGCTGCTAACTCACTGGGAACAACTGGACTATGGAGTGCAGTTTACTTCTTCACGGAAGTTCTTCACAATTTCTCCAATAATTTTGTGAGTGGAAGTAACTCAGGATTTAGGAAAGCTTGAAGAGGGAAGAATTATTCTAAAATTGTTTTTTGAACTATTGTAGGTATGGGAATATTATGAGAACCTTTATTTCAGCAGGTGGGTGATGATTCTATTCTATAGCAGCAAGTATTGAGAGAGCATTCTAGGAGAACACAGTGCTAAGCACTGGAAGGGATATGAGAAAAGTGTAAGACACATTCTCCTAGAAGAGAGGAGTCAGAACAAATATACATGAAATATACAAATACAAGACAGTGGGAATATCATACATCCTGCCTCCAGTTAATCTTCCTAAAACATTTGTTTGCTTGTATCAACCCCTGATTAGATGTTGGCAGTGCCTTGAGGAACAAATTCATTTTTTATGAGATAGAATCTGTGCTCTTTAGCTTGACATATAAGGTCCTCCACAATTGACTCCTCTTTTACTTTATTGCTCCTCTCCACAAAATCTCTGCTCCAGCCAAATTGGTGCGCTTGGCATTCTTTTACCATGTTTTCTCATGCCATGCATCCTGTGTGAAATTCAACCAGCATCTTTTTTTTGAGCACCACGTTATTCAGGGCACAATGCTAGCCTCTTTTGGGGTATCAGAGATATAAGACATAGTGTCTGCCCTCAGGGAGCCCCCAATGGGGATAGGGAAATAGGACATATAATAATTACTCTAGTTTTTTCGTGTTTACAGAGCACTCTCTCCATTAGAAACCTTTGAGGTATACAGTATATTACATCCATCTTAACAGATGAGGAATCAGCTGAGAAGTTAAATGCTTTACCCATTACCACATAGCTAGTAAAGGTTAGAGGAGGAGTTTGCAATTCAGACCTCCTGATTCCAAATCTGGTATTACTAGAATCTACTTTCACATTCCCTCACATAATACAAAAAAGTGTGCAGGTGTACCTCATTTTATTGTGTTTCACTTTACTGCACTTCGAAGATATTATATTTTTGCAAATTGAAGATTTGTGGCAATCTTGCATTGAACCAAGTCTGTTGGCGCCATTTTTCCAACACATGCACTCACATTGTGTCTCTGTTTCACATTTTGGTTATTCTTGAAATATTTCAAACTTTTTCATTATTATTATATTAGTCATGGTAATCTGTGATCACTGATCTTTGATGTAATTGTTTTGGGGCACTATGAATTGCACTTGTCTAAGATGGCAAACTTAATTGATAAATGTTGAGTGTATTTTGACTGTTCCACAGACAGGCTGATCCCTGTTTCTCTGCCTCTCCTTAGGCTTCCCTGTTCCCCGATACACAGTATTGAAATTAGGCCAGTTAATAATCCTACAACGGCCTCTTAAGTGTTCAAGTGAAAGAAAGAATCAGTGATGTGGCAGACTTCATTGTCTTATTTTAAGAAATTGCCACAGTCACCTCGACTTCAGCAATCCCTGCTTAGTCAGCAGCCATCAACATTGAGGCAAAACTCTCTACCAGCAAAAAGATTACAATTCAATGAAGGCTTAAATGATAGTTAGCATTTTTAGCAATAAAATTAAAATATATACTTTTTTAGACATACTACTACTGCACACTTACTACAGTATAACGTAAACAACTTCTATATGCACAAGGAAACAAAAATATTTATGTGGCTTCCTTTATTGTGATATTCAATTTATTGCAGTTGATGGAACTGAACCCAAAATGTCTCGGAGATATGCCTATACAAGTGTATGAATGGTATGAAGAAAGCTTTAGGGGAACTTGAAGGAGAAAATGAGTTCCTTTCCACATATGTAAAACCTGTGCTTCCTTTAAGCCTTGCCTTTGCTAACCACATAGGTGGTATAGTAAATTGAACTATGGTCTCCTGTATCATATACTTAATAGCTCAGTGACTGGGCAAGTTGCTTAACCTCTCTTTGCCGCAGTTTCTTTATCTGTAAAATGAGGGAGTTGGACTCTGGCTTCTAAGGTCCCTGACAGTGCTAAATCTATGATTCTATGAGCTTAGCATTCAGTGGTTACACCCCACCTATATCATTCAACATTGAGCACTGGCTTCTTCAGTACTTGAGATTTTTGATCTCATCAATTTAGTTCTCCTCTTCTTGAGCCTTTGATACATTGTGGGTTTTATGTTGTATCTTTTTTCCTTAACTTGATTCTAAATCCCTTAAAGCCATACCTTTTACATCCTCTTTGCATTTCTTTTCTACCATATGGACAAAATGCCTAATGCTTAGTAGGCTCTCAGTAAATGTTAATGATAATATTATCAAGTGGTATGGTGTGTGTGTGTGGTCTTTAAGTGTGAAATTAGAAAAAGAAAGATAATTGTGAGCTAGATTAGTTGAGGGCAAGGCTTCATTTAGGTGACAGGACTTGAACTTGGACCCAAAAAAATGGTTAGGATTTGAAGACTAGACAGGAACGCATCACAGTTTGTGGGAACATGTTCATATCATATAGCTCCTTTTCTACCCTAATATATGTCATAGTGTTTTGTACAAAAAGAAAATTGTGACTTTTAGTCTCCTCTGATATTTTCCCTCAAGGAAATAATGACCTTAATGTGGTATGGATGCACACAACAATAAAGCAAGTGTTGTGTAACTGTGTTCTAATAATATACAAAACCCTAATATTTTTAAATTTTTATTTTGTGCTGCAAGTGTTATTTAAAATCTTTTGTGAAGCTGTCTTCAAATATTATTATTATTATTATTATTATTATTATTATATTATTATTGTGCTTTACATTCTGCTGTGTTTCTTCCACATTTTCTAGATGAAGACATTCAAGGGTCAGGGAAATTGAGACTTGCCTAGAGTATTATAGCTATTTGGTGGCAGAGCTTAAAGTTCTTGAGTCCAAGTCCATTACCTTTTCTACCATACCATACTGCTTTCCATGTGAGGCAGTAGGATTTGTCACTTTTTTTTACATTGCCCCAGGATTTTTAAAGTTTTGTAAAGAGGTATCATGAAATTCTTATTTTAACTTTAATTATTTTAAATTTTAAGCTATAAGCTGGCTAACACCTTTCAAAAGTATGAAATGAAATGACATAATAAAATTTAGAGCTCCAAAAAGATTAATAACTACTGATGTATAATATTATATACACAGAAGTATTAATAAGATAAACATAAATAATATCCTGTTTTGTATAGCATGAAATAAGGGCAAGAGGAGAAAGCAAAAACAATGGTCTTCTGGTGTAGGAATGTATTAAGTGAGAAATGCTAACTATCATCTGAACTTTCACTGCAGAATGAGCAGTGGTGTATTGTAAAGGTTTAACAACTAGCTCTCTAGAAAAGTGTGTATATAAGGTATCACAAATTACTATAGATATACCTATGTAAGGTATTACAAATTATACTGATATAAAGGATGGGTAGTATCCAACTTCAAAATAATAAAATATATAATACTCTATTATAAATCTCATATAGTCAATTGATTCCTGAATACTTTCATTGATTCTTGCAAAACTCTTTTATCCATAGCCAGTCTAAGGTTGTAGTTCAATCATGACTTGACTTAAAGATTTGCATTCCAATCCATTCTTTTCCTAATGAATTTATTGTCATTAAATCTGATATGTAGTCTACTATTAAACTTTTTCTCACTCTCATATAAATTTTATTCATTAACCTGAAATGTCTTTCAGCTTTAGCACTTCTGATTTCAACAGTGCTATGTGTATCTTTTTAGCTTTTTATATAGTTACTGGAATTAGAATCAGTTTCATGTTATAAATTTTCATTTAAATGATGTGTTTTTTTTTAATTGCCTATACCCATGGTGAAGTTAGTTCTTCATAAGGCCAGCTAGATGGATCTAATAAATCAGAATGCTTTCATTGTTCCTCTCTGATAAAATATGTAAGTTCATGTGTTGAACTATATTTTCCAGTAACTATTCTGAGGGAAGAGCATTAAAATTATTCTTATTAAATGGAAAGTCTTTAAATTTACCTGACTTAATCAGATATTTAAATAGAGATTAATGCTTTCCAATGCCAGTCTTTAAATTTTCAAAAGCTCTTATGGTATTAATGTTAATTGATCTTGACTGCATTGCAGTTGAAAGTAATGAAAATTCTTTAAGACTATCAATCATTAAAGCAAGGTCTTGCAAGAAATTAATGTTAGGCTCTTTACCAAACCAGAATAAGAGGAAGAAATACGCATACATAACCTTCAAAGGATAGATGCTTTCATTATCCAGCAGTAGCAGCTTGTAAACCACATGCTATTCATTTCCAGTACCAGTACTGGAAATTAATAATTTTAATTTCAAGTTCTTTACCTACAGCTGCTAGTTCGGTCTCATTTAAATGAGATTTATAATAAATAGAATAAATTTTATCCAGAAATATTTTTAAGTGGTTAATTTATTTTATTTCAGATATTGAATCATCAAGTGATAAGTACTGTTGATTTAAACAGTGCCAAATGATAAATTTTAGGAAAATTTCTAACAACTTTATAGCTATTCTAGACTTTCTTAACGATACCAGAACAAAATGCAAATTTAAATTTGCTTTTAAATATTCATTATTGAAAACACAGTTACTTAATGTAGACAGTAATGTATTGAAAACAAACTCTGCTGTGGTCGACAAGAGTTATCTTAAAGCAACAGATAATACTACCTTTCTAGTTGCTAATTGAACTGTGCACTGGAGATAAATCAATATTGTGCTTTTCTTAGAAATTATAGATGCTTCATCAGTCATGATACAGATTTTTGGCATTCTCTTCTATAATATTTTTAAATATCTTCACCTCAGTTTCTTTTGTGATGTGTCTGCTGTTGTTGTTGCGTTGTATCATGTATATAAATAATTGCTTACATTAGTTGTCTACTCTCTTTCATCCAGATATTTCTAAAAATGTTGTGGATAGCAAACTGAGTAATTGCTTAGCTATAGTTGTGTACCTGGATGCTTACTTACTTTCAAGACTAGCGCATAAAGCAGAATTTAAGAATGAGGGCAATGGGTTAAAGAGAAGGATGTTAACAATAAGTTTTGTGTTTACCCCCCTGAACAGATTAGAAATTATCTGCCCACACAAGAAACTACCTTTCCATTTATAATCACAGAACATTTTATATATTTTTTTGTGTCAGAACACTTTTTGCAGCCTTAGGCTTCATTCTAACATATGTATCTAGTAGTAGGTGGTGTTAGCAGAATTTTTTTTTAATTTCATAAAAACTAAGCTTTGTCATTTGAATCCAAATGTTTAGATATAAACAAAACAGTTGGAATTTACAAGTGTTTTCCATTTTTCCTGTTTAACTGGTTATGAACTTGTTTGACTACAATACCAGACCTCAGATGAGAGGACATCCAAAAGGCAATGTTTTTGTTTTCTTTTTAAGACACTGTAAACATTCACTAGCGCAACTTAGGTAAACATAAAATGTTCATTTTTTTTGTAACCACTAAATATATTAAATCCAGAAACTAAATTTCTCATCTAATTTAAATCATCAAAACTTTGCTAAGTATTGTCTTTTGTTTTACTTTTCTCCTCTTTTGTTCTAAGAAAGTAACTGCACTTTACTTGCATGTAACTACTTTTAAAAACTTTATTTCAATGAACTTTCCTGTTTTGCGTATTAAAAAACTTGTAACTATTTTTTTAAACCCTTACCTGTTTTTGTTTCCACAGGTATTTTCTGGCAAGTTTCTACACCAAGTATGATCCTACACACTTCATCTTAAACACAGCTTCTCTCCTGAGTGTGCTGATTCCCAAAATGCCACAACTGCATGGTGTTCGGATCTTTGGTATTAATAAGTACTAAATTGAAAATGTGAAACAACCATTCTGACCAAAACTTTGTGGCTACTGCTTTTTCTATAAGGAGGAATAGGTAGCATGCTATGCCGTTTACATTGTAATGTGCAATGGGAAGTTTTTACATTCAAGGTCTAATACTTATTTGTATGCTATTTGGAAAAGCAGATTTTTATGAGATGCCTCTAAGTGTTTAACAAGTCTGCTAAATTTCTGCAGAAGTTTTCCAGGAGAGCAGGGCAGGCCCCGCTCACAAATGATTGACAGTACAGTAAGAGAAGAAAAGCTCTGCACATCAACACAAGAGTCTTGAGGATAGGAGTAGCTTAGTTTAATGAAAGGGCACTATGTAGGAAGAGTTATCCAATCAGACACAGTCAAGTTGAAGTACATTTATATTTGGAGCAGAATTGCCCTGTAAAAAGGTCAAATGTCCTATACCTAAGACAGCCAGCTCTTTTTTGTTTTACAAATGTACTCCTTGTTTTTGCTGGCTTACTGTCTTATGTCTAGACCTGGTCAGTTCTGGATGTATTAGGGGACAGATGTGTCCTGGTGATGTACTTCAAACCTCATTAATAGGTATCATTGTGGCTTCCTGCAGTTTTCTAGCGAGTCTTCAGATATTAATTTAGGGAAAAGCAAAGTTCTGCTGATGTTTTTTCTGTTTTAAAAGGCTGCTAATCATTTTTGGAAAAAACTAATTTGATTCCAGGCAGTCTGAAGCATAATGTGTAATTCTCTGATTATCTAGTTGAACCATTTAATGGTTAAAATCTCTTATCTGGAGGATAGTTACATACTAGATAGACAGCTATAAATATAAGGAATGAGTCATCTAGTAAAAAAGATAACTTTCTCCAGCCATGGTACAAAGTAAGCTACTAAACACTGGGTCTTTTTTTTTGTAGCTTTGCAGTAAAGGAGTATACTTTCCCTTTATAGTTCCTTTTCTCCATCTCCACTTTATGTATTAACTGTACTTTCAAGATGGGAATCTATTTAAGTGTTCAAAGAAGTGAATGTAAAGTTACCATTTTAAGTCAGTTACTAGACTGTTCTTTGAATTAGAGAACTTGTAGTTCCTGGCCCTGAAACATGTAATTCCTTATTTGAGGTTTTCTCAAAACTTTTTGTTAATTATAATTAGCTATTACAAACATCAGAAAATAAATTATTGAAAAATTAAACATTCCAAAATTCAATGATTTTTGGAAAATAAACCAAAATTAATGATATAAAGTAGTCTCTGACTACTTAATCAGTTTATCCTAATAAAGCCACACTATCTTCAAACTGTCTCTTTTGGGGAGATCATTGTTTTGCATTGTTGTGGAAATCAATTGTGTAATTGACTTTGTATGTTTTTGTTTTTTTCCCACGTTTTGAAACACTAAGAAAAATGTGTGTTTTACTTTAATAAATAGATTTTTTTTTAAAAAAAATGGATGTAAAATTATTTCAATAAATGTAAAAATTGTCAACTTCCTAAAATAACCCTTTCCTAGTTTATTTTAAATCAGTTTTTCATACAATTAAAATACGTTTCTTTTTTACCTTCCTTAGGGAATTTCTTTCAAAAAGTGTATCTTACTTAGAAAAGCTTCTTTCCTGCCTTCATAGCCTTTGTGTACCATAGGGCCAAGATATAGTATCTGGCACTAAAGACAAGCTTTCTTGACTTGCTTTCATATCATAGTTTTAAAATTTAAAATATTACCTTTGTTATAAGCTTCTACAAATTTTTATATTCCAGAACAGCAGATAAAAAAGGATATTATCTCTTTTGGACATGATCTAGAACAGCTGAGGTTTGGGTTTTTTCTTTTTTTTTTTTTTTTAACATTTTTAATATTGCAGCTGCTACCAAACATAGGCTAGGACAGGTGCTGACATATCTATGTTAGCAGGAGCCCTGAGACAACTGTCTGTGTCCTTTACAGATGACACTAGATAAAATTCTCCTTTTCTCCCCTCAACTATTAGCCTGTTCCATCAATTCTCCCCCCCCCCCATTCACATTAATCACTTTTTTTTGCTTATCCCTGTGGTTACTTAGTCACTTTTCCTGTGTATGGTAACTACGTTCATTATCCAGCTCCAGGGCCTGGTCTCAAGAAAATAAATCAGTAGTTGTCATATTATGTCCAGAATAATCCTTCAAAATATCTATCTTTTGCTATAACTTTCTTCCACACCAACCAACTGGACCTTCTTTTTACTTTGTCCCTGCCCAACCATTATAAAGGTACTCCACACTACCAGTCATCTTTAAGTGTCCAAGCCAGTCATGGAATAGCTGGTCTCAAAACCTTAGCCAGTGTAAGCTATGAACTACTACCTCTTTCCCTTTTGTTTCTCTTATTCTTCCATATCCCTATTCTTATTAGAGAACTTGACTTGGGATGGGGTTTGACTGACTCATTAGTTGTGTGACCAATAACACATGGAAGTCATTCACCTTTCTGACCTCTAGTGTCTCCTCATCTGTAAAAATGAGATGATGAACATTTGCATTATTTAGCTTACAGAGTTACTGTAGGCAAAGTGTTTTATGAACTTTTAACAACTTTTTTTGTCCTTTTCTGGGAAATAAGATTCTTGATACTGGTGCCCTTTACGGAAACCAATGACAATTTGTCAGGAAATGGAAGAGTGCAAAAGACACAGGCCTATAATTAAGGGTTCTGCTTGAACCTTGGTTACTAACTAGCTGTTTGACCTCGGATAAAGTTCTTAATTAAATCTCAGTATTGATTACATCATCTATGAAATAGAGGCATTAGACTAGGTCCTTTCTCATTCTTAATGTGGACTTGTATTTGAATGCAGGTTCTGCCACTTATAAGCTGTGTGTCTATGGGCAAGTCATTAAGCTTTTCTGGGCCCTGGTTTCTCATGGGTAAAATGTAAACACTGAAATTCTTTTTTCCTTATAGTTTTTTTGAGGATTAAATGAGGTAATGGGCAGAAGTGTTTAATGACATAAGGTCTGCTAATATAACCATACAGTGCCTGGTAAAAAAAATTCATAGACATCACAGGATTTTAGTCAGTGACTTTAAAGATGTCCTCATTTTACACTTGAGGAGAAGCTAAGGCTCAGAAAGGTGAAGCAGTTTGTTTGAGGTCACACAGTTAAGCAGAAGAGTCTCAACTGGAATCCACAAAGAAATTAAGCTGATTATTATGAAAAGACTTGTTGCTTGAGAAGTGTGCTCTATACATTGGCTAAAGTAGTTTTCCACAAGCATTTCATTTCTGGAAATAGCATTCACAGAATTAATGGTCAAATGAAATAGAAAAAGATTAATAATGGATTGGGTGTCTATTGATGAACTGCAGGCATAGGTGTCTATGTCCTTCATTTGTGCCAATGTAGGGAGTAAGCAGCAAGGATTACACATCACTTTAAATTATCTAAAGTGAAAGTGTACCATATTGGGTATAGTAAAGATTTTTTTCAGCTATACAACTATAGTTAATGAAATATCACATAGTAGGTCTAATTATTTTACTCTCAAAGTTTAGGAATGTGGTCCAAAATCACTTATTATGGGTCTATCATTAACTACTTTTGTCTACAAACCAATTTTGGATGTGGATCTATCTGCTACTTTGTCATTCATAACACTTTATTTTTTTAAATCTTATTTAATATTTCATTTTTTCCCCAATTACACATAAAAACAATTTTAACATTCTTTTTTTTCACATTTTGAGTTCCAAAATCTCTCCCTCCCCTCCCCACCTCCCCTCCCCACCTTACTGAGAAGGCAAACAATTTGACATAGGTTATATATGTTTAGTCATGCAAAATACATTTCCATGCAAGTCAATCTGTGAAAGAAAACACACACAAGACACACACACACACAAAAAGTATTTTTGATCTGCATTCAGGCTCTAACCAGTTCTTTCTCTGGAGATGGACAGCATAAGTCCTTTCATCAAATGTCCGATAGAATTGTCTTGGATTGCTGTATTGCTGAGAATAGCTAAGTTATTCATAGTGGATCATCGTACCATGTTGCTGTTACTGTGTACAATGTTCTGGTTCTGCTCGTTTCACTTTGATCAGTTCATGTAAGTCTTTTCATGTTTTTCTTAGAGCATCCTACTCATTGTTTCCTAAAGCACAAAAGTATTCCATCACAATCATATACAACACCTTTTTCAGCCACTCCTCAATTGATGCACATGTCTTCAATTTCCAATTTTTTGCCACCAAAACAGCTGCTATAAATATTTTTGTACATATAGGTCCTTTTCCTTTTTGTTTTTTAATCTCTCGGGGATACAGACCCAGAAGTGGTATTGCTTGGTCAAAGGGTATGCATGGTTTTATAGCCCTCTGGGCATAGTTCCAAATTGCTTCCCTGGTCACCAAGAGTGTTTTAATTTTCCCACCTCTCCTACATTTGTCATTTTCCTTTTGTGTTGTATTAAGCAATCTGACAGGTGTGAGGCAGTAGCTTGGAGTTTTAATTTGCATTTCTCTCATCAATAGTGATTAAGCATTTTTTTCATGTGACTATAGACAGCTTTGATTACTTTATCTGAAAACTGCTTGTTCACATCCTTTGACCATTTATCAATTGAGGAATGGCTTTATCAGAGAAACTCACTGTAAAAAAAAATTGTTTTTTTTTTTTTGGTGAGGCAATTGGGGTTAATTTACTTGCCCAGGTCACACAGCTAGTGAGTGTCACATGTCTGAGGCTGGACTTGAACTCAGGTTCTCCTGACTCCAGGGCTGGTGCTCTATCCACTGCGCCACCTAGCTGCCCCCTAAAAAAAGCTTTTTACAGTAATGATTACCAACTATGTATTTCCCTCCATCCTATTTTCCCGATTTATTCTGCTCTCTCCTTTTACTCTGTCTATTCTCAAAAGTGTTTTGCTTCTGACTTTTACCTTCCCCAAACAGTTCTCCCTTCTATCGGCTCTCCCACACACACACCCCTTTGCTGTCCCCTTCCCTTTCTACTTTCCTGTATGGTAAGATTGATTTCTATGCTTAAATGAGTGTGTATATTATTCCCTTTTTAAGCTAATCCAATTAAAGTAAGATTTGTGTGCTCCCCTCCCCGCTTCCCCCATTTTCTCCACTGTAAAATTGCTTTCAGGCCTCTTTTACGTCAAATAATTTATCCCATTCTACCTCTCCCTTTCCCCTTCTCCCAGTGTTTTTTTTTCATCTCTTATTTTTTTAGATAATCATACCATCACATTCAATCATACCTCTGCTTTCTGTATATGTATACTCCTAACTGCCCTAATAATGAGAAAGTTTTTAGGAGTTATAAATGTCATTTTCCCACGTAGGAATATAAACAGTTTAACCATATTGAATCCCTTAGGATTTTTCTTTCCTGTTTACGTTTTTATGCTGCTTTTGCATCTTGTATTTGGAAGTCAAATTTTCTATTCAGCACTGGTCTTTTCATCAGGAATGCTTGAAAGTCCTCTATGCATTGAGTATCCATTTTTCCCCCAAAAGATTATATTGTTTTGCTGGGTGATTGTTGGTTATAATTCTAGCTCTTTTGCCCTCTGGAAAATCATATTTCAAGCCTTCTGATCCTTTAATGTAAAAGCTGCTAAATCCTGTGTTATCCTGTCTGTGGATCCATATTATTTGACTTGTTTCTTTTTGACTGCTTATCATTTCTGCCTTACCTGGGAAGTCTGGAATTTGACTATAATATTCCTGGGAGTTTTCATTTTGGGATGTCTTTCAGGAGGTGATCAGTGGATTCTTTACATTTCTATTTTACCCTCGGTTCTAGAATATCAAGTCAGTTTTCCTTGATAATTTCTTGAAAGATTATGTCTAGGCTTTTTTTTTTCTTTTTTTTTTTTTAAATCATGACATTTAAGTAGTTCAAAAATTCTTAAATTGTCTCTCCTGGATCTATTTTCCAGGTCAGTTGTTTTGCCAATGATACAATTCACATTTTCTTCTTATTTTTTTCATTCTTTTGATTTTTTTTGTTTGTTTCTTGATGTCTCATAAAGTCATTAGCTTCCACTTGCTCAAGTCTAACTTTCAAGGCATTATTTTCTTCAGTGAGCTTTTGTACCTCCCTTTCTATTTGGCTAATTCTACTTTCTAAGGAGTTCTTCTCTTTAGTGAATTTTTGTATATCTTTTCCCATTTGGCCAATTCTGCTTTCCAAGGCATTCTTCTCTTCATTGGATTTTTGTGCCTCTTTTACCATTTGGTCTATTCTGTTTTTTAACGCATTATTTTCTTCAGCATTTTTTTGTGCCTCCTTTAACAAGCTATTGACTCTTTTTTCATGATTTTCTTGCATCACTCTCATTTCTCTTCCCAATTTTTCCTCTACCTCTCTTACTTGATTTTTAAACTCCTTTTTGAGTTCTTCCATGGACTGAGAGCAATTCATATTTTTCTTGGAGGCTTTGGATGCAGGAATTTTGACTTTGTTGTCTTCTTCTGAGTGTGTGTTTTGATCTTCCTTGTCACCACAGTAACTTTCCATGGTCAGAATTTTTTTCTGTTGTTTGCTCATTTTCCAGCCTATTCCTTGACTTTTAACTCTATGCTCAAGTGGAGCTCTGCTTCCAGAGTGCAGGGGGCACTACCCTAACCTATAGATTTTTTGTGGAGTTGTTTTCAGAGTAATTCTAGGGACCTATAAGTTTTTGGCTTTTCCAAGGTGGTATGATCTAGGGAGAGGTGTGTTTACTACCCTCCTGTACTTTGCAGTGGTTTGTAAATTCCCTTGAACTGTGACCAGGATCCCTGCACCCCTGTGGTCACGAGCTCTGCTGTGCTAGTGCTCCGCCTCACACTGGGATAAGACCCAGGACTGTGACCCAGATCCAAGTATAGGCAATGCAGTACAGTCTTGCCCCTAGTGCCAGCAAAGGGACCCCTGTAAATCTCCTTCTGATCCGTTGTCTGATCCCCTTACCAAGTGTGGGCTGAAGGGTTTAGAAACCACCACTGCTGCCACTGATTCAGTCACTCTGAGGCCTGATCCTGGTTTGGGCAAGGCCCTGTACTGCACTGTACTCCTCTCACACCCTAGTGCAACAAACCTTTCCTGCCAACCTTCTAAGTTATGTTGGGCTGGAAAATTGTTTCACTCCGTCTTTTTGTGGGTTCTGTCACTCTAGAATTTATTTAGTCATTATTTAAAGGTATTTGGAGAGGTTTCGGGGAGAGCTCAGGCAAGTCCCGGCCATCTTGGCTCTGCCTCATTCATAACACTTTAAACAGAATAATGAAGTCACAGTTAGAAAACCTAGTTCATGAGAAACTGAAGTTGTAAACTTCCCTATTCACTATCTTGTTCAAAAAAGATGCTAGAAATGATGTCTGGAGTTATAGGCCTTTAGAGCTGGACACAGTCTTAAAGAAGATCTAGTCCTTTCCCCTCATTTTATAGGAACAAAAGGCCTAGACAATAAATGATCTGCTGTGTTTCAGTTTCATGTCTTCTCTAGGTTGAAAGCTTTGAGTTAAGATATCCTGGGTTTCAGACGCTGAATGTTGATGTAGATAGTACTCTTGCTGGAAGTAATAGATTGGATCGATAGTTTCTAAGGGGCATTCCAACACTGATTCTGTGAGTTGCAGACAGAAAAGAAAAGTATTAAAGTAGATACCTGTAAAGTTGTATCAAGAACCTGAAATTAATAAGTCCAGTAAGATTTAGACCTGGAATGTTAAAGATCATTTAATCCAACCCCCTCGTTTTACAGATTAGGAAACTAAGTACCAGAGAAGTCAAGAATTTACGGTTTACTGGGGGTAAAAGCAGAGCCAATATTTTAAGCCCAGGTCTTCTAGCTCCAAATCCAGCATTTATTCCAATATGCCACAAATTCTCCCAAAGAGAATGAGGCACACAGGTTTAATGTGGGAGACTGCTATTAGATCCAGAAGTAAGTCACAGTCTATGGAGGGCAGGCCTGGGTATAGTAGAATGGGAGAAATTTAGAAGCATTCTGGAAGGGACCATAATGAAAAGAAACATAAGAATCATGCATCAGTAAATGCTTAACTCTTTCTGAATGTTAAAACTACTCATAAATCACACTAGTAAACATACTTAGAATAGAAAACTGAAAACTCAAAAGTCATTTAGGTCTGTTAGACTTAACACATCTTGAAGGTCTGCTACTCTCCATTTGTCCTTGTAATATTCTTATGAGGATGAAGTGACTACATTAAGTCATTAATTTGATTTTGTAGAAGAAAAATGGAAACAAAGAAGTTAAATGATTTACTTGGGCCTAGTGTTTGAGGGGAAAAAAAAGCAGAGAAAATACCTATGCTGGTCTGCAACACTTTACTAACCTAATACAAATTTAATGTAAAATGTAAAACATCATTTAGAAGATGATTATTTGAATATAATTTATAGTACATTCTACTATTTTACTAACAAATCTAACTAGGCAATGGCAGTAAAGATTAAGCCTTCAATATCCATCTAGACCTAATTAATGTTTCACCAGTTGAATTTAAATAGCTGTTTTAAGAACTGTTTCTGTTGGACAAGCTCTTTTATTAAACTGATGATCTGTGTGAAGACAGGGATAAACATTAGTGAACCTGCATCCCTTCTAAAGGTGTGCAGTTATTTTTGTCAAGGATAAAGGGTATGACCTTGACTCCCAAATCCTTATACCCTTCACTTACCACCTCCAATGAAAAAAAAAATTAAGCTACTTTCTAGTGTATTCTATAATTCAGTCCAAAAATAATCATCTAGGTTTTGTTCTATTCTTGGGCAAATAGCTAACTTTAGCATGTAACAATGATGCTGACCCTGCATGTCTGGAATAAAAAGGTGTGGAGCTGCATATTATTGAAAGACAACCATAGCTGGGTGTAACCATGTTGTTGTTATTTAACCTATTTCTTTTGAATCCTAATATGGAGATTTCAATCTCTACACAGCTTCACACCTCTGGGAATATGGAAATGGAAGGTTAATTTTCTGAGGAAAAAAAGGACAGAGAGAGGATGAAGTATCTTCATGAACAATTGCACCTAATTGAAATAACTAGTAAACCTAATGCCCATAGTTTTGATCAGCCAAAGAGTAATGAGAAAATAATAAAGCAACCAGTCTGCAATTTTAATGCCATTCACAACGAAGCAATGCAAAAGGAGATTATAAAATGACCTGTCAGATAAGTTATACTCCAGAATTCTGGAGAAATTTCCAAATCCACATATAACCCTGCCTGAAAAAATACTGACACCTGCTTGTGCCTAGTGCAGTGGTAAGTTTTATGTACTTACAATAAACCACTGCCCACATGTCTTTTTCAACAGAATAATGATACTGTTAATAGAACTGTAGGGAAGTTAAGAAATACTAATTTTAAGGCGACTTACTCTGTTAGAGATAAACTGAAGAAATGATAAGTAGTGAAGGCTGGTCAGGGCAGATAATCCTGTGTACAACTGGCATAAAGGACTGAGACCAGAGCTAGAGATTTTGGAATCATCAAATTATTTTGATGAGGTGAAAAATTGGTAACACTGATTTCTTGAAAAGGGAGAGAAAAGGACCTTTGGGAATACCTAGAATTGAAGAGGCAGCAAGACCAGGATAGTGCAGGGTCCCACATCAATAGAGTAGGTTGTTAGTGTCATTAGCTACTTAAAAGTTGAGAATTGAAAAGGCCAGAATTTGGTCATTTGATAGTGACTGGTGGCCTTTGCCCTCAAAGATGGTTTTGCTGTCATAGGTAATTTCAGTTGGTTGGGTGACAGCTACAGATTTTGTGGTAAGGGAGGAAATGAATATCTCAAAAAGTCTGTCGTCAAAGTGAAATGAGAAACAGCACTAGATCTAAAAGGCAAGTCTGTCGAAAGGAGGGTTGTTCATCCCTCAGAAGAGAGAAGCCTGGAAGCTAAGGAAGAGGTCAAAAATGGTCCAAAGACACCTGAGAGCAAAGGGCCTAGAAACAACGGGAATGCATGGGGTCAGAAGCACAAATAAGAGAAGCAACCTCTTCCCCTAGGAGAGCCAGGGACAAAAAAAAAAAAAGATACACATGACACATATTAAAGTTTAATCTACATTGGCTTCCCCCTCCCCTCACCCCATATTTCTTTCTTAGAAAATCAAAACAAAGAGGCCCTGGTTTTGTATGGCGTTTGTCAATTTCGGCTCTCAGGAGCAGAACCCCCCCCCATCCCTGCAGCGAGAGAGGGCCCCCATCCATCGGCCCACCCCCACACACACACACCCCACTTACCCCCGGCAGCGGGTGAGGAGGGAGGGTCCCCCGGAGGCCCTTCTTTCCCGGCTCCTCTAAAAAGCGCGGAGCTCCCCGCTTCTCACTCGTTCGCCTTTCCAAACCGGTACCCCTTGCGTCTGCGACCTCACCACATTTCCCTGTGAGAAAAGGTTTGAAAGCGTGAATATCTCCCCCCAAAACGGAACACCCGACCGCTCAGCGCGCCAGAGCTCCGCAGCTACCTTTCCATCCTCCAGGCTGAGGCCCGTTTGTTCACGTGACCTTCCCCCTCCGCCTTGGTTGCGTCATCTCTCTGCGCCGCGTCCTGAACCGAGGCCTTCCTCGCGCACGCGTACTCGTGCACGCGCGCACTGCAGGACCTGTGCAGTAAAGGGCTGCTGTGGCCGGGTCAGGAGGAACCCAGTGAGGCGCCTGCCGCGGTCCTTCTGGAAAGAAAGTAAGTGGAGCAGCTTGTCGCCCCCTACGACTTCAGGCTTCTCGGTCTCCCCAAAGGTCCGTTCCTGGCCCCCATTACTCGAGCGGAAGTTGTTCCTGTGACTGCAAACCTAGGCGCCTCTGGCATGTGACCGCGTGGGGCGGGGGTCTGTGAGCCCCAGGTGCTGGGGGCCTAACCCCGAAATCTGACAGATCTACCCCCACCTCACCTGCCACTGAGTCCTGACAAGATCTCGGTTTTCCACATGATTTGTTTCTTATTTTTATAGAGAAACACTAGGATTTTTCAAAGGAATATTCCATATGTAGTATGAATTTTAAATGCCCAAGGTGTGATCTTTGTAATTCGTAAAAAGGAAAAAAATCTGAAAATGCTGAACTATTTGGGAAACAAAGATATAACCATTTGAAATCTCTCTTCTGAATTTAGGACTCATCTCACTTGAATCTATGAAATGAGTAGCCTGGTATAATAGGAGATTGAAAACTCTCCTTAGAGTCAGGAAGGCATAGGTTCAAATTTCTTCCTCTGACATATACTGCCTTCCTAGCTCTTGGCAAATCACTTAACCTCTCAGTATTCCCACGCGACTGTAAGACTATGAGTAGGGAAGGTAAATGCTATATGCTAGTAAAGTGCTTCACAAGTATCAAATCATAGGTCTAGTTGCATCCCGTCCTTTCCTCACCCCCCGCCCCAAAAATCTGTTAAAATATAACCTCTGTAAGATCTCAGGTATACTTTGCTCTTTCCCATCGAGAACCTGGGAACATAAATATATGGAATTCCCCTAAAGGTAGTAACTATCTCCCTTTATAAGCACTCATACTTAAAATATAGATCAGCTTCATTTACCTAGTAAAGTATCCTGAAAAGATTCACATACATATCCTTAGAGTTAAGCCCCTATCCCTCCATTTCCTGCATTGTACCACCTTTCCCTTGGGGACTTATGCCAGGTAATTTATAGAACTATCCTAGGTACCTTCCCAGAAAGGGTAGAGGCCAGATTTCACTCCCTTCACACTGATGATCTTTGCTGCATTGCTCTTTTCCCAACTTCCCATCTGTGCTCCTCCACTGTTAACTATTCTGCCGTGGAGAAACAAATGTCATCAGGCATGCTAACTTACTACTCTAATTAGGGACCTTTGGATGACTTAAGGGGAATAGAGCTATCTCTTGCCCTTAAGATATTAGTTTCCCTAGGTGGTATCTGTCTCTCTGGTATAACCAGTGATGGAGTAGCAGTCAAAAAGCACTACTGCCTTTAAATTCATTCCTTCTCCCAATCTGTGCAGATGTCTGCTATGGACAAATCAACCCTGGCAGTATTCTGGATGTTTTTTTGATCTAGATCTTAACCAGGTTGTCTCAATGTGGCCCATCTAGTGATCCAGCTGCAAATTAGCTAATGGTGCCTTTGTGGTTCTCCAACCTTTCTTGCCACTTCTTCTCAGTGTCCTTTTCTAGCTTGTCATCTATATCATGCCTGCTAATTGTGGGTCTACTGCAGAATTCTATCATAGATCTTCTCTTTCTCTGCTTTGTGATATAATCCACTTTCATCATCTTCATGCAGATAACTGACAGATTTATGTATCCAGCTGTCTCTCTCCTGACCCTTTGTCCCATGTCACCAATTGCCTGTTGGATATTTCTAAGTGAATATCTTCAAGATCTCAAACATAGCTCATTATCTTTTCCCCAAAATTCACCTTCCATACTTCCATCCATCTGTCAGGGGTGCCAAATGTCCCAAATTCTTTCAGCCTTATCATTTTAATTTTCTTTAAGCATACATCTGATCATGACTCTGTCTTCTAAATAAACTTGAACACCTCCCTGTTGCCTCTAGAGTATACCGTGAATTCCTCTCCACCTTTCAAGGCCCTTAGAATCTGAACTCAGCCTATTTTTCCAGCCTCATTGTACATTACTCCCCCAAAATGTACTCTGATCCAGCCAAACTAACTACCTCCCTGTTCCTCCCACGTGGCACTCTCATCTCTAGAGCATTGCACTAGACATCCACCATTCTTGGAATGCATTCCCTTCCTCACCTCTGCTTCATAGAATCCATTACTTTTCTTCAAAAAAAAAAGTTATCTTTCTTTTATTTAACTACCTTCATGAACCCATTCCTTATTGTTGTAACAGTTATTGCCCTCCACCCAACTACCTCGTATTTATTTTGTATATGCTTCTATATGTACATGTTGTTTTCCTCAATAGATTATAAGCTAGTTGAGGACAGGCACAGTTTCATTTTTGTCTTTTGATCTTTAGCACATAAGGATCCTTTGTATCCTTAGCCTGACATATAGTAGACACTTTATAAATGCTTGTTGATTGATATATAGATCCCAGCTTCTTAAGTTGCCTATTCTCCTGCCCTTCTATTTTCTGCAAAATCCAACTGGTTCCCTGTGAGCAACAAGTGTAGCAATGACTTATTTTTTGAGGGTCCTTGACATTCTTTTATTATTATTATTATTATTATTATTATTATTATTATTAATTTATTTTGATTTATCAACAATCACTTCTATAAGCTTTTGAGTTTTAAATTTTTCTTCCCCTCCCTCCTCACCACTCTCCCCAAGACAGGGCACAATCTGATATAGGCTATACATATACATTCCTATTAAACGTATTTTCACATTAGTGATGTTGTAAGTAAAAATTAAAACCAATAGGAGGAACCATCAGAAAGAGGAAACTAAACACAAGAGAAGAAAAAAAATGGCAATTAGTATGCTTCAATCTGCATTCAAACTCCGTAGTTCTTTCTTTGGATGTAGATAGGATTTTCCATCATGAGGCCTTTGGAAATGTTTTAGATTCTTGTATTGCTGAGAAGGGTTAAGTCTATCAATATTAGTCATCACACAACGTCGCTGTTACTATGTACAACATTCTCCTGGTTATGCTCACTTCACTCAGCATCAGATCGTACAAGTCTTTCCAGATTTTCTGAAGTCAGCCTGCTCATCATTTCTTATAGCACAATAGTGTTCCATTACATTCATGTAACACAACTTGTTTTAGCTTTAATTATTTAATTTAATAATTTAATTGTTTAGCTTTAATTTCTTCATCTGAAAACTGCCTGTTCATATCCTTTGACCATTTATCAATTGGGGAATGACTTATATTCTTATAAATTTGACTTAATTCTCTATGTATTTTAGAAATGAGGCCCTTACCAGAGAGACTGGTTGTAAAAATTCTTTCCCAATTTTCTGTTTTCCTTCTAATCTTGTTTGCATTGGCTTTGTTTGTGCAAAAGCTTTTCAATTTAATGTAATCAAAGTTACCCATTTTGCTTTTCATAATGTTCTCTATCTCCTGTTTAGTCATGAATTCTTCTGTTTTCCATAAATCTGATAGGTAAACTATTCCATGCTCTCTCAGTTTGCTTACAGTATCAGCCTTTATATCTAAATCATGAACCCATTTTGACTTTATTTTGGTATATGGTATGAGATTTTGATCTATGCCTAGTTTCTGCCATACTCTTTTCCAGTTTTCCCAGCAGTTTTTATCAGAGAGTGAGTTCTTATCCCAGAAATTGGGTCTTTGGGTTTATCAAATAATAGATTACTATAGTCATTGACTACTGTGTCTTGCATACTTAACCTGTTTCACTGATCCACCACTCTGTTTCTTAGCCAGTACCAAGCAGTTTTGATGATTGCTCCTTCATAATATAATTTAAGATCTGGAATGGCTAGGCCACCTTCCCCTGCATTTCTTTTCATTAGTCCTCTTGATATCATGGACCTTTTGTTATTCCAAATGAATCTTGTTTTTTCTAACCCTATAAAATAATTTTTGGTAGTTTGATATGGCACTAAATAAGTAAATTAGCTTAGGTAGAATGGTCATTTTTATTATATTAGCTCGACCTGTCCATGAGCAACTGATGTTTTTCCAATTATTTAGATTTGACTTTATTTGTGTGAAAAGTGTTTTGTAATTGTGTTCATATACTTCCTGGGTTTGTTTTGGTTGGTAGACTCCTAAATATTTTATAATATCTACAGTAACTTTAAGTGGAATTTCTCTATCTCTTGCTGTTGGGCTTTGTTGGTAGTATATAGAAATGCTGATGATTTATGTGGGTTTATTTTATAGCCTGTAACTTTGCTAAAGTTGTTTATTATTTCAAGTAGTTTTTTACTTGATTCTCTAAGTGTATCATCATATCATCTCCAAAGAGTGATAGCTTTGTTTCTTCTTTGCCTGTCCTAATACCTTAAATTTCTTTTTCTTCTCTTACTGCTAAAGCTAACTCTTCAGTGTGATATTGAACAACAGTGGTGATAATGGACATCCTTGTTTCACCCCCCCCATCTTATTGGAAATGCTTCTAGCTTGTCCCCATTACATATGATGCTTGCTGAAGGTTTTAGGTTTAGATGCTATTTATTATTTTAAGGAAGACTCCATTTATTCCTGTGCTCTCTAGTGTTCTTAATAGGAATGGGTGTTGTAGTTTGTCAGAAGCTTTTTCTGCATGTATTAAGATGATCATATGGTTTCTGTTAGTTTTGTTGTTGATATGATCAATTATGCTGACATTTTCCTAACATTGAACCAGCCCTGCATTCTTGGCATAAATCCTACCTGGTCATAGTGTATTATTCTTGTGATAATTTGCTGTAATCTATTTGCTAATGTTTTATTTAAAAATTTGCATCTATATTCATTAGAGAAATTGGTCTATAACTCTCTTTCTCTCTTTTGATTCTTCCTATTTTTAATAGGAATGGGTGTTGTATTTTATCAAAAGCTTTTTCTGCATCTATTGAGATGATCATGTGGTTTCTGTTGGTTTTGTTGTTGATATGCTCAATGATGGTGATAGTTTTCCTAATATTGAACCAACCCTGCATTCCTGGTATAAATCCTACCTGGTCATAGTGTATTATTCTTGTGATAAGTTGCTGCAATCTACTTGCTAGTATTTTATTTAAAATTTTTGCGTCTATATTCATTAGAGAAATTGGTCCATAATTTTCTTTCTCTGTTTTGACTCTTCCCAGTTTAGGTATCAGCACCATATTTGTGTCATAAAAAGAATTGGGTAAGACTCCTTCTTCACCTATTTTCCCAAATAGTCTATATGGTATTGGAATTAATTGTTCTTTAAATGTTTGATAGAATTCATTTGTAAATCCATTTGGCCCTGGAGATTTTTTCCTAGGGAGTTCATCAATGGCTTGTTCAATTTCTTTTTCTGAGATGGGGTTGTTTAACTATTTTACTTCCTCTTCTGTTAATCTGGGCAATTTATATTTTTGTAAATATGTATCCATTTCACTAAGATTGTCAAATTTTTGGCATAGTTGGGCAAAATATTCCTAATTATTGTTTTAATTTCCTCTTCCTTGGTGGTAGCTTCACCCTTTTCATTTTGATACTAGTAATTTGGTTTTCTTCTTTCTTTTTTAATTAAATTAACCAAAGGTTTATCTATTTTTTTTTTTTCATAAAACCAGCTCTTAGTTTTATTTATTAGTTCAATAGTTTCTTAATTTCAATTTTTTAATTTTTCCTTTGGTTTCAATATTTCTAATTTGGTGTTTAATTGAGGATTTTAATTTATTCTTTTTCTAGTTTTTTAGTTGTATGTCCAATTCATTGATATCCTCTTTTTCTGTTTTATTCATGTAAGCATTTAGAGATATAAAACTTCCCCTAAGAACTGCTTTCGCAGATATGTTGTCTCATTATTATCATTCTCTTGAATGAAATTATTGATTGTTTCTATGATTTGTTGTTTGAATCATTTTTTAGGATTAGATTATTAGTTTCCAATTTTTTTTAGTCTATCTTTCCATGGCCCTTTATTACATAATTTTTATTGCATCATGATCTGAAAAGGATGCATTTAATATTTCTGCCTTTCTGCATTGGATTGTGAGGTTTTTATGCCCTAGTACATGGTCAGTTTTTGTGTATGTGCCATGTACTGCTGGGAAAAAAGTATATTCCTTTCTATCCCCATTCAGTTTTCTCCAGAGGTCTATCATACCTAACTTTTCTAATATTCTATTCACCTCCTTAACTTCTTTCTTGTTTATTTTGTGGTTAGATTTATCTAGTTCAGAGAAGGGAAAGTTGAGGTCCCCCACTAGTATAATTTTGCCGTCTCTTTCTGTAACTCCCTGGACTTCTCCTCTAAGAATTTGGATGCTATACTATTTGGTGCATATATATTTAGTAATGATATTACTTCATAGTCTATGGTGCCTTTTAGCAGGATGTGGTTTCCTTCCTTATCTCTTTTGATAAGATCTATTTTTGCTTTTGCTTTGTCTGAGATGAGGATTGCTACCCCTGCTTTTTTTACTTCAACTGAAGCATAATATATTCTGCTCCAGCCTTTTACCTTTACCCTGTATGTGTCGCTCTTTTTCAAATGCATTTCCTGTAAACAACATATTGTAGGATTATGATTTTTAATCCATTCTGCAATCCACTTCCGTTTTATGGGAGAGTTCATCCTATTCACATTCACAGTTATGATTACTATCTGTTTTTCTCTCCGTTTATGCTTTTCTTTTCCTTTCTCCTTTTCCCTTCTCACTAGTATTTTGCTTTTGACCACTGCCTCCCTGACTGTGGCCTCCCTTCTCTTAGCCCTTTACCTTTTCTTCCCTTTAACCTTACTACTTCTTTCCTCCTTCTATCTCCCCTCCCTTTTCTTTCCCCTTTTCCCTCCTACTGCCTATGGAGCAAATTAGATTTCTATACCTAACTGATTATGTTATTCCCTTCTGGAGCCAAATCTGATGAGAATAGGGTTCAAACTCAATGCTCATCCCCCTCCCTTTCCTCTGCTGTAATAGGTTTTTGTATCTTTTCCTGTAATTGTAATTTACCCTTGTCTGCCTCCTTTACTTTTCTCTCAGTACATTTTCTTAGATCAGATTAATCTACTTACTTGGATCCATTTAACCCACTTGATTAGATTTTTTTTTATCGTTATGTCAAAGTCAACTTATATCCACTCCCTGTCTGTATACCCCTTTAACATGGTGTAATAACAATACAGTTCTCAAGAGTTACAAGTGTCATCTTCCGTTGTAGGGATGTAAACAGTTTGCCCTTATTAACAATGTGTTGTGTCTTTCTCTCCCATTTAACTTTTTATATCTCTCTTGAGTCTTGTATTTGGAGATCAGATTTTCTGTTGAGCTCTGGTCTTTTTATCAGGAAGGTTTGCAAGTCCCCTATTTCATTGAATGTCCATCTCCTTCCCTGAAAGATCATGCTCATTTTCGCTGGGGGTCCTTGGTATTCTTTAGAGCTCACTGTTTTTTCGTCTTCTTGGTATGAGGTGACTCTCCACTATTCCCTTATTTTGTGTTTTTCCATCGCCACCCAGGTTTCATAGGAAGATTCTATTTCCCAGCTGGAATCCTGGAGAGGAAACTTAAGGATTTTTATACTGCTACTGTTCTTGCGCTCTGTGCTCTTCCAGGCTGACACCATGAAGTCATAACTCTCTCGACAGGTTTCTTAGTAGAATACAGTCACAGGTCTCAAGATCTTTCCCATCTTCTGAAACTCCAAAGCACAGGTCAGGGGCTTCCCTGTGGCTCTTATCCAGTCATCAGCATTTATGGAGTAAAATTGTAGAATCATTACCATTGGCCTTACAGGCAAGGAACAAAAATACACCATCCTATTTGGCCTCTGGCTTATTCCTTGGGCTTCAGTGGCTCCAAAATGTTTAGTAGGGTGCAAATTAAAACATTCTAACTATGAGTCTCCTTGATAATGTTGTAGCATAGTTCCGTATTTCTTAATTCTTGATGGCTCAAATACCTCTTTGAGTCACTTACTCTTAAAATTTCAACCTTAATCTGAATGAATCCTGGCTTTGAAGCTTTACTCCAAAATGCTTCCTCCATAATATGTTGGCCACTATGGATGCCATCTGGTTGCTCGTTGTAAAGACCTATATATAACAGTTCAAATCATTCACCACAACTAGAATGTTGCTCATTCCCTTTTAGAGACAAGAAGTCTGCACAGCTCCAAAGGTTCACAATTTTTATGTTCCTTAGGTCAGTGGTTTCTAAACTTTTTTGATTGCCTCATCAGTAAAAAAAAAAAAATTTAGTATTTCCTAGTATATGTATTTTTATAAATTATATCTCCATATATATAGATATACATGTGCTTATTATGGATGTTATAAATATACACAAAATGGAAATTTTACAAGAGTGAGAAAAGATGAAGTGAAGAATACTTTTAAAATAATTATTTTATTTATTAAAGCTATAGAATAGAAGCAAAGCACTTATCCTTAGGAACTATTTTCCCCTCTAAGGCTCCCAAACTTAAAGCCCTAGAAGGGTCCATACCTCTGGGTTAGCAGGACTGCTGGTTCCTCTTGCAGCTTGGGGTCCCCAGGAGTTGAGGTATTGTGTGGATCCCTGGCTAGATGACAAGCCAGATGTTCTCTGGAGTTCTCTTGGATGACTATCTAGCATAGCTCTTGTTTGGCTGAAGGAAGGAGAATAGTAAAGGCAGCTAGCAACTGCAAACATGATGAACAGTTTATTTACAAATCCATTATTTTTTAAATTAATTTTTTTTCAATTAACACGTCTCTTTTCTCTAGTTCCCATCTACCTTTGGGGGGGAAAGGTCCTTGTACCGGTTATGTACAGTCAAATAAAACAAATTCCCACAGTGGAGGGGCAGCTACATGGTGCAGTGGATAGAGCACAGGCCCTAAAGTCAGGAGGACCTGAGTTCAAATCCGGCCTCAGACCAAACACTTGACACTAGCTGTGTGACCCTGGGCAAGTCACTTAACCCCAATTGCCTAAGGAAAAGGCAAAAAAAAAAAATTCCCACACCGGCCATATCCAAAAATTATGTGTCCTTCTGTACCCTGAGTCCATCACCCCTATGTCAGGATATGGATAGCATGTTCATTCATCAGTCCTGGAATCATGATTAGCCATTGAGTTTATCAGAGTTTTCAAGTGTTTCAAATTTATTTGTTTTTATAATAATAAATATAATAAAGTATTTTCCTGGTTCCTCTCACTTTACTTTGCATTAGTTCATGCAAGTCATTCTATATTTCCCCTGGAATTTTGATTTTCATCTTTTCTTTTAGCAGTCTTATTCCATTATTTATATACTGTATTTTTTTCATTCATTCCCCAACTGATGGGTGCCTCCTTAGTTTCCAGTTTTTTACCGCCACAGTATTTTTCATACATGCATACGTACATACATATATACATACATATATACATACACATATACATACATACATATATATGCACATATATATGCTTTCCAGAGTGGCTGGGTCATTTCACAGTACCACCATCAGTGCCTTAATATGCCTATTTTCCTAAAGGCCTTATAACATGATATTTTCTTTTTGTTAATTTTGTCAATCTGATGGATAGAAGGCAGAACTTCAGAGTTGCTTTAATTTGCTTTTCTCAGTGATTTGGAATATTATTTTCATATAGATATTGATAGCTTGGATTTTTTCCTCTTCAAACTATTTGTTAATAGCCTCAACTTATCAGTTATACTTTTGAGTCATTTCATTATATATCTTAGAAATGAGATCCTCATCAGAGAAAGTCATTGTAAAGATTTTCCCCAGTTACCTGTTTCCTTCTTTTAGGGGAACAAAAAAAAAATTACGTAATTTCGTCTTCTGTGATCCTCTCTATGTTTTGTTTGGTCACAAGTTATTCCCCTATCTGTAGCTCTAGAAGGTAATTTCCTTGCTCCTCTAATTTGTTTATGATATCATTTTTTATATCTAAGTAACATATCCATCTGGAACTTGTCTTGGTACATACTGTGAGATGTTGGTCTATATTTAGTTCTCATTTTCTTCATGCTCCCCGGTGGGTTTTCTTGATTACTCCCTAGGGTCACTTTGGTGACTGCTCTACATACACTGTCTTTTTGATCTTGTAAAACCTGTTTTCCACCAGATCTAGACTTTTCTCTTGCCTATGATCATAAGATCATAGGTTTAGATATAGGTAATAAGTAGCAGAGCCAAGATTTGAACATAGATCTTCTAACATCAAATCCACCACTCTTTCCACTGTACAAAACTGAGGACTTTCCTAGCTATGAGTTACTAAGCTTCGATTAACAGTAATTACCTTGGAAGATTCCTTATAGCCAGGAGTTTACTGGTAAATTTTTAATAATAGGATCTCCAGAGGGATTGGGGAGAATGTAAGCATGACACTCTGATAAGTTTGCATTATTGATAGTTTCTCAAGTCCAGAAATACAACAGCAAATCAACACCTGATTCATAATGGTTGCCGATTTCCAAAGTGTAAATTCTCACATTGAAAATTTAACAGTTGACTTTCATGACTGGCCAAGCTGGCTCTAGTATTCCCCTTCTTTTATAGTCCATTACTCCACTATAATTTCAACTTTTGCTACTCTCTCAACAGTAGTTTGCCTTTAGCTTAATTCTTTAAGCATTGCATCCCTTCTTCATGGCCAGTATCACAACTTGGAGACCCTCATCCCTGTTCAAACTGGGTAATCGAGATTAGCTTCAGAGCTATGTATTTTTTTTTCTTACCAATTAAGGTGGCATACCCTTTTTTTTTAAAAAAAAATTCCAGATTCTTTGACATGGTTTCTTTGGTTTGAGGCCTTAATATAGTGCTTACTTCTTTTGTGTCAAAGATTACCTTCACCCCCACTTTTAATTCATCATGATCTCTGATGCATTGGACCTTTGGGATAGAGCACCTATCCAAAGTTGACTTTCATATACTGAAGTGATAGTTGGTTAAGGCAGCCTCCTATTTTTAGATGGTGCCATCTGACTTAGTGCTTGTCAAAATACTGGTCAACAAGTTTTCCATTCATACTAAAAACAAGCTCCATACATATAGTATTGAAACTTTTCAGGGTCAAGAATAGCTTGTAAATAAGATCGTGTCCTTTCCCCACTACAGCAGACTTCTGATAGTATAAGACTAACCCCCAAGCCATTTATACTGGCATCAGTGTGTAACACAGAGATCAGGAAAAGCTGTGTGAGGTAGCTAATCAGGTTCTTGAAGGCCTTACTGTATTTCTTGTCCTAATAGTTTCCTTAAAGCTCCAAGAGATCCATCCTAGGCCACTTCTTCAGGATGCAATTTGCTATTTCTGAACTTTCTGTCCTGCTTAAGGTTCTTTCCAACAATATATTTACAGTTGAGGTCATTGATGAGCTCTGTACTAATGACATCATTTTTTACAAACTCCATCAGTAAACCTTGGAATCCCAGAAGTACTTTCAGTTCATGATAATTTTTGAATGTCTGCAGATAAGGGGTGCTGCTATCTTTTGTGGACATGTATGTTGGACAGAGGCTTGGAAACATGCTAGTTGTCAAATGACAGCTTTAACTGGCAGTCTCCACCCAATCTCATACCTTGAGTAATTTCATGTACTTTTAATGTCTTTCCACCTCCCCAGATTAAATCATCCACCTCACCAATACCTCTTAAGTAGTTTGTGCTACCTTCTACTCTTTCCGTGAATCTCTGAAAAGGGAAAGGGACCCAAGAATCTCTTGACTCTAGCACAGTTGGATCTTTCTTGTCAAGGTCTCACAGTGTCCTTTGAGTCTAGGTTGAATGAATCCAGAGATGGTTGGGGCAGGGAATAATTTTTAGGTACCAGGCCCCACCCATATTTCCCAGCATCAACTCTGTGGCCTTCAGCTTGTGGAAGACTAATGATGTCTATCTTACAGTTATAACAGAATACTATCAGTCTCATTTGGGTATATCCTGTTGATAAATACAAAATAACATAATTTTACAATGCTCTCTAGATGCTTGCAAGGGTGTTGGTGCTATCTTAACTTGGCCACTGCTAGTGCAGAAGGCCTTTGCTCAAGGAGAGTGGGAAGAATGAATTGGGTTTTGCTGAGTCCCTGAACAGCCTTAACCCTAAATCACTCTGGTCCCAGACCAAGTCCTACTTGGTCACTGATTGGGTCCTTACTGAGTCAGTTTTGGCCAGAAACCCTGAGGGTCTTCCTCTCCCAGATATATTTTTTTTTTTAAAGAAGCCATTCTTTGCTTCATTTTTTTTAAAGCCTTAATCACTGAATGGGCGCTGCCTCAGTCAAACTGAGACCTGTTAAAGACCTTAGCTTGAAAAGGCCAAGGTCCCCCACTGTATCTTGGGCCATCTCCAGTTGTCCTGATCCATATCTGGCCACTGTACTCAGATGGCTCTGGAGGAGGAAGTAAGACTGGTGACTTTGCATAGCCCTCCCTCACTTAAATCCAATTCACTTGCATGTCATAGCATCACCTCCCTGATGTCACAGTCCTCTTTGAGGATGAAGGACAAACAGGAGCAACAGCAGCAAATGTAACATTTTTGTCAGAGGTTCCTTCCCTGCACAAATAAATCAAGTACACTTTAGGGACCTCTTTGTGCCAGCACCCAAGTAGATAGATTGGGAACTATGCTATTTGGCATTACCCTGGTAGCTTCCCTTAAAAACACTCAGACTCACAAGTCTTCTAAGCATAAAACTTATTTACATAGTACAAGCCAGAGGTGACTCATATCTGAGCTCCTAGAGAATCAAGAAACTATTACTAAGCTACAGACCATTCCCTTCTAAAGAGCCATCCTTCCTCTAGGACTTACACTTCTAAGGCCTGAACAAGCAAGGTGATTGGGGTTATTCCTCCAGGTCACTGATCTCTGTACTTCATTATTCTTTTATGAGAACGTCTTCCCTGGACACTGTTCCCAATTAGTGCTCGCATTTTGCTGTCACTACTTCTGATCTATAAATCCATTTAATCCTACTGTATCTCTATTATCAACTTACAGTCCCTCTCTCCACAATGATTCTTCCAAAACTTTTCATCCCTGCCCTCACTCTCAGTCAAGAACCTTGCCTCATTTTTTATAGAAAAAACTGAGGCCATTTGCCATAAGTGCCCTCTTCTCTCCTGCTCCTCATCTGTCATTCTGGTGCCTTCTGCCACTATCTCCTTCTCACCTGTCTCACATAATCAGGTGGCCTTATTCCTTACCAAAGTTAACCCTTCTATCGGCTCAAGCAATCCCATTCTATCCTATCTCCTCCAACAAATTTACTCCTCTGTCACCCCACTATTTCACTTATTTTTAATCTTTGCCTGTCTACTGGCTCATTCTTTACTGCCTTATTTCCCTGCTATCAGCCTGTATCTCTTCTGACCTTAGTAGCTAAACTTGAAAAAGCCATCCACGATAGGTGCCTCCACTTTCTTTCCTCTCACTCTCTTCATAACCCCTTACAATCCGGCTTTCTACCTTATTTTGCTGAAACTGCTCTCCAAAGTTAT
Source organism: Phascolarctos cinereus (assembly GCF_003287225.1). NCBI lineage: Eukaryota > Metazoa > Chordata > Mammalia > Diprotodontia > Phascolarctidae > Phascolarctos > Phascolarctos cinereus. The sequence goes on from NW_027556098.1 coordinate 195,059,955, forward strand.
TAATGACCTCTTAATAGCCACATCAAATAGCCTTTTCCCAGTCCTCATCCATCCTGACCCTTCTGCATCCTTTGACACTGTTGATCACTCTTTCCTTCTTTTTTTTTTTTTTGGTGAGGCAATCGGGGTTAAATAACTTGTCTAGGGTCACTCAGCTAGTAAGTGTCAAGTGTCTGAGGCTGGATTTGAACTCAGCTCCTCCTGACTCCAAGACTGGCACTCTATCCACTGCACTACCTAGCTGCCCCCTACTCTTTCTTTCTTGTTACTTTTTTCTCTCTAGGTTTTCAGGATATCACTGTCTCCTCCTATCCATCCCCCAATTTTAGTGCCTTCCCTCTGCTATTTTCTGTTTCTCCTGTATATAGCTTGCTTTGCGTATGTTTATTTGTATGTTGTCTTCCCCATTAAATTGTAAGCTTCTTGAGGACGAGGACTGTTTTTTGCTTCTTTTTATATCTCCCCCCAAGTCCCCAGCTTAATTCAGTGCCCATCACATAGCAGGTAATTAATAATTTTTTTTGATTGATTATTCCTATCCTCAGTCCTGCTTTACTGTTCCCTGCTGTTATGCTCTTTAGTATATGGTGCTGGTAACTTTACAGAGCAGTTTCATTAAAGGAGTCCCTTCTCAGAATGCCTCTGGATCCAAAGGCCCAACACTCTTTTGTTTTATATTTGATTCCTAATCCCCTTCCCACTCCTTCCACAGAGTCTCTTCATGTTGCTATGTGAATACCTCTTCTTGGATTGCTCATATAGGATTTTGTTTTGCTCTTCAGGTCAGCCCAGCCCCTTGTCTATTTTGGCATCTGTCTTGTAGGCACTATGCCTCCTACTTGTATCAGCACTTCTCAGAGAGCTTTGAGGGATTCCAGAAGGTCATCTTCTTGTTGTTTATTTTTGTTTCATCTTCCTCTGCAGTAGCTTGGTCAAATTGTATAAATTACTTAGGCTACTTCTCCAAGATCCCACAATGGATGCTGTTCCCAGTGCAGATAGTTGTCACTTAGGAAGAAGAGAAATCCCTCACTAAACAAATATAGTGTGATACTTGAGGTGTTTTTTTTTTATATTAAGCATTTCATAAAGAAGTAAATGGTTTGACAAGCCCTGTTTATGAAATTACTACTATAAAATCCCAAGTCCTATTTGTATTCCTTTCCCCCCTCAAATAACAGGGTTCAATTTATGTGATATTTTAAAGAAGAAATTACTGCTAGCTTTTATGAGCTTCCCTATAATTTAAAACTGAAGGAGTATGTAAATAGCTTTCAAGTCTCTCATTATTGTTTTAGATTTCTGAGTCTTGTGCCTTTGTTGTGCATAAAATTCGCATCTTAATATATGTTTCTTCATGTGGTTCTTTTCTAGGCAGATTTATAGATTCAATATGCTGACAGTGAATAAGACATTGGGGGTTCTTTGTAGATTGCCCAAATGGCAAATACATGGATTTTTAAGAAGTTTTACTTTTCGTCCTGGGAAACAGTTTCTTCATAAGCTGGTATTAGGAATTGAAACCAGTTGTGATGATACAGCAGCTGCTGTGGTGGATGAAACTGGCAGTATCCTAGGAGAAGCAATACACTCCCAAACTGAAGTTCACTTAAAGTAAGTAACCATTATTATGATTGCTTTACTATAAAAAAAGAAATTAATGGAAGTGATCCTTTTGTATTTGTTATATGGTAAGAATAGCATTAATTTGTGTCATTATTATAATTAAATATTTTTGCCTATATTGATGATCACATTTGATCTTCTCAGTAATCCTGGGAAGTAGTGATAAGGAAGTTGAGATATAGAGAAATGAAGGGACTTGCCCAGTCAAGGTCACACAGTAAGACAGTAAGTAGAGCTGGGACTCAAATCAGGTCTGTGACCCATGTCTAGTACTCTTCAAAGCTAAGTTGCTTTTAACACCAGATATTTATAATGACCCAATTGGCCACAAAGAAGAGATGAGAAAATATGCTTTCTTTGAGAACCCTTTCTCCACCTTTTTAAATTGTCATCATTTTTTCAAGAGCTTACTTAGATCCTATCTTCCTCCTTGGAACCTTCCTTGCCTTTTAAAGCCCATACTGATTTCCCCATTCTCTGGAATCTTATACCACTTTTTGTGTCCCTTAATCTTGTACTACCTTGCACTGTTACAAAGTTAATCTGCAGGAAGCAAAAGGAACTTAAATGAAATGCTGATTGAAGAAGTTCACAACCTATTATGATTGGTCCTTCCAATGTTAGTAAGGTTTCTTATTTGTTAGCTTAGTAGTACTTACAAACCTACTTCCTGATCTCTGTCAAGAGAAGAGGCAGGCTTCAGTCATTGATTTCAGTATCTGTCTGAACTACTCAGCTCCACATTCTAAGGACAAATCACTAAGTGTTATTAAGCACTTAATAAGTGCCATGCACTATGCTTAATGCTGGGAGTACAAATGCAAGTAAAAGACACCCCCTTCCTTCAAGGAGCTTACATTCTGACAGGGGAAGACAGTATACAAAAAAGAGCTGAATAGGTAGGGAGGATACCCATGTAGGGACATGGTGGCACAATCAGAGAGTGAGGAACAGAGCCAGGAGAGGGATAAAGGGTGCCAGGCCTGAAAAGCTCCTCAATATAGAGGTTCTGGGAGGCATTCACCATTAGGAAGAGGAGACTTCAAAGGGTGAGAAGGCAGCAGAGGCCCGCTGGAGGAGGTGTGTGTATGTGTATACAGTTTTTTGCCAACTCCCCATTTAATTCTCTTGTTTCATTTGGATGAAGTATATCCATCTGTATGTACCATCTAGTCATGGATTTCAACACACCAGGTCTCAGGTATACCTGTGAGCTCAGATTTTCATTGAGATGTGTTTCCTCTTGCTTGTTGACTAAATGTAGACATTTATGTGTGGAAATTTCAAAATGTGAATTTTGCTAATGGCTCCTTAGATTTCATTTCTTGTGAACTTCCTGATGTCTCTCAGTCATTGTTCTCTCTTCGTTGAAGCTTGTTAGATAAATATAGGCAGTTTTCTCCCTCATGTATCCTTTTTATTTTAGAGGCCTTTTGATTAGAGTTTGCAAGATATCAGACAAATACATTTTTTCCAGCTTTTGTTAGAATGCTCCTTTGGTGAGATTTTTTTTTCCTAAAAGTTTTAAGCTATTTAGTTTGAAAAATATGCTTTCAAAATTATTCTTGTACTAAGAGAGAAGATAAGGTTTGATGAATCCAGACTTTCAGGGTTTTTTGTTTTTGTTTTTAAGTAGCATTTTTCCCCCCAGTTACATGTCAAGAATATTTGTAGCATTCATTTTCACAAGATTTTGAGTTCTAAATTTTTCGCTCTCCTTCCCATCCCCTCTTCTGAAAATGGTAAGCAGTTTGTTATAGTTTATACATGTGCTATCATGTAAAAATATTTCCATATTAGTCACAATTGTAAAAGACAAAACAGAGCAAAAGGAAAAAAATATGAAAGAATAAAGTAAGTGGGAAAAAATGTGCTTCAATCTGCAATTCAGAGTCCATCAGTTCTTTATCTGGATAGCATTTTCCTTTGTGAGTTCTTTCTACTGTCTTGCATCATTGTGTTGCTGAGAAGACCTGAGCCATTCATGGTTGATCATCACACAATGTTGCTCATGCTGAGTATGATGTTTTCCTGGTTCTGCTTGCATCAGTTTGTACAAGTCCAAGCTTCTCTGAAATCTTCCTGTTCATCATTTCTTATTGCACGATAGTACTTCAGTACATTCATATACCATAGTTTATTCAGCCATTCCCCGATTGATGAGTATCCCCCCAGTTTCCAATATTTTGCCACCATGAAAAGGGCTGCTATAAATATTTTTGCACATGTAGGTCCTTTTCCCTTTTTTATGATTTGTTTGGGATACAGACGTAATAGTAGCGTTGTTGTATCAAAGGGTATGCACAGTTTAGTTGCCCCTTGGACATAGTTTCAAATTGTTCCACAGGATGGCTGGTTCATTTCACAACCAGACTTTCAGTTTTGCGGTCTTATAATTTGATATGATAAACTCATGACCATTTTTCTCTCAGAACAGGTGGGATTATTCCTTCAGTTGCACAGCAACTTCATAGAGAAAACATTGAACAAATAGTGAAGAAAACTCTTTGTGCCAGTGGAGTCACCCCAAATGAACTCTCAGCAGTTGCAACTACTGTAAAACCAGGACTTGCTCTAAGCCTGGGAGTAGGCTTGGAGTATAGCTTACAACTAGTAAACCAGTACAAGAAGCCTTTCATTCCTATTCATCACATGGAAGCACATGCACTTACTATTAGAATAACTAATAAAGTGGATTTTCCTTTCTTAGTTCTTTTGGTCTCTGGGGGTCACTGTTTACTGGCCATAGTTCAAGGTATTTCAGATTTTCTTCTGCTCGGAAAATCATTAGATATGGCACCGGGTGACTTGCTTGACAAGGTAAGAGTTAATCTATGAATTCATTTCTTTTTGTTTTGGGGGCAGCTAGGTGGTACAGTGGAGAGAAGCCAGGAAGACCAGAGTTCAAATGTAGATTCAGATACTTAATAACTGTGTGACTCTGGACAAGTCACTTAATCTCTGTTTTCCTCATCTGTAAAATGGGGATAATGATGGCACATACCTCCCAGGGTTGTCAGGATTAAAAGAGATAATAATTATAAAGTGCTTAGCACAGTGCCTGGCACATAGCTAACGCCATATAAGTATTAGCTATTTTTATTATTTGTGTGTGTGTGTGTTTTCAGCATAGCACATAGTAAGTATTTAATAAATGGGTGTCAGTTGACAGTGTTTCAGTACCTGTGAATTTCAATTATAGATAAAGTAATTCCATTGTTACCATTCAATTCAATATTTTTAATAACTTTAATTAGGTAGAATAGTTCATAAAGACTTTATCTACAGTAAGAGATCAAATTGGAAATTGAGTATAGGATGGAACTTTGTAGTATGAGGAAATTTTTTTAGTATAGTTTCTATAAATCTAAACTAGGCCTTTTTTTAACTTTTATGTATCACTGTAGTTTTATAGAGTTTTCAAAACCTCTAAGATTTAAAATTGTATTTTGAGATGAATTTACTTGTAAATTTCAAAAATATTTGAAATTATCCTTCTTAGTAGGTTTCACTCCTAAAGACCTATTATTGGTGGTTGCAGGAACGCATTTCCTTCTGTCTGATTATTAAAGGACATATCATAGAATCATAGATTGAGAGGTGAAAGGAGTTTCGGAGGCCATGAAATTCCACCACCTCCCATTTTATAGGTGAAGAATCCAAGGCTCAGGGAGAGAGTGATTTATCCAATGTCATGTGAGTAGGAAACAGCAAAGCTGGGATTTGAACCTAAGTCCCCAGTTCTTTCTGTTATACCAGGCTAAAATCTTCCCTCTCCTAAAAAAAAACCTTTCATTTGATCCTAACATCCCTCATGCTCTCATCCTATAGCTCTTCTCTTCATAGCCAAACTCCTAGGAAAAACTACTGGTCCTTGTTGCTTATAGTTCCTTTCCACTTCATTCTTGGCCCTTTGCTTTCTGATTTCCCAGGTCCCCAGCCAACTGAAATTGCTAGTGATCTCAGCTGATAAGTCTGATGACCTTTTCTTAGTCTTTATGCTTCTTAACCTCTTCAGTTTTTGACAACTGTTGACTGTCCTTTTTTTTTTTTTTTGGGCTAGGCAGTGGGGTTAAGTGACTTGCCCAAGGTCACACAGCTAATAAGTGTTACGTGTCTGAGGCTGGATTTGAACTCAGGTCGTCCTGAATCCAGGGCTGGTGCACTATCCACTGCACCACCTAGCTGCCCCTCGACTATCCTTTTCTTCTGGTGACTTTTGACCACTACCATCACCCATCCCCAGTTAGTACTATACTCCTGGAAAGGGAGCGTCTGTTGACTGCTCAACTCCACATCCCTGTGAATCCCGAGATACTTCTTCCTTGGGCACCCCTCTCATGTATGTTTTGCCTCTATCTATGAGGAGGTTAAGCTCCTTGAGGGAGACTGTCTCACTTCTACCAGCACTAGCATAATGTTTCGCAGAGAATAAGCATTTAATAAATGTATTCATGCTTAATTGCTCGTCTGACTATTCTTCAGTCTCATTTACTGGATTATTATTGATGTTTGGCCCTTAAAAATGGGCATCCATAAAGGTTCTTTTCTAGACCCTGTTCTTTTTCTATACCTTCTCTATGATCTTACTAGTTCCTGTGAGTTTTACTCTCATTGCTCTATAGATGTGGTCAAGTATAACAGGCCTTGGTTTTGGGGTCACAGGAGTTCAAATCCTGCTGTTGATGATTACTTACTACTATGTAACCCTTGGACTCGATGAATTCTCAAGACTTTTTCAGCTATGTGGTTCAATAGATAGAGCACTGGACCTGGAGTCAGAAAGACCTGAGTTCAAATATGGTTTCAGGCACTTATTTACTAGCTATGTGCCCATGGGCAAGTCACTTAATCTGCATCTTTCTAGGTTTCTTTAACTGTAAAACAGAAATAATAACACCTCTCTTCCAGGGTGGTTATGAGGATCAAATGAAATAATATTTGTAAAACACTTAGCCCAGTGCCTGGCACATAGTAGGTACTTAATAAATACTTATTCCCTTCCCTTCTTTCTGTCTAGAAACCTTCAGTGCCTCACTCTAGGATACAAAACAAACTCCTCAGCTTAACTTCTAAAGCCATATATAATCTGCTTCCAGCTTGCCTTTCTGGATTTATTTCACTGTGAAATTTATTTCATTTATTTCTCACCAAACATTTCCTTGGTGTTCCCAGACTTAGCATTTTATCCTTCTCTTTCCTCCCTTTTTTCCAGGCTTTCTCTCATGCCTTAATGTACCCTTCCCTTATCTCACAGAATCCCTTGTTTTAGTTGAGGCTCAGCTGGGGTACCACTTATAGTGCCTTCCGTGATCCCTATAATTATTTATATTTTCAAGTTATCATGCATATACTCATCTGTTTCCTTGTTGTATCTTCCCAGGAGAAATGAATGCCTAGCATATATGTATAAGTACAGTGGCTTGCACATAGTAGGTGTTTTTAAAAGTATATGTGAGACTGGATTGGACACCAATCTAATGGCACAGTGTTGGATTTGGAGTCAGGAAGACCTAGGTTCAGATCCTGCCTCTGACATGAGTTCGCTGGCCATGGCCAAGGCAGTTAACCTCTCTGTGCCTCAGTTTACTTATATGTAAAGTGGAGATTAAAAATACCCATAGTACCAGCCTCACAGGGTTGTTGTGAGACAGAAATAAGATAATATAAGTAAAACATTTTGTAAAGTTCAAAGCACCATATAAAAGTCCGCTATTCTAAAGATCCTTATGGATTGTAATGTGCTTGCTGTTTGATCATTGAGGAAATATAAAACCAAAGGGCAGTTACTGTAGATAAAGTTCTTTGATTAAACTGGAGAAATGTTGGCATTAGAAAGTTGCAGATTTCTTTCTCTCCCTTAAAGCACTGTTAATTGTGGTGAAAGAGAGGGTGGCTGGTGACCGCACTGCTCTTGCTCAGGGTTAGGGAAGCAGTGATCTATCACTTCTATCTCCACTGTAGTTGAAAACAAAGAGGAGAGGAGATAGTGAGCTTCTCTTTCTAAAATCCCCTGGGGAAATGGAGTGGTTTCATCAATTTAAAACTGTCTAGCTCCTCACCTCTCCCACCTTCCCAACAAAGTGGAAGAGTAGAAGGAGGGTAATGAATATGATGAATTTATTTGCTTTGGTTCCCAGATGCAACAGCCTCCATCTATTACAAGCCAGTCCCCTATTATGAATTGTACCTTTAGTGGCTACTAGTCACAATCTTACTTTTCAAAAAATTATATTTTCATAATATAATATTCAGTAATAAATTTTGGTTTGTGTATATAGCTTGAAAAATGTGAGCCAATTATAATATCATGTCTTACAAAGCATTTTTTTTCTTTGCTAGGTAGCAAGAAGACTTTCTCTAATAAAACACCCAGCATACTCCACCATGAGTGGTGGCAAGGCTATAGAACATTTAGCCAAACAAGGAAATAGATTACATTTTGATTTTCAACATCCCCTGCATTACTGTAGAAATTGCAATTTTTCTTTTTCTGGACTTCAGACTGCTGTTGATAAAATAATAACACAAAAGGAAAAAGAGGAAGGTGTGTATGTAACAAAGTTGAATATATAATAAACCATCATGAAATAAACATTTAAAAATCACTAAACATTATTTTTGCAGGGGTTGAGAAGGGACATATTTTGTCCTGTGCTGCTGATATTGCTGCTGCAGTACAGCACACAGTAGCAAGCCACATTGCTAAACGAACCCATCGTGCTATTCTGTTTTGCCAACAAAGAGGTTTCCTAACTCCTTCTAATGCTATATTGGTAAGTGTTTACAACCTTTCTTATAAACAGTATTAGTAATACTTTGTTTTGACTTGTAGCAAAGAACTAGATTCTCTTGCATACACATGAAGAAGAAAAGATCTTTGTAACCATGCTGTTAGTCTTACAAGACTAACTATGTGCTTATGTGAAGTGAAGAAGAAACCATAACATACCTTGCCTTCAAGAGCCCTGCAGCTTTATTGGGCTTTTAATAATTAGCTGAATAGTCCCCAGAGACCCTTAATTATTGTTCTAGGGTATGGAGTATTGCAGGAATTGAAGGTGATGGGGAAGTTTTGTAGCAGAATAAAGGAAATTCAGCTTATTTTCATAATAAAATATTGTTGCAAGTGATCGATAAGTGTATCTGATGTGTACAGTTTAATATGCAATATTTTAGTGGGTAAAATACTACTAGCATCAGCATTTTCTCATTGAATTCTTTTCATAGCACATGTAATAACTTCACATAATACAGTTTGAAAAATGCTAGTTCATACTTATACTTTTGTGGTGGTTAATTTCAGCCTTTTAAATTCTTTCAGGTTGTATCTGGAGGTGTTGCAAGTAACTTATATATTCGAAGGACTTTGGAAATTGTAACAAGAGCAACAAATTGTGTTTTATTATGTCCTCCTGTCAAACTTTGCACAGATAATGGAATTATGATTGCATGGTGAGCAAAACAATATGTATTTTTATTAGCCTTAAACTATAATTTTAGTTCTATAGAAACATTATGTCTACTAGTAGTAAGCTGATAAGAGGGAATACTTTGTGGTAGAGACACTCTAGGATGAAGGATTTAAAATTGGAAAGAACATTATAGACCACTCATATTACAGATGAGGTAGCCCTACTCTTTGCCAAGGAAAACCTGTCTACCAGAACAAGTGATAACCTGTCCATCCTGTCTCTTCCAGCAGAATGCTCCTTCAGTCTTCCCCACTCTCTCACTTAATCTCTCCCTGCTTCCCTGTTGCCTATAAACATGTCCATGTACCCCCTTTCAAACTTCCCTATTACTTTCCAGGACACCACCATCCTTCAGGCCCCCAAGCTTGCAAGCTAGATGTCATCTTTAACTCCTTACCATCTGTCACCTCCCAGTATCAGATCTGTTGCCAAGGCCTGTCAGTTTCTCAAATTAACAACATCTTTCAAACATACTCCTGCCCCCTTTTCTCCCCTGAGATTGCCACCACCCCTGGTGGTATTCTGTTGTAGTCCACTCTTCACTTATGATCATCTCGGCAGATTTCTTAGCTTCTGGCTTCCTTCAAGTTCCAGCTAATATCCCACCTTCTACAGGATGCTTTTCCCCATCCCTCTTAATTAATTCTAGGGCCTTCTCTCTATTGGTTGTTTCCTATTTATTCTGTATGTAGCTTGTTTGTACATATGTGCTCATTGTCTCCCCTACTAGAATGTAAGTTCCTTGAGGGCAGGAACTGTTTTTTACATTTATTTGTATCCCCAGAGGCTGGTATAGTACCTGGTATGTTGTAGATGTTTATTGACTGACTGAGTCTAGAACGGTTAAACCACTTGTAACACAGAGAAGTGACAGAGGTAGGATTCAGAGTCAGGAAAATCTGGATTCAAGTCCTACTTCAGATATAGATCAGCTTTGTGACCATGGATAAGTCACTTAACTCCTCTGCGCCCCAGGCAGCTATCAAAAGCTGTAAGTTATAGATAAATATCTGAAGGAAGTTTCTGCACAGTTTCCCACACTGATGAATTCACAATTCTAGAACACAAGTCATTTTTTCTTTAAATCTTTGAAGTATTTATTTTGTTTCCATATACCTTCTTTAGGAATGGTGTTGAGAGATTGCGTGCAGGACTGGGCATATTATACAACACAGAAGGTCTCCGATATGAACCAAAGTAAGTGGCACAATTCCCATTTCTTCTTCAAGCTATCTTCTAAATGTCACTGCACTAATTTAAACTTGTGATCTCAAGTTTTAGTTGGAGTTTTATTAATAATTAATGTTAATATAAATATGCGGGGAAACCACACATAATTCCTTTTTTTAGCTTTGGTATGAAGGTGGCACCCTTCCAAGAAGTGTTTGACTTTGACTGTCTAAGAAGTCAAGTCATAAAAGTTGAAAGAGATTATGAGTTACAAACTAGACAGAGTTTGTGTATTGGAGCCAGGATAATAATTCTTCAACGTTTAAAGACTCAATAATGACAATATAATTTAGGCCTGTTGTGAACAGTGTTTCAGTTTTTTAAAGTTGTGAACAGGTGGCCATGATTGTATACAACTGAAATGACTGAACAACAACAAGAAGTGGTTTGGTAGAGTCAGACATGCTGGCAGCCCAGCCCCCCAGCTAAGTAAACTTCTTGGTTCAATGGTGTCCACCTAGGGCAGAGTGCTAAGGCTCGCTAAGCCATGGCAAGGGGACCTTGCTTTCTTTCTCTTTAGAGTAAGAGTAATCCCAGACCTAGGTTACTGTGAGTTTGTTGTACACATACTGGGCAAGAGGCTATTTTTTGGGAAGCGTTTAGCACGTGCCACCAAAGAGCAGGAACAGCCCTTCAGAAGCTGGGTCCGCAAACATAAGTTCTGTCCTTGGTACCTCATCCTCCATCCCACTTGCCCTAACTGTTGATGGACATTTTGAACAGAGACCTATCATACCTTTCCCAATTAAGAGTCACTCCCTAGAATATAGCAAGAGGATACAACAGATTCAATCCTCAAACGTACTGGCCTATATAACAAGTTGTTTATTAGCAGTTCCTCTCTCCATTCATCATTTCTAGCTCTAATGTACTTGAATAGTAAGAGACGGGCTAGAAGTTCTTCACAGGGTTGTTGTAATGAAAATACTTTATAACTCTGAAGCGCTATATAAAAGTGACCTGTTGTCACCAGTGATCACAAGTTGACATTTATAATAGGCAGCTGGTGGTACAGTGGATAGAGAGGATCTCCTGGAAGACCTAAGTTCAAGTCCTGCCTTGGACATTTACTGTGTAACCTTGGGGAAGTCACTTAACCTCCATCTGCTTCAGTTTCCTCAACTGTAAAATGGGGATCATAATAGTACCTACCTGATGAGATATTTGTAAACTGCTTAACACAGTGTCTGGCATATAATGTATGGGCTATATATATGATCAAAGTATACATTGTTGTTGTTTTTTTCTTTCACTCAGAAGGCCCCCATATTCAGTTTCCTTTACTAATAATTCATTTGACTATATGGTATATTATGGATTGTCTACTCTTTTTTCTTTTCTACATAAATAGGTTAGCTATTTCCATAAAAGATTGTTCTAAGAAAGTAATATGTCTGTTCAAGGACCACAATTTACCATGGATGGGAGAAAGATCCTTTATGTAGACTGCATCCTGCTATATCTTATAAACTGAGATTGCATATTGTTGGAGGACCTGGTCTCCTGATTCATTTTAAATCCTGGGTAAAGCTCTATCTCTAGCTCATGTAATATGACTGCTTGCTTTTTTATGCCAGGGCTTGGTTCTAGTCCAAGCTTCATCTTAGGGAAACAGAAACCTGGACCAACATCTCACCCAGGCGAACAAAGGACCATACATTTAGATTTCTGGAGAGGCTTCCAAATATTATCTGGTTGAGCTCTTCAATTTTATAGAAAACTGAGGTCCAGAAAAGTTAAGAGACACTCTCCCCCACCCCTTCCCCTCAGGGTTCTTAAAGGTAATAACAGATCTAGGAAATCAAAGCCCAGTGACCCTAAATCCAGGTCTCATACCCCTTCTTGGATAGCCATAGTGAGACTATAATGAACTAAAATAGGAAGAATGTTTTTTGGAATCATTTGGGCAAGAGGAGATTAGGAGGAACAGGAAGATGATTAATCTGGTCTCTCTGAAGACCTCCAGATCTGTAACCTAGCAGGATTCAAAAGGCCAGGTCTCTTCTTGTTCTGTGATCATCATTGTGGATCCCCTCTTCACCAGTACAAATATCAACCTAATCTATATGAATCTCTGAACTTACCAAAGTTATATAGTAATACATTGCATTTTTTATAATACAGATGTCCTCTTGGAGTTGATATATCAAAACAAGTTGGAGAAGCTTCTATAAAAGTGCCAAGCTTGAAGATTTGATACTTTATTTTCTTTAAGAAGAATTTTTTTTTTTTGCTTTTTGGTGAGGCAGTAGGGGTTAAATGACTTGCCCAGGGTCACACAGCTAGTAAGTGTCATGAGACTGGATTTGAGCTCATGTCCTCCTGACTCCAAGGCCAGAGCTCTATCCACTGCGCCACCTAGCTGCCCAAGAAGAATTTTCCGAAGGTATTGACTCAATGTTAGTACCAGATCCTGGATTTTTTATATGTTATATTCAAGAAGATATAAAATTGTAAATATCCATTAAAGCTCTTTTTAAGTATTTTCACACTTTCCCTGTTATGTTCCTATATTTAACAGGTCAAATAGGACTTTAGGGAGTCAAAATTTTGGTAACAAAAAGCACACAAAACGTAAATACAACCAAGGAGATAGTAGCCTAATATTGTAGAAAAATATAGAGGAAGTTTCTTTCCTTATTGTCTGAACACACTTAAAGGCTATAGGACACATGCACATATTCCCTTATGGCAGAGGAAGGGGTAAAGCCAAACAGGACAGCAGTAGTGAATCTGTCATGTGCTAATTTCATGTGATGGAGCTCTAACACCCATTTTTTCTTTCTATTCAAAATCCAGATAATAAAGGCTACCTTACAACTAGATACATGTCTGTGTTGGTGGGCCTAAGCCCTGTTAGATGAGGGAGTGGACTATTTCGAGAATGTTCTTCACCTAATGCCCAAGGTAGTTATAATATGAATGAATGAATGAATGAATACTTATGAAGTGCTTACCATATGCCAAGCATTAGGGATACAGATAGAAAAGTAAGATAGATTTTGTTCTCAGGGAGCTCATATTCTAAAAGGAGTAACATTTTAAAAAGACAGTTCATCTATCTGCAAGTCTCTTATAAATACTGGATGGAAATACCCAGTGGTCCTTAGGTGGCAGCAGCAAGGCAGATGGTAATGCATCTTTACTGTCATTTCTGTTGATAAAATGATATCCATTTCTGAAATTAAGCCATTTAACAGTGCTAAAAACTTTGAGGGCCAGCATCTTCTTTACCAGGTCTTTAATAATTGGGGCTTTTGAGGAAGAGGGGCCTGCAGCTCCCATTGCTGGGTCAAATCTGTACAGGGCATTGTTCCCCTACACAACGGCAGTAGGCCAGGCTGGAAGCTAGGCTGGGAGGTGCTATTATTCTTGGGGCTTATGTGCTCAGTGTTGGGCTTCCCCCCACCAGCATCTGAGTGGAGGTGATGGTTGATGTGGTGGCAGTGGTTTGGTATTCCTGGCATTCCACCTGCTTATTACTTCATCAGAGCATGTTGCTGCTGTTCTAGAATGTACCAAATCCAATTTATTTACTCTTACATGAAAGGTTGCAAATCTGACATTTTATGTGATCAGATAAAAGTAAATGAACTAACAGGGTGGTTCAGTCTGTAACAAAGTTACTTCTTTAGGCCTAAAATTTTAAATAGTAGTCATTATTACAACTAGTGATATGGTTTTACCTAATACAGAAAATATTAAAGTGGCTAAATGAAGTTTCCTTTTGCATATGAAGATGGCACTCACTTCTAAGTTTTCACAGTACTGATAGGTTTACATCGATCTGGTCACATTTTATCAAACAGTCTTTTCCCCATCCTGTTGACCACCATGATCAGTGGCATATAGTTTTAAGAGGTGAAAATTTGGGGTACAATCTGGGGCTGTAAAACATGTTGTTTTTCTAATTGTGGTTAAAATGACCTCTCTTGAAGGCTCACAATTGTGTGTTTTTAGAATTGTGATCCTAAATCATCTGTACAGTATTAGCAAAAAGTCATCCATTTTCTTTGGAAATGGAAAAAATTATGAGTGAAAACATATAAAGAGTATTCATAAAGTCCTTATATACTTTTAAACAGTAATATGGGTTGTAGACTTGCTACAGCATACATGTGTATATAGGCAGCTAGATGGTGTAGTGAATAGAGTGCCTGACTTAGAGTCAGGAAATCCTGTGTTCAGATTCAAATTCAGATTCAGACACTTATTAACTGTGTGATCTTGGACAAGTCACTTAACCTCTCTCTGCTTCAATTTCCTCAGTTGTAAAATGGGGATAATAGTGGCACCTACCTTCCAGGGTTGTTATGAGGATTAGATAACATTTGCAAACTTCCACGCTCTATTTAAATGCTATTATTATATGGCATTGAAAAGCAACCTTATTAATGTTTGGGATGGCTACATTACATAATTGCATGTGATATATTATTTCATACCTATGATAAGCTAAAAAAATAGTGACAGTAGACAAGGTAAATGATGACTATTACTCAGAACTACTAAGTTCACTAGTATTTCTTCTTATTACCAGAAAGATGGTTTCTGTTTTAACTGTAATCTAAGTTAATGAAAGTTAAAAGATTTCTGTGTTAAAAAGCATTAAAACTGTATGGTGTATTTAGGAAAATCCTGTACCTGTGTGTATATTTTAACCCCTAAAATTCATTAGAGAACAAGGAAAAGAGACAAGACAGAATATGGGATGAGAGCACACTATTCAGTGTTTCAAATATGGTGGCTGTGTAGCCACATCATGATTATTATGTAGCTATTGAGGTGACCCCGTTGGGAATCATGGAAAATGCCCTGATAGATGCTTTAGGGACCCCTGCCCCTCATACCTGAAAACAAACACATGTGTACAGCCCTGCCACTGTAGGAGATTTGAGAACCCTGCAACCTGTCATGGAGCCAGTTTCAAAGCTGACTCTAGCCAAAATAGTCCTTCCTTCTATAGTTTTCAGAAATGGCTCCTGGTTTTTTCACTTTGACAAGTGTATTTCAGTATTGTAATTTGTACATATATAGCCCATGGATGCAAAAAAATGGTCAATTCTTTAAGTCCTTTATTCACTCTCCCCCTTTTAGTAAATGTGTGTTTCCCCATTCCATGTATTTTACCTCACTTCACAAGATGCAGCATAGAACAGCAAAGCCGTTAATTTAGAATGTAGTGTGAAGGTTAAATGTCCAAATGTTTTTTTTTAATTACTTGTGTGCTTTTCAAGTAATAAAATATATTCAAATACTTAGCTACACTAGAAATCTGCTGAGATGTTCATAAGTGAAGAATAGATTGCAAAAGGATAGATATCGAAGCAGCTGCTCTGTGATGAGCTGAAGTGGGACGACTTCAAGCAGCATAGATGGGAAAAAGGTCTTTTAAGGACATACTGAATCCCAGTTTGCCCATCCAGACCAGCCATGGACTGCCATAAAATAACAGTGGTGGACAAGCCAGTCTGCTGTGCATCGATCAGAAATAGAGCAGTTTATTTTAAGCAAAGGCAGCAAGGATCCTAAAAAGGCCAGCCTTTGCAACTGCCAGCCAGGCCTTTACCCACGTGAGAAGAGAAGAGCTGATGATCCTTCTTTTACTTTTCAGTCCTACTTTTATACATGATGAAGTCACTGTCAGCAGTACTTTGTTTTACCTTCTTTTCCTCTATATTTTTAAAATATATTTTATGTTTTAGGACATACATTAATGTATTAGGCAGGGTTGTTTACCTTTTATGATCTTTTGTATGCCTTTTTAAATTTAGCCAGTTTTTAAAAAATCACCTAGAGGCAAGTGGTTAGCAATAATTGCATCCTCAGTACCTGGTACATAGTAGGTGCTTAATAAATACTTGTTGGTTGGTTACTTGATTGAATACAAATTAAGTGAAGGAAACTGACAAGCCTATATATATAAGCTCTTAAGCCCATAAGGACCAATGATTGGATGAAGAGATATCATTTTATATTACTATAATACATGTATACAACAAATGTGCTTGGAAGGCACTTTCCTCTTATCACTGCTTTGGGTCTATTGAGCTCCACCACCCTGCATACTCCCTTTGTCTCCCATACAGCACAGTCTTGCAGGGTCAACAGCTGATCAGGATCCTTTCTTGTCTCCTGCCTTTATTTGAAGGCTGAGGGACATTTGGGAATTAGAAACTAAAAGAAGAGAATCAGTCTGCTCCAGTCAATCCTCTTTATCCTCACGTATTTGTTTTGAAATGCTGCTTATGACAATATTCATTTGTTGCCATGGTGTTCATCATGAAATTTTATTAGGTTTGAGTGCAGTTATTCTAATTTACTATAGAAAGTTTTATTCACCGAAGCATATTTTTCACTATCAGTATTTGGAAATTCCTCTTTTAAAATGTTACCAGGCTGTCTAGCTAAGAATATTTTCATGTTGAAGTGGTTTGAGCATTTTCTTGAGCATCACAGGAGGCTTTCTTCTGTTTAATTTCCTTGATTTGACTCGAAGTCACTATTCTTGGCCTTGAGACTTTTATAATATCTGATGAAGCTGAAGTTGAAAAAGAAAAAAGTTTACGAGAAGTAGTGAACTTTGTTGCTTTGAGTCTTCCTACTAAGTTGCTTGAATAAGGTATTATAAGCAAAGAGTCTTTAGGCTGAATTTTTATTTTTGCTTTTCTTCTGTGTTCTTTACCTAGAAATTAGAGAACCAGAATCACAACTGTTATTCTCAGATTTTTGTCACATTAATGAATCATTTTCCTAAAGTGGAGTAAATGGTGAGATTGATTTTGATTTTCCTATTTCAAAACTCAGTTAGTGTTCTTGACCATTATACTTCAGTAGGCACAAAAATATTCTTTCCACCTCCTATCTGGGAGGTTGCCTCAGCCCAGAATTAACCCAACTAGCTCTCCCTCAAATATTGTCATATTATCACCCTGTAAACTTCTGGTTAACCCACAACTAAATCCATTGCAGCTAGCTCTCTGATAAATAAGTTCTTTTCCCCTCTTTCCAGGGAACTCACAGTTAAGCCAGCTGGCATTGCATCCTATGTGATCTGAAAAGGGTTGACAAGTAAGAATTCCATTCTCTTACCTATATCTTCTTGTAAATACCTTTGTAATTGTAAAATTTGGAGATTTCTAAGGTTACCAATCCTGTCTTCTAACTGGTTTCTCCTTTTATTTCGGATATGAGGCTTAAGTAAGTCCTAACTAAAGGTGTTTTTTTAGTCTGTTCGCTAGTACTAAGGACAAATAGGGACAAGCAACAAATTCTACAAGTAAATAATGTGTTATCTTATGTACAAGGAGACTGATATGTCTATATTAGGAGACAGTGAATAGAATCATAAAAATTTCATAATACAAAGTGCAGCTTACTACTTCTTTTTCAGTTTGAAAGACAAATAAGAATAAGGCGTTTCTCTTCAGGATTAGACTACTCACCTCTAACCACAAAAGGGTCTATTGACTACTTAGTATTTGTATAACATTACTAACTTTTAATTGATATACTAAAAAGTAAGAAAAAGTAGCAGACTTCAGTACAGGTTAGAGAAAATGATAGCAAGGGGTATTTCTAAGTATACAAAATGTGATAATATAGTAATGAGTCTGATTTTTGTCTGTGATTTGCAAGTTCTCTCATTTCTTTATTGACACTTCTCTTACAAGTCCAGAATGAGCACGAAATATAAATGAAATTACTGGAATAAAATCATTGACTAAATCAAAATGATTTAGAGAAGGATTGTTGGGTGTTGTGAGTCTTGTATGGGAGGGGAAGTGGCAGGGCTGCATTTTAGGCAGAAGGAATACATTTGAAACTTTGGGCATAGAGAATTTTTGGAAGGGAGGTTAGGGGTGATCTGATCCAACGTTTTTAAATAAGAAAACTAAATCTCAGAGAGATTAAGTTATTTGCCCACGTCTACATAGCTAGTTAGTAGCAGACTCAGGACTAGTACCTAGGTCTCCTGACTGATTATCTTTCTGTATTTTGCTGCATCTTATAAAATAGAAGACAATCACATTAATTCTCCCCACCACTACCTCACCCTCCCTCCCCCAAAAAAATCCGTTAGTATTCTAATATCACATGAATCTGCCCAGTCAAAATCTTCATAGATTAGTGGTGCCTAAGGGACAAATCATACTTTTACACCAAGCACACATTTGACTGAAGTGGAGAATGCATGAGGGTAAAGAGTTAGTTATGGTGTTTAATACCTTCATGTCCACAAAGAGAATAATTAATCCAGTTTTAACTAGCCAAAAATTTTATTAGAAGAAAAACATTACCTTTTTTAAAGACAGGAATTACGGATGGGCCTCCATTTATCTCTAGACTGAAAAGGAAATAAACAGAATGTATTTATTAAGTGCTTATTTTGTGTTGAACACTAAGAATACAAATACAGGGAAGGTGCTGCCCTCAAAGAATTTATATTCCAATGGAGGAAATAAGCATATATATGGGAATGATAGCCAGGGAAGGAAACGTCTGGGAAGTCACAGGGATGGTGAGTTGATCTATAGAAACATCATAAATACTTATACCATATATAGTTGGGTTTTTTTTAAAGATCATTTGTACTCCACATGCAGTCACTAAATGCTCTAATTCAATGCTCTTATTCCAGATTTAACTTGCTTTTGACACTGCTGAGTTGTACAGTTATATCCACACACACTGACATCATTAATGAGTTATAACTAAGTTCCACCACAACATGGCACCTCTCCATTGCCCAGTGATGGCAACTAATCCCTAGAGATATTAAGTCTCTTTTCTTACTGGTTGAGATTGAGAAATAATCTGCCTGTGAGTCTTTAAAACTCAGTCCAGTTAGGAGAGGGTTACTGAATAGAGCCAAGGCAACTGATAAATCACTAGGAAGGCCCCCACCTCAAAACCTGCCCTGTCCAACCCTAGATGGGCCTGTACTGTTCTATTTACATTTGCAGAGAAACTAAAACTGGAGAGAATAAGTTGTCAGTCTTTGTTGCTGTTTGGTCTTAGTGCCTCGGGGCTTTAGCATAGTGCCTGGCACATAGTAGGCTCTTAATAAATGGTCATTAGTTGGTTGATTGATTATGAGGTGGAAGAGGAATATATGAACTTGGAAAGATATGAGAAGATTGTAGAACTTGAGAGCCTACTTCACCCACTTAACACTAAGTCCTACCGTTTGTAAGGGCATATGTGGAGCAACTCATCTGTGCCTCACACACCAGGTGAGAAACTTCTGGGACTTCTGGTGGAAGGGAGGGAAGAGGTGGGAGGAGGAGTATTTGGTATTACCATTTTTAAGCTAAAATTTAAGATTTCTATGAAAATCTAATTTAAGCTTTTATAGTCTGAATTTTAGCTACCCAGAAATGAATGTCATTTATAATATTCCTAGGAACTCATGACTTAAATGCTATTTATTGCATAATAGTTTTTCATAGAACCAATTAGTAGAGTTTGGTGGCATATGCCTAGCAATAATAACTTCATATAGTAAATTGTGTTTGTCTAGCATTTTTTCATCCAAAAATCTCTATTAACTACATGCATCACTAGTTCACTGAAAATTTATATTTATAATGATGGGCCCCCAAAAGCACTTAAATATCTAGAATTTCCTTCTGAATCAAAGAGAAAAAATAAATTTTGTTCAAATTAATTTTAGTATTCAGTGTTACTGTATTCTAATTTTTTTGGGAAACTGGAAAACCTTCTGTGGCACATGTGGTAATTTTATATGAACTACAATATTTGATTATCCATGACACCAAATTCCCTGACATCTGAATAACAAATGTTAATTGTAAAACTCTACAACATTAGTTCTTTTATATCCCATTCTATAATTAAAAATCTTCTGCTAACATAAGCTGCAGTATAAAATTTGGGGGAAAGTAAGTCATCTTGGGCTCTATCCAAAGGGATTGAATTAAGGAAAAGTACAAGAAGATTGTTGTATAAAATAATACCTTGAAGCTCTAAAGAGTGATTTTATCATAAAGGGAAGAAAGCACCACATTATGTTTCACCTCACCTATAACCATGTGGTCTGATTTAGTCCCTTTCTGGCCTTCAGAGTTTCAGCCCAAGTGTTGGACCTGTTTCTGGATTAATGGCTTGCCCTCCCTGGAGGTCTTCAAGCACAGGCTTGATGACCACTTGTCAGATATGTAGTAGAGAGGATTCTTGTTCATATATGGGTTGGAGTAGATAGTCTAAGGTCCCTCCTAACTCTTAAGTTTTTACTTAACTCTAAGTTTTCCAAACTTTCTGAGCCTGGAAAAATCACTGCTGATACAGATTGTTTTCAAGGTTGTCCTGACATCCTACTTTGTTCTGTGATATTTAAGTCGACTCTAGGTTGATTCAAGAAGACATAAAACTCCTGGATCTTACTTGTAAATAACAACTTTCTAGGAATACTCTGGAATAATGATAACTCTAGTCAAACTATACCCCTCCTTATCTAAGTCTTTTGACTTAGATCAAAACTGAGTATGATCAGAACTGAGCCAAGCCCCCAAAGGTAAGCTTTCAGATTCACCACCTGGCATTGTGCCTGTCAGAAATATTTCTGAATATCTGGTTTTCATTGGACATCTTGAAATCTAATCTAGTCATCTATGTAAATCTAACTCTAAAAAGAAGCTACCTAAATATAACTTTGTTACCATAATTTCAGATAAAAGCTTGGTACCTTATAGAAGGCAGCCCAACTTTTTTTTGCATTTGAAATTCCTTTACAAAATCTGGGCTAATACTTGCATCTTTGCTGATGTTATTCATTAAACGAATGAACTGATTAGGCTTATTCCTGCATTCCTTTAACAGGTGGCGGTAAGCGTTTGCATTGTAAGTTAAGTAGCCAAGTGCACAGGCACAAGATATTCGAACCTAAACGAAACAGAAACATTTCCTCCTTAGTGTTTTAAAATTTCAAATTTTCTGTGTCCCTCATCAAATATTTAATAGGAATTAACCCAGTACATGTTTTTAATGGTAGATGTGTGTCTTCCTACAACAGAATCATAAAAGAATGATTTCTATTCCAACCACCTTATTTGAAAGATGAAACTGACACAAGTAGAGCAGTCTCATACACTGCTAGAGAGGGCAATAATTTCATATATTGCAGTGGTACTTACAGGATTTCCCAAAGGTCAACAGATGAAGAATATAGGGATAGATAGGTTAGGAGGTCACAGAAGAAGTCCATTAATTGTTTTTAAAAATCAGCCACAATGAGTATGAAGCAGAGCTTAGTATATATATGTTTCAGGACCTGGCAGAGGATTTCATTCCAGACTGGTATTTCTAGCTCAGTCTCTATTGTTCTTACTAACAAGAGGGTAGTGGGGAAGCACTTAGCACCAAACCAATATCATAACTGGCATACCACCCCTCACCCGTGTATACCAGTAACCAGCCTCTGGTTCTATTAGTTTATGATACTTACTTGGGCTTATAGTTATCCAACCCAGATAAATCATTTTACTTATGCCTTATGCATGACTGCTAAAAATGACTGAATTTTTTTCCTTTTTACCAAAGATGGTAAGAAGGAAAAATAAAATCTAAGTTAAAAATTAAAGAATGACCAATTTCTTCAGAATCAATTCTATTGCTTCTGGAGTTATGCTTTGATTTAAAAATTACATTAATGGCTTTTAACTTCTAGGTGGCATGTAAAAATAATCATGGATGATAGGAATAAAAGATGAGGAGTAAATAGTACTAAAAAAAAATCCTCCCACCTTTAGGCTGTTACCATGAATCAAAGTCTATGTTTTATGAACCACAATTATGAAGCTACTAACAGGGAAATGAGAAAAGGAAAAATCACACCTTATATATTATATATATATGTGTATATGTATGTATGTATATTATATAGATATAGATATATTACTTAGGCAGGGTGAAGTTTTCTATTTTACCTCTTCTTTTTCTGAGTACAAGTGGTGGCAAAGCCTTTGAATTGTCCTTAATGTGGTAAAGCCTTCTGTAATACCAGCTCTGACATGAGTCAAGCTAGCTATCAAATTTCCTATAAATCAATAGACAAAATTGTTACACAAAAGGATATGTAAAGGTATTACTTTTTACATTAAAAAAATCAAATGTAAATGTCTAATAAAGCAGTGCAGATGAAATTCTTTGAAAGATCAGAGTAGGGAGAATTTACTTTCAGCTAGAGAAGATTGAAGAAAGCTTTGTGGCCATGGGATAAACAATTGAATGTGACCAAACAAGTCATATATGTATGTTGTTATAAATGGATCTTGGTGTAAATCTGTCCAGTGCTCACTCTCTTAATGGTAGAGAGTACTGTTACCTTGTTTAGGGGGGAAAAAAACATGATTCTGTATCCTGGGAAAATAATTGAAACACAATAACAGAGTGGTTAAATTTGTTGCTTATGTTTTTCCAGAATTCTCCTAGTATTGGAAGTCTCTCCAAGGCTTCCCCTCACAGGTCAGTCAATCATCAAACATTTATTAAGTACCTAATATATAATAGGTACACTCTGAGGATACAAAGAAAAGAAAGGACAGTCCCAGCTCTCAAGGAACTCACAGTCCAGTGGAGGAGACACGTGCACAGGAACCTAAGCCCCAAACCATTGTTCAGAGAATTACTCATTATCACTTGAGTTATTAATAACTATTACTGTAAAATAATTAGTGAAAATAGTTTTACATATTACTTTTGTTAATTCCTTACCTGTTAGGACCAGAGTAGCTGTCTTACATGAATACAGAAGATCAACTAAAATAGTGATGCCTCTTGCAGACAAAGTAATATGATCCACGTCTACAATAACTTTGGCTAACACAATTATCTGAAAATAAAGCAAGACATCAGATTTGTTATCTAGAGTAGGAACCATAGGAAACACTTGGAACTAAAAAGCTTCCTTCATTGAGACTTTGTTTTCTCATACCAGGGAGGAAAGTGTAAGGAAAAAATTGGGAGGTGGCAATAACTAGATCCTCTATTCATCTTGGGGTCACTGCTACTTCTGCAGTGACTTTCAGGAGTAAATCTATTCCTTCTCACAGTGCGTGCAAACTTGAGAACTATGTGGAACTTGGAGAGGAAGTGGAAACAATTATGGTAGCTACAGTTATTTACCACAGGGCATGGAATAAAAAATAATGAGAGGAGTAAGGGTAGATGAGTTAGCAATTCATAGAAGAGCAAGGGCTATCTGGCTAATGAACAGACTAATTTGACATGTCCCCAGTGAAGCTAGGGGTAAACGTTACATGTGTGAGTAGACAATAACACCAGTGCTTAGCACCCATACAGTGTGTGCATTACGTGAAATTATATTGTGTTTAGTGATATATAGAATTGATGCATGCGTTTTTTCCTCTTTTTTTCTCTAAGAATGTTTATTGATTTTTGTATTAACATCATGCATGTGTTGTATAATTTTTTAACTATGCTTAATTTGCTGCAAGCAAATTAATCTACCCATTTGGGACATGGGGTTTTGGGAAAAACAAAGAGTAATGGGCAAGGCAAATACAAATTTTACACATCAAAATTTTGGAGATTTTCCAAATTATTTGTAATATTGTGCTAAATTTTATATATTTACTGATTTAGGAATTATAATCTACTTCTGTACCTGAAATGCTGCCATTGCCTTTTCAGTCTCAATATCCGATTTCAGAAAAGTTTCAAAAATAGATATTGTAATTGCTCCACTTTCTAGTATTAGGTACTGTTGATAACGATTATTGAATGCAAAAAGTGCTATTGCATAGCCTGCTCTTAAGCAAATATCCTAGAAATAAGAAAAACATCTTTTAAAGTTATTATTTTATCATATCGACAACTTAGTGAATTAGTATAATATGCAACATTTAATTCATAAACTAGACTAGGGATAGAGATTGGATTTAGGATTTCACTAATATGCAGAGCTCCTGTTTGAAGAAATTCCTTCTACCAATACAAGATTGTCATCTTCTCTGCAACTTATAGCATTATAGAGTTCCCTAGAGCACCGAGAGGATATGATTTCACCAGAGTCACATAATCAGTGTGTATCAAATGTGAGACTTGAACCCAGGCTCTCAGGACAACTCTCTATCCATTACAATGTGCTGCAAAGTGAGACAGGTTGCAGTCTGCATTGGTGCAGGGAATTCTCACACCAAAATCCTTTTATGTTAATCCAGTAGGTACAGAAATAGTACAAAAGATAGGCTTTAATAATAGCAGAGGACTTTATGATCCCATTGAAATTCTTCATTTCAACCTTTAATATTCATTTCAGCAGTGTTATTTCACAGAAGTCCGAGGTTGGCAGGGACATTACAGTACATCTCTTCCAACATCTTTTCCATCTATGACCAAGAATTCCCTCTACAACATACCATACTAGTGGTTATCCAGCCATTGCTTAAAGACTTTTAGAGAGGGGCAACCCTTTGGAGTTGTCCCTGTTTACTTTGGATGTTCTCTAATTCTTAGTACTTCATACAGTGCTTAACAAATAGTATTGATTTATTGATTGTTAGGAATCTTTTTCCTGATTTCAAGCCTATAAATTTGCCTCTTTGCAATTATCACCCATTGCTCCTACTTTTGTCCTCTGAAGCCAAGCAGAACTCTAATACTTCTCCCACATGATGGCCCTAAACATCTCCAGTTCTTTCAACCAGTTGTCATATGGAATGAACTTGAGGCTTCTCACCACCTTGGTCACTCTCCTTTGGAATCTCTTCAACTTATCAGTGGTCTTTCTAATAATGTGGAACCCAGAAGTGAGCACAGTACTTGAAATGTCACCTGAGAAGACTGGTCCTGGGCTAATGCCCTTCTCAAGCTGATGATTGCCTTAACTTTCTTGGCTAATATAACATGCTGTTGACGCTTGTTAAACTTGGTGCCCACTAAAACCTTGAGATCTTTTTTGAGATGTATGGCTGTTTACTCCTATCCCCTACCCCTCAGTCAAATCTTGGATTTGTGAAATCCACTTTTTGAAGACAAATATAAGACTTTGTATTTCCCTCAATTAAATTTTCTTATTAAATTAAGTCCAATGTTACATTATATTATCTGTGCCTCTCAGTTTTGTGCCATCAGCAAGTTTGATAAGCATCTTTTTTATTCCTTTTTTTCAAGTTATTGATTAAAGTGTTAAGCAGCATAGGGTTACCAAGCATAGTTTCTAGCAGCATTCCATGGGAGACCTCTGCTAAGTTGATATTGAGCTATTTATGAAGGCTTTTTGGATCTAATCATTCCATCAGTCCCAAATCTGCCTAGCTGAATGCTTAACTAGCCCACATCTCATCGTCTTTTCAACATAAATAACATGAGACTTTATAAAATTCTTTGCTAAAATCTAATTGAACTACATCTACAGTATTCCTTTGATCTGATGTCAGAAATATTTCTAAATATTTGGTTTTCACTGGACATCTTAAAATCTAGTAATCCTGTCTAAAAAGGAACATAGATTAATTTGGCATGGGCTGCTCTTTGTCATCACTGCTTCTTTTTTTTTAGATATTCACTAAACTTCCCTGTAACATTCTAGGATTTTTCTAAAAATTGAAATCCAGGTCATTAGCCCCTAATTTTCAGCTTCCTTTCTCTTCACTTGTTTTGAAATCAAGATAATATTGGCTCTTTTCCAATCCTCTAGTGTAAGGGTTCCTTAACCTGGTGTACACAAACATGTATTTTTTTAAAAAAATACTTCGATAACTATATTTCAGTATAATTGGTTTCCTTTATTTAGTTTATGTATTTTATTATATGCATTAAAAAATACTATTCTGGAAAGGGATCCATAGGCTTCACCAGACTTCCAGAGGGGTCTGTGACACAAAAAAAGGTTAAAAACCCCTGCTCTAGGGCTTCTTCTATTTGCTATGATCCTTCAAGGATCTGATGGGGACTTAGTACTTAAGAACAGCTAGGTCAATGGCTTGAACTTATCAAGGACAGCTGGTACCTTCTTACCCATTTCTTATCTTGTGTATTAACTCTGATATAATCATTTTTGTTCTGTTCTTTCCAGTCCAAAGATCTTTCTTTTTTTTTTTTCATATGCTTTTGAGTTGAAAATTTTTCTCCCTTTTCCTCCCCCACCCTCCCCAAGATGGCACGCAATCTGACATGGCTTTACATTTACATACACATTAAACATATTTTCACATTAGTGAAGTTGTAAGTAAAAATTAAAACCAATAGGAGGAACCATCAGAAAGATGAAACAAAACTCAACAGAAGGTAAAAATAAGTGATAGCGATTTGACTTCCATAGTTCTTTCTTTGGATGTGGACATCCCGAGGCCTCTGGAGATGTCTTAGATCCTCGTAATGCTGAGAAGGGTTCAGTTTAACATTCTTAGTCATTGCATAACGTGGCTGTTATTGTGTACAAAGTCCTCTTGGTTCTGCTCACTTCACTCAGCATCAGACCATATAAGTCTTTCCAGGTTTTTCTGAAGTCAGCCTGTTCATCATTTCTTATAGCACAATAGTATTCCATTACATTCATATACCACAACTTGCTCAGCCATTCCCCAATTGATGGGCATCCTCTCAATTTCCAATTCTTTGCCACCACAAAAAGAGCTGCTATGAATATTTTTGTACATGTGGGTCCTTTTCCCATTTGTTTGATCTCTTTGGGATATAGCCCTAGAAGTGCTATTGCTGGGTCAAAGGGTATGCACATTTTTGTAGCCCTTTGGGCATAGTTCCAAATTGTTCTCCAAAATGGTTGGATCATTTCACAACTCCACCAACAATGTATTAGTGTTCCAATTTTCCCACATCTCTCCAACATTTATCATTTTCCTGTTTTGTCATGTTGGCCAATCTGATAGGTGTGATGTGGTACCTCAGAGTTGTTTTGATTTGCATTTCTCTAATCAATAATGATTTAGAGCATTTTTTCATATGACTATAGATGGCTTTAATTTCTTCATCTGAGAACTGTCTGTTCATATCCTTTGACCATTTATCAATTGGGGAATGGCTTGTGTTCTTATAAATTTGTCTTAATTCTCTATATTTTAGAAATGAGGCCTTTATCAGAGAGACTGGTGTAAAAATTCTTTCCCAATTTTCTACCTTCCTTCTAATCTTAGTTGCATTGGCTTTGTTTGTGCAAAAACTTTTCAATTTAATGTAATCAAAATTATCCATTTTGCTTTTCATAATGTTCTCTATCTCCTGTTTGGTCATGAATTCTTCTGTTCTCCATAGATCTGATAGGTAAACTATTCCTTGTTCTCCCAGTTTACTTATGGTATCAGCCTTTATATCTAAGTCATGAACCCATTTTGACTTTATTTTGGTATATGGTGTGAGATTTGGGTCTATGCCTAGTTTCTGCCATACTCTTTTCCAGTTTTCCCAGCAGTTTTTTTTCAAAGAGTGGGTTCTTATCCCAGAAGCTGGGGTCTTTGGGTTTATCAAATAATAGATTACTATAGTCATTGACTACTGTGTCTTGCATATTTAACCTATTCCACTGATCCACCTCCCTATTTCTTAGCCAGTACCAAGCAGTTTTGATGATTGCTGCTTTATAATACAATTTAAGATCTGGAATTGCTAGGCCACCTTCCCCTGCATTTCTTTTCATTAGTTCCTTTGATATTCTGGACCTTTTGTTTTTCCAAATGAATCTTGTTATTATTTTTTCTAACTCTATAAAATAATTTTTTGGTAGTTTGATTGGTATGGCACTGAATAAGTAAATTAGCTTAGGTAGGATTGTCATTTTTATTATATTAGCTCGGCCTACCCATGAGCAACTGATGTTTTTCCAATTATTTAGATCTGATTTTATTTGTGTGAAAAGTGTTTTTAATTGTGTTCATAGAGTTCCTGGGTTTGTTTCGGAGGTAGACTCCTAAATATTTTATAATGTTACAGTAATGTCTACAGTAAGTTTAAATGGGATTTCTCTTTCTATCTCTTGCTGTTGGGCTTTGTTGGTAATATATAGAAATGCTGATGATTTATGTGGGTTTATTTTATAGCCTGCAACTTTGCTAAAGTTGTTTATTATTTCAAGTAGTTTTTTACTTGATTCTCTAGGATTCTCTAAGTATATCATCATGTCATCTGCAAAGAGTGATAGCTTTGTTTCTTCTTTGCCTATTCTAATGCCTTCAATTTCTTTTTCTTCTCTTATTGCTAAAGCTAACTTTCCAGTACAATATTGAATAACAGTGGTGATAATGGACATCCTTGTTTCACCCCCGATCTTATTGGAAATGCTTCTAGCCTGTCCCCATTACATATAATGCTTGCTGAAGGTTTTAGATATATGCTATTTATTATTTTAAGGAAGACTCCATTTATACCTATGCTTTCTAGTGTTTTTAATAGGAATGGGTGTTGTATTTTATCAAAAGCTTTTTCTGCATCTATTGAGATGATCATGTGGTTTCTGTTGGTTTTGTTGTTGATATGCTCAATGATGCTGATAGTTTTCCTAATATTGAACCAACCCTGCATTCCTGGTATAAATCCTACCTGGTCATAGTGTATTATTCTTGTGATAAGTTGCTGCAATCTACTTGCTAGTATTTTGTTTAAAATTTTTGCATCTATATTCATTAGAGAAATTGGTCTATAATTTTCTTTCTCTATTTTGACTCTTCCTGGTTTAGGTATCAACACATATTTGTATCATAAAAAGAATTTGGTAAGACTCCTTCTTCACCTATTTTCCCAAATAGTCTATATAGTATTGGAATTAATTGTTCTTTAAATGTTTGATAGAATTCGCATGTAAATCCATCTGGCCCTGGAGATTTTTTCCTAGGGAGTTCATCAATGGCTTGTTCAATTTCTTTTTCTGAGATGGGGTTATTTAAGTATTTTACTTCCTCTTCTTAATCTGGGCAATTTATATTTTTGTAAATATGTATCCATTTCACTAAGATTGTCAAATTTGTTGGCATATAGTTGGGCAAAATAATTCCTAATTATTGTTTTAATTTCCTCTTCCTTGGTGGTAGCTTCACCCTTTTCATTCTTGATACTAGTAATTTGGTTTTCTTCTTTCTTTTTTTTAATTAAATTAACCAAAGGCTTATCTATTTTATTGTTTTTTCATAAAACCAGCTCTTAGTTTTATTTATTAGTTCAATAGTTTTCTTAATTTCAATTTTATTAATTTTTCCTTTGGTTTTCAATATTTCTAATTTGGTGTTTAGTTGAGGATTTTTAATTTGTTCTTTTTCTAGTTTTTTTAGTTGTATGCCCAATTCATTAATCTCCTCTTTTTCTATTTTATTTATGTAAGCATTTAGAGATATAAAACTTCCCCTAAGAACTGCTTTCGCTGCATCCCATAGGTTTTGGTATGTTGTCTCATTATTGTCATTCTCTTGAATGAAATTATTGATTGTTTCTATGATTTGTTGTTTGACCCAATCATTTTTTAGGATTAGATTATTTAGTTTCCAATTATTTTTTAGTCTATCTTTCCATGGCCCTTTATTACATATAATTTTATTGCATCATGATCTGAAAAGGATGCATTTAATATTTCTGCCTTTCTGCATTGGATTGTGAGGTTTTTATGCCCTAGTACATGGTCAATTTTTGTGTATGTGCCATGTACTGCCGAGAAAAAAGTATATTCCTTTCTATCCCCATTCAGTTTTCTCCAGAGGTCTATCATACCTAACTTTTCTAATGTTCTATTCACCTCCTTAACTTCTTTCTTGTTTATTTTGTGGTTAGACTTATCTAGTGCGAGAGGGGGAGGTTCAGGTCCCCCACTAGTATAGTTTTGCTGTCTATTTCTTCCTGTAACTCCCTGAACTTCTCCTGTAAGAATTTGGATGCTATACCATTTGGTGCATATATATTTAGTAATGATATTACTTCATTGTCTATGGTGCCTTTTAGCAGGATGTAGTTTCCTTCCTTATCTCTTTTGATTAGATCTATTTTTGCTTTTGCTTTGTCTGAGATCAGGATTGCTACCCCTGCTTTTTTTACTTCAGCTGACGCATAATATATTCTGCTCCAGCCTTTTACCTTTACCCTGTATGTGTCACTCTTTTTCAAATGTGTTTCCTGTAAACAACATATTGTAGGATTATGGTTTTTAATCCATTCTGCAATCCGTTTCCGTTTTATGGGAGAGTTCATCCCATTCACATTCACAGTTATGATTACTATCTGTGTCTTTTTCTCCATCCTTTTCCCCCTTTATGCTTTTCTTTCTCCTTTTTCCTTTCTCCCCTTCACTAGTGTTTTGCTTTTGACCACCGCCTCCTTCAGTCCCTTCCCCCTTTTATTATCCCTTTCCCTTTTCTTCCCCTTTAGTCTTACTGCTTCTTCCTTCCCTTCTTTCCCCCCTCCCTTTTCTTTCCCCTTTTCCCTCCTACTGCCTATAGGGCAAGTTAGATTTCTATACCTAACTGATTATATTATGCCCTTCTTGAGCCAAATCTGATGAGAGTAAGGTTCAAACAATGCTCCCCCCCCTTCTTTCCCTCTGCTGTAATAGGATTTTGTGTCTTTTCCTGTAATGTAATTTACCCTTGTCTGCCTCCTCCTTTCTCAGTACATTTTCTAAGATCAGATTGATCCACTTATTTGGATCCATTTAACCCACTTGATTAGATTTTTTTTTATCATTACATCAAAGTCAACTAATATCCACCCTCTTTATGTATACTCCTTTAACAAGGTGTAATAACAATACAGTTCTCAAGGGTTGCAAGTCTCATATTCCCTTGTAGGGGTTTAAACAGCCCCCCCCTTATTAACAACATATTGTATCTTCTGTCCCATTTACCTTTTTAAGTCCTTCTTGAGTCCTGTACTTGAAGATCAAATTTTTTGTTGAGCTCTGGTCTTTTTATCAGGAAAGTTTGGAAGTCTCCTATTTCGTTGAATATCCACCTCCTCCCTTGAAAAGTGATGCTTATTTTTGCTGCATAGTTGATCTTTGGCTGCATTCCAAGCTCCTTTGCCTTAGGAATATCATGTTCCATGCCCTGCTGGTCTTTTAATGTAGAAGCTGCAAGGTCCTGTGTAATCCTGACTGTAGTTCCATAATATTTAAATTCTTTCTTTCTGGCTGCTTGCAGCACCTTCTCTCTCATCTGGTAATTTCATCTATTTTTTCATTTTTTTGTTTGTGTTTGACTGATTCTTGCTCTCTCATAGAGACATTAGTTTCCATTTGTCCAATTCTAGTTTTTAACAGATTGTTTTCTTCTGTTAGTTTTTGTACTTCCTTCTTCAACTGGCCAATTGTGTTTTTTAGGGACTTGTTTGCTTCAGTATACTCTTCTGTGTAGTTTTTGTCTCCTTCTTCAATTGGCCAATTGTGTTTTTTAAGGACTTGTTTTCTCTTATGCTTTTTTCCAACTGGCTAATTGTATTTTTGAAGGACTCTTTTACCTCTCTCATTTGACTATTAAAATCCTTCTTGAGCTCTTCTAAGAAGGCTTTTTGGGCTTCAGACCAGTTCATATTCCCTTTTGTTGTTGCAGATGTGGTTTGTTGACAATGTTGTCCTCTTCAGAATTTCTGTCTTGATCTTTACTCTTCTCATAATATCAATCTATGGTACATTTCTTTTTACTCATGGTATTTCTTTATTCCCTGTCTTTAAAGAGATTGAGCTCTCCTGCTGGGGAACAGAGGGTACTGACCCAAGCTTCTTGTGTTGGGAGCCTAGGTCTTGGTCACTGGCTTTGCGTGCTGGGGCCTCTTATGCTGGGAATTGGAGGCTCTAGGTTTCTGGCAGCTTACCTCATGTTGGGCTGGAATCAGCAAGGCTGGAACTTTCAGGCAATTCTAGGTTGCCTGCTTTTCCTTTCCTTTAGCTTTCTTCAGCTCCTTTTAGATGGATGCTGCAGGGTGTTTATCTGCCTGGGGCCCCCTGCAGTGTTGTCTCCCTCGTTTCTGCTAATGCAGCGGGAGATTACTTTGTGGTGGAGTGCCGAGACTCCTGGTGGTTTTCTGAGCTGGTTTCCACCAGTTCCCCTGCCCTCACTGAGGCAGTCGGAGGTCCAGGTGTTGGTGTTTGCCTGCTCTACCACATGGGCTTCAGGATTTCTTCACAATTGGAGGCTTCAGGGCTCCTACAGCTCACCTGGTGTTGGGTTGGAATCAGCAAGGCCAGGGCTTTAGGAAGCCCTGTTTTCTTCACCTCCTTTCAGATGAATGCCTAAGGGTACTTGTCCGCCTGGGGCCCCTTGTAGTTCTGCCTCCCATATTTTTCTGAGGCACTGGGAGACCCGTTTGCTGGGCTGCTGCACTGCTGCTCCCCGTCTTTCTTCTAGTTCAGGTGTTCCAGGTTTTTTTTTTTGGGTGATATTTTCTGGGTTTTCAGAGGTTGATAGGGGAGAGTGAGAGTGACTACCTTTTCACTCTGCCATCTTGGCTCCTGGAAGCGGAAGTCCCAAAGATCTTTCTCCATGAAAGAATATAAGCAAAATGAGAATTGAGCAACTCTGCCTTACCTGTGTTTCTACATCAATCCCGTCAGACAGTTTCCTTTTTCCTCTCAAGTGAAATTGTTTTTCTTTGTGTCTTCTGAATTTCATTCTCAAGAACTTCCTATCTGTCCTGGCTTGACTACCCCTATAAAATTTTAGTCTGTGGGTCACTACTTAGCCTTCCTTTTGAGTCCTTTGAAATTTACTCTCTGCAAATCTGCAGTGCATGCTATACTCTATGCCCAACTTTTCTCTCCTTCATCACAGATTCTAAGAGGAAGCTTTCATCTTCTTCCAAGGTTTCCATTATTTCCACCCAGCAACTAGAGTAGTTGGCTGGGGCATTGAAGTCCCCCATCACTACTATCTCATGTCTTTGTACTAAGCTTAGGCTATGTTTCCTAAACTCTTCATCTATTTTCCCTTTTTGTACAACTGTTTTATAGTCTACTCCAATGACAGTTTTGTTTCTGTGTTTGCCTCCATTGATCTTTATCCAAACGTTCTTCCTCCTCTGATTCCTTGATTTCCTCACATGAATAAATATTACTTATTTATTGAACAATAGTACTTTTCCTCCTCCCCTGCCCTTCCCACTCCACCAAAAAAAAATTTTAATCTATCCTTTTTATTGTGAATAAGATATACCCTTCTATATACCGGTCATCATGTCCCACCAGTCTCAACAATTAACTATAAGGTCAGATTCGCCTCCTTGAATTAAGATCTCTAGTTCCTTTTGCTTATTTACCCGTACTTTGTGTATCTGCATATATAAATGTGAGGCCCTGGATTCTACTACTGATTCCTTTTTTTGATATAGTCTGTTATGAACTTCAGTGTTTTTCTTCCAACACTAGAACTTCTTTTTATAGTATCCTTCTTGGTGGATATGCATAGACAATATTCTCCCACTTCCTCTTTTATTTTAAACTCCTTTTGATTTGATTTTAAAGTCTCTAGATAAATAACTTCTCACTGGTTCTTGTTACTTACATTCTATCACTGGCCAGGATATTTTCAGCTATGGTTTAGAAATTTAAATCCAGTCCCAGATACCAGCTTAACTAGTTGTTCACTTCAAATCTGCTTCTGTATTCTGAATCCCTTGCCTTTTTATGAGCAGTAGTATTGAGCCTACTACTTCTGATAATTATTTCTTATTTAACTTGTATATGGTTTGTACATAATTGTTTACTTGTCTCCTCCCATTAGATTGTAAGCTCCTTGTGGGACTATCTTTTGCCTCTCTTTGAATCACCAGGGCTTAGCACGGTGCCTAGCACATAGTAGGCACTTTATAAATGCTTATTTATTGATTGATTGCTGTCATTGCAGTTTATTTGGATATTCCTTCACTCCTTTCTGGGTTCTGCTCCTGACTACAGACTTTCCCTGCTGTGCCACAGTAGCCTTCTCACCCTAGAAGTTCACTGTGCTCCTGTGGTCCCTTCATTCAATTGATTGGTTCCTCTCAGAATCTCCATTTTAAACAGTGTGCCCAATCTAGTCATGTTCACTCTTTCTGCACCTGACTTACTCTCCAGATTTCCTCCACCACAAGCCACAAGCAGGTGCTTTTTTTCCTTCTTCTTCTCACACCCCTCACACTTTTCATGTTGCTTTTATGTGTTATCTTCTCCCATTAGAAAACGGGCTTCTTGAGGTCAGGGACTCTCCTTCTCCTTGTATTTGTATTCCCAGGACTTAACACAGTGCCTGATACATAGTAAGTGCTTAATAAATTCTTATTGAATTGTTGACTTCTTTATCCATTGGGCCATTGAGCTAAATTGTTTACTTTGTTAACCCACAACCACCACAAAACCTAATATTCAGAAACTACTCCAGAGCCCCTGTGATCTCCAGACTTACCCTGGTGGTTCAGAAAGAACCTGACTAACTGTCCCCAGTCTAAATCTGGGAGATGTGTTGTGTGTATATGTATGTGGTTTGTGTGAAAAGAATTATTGCATTACTATATACAAGTTGGGGTAAAGAATGAAATGCTCCCAAGGACCTTTGGAAGAAAAGAAACTGAGAAAGAGTAATATGTCACCAGAGAGGCTTTTTTAGCTTAATAAATGTGAATTGAATGGATTTATGAATGAATGGATGAATTTATCTTAATGAATAACTTTAGTATGGTTTCCATAGTAGAGCTTTCCCCACACTGAAGAATCACAATGCAAATGTGCATCCATGTATTTTTATGAAAGGCATCATGGCATAGTAAGTATAAACCTTGGAGTTAGGAAGACCAGAGCTCAAGTCCTGCCTATAGAAACAATGGCTGTGGGATGCTGGGCATAACCTCCCAGTGGTCTAAGTCTTGAAGTTATAGGACACTTGCAGACCTACATTGGTAGAGAGAGTTTTCTCACTAGGAGTTCCATTCCCCAGTGAAATCATGTGTTCAAGTGAAAACCAAAACAGAAGCTGACCACCCACCTTCTTCCTTCTCACAATAAAATCTCCCCAAATTAGACCAGACATAGTTAGCAAGTCTAGCTGCCTAACACCACTAGGATAAATCTGGAGATGATAGAATGGGTTCTAGAAATTATTCTAGGTTATCAGGTATTGTGCGGCAAAGGTTTGACAAAGTAAATCATTCAATGGAGATTTTACTTTTAATACTTATTTTGCCCCTTCGCCAAATTTCAAGGGAACTACAGTTAAAGCCAGAGGTAACACATGAAGGCTTTTGCATCTTCCTCCAGTGCCTCATCTTACAGAGGTGACCCTGAAATCATAAAAGTTGTGTCAGTAAGTTCTAGCAGGTCCCCTAAGCTGGGAGGGCTTCAAATCTCCGGACAATCATCTTTTGACCAGCCTAGCCAAGGTTACAGAAGCCCATCTTCAGATGAGCCACCAAGTCATTGTGGTTGGCCACCAAGCCAACAATTTGAAAAATTGAATATCAGTTTTCAGGGGCCCCAGCAACTTGGGAAACTTGTTACTAAGATGTAGAGGGGTTGTGAATTAGCCTTACGAAGGAAGTTGATGATGACTATAAATCTAAACTACTACAATTTCTTGATGAACTTAACTCAGGGTTATTTGATGGGTTTAGAGTTTGGGGGGGGGATGGGAAGGTGACCATAAGTGTTATTAAAGAAACTTTCCAAAAAAATGAGAAAAAAAAAAAGAAACTTTCATGGTAATTTTGTGTCCTAGTTATTACCCAACATCCATGGAAAATCATTGAGAATTCTATTTGCCTCAAATTATATTCTAAAATCCTTTCTAACTGTGTAACTCTGGACAAGTCATTTAGCCTCTCTGTTTCTCAGTTTTCTCATCTGTAAAATGGGAACAATACTTGTATTGCCTACCTCTAAAAGTTATTGTGAGAAAACCTTTGTACACCTTAAAAGTACTTTACAAATGAATTACTATTTAAATTTTTCAAGGAACAAAGGATGAGAACTTAGGAAACCTAGATTCCAACCTAAGCCTTACCCTTCTGGACCTCAACTGTAAAATTAGGGGATTGCACTATACTGTCTGTAAGTTCCCTTCCAATTCTAATAGTTTATTTTATGGGGCTATTATGTAGTATAAACATTTTATAACAATCGTATCTTTGACCACTTCTAGGTCTATATCCTATGATAAAAATGGGAAAAGGACCCACAGGTACAAAAATATTTATAGCAGCTTTTTTTGTGGTGGCAAAGAATTGGAAATTGAAGAGATGCCCATCAGTTGGGGAATGGCTGAACAAGTTGTGGTATGAATGTAATGGAATGTGCTATAAGAAATGATGAGTGGCAGACTTCAGAAAAACCTGGAAAGACTTACATGAACTGATGCCAAGTGAAATGAACAGAACCAGGAGAACATTGTACACAGTAACAGCAACACTATGTGATTACTAACTTTGATAGACTTAGCTCTTCTCAGCAATTGCATGGATCTAAGACAGTTCCAAAAGACTCATGATGGAAAATGCTATCCACATCCAGAAAAAGAACTGTGGAGTCTGAATGCAGATCAAAGCATCCTATTTGTTCTTGTTCCCTCTCTCTCTTTTTTTAAAATTTCTTCTTTCTTGTGGTTCCTTCTGTTGGTTCTAATTTTTCTTTACAAATTATGTTTAATATGAATGTATATGTAGAACCTATATCAGATTACACTGTGTCTTGGGGAGGGTAGAAAAGAGGGAGGGAGAGAACTTAAACCTCAAAGTTTTATGGAAGTGAATGTTGGAAACTAAAAATAAATTAATTAGTTAAAAAAAACCAATAGTATCTTTGAAGTACCTTATCTGGTGAATGAAGAAGATAAAGGACATCATCATACTTAAAACCTTCTTCTTCTTGCAATATATCTTGCAATTTATCATTCTTCAGGACAATGCAAGCCAAGGCACATGCCACTTCAACCTGAATATGTTGTTTAAAAAAATTCATGCATTATTTGCTAATAATTTATCCAAAGAATTAAGTGAATCAGTCAAAATATTTATAACATGCCCATTGTCCATAAGGCATAATAAAATAATATTATCTAGATTAAGTAAGCTACTGTGTTTAAAGCACTTTGCAAATCCTAATAAGCTACATAAATATCATTATCATCATCATAATCAAGGGGCACCTAGGTGACACAGATAGAGTGTTGGGCTGGAAATCAGTAAGACCCAAGTTCAAATCTGGCCTCAGACACTAGCTGTGTGACCCTGGGCAAGATACAACTTCTTTTTGCCTCAATTTCTTTATCTCTAAAATAGGGATCATAAT
Organism: Phascolarctos cinereus; assembly: GCF_003287225.1. Classification (NCBI taxonomy): domain Eukaryota; kingdom Metazoa; phylum Chordata; class Mammalia; order Diprotodontia; family Phascolarctidae; genus Phascolarctos; species Phascolarctos cinereus. Next base: position 195,097,509 of record NW_027556098.1, read on the forward strand.
AGCACCTACTTCCCAGGGTTGTTGTGAGGATCAAATGAGATAATTTTAAGGCTCCTGGAACATAGTAAGCACTATATAAATGTTAGCTATTATTATTGTCATCATTATTATTTACTTATTCAAAATGTAATACCTACCATTCCATTTTCTAAGCAGTAGATTCAAGAGTAGTTTCTTAAAACTCTTGGAGAGATGTTTCTTAAATCCCAGCTTGATTTGAAAAAGCAATTACAATGATAGCACACTTGTATATAACACTACACAACAATCCTTTAAGTTTGGTGCTATTATTTGCATCTTACAGACAAGGAAACAGAGGCTTTTTGAGGTTGCGACTCATTCAGGATTGCACAATTAGTAAATGTCCAAGGCAGAATTCAAGCCCAGGTCATGCTGGCTCCAAGTGCAGGACATTGTACCTGATCTCCTCTCTTAAAAAAATAAATGAGTGGAGATTTTTCCTTTCCCTCCTCCTCATACACAATACCATTAGATTTTTGTTTTTAATGCCATCAGATTGTGCACAAGTGAAACACAAACACAAATGTCTTGCTCTATCAGCTGGGGACAGCAGCAGATGCAAATGAGTGTTTGCTCAAGCAAACAGCTAGAACTATTCTACATCTTCCCAGACAACTTTCTGAGGGACTCAGTAGTTCTTTTGAAATCTGTTATCTGACATTTATAGTGACCAGATTCTAAGCTCTGGAAGAGCATCTATCTATTTAGGTAAAGAACTGGAAATGATATGGAGATATAAGTTTTCTTTCCTCTGCAGTTAGAGGAGGGAAAGGGAGTGCTATTGAATACATAAACTCATAAGCTAGAGCCAAAAGGGAGAATTTGAGAGACAATCTAGCACCAAATTAGAATGTTTTCAATGGAAGAAAGGTACAAATCAGTATAGTATCATATGCTGCATTTCTTTGAAAGATTGTTTTAAAATTATTGCATCTTAAATCTGTACTGTATTGGTATATCTGTATTGCATCCAAAATGAATTATTTGCAAAATATTTATTTTTTATTCTGTTTAATTTGTTCCCCTTTTGGCAAAAACAAAATAAAAAAATGCTAATTCTATATCACTAAAATACATTTGTATGTAAGTGTAGTTTAATATTTCCCTCTGAAATAAGAGTCTTCTCATGTAAAATGAGAAAATATTTGTCTTAAACATTTTTCATATTCATATGGGGTTTTGCTTTGAAAGATTTCATTTTAGAATGAATAAGCAGAAGTATGCATAGTATGTTTTTATATGTGTATACATATATAGACATATAATGTATATATAATGTAATATACATATAATATATATGTAATGTACACATATATTTGCATATATATGTGTCAAATGGTGGCCTTCTCCAGTGCAGGGTGGGGAGGGAGGGAGACAGTTTGGAACTTAAAATGTAACAAAAAATTAGTTTAAAAAAATTTCATTTAAAAATTATTGCATCTTAAACCTGTGCTGTATTGGTATGTCTATACTACATCCAAAATGAATTTATAAAATATTTATTTTTTTTATTGCAGCTGTTTAGTTTTTTTCCCCCTTTTGGCAAAAACAAAAATAAAAAATTGCTAATTCTACTTCACTAAAATTCGTTTATATATAAGTGCAGCTTACTATTTCCTCTAAAATAGGAGTTTACTAATCTAAAAGGAGATTCTCTTGTACAATTTTCGTAGTCTTATAGGGTTATTGTATATGCTTTGAAAAAGGTTAGTAAAACTTAAATAACAATTTACTAACTATAATTAATGACTAATAAGACGACAGTCTTATAAATTTTCCTAGATCATCTTCCTCACTAATATTTAAAGTGGCTCCATAGTCTATAATTATACCCCCTCTGATAACAAGTACAGTTAGTTTATCAAAGTGAAACAGTACCATATTTACTCATGTCTCCCCTCAACACCCAGCAAATATTCATTTCTGCACTTTACTTGCAGTTTTAGAAAGAAAATATTTTTCCCTTTGTATAATTTCTTCCTTGAATAAAATTGTTCATAGTAATAGTCTTGATTTTCTAAAGACTTGCTACAGGTATTTAAAGAGCTACACTATGTTAATTAAAGCTTATTTGGTGAAAGTAAATAGAAAAATCAACTATTTATAGCTCGTTAACTACTTATACCATTCCTTCAGATGCTTCACTCTGAACTGCACTACTAGATATTGCTAGTAGCTATGGTTGCCCAGGAGGCAGAAATGATGTTGAAAATCTGCCAGAATTTGCCCGTGTATAAGCAATGTCACCACATAAGCCCCACCTTCCTCCTTAGTCTCCTCTTTTAGTATTAAAATAAGTGCAAAACAAAAAGTGAAATTTGTGGATAAATACAGTATTTCCGATCGTGTCTAGAATTTTTCTCAGAAAAATAAATTTTAATAAAAATTTGACCTAGTAGAAGCATTACTTAGTGCATACAGTCAGAACCCCTGAAGCGTCATTAATTGGTTGAATTTTTAAATTTTATAGTTGCACAAAAAAAATAGATTCTCAGAAGGATCTATTCCAGATGTTTTTACAACATCATAAGAAAAGGTTAAAATCTTTTATACAAACCTTAATCTGAATAGATGGATGATTTCTCAGGAGCTGAATAAGTATAGGGAAGGCTTGTTCATCAACAATGTATTGCTGACTAGTAGTATTGTTCATATGGGCTACACCTGTAAAAGTCCACATGTCAAAAAGATATTCTATTCCTCCCAATGTATAAAAAACTTAACACTAAAAACAAACCAAAATCTCTGTCTTGTCACTAGTAACATTATATGATGGTAGATAATTTCAGTTGGCTTCACTGTGAAAATACAACCTCTGTACAAAAGGAATTGCCAAAACATCACTAATTTGATGTTGGTCTTAGATGTGTCTCTGTGAAAGCCATTTCATTTGTACTTGGTCAAACAGATCAGTAAGGGGCAACTGGGTAGTGCAGTGGATAGAGCACTGGCTCTGGAGTTAGGAGGACCTGAGTTCAAATGTAGCCTCAGACACATAACACTCACTAGCTGTGTGACTCTGGGCAAGTCACTTAACCCCAATTGACATATTTAAAAAAAAAAAAGAACAGACCAATAATAGAAAGATAACAAAAACACTGGAGGATTGGGGATTGAGGGGCAGGGAAGAACAAAAACTGTGGCTCATGTTTACCAAATTTTTATTATGTTGAGGAATCACCGAATTTGAGAATTGGAAGGAACCTCTGAGGTCAGCAGTCTAAACCATGCACAAAAGGAATCCCCACTCTAATATACCAGAAAAGTGGTAATCCAGCCTCTGAAGACCCCCAAGGATGAGTGAGGAACCTGTGTTTTTCTTTATCTTCTTAATAAAGAGCTATCTTGAAAGCTAGAGTACTGAAAATCCTTTTAATCTCCTCTTTTTATCTTTATGCTCCGCTGTTAGCTCTCTTGATTTTTTTCTTTTGATATAGTTGCCTCTAGCCTCCATTTTATGAACTAGTCACTCTCCTTTCATTGTTTAGTTAACCTATTTTATGGTCCTATTCTCTTCAAAGAATACAGACTCTTTAACAAACCTTATCTTTATGAAAGATTGGCTCACAGTCTTTGGATATGCCTCCACCAAGGTAATGAAATCCTAAATGTTCATGCCAGAATAGTGGCACTTTCTTTATCACATGAAGCCTAATGGAAGCAGTTCTCTTTGCTAAATTATAGGCACCCATGGGCTTTAAGAATTTTTAAATAGTGAAAAATCAGGGGAAAAATTTTCATGATTACAAAAGCTGACAAAGTCAAATCAACAATACTGGGTTACTGTATCTACTATGATGTGCAAAAGTGTGCTGGTCACTGGCAAAAGCCACAAGCTTAAATGCAGTTAAATGAGGCATTGCTTTCACAGAATAGTAATTATTCTGCACACATATTTCTTCTTGGTCTTTTCTTTTATGTACATTTTTAAAAAGTGAATAGAAATGGTAGATTTGTCATAGAGTTATACATATCCCTAGAATTAAATCCTGACCAACTACTTTAAAAGAGAACACCAAAATTCCACTGAGAACACTGTCTGCCTGTGCCCACTATGCACTGTCCTCATCTTTACTGACCATTTTAATTCCTTAAATGGACTTTCAAGGGGATATTGTGAGGTTCAAATGAGATAATGGTTATAAAGCACTTTGCAAAACTTAAAGCACTATATAAATGCCAATCATTGTCACCATCATTATTATTACTGTTATTATTGTGAGCCCACAGTCACTAGGCCTCCAGTCTGATAATAACCTCATTCCCTGAACCTTCTCTTATCATCCTGCTGAGCTTAAGAAATATTTATAGAGCAATACAGGGATGTACTAGTAAATGTTCAACAACAGGGCTGTCTGGGGGCAAAAAAGTATGTACAAAAACTTTTAAGTTTGATTTGTATTATTAACATTTTCTTAAGTCTAAACAATCTGCAAAACAATGAATCAAAACTTGATGTTTAGAAATTGCCAATTTCATTGAAAATTCAGTGTTACACTGAAAATTTAACAATCAGCTAAGGAGGTTGGATCTGATACCAGCACACCTGTACATATAACATATCTGGGAGAACTGTTGAAAAGATGAGTCTTTGCATCAGGGAGGAGCTTGAAATTCTTTTTTTTTTCTCTCTCTAGAATGACTCTTTCCTCTCTCTGTGCATCTCTTTTTGGATATTTAAAACCATAAATCTCTGTTACAGCTTGCTTTTTAAAAAACATATATTAAATTCAATGTTATTTTCAAAGTACTTCTTGTCTGTATTTCCCTCTGAACTTCCATCTTTTCTCTTCTGTGTGCTTTTAAAGATGATTCAACAATCTTCTTTTATTTCTTTATTTTTTGGCAATGCTGTCGCTACTTGATTTACTGCTCCCACAAATAAAAAGGGAAAAACAGAATTATGGAAACAAACCTAGGCAAAACAAATCCTGCACATTTCAAATATTCAAAACTGTATATATACTTTTGCATCTTGGTCCATCACCCTTCTGTCAGGAGCAGCCTTTATCATTGGTCATTGTTAGTCACTGTATTGAGTAGAGTTCTTGATATTTTCAAGTTTTTAAAAAATGTATATAATATTGATGCTATATAAATTATTCTCCTGGTTCTATTCCTTTCATTCTGTATCATTTTATACAAGTTTTCCCACACTTCTCTAAAACCATCCCTTTTGTCATTTCTTACAATGAACAATATTCCTTTATGTTCATGTACCATGAATTTTTCCAGTCATTCCATAACTGATGTTTCCAGCATTTCACTACAACAAAAATAGCTACTTTAAATATTTTTTGCACATGTGTGTGATTTCTTGCTTTCTTTGATCTCTTTGGGCTATAAATTTGTTGATGCTAGGTGAAAGGGTATGCACAGTTTGGTGACATTTGGGGCATAGTTCTAAAATGCTTTTCAGAACGGTTCAACCAATTCACAGCTCCACTAACTGCACCAGTTTAACTGTCATTCTGTAACTCTTCCCGCTATTGTCATTTCTTTTTTGTTGTTGTTGTTATCTGTGCCAGTATAACTATGAAGTGAAACCTCAGAGTTGTATTAATTTGCATTTCTTTTATTAATAGTGATTTTTTTCATATGGCTGATGATAGCTTGGTTTTCTTGCTTAGAAAATTGTTGTCCATATTTGTTGACTTGTTAGAGAATAGCTGTAATTCTTATATATTTTTATCAGCTCCTTATAGATCCTGAAAATGAGACCTTTATCAGATAAACTTGCTACAAAGAGGTTACCTGCATTGATTTGTTTGTACAAAATTTAAAAAATTTTACATACTCAAAACTGACCATTTTATCATATATAAATGGTCCTGTCTATGATTTTTCTACTTATGAGCTCTTTTCCTATCCATAGTTGTAAAAGGTATTTTCTTCTTTGCTCCTTTAATTTGTTTATAATATGGCTTTTTCTATCTAGTTCATGTATCTATTTGGTTTTTGTTTTGTTTTGGTTTTTTTGGAGGCAACTGGGGGTAAGTGACTTTCCCAGGGTCACACAGCTAGAAAGTGTCTCAGGTCCTCCTGACTCCAGAGCCAGCTACTTTATCCACTGTGCCACCTAGCTCCCCCATGTATCTACTTGAAAGTTGTGTTATTATATGGTATGAAATGTTGGGCTATACCAAATTTCTGTCAGACTACTTTCTAGTTTTCCTAGCAGCTTTTTTTTTGTTTGCTTGTTTTTTAGTAATGTGTATTGACCTCAACAATTGCAGTGCTTGAGTTTATCAAACACAATGCTATTGTGTTTATTAGCTTTTGTACTTTTTGCCTGTTGAATACATAATCTGTTTCATTGATCAACTTTTCTAATTTTTAGCCAGATGTAAATTATTTTATTCTTATCATTTTGCAACATAGTTTGAGATGTGACACTGCTAGGTCCCCAACCTTCTCATTTAAAATTTTTTTTTCCCTTGGACCTTTGACCCTTTGTTTCTCCAGATGAATTTTGTTATTTTTTTCTAGCTTTCTCTCAGAAGTAATCTTGTAGTAATTTGGTTTTCACAGCATTGAATAAGCAAGTTAATTTAGGTAGCATCGTCATTTTTATTATAGTGGCATGGCTTAGCAATTAATAGCTCTCTACTTTTTAGTTCTAATTTTATTTCTGTAAAGCGTATGTAGCAGATGTATTCATATAGTTCCTATGTGCATCTAGATAAGTGGATTCCTAAATATTTTATACATTCTAAATTTATTTTAAGTAGAATTTCTCTCCATCTCTTCCTGCTGAGTTCTGTTGCTTGGGATTCTTAAAAGCACTTTACTTTTTCCCAAATGCAATGCAGCCCTCTCTCTTCCTTTTTACCATTTTGATATTAACAGTTGAGTATATTAGCTATCCAATTGCATGTCATACTTTGGACAATAAGCGTTTTTCATTTCCCTTTAGTTCTTATGGATTTTTAGGCTGTAAAACTTTAATAATACCTTTAGTTTTACATAATCTTTATTTCTGAATATATTCCTTTCTCCCTTATCCAGCAAGCTTTTCCTTGTAATAAAGAATAAAACAAAGTGGAGGGAGGGGGGAGGAGCCATTCAGCAAAACTGGCCAATATATTAACCATTTCTGATGATATATGCAATGTTCTATGTCCATAGTCCCTCACTTCTGTAAAGAATGGAGGGAGGCACATTTTTTCCACTCTTCTCAAGACCTGAGCTTGGTTATTATAATTATATAACATTCAGTTTCTTTTTGTTATTCTTGCATTGAGGTCTTGTTATTGTCGCCCCCTAACTCAATCAACTCCAGTTGCTCCCTATTAATCTCCTGCATAATCAAATAAAAAAATCCGTGCTTAGTGTTCAATGCCCTTTATATTGTAATTCCCCTCTCTCTACTTTTCCAGTCTTCTTACACCTACACACACACACACACACACACACACACACACACACACACACACACACACACTCACACACACTCTCTCTCTCTCTCTCTCTGTCTCTCTCACCCACTCCTCCATCACTGAACTCCGTGAACAAGACATTCCATCTCTCAGTGTTCTGGGCGTTTTCTCTGGCTGACTGCTATGCCTGGGATGCTGTCTCTCTTCATTTCTGCCTCCTGGCTTACCTGGCTTCCTTCAGGTCCCAAGTAAAATCCCATCTTCCTCAGGAAAATCTTCCCAATCTCTCTTAATTCCAGTGCCTTCTCTCTGCTAATTATTTCCTACATATCCTGTATATAGCTTGTTTGTACACATTTGTTTGCTTGCTGTCTCCCCCATTAGATTGTGAGTTTCTTGAGGGGAGGGGCTGTCTTTTGCTTTTCTTTGTATCCGTAGTATCCCTTAGTATCCCTAGCTTAGCACAATCTCTGGCACGTAGTAGCACTTAATAAATGCTAATTGACTGACTGATTTACATTGTTGTAGACTGTGTGTGTATTGTTTTCCCTGTTCTACTTCCTTTATTCTGCATCAGTTCATATGAATCTTCTGATAAGCCTTTCTCTTTCAAATCAATCTGGTCACAGTAGCCCTGAAATATTTGGAGTCTCAATGCAGGTAGCATACTATCATCTGCAAACAGTAACACTAGAGGACCTCACAACGTATATATAAAGTATCTGTCTTCCATTTAGATCCTATGTAAGATAATCTCCATGACAGTGACAGATGTTGTTGGCAAGCATAGTCTTTTGTGCATATGGTAAGATCATATAAAATTCCTTGATAAATACAATCAGATATAGCTCTATTCAGTGACCTCAGATTCTTAACTTCAAGCAAGGCATAAAACAAAGAGATATATATGTCAACAGTACATAATAATGTATATTACAATCTTTGTTTCCCATATAGCATGCTCCTTTTATGTCTTAAAGGCTCTAATAACAATCAGGAATATTTGTATGGCTCTAAAGTTTCAGTTTCCCTGCCTGTTTATGTGAATTTACTCCCTCATTTCCAAGGGGGAAGAAAGTCATATTGACCGTGCCCAATTCCCTAGAGAATTGCTTGGCTGACAACACAGAAACTCTCCCAGTTCCCTGTGACTAAACAAAGATTTTTTCATAAACTCAAAAGTTGATACATAGAAAAGGGACACAGTGGAATGGGTAGAGAAGATAGGAAGCCATTTAGTTTATGGGCAGAATCATTGTAATTTCATCCTCCCCAGACCCAGTATGGTTGTAATCCAAGCTAAAATTCCCAAATGGATCTCAGTTGATTTGGCAATATGGGAATATGAGATACAAATTTCCCATCCCCTTGTAAACTTATGAGTGCTTTTCTCTGCAGGTTCTGAGAGCTTTGCTCTCTACTAGTGGAGCACAAAATTGAATTAATTGTTATTTATCCACTACAGATGTTAATACTGGCATATTTACTGTAATAACATACTGGTCATGTATCTAGGATATCAAGCATATCTCATGCTTAAAGCATAATAAGAAGCCAGAAAAAGATTGAGAGGGCCTCAACTCCATTCTAATAGGCCTCCAGGACTGTCACATTATGATTTATCCTGTGGTTTGTCACCCTGAATCCCATATTCCTATCTGTGTCTTCATGTACTTAAATAATGAGTCCTCTCCTAGATCTTCCTTCCTGACCCAGCATTATTAATACCAATATGACTAACACCTATGACCTTCAACAAATGACATGTCTGATGACATCCACCAAAACCTGGCAAAGGATAAAGGTAAAATAATGAAGGAGTAGCAATAAATTATCTGTTTTTTCAATCTATTTTAATTTATGCTAAATTGTTTCAACATCATTAAGTAGTGTTCATTGAATGCTCTAAAAAGAAATTTATAAAGCGTAGAAAAGGAGCTTATAGCTTTACAAAGTATTTGTAAGAGAAAATGCAGTTATAATTATACATTGATATAAATGGTCAACAAAGGGAAGTCCACAACTTGAATTTAAAATAGTAATTCTGTGTTCTCTCAATTTTAAATGGGAATCATTGAGAGAATGAAGTGCTAAGCACAGTCAGGCTGAGGTGCCCATTAGCATGCCACTGACTGGAGATATATGAAAGTCATGGTTTAACACAATCTTTGGAGAAGCAGGAGGGTTATTAGTCTACTTAAGATCTAAGATGGCCAAGTGCTATGGAAATGAAAACAGAAGACAAAAGACTATTTTCTATTTCTATTAAAAATTATATATCTTTAAGAAATATAAGATTGTACAAACCTATACACATGGTTCCTATAGCTCTGACAACACTTAAAAGTGTACCCACAGCTATCTTGTTAATTCTTAGTAGTCGAACCAAAGGTACAATACCATTTCCTTCACATATTTGGTTCTGGTGCAATCTGCTGTCCTTACTCAGAGCTATGACTGCTTCACCTCCTTGTAGAACAAAGGAAAAGAGATTATCTCTTAAGTACTGGTGAATATTTTGTAAATTTATATTTTTTTAAAGTGATACATCATTTTAGCATTTAGTTAACCACAGGTTCTCAAGGGTTTTTGCCAGCAAAGTGCAGTCAACAAACATTTATTAAGTGTTCCTCTGTGCCAAGCATTGTGCTAAGCACTAGGGATACTAAGAAAGGCTCTCTACTATTGAGCTCAGATTCTAATGAAAAAGACAACATTCAAATAACTGCATATACAAGATATACAAAGTGCAGATTGAAGGTAATCTTTAAAAGAATCTTTAAAAATCTTTAGAAGTTGGGAAGGGCATCTGAGAAAGTGGAATTTAAGTTGAATCTTAAAGGAAGACAGGAGGTAGAGGTGAAGAGGCAGAGCATTCCAGGCATAGAGACACAGTCAATGGAAAGGCATGATGTCTGGAGATAGAGTTTCATGTGCAGGAACAGCAAGAAGGCCAGTATCATTGAATCACAGACCATGGAGGGGAGTAAAGCATAAAAAGATGGGATTGTTCAAAAGAAACCAAATTGTTAAGAGTTGTAAAAGCCAAACAGAGGATTTTATATTTGATCCAGGTGGTAAGGGAACTACTGAAGTTTATTGAGTAAATAGGGTAACATGGTTGTACGTGTGCTTTAGGAAAATCACTTAATCAGATGAGTGGAGGATGGATTGGAGTGTGGAAATATGGCAGATAGACCAACTGGAAAGCTATTACAGTAGCCCATGCATGAGAGGATGGGGACCTACACTAGATGGCCTCTATGTGAGTGGAGAGCAGTGGACATTTAGGAGAGATGTTGTAGAGTTAGAAACAACCAGACTTGGCAACAGATTGGTTATATGAAGCAAATGTGCAAGTGTAGTTGAGGGTGACTGACTAGGAGGTTGGAGGTACCCTCGACAGTAACAGGGAAGTTAGGAAGAGGAGGGATTTGAGGTAGGGAACAGGGGAAAAAAATGAGTTCAGTTTGGGACACATTGAATTTTAGATGCCTGTAAGGACATCTAGTTCAAAATAGCCAAAAGTCAACTGGTGATGAGAGAATGGAGCTCAGGAGAGTTTTAAACCTGAATTTATAGATCTAGTAATTATCAGACAGATTATAATTGAATCCACAGGAATTCAAGAGATCACCAAGGGTAGAACAAGCTTTGACTTCACCAAGTTGAAAAAGCTTCATGTTGGGCCCTCACAACAGTGTATATTTTAGTTTGGCTAATTTAAGAGAGACACTGGAATTCTTTTAGCCCCAGCAATTTAACCCACTCACTAAGTAACGAAGGATTATGATCTGAATTGGTGGAGGGAGTGCCCACCACAGTGAAATCACAGATCCATAAGTACTGAAATGTACTCCCCCAAAAAAGTTACTTACCAACATACTGCATTTTTGCTGATGGTGATAAAAGCATGTTGATTATAAAATTATACCCAATCTGTTCTGCCATAAATTTCTGTTGTTTCAGAGTTTGCCCTGCCAAGGCCCACAATGCCAAAGCCCCTTGTTCCTTAACATGTAGTTGAAATGCCTGAAAATGGGGGGGAGGGGGAAGAGGGGAGAGTATTTTTATTCATTAAATAAGAGCATATTGAATAGCCTGTATCCGTATGAGCTTTTCACAACTACCGGTATCTATTCATATAAATCTTCACATGTTTCTCTGTATTCATTATTTTCTTTTTTCTTATGGCACAGTAATTATATTCATTATATTCATGTAACACAAACTTGTTGAGCCATTCCCCAATTGATAAGCATCTACCTGTGTCTGGTAGAATGTATCATTTATAACAATGAGTAAACAATGTTTACTCTATAAGCTCACATTCCACACTAAATTATGAAAAGTAAAAGAACTGAATTATTTTCTGTATAAATTGAAAAGTAATAAAATTATTTACCTTCAAAAGTTTTAAGAGATATTTAGTTAACGATCTTTCTAGAAATCCTTTTTGTATCGCAGAATTATGACTTGCCAGTGATTCTACAGCCATAGCTCCTTTCACTTGAACACTGATTTGTTTTCCTTTAAAAAGATTTACAAGAGGAATGATTGCACCTTCCTTGGCCATAGCATCCTGCACATCTGTGTTTCCACGAACAACTTCAGCAATTGCAGCCGAAGATACAGCCTGCAGCACATCTTTAAAGGAACAAAAGAGCTCACCAAATATTGATTGATTGATTGATTGATTGATTAAGGCATATCAAATTATAGCACTTCCTCTTTAAATATATTTCCTCTTTGGATATACTTTAACATCATTGAATTCATCTTATAAGTAGGTGTTTGCCTACACACACACACACACACACACACACACACACACACACACACACACACACACACCCTCTATTCAATTAAATTCGAATATGTTAAGCACATACTGCATGCAAGGCATTGTGATAAAATGACAAAAATGAAAAGCAACCCTTGCCCTCAAGGAGTTTACATTCTACTAGGGTTACATTTGATAGTTTGCATGTAAATTGATATGTAAATATAAGAAAATTAGAAGAAAGAGAAAGCACTAAGGACTAGGAAGATCTGGAAAGTCTTCCCATAGGAGGTGGCACCAGACCTGAGCCTTGAAAGAAGTTAAGGATTCTCAAAGGTCAAGAGCATGGGAACATAAGGGAACACTGAACTTGGGGAAGAACAAGTCGACTAGTTTGGCTGGAACATAGAAAAGAAATAATGTGAAATAATATGGGAAAGTAGGTTCTAACTGGTGTATTCAAGGTTCTCTATTGCCAAGCCAGGGAATTTTTATTTTATCTTCCAGGCAATAGGGAAAGGTAGCTCAATGCAGTGGAAATAGAACTTGGTCTAGAGGCAGAAGAAGTGGGTTCAAATTCTTGGCTCTGTTACTGCTTGTGTGACATTGGACTAGTCAATTAATCTCTCTTTTTTTTTTTTTTTTGCAACTGGGGTTAAGTGACTTGTCCAGGGTCAACAAAGCTAGTAAGTGTCAAGTGTTTGGTCTGAGGCTGTATTTGAACTCAGGTCCTCCTGGCTTCAGGGCCAGTGCTCTATCCACTGTGCCACCTAGCTGCCCCTAATTAATCTCTTTGAGATTTGATTTTCTCCTTGGCAAAAGAAAAGAGTTGAATTGCACAGCCTCTAAGTTCCCTTCAGGTCTGAATATAATAAGCTATTAAACATGAAAATGGTGCAGTGCTTTAGGAAATTTATTCTGGCAGTTTGTGTAGAGGATGCATTAGAGAGAAAAGGTTGGTGACCTGGAGATCAATAGGTTATTGTAACAGTGCACATGAGAGGTACTGAAAACCTAAACCGGGAGACTGGTCCAGTGAGAAAAGAGAAGGGAATAGGTGCAGGAGATATTATGAAAGTTGACTGGTACAAACCATCATACCAGGATCTGTTCATACAGGTCTTCATATGCTTCTCTGTATTCATTATTTTCATCATTTCTTACAGCACAATAATATTCAGTTATATTTGTGTAACACAACTAGTTACCCATTTGATAGGCATCTATTTTGCTTTCAGTAGAATGCACAATTTGTAAAATATTATTCTGTAAACTCATTTATATTCTGCACTGTTAACAAAATTGAATTTTTTTAATAAATTGAAAAGTAATAAAATTCTTCCATTCAGGAGTTATCTAGTTAGTAATGTTTCTAGAAATCCTCTCCTTTTTTCTAAATGAAAATAAGCTTTATTACATCAAGTAATAAATACATACAAAGATGCACATAACAGTTTTAGTCATTTATCCAGATTTTTTTAAAAATCATTCTGGGGCAAACTCAAGACCTGAAATCTAGTCTTCATCTGAAAAGTAACTATTTGGGTTCTTAATTTTTTAGTAGGCTAATCAGTCCTCTGTATATATAACTCATGCGTTTTAAATTTACTTCAAAGCACAATCATACAAATGCTCACCTACCAAAAACAAAACAAACAAAAAAAACGGAGTTATCCAACTGCCTGGTAGAACATGCAGTCGGCACTGACTCATGAAAAAATCCATAAGAGTTATTAGAGATTCTAGAAAAGCTGCAAAAGAATGACAATTTGGGTAGTTTTAAGTGTACTCAAAGATTGGGGCAGGTTAGCAGGGAAGTAAACTATAGTTGGCAGCAACATACGGAGAACTTTGTACATACGGTTTCTGGACTCAATGTATTAAAAAAAAAGTGACCTAGGTTGTCCTTGTTATGATGCAAATCTTAACTGCAAAGTTGCCTTTTCTTCTATTACAGTCTGTGGTGGGGATGGGAGGAAGAAAAGGGGAAAGAACCCAAATTTTTACACCATTCAAAATAAAAGATTCACATTAATGTTTTGAATGTCACCAGAGGGATAAGTGTTACTCTTTCTTCTTCACAAAGAAATGGAAAACTTTAGAAGTGAAATGGGAGGCTAGGATCTTGCACTTTGTTCAGTCTCTGCCAGGCATCCCCCCACTAATCCTTGAGCATGAATGATGCCTCACTTTAGCCTGCCCATGGTGCTTGTGCTCCCTGCATACGGGTCTGACCTTTTTGCCTAGCTCTTCAGTGATAGCTAGGAGTTCTGCATATTTGCTTTGGCTGCTCCCTGTACCCTGACTGTAGCCTAGAGCTGAAGGTCCACAGTCACTGATCAACTGTCGGTATTGGGTGGAGGCTGCCATGCTGGCAAAAGGAGAACGGACACTCCCAAACATGTTCAGGGATGCGTTCAAGTTGGGTTTGTAAGACATGCCCTGGGAGGCGAGCGGCTCTTGGAGCTGATAGGTCCCACCTAAAAATCCTTTCTGTAGAGTAGCATTGTGACAAGACTTAGTGGGATTTATACCAGGGAGTAAGGGAGAGGGAAGGGTTGTCAAAGGAGGTAACTAGAAGGATGGTTAAGTCACCATGAGATAGGGACATTTGGACAAGGGGAAAGTTTAGAAGGGAAGATTACAAATTCCATTTTGGACATACTGAGTTTGAAAATTGGTGATATGGGGCTGTAGTTTAGGAGAGTGATGGGGACTGGATTACGTAGATTTCAGTGTCATCTGCAAAGAGATGATACTTGAAGCCATGGGAGATGATGAGATCAACAAGGCAGACATTCAAATTAATTCTACTTTGTAATTGATTCTATATTGTATTGATTTCATATTGTAATTGATGCTGTATCTACTTAAGTCTCCTTTCTATCTCCTTGGGTTGAGCTCAGCAATTAAGCTTTCTCTCTAAGTTAATTTGAAGTTGTAATTAAAAGAAAAGTTGTTATCTCTCATACTAGTAGCCTCTGGGATACTTCCAGCACATCTGTTTGTTATTTAAGCCCCACAAGTTAACTTGCTATCATCCCCAAAAGATATGTCATCTGTCCTTGCCTGTCCTTTTACAATTAGGGGAGTTTTTATCTTTTCCAAGAAGTAGCAAGTCTGGTAGTTTGGATCTCCTAGCAAAGATTACAAGGTACAGATGGGTACCATAAAACAATTACGATGCCTTAATTGTCAGAGAGGGGTGGTTACTATCCCTATGTGGGTCTAGTCTACTTTCTTTGATGTAACCAGTCATGTTGTCCTCATGCTGTTTACCCTGTAACCAAACACAGTGTCTTCCTCACCTACCCAAATTGGTTCTTTGTTCTCTTGTACTTTTCAACACTATATGAAGGCTAATAAGCCCTACTTTGAGGTCTTTGGTCACTGAGAGAGATCATTGAGCCAATTATTGGTACTGCCTAAGTGATCATTCTCCAAACCTTGTCTCTCAGGTTACCATATATATATATATATATGTATATGGCAAATCAAAGACACTTGCCCAGAAGCAGATGATCACTTTATTGCACGAAATGAAAGCTCACCTGATTCTGAACTCAGAAAAGAGACAAGAGGTGTGATGCCTTTGTGTTCTTTCACAGCTCTCTGATTTTCCACATGTCCTATACATAATACCCGTATACAGTTCATTACATTCACCAGGAGATTCTCGTTGTCTGACTTCAAGAGACTTATCAGAGCAGCCATTCCATTCTAAAACAAAAAAAAAGGCCCATAGTTACCAATTATATTTGAGTTGTAAATTTTTTCATTTGGCATTATATCTATATTTTTTCATGCTGTTTATTAAGTAAGTATGTATATGGACCTATTAACTAGGGAATGAAAATTTATTATTTCTTATATATAGGCATGTCTATATGGTGGAGAATGTTTCATTTCAGGCCAATCTTTACTCAGTTAAGAAACTTTCACAACTTTTTCAAAAAGGGAAGCAAAAATGTAGAAGGCATCGTAGCATAATGGAAAGAATATGCATGAATATGGTCAGAAGAGACCTGGGTTCAAATCCTACTTACTAGCTATGTGACCACAGGTAAGTCACTTAATTCCTCTGAGCCCCAGTTTCCAATCTGTAAAGTGGGGATAATAATATCTATGGTAGGGCTATTGTCAGGTTCAAGTGAGAGAAAGTATAAAGAGCATTTGTCAAACCTTCAAGCACTGTAGCTAATATTAGGAAAGACCAACAGAATGAAGTACTACATTTACAAATACCTGCCAATGGAGACACTGGCTCAGTTATAGTAACTGCAACTATATTGTCTCTACAACATAAAACATTATGAACTCAATCTATTTTTTTTAATGAATGACCTGACCTGATTTGACCAATTACAAAATATGAATGGACCAAGAAAAATCATAAATTTTTAAAGGAAGGCTCTCTCCAAGATTATAAACTACCAGTTACGCTGTTGACCTGCATTTGGCAAAGGTTTCACATCCATTAGTGGCCCTTCCTAATGAAATCCCAGGTCCAGTCCCTATCCCTTAAGAACCCCATATCACCTGAACTTATTCTTTATCCTCCTGCCTACAACAAAGCAAACCCCCTGTCGCAGCCCTCTGGAATTCATCTCCCAGAAATACTCTCAACTTAAATTTGGCATCAAGAAACAAACTTACGTGTTTGGCAATTAAATCCTTGTTGTCATCAAGCTGAGCAACATCATAGAGAATAACTGCACAGCGTGACTGCAGCTCAGGCTCATCCAGAAGCAGCAAGTTGATGAGTACTGGAATGCCTCCTGCCTCCACCAACGCATTGCAAATAGACTTGTGGGTAGAGATGTTGCTCAGCAGCCCTGTGGTCTTACACTGCAGTTGGATTTTGCTACTTTTTAGCAATTGGATTAAGGCAGAAATGGTTCCTGGGAGGAGTCAGAAATGAGATAATTGTATGTAAAGCACTTTGCAAACCTTGAAGGGCTATGCAAGTGTGATTTATTATTATGAAGAAATCAAGATGAAATTCAAATTGTTTCTAGTAATTCAAAGTCCATTTTCCTGACATATTTTAAACCATGAACATGAGCGTTGAAAAGTAAAGAAAATAAATATAGGCTATTAGAGATGACATAAAGCTAATTTATAATCCATAGCATAATAAAATCTCATGCAGTCATCACTGTCAGGGAATTTGCAGTTCCACGTAAAGGAATTTTTCAGATGACTGAAGCTTACCTCCTTATACACCAAAACTTTTAAACATTTTAACTTCTTTTGATAGAAGTCTTTCTAAGACTTATTACATACTTCTGCCTTTTAAAGCTAAATATACTGATCCCAATTCAACCTTTCCTTGATGACTATCATTGCTGTAAATACAGCTACTTCATTGTTGCATATGTAATATTGTTATGCCTCAGAAGCTGTTGAAGAACACAGGGCTGACTGATTGACCCTCTACAAAATGCCTAGGCTTCTCAGAGGAACTACATTTTAGCCTGTGTCATTATCACTGTCACACAAATGCTCTGTCTTGCTTTGGAGCATAATGTCTGTGTGTGGAAGTTTCTGTACATCCATACCGTGGAGTTTGCTTGAAACAAGGATAGAAAATAGACTTTTCCCAAGAATCGACAAGCATATTCTGGTTGTGCAATGGTGTGAACTTTTCTGTCTGTACTGGATCCCCTAATAATGTCTAGGCTTTTATTTCTTCCTGTTCCCTGACCTCAATTACTTGGACAGTGAATTCTGTCCTCCAGTAAAGTCTGAATCTCTAGACAAGAACTCTTATCTAGAATAGCACTCACTTTTTGCCTTTTCTCTTCAGTTTGGCTTGAGTTAGGTGTTCCCTTCCAGTTCTAAATTGATGAGCCCATGATACTTCTTTTGCTCTGTGCTACATGACGGTACTCGGTCTTGACTTCATTTGCCAAATCCTGCAGCTATTCATGATACCCAACGACTTGTCTAGAAGTTGGACTAAATGACTGCTGGGGTCCCTTTCAACCCTCACATTCTGTGATTCCGTGCTGACATGCTTGAATAATCTTGTACTGGCTTTTGATAATTCTTCTACCTCCTCTCATTGTCAAGCTTGTAAACTGTCATTTCCTACTGCTTGTGTGCCTGCCACTGTGTTTATCTCCCCAACCCATTTCTACTCCTGATCATCTGTAGATAGGAAACCAGGTTAACCCAGAATGTTGGCGCTAGAAAGGATCTTAGAGACCATCTCATCTAAGACTCCCATTTTCTAAGAGAAGAAACTGAAACTCACACACACACACACACACACACACACACACACACACACACACACACCCCCAAAGTGATTTGCCTAAGCAACAAAATAACAAAATCTTTTGAGATGGAAGGGACTTTCAAGAGTCATCTAAGTCCAACTCCTTCATTCTATACAGGAATTTAGGAAAATTAGGCCCAGAATAGTGAAATGTTTTGGCCAAAATTTGTTAGAACTGTATGTAACATTTGGATACTGATTTAAGTGAAAAGATTATGTGTTAGAGTTTGAGGACTTCTCTTACAGAAGAGATGAAGCTGGGAAAGATAAACTGACTGTAGAATGAGAATGAGTTCATGGTCTTTATGACAAATACTTTGATGGCTCAGAGATTTTTTTTTTCACAGACTCACAGCATTTAGAGTTAAAAGAAACATTGGAGAGCACATAGTCAAACAAAATACCTCAGTGGGCTCCTAGCCCAACCAATGCCTCCTGTAATAATCTGTGACAAATGATTATCCAGCCTATGCTTGACGATTTCTAGTGTGGAAGAGGCCATTCTTATAAGGTGGCCTATTTCACATTTGGAAAGATGTAATTGTTTGTGTGTGTGTGTGTGTGTGTGTGTGTGTTTAATAATATTTTATTTTTCCCTCAATTATATGTAAAAACAATTTTTAACATTTGTTCTATTTTTTAAAGTTTTGAGTTCCAAATTCTATCCCTTCCTCCCTCCCCTAACTCCTTCCTCAGACAGTAAGCAATCTGAAAGAGGTTAAACATGTGCAATCATATGAAACATTTCCATATGTTATTTTGTGCAAGAAAACTCAAAACAACAATAAAGAGAAAAATAGTATGTTTCAGTCTGTATTCAGATTAATATTAGTTCTTTCTCTGGAGGCAGAAAGCATTTTCATCATAAGTCCTTTGGAATTGTCTTGGATCATTATATTGCTGAGAATAGCTAAGTGATTCACAGCTGTTCATCATAAAATATTATTATTACTGTGTACAGTGTTCTCCTGGTTCTGCTCACTTCCTTTTGTATCAGTTCATTTAAGTCTTTCCAGGTTTTTCTGAAATCCTCCTGCTTGTCATTTCTTATAACACAATAATATTCCATTACAATCATATACCACAACTTGTTCAGCCATTTCCCAATTCATGGGCATCCCCTCAATTTCTAATTGTTTGCCAACACAAAAAGAGCTGACATAGATATTTTTGTACATATAGGTCGTTTTTCTTTCTGGGTTTTTAAAAAATCTCTTCAGGATACAGACCTAGTAATGGTATTGCTGGGTCAAAGGGTTTTATAGGCCTTTGGGAATAGTTCCAAATTACTCTCCAGAATGGTTGGATCAGTCCACAATTCCGCCAACAGTACATTAGTGTCCCAATTTTCCCAAATCTCCTCCAACATTTATCATTTTCCTTTTCTGTCATATTAGCCAATCTGATAGATGTGAGGTGATACCTCAGAGTTGTTTTAATTTGTGTTCTCTAATTAATAATGATTTAGAGCATTTTTTCATATAACTATAGATAGCTTTGATTTCTTTGTCTCTTCATATCTTTTTTTCATATCTGAACTGCTTGTTCATATCTTTTGACCATTTATCATTTGGGGAATGATTTATATTCTTATAAATTTGACTCAGTTCTCTATATATTTGAGAAATGATGTCTTTATTAGAGATACTTGCTGTAAAAATTTTTTCTCCCAGTTTTCTGCTTTCGAAAGTTGTAATTCTTATACAATTTTTCCTTATATCAAGCCAGTATTAGCCTTTCCGTAACTTCCTACACTTTGCTTCTTGTTCTGACCTCTGGGTCAAAACAAAACAAACCCAGTCCCTCTTCCATCAGATGCCTGAATACATTTCTACAATAAACTCTCCAAATCTTCACTTCACTGGGTTAACCATCCTTAGTTCTCTCAAGTGGTCTTCATATGGCATGGTTGCCATTTCCCCTCTCTGGGCTCCATTATCCTTCTTGAAATGTGGCACCCAGAACTAAATACAATACTGTGCATGTGGTCTGATCAGAGCAGAATACACTGGGACTGTCACCTCCTTTGTTCTGGTCAATTGTGGCTTAGTGTAGCCAAGGATATAATCAGATATTTTGGTTGCCTTATAGTTCTGTTCATTTATTTTGAGGTTTGAAGTCTTATAAAACCCACAGATCTTTCTTGTATCACTCAACTTATTTTCTACCCAAGACTTTCTACTCTGTACTTCTGAAATGGATTTCTAAACCCATATGAAACTTTATCTCCATTAACTTTCATCTTAAGTAGATTTAGCCTATCCCTTTAACCAATCAAGATCTTTTTAGGATCCTAACTATGTTATTCATTGTCATCTGTATTTACCAGCTTCATGTCATATCCAAATCTATCTAGCATGCCATCTAATCATTCAGTAAACTCCTTTATTAAAATGTTGTACAGTATAGGACTAAGGACAGATTCCTGAAACACTCTACTAGATATCTCCCAACAAATGACATTAATGACTATTCTTTGGGATTAGTCACTGAATCACTTCTGAATCCGACTATACTTTTAATTCACTTGCATCTCTTCTCCTCTTACACAAGAGCCTTTTGTCAAATGATTTCTTGATATCTAGGTATGCATGTCTGTAGTTTCCCCCTCATCTACCAGTTTAAAACTGTCAAAAAAGGATAGGAAGTTAATCTGACATGACCTAATGTTCATGTAGCCATGCTGATTCTTAGTGATCATTACTTCCCTTTCTCATTGTACACAAAACAATTCTTTCATGATCAATTCTAGGATTTTCCTAGAAATTGAAATCAAATTCATTGGCCTGTAGTTTATAGACTCCACCCTCTTCCTTTTAAAAAATTTTGGAACATATCTTCTCTTCTTCAGTTCTGCAGCATCTCTCCCATTTTTCATGACCTTTCAAAGATCACCAAAAGTGG
This sequence comes from Phascolarctos cinereus, assembly GCF_003287225.1. Lineage (NCBI taxonomy): Eukaryota > Metazoa > Chordata > Mammalia > Diprotodontia > Phascolarctidae > Phascolarctos > Phascolarctos cinereus. The sequence goes on from NW_027556098.1 coordinate 195,118,879, forward strand.
TTCAATAATCATTTCCATTTTCTTTTTTTCAATACCCTACTTCTTTGGGGTCTGTTGATTTGAACTTTGTGAATGCCTTTAGGTGCTCTCTTCCCTTCCTCTCACTCAGCTTAGCTCACAACTCTCTCTTGTTATCCATGTTTGATCATCCCATCCATCTCACTCAGAAGCCTTATCTCTTGTTTCATCTTCCTTCTGCCCCCAACATAAATTAAAAAGCAAACCTCAGCTCATTCTGTGTTTTCATGCTACTCAGATTATCCTCAAAAAGGGCTATTCTTTTATATCCATCCTCTACTATCTGTTCTTGCCTTCACTTTCTATATGTCTTTTAAAAGTCTCAGGAAATTTTTTGTGAATGTCACATTAGTTCCTATAGATAGCTGCCTATTTTCTTTGTCAGAATTCTTTCTCTGTCTTCAAAATTTTGTTTTTTAAAAAAAGAATTTATTTTGATTTATCAACAATCACTTCCATACGCTTTTGAGTTTAAAATTTTTCTCCCCCTCCCTCCTCACTACCCTCCCCAAGACAGGGCACAATCTGACATAGGCTATACATATACATTCCTATTAAACATATTTTCACATTAGTGATGTTGTAAGTAAGAATCAGAACCAATAGGAGGAACCACCACAAAGAGGAAACAAAACTCAACAGAAGAAAAAAAATAGCAAATAGTATGTTTGATCTGTATTCAAACTCCATAGTTCTTTCTTTGGCTGTGGATAGCATTTTCCATCATGTGGCCTTTGAAGATGTCTTAGATCCTTGTATTGCTGGGAAGGGTTAAGTCTATCAATATTAGTCATTGCACAACGTGGCTGTTGTTGTGTACAATATTCTCTTTGTTCTGCTCACTTCACTCAGCATCAGACCATACAAGTCTTTCCAGGTTTTTCTGAAGTCAGCCTGTTCATCATTTCTTATAGCACAATAGTATTCCATTACATTCATATACCACAACTTGTTCAGCCGTTCCCCAACTGATGGGCATCCTCTCAATTTCCAATTCTTTGCCACCACAAAAAGAACTGCTATACATATTTTTGTACCTGTGGGTCCTTTTCCCATTTGTATGATCTCTTTGGGATATAGCCCTAGAAGTGCTGTTGCTGGGTCAAAGGGTATACACATTTTTATAGCCCTTTGGGCATAGTTCCAAATTGCTCTCCAAAATGGTTGGATCATTTCACAACTCCACCAACAATGCATTAGCAAAATTTCATCTTTGAGTGTTTCATTTTCTTCTTGAGCTTATGTGCCCAGCAGAATTTTATTCCAAGTGTTCTTTTCTGTGCTTTCTCTGAACTCTTGGAAATATTCCTCACTTTCTTGTCTTCTACCACAAATTCTAAGATGGAGTGCTCACTTGCCCCCAAGGTTACCATAATTTCTTCTTGGGTGACCAGTTCCTCCTTGTTAATTACAATTGGTTCCAGAATAGCTTTCACCGAAGAGGTAGTTTCAACAGGTGTCTAGATACTTGAAGTCCCCATTAATACTATATTATGAATCTATGTCAGGTTTGGTTCCCAACTTGTATATCTTGGTCATTATGTCAAAAAGTCTGAAATATACTCCCACAAAAATATTTTCTATTTTTCCCTCCAATAAAATGCTTTCCACTGAGCTTTCCCATTCAGTTCCTGGGTTTGCTCACATGCATGTATTTTCTTCATATATGATTCTGCTCTACTACTGCCACCACCACCACCACCTCCTTTTTTTTTTTTTAATACATATCCCATTCCTTTTGAATAGCAAATACCTCTCCAAAGTCATTATCCAGTCATGAGTCCCATCCAACGTGTCTTGACAATATGTTAGTTCAAAATTTCTCCATCTATTTCTTTTCTATCCTTCTTATTTGTATTCAGACATAAATGCTGGTCCCTTTTTTAGATATAGTTCTTGTGGATTATTTGTCTTGTCTTTTGCAATTTTCCCCTTTATGTTATACCTGCTATTCTCTATGATGTCACATTTTACAGATATTTGTGAGCAGTTTTCTTTTATCTTCCATTTTGACTTTTAGACTATATGAATTAGGTTAGAAAGAATTCAGATTATATATACATATATACATATACATATATATATGTATATATATATGTATATATTTACTCCCCCCACCACCACTGGTCCTTGTTAGGTACATGCCATCATGACCAAGAAACCATCTTTCCCATATTTTAAGCTTGTATCCAGAAATCTAAATGCCATTGCCTCTTACTTTTCACTCCCTCTGCCCCCAATTACTTCTAGCTTCCTGACTGTGTTCTGAATGGTTGATCTTGACAGAGGTGTGACCTATGGTTAAGTGCAGCATTTCTGTACTAAAGTATTCAAAATGTATTCATTATGAGATGAGATTTTCCAGCTAAAATGTTTGTTTGTAGGGCCAATAATATATTATTCTCAAAATGACACTTTTCCAATGTAATGTTATTTTAAATCTCTATATTGTCTATAATATTCATAAATGAAACCTTTTCTTTTTATCCACATATTTCCCCCCTTTTTTGTAACTTCTTATATAATTTTTACATTGCCTAAAAAGTTCAAGTAATGTGGGCATTTTTGCAATATTATATTATTCTGTCTACTAAAAAGGCAAGAAGATAGCCACACATTTAGCACATGTGTACTAAACAATTCTAACTGTGCTAGATCCAAGATTAAATCTGGACCTGCTTCAGTAATGCAGTTAACTTTGCGAGATGAAGGTTGGCCTATCTAGACTCCAGTCTTCCAGAACAAGCCTAACTATGTCACCTCCTCATAGTTTTAAGGGTTACCCATGAGAAGTTGGGAGTGATTCTTCTGTAATGCTATCAGCCTGAACTCCCAATCTGGCATGACCCTCACTGTTAGTGCCCACTGATTAATGCCCCATTTTTATTTAATCGCAACTTTTAAATTAATCAGTTAGCTTTTAAAAAAAAAGGCATTTATTGTGAAGTTATAAGAACAGAAGTTAGTAACCATTTCCTCCTAAAACCTGGGAGCAAACTCTCCCCTATACCACCTCAGACTCTGACAAGAGTGGGCTTAAAAGTAATGCAGTTTCAAATACTATTCATCCCACGAAGTTCATTTCCCAATGTGGAATGGCTGATGAATAATAAGTCTGAATCTCTGCTACTGCTAGGTTAAATTGAGCCCTTCTCTCTGGACTTTGCTTCTCACTGTCTGGTTTCTGACAAATATCAGCATGTATTCCAGCTCCTGGAATTCTGGTGACTCACTTCACTGACCTTTCAAAGTTCACAAGATCATAGACATCTCCAGTGCCCTTCACCAAAAAACATGAAACAATAAACACAACAGAAACAGAAACCATCGCAGAGCTATTCATTCTTGGTTTCATGCCAGCTCCAGGAGAGAGAGATGGCCCAAGGCCCTTCAGTCATTCAGAGGACCACAGTAGTTCACCCTTCTCCTCCAAGGCCAGCCAGGCTTAGAAAAAGCAAGAACCAAGAATTTTGCTCTAGCTATCAAGTGCCTTTTGAATATATTCCTCTTTCAGCTAAACAGCTGATCAATAGCCCATTTCCTAATCATGTGGTTAGCAGACTGGAGCTAGTTACAGAATATCTGCATGTGCTCCAGACTGGGGAGCAGGATACTTCCATTACACAATGTAATGGCTTTCCACAATCAGGCAGCTCAGCCTCTTCCAAATGAGGATTGTCTTCCCTCTCACACCCTGACCTCTGCCCATTATTCTCAAGTCAAACCTAAACTACCTTTCTGTAGCTTCCTCCTGTTACTCCTAGTTCTGCTCTTTAGGGCCAAATAGATGGAGTGTAACCCCTCTTTTTCATGACATTTGTCCAGATGCTTGAAGACTACTCTCATTTTCCTCATAAGCATTCTCTTCTCCAGGCTAAACCTATTTAATTCCTTGAATCAATCCTTGCATGTCATGATACTCATTCATCATCCTGTTTGCCCACATCTATCTGTGTGCCCTTCAGTTTATCAATACTCTATTAATCATGACATTCAGAATTGAATGCAATATTCCAGATATGATCTGTCTAGCACAAAATACAATGGGACTATCAGCCCCTTGTTCTGGACATTATACCTTTCTTAATGTAGCCTAAGGCCACAGTTTATAATCCACTAAAACCCCAAATCATTTTCATACAGTTTACCCCATCCTATGCCTGTGAAACTGGTTCCTTGATTCCAAGTGCATGACTTTACATTTATCTAGATAAAATTTATCTTCAGTCCATCATTTTAACCTGTCCAGATATTTTTGGATCCTGTCTCATCCAGTGTCTTAGCTATTCCTCCCAGTTTCAAATCTTCTACAAATCTGGTCCCTTGGCCAAGCCATTATTTAAAATGTTGAACCTTGAGCCCATGGTCAAGGACAAATCCTTGAGGCACATCTTGTGATGTGCCTTGAGACCTCCCAACAAGTTGACATCTACCAATTAATGACAGTTTTTAGGGTCTGGCAATTTAACAAGTTCCAAATCCATTTAATTGTACTTTTGGCTAGTCTACATCATTCCATCTTGTATACCACTTGTCATTGGTGCAGTAACTGTCCAGTAACTGGAATTTGTTCAAACAGAGGCTGGATACTAATTTATTATGTATGTAATATAAGTAGTTCTATATTAGACAGACAGTTGGGCAGCTAGGTGGTACAGTGGATAGAGCACCAGGCTTGGAATCAAGGAGACCTGTATTCAAATCCGTCCTCAGACACTTGTTAGCTGTGTCACGCTGGGCAAGTCACTTAACCTCTGCCTTTCCTCATCTGTAAAACGGGAAAAATAGTAATAATAGCAATTAACCTCCTAGCACAGTGAAGACTGAATGAAATAATGATTGTAAAGTACTTAGAACAGTTCCTGGCACATAGTAAGTGCTGTACAAATATTAGTTATTGTTATTATTACAGTTGAGATACATGGAAAATTCCAATTCCCTTCCCAAGTAAGATTTTATGCTAATAAGTGAGCTTAGAAATAGAACAGAAACACATTGGGACATAAGTATTCAACAAGTATTTGTTGAAATTAATTTGTTGCAATCAAATAAATGAGATAATGAGCTAATTTTATGTGTTGAAAAAAATGTGGAATTCCACAGAAATTGAATCAGTGTGATTCTAAGAGATAACACTTCTTCCAAGGTAAAAAGAAGATAAAATTTACTTTAAATATTCCCTTCTTCTATAACCAAGTAATTAGGCAACAATGAAGCTATTTCAATGAAGCCGATCTAGCTATAAAATGGCACTATATAAATTAGTAAATATTAGAATAAGTAAAAATGAGTTACCAATTTGTTTCTTTTTATATTACCTGCAGCTAAAATACACCTCCAGTAGTTTTCACTTGCTAAGCAAATTACTTCCAAGGACATGACCGCCATCATCTTTCGTTTATAACTTTTAGACTGTAACATTCCTGATGGAAATTAAACAGAAAAATTATAAAATATGATTCTATAAGATACAACTGTGTGATTTAGGCTTTCCCTACACAGATAAAATGAAACAGAAAATTGAGGTCACAATCACCAACTCCAAAAATCAGTGAAGCTTTTGCCTGTGCATGGTCCTGTACAAGGTAATGAACAGACTGACATGGTTTCTGATCTCTAAGGTCTCAGTTATATAATAATTCAAAAAGAGGGGGGAAAGTGGCCTTGCTATTGAGGAAATCATCATTTTCTTTGGTCTGTCATCTAGATGGATTTTTCAAATGGCTCAAATCTATAAGAACACTATTCACCTCTCTAATTTACTTGTTATGATAGAGTTAAATGAATAGTCCAAACTATATTACTGTCAATGAATGTTTGTTCACTGTGATTGGGATTTGTTGTTTGTTGTTGATAAGATACTTTTTTCTGCCCTTAAGAAACTTGTGATCCAAAAATGAAAATAATATACAACAATATATGCTTCTAATTAGTTCTTAAAGTAAGAGCAAAGAAGAGCAGCATGATTTCTCTTTCCTTCCTCCATCCCCACTAATCTTCACCGTCACTCTTCCTTAATGATAATCCATGTCTGACTCCTCCAAAACCATTTGACTTCATTAAACCCGACATCTCTAACTGTATCACTGATCGGTCTTGTAAGCACTGTTGGTTGTGGGTATTCACTCACAAGGAGCAGAAAGTCTTTAAGGCTGTTCAAGTAGTAGAAGGCCTTAGGCAATTGTGAAATTTGGATTGTCACTTCTTGTCCATTCTCTGTTCTTCTTGGTTATAAGACTAGAATACCTCTAAGGTCCCTTCCAAACCTAAACCTATGTTCCTATGGTGGTGGACACTGGCAGGCATATCAAGCTCTATATGTCTAAAATGCAACTCATTATATTTCTCCCCCAAACCATCCCCCTTACAAATATCCTTGTTTCTGTTAAATGACCACCATACTCCGAGATACACAAGTTTGCAACTTCAAGTAACCTTGAAGTTTCTCTCTCCTTTGCTCTCCATATCTAAATCGTTGCCAAGTCTTGTCAATCATATCTCCACAGCTCATATCTGGGCCCCTTCTCTCCACTTTTATGGCTATCACCTTAATTCAATCCCTCATCACATCTCACCTGGACTACTGCAGTTGCCTTCTAATTGGTCTCCCATATTCCAGTCTCTCTTCTCTCTAGTCTATTTCCACATAGCTTCCAAACTGATATTAGTAAAACACAGATATAAATATTTCACTCTTCTGTTCAGAAATAAGTAATTCCCTCATTTCCAGGATAAAATATAAAGTCCTTATCCTGACGTGTAAAGCCCTCCACAATCTGACTCTTTCTACCTTCCCAGTCTTATTTTATAATATTCCTCTTCTTGAATTCTCCATTCTAGTCAAACTGACAATGACTACTTCCTATATGCTATAGTTCATTTTCTTTCTCTTTACGTTTGCACAGATTGTCCTTCAGGTCTAGAATGCACTTCCTCTTCTTCTCTGACTCGGAATCAAGACACAATGCACATGTCACTTCATAGGTGAGGTCTGTCCTGAATTACTCCAGTTATTAAGTTTCTACATTTTTTGAAATAACATTGTTTTATTTCATATACATTTCATTTATACTTATCTATGTATAGATCCTATATCATCTCCACTAGGTATGACATAATGTCCTTAAGGGCAGAGACTGTTTTGGTCAGTGTTTCCTAGTGGCTGTCATGATACCATACCAAAAGCAGGTGCTTAATAAATGTAGAGTTGAATTAAATTGCGAACAAAAAACAAACCAAACACAATTGTGTTGCATTCTGCCTCATTTGCATTAGCCTATTTTGCTAAAAGGCTATTTTAAAAAATAGCCTTTTCATTTTGCATCTACTGTCTCTGACAAGGATCTGTTTATACAGGAGATAACAGGGATATATCATAAATATGTACCAAAAGTCTTCCCCAATGTTTATGTGAACAAAGGATACAAATAGTTCTCAAAAGAATCCTAAACTATTAACAACCACATGAAACATTGTTCTAAATCACTAATAATAAAAGAATCGCAAGTCAGGATAACTCTGAGATTTCCCCTTACATCAGACAGACTGGCAAAGAATGCCTAACATAGGAATTATCAATAATACAAAGGCTGCAGGAAACAGGTACACAAATCTTGGGGCTATGAATTGGGTCAATCATACTGGAAAGCAATCTGCAATCATTCCAAGAAAGTAACTAAAATGTCCACAGGCTTTGGCCCAGATATACCACTTCTAGGCATGTACCCCAATGAGATAAATGGTTTTTTAAAAAATACATATATATGTGTAAATATATACATGCATATAGAGAGAAATAAAAGTGATATAAAAACAAAGATATTAATATTTTAAAATGTCAAGTAATACATGCAGTTCATTTGTGGGCCCTATTTCAGAGTGAGTGCTAATAATTAAAATGAATAGCAATTTCAAAATGTATTTGAAAAGAAAATCTTTCTACTTACCTACCAAGGTTTTCCATACTGGGAGTTCAGGGATATTTAGTTCTATAATATGCTTCAAAACTTCTGTGTGAAAGTTTAGCACTGACAAATGAATTATATTATTTCCTTTGCTGTCTGTTTTTTGCCAATCAGCACCATGAGAAAACAAATAATGGAGAGTGTCCAACGCTCCAGATGTGGCTGCAAGTAGTAGTGGGGTGCATCGATTCCTGCAAAACACAAGAACACACTGCAAGAACATGGCATGATAGGGTACAGAATGTTAATCAAGTTTGCTTTTTCACTTGAGTACTCTGATTCAAAGTGGTTTTTTTTTAAATGAAAGTGATCAAAATGTTCAAATAGTTTTAGATATTGTCTGAAGTATAGTATTGTGTATTCATCACAGTGCCTAAGCCCTGTTCTTCTCCTTCTGACTTTCTCAAGCAATTATATCCTGCCAACAGAGAAATCTCCCTCAGTCTGCTATTACTATGTTCTTCTGCCTACAAACTCGTCCTTTCCTTCTTTCTTATTATTTATACCTCTCTTGCCTCTACTCTTCCTGTTTACCCCAACCTCTCACTTCAATCCAGTTCCACTTCACCCCTGCCCACTTCTATTCTCCTTGAATTTACCTCTCAATCACCTCCTGTGCCTTAACAGAAATTCTATTCTATTGTGGGAAATACTTTTGCTCTGAGTCTGCTTCATCTCCTATGTCTACCTCCTCCAACAGTGTCACGTCACTGACTTCTTCTGTGGAAACTTAACCTTTTCTTTTGCTCTGTAATTCAGAGCTAAAGGAAGACAGATTGTTCTCTTTGTATCATCAAGCTCACTTTTATTCCACTGATTATTCTATCTCTATCATCTTTCCTTTCTTCATTTGAAGCCCATATCAATCAGTTATACCACATTTTACAAATCTTCTGCTGCTGTCATCATGTACTACCCTCTATGACCCTCTTCTACATTCTTCAGTGACATTAGGACCTGACTTAAGGTGTTCATTTATATTGTTCCATTCCATCTCATTATCATGCTCAGCAAATTACTGTATTCACATTAATAATTTGACTCCCTTACTGTTGCTTGACCTCCTTGGTTCCATCTGCAATTCCTTACATCAAAAACATACCAGCAAGGCAATGCCCTTGACCTCAGTGTTCTATCCATCATATCTCAACTTTGATAATTCCTCTTTTCTACCACCTTAATTAACACTAGCCAAGACTCACTGAACTAGCTTTTTACCGTCACCTTTAACCTCCTTTAACCTTTCCTGTTTACATAGTTATATCTAGTCCTTATGACCACAGGTGACTTTGTCATGGTCAACAATTTCAACACTAATTTCAATACACTAGGCTGTCTTAACCCCTGCCCTCTTAAATTTCCACAATATCCCAATGCCAAACCTTGTATCTCCCCCACTATTCATTTTTTCATATCTATTTCTAGGAACACAGCTGTGTATGATATATAAAGTCAAGGACATATGCCAACTTGGCCAACTATAAAGTCATGGTATCTAATGTGAACTGGGCTCTCACTATCGCTCTGTAATCTTATATCCTTTTCTTGTTGGTTATTTAACAGGATACCTAGAACAGCTATTCAAAATCTTCTCTATTTTGTTCATCCAACAAATTACCTCTTATTATGCAAATGGTGCTGTACTAAATGCTGTTTTACATATATATATATGTGTGTGTGTATATATATATATATATATATACATATATAAATATTATTTATATATGTGTTTGTGTGGTTTAGACATGGTACTGCCCTGAATACCCTTATGATACCCTTATAATCTCTTAAAGGAGATAAAATACACACACAAATAATGAATGATGTTATTTTGATTAGTTGATTGTTTAAATTATGGTGCTCTATATGAATATTTTTTTCTTCTTCCTAATCTGTCCTAACTTCTTCAAATAAATAGATCTTGCCTGCCCATAGCTCTTCTTCATTCTGCCACTATTATCTTGCTCAATCCTGAACCAAAGTTGCTATTCTCTTTCTACTTTTATTCTGCTGTTCAATCCATACTTGTCTCTCCCAGGAAACAATAGTTTAAAAATAGAAGAGATAACTTCTAGTTAGTGGTCATTATGGAAATGTCTGAGGATACATTTGAACTAGATCTTAAAAGATGGGTCAGATTCAGCACTGATGTACTGTATGCTTCTGCCATTAGAATTCATCTCACCCTTTCTCAACCCAGTGTCTTTGTCCTATGCAAGAATTTCCTATATTTGGAATGAAGGTGGAGAGAATGACATGAGCAAGGCATGGGGTGGGAAAGCTTGAGGAATGTACAAAAAAAGCTGATCTTTAAGTTTTCCCTCTGAATTACCTTTTTCTTTACACCTTCAAACATGTTCAAGAAGCCAATAACAAAAACAAAACAAAACAAACAAAAACCACTTTCACTTGAACCTGCCATTCTAATGAGCTATAATATGATTCTGTCCTTTTCACTGCCAGATTTCTCAGATGATTGGTTTATACCTGCTGGCTCTACTGCCTCCATTCCTGCTAGCTAACTTCAGTTCATGACGATCGCCAATGATCACTTTCTTTCATTTTTCCTTCTGATTGATCTCCTTGCAGCACTGGATACTGTTAAGTATGTTCTACTTCTAGAAATTCTCTGCTTCCATCATATTAGAATGGTTATTCCAGTTAGCTTTATCACCACTACAGTGGTTCCCTCATTCGCTTTTCCTCCTGCTCACCCATTTCCTTTAAATGTAGGAATTCCCAAAGGATCAGTCATTTGACTTCTGCCCTTTAGTCATTATATTCTCTTTCTCGAAGTTTTATTCATTCACATAGCTTCAGCTAACAAACTTTTACAAATATTAAGACTTAAATCTGTATTGTTAGCCCTGATCTCTCACCTAAGTTTTACTTCTACATTTTTGGTTACCTGTTGATCATTTCCATTGGGATATCTTGCTATTACCTCATACTTAAAATCTCTAAAACAAAAAGTATCACCTTTCCACCAAAATTATCTCTTATTGACTTTCTTACTAATTCTCTCAGTCACTCAGTCTGAAAAATTTTGAGTCATGTCCCTTGATCATGGCCAGTCTGAACAAGTATATAAAAATGGTAATATTACCCAAATAAGTGTATAGAGTCAGTGTAGTAACAGTCAGAATACTAATGGGATGCTCATAGAAGCAAATAAAGAGTTGACCAGATTCAAGGAACAAAGAGAAAATAATAGCTGTGGGATTTTTTTTTTAATTTCAAAAGGAAGAAGGTAGACCTGTACTAGCAGATCTCAAAGTGTATTGTAAAGAAGTAATTATTAAAATTATTTTGTACTGGATGAAAAACAGGAAATAGATCAATTAAACGAAATGATTAATTCATAAGAGGACCCAAACGTAGTGTGCTAAGCACTTTACAAATATTATTTCATTTGCTCTTCAAAACAACCCTAGGATCTGGGTGTTATTATTATCTCCATTTTACAGTTGAGGAAACTGAGGTAAACAGAGTTTAAGTGACTTGTCCAAGGTCACACAGCTAGTAAGTGTCTAAGGGTAGATCTGAACTCAGGTTTTTCTGACTCTAGACTCTAGTGCTCTATGCCCTGTACCACCTACCTGCTTATAACATAAAAAGTCAATTAGCAAATAACTTTTAGAGAATTAACAGAAGAAATAAACAATCAGAGAATTATTTGATGTTTGTTATTTTCTCTTTTTTTTGTTAAGTTAGATAATAACTTTTGTTCAATTATTATTTGTTATAATGAAAATAAAGGTGACAGTATTATCCAAATTGATCTATAGATTTAACATTATGCTGATCAGTTACCTATAGCTTACATTACAAATTTAGACAAAAATAATAATTCATATAGGAGGACAAAAGGTTAAGAATATAGTTAGGTCTTGATTAGTGCAAATAATGAACTCCCTAAAATGCTGGCATTTTTTGAATTTGTACAACATATTTCCATTGGGCTGAAACGAGTTATCTTATTTTACACAAATATGGCTTCAAATAAATCAAATTTGAATACATGCAACTGTTTCAGGGGATTCATTGTTCACACTAATTGGGAACTAAAGGAAAATGTAGAAAAGAAAAGAGAGGTTTCAATTATACTAAAAAGATAGAATTATCAATATCTTGTGGAGCTGGATAAAAACATAAAAAGAGGTTAGTAGAATAGTTTAGGCAGTAATCAGGTGCATACACAGATCTCATGTTCAATAAACCTAGCATCATGAGAGTGGAGGGAAAGTATTCATTATTCCACAAATATTGTTGCGGAAACTGAATAGCAGCATGGTGAAAAATGGGAACAGAACAAAATCTTACACTACATATAAGAATAAATTCCAAATAGATGAATCATTGAAATACTTGTAAACTTCCATTAAAGATGATTTCTGTGTGTTGCTCTAAGTTGTCTTCCCACTTAAGATTCTACTATTCTTGGACAAAACTGCCTTAGTAACTTACTCAGCTGCTGTCTCAGCTTCTAGCAAACTAGGTTCCTTCCTACAGAGAACGCTGATGATACAAATATTGTCATAGAAAGCAGCAACATGTATAGGCATCCATCCTCTTTTTTCACATAGGGTATAATCTGCTTTGTGACTTAGCAGACAGATAGTTGCTTCTAATGAGCCAGCCTGAGCAGCAAGGTGTAGGGGTGTTGGACCTAAAATAAGTGAACAATTTAGTTAGGGTTAGAAAAACAGCTGATATTTGTAATAATATATTTCTATATAATAATATGTTGCTAAAATATAATTATACAATGCTTCAATGCTTATAAAATGTTTTAAAACATACATTAATTCATTTGATGCTTCCAACAGCCTTATGAGGAAAATTCATAGCTATTGCTATCCCCATTTTACAAATAAGGAAACTGAGGCTCAGGGAAGTTAAATGATTTGTCCATGGTAGCACAACTAGTAAGTGCTGGAGGCAGAATATGAACCTAGGTTTCTCCTGACTCCAGGTCACTTATTCTACTAAATCATACCAAGACCTAAAATTTCAAAAAAGGGCGTTATGCTTTGTTTTGTACTTTAAATAGTGCTCTTAAGTTATCTCTTCATGCGACATATTTTTAACAAGTGGGATTTATTAATTTTAATCTTATGAGTATTAATTAGTGAATAAATAAGCAGGGTGACTTGAGATCTGTTCAACTACTTAAGTGATCCAGGCCATTTTCAATATGCAATATTAAAAATTTCCTGAAAAATAAACTACTAAATAATTTAATGTAGTAGAATTGTATTAAGGCCTAGCTTGTCATTATTTGTATTTAGAAATACCATGGATCATTATATTCCCCCCCATATAAACAGAAGTGTATATAAAAAAAAAGTTTATATCACTGACCTCCTGTTCCCCCCAACTCCAACAATATAAAAAGTCTCTTGTATTGGATTTAGAAAATTCTTTATGTGTTATTTGTTTTACTTTGGAAGTATGAGAATGAAAAATAATGACAAAGTAGAAGAAATCACATTGAAAATAAAGAGAATTGGATGAGTCTAAGGTTAGGATGCATAGATATACTAAAGTGATATATCTTATTTAAATACCTTTCTAATTTTGTTCAAATATGATGTTCTGAAGTAAGGAATCTAGCCTTTTTTTTAAGTACTCAAAACAAAACCCATTCCTCTGTTACTGAGAAATGTTTAATCAGTAAACTTTACTTGTATATATAAAACCACTGGCAACTGGAGAAGAAAAAAAAAAAGAAAGCTATTTCATTTGTCTACCTAGGTAACAGAAGAACTACTTGGGCATTTCTGAGGATTTTTTTTTTACCAGTTCCACTCTTTCAACTTTTCTAATGCAAGAGGGAGAAGTAAAAGAAAACAGGGAAAAGAGATACATGAAAAAATATCTTTTTTTTTCCTACTTGGCAGTTTCTTCTACTAATAAGAAAAAGAAACAGAGAAACTAGAACAACAGGTATTAAGAGTACAAAGAAAGAACTGAATGAAGAAAGCAAGGAAAAAGTAGGGAAATCATGGAAAAATCTTTCACACTTTGTAAGCCTAAAGGTTGGTGATAAATGGATATAGCTCCAAGTTATGTTGTACAGGATGAATCATGTACTGAATTAGCGCTGTGCTCACAAAGACTGGGCACAATCTTGAAGGCTTCTCAGTAATGATTATTTTCTGTGACTCATTTTGTTTCCACCCAAGGTCCCCCCGAGAACATCAGAATTTCTTCCCAGACTTGCACAGTTCACATGATTCAAAGTACCAGCAAAAAGCAAGGTCTAACTTTGTTCCTTTTCCTCATCATCGTTCTTTACACCTTTGCCCTTGAGTTCCAGCAAATCCTGTGGTCCAAAATTCTTTGCCAAAGCCAGCTCTTTTTCTCCTTTAGTACTCTGTCCCTCAGCTGCTGCCACCTCTGTGTGGCTCATCATTGCTCTGACCTCTCATTTCTGTTGAAACTCTGAAACTCCATTGTCTTGCTACACTATTGTTGCCTAGCTGCCATCCATTTATTACTTTCTATCTAATTCAGGAAGTATTATAACACTCATAATGTGAAACCTGGGCCTCAAATACCTCTAAAATAGTTAACACGTTTCTGGCTCTTCTGTTAGGCTCCCAGCCCTACCTAACTGGCACAAAAAAGGGTTCCTTAAATGGCAGTGAAACCTTCTGATCCCATCCTTACAGCTTTAACTATCACCTCTTTTTTTTTAAAGAATCTCCCTTATACCTCCAGGCCTGAGCTGAGCTCTAGCTCCACCTTTTCAATAGTCTGTGCATATTTTCAATTGGATTACTTGCTGACATCTTTAACTCAACAGGTCTAAAATGGAACTTTTCCCCTAAAAAATAGGAAGATAATATGGAATAGATACACTGGTTCCAAATCATGGAGAATCCTAAATGTCAAGCAAAGGAATTTAGAATTCATTTTGTAGGCAAAGGGGATCCATTGGTGTTTTTTGAGTCAAAGAGTGATGTGTTAACAGCAGTGTTTTAGGAAGATAAGTCTAGAGACTTTTTGGAAGGTGGGTTGGAAGGAGAAGAGACTGCCAGAGAGATTGGCCAGGAGGCTATTGCAATAGTGAAAGCTTGAGAAGGGGAGCAGCTTTAATGGAAAAAAAGAGATCTATTCATTCACTCACTTGTTCATCATACATTTATTAAGTGCCCACTATGTGCCCAATACTGTGCTAGGCACTAGGGATACAAAAAAGGGAAGTCTCTAACCTTTCTACCGAGGGTATGAATGACAGAAACATTTTTAGGAAAAACTAAGAGTTTGACTATTCAAACCCAGTATATCCCCTGAGATGCCACTCGAGTCCCATATACATCCTCCATTGGGCCTTTCCTAACAATTCCAGTGCATAGTTATCTTCCTTTTCTCTGTCTCTAACACTTTTAGTCATTCAGACGTTTAATCATAGACTACATTAATATCATTTATATTCCCTCCAGTCCCACTGCAATTATTTTAGCAGGCTCTCATTACCTCTTGCTTGGATATTTTTTTCTTTCATACTGCTATAATCTTCCTAATGCACAGGTTTGTCCATTTCATTCTCTACTCAGCAACTTTCACTGACTCTTCACTGTGTACCAAATAAAATATAAACTCCATAACATGGTATAAAAGGCCTCCTCAACTCTGGATCCAAACTACTTTTCCAGCCTTATAACAGCTATTTTCCCTTTCTTATACTCTATGTTCCAGCCAAACTGGACTACTCACCACCCCCTAATCCTGTTCTTCCTTTTCCCATCTGTGTAATTTTCATGCATGCTGCCTCTCATGTCCAAAATGGTCTTTCTGTACATTTCTGCCTACTGACATCCTTCCCTGCTTTCAAGGACTGGCTCAGATGCCACCTCCTCTATTAAACCTTCTTCTAGCCTCCTTGACTCTCTCATATCCCTGTGTTTGGACTTCTACCTTGTACTTATAATACAACGATGATATGATTATTTTATGTTTGTCTTATCTCCCCTATGAGTTCATAAGCTCTTTTCTTTTGAGTTTCATCTTTGTACTCCTAACACCCAACACATTACATGACACATCAGTTGCTTAATAAATGTTTGCTGAATTGCATTTCTGCTAACTGTTTTTTGAGAGTATGTCTCTTCTTCTTCTTCTTCTTCTTCTGCAATTGCGGTTAAGTGACTTGCTCAGGGTCACACAGCTAGTAAGTGTCAGGTGTCAGAGGCTGGATTTGAACTCAGGTCCTTCTGACTCCAAGGCTGGAGCTCTGTCTACTGCACCACCTAGCTGCCCCTATGTCATATCTTCTTAACTACATTGTAAAGGGTAAAGATTGTCCTTTACCTTTCTTAAATATCTCCTCCAGTCCGTAACACAAAGCCACACATGTAACACTCATTACTCAGTAATAGTTAATGAAAAAATAACAGTTGAGAGTAGAAGGAAAGATCTTTAATTGTAGCTTAGAAGTCTGAGGCATTGCTAACTTTGAAAGAATTTATCTTTAGATCTAGTGACATTTATTGATTTAACTCCGTGGTATAATGGCTAGAACACTGGACGTAGAATCAGGAAGACCAAAGTTCCAGTCTTACCTCAGACATTTATTAGCTATGAGATCCTGGACAAGTCTCTTAACCTTTCTGTGCCTCAGTTT
The DNA here is from genome assembly GCF_003287225.1 of Phascolarctos cinereus. Classification (NCBI taxonomy): domain Eukaryota; kingdom Metazoa; phylum Chordata; class Mammalia; order Diprotodontia; family Phascolarctidae; genus Phascolarctos; species Phascolarctos cinereus. The sequence goes on from NW_027556098.1 coordinate 195,135,493, forward strand.
CCTCATTTGTAAAATGAGAATTGAGTTAGACTAGTTGACTTCTAAGGTCCCTTCCAGCTCTAAATCTAGAATGCTATAAAATATATTTTTGATGATTAAGAAAGTGGCAGTATTAATATCTTACCTAAGTCTGTTCAGAGCATATGCAATACTCAAATTCTGGGTCAGTTTTTGGAGAGAGGAAAAAAAAATCTCTTCGAGAACTGAAGCTGAAAAATTAGTAACATCAAATTTGAGGGAAAATAGAAAAACAAGTACTTTACAACCTTAACAAAGGACCGTATCTATAACCTTTAGAACCTTTTGTAGATAAAATATTTACATAGTATTAAAAGGAATGAACTTTTTTTTAGCATTTGTGACAAATTTCAAAAAGGAAATTTTATTAATATTTCATTTATGTCTTACCATTCTTGTCCTTTTTCATTTCTGCTTTGGCAGACTCTTTTCCTAAACAGGAATGAACAAATGAGTATGATTAACCATCACTTTGCAATTAGCTAATTTATTTACAATATAAAACTCATACTTAAGAGAAGTTGTCTGAGGATGTGCTTACATAAACAAAAGCAAAACTGTGATAATAGCCTCAGAACTTAGCAGTGCATCAAATAAGCCTGGAAAGGAGGGAGTCTACAATGGGAGCTGACAGTGGAATTTTTCAGAGAAAACAACTAAGAATAGAAATCCTAACCCATTTCATACCAGAAGCTTTGAAAATACAGGTAATATTCTCAGTAGAGATTCTGTTATTTGTCTTATTGAAGAAGATCTCCAGCCATCTCTGTATTAAGTAATAATAGATTGCATTTATATGACCCTTTTAGGTTTTCAAACTGCCTTATAGTATAGTGTCTCATTTAATCCTCACAACAACTCTGTGGTGTACGTAAGTGTTATTATCCTCATTCCATAGATGAAGAAACTAATGCTTAGAGGTTATATGATTTGCCCAGGGCCACACACGTGCTGTCTGAGGCAAGAGCTGAACCCAGATCTTCCTGACTAGTTTCTATGTTTGGGGCAGGGGTGTGCTGAATCAGCTCTAAGAGTAGATTGTTAGGGGCAGCTAGGTGGTACAGTGGATAGAGCGTTGGCCCTGGAGTCAGGAGGACCTGAGTTCAAATTCGGCCTCAGAAGCAAGTCACTTAATCCCATTAACTAGCAAAACAAACAAACAAAAAAAGAGTAGATTGTTAAATTTTCCATGTAAATATTTACATCTCAGAAACTGAAGTTACAAATTAGAGCTCAATTTATTGTTTTGTTGATTGTCTAGACTTTAAAAAGTGCTAATAATGCAGATTAAACTTTTAATATATATGTACATTTTTTTCCAGAGAGCCTAGTTGTTAAACATTCACCAGCAAGTGTAGTTGAAGGTTTAGGGAATGAAATCATCACCAGATTGGAGGCCTGATTACTACAGGCTAATAATAAAAACAATCATGATGATAGTAATAGTAATAAAAACTACCACTTATATAACATTGTAAGGTTTGCAAAGTGCTTTATGTTTAAAATCTCATTTGAGCCTGTCTTATTTGGAGTATTAGGTAAAATCAACAGTTCTCTGATTGGACAGAAGAAGTAGTCTAAAAAGAAAAACAGAAAGTAAAAGATTAAATGGAAATACACAGAAATTGAAGCAAAGGTCAAGAGGATAGAGAACACAAGAACGTGCCATAAAAGAAAAGGAAAAAGAAATTGAGTCATTGAAGCTGTGCAACAGCTAGGAGACCCTTTCCAGAGAGGGAAGCACCAGCATCTCACTTTCCATAAAACAAGGAGGAATTGCAATTATCCTGAGGAATTAAAAAAAAAAAAAACAAAAAAGCTTGTTGCTGGACCCAGGAGGAAGAGAAATGTGGAGGCAGATGATGACTCCTGCTGAGGAACCATAGAAGGGTCTATAGACTATGTAGTGTTTGTTGACTAATATCGCACAGATTACTGCAATGTGTATTCAGTACAAGATAGTGAACCTTACCTCATCACTACCCACTTTTAGAAACCTAAAAAAGCTCTCTTAGGACTATGAAATTCTGGGTAGAAAACTAAATTAGTTATCCAACAAACATTCTAAAGGTTTATACTATAGGTCAAATCCTGTGATAGGCACTGAGGGTACTCAAGAAAATTCCATTCTAGAGGCAGAAGGATCAGGAAAGGTCTCTTGTAGGAATTTGTTAAGCTGAGCTTCGAAGGAAGCCAGGGGCTTCTAACAGGTAGAGCTAAGGAAAGATCACATCCAGACATGGGAAGTAGTTTGTATACAATCATGACAATTGGAGATGAAATGTCATATGTGAGGAGGAGTAAGAAGTCAAGTTTGGCAGGACTGTAGAGTGTGTGAAGGGGAAAAATGAACAATAAATACGGAAAAGTAGGCTGGGGCCAGATTGTGAAGGATCTTAAGTGCCAAACATTTTGAGTTTTCTCTTAGAAGTAACTGGTATCAAACACAAACTCCTCTATTTGAAGTTACTCACTAACATGTTAATTTCCTTTTCCACTCCGTGGTGCAGCCAAACTTGCCTTCGTATTGTCCTTTACATACGGCGCTTCATCTCCTGATCTGGTGCATTTGCACTGGCTGTTCCTCGGGGCTGGAACCCACTTCTCTCTCATCCCAGTCTCAGTTTGTCCTTCCAGGCATAACTCTTGGAATCCCTCCTTTCCTTCAGGACTCACCTATAAGCACTCTACCTTCTACATGAAGCCTTTCTTGATCTTCTCAGTTGCTTGTGGCTCCCCATCTCCCAAATCACTTTTTATTTATTTTGAGTATATTTTGTTTATACCTACAAATGGACATATTGCCTCTCCTGGGTAAAATGTAAGATCCTCAAGGGCAAGGACTGTTTCACTTTTGTCTTTGTAACCCCAGTGCCTAACAAGGTGCCTGCTTCATAGTAAGTATTTAATAAATGCCTGTTGAATAATCAATTGAACTAAGAATTTAAGCATTGATCAGGAATCTCTTAAGTCATTAAAATTTATGTCCCTATCAGATTTAAATGACTATCCAAAGAAGCAATGCAAACAAGGAGTTGGTATTATATTATTTGGGGCCCAGAAGTTCTCTTAATGTAAAAGACAGACACAGACACAATGTAATTTTAGTTTTAAAGCATACTGGTACCTAGGTTGTTCATCACAGATCTTCTCTGGTTAACATTTATATTAACACTACACAGGTGGCATATAATTGACACTCTGTTGTATAGAGCAGCATAATGGAGAATAGAATAACCCAATTCATCTGCAACACTGATAGTGGAGGATGAGGTTTTTCGACAGAATGTATGGAAGACAGCAGATAATCCTCTTTCAACAGCACACCTCATGCCATAGGGCAAACTCTAAAATCATGTAAATGTGTCAGAATTAGTTTTCCTTTATCAAAAAGAACAAATAATACTTTTGTATTATAACATTATTGGAACCCAGGGGATTAAAACATAACTTTAATAATAATGATGATGATAGTTGACACATATAATGCTTATTATGAATGCACCGTGCTAAGTGCTTTACAATTATTACAACAACCAGGGAGATAGGTGCTATTATTATCATCTCCATTTTAAATATGAGAAAACTGAGGCAAACAGAGTTAAATGACTTGCCCAGGGTCACACAGCTAGTAAGTGTCTAAGGCCAAATTTGAATTCGAGATTTCCTAACTCCAAGGACTCTAGGCCCAGCCCTCTATCTGCTCTGCTACCTAGATGCCCCCCCTTTTAAAATTAATTTTTAAATTAATTAATTTATTTTTAGTTTTCAATATTCACTTCTGTAAGTTTTTAAGTTTTAAATTTTCTCCACCTCCCACTCCCCGCTCTTCCCTGATATAGGCTCTACATATACATTCTTATTAAACATTTTCACATTAGTCATATTGTAAAGAATAATTAGAACAAATGGGAGGAACCATGAGGAAGACGAAATGAAACAAAAAGAGAGAGCAAATAGTATGCTTCGATCTGCATTTGGACTCTATAGCTAACCTCTCTACTTGTGCCCTTGGTCTCTTCCAACCCTTCCTTTTATTTTTCAATAATTCCCCTTCCTTCCCACTTTTAATCTCTCAGTGTATTAGCTTATTCCATTCCTTTAGACATGCTCTTTTAGAGCCCATTCTCACCCCTAGTAATTGCCTGCTAGCTCATCTCAAAGACACAAGACACACGACACACTTGTATATGAAAAAAAAATTCCCTAAGGCAATGTTAACCTATTTGCTGAACCTATCACAAGTTCTAAGGTCTTGGAGACTGGCTTATCATTAAGAGTTGTCAGAAATTTAGGCCATGAACAAACAATGACCACTTTCTGTCAAGAGCCCCTTTTGAACTTAAGGACACTTTTGCTCACAATTAATTCATTCAAGCTCTTGCAGTCTCATCATTCTATTGTAACTTTTCTTTCTAGAATCACTGACTTTCTTATTGACAAATCTATTGGCTTTTTTCAGTCTTCACCTTCCTTCACCTTTTAAACATATTTCATTCTTTGATCACATCCTCTTTTTTTGGTGCTTTGTGCTCCTTTGGATTTCATTCCTCTACATTATTCTTTTGGTTCCTCCCCACCTCTCTCATCCCTTCTTTTCTGTCTTCTTATCTGGCTCCTCTTCCTTCCTCTACACTTAAATGTAAGCATTTCCTAAGGCTCTGCCTTTACCCCCTCTTCTTTAGCTTTATCCACTCCCATAACTTTGATTATCATCTCTATGCAAATGACACCCCAATTTATGCCTCTCGTCCCATATCTCCAATTATCTGATGGATAGATGTAGTGGCAATTCAAACTAAACAGACCAAAACTGAACTCATCATCCTCCCCACAAAACCTCCCCCTAAATTCTCCCCTTCTGCTATTTTTTTAGGCGCCCAGGTTTGAAACTTCAGAATTACCTTTGGTTCTTTCCTCTACCTTACTTTTAACATATAATCATTTGCTTCTACTTCCATAGTGTCTCTCATATATCTGGCTCTGACTTTCCACTCTCAATGCTACTATTTTAATTCAAGCTCACCTATGCTATTTTAATGCCTTTCAAACTAGTCTCAACATGTCTAGTCTCTCCTCTCATACTACTGCTGAAGTAATACACAAATGTAAAGATCTGATACTATCACTTCTGTACTCAACAGTAGTTCTTTCCTGTAAAAAGTCTTAACAATTATTATCTTGGCATTAAATGTCCTCAAAAATCAGACTCCAGTCTACCTTTTTTTTTTGCTTTGTTACACACACTGCAATGTTTCAGCTAAACAGACCATTCGCTGTTCCCCAATCTCCATCTATCCTTTCTTACCTTTGTATACACCTACATTTCTTTCTGCTTAAATTTTTTCCTTCCTTCAGCTTTAACTTCATCCTATAAGCTATCTTTGATGCTTCTAGCTATAAATGATCTTTTTTTCCTCAATTCTTTCATACCATTGGAATTGGACCTTTCTTAGTCATAGCATAACGCATATAGTTAGTTGTATATTTGTCTTAAACTCCTTGAGGTCAGAGACTATCTCTTATTTCATCTATATCTCTAGCAGCTAGAAAAATGCATCAAATGTAGTAAGTACTTATTAAATATCAAGGGCACCCCCATCTTCCCAGTTCCCCAGGCCTACAACTAAGTGTCATCCTTGACTCCTCACTGTCACTCATCCCTGTGTCCAATCTATTGCAAAGACCTGTCGAATTCCCCTTTGCAACATTTCGCCAAAACATTCCCTTTTCTCTTTCAATACTGCCACCTTCCTGGTGCAGATCCTCATCTCTTCATGCCTGGGCAATTGCAATAGCTGGTGGTTGGTCTGCCTGCCAGAAGTCTCACCTCACTTCAGTTCTTCCTCCATTCTACCACCAAAGTGATTTTCCTAAAGTGCTGATTTGACCACATCTTCCTCTACTCAGAAATTTCCAGTGGCTTCCCATCACCTCCAAGATGAAATACAAAATGTTCTGTCATTCAAAGCCTTTCATAGCCTAACTCCCCTTCACCGCCCCACCCATATATACCTTTCCAGTCTTCTTACACCTTACACTCCCCTCTCCCCCACATACTCTTTAATCTGGTGACAGTGGCCTTCTGGCTGTTCCTCAAACAAGACACTTGGGCATTTTCTCTGGGTGTCCCCTTGGCTTAGAATGCTCTCCTTCAGCTCTGCCTCTTGACTTAAGTTCCAAATAAAATCTCATCTTTTCCAGGAAATCTTTCCCAATCTCTGTTAAGTCTAGTGTCTTCCTTCTGTTGATTATTTCCCATTTATCCTGTATATAACTTGTTTGCACATAGTTGTTTGTGTGTTATCTTCCCCATTAGATTGTGAACTCCTTGAGGTCAGGGACTGCCTTTAATATTTCTCAGCATGTAATAGGTGCTTAATAATTGCTTAATAGTTTGTTGAAGCAAAATGCCCATGGTAGACAAATAGACAAGTCTGTCCAAGGAAAGTAGATATGTGTACTTGACAGAACTTATACCAGATAGAAGGCTGAGATTGATTCTCAACTGAGTTTAGTTCAGCAAAAGGTAACTTGTTTTATTTCATAGATTTATGATGCTAAAGGCTTTTTACCTACTGAAATGTATTTTAGTCTGATAGTGAAGGTCAACATCTTTTTATTCAAATCTCTAAGAAAATATTTTCTCTAAAACACATGGTTTTATATAACATTTAGCTCCTTAAACAAAATCTTGTTTATAGATACTAGCACCCAATTTGCAAAGTAACAGTCAATGAGATACCTTGCACTTCATAGCTTTTTTGAAGCCAAATTTTTTCTTGAATTGCTCATGTATTTGAATATCAGACAGTGGAAGTCTTTTTGGTTTAAGGCTGTTCATAATTTCATTTATGGCTCCCCACCACTGGGTCTTATGTAACTGCTGATAGAAAGTTTCAAGTTCAAAATAGATTACATAGTAGCTGTTAAAAAAAAAAAGGTGCAGAATAAGAAAAAAATTTTTTTCCAACTTCTAAGTGATTATTTCAATTAATTTCATATTTTTGTGCAAACATATCTGACCTTTTATTATAATTTTTTTAAATTTAGCTAGTAAATACCAATAACATATAAACAAACAACTGAAGCATAATGGCTCTTTTTTATCAAAAGTTACACATTTGCTCACGTATTATGTTTTGTCCTTTCAAAGTAAAGAACACATACCTCAACAGATTCATATATGTGTTTGTTCTCTTTCCCTTGACCACATTACAAAATCTCTCTTATGCTCTTCTCCACCCCACTATTTATTTTCATCTATGAGCTAGCACAAATCTGCTGTCAGTCCAAATTCAGTAATGTGTTAGTACACTTGAATTTAATCCATTTATTCATTTTAACTAGTTATGCGTCATTAACCAACCCTTAGCAGCTAAAGTAATTTAAAATCAGCAAACATAATTTTAGGGACAAAAGTATTAGAAAAAACTTTACTTAAAATTATACTTAGAAACTATATTTTAAAAAAATAAATATTTGAATAGTTATGGATTTTTCAACAAGTTCTGTAGCCAAGAATTTATATTATAAATATCTGGAATGCATTATTGAATGATTCCATAAAAGATTGTTTAATTTGGTATATTCCTGAAATATTTATTCTTTTGAAGGTTAGCAGTAGAACAGGTGGACAATGGGGAAAAGAACTTAAGCTAAATGTTATAGGTCTATTTTTTGAGGAAAGAGTATGATTATGCTACAACAGAGAAGGCCTCAGTCCTTGTGAAAATCCATCTGACTTATGAGAGAACAAAATGTGGAGTGGAGAAAAAGAGAGGTAGTGTGTGAAGACAGGGTTAGGTATAAATAATGGATCAAGCCTAAGGAGTTGGAATGGGTGTTGTATTTTGTCAAAAGGTTTTTTCGCATCTATTGAGATGATCATGTGGTTTCTGTTAGTTTTGTTGTTGATATGGTCAATTATGCTGATAGTTTTCCTAATATTGAACCAGCCCTGCATTCCTGGTATAAATCCTACCTGGTCATAGTGTATTATTCTTGTGATAAGTTGCTGTAATCTATTTGCTAATATTTTATTTAAAATTTTTGCATCTATATTCATTAGGAAATTGGTCTATAATTTTCTTTCTGTTTTGACTCTTCCCAGTTTAGGTATCGGCACCATATTTGTATCACAAAAAGAATTTGGTGAGACTCCTTCTTCACTTATTTTCCCAAATAGTCTATATAGTATTGGAATTAATTGTTCTTTAAATGTTTGATAGAATTCGCTTGTAAATCCATCTGGCCCTGGAGATTTTTTCCTAGGGAGTTCATCAATGGCTTGTTCAATTTCTTTTTCTGAGATGGGGTTATTTAAGTATTTTACTTCCTCTTCTGTTAATCTGGGCAATTTATATTTTTGTAAATATTTATCCATTTCACTAAGATTGTCAAATTTATTGGCATATAGTTGGGCAAAATAGTTCCTAATTATTGTTTTAATTTCCTCTTCCTTGGTAGTAGATTCACCATTTTAATTTTTGATACTGGTAATTTGGTTTTCTTTTTTTTTTAATTAACCAAAGGTTTATCTATTTTATTGCTTTTTTCATAAAACCAGCTCTTAGTTTTATTTATTAGTTCAATAGTTTTCTTAATTTCAATTTTCTTAATTTCTCCTTTGGTTTTCAGTATTCCTAATTTGATGTTTAATTGAGGATTTTTAATTTATTCTTTCTCTAGTTTTTTTAGTTGTATGCTCAATTCATTGATCTCTTTTTCTATTTATTCATGTAAGCATTTATAAATATAAAACTTCCCCTAAGAACTGCTTTCGCTGCATCCCATGAAGGATATAAAAATGTTCATTCCCTTTGACCCAGCAATAGCACTTCTAGGGCTATATCCCAAAGAGATCATACAAATGGGAAAAGGACCCACATGTACAAAAATATTTATAGCAGATCTTTTTGTGGTGGCAAAGAATTGGAAATTGAGAGGATGTCCATCAATTGGGGAATGGCTGAACAAGTTGTGGTATATGAAAGTAATGGAATACTGTTGTGCTATAAGAAATGATGAACAGGCTGACTTCAGAAAAACTTGGAAAGACTTGTGTTATCTGATACTGAGTGAAGTGAACAGAACCAGGAGAACATTGTACATAATAACAGCCACATTGTGTAATGACTAATATTGATAGACTTAACCCTTCTCAGCAATATAAGGATCTAAAATATCTCCAAAGGCCTCATGATGGAAAATGCTATCCATATCCAAAGAAAGAACTATGGAGTTTGAATGCAGATCAAAGCATACTGTTTGCTATTTTTTTTTCTTCTGTTGTGTTCTGTTTGTTTCCCCTTTCTGGTGGTTCCACCTGTTGGTCTAATTCTTACTTACAACATCACTAATGTGAAAGTATGTTTAATAGGAATGTATATGTATAGCCTATATCAGATTGTGTGCCATCTTGGGGAGGCAGGTGAGGAGGGAGGAGGAGAAAAATTTAAAACTCAAAAGCTTATGGAAGTGATTGTTGATAAATCAAAATAAATTAAATAAAAAAAGAAAAAGCCTAAAGAGTTGGATAATGGGCCCTATCCAGGAGGCATCTGACTCTTGTGATCGTGGCTTAAAAGTCAAGTGACATAAGGCTCAAGACGAACAAAACGTGCTACTCACTCGGTGCCTCTGGGACAGATATAGGCCTGGAATAGTCACAGCTACACTGGATCTCCTGGATAAGCAGTCATCTTTTGACACCATTTTTGTTTGGGAATATTACTGATTATTTTAACCCTGAGACCTAACTACTACAAAAAGGAAATCACCTTGAGCTCCTGGGAGATGCTGTACTTCTAAATATGCCAAACTGGGAAACTCATTTTGTCCTGGAATGCTACCTTCCTTGTACATACAGTTTCTACATTTTTCCTCTGATGTACCCTTTTGACATTGTGTAATGCCTTTATCTCAGCACTATTTTCTAAATTTCCCCTTCGCTCTGGTGCTTTGTGTGGAAGGAGAGCAACCTGTGGCCATAGAGAATATGTTCTGAATATTACTTACCTTTTTCCATTATATTCTATGACTGGTATGGGGTAGAATTCTTTGTATCCTAAATCTGCAAATGATTTAGAAGCACAGTCTTGCAATTTTTCATAAATCTCCTAAAAGATGAGAGTTGCTGTGTTACTAAATACTTGCCTTCAAACCAATTGAAACAAATCTTTCAAGACTTTTTTTGGTAGCATTTTAAAAAAAATTTTCAAATGACTAAAATTCTTTCAGAGTTACACATAATTTCACCTCACAAATAGCTGATAATCTTTATATAGTACAGGGAAAAATAAAAGGATAAAAAAATACATTGAAAAGAATAATGATGACTGTAATTAACAAAGTTGCCAATTCCAATTCAATTAAAAAAATATTTAGCCCTAAGGCATTTTTATCTACAAGTTACAGCAAGAATGCTGAAGTGGCTAACATCTCTAATATCCATAGAATGAATTTCTTACAAATTCATAACACAAGAAAGAAGTTCAATTTTTAAAAAATCTCTACTGTAATAAAATTTTATATAAAGAACACACAGTGGGAAGGACATCTCCATTACATTAATATATACATTATTCATAGCCATCTTCATTTTTATTAGAGAATCACTCTGTTTAGTGTCTCCTAATAGTTAATTTGACATTTTCTTACGTTTCACCTATTTGGAAGAAAGCCAAAATAATGGCTTCTGCCAGGTCTCAGAAAAGTACGTATCCTGTCATCCTGAGCAAATGATCTCATCAGTGGACCAAGTGCCTGGATTGAGGAAGTGGCTCTCTTTTGCTAGCAAAGCTAGACCTGCTTGATTCAAAATTGATGTTACTTAAAAGGATGGGGTGGGAGGGAGGGGGAAAACAGCACCCTCAAGATCACTGACTCTAACACAGAATAATAATATCAATTGATAGCATAATATTAGTGACTTTGCGCAAAATGTATCATCCAGGACAGGTACAGTTGGAAATTGGGTCAATCACATAACAGCATGGGAAGTCTTGGAATGCTGAAAGGCCTGAAGAAAATCTCCAAGAGGATGTATGTGAGTACATGGGCATGAATCACAAAGAATGAGGTATGGATAGGTTATGATCTATACCACTTGAGAGAATTCCCACACCAATGAGATCATAGATCAGGCAAAATATTAAAGTCTCCTATAAGGACCAGGCTGGCACTCTTTCCTAAAATGCCTCTAGTTCTATATAACTGGGTTTACTCAAAACCCACCTTCCGGTTCAGGCTCTAGGACCAATTTGAGGCCTAGTCAGGGAGAACATGGATGCCCATAGATCTATAATTTAACAGTTCAGCATCATCAGTTTTACTGCTGGGTCTTCTCTAACCTTGTAACCTGGATCCAACATCCAGAATTTTGCTTTATTCCCCCTGTTAAACCCCAACCTTATATCTGATCTCCAGTGACGAGGGGGAGCAACATAGTGCAGTGGAAAGAGCACTGGATTTGGAGGACTTATTTTGAAATCCTACTTCTGATTACCTGTGTGATTTTGGGCAAGGCCCTTATCTCTCTAGGCCTCAGTTCTTCATCTGTAGAACGAAGGGGCTGAACGAAATAGCCCCTGAGTTTCCTTCTAGCTCTAAAATTATGATCCTACAATCCTGAGGCCATATCTAGTTCCTGTATGCTTAAGTCTTTGTTTTGGTTCCTGTCCTCACACCCTAGTTCCTCCAAGATGAGAATTCTGCCTCCTTCTACCCAGTTATCTCAGGGTTTGAAATGCTGCCCCTGAAATCTACTTTTCATGCCTCAGTACCCAATAATGGCTGTCAGATCCCTGATTACATAAAAATTTTTATTATGCAAAACAATTGTTTAGAGTCACTCAGTAAATGGGCCTGATTCCCACGCTTAGAGGACAGATTCACCTCTTCAGACTAGGGAAGATCTACTCTCAATACCCTATGGAACAGTCTGTTAGTTCTAATGCTAATCTTTGAAAGTCACTAAAGAGTCATATGGTATTGATCCTAGGGGTTTATCGCTATAAAAATAGGGCCCATTATATAATCACCAAGTTATGGGCATTAAATAAATTACATATTAAGCAGAATTCTATGCCATGGACATGCTGTACAGTTATAAACAATACAACTAAAGATCAGTGAGGAAATAATCTTCTAGCATTAAAGAACTTTTTTTTCTATTTCCATAGCCACTACCCCTTTCTGCCCTGACTACAGAGAGAACAAATTATGAGCACAGCCTTATGCTTTATCAGTAAAAGTAAAACTTATTAAACCTGAAAGGCATCTGAAATCTCCTCAACTGGAGGTGTGACAATGTCAAATTGAACTCCTCCATGAACATGAAAATATTGATTCTCTGGGTAATGAAAATGCTGGCACTTAAAATTCGGTCCACAAATAAATGGTGGTAATTCGCGTTCTGTCTTGACTTTATCATCTTCAAAAGCAAAAACACAGTTTTATTTAAAAAGAAAATGGCATATAAGCAATATATTTTTGAAGGGTCTGAGTGGGAGGGGGCCAAATTTTCCTTCCCATGTGTAAAAGGGACACTAACACTTCTTATCCAAAAGCCATTTCTGGAGGAATTTTGCTGATTTTACTTTTTTGTGATCTTTTGAGAAAACTTATATCTGAATACAGTGTATATGAGACACCCAACAAATAGGGTTGCTGTGAGGATCAAATGAGAAAGTATTTGTAAAGCCAGTCGTGAATATAAATGATGTGGCTATTTTCAGGACACTTAAAATATCTTACTTTTTTTTTTTAATTGGGGATTCAGCCAAAACAAAGAAAGTTAAAAGGTTAAAGACCAAATAATTAGTGGGAAAATAATTCATCCTATGTCATTATGGATCACCTAGTTACAATGCATCCAAACACCTTTTTTGTTCCCAAATGTTTCCCAGCACCAGCCTATCCAGATCTATTCTACCTTTGTCCTTAGTTTGAAATTCTGATTAAGGGATTAGTAGACAGCCAAACAGGAGTCCAATCTCCACAAAACCACAGGAAAAGTGTACATATTGGCGAGGAGCTGTCCCACCCTCCTCACATTTCTAAGCTCCAAGTAGTAATTTGGTAGCACTTAAGTACTCACCATCAAAGAAGTTATTTCTCTCCATCCATCACTTCCTTTATCCATTCAAGTCATTAACTTCTAATAATCTTTCTTGTCCTATATCTCTCTTCAGTTCCTGCTTTTAAGGCTCAAGTTCATATCATTTCATTTCTAAACTACTGTAACAATTTTCCAGATGCTTCTCTGTGTCTAATCTAATCCAACTTCATTCCTGCTAGAACAATAGCCACCAGATTTTCTCAAATATTTTCTTTTAATGGCTGACCTGAGTTCAAATCTAGCCTCAGACACATAACACACTATAACAAAGGCCAAAAATAATAATACTTACCTCCCAGAGCTGCTGTAAGAATCAAATGAGATAATATTTGTAAAGTATAGCACAATGCCTGGCATATAGTTGGTACTTTATAAATACTTATTCCCTTCCCTTACCCCTCTATTGTCTTTTTCCTTTCCCTTCTATTACCCCTTCTGTTCCTTTGCCCAGTTCAGGGAGTAAAGGAGAAGATATGGGAAGCAGGCATTCAAGGTTGGAAGAAATGGTTAGAATGGAAATACTATAGAGGAAAACTATTTTCATTTCCTTAGTCTCACTCCAAACCCTGTCCCAGTGGACATAATTCTCCACTAAGGGTACATCACTTGCTATAAAAAGCCTGATCGCTGGTTGCTTTTTTAAAACTTCTTACCATCTTACAAAATGCTAGTCTTTGCACACAGAGGATCAGTCAATTAATAAACATGTGTTAGGATAAGAGGTTACAACCAGAAGGAGAACCTCATGTAGCTGGTGGAAAAGGCACTTCTGTGTGAGCTGCATAATTTTCTTGCTTCTCTTTGTGATTCTAAACCACATGCAGGGCTCTAGTTGGTAGGAATGATGCATGTGCAGAAGCAACTACTTAGCACTCCCAGTAAAATCTGAAATCTCTTTAAATAGCATAAACTGATTTTCTTTCTCTTCTTCCCTATCTCTAACTTCCTGCCTGACTCTATCTCAGTATGTAAGCAGTTGGGACATATTCCCAGGCCCACACTTTGAGAGAACTCCAAGTCCTATACTTGGAAAAAGATACATTTTTTTAAGTGAAAAAAAAGTTGGCCTTCTGGTGATAATTATTCTTACCTGAAAATGGTGGAAGCAGGGTACTTAAGTTTGGAACTTTCATCTTCTTTTTTAAGCTAAGCAAGAATGGAGTCATAAAGCACATTAATCTTAGATATGCTATATTTTGCCGCATTTCGGATTTCTTCTCAAGGTGTTTCTCTATCAGTTTTTTCTGAAGAGCTAGTCTTTGCTGTAATCTCTGGTAGGTACAAATATCAAGATAGTCATCAGTACACCTTATTGTATTAGAAAGCCAATAGACTGCTTCAAATAAGAAGACATTGTCATATTGCTGAACTAATGTGTTGCTAAATGTCAGCATTAGATTTATATTTTCAACATATTTCATGAATACAGTCTTTTCTTCAAGGCTGTTAGGATCATAGGTTGGGTCTTCATTCATATCTTCATCATATATTCCATCATAATCTGGATCCATTGTAAGATCAACGAGACCTTCAGAGCAAAGAGGAAACAGTGAAAACTTCATATTTTGAAAGCAAAATGATTTGAGATGACCAACCTGATAAACATCTTTGTAGTGTGAAAGTGTATCTGTCAATTAATTAAATCTTAAACCTTACAACATATACCTCCCATAAGCACTTTATAGAGTGCTTTTTTAATTTAGATCTCCATTGGCACTGAAAGGCAGCAAGATATGAGACAATAAGTGCAGATTAAAGCAATTTCAGAGCTTACCAACTTCATCAAAATTCTCTTTAAAAATAGAGGATAGTGTTATGAATGTCTGCCAGGAGGCACTGTCATACAATGTGATGTTTGTATTCCTTTGAGAGCCTATTAGTGTTTTGTGGCTTTTGAGATGATGTCAGAAAATTTTTCACCTAGGGCAAAAACAGGGGTGGGGGGTGACAGCCTTGGGTGACTCAGAGGACAGGATGATTGTAGGAACAGTCTGGTCCTCTCCCTGTAGAAGGGAGGAGACAGACACCTGGAAAGGATAAATGAAGCAATAAAGACCCTGTCATGATGGCATTCCTTTTCTCAATCCTGTGGGCCAAGAGCCAGACTGCTTCCTCTCCCAGCACTTCGGTTCCCCAGGCTGACTGTGGGGACAGTTGTGTCTTGCAGTGTTTACCTGGTTATGCTGAGGACCCCAAATGAATATTGTGGGCTGTTGTCACAGAGAGGAAGTCTCTGTTCACGGGATAAACTGTGTTGCTTTCTTACTAGAAGTAGGAGCTCTGGGGCAAAGTCCTTTTCACTCCATGCTCATGGGATTCTGACTATTTGCTACAGTGATCTCTGAGGTTTGTTTTTACCCTGCGGGTGGTTGTGCAGCAATAAAAGGGCAGTCATAGAAAATCTTATTCCTTACATGTTTAGTGAATAACTCAAAGGAAAAAGTGATGGATTTGGAGGCAAAAACCTGAGTGTATTTCCCAGCTCTGCCACTTAACATGTGCCTTTGGAAAATCACTTCCTCTCAAGGCCTCAGCTTTCTTATCTGTCAAATGCAGGTGTTGAACTATATGGCTTCAAAGGTTCCTGTAAGCTCTAGATCTAATCCTAGGTCCTTTTCTAGCAGTGAAGGTAAGATACTGTCATGGCTAAGATAGTCACAAGTAGTGTTATTTAGCTCTCTAGGACTCTTGGCAAACAACTGATGTGACCTACACTCTGATATGTAAACATACTCGTGTCAAATATGCCACCAACTCCATGACTGTTACATCAAAACAGGTACTCCTTCCCCTGTTCTGGCGGGAACTGTATGTATATATGGTCTTTGATGAGCCAACTCTGGGGCAGAATTTGTAGTGGTTTGGGGGACAGCTGCCAGCACTCAAACAGTGACTTCCTGAGAGCAACTTTATCCTTCAGAGGGAACTGCCTTTTTTTTTTTTTTGAGAAGACCAGATCCTTATCCTGAAGGGAAATGACTATACTATTCCATTTGTGACTTCTTTACAAGGAATTTGCCCTTTGAGGGAAACCATTAGCTCATCCCAATGACCTTCTACCCAGAAGTGGGATAACAGTTGTCCCCAAAACTGACATACTGAAGATCTCTGACAAGAAGAGACCAGGTATTTAATGGCAGTTAGGGTTTTCTCTGGGGAATATTAAGCACAACCCCATCTTTGGGATGCTTCTGGCAATATGGGGAACCACTTCTTCCATTTCTCCTAAAGCATCATATCTAAGTTTGGTCACTGGCCTAATAGGCTTGCACACTGGCATATTTTCTTGGACAGAGGAGACGCTGGGAAATATATAGCCTGCCCACTTCAATGTGACTCACTAAGAATCCAGTAGAACCCTTCAATGACTCTTTCTGACAAACCCAAATTTGACATTTGTTGTCATCAAATACAAGATTCCTAGCACTGAGGTTATACCCCTGTACATCAGAAAATAAAGGAACAACTTCTAATACGTGCTATCCATTACACACAGTGATGGGTCCCACCAAGAGTATCAGTGAAACACAAGGAATGCAGACTCCATTATTGCTGAAGGTTGGCAAAGACATTAAATGCCTGGTCAGGCTGTAGAGGCTTATAACAAGGCTCTCTTTGCTAATGGAAGGTTGGGTAGTACAAATTCAGTAGAATAAACGACTTCTTCAAGAGAAAGGCTGCCTCAGAATCAGTTAGAAGGCCAGAAACTGTCCACTTAGCAAGAGGTCATCTCAGTTTTGGTCTGTGGTGACTGCGACGCTAGTAGTCTCTACTGCTCTGTTGGTCTTGTAGAATTTGTGTACATTCTTCTACTGGCATCATGGCCTCTTTGTTGGGTATGTTACTCTGTTGGTCCCCTAGTCTCAGTTGAATGCTGTTGATGGGGCTAATACCCTAATGGTCCTAGAGATTTGATGAGTGTGGACTTGGTAGCTGCCAGTTGCTTCTTGATTCAATCTTCAGGGCTCATCACTTTGAGGTCACAAAAGCATTCCCAGTTTCAGTCACCCAGGGTAAAATGGCTAGAATCTCTTCTAGATAGCAGCAAATTTACACTTCTTTGATCTTAGCTGCCGCACCTAGATAACAAAAAGCAGGCAGAGTAGCTCCAGGCTAAAAGCAGGTATTTCTTTTCAAGTCTCCAAAATCTGGGTGGAAACCAAAATCTTCCTTTGCTGATTCTTATTGTGAAAAATGATTTTTCTTAATACTCATTTATCTTGGAAACTCAGAGCTTCCCCATCTCCCCTTTCTTTCTAAGTTCAGTCCTTCTTCAGAAAGACATTAAGATGTAATCTAAATGGGTCTATTCCTGCTCATTATGTTGCCTAGATAGGTCTGAGAGAGTGTTGATTCCTTCCTATTGTCAAGACAGGTCATATGGAAATTGATGTCTGTTTGACCAGGATTGAGTGACAGGGGTCACATACTGAAACACCCTTATTTTAATATGGACCACCTCCCAGAGTTGATTGTCATCCCTTGGGAACACCTACTCTTCGAAGGGCATATAAGCATGTACCCCAAAAATCCAATTTGAGCCAGTTCTGAACTGGCCCCCTTAGGGGGGCCCAGTTTTGGACCGAAATCCCATGCAATGCATGTTAAGCCAGCTTTGCGAGAAATTAAACTGTGAACATACACACCCAAATTTTGTTTGTCTCTTTCTTAGAGCTGACTCTGTTCAAAATTGGGGTTTGTTTTTTGGGGGTTCACATTATCTAGCTGAGGGTTAGATATTATCCTCCCAAGATCCTTTCTAGTTTAGAATTCAGATGAATTTGAGTCAGATCTAAAAGTAAGCTAAAGAGGCAAGGTTAGGGTTCTCCATCCACCTAGCCCATATTCTTGTCTTTATTATGTGTACCTGTCAGCAGCAAAGTCTGGCTATTTGGGGGCTTCATTCTGACCAACAAAAACCTCAGTCTCCATACATTCTCCTTCCCACCCCCAGCAATGAATCTGCAGTCCCGGGGAATTACGTGGGTATATATGAAAATCTGTGAACATTGTAAGCAATATAAATTGAGAGATAACATCCAACTATATAACACAATGCAAACATAGATATCTAACACATTACACACCCTAGAGCTGCATGCAGCTAACCTTAATGTGAGTAGCATAATACACACTCTATGATCAATAGTTTCCATGACAATGGCATCTATTAAACAAAAGACACTAATCTCAAGGCAGTGCAAAACATAGCATTACATGACAGTT
Source organism: Phascolarctos cinereus (assembly GCF_003287225.1). NCBI lineage: Eukaryota > Metazoa > Chordata > Mammalia > Diprotodontia > Phascolarctidae > Phascolarctos > Phascolarctos cinereus. The sequence goes on from NW_027556098.1 coordinate 195,153,860, forward strand.
GCATTAGGTGACCAAATAGATCACACGCAGAAACATGCAACTTTGTACCACTGCAGTTTTATCTGTAATACATTGGAGAAAAGCACAAAAACCAATGATGCTTAACACAGCAATGTATGTCAAACGTATAAATTATATTTAACACATAACACGTATCAGTTACACACAAGGCACACATTACCTATCCTGTGATAATCAGCATCAGTCAGCTGCATGAGTAAACGTTTTCCATTTCTCCTACAGTAACATATGGTAGAGTGCTCACTAGTTCAACATCCAAGGAAGGCACTGCTAAAGCTTGTCTTGAAGAGCTTGTCTTCATCCTGAGAACTACCAATCTATAGTCCTAATGCAGAGATTATATCTGTTTCTACGCTCTATTAAGTACAAAGAGAGTAGGTCTTTCCTTTACTTCTATGTTTGCTAGAAACTAGAACTGGGCCACCGTGGGTTTTTGCTCTTATAACTGACTTTAGGAGGCCTTTATGGTACAAGAGGGAAAATGGAAGACTGAGTAGGGTGGCCATGTTGTTCACCTTCAAGACCATTTCTCCCATGGTGACTTTACTGTGATAAAACATTTAAAACATCTTATTTTGAGCCATCTGGCATTGGATTTTTAGCTACACCTCCCAGAGATTCACAAGAACCACAAAACGAAGGAAGCAATAATAACTCTCTGGTCACACTATATAGTAGTTGTTCAAGTGGACACCTACTGGAATAGCACAGAGAAAGTCTCACATAAAAGGTATATCCTCTGCATGCTTGAAAGATTATTAGCTAAGGAGGAGTTTTATATGTGTTGGTGCAATGTTAAGAGTTTTTACCGATTTGAGTTCTTATTAAGTATTTTGTTCTCTTTAAGTTCATGTATGGTGCAGGGATTTCTTGAACAGTGTTTTTAGTCCCAGTGATTTTGTAGTAACAAAAGGACTATCCTGTGGCTTTGTTTGTGCAAAAACTTTTCAATTTAATGTAATCAAAATTATCCATTTTGCATTTTATAATGTTCTTTATCTCTTGTTTAGTCATAAATTCTTCTGTTCCATATAAATCTGACAGGTAAACTATACCTTGCTCTCATAATTTGCTTATAGTATCAGCCTTTATTATATCTAAATCATGTACCCATTTTGACTTTATTTTGGTATATGGTGTAAAATGTTATAGTCTATGCCTAGTTTCTACCATACTCTTTTCCAGTTTTCCCAGCAGTTTTGTCAAATGGTTGAGTTCTTATCCCAGAAGCTGGGGTCTTTGGGTTTATCAAACAGTAGATTACTATAGTCATTGACTACTGTGTCTTGTGTACCTAAGCTATTCCACTGATCCACCACTCTATTTTTTTTTTCTTCTGGCTAGGCAATGGGGTTAAGTGACTTGCCCAGGGTCACACAGCTATTAAGTGTCAAGTGTCGAAGGCTGGATTTGAACTCAAGTCCTCCTGACTCCAAGGCCAGAGCTCTATTCACTGCACCACTTAGCTGCCCTGGACCACTCTATTTCTTACCAATACTAAGTAATTTTGATGATTGCTGCTATACAATACAATTTAAGATCTGGTATGGCTAGGCCACCTTCCCTAGCATTTCTTCTCATTATTGTTCTTTTTTATTCTTCCAAATGAATCTCGTCTATAAAATAATTTTTTGGTAGTTTGATTGGTATAGTACTGAATAAGTAAATTAGCTTAGGTAGAATGGTCATTTTTATTATATGAGCTCAGCCTACCCATGAGCAACTGATGTTTTTCCAATTATTTAGATCTGACTTTATTTGTGTAAAAAGTGGCTTGTAATTGTATTCACATAGTTCCTGGGTTTGTTTCAGTAGGTAGACTCCTAAATATTTTATAATGTCTACAGCAACTTTAAATGGAATTTCTCTTTCTATCTCTTGCTGTTGGGCTTTGTTGGTAATATATAGAAATTCTCATGATTTATGTGGGTTTATTTTATATCCTGCAACTTTGCTAAAGTTGTTTATTATTTCAAGTAGTTTTCATTTGATTCTCTAAGTATATCATCATATCATTTGTAAAGAGTGATAGCTTTGTTTCTTCTTTGACTATTCTAATATGCTTAATTTCTTTTTCTTCTCTTATTGCTAAAGCAAACGTTTCTAGTACCATATTGAACAACAGGAGTGATAATGGACATCCTTGTTTCACCCCTGATCTTATGGGAAATGCTTCTGGCTTATCCTCATTACATATAATGCTTGCTGATGGTTTTAGGTAGATGCTACTAATCATTTTAAGGAAGACTCCATTTATTCCTATGCTCTCTATTGTTTTTAATAGGAATGGGTGTTGTGTTTTGTCAAAAGCTTTTTCTACATCTATTGAGATGATCATGTGATTTCTGTTAGTTTTTTTGTTGATATGATCAATTATGCTGATAGTTTTCCTAATATTTAACCAGCCCTGCATTCCTGGTATAAATCCTACCTGGTCATAGTGTATTATTTTTGTGATAAGTTGTTGTATTCTATTTGCTAATATTTTATTTAAAATGTTTGCATCTATATTCATTAGGGAAATTGGTCTATAATTTTCTTTCTATTTTGACTCTTCCTAGTTTAGGTATCAGCACCATATTTGTATCACAAAAAGAATCTGGTAAGACTGCTTCTTCACTTATTTTCCCAAATAGTCTATATAGTATTGGAATTAATTGTTCTTTAAATGTTCGATAGAATTTGCTTGTAAATCCATCTGGCCCTGGAGATTTTTTCCTAGGGAGTTCATTGATGGCCTGTTCAATTTCTTTTTCTGAGATGGGGTTATTTAAGTATTTTATATTCACATTCACAGTTATGATTATTATCTGTGTCTTTCTCTCCACCCACATCCCCTCCTCCATTTGCTTTTCTTTCTCCTTTTTTCCTTTTCCCTCCTCACTAGAGTTTTGCTTTTGACCACCACCTCCCTCAATCTGCCCTCTCTTCTATCCCCCCTCCCTTTTCTTTCCCCTTTCCCCTCCTGCTCCCTATATGGCAAGTTAGATTTCTATACCTGAGTATGTTATTCCCTCCTGGAGCCAAATGTTCATCTCCCTTCTTTTCCTCTACTATAATATATCTTTGTGCCTCTTCATGTGATGTAATTTACCCTTTTCTGCCTTCTCCTTTCCTCTTTTCCCATTACAGTTCCTTTTCACCATTTCATTAGGTTTTTTATCATCACATCAAAGTCAACTTAAACCCACTCCCTCTATGTATATCCCTTCTAAATGTCATAATAAAGATACAGTTTTCAAGAGTTATAAGTATCATCTTCTCATGTAGGGATGTAAACAGTTTACCCTTATGGGATAACACACTGGGTTTTTTTTTTCCTTTTCTTGTTTACCTTTTTATGTCTCTCTTGAGTCTTGTATTGAAGATCAAATTTTCCATTGAACTCTGGTCTTTTCATCAGGAAAATCTGGAAGTTCCCTATTTCATTGAATATCCATCTCTTCCTATGAAAAATTATGCCCAATTTTGCTGGGTAGTTGATCCTTGGTTGTAATCCTAGCTCCTTTGCTTTACAAAATATCATACTTCAAGCCCTCTGATCTTTGAATGTGGAAGCTGCAAGGTCCTGCCCTGACTGTGGTTCTACGATATTTGAATTGTTTCTTTCTGGCTACTTGCAGGATTTTCTCCTTGACCTGATAATTCTGGAATTTGGCTACAATATTCCTTGGTGTTTTCTATTTGGGATCTCTTTCAGGAGGTGATCTGTGGATTCTTTTGATGACTATTTTACCCTGTGGTTCTAGGGCCTCAGGGCAGTTTTCCTTGATGATCTCCTGAAAGATGCTGTCCAGGCTCTTTCTTTCTTTCATCATAGCTTTCAAGTAGACCAATAATTCTTAAGTTATCTCTCCTGGATCTCTTTTCCAGGTCAGTTGTTTTTCCAATGAGGTATTTTACATTTTCTTCTATTTTTTCATTCTTTTGATTTTGTTTGACAGATTCTTGATGCCTCATAGAGTCACTAGCTTCCAATTGCCCAATTCTAATTTTTAATGAATTGTTTTCTTTAGTTAGCTTTTGTACCTCCTTTTCCATTTGGCCCATTTTACTTTTTTAGGAAATTCTCTTCAGTGAGTTTTGTGCCTTCTTTTCCATTTGGCCAATCCTACTTTTTAAGGAGTTGTTTTCTTTAGTATACTTTTTTTCCATTTTGTCAAAAGAATTGTTCAATTTTTCTTCTATTTCTTTTATTTGACTTTTAAAATCCTTCTTGAGCTCTTCCAAGAAGGCTTTTTGGGCTGGAGACCAGTTCATATTCCCCTCTGAGGTTTCAGATGTGGGTATATTGACAATGTTGTCCTCTCCTGAATTTATGTTTTGATCTTCCTGTCACCAAGATATTTCTCTATGGTCATTGTTTTTCTATGTTGCTTTTTGTTCATGTTGTTTGCCTTTTTTCTGGCTTTTAAAGTTGACCTCTGTTTCTGGGGCACAGTCCTAGGCTTCTTGTGCTGGGGGCTAGGGGCCTGGTTACTAGTTTGCTGAGGTAGGGCTTGCCACTGGCTTGCTGGTAGTCCCCTTCAGCCACAGCAAGCAATCCCTCTAGACTCATGAGCTTAAAGACTGTTGTATCTCATCTTTCTGCTGACTCCACTATTTCAGGATTTTTCCTGGGAAAACATTCTCTGGGTTTTTCAAAGTCAGCAAGGGACGATGATAGCAACTTACTGCTTACTCCGCCATCTTGACTCCCGGAAGTTGAAATAGGTGACTTTCAAACATTCAGTCTGTGGGATAAAAAGACTCCAGGAGAAGTCGCTGCCCCTGCTGTCACTGCTACTGCTACTGATTCAGTCACTCCCAAGGCCTGCTCCTGGTTTGCTGGTGCAGGGGCTCTATTGGCTGCCTTGCTCTGGACTGTGCTTCTCTCTCACCCAGTTCTGGCAGTACCCTCCCACTGATCTTGTAAGTAGTCTCTGGCATCTGTGGGCTGAGAAGACTGGAAACCACCAGTGCTGCCAGTTATTCAGTCCCCCAATGCCTGCTCTGGCTTTGCTTAGGCTCTGCTCTGCGCCCTGTACACTGAATGCTCCTTTCTCAGACCGGTGCAATAGTCCTTTCCTGTCGACCTTCCAGGTTGTCTTGGGCTGGAAATCTGCCTCACTCTGTCTTTTTGTCGATTCCACCACTGTAGAATTTGTTCAGAGTCACCTTTTAGAAGTATTTGAAGAGGTTTGGGGGAGAGCTCAGGTGAGTCCGGGCTTTCACTCTGCCATCTTGGCTCTACCTGTCCTATGTTATAAGACAAGGACTATTTCTCTGGAAGGGATGGTCCCCTGAAACAGGCCAAATTTCAACTGTTATAAGACAAGGACTATTTCTCTGGAAGGGATGGTCCCCTGAAACAGGCCAAATTTCAACAACCTGCCTGTACTCACTGGATTATAAATTGGAGAGCTGTGTCCCTGATCTGTTTCTTCCCATGTAGTTGAGGTGGTTGGACAACATGGTCTCTAAGATCCTTTCCAGATCTATCAGTCAGATAATTTATAACACTTGGACATTTTATTCTACTTCAGTTCTGCCTCATTTTCAGTTAGAGCTTGACTGACCTTTCTCTGTGACTCCTGACTGACCTCTCTCTTACCCACATGGGTAAGTCACTTCCCTGCTTGAGAGTGGGGGAGAAGGCTCAGCTTCCTCTACTGAAAGTTATGTTGACTCAGTATCCCATGATCCCAGTCCTGCTTGTCAATAAGTGTTGAGGGAGGTGTCACCCAGTCCCCTGATATTGATTACCTAGTCCCCTGATAATTGATCACATAGCCAAGTCATTCCCTACCTGTGACCTGTCCCATTCTTGCTAGCTTGGTGAGGAATTGAGATGAAAGGGCCCAGCCTCTTCTGCTTAGGTGGACATATCTGAATTGTCTTAAAGTTACCTATAAACACTGAAGCCATCTTCAGTGATCAGCTCATCTATGTGTTGCTACCTTGATGTACTTATAATTTTAATTCTCTTTGTCCTGAATTTTCCCTTGTTAATCAGTGTGAAAAGCCCAAATGAAGAATTTTCCTTTCAATACCTCCTCTATAAAAATCAAGGAACTGAATCGTCCTTAACAGGTGATGCTTGAGTTCCCTTTCAATTCTAAAAAGATATTTTAAGGATTGTTTTGTTACAGTTTGGTGGGGAGGGGGAGATGGTGGTTTTAAGTCCTTTTTTCCTCCCCTTCTCCAAAAGTATGTTTGCTATATGTGATGCCAGTCCATTTCAGACTTTTTCAGTGCCAAGTGTGAAGAAACAACTGACCTTGATAATTAGAATCTAGTTATGAAGAACAATTAGTTTAAATAGGAAGCTACCAGGTCTCTCTCCCTCCACAGGGTAGTATCCACCCCACTCTCTCCCCACTTCCAACTGACAATATCTTTAGTGTCACTTGCCCTGAGAGTAGTTTATAGTATTTGCCTCCACATGCATAAATTCCTAGTTACAAGCTCTGGCTCACAGTAAAAATTTTTGACCAAAACGCCATGATAAAAAAAAAATGCAGACATGTTAGAGTATAGGGTACAACATAAAAATGGGTAGCAAATTCATCATTATTTTTTAATGACTTAAAACCTCAAAGTATTTACTTATTAACTTTTGGAAGCACTTTTTGTGTATGGGAGAGAGATGTTCCATCTACTTTGTGAAATGATCTAGAATGATTTCAAATACAACTGTGAAAAGTATGATTTGAAAAGAGTATATGCTTACCTGCTGCACTAAACTCTTCAAAGATATCTTTATCTGTTTGAGGCTTCCCTTCAACATCAATATCCATAAGAGAACGCCATATTTCAGAGAACCGCACCCTTTTTTCTTTTGGCATATATATTCCATGCCAGAGTGATTTTATCATGTAGTCAACATTAATCAGAATTTGTCCAATTCGAGTGTCAAAATAAGCAGGAGGCAGCTGGCAACATGAACTTTGATCATAATTAATTTCAAAAGTGACAGAAGGAATTTGATTCAAACAATAAATTCCAACAGACAACTCTCTTAGGATCTGATGAACTACTCTATAATCCAGGTTTACATTTGGATCCACTGGTGCTAGCAGGACTGCAGTGGAGAAGCCTACATTTTTCAACTCACTTATAAGTCCATCCGGGAGTTGTATATGGCTGCGTATGTCCTCTTGTGCAGAGAGCCAACTAGCAATCACAGTAGCAAGTAAGTCTTGAACCTCGCTTCGGTCATACTTTTCAAAAAGGGCACTGGCATTCCTCTTCAGTGCCAAATTGGACCGATAGGTAGCCTCATCTGATTGGTCAAATCTAACTAATCCTTTTTTTGGATACCTTAACATTTTCTGAAAAGTTTCTTTTTGAAGTTCCTGGAATTAGAAACAAACAAACAACCACCACCACAAAGGTGACAAAGTTCAGCATTGTTATGAATCTGGATTTCATAAGAAACAAATATGAAATCTATTATGCAAGTATTCATTCCATTGTTATAAAATTATTTTTAATAATGAATTATCAAATGTCAAAATTTCAGTGCAACAAAAATAAGGGAGCAATCACACATGTAGGTAACAGTAATAAAAGGCAGTGTGGCAAAGCAAAAAGAGATCCAGGACTTGAAACCAGGAAAGCCTGGGTTCAAGTACTGTCTCTGGCATATGCCTTCTGTGTGGCCTCGGACAAGCAATATTAATCTCTGGAGGCTCTAGGCAACCCTCTGAGACTGTAAGTTGCAGAGAAGGTGCTAACTTATAGGGGCCTTTCTTTTGGAAGGAAAAGAGCATTATGTTTTTGTGGTACTGGATTCAACATCACAGGACCCCAATGATGGGAAAAAAGTGAATGAAAACAATAGAGGATAGCTACCATCTAAATAATTTCTCAGAACAGAGAGGGTGTCCTAATTCAAAACAATGATTTGGAAAATTTAAAGATTTGCAACCCTGCTATTTTAAGCAGGAGAGGTGAACTTATTTGTAATGGCTACCATGCTGATATTCTTCAGTGTAGATGGCTAACAACAAACAGTATCATTTCAAAACATAACCCACTTAGGACTCTTTCACAAAGCAATAACTTCTAAGTGCCTTAATTAATACTTTAGTGATTTAGATGAAGTATTTGAATTCTCATTTGCTAACTCTAGAATGTTTATTCTCCTTAAGAAGTCTGTACTGCCCACTGTCATGCAATACATGTGTCTTTGACAGCAGTGTCCATGTAGATAACTAGTATCCTTTATATTGAAGATTACATCTTTGAGTTGCACTTTTAATGTAGTCTTTGAAAAGAGGCTTCTCTATGCAAGAGACCAGCATTTTGAACATACATTTAGGCATCTCTTTTGCCATTTCTTCATGATGAAATCTTTCTCTTCTCTTTTATAAATGTGAGGATTGTTTTGGACATTCTATAATACTTGTTCCCTGAGGTGTATAAATAGTCTGTAAAAGTGATATCAGCTGACTGGACACTCTAGTCCGTGTTTATGCTCATGAATTGTGATGTACATTTCCATTAAGTGGGAAGGGTGAATATAGTTTAGGTGTAAGGTACAGGGCCATGCTGACTGAATACCTATTTATAATACTTTACAGTGAAGGTATTTGAGGCTAGCTGGCACAAAATTTTTCTACTCTAAATATTTCATTCTACTGTATCTATTTTTGTGACCTTGTCACTTTCAGACTAAAATGCTTAATGTGTAAAAAATAATGCTTACATCAATAGAAAGGAATAGATTCTCTATCCCTTAAATATCCTTGGCTGTAATTGCTTTATGCTTTCTATAAATGTAAAAACATACATTCAAAGCTGGAAAAAAATTTAGAAATGAAATGCATTCTTTGGCTATTCTTCTATATGTTACACTTGTCACACTGTCATACATTCAGTTTATTTTTACTTTTGCACTTCAGTTGGAAAATTTAAGCTCAATTTTCAACTTCTTATACAACAAAGGTGTCAGGAAACATCTTGATTCTTGGAGGAGTATGTGTCTGGGATGGTTACAATAAAACTACATCTTGAACCTATCACACTGGCTAAAATGATAGAAGGGGAAAATGACAAATGCTGGAGGGGATGTGGAAAAATTAGGACACTAATACACTATTGGTGGAATTATGAACTGATCCAACCATTTTGGAGAGCAATTACGTGAGAACTTAGGAACCTTCCCTTTTACATAGAGGGCAACACAATCCTCCCAGTCCCCCAGGCTCAAAACCTAGGAGTGTTTCTGGATTCCTCACTATCTCTCACCCCCAAAACACCTTATCCAATCTCTTGTCAAGGCCTGTTAATTCCTCCGTTTCACCTTTGCATCAACTCTCCAATAAGCCCTCTTCTCTCCTCTGACACTAGCCACCCTCTAGTGCAGACCCTTATCACCTCACACCTGGATTACTGCAAAAGCCTGCTGGTGGATCTGCCTGCCTCAAGTCTCTCCCTACTCCAATAACATCCTCCATTTGGCCTCTAAAGTGATTTAACTAAAGTGTAGGTCTGATCATGTCAAACTTCCCCAATACATCTCCTGACCTGCCGCACCGCCCCCCCCCAACTCCAGTGGCTTCCTATTATCTCCAGGAACAAATGCAAAATGCTGTTTGTGGTTAAAAGCCCTTCATAACTTAGCCCTCTCCCCCCTACCTTTCCAAGCCTCTTAACACCTTACTCCCTGACGTGCATTCTTTTATTCGATGACACTGGCCTTCTGGATGTTTCTTGAACAAGCCCTTCCAGCCTCCAGGAATTTTCTCTAGTTGTCCCCGATGCCTGGAACACTCTTCTGCCTGCTGACCTCCCTAGCTTCCTTTAAGTTCCAACTAAAATTCCATCTTTTACTGGATATCTTTTCCAACCCCACTAAATTCTAGTGTCTTCCTTCCTATTTATCCTGTTTTGTATTTGCTTTGCATATATTCATTTGCAAATTGTCTCCTCCCTTTAGATTGTAAGCTCTTTGAGGGCAGGACTTTTTTTTTGTATCCCAGTCTTATAACAAAGATTGAATGTTGATTGAATAAATACAGTGGATAAAGGGCTGGGTCTGAAGTCAGGAAGAATTCCTAAATTCAAATCTGGCCTCAGACACTTATTAGCTATATGACCCTGGGTAAATAACTTAATCCTGTTTGCCTCAGTTTCCTCATCTGTAAAATAAACTGGATAAGGAAATGACAAATCACCTCAGAATCTTTGCCAAGAAAACTCTAAATGGAGTCAGGAAGTGCTGGACACGACTGAAAAACGACTGAACAACAACTATTTAAACTTTATGTCACCTAATTTTATTTTTATATTGACCTATGATCTCATCTGTGTAGGAAACACCCCATGATGAAATTCCCTTTCACAGAAACAAAAACAGAAAGCAGCAGCTCCTTTCTAACTCAGTCAGCTGGTGACCCTAGACACGTGACTCCACCTGGCTGAGCTTCATTTTCCTTTCTGTCTCGTAGGGACAATAATAGCACCTACTTCACTGGGTTGTTGTGAGGTTCAAATGAGTAACATCAGTAAAGTACTTTTGCAAACCTTGAAGGGCTATATAAATTCTTTTTCTTCGTCGCTGGTGCCACCGAGAGGTTAAGATGCTTGCCCACAGGCATCCAGCGTGTATTAAAGCAGCGCTTGAATGCAGACCTTGCAGCGCCCTCTTGGCAGGCTCTTCTTCTATCCCATGGGCCGCAGCCAGCTCTAGCACCTAACAAATGTAAATAAATACTGCGCCGTGTGTGGGAGGAGCCAGTCTAAGGGATCTCCGGCTGCGAAGGTGGGGGTGGGGGCTTGTGGGGAAATCCAGTCCCCCAGACACGGACTTAGTAGGGTCCTGCCCACTCCTTCCCACGGTGTTACCTTCGTCTGTGGTAGGGCAAGGGGGCGGAGGCAGCACTTGCGCTGCCCAGGTTCCCGGGGCTGGTGGGTCGGGCCTCCGCCCAGGCTCGCAGGGTCCAGAGGCCGGTGGGCCGGGGTTCGAAGCCGTTCCTGGACTCTTGTGGGGGAGGGGAGGGGCGGAGGCAACGATCTGGACATCTTTGTGCTCCCCGGATGGTCCTAAAGGGCAGTTTTAATATGGTTTTTAAACTCCATTGGTGGGGGGAATTTTCTCACTGGGACTCCCTGTACCATTGAAATCAAAGGTCTTGTTAAAAAAAAAACTGGACCATTTAGTGACTAATATTAGAACAATCAACCCAGTGGAGGCATGGATTGCAAACAGAACTACAAAGCACAATCCTTGTTCTCAGTTTACAAATGAGTAGGGGAAAAGATACATATATACATAAAGATATACAAACACAACATTGTGCAATAAAATGAGAAATTTGCAAATCTTAAAGAGTTATATATATGTATGTATATATAAAAACACATAATACACATATACACATAAGTATACAACAAATACAGTGCAAACAGTATACTGATAATGCCACATGAATGCTAGATACTAAGAGTACTGCAGGTGTTCTGAATTGAGATTTGATTTGGGCCTTAACGGATGGGCATGAATTGGAGGACCAACATGAGGGAATATAAAGAATTTTGCAGGGACTGTTATTAGACCACTTTGGCTGCAGCAAAATCCATAGGGGAATAGCAGGAGATAGTTTGAAAAATATCCCAGACAATGCATTTCCACTTCTCAAATATCCTCTATGATTTTACCTCTGTTCTCTTAAGTTCCTTCCATGTATCACACTGATCTATGTGCCTGTCACATTATCTAGGTAAACTAAAAGGTCTTTGAGGACAAGGACTTATAATTTTTTTCTTTGTATTTTCAGCACTAAGCAGAATGCCTTGCATGTAGTTGTAGCAGTGATGTTTGATGGTACTTAATTACTTGACAGAAACCAGTAATAGTAGCAATGATGGTTGAATTAGATTTAGGTAGGTATGTGCTAAATTGTATTAAGCCTTGAATGCTAAGGTGTTAGGAAGTAAAAGCAATTAACAAATGTATTATCGTATTTGGTACTTTTTCCTGTGGGCTGGAGAACATTTTGGAATTTGTGCAGTGTTTTGAATCATCCCAAACCACTTGTGACCTTACCAACAATTCTCCTGGTGATTCCATTTGGCCACGAATGAGAAAACTGCAAAGAACATTAAGAGCAAATAGACACATGTATAGCGGCCTTAAGAAAGCTGTAATTAATGAACAATGATGAGCATGAGAAGTGGCATTAAAAGCATGCCAAATCTAGATCATCAGAATGAGGTTACTTCCTGATAGTCCAAGTGCTTCAGTGGGATACCCCCAAGATCCTGAAAAACCAATAGACAAGAATTACATGATGACTGCATTACTCTCCCTCAGTAGAGGCATCAACCACACCAAAAAAAATCACAAATTCTCACAAGTAACAGATTAAGCAGGAGAACTACTCAAGTATTGTTGAGTTTGGGGAGTAGTGATGAAAGTATGTTTTTGAGAGATTAATAGTAGTGGTCAGCATGGGCTACAATTGAGACTAAGGGCAACAGAATGCTTTTCTTTAACTTGGAGACTGTCGAAGTGAATTCTTTCAGGACACTAGGACCCACAGGTCTATTCCTCATCATTTCAGGTAGCGCCCTAACATTCTTGGGGTCCACCCTGAACTCATCACCAATGGCTTCAGAGAAGGTCTAAGTGAATTCTTTCACACCTGAACCAGCTCTCCCAACTCTAACCTCAACAGGAAGGTTGGTAAAGTTAAAGAAAGCATTTATTGGGGTGATGTACCCAAGAGGGGCCTGCTTCCAATGAGGGAGAGCCCCAGTGGGCTGTGCTGCATGTGGGAGGCAAAGCATAGGCCACAGGCCCTGCTCCCCTAAGCAGAGTGGCCCCTGCTTCCTGTAGGAGGCAAAGGCAATTAGCTAGGTCAAAGGTATGGTTTAAATACAATTTTATGGAATAGGGGGAAGGGGACAAGAGAATGGGAGAGGCAAGCATGGCTCCAAAATGCCCGGGATATCAGGTAGTCTGGAGGTGATAAGCAAAGAGAACAGAAAAGGGGAGGGGAAGAATTGTTCTGGAATTGAGGGTGCTTTGTGAAAGTACACAGATAAGTGATGCTGAGGGTTTCAATGCATAGTCTTTGATCACTTTTCTGCCTGGTCACATCCTGCATACTATCCACTATCTCATGTGCTGCTTGCTTCCATCTGCCTCAAGCACTCTTTTCTACCTCATCATTAGTACACATATTTGGGACAGATATTCCATATTATAGGCAAGAGGGAGAACAAGGTAGATTTCCTTCGATAAACTCCATAGCACTTCTAAGAATCCCAAAGTACTTCCTGGTACGAAGACCCAGCTTTTCAACACCAATTTCTCTATTGTTGGAAATCTTGGAACACTACAATTTCAAAGAGATTGAAGTGGATATAGACAACAGCATTCCAAAGACAATACTTTGGCAAGGATAGAAAAGATAAAAGTCTGTTCTAACATCATCTTTGTGGCATCTAGAAGAAACTCCTTTAGATATATTACAAAGATGATGCAAATTCCTACCCATTCATTTAAAGGAGTTGAAACAGACATATCCTGCCATTCCCAGGATATATTTCCAATATATCCCAAACGAATTTTGCTGTAATAACTTGTGCTAACATTAGAAACATATCAAACCTTTTCTTCTAAAAACAATCTGCCACAATATAGTTATTAAAGGCCATAAAATAGCCTCTTTATACTCATCTTCCTGTGTTTCACAATTTTATTTCACTGCAACACAGATATAGATGTCTAAGCCTTCCATTTAACCTGTAAACTGAGGGAATCCACACAGGAACAAAATTTAATTTGATGTGTGGAAGAGGGATTGTGGGGATAGTCTATATATATTTGGTTTTTCTTTGAAATGTATATTACTGAGTTCACTAAGATAATGGGAAGAGGAAAGAATATTGTGGTTATGAAGAGAATGAGATAGGAAAGCAAGGTGAAAGTTAAAGAAGTCAAAGTCCTTGTTTACAATGTGAAACAAAGCAATTTGTGAAATTTTGTTTTTGTTTAGGCATATCTGACTCTTCGTGACTCCATTGGGGTTTTCTTGGCAAAAATACTAAAGTGGTTTGCCATTTCCTTCTCCAGCTCATTTTAAAGATGATGAGCTGAGGCAAACCAGGTTAAGGAACTTGTCCAGGGTCACACAACTAGTAATGGGAGACTAGATTTCAACTCAGGAAGGTAAGTCTTCCTGACTTCAGGCCTGGCACTCTATTCATTGTGCTACCTAGAACTTCTGTGTAAATGGATTTAATGGCTCAGAGCTTAAGGCTGATTGTAAAATGTGAGTAAATTCCCAGGATCTTAGAATTGTAGCAGTGATCTTTTTCAGAAGTACAGTGAGAGAAATTATTATTAACCAACGCTTTGGGGATACCCAGAGTTCTCCCCTTTTTATTAAATCTTGATTTAAAAAACTTCAGTCTAAGGACATTGCTGATGAGATTGAAATAATTTTCTAGTTCAAACCCCATCCAAGTGAAGTAGCTACTGTGTTCTGCTCGGGCTCTGATGGGGTATTCATTCTTTGAATGGATTGCCCAAGGCTGGGGGTGATCTGGGTATAAAGTGTCTTGGTCTAAGGGTAACATGTCACTCTCAGCCCCTATTGAACACCTACTACTCCCCGAAGCATATGTAAACTGTGAGCCTACCACCATGATGTCTTTTGGTCTGAGAGATGGCCAAATGACCAAATTTTTTATTAATAACATACTGGCCTTATTAATAAAATTATTAAATTACCCAGAAACTATGTCTCTTGAACTTTTAAAATCACGACACGACACCTTGAGACCTAGGCAACATAGTGACTCCTCCCCTATAGACCCAGATGCTTACTTTTAAAACTGTGGAGAATAGGAGAGCTAATATTACATGTCCTAAGCTTAAATCACGTTGTCCTTCATTTTTACTCAGTAACTGAAAATAAATTCCAGTTGCCAACTCAAAAATGTTAGAAAGTATTCCTTGTATTTTTATGAATTGCCCAGTCAAAAGATTTTGCCTGACTTTCCATACATAGACAATGGAAGGGCAATTCAAACAAAGTGGTTTAACTAAGGTACAATAATTACTACATGTAAATGCCCTGTTTTAGGAAAAGGCAGATAGGTGGCACAGTGGATAGAACTCAGGGCCTGGTGTCAGGAATACCTGAGTACAAATCCGACCTCACACAATTACTAGCTGTGTGGCCCTGGGCAAATCACTAAACCCTGTTTGCCTCAGTTTCCTCATCTGTAAATGAGCTGAAGGAAATGTCAAACCACTTCAGTATCTTTGCCAAGAACACCACAAATGGGGTCATGAAGAGTTATGAAACAACTGAACAAGTAAATACCCTGTTTTATGGAAACTCACAGGCCTGAAAACTTTTTACAAATTTGGGATTACATTGAGATTCTTTCACCATGTTTGGTAGTCACTAACACCTCCACTTAATTTGTCCAGAGAACCTAGTCTTAAAACTTGTTGACCTGTCTTGAAACCAAGTTAAGCACTGGCAGCAGATTAATCGTTTTAGGGATTAAAGGCAACAAGGCAATGTGAGAACTTCTACCAGCTCAGTCTTTTGCTTTTATTCAAATAGCTCAGGAGTAGCTCTTGTACTGAAAGAGGGTAATATTTACTCAAGTCAAATCTTTATTAAGCTCCTACTACCTAGAGATTGGTCCTGTGATTTCAGTCAACATTGAGAAGTTATGTGCCTCACCTGGGATCAAGTAGCCACTATGTGGCAATGCAGGATTTAAACCGTGTTTTCTGAAATGTTCCTTACACTTTTTAAGAAACCTAGAATTTAATCTTAATCAGAGATATAACTTCCTCAGAATAAGTGGGGTTTTGTTCCTGGGGCATTAAAAATCTGTGATCCTGCTGAGAACACTTTCAGTCCTTCAACAGCCTGAACAACTTAGCTTAGCACCTAGTTAGAAGTAAGAAAATAGAACAGGAGGCTACCAGATGACATATTCCTCCCCAAATCTTTTTTTTTTAAGGCAATTGGGGTTAAGTGTCTTGACTAGTGTCATGCAGCTAATGAGTGTTAAGTGTCTGAGGCCAAATTTGGACACAGGTCCTCCTGACTTCAGGGCCGGTGCTCTATCCACTGCGCCACCTAGCTGCTTCCCCCCCCCCCCGCCCCCAAATCTTTAAGAGCATTTTGTGCAACTCAATCCAGGTACAAAATTCTTAGTTACAATTCTGATCTTTAAGCAAATGGCTAAGGTATTGATTTCATGGGTTACTTGACTTAAATACCTTCAATCACAAGTGAGGTTTTTAGGATGCACTCAAGTGTTTCAAGATTCACATTATGCTACCTATGTTTCAGTGGATGCAGCAAATATGGATTCAAAAGTCTGTTAACATCACTGTCAGATTAAAATATCAAAGTTGTACTTTCAAGTGTACTTTTTAAAAAAGCAGCAATTTCTGTTAGTATTAAGCAACTGGTTTGTAAGTTAAGGAAAACAGTCAAATGTGTTTTAAATTGATTAACTACAACACACAATAGAAAAATATTTTATTTTATGTAATAATTCAATAAATGTTGTAATGTATACACTAATACTGAAGAGCCTATTCAACAAGATGTCATTCTGAGGATAACACTTGGAGTCGACTACATTTATCAGAGGCCTTTTCATGGCTATTTTCCATTTTTGCGATTTTAGATCCAAACTGCATGGCTCTTTTTGGCAGAACACTGGAAGCTGTAAGACCAAGTTCTAATGCTGCAAGGCGCAGAATCAATTTCTCACCAACTCCACGGGGCAAAGTCAAGTCTGCTTTTTCCAAAATCGACAGAGAATTTAGAAAGGAGACGACATTTTCATCAAGGAAAGGAAACCTAAATTGAAAATAAAATTTTTATGAAAACAGGTTGAAAAACAAGTCCATCTGTGTTCATTACAGTGTTTGTTTTTGGTTTTTTTAGGCAATTGGGGTTAAGTGACTTGCCCAGGGTCACACAGCTAGTAAGTGTCAAGTGTTTGGTCTGAGGCCACATTTGAACTCGGGTCCTCCTGACTTCAGGGCCGGTGCTCTATCCATCATTACTGTTTTAATACAGTTATTTAACACATGCAATTCTAGCTGAAAATTGAACTTTGAAGGTACTACTTCTAGCAATGTAATTGTGAAAACTCTTCTGGTTATGGAATAAATGAATACAAAATACAAGTTAATCAAGGTAAAAAGACATATTTCTCAATTATCTGTCACACAACAAAGAACAGCTTTAAACTGTCAAATAAATATCTCTAGGATTTACTTAAAAAGAAATATGAACATAAGGAATATTTTTGTCTTTTGTATCACTTCCAAACCACAGAAATAAAGGTTGTGGGGCATGAAAAATAAGGTATCAAGAAGTCAAATCCTTTATGTTTCAAAGTAGTAATCATATTTAATTATATTCAAATTTTAAGAGTCACTGAGATAGTATGACAAATCAAGTATTATTTTGAGGGTCAAATATTAGGTTATTAATAACATTAGCAATAATCTCCAACTTCAGACTTGTCTCAGCTGTTTTCACTTCCTCCTTTTCTGGCTCTGCTAATCTTTTACTTACCAATAATTATTAGCCTGTTTACTACTTTAAAGTACTACTGACCAGTCCTTATCACCCCTCAAAAACAAATATTACTATAACACAAATGGTAAGTGCCAAATAATGTTTCTGTTATATATTAGAGTGATTCCTCATTAACAAAAGCTGGCCAAAAAAGCATATAACATAGTACTTTTTGATATGAAGAATTGTAAATAACAATAAATTACTTTTGCTGTGGTTCAATTACCAAGACATATAGTAAACTAGCCTCTTTACTTATATTAAAATGTAATAGTATTTATTAACAGGATTATGATCTGTATAATGGTAACATAGTATAATTCCTAAGAACTTTCCTAATGTATTTTTTCTGAGCGTAAAATAATGTTTTATATATAATAATTCAGGTCTTTTAAAATTTGTTTTAACTAAAGGAAATAAATTTCCTCTCCCTCAACTAAACAGGCACATTTAGGATATAAATTCATAGAATATCAATGACAAAGCAAATGGTTGTTAACAGTACAGGCTTTGAAAATTTACTTTGTAAATTTTAAATATATGTAACAAATAACTGGGCAAAATAAAAGGCCAAAATTAGTGATATAATATGCACATTTAACTATTTTAGAGACTTATTTCATTGTCTGTGTCTTTCTTTACATGCTGCCTCCAGAAACAGTTATACATAAAAAACCTTAGAGCAGGTACACAAGATTATACATTTGAAAACATTTTGTGTTCTTTGGAGGTTATTTGTAATATAAGTCCAAGATGGTATCATTAATATTTCTATTTATGTTATCACCCTTAAAGAGAAAAAAACAGGGGCAGCTAGGTGATACAGGGATAGAGCGCTGGCCCTGGATTCAGGAGGACCTGAGTTCAAATCTGGCCATAGACACATAACACTTACTAGCTGTGTGACCCTGGGCAAGTCACTTAACCCCACTGCCCAGAAAAAACAAAAACAAAAAACCAACCAAACAAAAAAAACCCCAAACAAACCCTAAAAGGCCCAGCTTAGGTAGTATAAAGTGCCCTGGACTGGAAGTTGGTAAACCCACATACTCCCACTAACTTGCTGTGTGACCTTAATCAAGCCATTACTTTCTACTTTGTTCATCTGTAAGAGAAAAGTGGATTATATTATCTTTAACAGTTTTTAATTGAGAATCCTTTTCTAACCTTCTCCTCACCAAAACCACATCACTTGGATTACCTTGCTTCTTTTCCATGATCGCCAATAACCCTGTCATCACGGCCAAGATTTCTAGAAGAAATTCGACCCAATTCCATTTCTAGTTCTTTATTCAATCCCTCTAGACCGTGTGTCTTGAAGCGAACACGATGACGAGAATATCCTGCAAGCTGTTCATCTGCACCAATCCCAGTAAGAACTACCTATAGAAGTTTGAATAAGTTAATTTTTTTTTAATACAAGGATAAGTAAAATAAGACTATAAGGGAAAGCCATAATAAAACTACAGCAGAAAGGAAAACATTTCCAAATAAAAGAATTCATAAATCACAAAGGCATAAAATTTTTTTAGATATACTAAAAAAGATTTATGTATCATGCTGACCTACAATTTAAGCATGCCATTGTTTTTTATGTTAAAAAGCTGTTCTAAAATAAGCTAGTAAGTGAATTAAATTTTCATTCAATAAACATTTATTATATGTCTGCTATATATGTTTCTAGCCTTGGCATATTAATAATTTAGGAATAAAGTTCTCCCTTCATAAAAACTTCTTTTTTTTTTTTTTGGTTAGGCAACAGGGTTAAGTGACTTGCCCAGGGTCACACAGCTAGTAAGTGTTATGTGTCTGAGGCCCGATTTGACTCAGGTCCTCCTGAATCCAGGGCTGGTGCTCTATCTGCTGCACCACCTAGCTACCCCTATAAAAACTTTTAAAGCAAATGTATGTTTTATGATGGAGAACATCAGAATTTTTCCATTATACAAACTGGCTACCATTCACTGGTACTAAATATATTGGCCAAAGATTTATCTAGGTTATTTCTCTAACAATTTGATGATGCAATTATCTGCTCACCATTTACTAACCTGTTATCTATAGTAAGACTAAGAAATTATTATGATTTAAAAAACTTATTCCATACCTTTGCAGCACTTTGGTATGGTTTCATTTCATCCTCCTTCATAACATAGCCAACTCCTCTAGAAGCAAACCAGACTGCACAACCAATGCTGTCATCCAAAACTGTATCCAAGGGTTGAACTAACTGGCTTATCTGGTGGTTTCTCATTCTCTGCAATTCTTCCAGGGAAACATTAATTTCAACAAAATTCCAGATTCTTAAAGGGTTTATAGCTTTTAATTCTTTTAGTCCTGCTCTGCCAGTGAGTCGGTCTGGCACATTAAAATTCTGGTCCTTAATATTATCAGTTGTGGCAGCAAGTCCTTTAGTGTTTTCCTCAGAAGATGTTTCAAGATGTTTTTTAGGTTGACCACTTTTTTTTGTGAAAGTAGCATGCCCAGTCCGTACTTTAGTCATAAAAGCTACATTAAGAAGATCAATTGGTTCATCAAAAGGAACATGTCGATCAGCAAGGTTTGCAATAACCATGGAATCAATGCCACCAGAAAAAAGTATTGCAATATTTGCCTTCCTAGTAGAGGCTTTAGAAAGGTCATCATTTAGGAACAGAATTTCACTTCTAGATAAACATAAAACCCGTGTCTTTACTGCTTCACTTAAGACATGAATTAACTGATGAACTGCTTTCTTCATGTGCTTATCTTTGAGAAAAACCTGAAGATTTTCTATAGTAGCTGGGATATGGGAACTATGATCAGATTCAAATGAACCTTGTGGCAACTTTGTATTTAATGGAACAACAGGTGTCTTAAGACAAAGTCTGGCTTCATTTATCTCAATAGATACAAATTTTGGCAAATCATCTAAAATCTGATTAAGATTCTTGTCAACTTCCTCTGCTGTATTCTCTTTAGAAATGTATTTCCAAGGATACAATTTTAAAACTATGTGTTTGGAAATGGCAGAGGATTTGAGATCAATTCTGAAAATTCCACACACTGGAACTTCTTGCCACTGGTTTACTATTCCAGCAGCTTCAGTACCCACTGAAGCAAGGCAGAAACTCTTCCCTGTGTTACTAAAATGCCAAAGTAAGCTACGACGACCAAAATAATCCCTACCAAACCACACACAATGACTAGAGGCCTGGTAATAAATAAAAGCCCATGGACCATGGATGCTTGAAAAAAGTGACATAATTTCAGATTCATTATTAAATGAGGAAAGATGATTAAACATAATTTGAGTATCATTCTCTTTAGCTCCTACATATACTCCACCAAAGATTTCTCCGTTCCAAAGGAATACATTGCCTCTTTCATCTTCAATAGGCTGGGGAGTCAAAAGGCCTCTTAAGTGAAGGACATGACCAGAAAACAAACAATGATAATCAGTATCAGTCTTTAACACCTGTTGACTACTGTTGGGTCCTCGTCGTTGAAGATTATGGAGCAGATTCTTATGCAAAAAATCATACCCACCATGTTCAATAGATAAAGTGACTGAACAACAAATGCCACACATTATGTGCAATTTAGCAAACTTATTTCTTGATTTTGCTTTTTTCTGTATTTTCTATTTCCTGGTGGATTTTTTTCAACTCATCTAATGTGTCTGTGGAAAAAAACAGGAAATATTAAATTAAGTAAATCTTTTAGACACCTATTAACTTATAATGCAGGTAGTCCAACTAAACCAGTTCTACAGAATGAGACACCCTGTTAGTACACAAGAATACCAATCATTCTATTTGTTTTATTATGTTTAAAGTACAGGATAAAAACTGCCTGGGTAGAAGGCAAGCTAGTATAATTTTGTGGTCCTCCATATTTCTGAAGGTTTAATTCAAAGATAAAACAACCTCATTTAACTGAAATGCACATGACTAATTCTTTACTACTATATAGTAATTTAAGACTGAGTAATTTAAGACTATCGATTTATAGAAAGGGACCTCAGAGACCATCTAGTCCACTGGGGAAATTGAGAACTCAGAAGGAAATGTGACCAAGGTCATATAATTATATGCATCAGAGGGAGAATTTGAAGCCAGGTCCTCTGACTTAAGAGCCTACATATCTAATATGACTTTTTTTACATGTTAGTAAAAAAAAATCAATTATCTTTTTTTCCCTGGAAGTCTACATAAATATGAATAATAAATATATAACAGAAAAAAAACTCACTTTTACTTTCAGAGAGCATTTCTGTTCTGTCTGCAAGAAAGAATATGTTGCTGTTTGGCTGCTGCTTATAAACTTTCTGCAAAAAATAAAACAAAACATTTTAGGCATATATCAAGATTTGATACATTATGTAGCAAACTTTTTTTAAAACATTTGCAATCACTGAATGACAACTTCTAAAATCTACTTAAAAACTAACCATACATGGTTATATTGGCAGTTACCAACTACCAGCAACTAATAAGCTCTAAAATGGTTTTGTTTTGGGGCAGCTAGGCGGCACAGTGGATAGAGCACTGGCCCTGAAGTCAGAAGGACCTGAGTTCAAATCCAGCCTCGGACCAAACTCTTGACACTCACTAGCTGTGTAACCCCAGCTGCCCAAAATAAATAAATAAATTAAAAAAAGAAAAGTGGTTTTGTTTTGTCTGAATCAACAATTTCATTGGTGTAAGAAGCTCTTGCTCAGCAACTTAAGTCTTAGAAAGCTGCTTGGGAAATTTATAGATAAGTGCCTTGCTTAGTGCAATACCGCCAATATGTGTTGGTCAGGACTTGAATGCCAGCCTTTCTGACTCAGAGACTAGCTCTCTATCCACTATGCCACATTGACTTGCATGGTTTCTAAAATATTCAAATGTGTTATTTTGCCAAAACTAATAACAAGCAGTTTGTATGCTTACTGACTGCACTAAATGGACAAGTGAAGCTTGTGAAAGATTTATAAAAATCGTTTTGTGTCATGCAATTTATTCTTTTTTTATTCACCAACCATACCTATTTCACTTAAATAAGTATTTCTATCTGTTCTCAATGTAATTTAAAATGAAGTATACTGTACTTGTGAAGCAAGATAGTAAAGACAACATGAAGTAGAAAGGGTACTATAGGCTCTTAAGTCAGAGGACCTCGCTTCAAATTCTCCCTCTGATGCATGTAACTATATGACCTTGGTCACATTTCCTTCTGAGTTCTCAATTTCCCCAATGTAAAATAAGGGGGTGGACTAGATGGTCTCTGAGGTCCCTTTCTATAAATCAATAGTCTTAAATTACTCAGATATAAAACAGGAACTTATTGCTTAAGAATATAAAAGATAAGGAAACATAACAGAATTGAACAAAGGAAAGGCACTATAAACTACAAACATAATTAAAAAGCCAGAACAGTGAATTTTGCATATATCATAGATACAGCTGTGGTTTTGGTAATATATGAACTAGAAAGGAATAGAAATCTTGCACTTTTCAGATCCAAGCCAGGTTCTGTTATGATATTGTGGCAAAGCCTGCCTAATGGGACTACAGCAATGTCTTTAAGATCAATACTGATCCCACAGGGCCAAGGCTGGAGTACTAAAAGAGGCATCTGGAAGGAAATGGCTACTGGCTTTACACAGTGAATCAGAGGGCTAGAAGTATCTGCTAAAGGTTATCTGGCTCACTTACCCCACAGATTTATTAAATACTATCATGCCCAAAGAGATGGGGTTAGAGTTTGTTTCTAGGAGGAAAGATTGGATTCTATTTTATGTGAAGAATTTCCACCATCTTGCTTAGTAGCATACTTCATCACTAAAGTGGAAGCCCATCACTAACAGTCCAATTATTCTCTTTTCCAGATTAAGCAATCCCAGTGGATGTGAGAAGGGGACAGGTAGCAAAAGTATATAAAGGATCATGGTGCTGGCAAATCATTTACTGAAGTAGGTGATTAAGATTCTAGGAAACTTTTAAAGAATCTAGGTTTTGAATTATTTAGTTAAATTACAAACACATAAGGAAATTTTGTGGCATGATGGACTTGAAGTCAGGAAAATCTGAGTCTGAATTCTGTCTTTGCTATTTAACAGTTGTGACATTAGGTCAATCATTTAACTTGAATCTTAGTTTCCTCATGTGTAAAATGGGAATAATACCTGTACCTACTCCACAAGGTTGTAAAGCTAAAATGAGATGCAGAAGACTGCTCTTCAAACGTTAAAAGTGTTACATCAGTTATTATCATATGCCCTACTGGGCAAAATTAATTTGGTGATTACTTACTCTGTTTTTCTTCAAGTTGGAAAGTTCATCCACGACAACTTTTTGTTCTTTAATCTATTAAAAATAAGATTGAAACAGACATTTTCAAGTGTCTTTTGAGAAGATTTTCTATGTGATAAGGTGGCTGGCATCATCTTAACATTAGGAACACATGACAATGTCTATAATGGAGGCTGATAATATCTAAAAAATAGTCTACTAAGAACTCATGTAATTTTTCTGGAAAACAATCTGACAATACTCAATAAGGTCTTTTGACTCAGTCATTTACTACTGTAAATACATCCCAAGGAAATAATTAAAAAGAACCACTTGTAACTGATGTTTATCACTGAACTACACAAAAGAACAAAAACACATGCTTAAACAGACTGGCACATTATAAGAATCAGAAGGTACTATTGTATATATGTTCCAATAGTTCATGGATTTGTGATGTTGTCCACAAGAGCACTACCTCTCTCTATCAATGGAGAGTGTAATCCCTCCATGATGTAGCAGACGGTTCTTGAAAGTTCTTGTGACTGAAAATTTCATCACCTTGCAGCCAACCCAAAGACATGTTTCTCCAGTTTGGTCTGAGGACAGACTTACAGATCACTGGGTCTATTCTAAAAGCCTTTCAGCTTGACAAGACCATCAGAGCTTGCATTCTGCTGCACAGCCCAGGATCATCTCCTCCCCCACCACAATGGGCAGTTCAGAAGATGTTTGTACATATAAAATTAGTTTTTAATATAAACTTTCTTAAACACAGATAAAAAAGGTAATAACTTAAGGTTCTAATTCATTTCCTCTTGATGCTGGACAGAATTGGGGAGCTGAACACCTAAATGAAGTATGGAGGTGGCATGGTGGATATACAGTTATTCTGGGAAGTAGGAAAAAAAGTACTTGTATGACTGTATGTGAATCCCTACAAGTTGGCCAGGAGACTGTCATTAGTGGTGGGGACTGGGGTGTGGTAATAGCCACACAGATTACCACCACAGTTAAACAAATGATTTGGATTAGGTAACATCTAAGACAGCTGCCAACTCTAAAGAATTTGTTGATTACAGTAGCAAATTGCTGTATTGGAAAGAACACTAGACTTAGTAATCAGAAAAAATCCAGCTTCTATCCTGGCTTTGCCACTTAATAGCTGTGTGTCCATAGGCAAGTCACAACTTCTATGACCATCTAATTCCCTACATGTGAAATGGGAATACGAGTATTTGTAATACTTCATAGGGTTATGAGACAAATGTGAGACAAATTTTTAAATGGTATATATGTGAGCTTATTTTATATTCTGCCAACATAAGAGTGCACAGTGTCACCAGCACCACCCTTCCCAAGCTAACAAATACTTTACTTCCCTTTGAATAGCCTTACTTGTAAAGACTGATTAGTATATTATATTCCCTTTAGGCCTAATAGTGATTTGACTCTTGCCTTATCACTAAATCTCATAATGAATTAGCCATGAAATGTCTTATACAAATATCCAAGAACAAAGCCAAAGTCACAACTGTCATAAAGATAATGAATTACAGTTGCACAATAATAAAAACAGCTCACCATTATAGTTTTTTAAGGTTTAAAAAGTGTATCCCTAATAACAAACCTGTGAGAATGGTGGTGCGATATTAACATCCCCATTCTACAAAAAAGGAAAATTTCCCTGAGGGAATCAAATTGACTAGGATAATGATAGCTAACATTATATAATACCTTAAGACTGGTGAACACTTTGCATACGGTATTAAATTTGATCTTTCCAATAACCTTGTGGGATGGATTCTATTATTCACTCTTTATTACAGGTGTGTTATGTTCCGTTCAGAAATTAAGTGATTTACCCAGGGTCAAAACAATTTCTGAGTCAGGGATTCAAACCTTGGTCTTTCTCTATGTCCACTGATTATGCTCCTTAAGGGCAAGGAGTATCTTTTGCTCTTTTTATGTCCCTAGTGCTTCACATTATGCCTGGCACATAGTAGGTGTTTTTTGTTTACTGACTGACTAATCTAAGTCCAGCATTACCCCAATGCAGCTGTCAGATTCAAAATTCAGACCTAGATGAACTTGTCAAAGGGGTATTTGGAGTCATGGGCCAGAGGTCTAAATTCCAATTCTCTGATCATGACCAACTCACTTTAATAGGCTGGGCTTCAAATTCCTCAGATCTAATAATAATAATAATAGCTAACACCTATATAACCCTTACTGCATGCTAGGCACTGTGCAAAGCACTTCACAACTGTATTTCATTTGATCTTCATTAACAACCCTGGGAGGTGAGTGTTATTATCCCTATTTTTAAATGAGGAAACTACAGGGAACAGAGATTAAGTGACTTGCCCAGGGTCATACAGCTATTAAGTGTCTAAGGCTGTTTTTGAACTCAGGTCTTGCTAACTCCAGGGCCCTATCCACTGAACCACCTAGCTGCCCTAGAAAATAAGGGTAGTAGACAAATTGATCTTCAAGGTGCTTTATAGCTGTAAATACCAAGATTCCAATTCTGAGTAGAAAATCAGTGCTCTTTTCCTCACAACATTTCCTAAACCACAGAATTCTTTTCCATACACCTTTTTAGCTTGAAACGACGTGTCCCTTGAACTTTAAAGAGGGAGAAAAGTGTCACTGGGGCCTAGGGAACCTGCCTCAGGTGTTCTCCCTGTAACACCTTGGCCCCAAGGCCCACGAGGTGGCCTTCTCCCTGCTAAACAATACCATTGTAACCTCCCTCACTACCGACAATACATTCAGGACAAGTCCACGACCCAGAACTAGAATCGTGACATACACATGACGCTTAGCTCAATCCCACCTCACGGACCCTTCCAGTCACCCCGGCTCTTGCCCACACAACGCCCCAGGCCGCTGGACCCAGAGGGCTTACTAGCCCTTTAAAAAGGACCGGGCAGCAGAGAAGCCTTCCCGCGGATTGCTGCTGCCTCTCCACACACGGTCAAGTTCGGGGACGGAGGGGTGGGGAAGGAGCCCCAGGTGTACGTGTGTCGCCCACACTAACCACGCTTCCTCCCGGCACCATCGCAGGCGCACGAAGACCTTCCGGCTCCCAGGAGGCAGCTTCCGGCCGAGTGGGAGGCGCAGGGGAACCTGGGAAAGGGGCGCAGGGTAGGACATGTGAAGGCGCGGCTCACCCATAAACCCTCCCTTCGCCTGCAGGGGGCGCTCCCACCGTGATGTTCCCAGCCTTACCTTCGAGTTGAGTTCCTCCTTGTTTAGGGGAAGTTTAGCGGAAGTGGCGGGCTCGGTTCCATCCTCCCGGCGCGACCGCCTGCCTGGCATCCTTGCCCCAATGCCACAGTGAGAAGATGGACAGGACGGGGCGACTTGCAAGCACCGTCTCAAAACTTCGGCGCACTTCACCCTTTCCCTCCCCCCTACCCCTTTCTCTTTCTCTCAGAAGGACGCAGGGCACATAATCGATTTTGCACGGTTTGTCTGCTCATCGGAGCCGCTCACGGGGCCAGTGTTTCTACGCGTGCGCACTCGCTATTTCCTGGCGTGTCTGCGCATGCGCAGCCGCCTAAGTCGGCTCTGGGATTCTCAAAAGCGTCTGGCTGCAAGGCGGAAGTAATCCTCAGTCTCCTTGCCTCCGCCTTTCTTACAATATCCTTTATAATACATTGCCATCCTCTGTAAAAAATAACCTTGACATGTAAATTTACATGCTTGTTTGGAATTAACAAGGTCTCACCACGTGCCTGGCTTCATGCAAAGCACTGGGGATACAAATACAAACAATCCTCAAGTTTTCATCTTCCTTTGCTTTTGGAGGGTCCTTTGCCTAGAGATTTAACAGGCTTGGATACTCACATAAGCTATGAAATGGGGAAAAGGGAGGTTCAGTAACTTTTCTGCAACTTATGATCTGGAAGAGTTGCCTAGAGATTTAAAGGTTAAGTGATTTATCCAAGTTCACCCAGCCACTAGGTGTCAGCCGCACTTGAACCTATGTGGTCTGGAGGCCAGCTCTATCAATTACAGCACACTGCCTCTAAATCTCCTATATTATTTATTGTTATAAACTAATTTTTAGTTAAATTTTTTTTAATTAGCAAAGATTTGGTTTTTTCTCTCATTTCTTTTCCCACTAATGAAAAAGAAAACCATTGTGAAAAATATGCAGAGCTAAGCAAAGTAAATCTCCACATTGGCCATATCCTCCAAAAATACATATTTCATTTTGCATATCCATCTCTGTCGTGGTTTGTTGTTGCATTGATCAGAATTCTCTCCGTCTTTCAAAGTGGTTTTGCTCATTTTACTCTCAATCAGTTCATCTTCCCAGTTTTCTCAGAAACTATCAGTTTCCTTGTTTCTTATAGTACAGTAATATTCCACTGTATTTATGTACCATAGCTAATCCCAAAAGATAGCCCCACTTAGTTTCTAATTTTTTGCTACTACACAAAGAGCTCTTTAGATATGTTTTGTACAAATGGGTCCTTTTCTTCTTACTTTGAACCCTTTGAGGGTGTAGGCCTAATGGTGGTATCACATTGGATCAAAGAGTAAGCACAGTTTAGTGACTTGGAGCATAGTTTCAAAATTCCAGAGTAGCTAGACCAATTCTAAATTCCAGTGAATTAGTGTGCTTGTTTTGCTGCAGTCCTTCAAACAATCATCAGTTTTGTCATTTTAGTTGATCTAGTGGTTGGAGCACTTTTTGTATGTGTGTGTGGTTGTTGACAGAATGGATTTCTTCCTTTTGAAAACTGCTTATTTACAAGCTTCAACCTCAACCAATTGTTAGCAAAGCTCTAATTAGGACATTAATTCATTGTTGGTAGCCAATGGTGAACTGATTCAGCCATTTTGGAGAGCAATTTGGAATTATGACCAAAGAGTCATTAAACTACCTATACCCTTTGATCTAGCAATACCTCTACTAGGTCTGTTTCCAAAGATGACTAGGGGAAAAGGAAAAGAACCTATCTGTTCTAAAATATTTATAGCACCTCTTTTTGTGGTAGCAAAGAACTGGAAATTGCAGGAATGCCCATCAATTGTAGAATGGCTGAACAAGTTGTAGTATATGATTGTGATGTGCTATAAGAAAGGGTGAGCTCAATGATCTTAGAAAAACATGGACTATAAGAAAGGGTGAGCTCAATGATCTTAGAAAAACATGGACTTACATGAAATACTGAATAGTGAAATGAGCAGAACCAAGAGAACATTGTATACAGTAACAGCAACAATAATATTGTTTTAAGAACAACTTTGAGTGAATATTTTGACTATTATAAATACACAAATTAACTATAAAGGATATATGAAGAAAGATGCTATCTGCATCCAGAGAAAGAGCTGATAAATAGAAATATGTATAGAATAATTTTACATACATACATCCACACATACATATACATATTTGTGTGTAATGGTAGCCATCTCTAGGACAGGGTGGGGAAAGTGGAGAAAATAAAGGAGAAAAAAAAATTTACCTGACAATTTTGTTGTATATTTGAAAGTAATAGCAATTTGTGCATGTTAGATTTACAGTTTCATGTACAATCATCTTTTTTGTTCTGTGTTATAGAAATGCTTTATTCCATAAATATATATTAATGTAACAAAAAAAAAGAAAAGAAAAAAAGGGAAAAAAGATACCACAGAGGTTCAAAATGTGTTAAAAAACAAAACAAAACAAAGCTCCCTTGTAATACATACTATCCTGTATGCTTGCAATGGGCTGCCAGGTGATGAAGTGGAGAGTGCTGGGCCTGTATTCAAGATGACTTGAGTTCAAATATAACCTCAGACATTTATTAGCTGTATGACCCTTTGCAAGTCACTTAACCCTGTTTGACTCAGTTTCCTCACCTGTAAAATGAACTAGAGAAGGAAATGACAAACCATTCTAGTATCTTTGCCAAAAAACAAAACAAAACAAAAAACCCAAATGGGGTCACAAAGAGTTGGACTGAAATAACTGAAACAACAACAACATATGCTTACAAATGAGAAAATGGTGCCTGCCTGCTGGATTAGTAACATAACTCCTAGAAGGGTTATTTACTCAGGTTGCTAAATGGGGACTTGATATAGGAGATATGCCTAGGCCTCTTTTATCCACTGAAATCTTTGGTCAAATGTCTACCCACACATACTTAATCATGTACTCACAAATAATTTTCACCCCTAATCTCCCTTTTCTGTAGGGTAATAAGATACTTTTTTTCTGCTTTGCTCTTTTTTTTCACTTCTACCCATCAAATGAAAAGAAACTCAGCTGGTTGACTCTCAGGATTGAAGCTGGTGCCACTAAGTGTCTTCTGCTATAAAATAATTTTGATTGAATACCATACTTGAAGTATAACTAAAAAGTAATGAAAATTATTACTTTTATTGTACCACACAAACCATTCTCAACTTTTTTATAGTCACATCTAGTTTTATAAATTGAGAACAACATCATCTAGCTTAGTGACCCACCTTATTCACCAGATTTCACTCTAAATATTAATTTCAGAATATAAAAAAAATCAAATCCATAAAGACTTATATGAACTGATGCTGAGTGAAATGAGCAGAACCAGGAGAACATTGTATACAATAATAGCTGCACTGTGTGATGACTGGCTTTGATAGACTTTGCTCTTCTCAGCAATTCAAGGATCTAAGACAACTCCAAAAGACTCATGATGGAAAATGTTATCCACATCCAGAGAAAGAACTATGAAGTCTGAATGCAGATGGTAGCATACTATTTGCTCTCCTTTTCCTTTGTTGTTTTCTTCTATTGCTTCATTCTCGTGGTTCCTCCCATTAGTTCTAATTGTTCTTTACAACATGACTATTGGAAAAATATGCTTGATATAAGTATAAGTATAAGTAGAGCCTATGTCAGACTGCATGCTGTCTTGGGGAGGGCAGAGGAGAAAGTGGGGGAGAAAATTTAAAACTCAAAATCTTATGGAAGTTAATGTTGAAAACTAAAAATAAATAAATTAATTATTAACAAAAATCAAATCCATAGATATAATTCTCTGGTTCTACATCAGTATGGTAGAGTGGCTTGAGTACTGGGCTTGGATTTAGGAAGATCTAGATCTGAAAACTACCCCTGATAACTTACTAGATCTGTGATAATGGATGAAGGAATTGCTTAACTCTCAGCCTGTTTTTCTTTATCTGTAAAATAAGGATAATAGTATTTGTAGTATATGTCTCACAGGATTGTTGTGAGGTTCAAACCAGGTAATGGATATGAAATTCTTTGTGTGAAACTTTAAAGCACTTCAGAAATAACAAATGTCAATTATCCTCAGCACCTAACCCAGTGCCTTATTGAGAATAGACACATAGTACATTTCTACTGAATGACTGAATAAATGTAGGCATAATATGATGAGGGACTAGATTAATAATTAGTTAAATAGTGTTAATAACTAACATCACTGTAAGGTTTTGGTTAGGAAGTTCTGGCACTCACTTTGGACCATGTAGGGATATCAGTGTCAGCCATGATAGGTTTTTCATCCCTCTGGATTAAAAAGACGGAAGCAGCTTGAGTGTTACTTTTGCTGCATTTTCTTAATTTGCCTTCCTTAGCTTTGGCAGATTCTACAGTTTTTATTTTAAATCAATCAATTAATTACTTTTTAGTTTTCAGCATTCACTTCCATAAGATTTTGAGTTCCAAGTTTTCTCCCTCTCCCTCTGCTACCCCCCTTCCCAAAATGGCAGGAAATCTGATATAGGCTGTACATATACATTCATATTAAACACATTTTCACATTAGTCATGTTGTGAAGAAGAATTAGAACTAATGGGAGGAACCATGAGAAAGAAGAAACTAAAAAAAAAAGAGAGAGAGAGAGCACAAATAGGATGCTTCGATCTACATTCAGACTCTGTAGATCTTTTTCTGGATGTAGGTAGCATTTTCCATAATGAGTCTTTTGGAGTTGTCTTAGATCTTTGCATTGTTCAAAAGAGCTAAATCTATCAAAGTTAGTCATCACACAATGTAGCTGTCACTGTGTACAATGTTCTCCTGGTTCTGCTCACTTCATTCAGGATCAGTTCATATAAGTCCAGGTTTTTCTGAAGTCGGCCTGCTCATCATTTCTTATAGCACAGTAGTATTCCTTTACATTCATATACCACAACTTGTTCAGCCATTTATTGACTGATGGGCATCCCCTTAGTTTCCAATTCTTGTCTATACAGAAAGAGCTGCTATAAATATTTTTGTACATGTGGGTCATTTACCCATTTTTATATCTTTGGGAGATTCCTACAGTTTTTAACTCAGACTGGCAACCAACTTACCATTTGTCTCAACCTACTTGGATTTTGGTGCTCTATCTCGCCATATAACAACCTTATAGACCTAAATTTAGGCTCCCTTTTACAGAGGGACAGAGGAGGGCCTTTTTCCCCTATCCTTGCTGGCTTCTGTATTTCAAAATGACCCTCTAGTACCTTCATTTCCACCCCCTCCATCTTGCTTTTCAGCTCCCTTTTTGTGTCATCTTCTCTCATTAGAATGCAAGGTCCTTGAGAGTAAGGACTCATTCTTTTTGCTTGTAATTGTATCCAAGTGTATACTTGGGATACAAGTATCCCAACTGCTTAGTTCAGTGCATATAGTAAGTATTTAATAGATACTCATTTCTTTCCTCTCTCCCTCTCTTTCTTCCCACCCTCACTTCTTCTCTTCCTCCTCTTCCATTCTTTCTTCCCTTCTTTCCCCTCTTTTCCTTCCTTCCCACAGTGGAGACTGATTACAGCAGCAATGTAGGGTTGCCTGCTGTTTTGCTTCTTTCCCAGCAGGGGGCTGCAGAGACCATGGACCTGTAACAGCTGTTACCCTAGACTTTACACCTGAACAAAACAAAACGAGATAAAACCTTAAGAGGAGCATTTGAGAGACTGAAAGATGTAAATTCCTGACTGAAGCAGTGGCCTAGGCCCCAGATGGCACTTAAAGTTCCCCATATTTATTTATTTGTTTGTTCCCTTTTTGCTTTGCAGGGCAGTGACCCTGACCCTAATGATACTGTTTGTATAGCTCTGCTCCCAGAGATTCCTGATAGCTTGATAAAGGTGACCTTTAAGGTATTCCTAGCAGGGCAGGCTGCCCACTGGACACTACCTAAATCAAGGGTAATAGTTCCCCCAATGAATGATAGAGAGGGAATTCTTGAGGAGACCTCTATACTGTGATTGCCACTTTGCTGCCCCCCCCCAAAAGACTAATTTGGCTAAATAGAGAAATCAACAGGTACCATAAAGGGAAAATGCATCATAATACCAGTTCCTACTGTACCCTGAGTCAGAAGTTGGCATGGATTCTAGCAGATTAGTTTCTGGGAGGTTTCATCTTAACCATTTAGTAGGAATTACCCTACACAAGGTATATTGTGCATATACCTTCTTCTTATCCCAGGAACATGTCCCAGAAGAATGGGAAACTGAGGCTTTACCATAACTACAAAGCCATGAGGGGCCATTACTATTCAGGTCCAGGAGATAATAGGTTACCTATTATTCTTGATACTCAAACTGGTGGACCAGTTGGCAGCTGTATTTATGAAACTGGACCTCTGAGGAGCATACAACCAATTCAGATTCAAAAGAGTAATGAACAAAAGATGGCTTTTTAGACTTATTATTTCTTGTCTGAATAATATATATACTGTTTGGGTTGTACAATGACACACAATTTTTCTGCAGTCAGTATTTTAAGACTTGCTAAATAGTTCATGGGAAGGAGAGTTCATCTTGATTTTATTTTCAATCTAGCATACTACACTGGTCTGAGTCATTTTCCATCTCCTGTATTAGTATAAGATATTTTGTGATGTTGATAGGTGTCAATCTGAGAAAGAATCCAGGAGAATAAATTTTAACTTGAAAGGCCTGTGTTGGAAACCTGGCTTGGACACTTATATGATCTTAGGCAAATCACTTAACCTCTCTGGGCCTCAATTTCCTCATGTATAAAATTGTAAGACCAGACTAGGTGATCTTTTTGGTCCCCCTACAGCTTGAAATCTGTAATAATATGAATTTCTGAGACTAATACTATCCCAAACAGTAAGTCAGTATTGACCCTCGCAAGGTTGAGGCCATAATATAGTAGAAAGATCCTTGCCCTACAAAAAAATCTGTAGTGGTTTCCCAACTTTTCAGAGTATTCCTGTTGTTTTATCATTAGGTTCTCTCCCGTGATGACAACCTTCAACCACCTGCTGAAACACCCATCTTTCCACCAAACACCCAAGGCAGAGGACATTTAGTAATATGAAGCATGGATTCTCCTCAAGCCCCTATACTTTCCCTTTGGATCATTTTAATTCTTAGCAAATTTCTCTTTTTGTCAAACCTAAACCCATCACTTTGCAACTATATTCATTGCTCCTAATGTTTCCCCCTCAGGGCAAGCAGAACAAGTCTAACTCCTTTTTCACATGACTGACCTTCACAAATTTGTAGACAGCTATCATGACCTTTTTAAAATCTCCCTTTCTTTAGGCTAGTTTATATGCTATGGTCTTCAGTCCTCACTGTCCTGCTTACCTTATTATCTTATTAGGACACATTTCTACTTATGTCCTTCTGAAAATTTTGTTCCTGGAATTGGTCACTATACTCCAGTTATAGTTTGATCAAGGCAGAGTATACTATATGACCTCACTTTTTCTATACAGTATGCCTCTTTTAGTGCAGAGGATAGCATTAAATTTTTTTGGTCTGTCATGTCACAACGTTGGCTCATATTGACCTTGTAGTCAGGTAAAATCCCTAGTTTTTCCTACAGGAATTATTGGCTAACCAGTCCTCTTACATTCTCTATATATGAAGTTGATTTTTTAAAACTCAAATTTTCTCTAATTTACTATTATTTGATTTGCCCCATTTTCCTAAACTCTTGAGATCTTTTTGGCTCTCTACTGCTATTTAACATATTGGATATCCTTTCCAGCTTTGTGTCATTTGCAAATTTGACAAACATGCATTTTTATGACTTCTTCCATGCCACTGAGAAAAAGGACACATTCTAGGGGCATTCCCTTTGATAGGTCCTTCTAAGCCAGCATAAACTCATTAATGTAACTACTTTTTGGATTGAATCATCCAATCAGAGATCCATCTAATAGAAATGTTGTCTAGCCCATATTGTTCTATCTTGTCCACATGACTAGCATAAAGTACCTTGTGTGATACTAGTCCTTAAGTAAACTATCTAAAATATTCCCCTTATCTGCAAGTAATTCTCTCAAAAAAGGAAACAGGATTGGTATGATATGACATATTGTTTTAAAAATATTATTATGAAATTGAAAAACATTAAGCAACAAGATCATTTCTATATAAAAAGAACAGAAAAAGGGAATTGTATATGAAATAATAATAATGGCTAGTATTTTTATACCACCTACTATGTGTTAGATACTGTGCTAATGGCTTTACAAATATCTCCTCTGATCTTCATTATAATCCTAGGGGTAGGTGCAATTATTATCTTAATTTTGCAGTTGAGGAAACTGAGGCAAACAGATGTTAAGTGTCTTGCTTAGGGTCATATGACTAGACAGTATCGGAGCCCAGATTTGAACTCAGGATTTCCTGACTTCAGGCCCAGTATTCCATCTACTGTGCTACCTCTCTGCCTACATGAATTTCTGTTATGTACAGCATTTTTTCTTCTTAGGATATAATAAATATGGAATCATAGTTCCAGTACTGTCCTGATTATTTTCTAGTTCCAGTACTGTCCTGATTATCTATTTCTCTTTCCAAACTGTCTTCTGTTCTCTTTTGTGTATTTAATAAATATTTCATTGATGTTCTTTTCTTCCTATCCTTATCAATATTCCATCTACTCTCTTTATTTTTACCCCTCCCCCAAATAAAAGATCCTTTTATAACAAATAAGTGTATATATTTATATAAAAAATTCACATATTGTCTGTATATAAGGATGAATATCTTATTCTATACCTTTAGTCCCTCATCTCTCTGTCAAGAAGTGAGAAATATGATTTCTCTATCACCAGTCTTCTGGAGTTGTGGTTGTTCATTACATTGATCAGAGTTCTTAAGTCTCTCAAAGTTGTTTTATTTTACAATGTAGTTATATAAATTATTTTCATAATTCTGCTTACTCCAGTTCATATAAATTCATATAAATATTCCCAGGATTCACTGAATGTTTGTTATTTTTTAGGGAACAATAATGTTTAATTACATCCATATGCCATAATTTGACTAGATATCTGTTCTCTTATTGATGGGGACTTTCTTTATTTCCAGTTCTTTGCTGTGACAAAAAAGTGCCATTATAAATTTCTTATAAATATATGTTCTTTTCTTTTTTCTTTGATCTCTTTGGCATGTATGCATCATAGTGGTATCATTGGGCCAAAAGGATACAGAGTTTTAGTGCCTTTTTGGGAAACAATTCCAAATTTGAATTCTTCTTATAGTTTTTTGGAACATTTCTCATCTTGTGGTTTCAATTCTGTTGAGAACAATTTGTTAATATCTTTTGATCATTTATCTATTGGAGAACAGCTTCTATTCTCATATAGTTGAATTAATTTCTTACATATCTTGGATATCAAACCTTTACTAGAAAATATCTTTTCAAAGCTTTTTCCCATTTAACTGCTTTCCTTCTCATTTTAACTGCATTGATTTTGTTTGAGCCATACTTTTTCAATTTTGTAAAACAAAACTATTTTTTTTGTCCTGGAACTTTGGAGTATCTCATCTATATACACCTTGTTGGCAACTGTGTTCACAATATGGAACATGCAATAGGATACAATCTAACTCTTCTATGCATATTCAGTATATGAATAGTTGTTAAACTTATTTTTATTGGTAGAGTCAGCAAATATGACCCAAGGATATATAGTAAATACATATATTGGACCAGGCTTATTTTTTTCCACATACAATAACCAGGTTGGGGAAAGTAAACAATCAGAAAAGGATAACTTGTGGTTATGAACCATCGACCTTACTCATTGTAATTTCATGGTTCTGTAACTTTTCCTGATATGCCAGATTTAATTAAAAGCTTTAAAAGGCCAATGTAAAAAATTATCAAGCACTATTTTTTCAAGTTGGGAAATTGTACTGCATATCAAACTTACGTTGTATCTTGTTATCTTTTGTAGCATATCAATTTTATCTAAATCCATTAACACCTTTGGAATTACTATGAAAAACAGAAAGATGGACAAATAAAAACATGCTCAGCTGCTAAGTCAAAGTAGACTCATTTAATTTTCTCATGTAATCAATACACTTGAGACCCATGGGAAATCCATGGTAATAATTAGAAAACCAGTACATAGCCATGGTTTGTTTTTTTGGTACAACAAATGTAACTTCAGGTTACCATTTCCATTTTTTAAATCTCACCACCATCCACATATACAAAAGAAAAAATGCTTGTTTCAAACTTTTCTGTGATTACCAACCACTAAGTTTTAAAAGCAGGGCTTTAGGTTTGGAAGCTATTACCAGGCATGTTGTAATAATGTAATAAAATAAGATAGAATGTGGGCCAAATAACTATTTAAAAAATCACTCTAGCCATTTCACAGAGACTTATTTTTTAATCTTGTCCATTTTGTGATGCATTTTGAGTTATCTTTTTATTTGCAAAGTAAGCAAATATGACCCAAAAGTCCACAACAAATAAGATAATTTGACCAGGAGCTGCTATTTCAACATGATTATTTTTCCAAAGACAAATAACTAGCTTGCTTAAGAAAATAAAAACCAAAAAAGGACAAACCAGTGAATTCATGAGGAAAAATAAAGGCTGATGTGCATGCACAAAGAACTCAACAGCCTCTTTATAATTAAAAATATATATGCAGAAGAGAGAAAGTTAGGGCAGCTAAAAGAGAAAATTTAAGAGCACATCCTTGTCCTGTAAAATAGTATCAGAAATCCTAAAACTCAGAATGAGTTGAGCTTGGAGAGGACAACTAAGGACAACAAAAAAGTCTTTGTTTGTGTTTGTTGGTTATATTAAAGGAAAGAAGAAAACCAAAAAGGCATGGGACCATTTCTTGGGGTAGGAAGGATGATGATAACTATCAACAGAAATAACAAAACTGTTCGATTTTTATTTTGCTTTATGCCCCCTTGTAAAAGTCAAGGAGAGTGACCTACACACTGGAAATGACAGAACAGCAATGGTTGCAGAGAAGCTGATACCCAAGAGGAGAAAAGAAAGACTAGGAAAGCAACTAGTTGCCTTTGATGAATTCAAGTCACCTGGTCCAGATAAAGTAAATACTTAGATTATGAAAGACAAACATAATCGCCAAGTGATTGTGACATCTGAACAATTAATGGAAAACAAGAGAGGTACTCAAGACTGGGAAAAGGATAAATATTCTGATTTTCAAAAATGGAAAATGAACGGGGGTACGTGATAGTGATCATTACCTATTTGAAGCACTGCCATGTAGAAGAGGGATTACTTTTAGGGTTATTAGATCATGTTATATTAGTTTTAGAGCCAAAAAGAACCTCAATGTTTACTTAGTCTCTTTCTGTTTGGACTCCAAAGGCATAACCAGGTAAGATAGGAAGAAGTTACAAAGATGCAAATTTAGACTTGTTATCAGCAAAGGCTCTAACAAAGCTATGTAAAAGTAGAATGGTTACCTCAGAAAGTAGTGGAACTCTCTCTGATTGAGCTTTAGAGATCCTTGAATGTACTTTGCACAATATGTTGTTAAAATAGTTGAAACCAGGTAGTTTGTTTAACGTGTAGAGTCTCCTAGTTTCTGCCTCAAATTGAGAAGGATAAGGAATTTGAGATAATATATACTAAAATCTGAAATGACCAAATTAAACTTTTAAAAATATTTAAGAACACTTTATAGCTGAGATTAAAATCAATTAAAAAGTCAAGCAGTGTGCAAAATTCAAAAGTTTTTTTTTTTTAGGGGTGGGCTAGGCAATGGAGTTAAGTGACTTGCCCGGAGTCACACAGCCAGTAAGTGTTATGTGTCTGAGGCTGGATTTGAACTCAGGTCCTCCTGACTCCAGGGTTGGTGCTGCTCTATCCACTGCACCACCTAGCTGCCGCAAAATTCAACAGTTTTAACCAGGCAAAATATATTCATAAGATCTTAAGTGTGGGCATTTCCATTTTACACTAAGAACTATGATGAGCAAATGTTTTAATCAGGTTTTCTATTTCTCAATGACGTGCAGTGCTAGGGG
Source organism: Phascolarctos cinereus (assembly GCF_003287225.1). NCBI lineage: Eukaryota > Metazoa > Chordata > Mammalia > Diprotodontia > Phascolarctidae > Phascolarctos > Phascolarctos cinereus. The sequence goes on from NW_027556098.1 coordinate 195,192,963, forward strand.
AATGAGGCTAAAGAAATTTTTGAAGTGACTGGTGGTATCTATAGATCTAAGGAGCTTACCACACCCCAAAAGATAGTGAATTGGAATGGAATTTCCACAAAAGAACTCCAAAGTGAGGTAGAAGTTTCCTCCTGAACTCTATATCCAATAAGTTGTCTCCAAAGAACAATGAAAAAGCTTGGAAGTTATAAAGATTAAAAAAAAAATAAAGTTCAAGGCTAGCTCCTTGGCCTGGAGTGACTTTTTAAGGAGTCATCCATATGTAATTAGTTTCCTTAGAAGATGGAATATTTCTTTCCCTTTAAATTGACCAAGGATAGCTGAAGTTTCCTGGGCTTCCTGGCATTTTAATTCAGAATTTTAGATAGTCTAGCCATAATTTTCATAGAATCATAGACCTACAACTGGAAGGGGTCTTAGAGGCCATATAATCCTACACCCTCAATTTTACTCATGAGGAAAGTGAATCCTAGGTTAACTGACTTGCTCAATGTCACACAGCATCAAAGACATGATTTGAACCCAGATGCTCTGACTCAAAATCTAGTGTTCTTTCCATCATATCATGTTTTTCCCCTCTTCAAAAGCACTATTTTTTGCTACCAGCTGTCATGTAAAAGTCATGTAAAAGTGACTGAAATACAGCATCAAGAATAACTGGACATTTAAAAATATTTTAGTGTTATTTTGGACTTGATAAACACCAACAAACATTTTCATATACAAAGAACAGAAATAGAAGGTTGTATATGAAATTTCAAACACCTGTTACCTACAACTTGTTTTCTTTAAATCTTATAATAAATTAAATAAATTAAAAGATGTCTTGCTTTTTTATATTGTCTTTGAAACTTCTTTCTGTTCTCTTCTGTGCATTAAAATTTGTCAGTGATACTTTTTCTTCTATTTTCTTCTTTTTTGGGGGACTCATTCTCACTAGTTGTTTTTATCATTTATCCCGCAAATCCTTCTTCCAATTAAAAAAAAAACTTAACTCTCCTTGTAATTAAGTATGGTCAAACAAAATAAATCCACATTGGCTATGTCCAGAAGTGTATATCTCATTCTCTACCTCGAGTTCATCACCTTCCCACCTCGGGAGGTGGAAAGTATGCTTCAGTATCAGTCCTATGGAGTCATGGTTAGTCATTGCTTTGGACAGAGTTCTTAACTGCTTCATAGGTATTTTTATGTACAATGTTGTAGTCATTGTATAAATTGTTTTCCTGGTTCTGCTCTTTTACTGTAAATTGTATAAATCTTCCCACATTTCTCTGAAACTATTTCTTTCGTTATTTTTTGTCATATAAAAATATTTTATTACATTCATATCCAGAATTTGATCAGCCATTTTCCTATTGATTTTCACCACCTTTGTTTCTAGTTCTTTGCTATAGCAAAAGTGCTACTATAAATATTTTTGTACGTATGAGTCCTTTCTTTCTTTCTTTTATCTCTTAGGGGTATATGCCTAAGAGTGGTATTATTAGATCAATGTTTAGTGCCTTTTTGAGTATAGTTTCCCAATTGCTGGACCAATTGTCAGTTTCATCAATATCATATTAGGGTGCCTGTCCTTCTACAGTCCCTCTAACAATTGTAATTTTACTTTTTTTTTGCCACCTTTGCCAATATAATAGGTATGAAGTGAAGCCTCAGAATTATTTAAATTTGCATTCAAATTCTTATTAGTGATTAGGAACATTTTCATATGGTTGTTGGTAGTTTAGACTTCTTCCCTTGAGAATATCCCACTCATATCCTTTAATATTTTTTATATTAAGGATTGTCTCATTAGTTATTTTAATCAATTTCCTTTATATCTTGGCTATCAGACCTCTATCACATAAATATTCTGGAAAGCTTTTCCCCAGTTAACTGTTTCTCATCTAATTGTATCTGCGTTGATTTTATGCTGAAACTTTTCAGTTTTGTAATTTGTGTAATCAAAACCATCCATTTTATCTTCTATGATCCTTTCTTTCTTTTGCCTGATCAAAGATTCTTCCCTCATCCATAGGTGAGAAAGAAATGTCCTTCCTTATGCCTCTAATTTGTTTATGATAAGGACCTTTTATATTTAGTATGTTATTGTGGCACATCGTGTGAGATGTTGGTCTAAATCTAATTTCTGCTAGATTGCTTTCCAGTTTTCCTAGTAATTTTTTGTTAAAAATAACTTGGGGGTTATTTAACAATATGTAGCTATGTTTATTTTCTTCCATATATTACATACTTAATCTGTTATATTTATTGATTTTCCTATTTTTAAACTATTGGTAAATAAAATTTTGATGACTATTGATTTTTAGTTTAATTTGAGTTGTGGTATCTTTAGGTCAACTGTGTATTATTTTAGAATGCACCAAATTGTGTAACCCCAGCTTTCTGGGGCAGGATTTTTGAACATGGACATTCACAGTGCTCACAGCCAGCAGAATGAGCAAGACTATCAAGGTATGCAGTTTGGAATGTTCTTACAATGTAATTTCAGCAGGTATGGGACCCATAGTAGCCACTTTGGATACATGACATTGATAGTCCTTGATAATTTGCTTATGTGTTCAAAGTGCCTACTAAGAGAACAGTTGGATTGACTTGCCATTCTCAATTTAGAGAGTTGAGAGAACATGAAAATTTTGATGACACATTGGTCAGTCACTCTACCAAAAGGTTTTGTAGTAGTAGTTTCCTCATCTATGAAGTGTGTATATGTGTGTGTGTGGTGGGGATAGGTCTAAATGACTTGTAAAGTATCTTACAGAACTAAATTATAGAATCAGATTTTGAGATATGGAAGGGATCTCCATGGCCATGAAATTCAATCCATATCTGAAAGGATTCCCAACTATATCATACCTGAGAAGTGGCCATGCAGCCCTGTTTGAATACCTTGAGTGATGAGGCACCCACCACCTCTCATGGAAGTCCATTCCATTTTGAGACAGATCTAAACATTAAGAAGTTTTTCCTAATGTCCAATTTAAATTCACTTCTTTGTACATTCTACCCATTGTTCCTACTTCTGTCCTCTTTGGCCTAACAGAACAAATCTATTCCCTTTTCCACATGATGGATTTTTAAATACTTGAAGCTATCTCTCATGTCTCCTTGATTCTTCTGTTCAACAGACTAAATGCCCCCAGTTTCTTTAATCAGTACTGCTATAGCATGAGCTCAAGGCCCTTCACCATTGAGATCTGAAATTTATGATCCTAAGTAAAAATTAAATTGTTCCTGAGGCTTCTGGGCTTTGGGTATGACCCATATAGACTGAGATAATGGGACTACAGTCAGGTGTGATAAAGGATCATGAAATTTTGAATTGGAATGAACCTTAGAGATCATCGGGTAGTCCAAGCCCCTCATTTTACAGATGAGAAAATTGAGGCATAAAGACATTGAATGATTTGTCCATGGTCATAAGTGTAAATAGTAGTCCTGTCATTTGAACCTAAGCCTTCTGACCCCCAAGTTCAATACTCTTTCCCATAAGAGTACGAAAATCCTCTTTTCCTGACACAGAATAAAAGTTGAAATTTTGTACAGATAAGCTAAGCCTTTCTATAAATGCTAAGTAGTTCCAATGTAGAGCTGTGGGCACTGAAATGGAGATTTCATTGGGCCAGGAGATGAACATTAAGTGTCTATAATTATATGCTTCAAATAGGTGTGGACGAAGCAATAATCCATGGAGAGATTTAGGACTAGCCATATTGTACTAAAGATGGGATTTATGCCAGTAAATAATGTGTTATAGACATTATTGAAGCAGATCCATTAGTGTAGATTCTGGTTATAGCAGTAGTTTTCAGCAACACAGCCACACTGGTTCATAGCTAAAGGCCATATGTATAGTGCTGCCTGTATCTTCTTCCAATGAGCATGCCTGGATATTCTCTTCCTGCTTCCAGTGGGTCATGTAGGAGATCGTTAGGACTAGCTTGCAGTCATATGGGAGTGGAAAGCTTAAAGGGATCCACTACATATGGTTTACCCCTTGAATTGGATCATTCCTAGGGACCGTAGATGACATTGGAGAATGTCCGCTGTGGGACACTGTGGGACTTTGGACTATTGCAGTTTTGCTGTTTATTACCTTTGTTTGTTTCTTTTCTGGCACACTGGTGAATACTTGCAAATGGGGGAGTTGGCAGCAATCTATAAAAGAATGTCCAAAAAAGTCCTGTGTATGAGCATGCTTCCTAGATTTAGGAAGAGCTCGAGTGAAGAGCAACACATTTGAAAGGTCACCTGGGCTCTTTGTATCATAGTTATCTCTGACACAGGGGTTATAAAGAAATATAAATTAGTGCCATGTTGAGGGTAGTGTGAATGTTATCCTATGCCACCCCTGATAATGTCACACATAGAGGAACTTTATTGTCCTATATAGTATGATAAGGTCTGGGTATTCTGGCTACTTGAGGAAGGAAGGAAGGAAGGAAGGAGTCCAGAGGGCAGCAGTAAAGACAATGGATACAGAAAAGAAAACTGATTCTAGAAGTGACTAGCTAGGTAAGAAGATGGTATCTGAGAATGGAATTTAGATGCCTTACACATGGCTTAAAATAAAGGAATGACAGACTTCTGGTTAGGGATGAAGTTCTCCTAACAAAAGGTGGTTCGAATGTATTTTCAAGATTTTTGGTAAATATGATTTACCCATGTGAGCTTGAAGTCACTCCCCGACCAGGGCCTTACCTGTCTCATTTATAAATGAGGGAGTTGCACTAGCTGGCCTCCGAGGTCATTTCCAAGGCGATCATCCTTTGATCCAGGATCTCTTCATCAAAAAGCTTTAAGCTAAAGAATATGAGGAAAGGGGCATTGCTTGTGTACATCCATCAAAGTAGATCCTCTGAAAAATAGTCATGATGAAAGGAGTCGAGACACTTAAATGTTCAAAGGAAACATTACAAGAAGGAGTCTAGTAGTAAAATCAATAACTTCAGATATTGAGGCAGAAGTACCCAAAGTTTAGGGAATAAGCAAAATTAAACAACCTAATTCAACAAGATAAGTTTGACCACAAAGGCATCAGTGAGACATGGAAGGATGAAACTGATGATTGCAATATGGTTCACACAGATTTACTTTATTCATAAGAAACAAGATAGTTTAAAAGGAATGGGGTTGGGAGTCAGGTAGCATTGTATACCAAGAAAGTACACTAACGTGAAGAAATTGAGGAATGAGAAGGAGGAATATGGAAGAGTATTTGGATAAAGATTAGTGGAGGGCAAAACAGAAGCCATTTTGTCATCGAAGTTATCACTAACCACTGAGAAAGAAATAAGAAATAGATGAGGTGTTTAGGAAACCTGAGAAGGCTGGCCCAGAGACTCCATAGTAATATAAGAGACTTTAATTATCCAAAAGTAGAGTCACTAGTAATGCATTGACTTGCTTTAATGAAAGTTTATACTTCAAAAAGTAGAGAAATTAATAAGGGTACATTCTATACTGGGCCTGGTTCTCACTAACAGGAAGGAACTGGCAAATAGGATAGAAGTGACAGGAACATTTATGAATCATTCGATTGGCAAGTATTTATTAAGCACTTACTATGCATCAACTTGGAGAAGAGAATGGCAATCCAGTATTTTTGCCAAGAAAACTCCATAATGCAGGTCACAGAATTAAACATGACTGAACAACGTGTCCAGCACTATGCACTGTGCACCCAAACACTGGGGATACAAATACAATGAATGAAACAATGACTATTTGGAAGAACCTTACATTCTAATGGGGGAGACAACAAGTTACCTAAAACATATAAGTATATACAGAGTAAATAAGAAAAGAATGAATACAAAGTCGTTTCAGATAGAGGGCACCAATCATTGAAGGTATCAGGAAAGGTTTTTGTTTTCTTTTTTTAACAAGTGCTTGAGTATCTTGAAGGAAGAGAGAGGATTCTTTGAGGCACATGTAAAAATGGAGTATACTCCAAGCATAGGGGACAGCCATTGTTAAAACACAGAAATAAGAGATGGAGTGCTGTGTGGGAGGAATAGAGAGAAGACTAGTTTGGCTGGATTTCAAAATGGTAGAGGTGGAGTAATGTACCATGAAGCTGGAAAGATAGAATGGAACCAGGTTTAGTTAGAGGGGTATGTGTTTTATCCTAGAGCCACTGAAGTTTTACTGAATAATGGTGTAGCCATATCTGTGTTTAAAGAAAATCACTTTGACAAGTAGTGTATAGGATGAATTGAAATGGGGAGAGACTTGAAACAGGGATAACAATTACGAGGTTGTTGCAGTAATTTAGGTGAGAGATGATAAGGGCCAGAACTAAGGTAGCTATGTGGATAGAGAAGAGGTCAGATGTGAGAGCTGATGATGTGGCAACTGATTAAATATGTGGGATGAAGGAGAGTGAGGGGAGTCAAGGGAAATGCCAAGTTTATGAATCTGGGAGATTGTAAGAATGGTAAAGAATCTACTTTTGATAGAAAGAGAAGTTTGGAAGGGAGGTGGTTTGGGTGGGTGGAAGTTAATGAATTCTCCTTTGGATATGTTAAATTTCAGATTTCTTTAGGACACCCAGTTTGAAATGTCCAATAGGTAAATGGTACTTAAGGATTAAACTTCAGGAGAGACTGGGGCTGGCTATATGAGCCATATGCATAGATAATTAAATACAAGAGAACTACTGCAGTCACCAGGAGAGAGTGTAGAGAAAAAGTAGGGAGCCTAGGATAAATTCTTGGGGAACACCAAGAGGTAGGGGGAGAAGTGGATAATGAAACAGCAAAAGACACTGAGATAGAGCAGATAGACAGGTAGGAGAGCAGTGTCATTAAAGACCAGAGATAAAAGATAAAAGATAAAAGAGTATCTAGAAGAGGGTGGACAGCAATTTCAAATTCAGCTGATGGTCATGAAAGATGACTGAGAAAAGATAATTAAATTTGGCAATTAAGAGATCACTGGTAACTTTGGAGAATATTCAGTTGAAGGTTATGATTAGAGGCCAGATTGCATAGGGTTAAGGAGTGAGTGACAGGTGAGGAAGTAGAGGCAGTGGATATAAACAGGCTTTTCTAGGATTTTGTGGAGGAGGTAGGAGAGATATAGAATAATAGCTTGAGGGGATGGTAGGATTAGTGAAAGATTTTTTTTTTAAGTATAGAAGGATGACAAGTATGTTTGAATGCTGTAGAGAGGAGCCAGTAGAGAGGGAGAGATTGAATATTAGAGAAAGCAATATGCTTGAGGTTGAATTCAGCAAGAACAGATAGGAGAAATGGAATAAAGAGAACATGTAGAGGGGTTGGCCTTGGAAAGGAGAAGGGCCACTTCATTTTGACAGACTAGGAGAAAGGATGAGAAGGGGCATGATGTCAAGGGGTTTTAAGACGACGTACTGAAGCTGGAGGTCTTGATGAAGATGATAAATGTGGTTTTTTTTAAATAAAGAGCTATTTTAATAGAACTTGTTTTTTAAAAAATGAATGAAAAAGATGCTATACTGATATTAAACAGTGAAACAGAGATCCCAGAAATTCCAGACTTCAGAGAACTTTGAACTATCTACTGAACTGTAGCCAATATTTTTAAGGCAAGATATCAGATGCCCATTATTAACACATAGGAGACATAGAGAGAGATGGAATGGTAGAAGGTTTTTGTCAGATACAGGCATATCTGAGTTTTTAATTGGGTAAGTGGAATAATGGATAATGATGAGGTAGAATGTGTGACCATCCGTATGTGTGGCTGAGGTAAAGTAAAGAATGGGTCATATCATTCAAATAGTTTTACCAAATAGTTGGGAGGATGAAGTTATGGGAGCATCAGCATTGATGTTGAAATCCACTAGCAGAAGGGCAGGAGTTAGAAAGAAGAGAAAAATGGTGAGCCAGATATTGAACTCTTTGAGAAAGGAGGAAGAATAACCTGGGAGAGTATTCATTATACAATAACCACCATAGTCTTGACTGGGTGGAAAATGTTGGTAAAGTAAATTTCATAGGGGTAAAGGTTACTGAGTAATGGTGGCAAAGGGAGAGTCTGGAAGAGAAAGTGAGGATCAAAAAGTATTATGAGTCTCCTTCCAAGACCAGTTTGTCAGAGTGGGTGAACTAGCCTAGCCCTGAGGATGGCTAGGCATATAGTGTTATCAGAGGGAAGCTAAGTCTCAATGAGGGCTAGTAGTTGGAAAGTTTGTGAGATCAAGAGTTGTGCAACATGAATTTCAGAGGGAGCAGTGGAAGGGATGGGCAGAGTTGGAGTGGATAATGGTTAGGGTAGGGTTGAGGAGAATGAGGATGAGAGAACAGGAAGTGGAGGGGGTTGGGGATAGTTTTGTGCCTTATGACAGGTGATTGATTAATACAGGGAGTAGGAAAGAAAAGATGGAAAATTGATAGCCATAAGAGGAGACTGGGTGGGAAATGAAAAAATAAAGGGAAGATAGTGACCACTCTCTCCTAAGTCTGTTACAGAGGAAAGAAAAAATAAAATAAAACGTGTCATAATCTGACATATACTTTAAATTTTGAGAAAGCAGATTTCAAAGGGTTCAAAAGAAGATTGGCTAGTATCATATAGACTAATATTCTACCAGAGAACTCAGCCCAGTAAGGATGGGAACCTCTCAGGAATAAAATTTTGAAGACACAAAGAATAAAGTTTCTAGTGATGAGAAAAGAAACAGGAGCTATTTGAAAATATGTATAAACTTGGAACTTACCAATCAACTTAGATTTAAACAAAATATTTCTATCAATAAGATACAAACATTGTATGCCAGAACAAATATTTACATATTAGTATAATGTTTTTTTTTCTCAAGAAGCCATTAAATATAACATAGTACTTTTTTCCCCCCACAAGGTAGGCTAATTATATCTATTCTAACTTGCTATCAACAATACAATTTTAAGATGTTCATTTCATTTCCCCTCTAGGGAAACACTGTATATTTGCCCACAGAGTCATACTAATTTTTCTGGCTTTATGAAGCAATGAGCCTGAAAAAGACTATCCATAACATCAGAGTGTAAACAGGTAGGTCAGTTCAGGGCACAGTTGTTTGCTAGTCGGTTTCATTGTTGTTTTATTTTTACAGGTTTTACTATGCTGTGGTTATGAGCTTATCTCTATGAAAAACATCAGGATCATAGATGTGTACATGCATCTCCCAATGATTTAAGAGGGAGGAAGTTGGATGTAGGAGGATGAGAATTAAGCTCTGTGTGAGTAAAGGCTCACATGCAGTTATAGGTGTAGCTGCCGCCTAAGCAACTTCTGCAAATTGTGGTGAGGGGCTGCAAAAGGAGGCAGCAAACTTTCCAGAATACATGGGGAGGGAAGAAATGGAAATATAGTGACTTGAAGTGAGACAATTTCTTTGCAAATTTTTACTGAACACCTAGACATTAAATTTATATCATTGAAACTAATATTTGAGCAGTTATGGTTTTACTCAGGTAAAGGTTTTTTTGTTTTGTTTTGTTTGTTTTTAGTAAGAAGCTAACAAAACATTAAGCAAAAGTGCTTAAGCATAGAAAGCAATAGTTCTATTTTGTATTGTGTCTATCACATATGTATTCGTGATACCTGCTGGTTCTAATCTTCTGAGTACTTTCCTCCCCCCAGAAGCAATGGGGTTAAGTGACTTGCCTAGGGTCACACAGCTAGTAAGTGCCAAGTGTCTGAGGCCATATTTGAACTCAGGTCTTCCTGAATCCAGGGCTGGTAATCTATACACTACACCATCTAGTTGCTCCCTAGGATTTTTTTTTTTTGTTTGGCAAGGCAGTCAGGGTTAAGTGACTTGCCCAGGGTCACACAGGGCCACATTTGAACTCAGGTCCTGATTCCAGGGCCAGTGCTCTATATACTACACCACCTAGCAGCTCCCTGAGTACCTTTTGTGTAACTAATTTCGTGTAAATACTTTAACATTTGGTTTTTAATACAAATTTTAATTTACTACATGTTTATCAGGAATACATAGCAGTGGAAGTTTCAGTTTTCATACACCCCAAGCCATTTTTCTCATTTATTTCTTGAGTAATTTTTTTAATAGTTACATTTGTTGTCTTAGAGGAAAATATTTTATGATTTTGCTGAAACTAGAAGTTTAGATAGGATGCAAAAGTGAGATGATATAGTTATGATAATTCATAAACATAGGGATAAGGACTGATAGTCTAGGAAAGAAATCCTCAAAATCTAGCCATATATGAATGAATCCTTACTCTTTACTGAATTTTCTAGGAATCTAGCAAAAGGGAAAGAAAAGAGAAAAAGAGGGGAAAAAATATTTTTTGTGCACATTACTGAGGAGGAACTTGTTGTCTTAGTAGAATTCTACTCAGGTAAAATGATGCTATTTTATGTACATTTAAAACAAAGCATGACTGCCAGCTTGCCATCCCAGCCTAGTAACTGATTATCAGAGTTGTGACTTGGAATTCTAGGGAATGGAGAGTGAGGCAGTACACTTTTATGGCTGGTGTGCAATGCAGCATCACTTTCATAGATTCATTCATAGTAAATTCTTCTTCTGTTCTTTGGTAAAGAAAAAAATGTATTAAATCAACCCTTTGTGTGAGTAGGAACAAGCAAGAATCACTGACATTAAAGGCAAATGTCTGGCTAAGCTAGTATTTCTCGATTTTTTTTATAGCAGTGAGGGTCAAGGTTCAGAACTGTAGCCTTCTAAGTGGCAGGTTCATGTTCTAGCCTTTCTTGCCAACTTTTCCCCTCAGGGTTTTCCATGTTGCTAAGAATTATGTGAAATCATATAGGAAAACAATGAGAAAGGTAATGTTATTCAGGTTTAAGACACTAGACAATTCACTTAACTCTGCTTCAGTCCCACATCTATAAAATGGGAATAAAAATAGAACTTCTCTCCCAGGGTTATAATAAGGGTAAAATGAAATAATAAATTTTAATTTCTATGATAGACATTGATAGATATATTCTACATAAACAAAAGCTCTTTGGGATGGGCCCTCAAAAATTTTAATGTGTATAAAGGTGTCCTGAGACCAAAAAGTTTGAAGACTACTTTTCTAGAGTTTTATGACCACTTGGAGTTCCTCTGTGATGTCTTTTGGATTATATTGCTATGAACTTAGTCCTTCATTTTCAATACTTTTGTTAACACAATTATATATTTTATGTCATATATATGATGTATAATATAATTAATCTAGCACTATGACCAGAAATCATTGTATTGTTACCTTGAGAGCTGAGACTGTTTCATCACAAATCCTAAGACCACTTCTGGGGAGCTGACCTTCCCACCCCAAGTCAGTACAGCTTTCTAATTTAAGCAATTGTTCTTGATAACTTGATGCTAATGTTAGTCTTCATAATTAGCATCTGAGTCAGTCAGTCAGTAAACATTTATTAAATGCTTACTATTTACAATAAAAGGTTCTAAGAGCTGGGTATATAAAGAAAAGCAAAAATAGTTTCTGCCTTCAAGGAACTCCTATTTTAATGGGAGGGAGAAGAAGAACACGGAAATGACTAGGTACTTGCAAGATACATAAAGAGTAGATGAAATGTAATCTCAGAGGGTAAGTCATTAGCATGGGGTGTTTGAAAAAAACCTCTTGCAAAAGATGAGATTTCAGTTATATCATTAAGGAAGTCAGGTGACTAAGAGGCTGGTTTAAGGAGAGAGAGAGAACATTCCAGGTATGAGGGACAGCTAGTGCAAAGGTGTAAGAGTTGAAACGTACTATATGTAAGCTAATGTAGCTGAATTGTAGAGTGCATAGAGGAGAGTAAAGTGTAAGAACATTGAGAGGGTAAGAATGGGCCAGGTTTTGAAGAACTTTCAATGCTAAACAAAGGACTTTATACTTAATCTTGGAGGTAATAATAATGAGTTTCAACCTACACTTTAGAAAAATCACATCATCATCTGAGTGGAAGATAGATTGGAATGTGAGGTCAATTAGATGGCTATTATGACAGTCTAGGTGAGAGGTGATGAGGGTCTGAACTAGAGTGGCGGCTGTGTGAATACAGAAAAGGAAATGTATTTGAGAGGTGGTGTAGAGAAAGAAGTTATAAGGCTTGGCAACTGTTTGAATATGTAGGGTGAGCAAGAGAGAGGGGTTGAGGATCACATCAAAGTTGTGAACCTAGGTTACTCTGAGAATGGCGGTATCCTCAAAAACAGTAGGGGAATTCAGAAGTTGGGGTGGGTTAGGGAAATATAATGAGTTTGTTTTGGATATGTTGAATTTGAGATGCCTATAGGACATCCAGTTCAAAATGTCTAATGGGCACATCTCAACAGTGAACCTCAGGAGAGACTAAAACTGGATATATAGATATAGGAACCATCTAAATAGAGAAGATAATTTAACCTATGGTAAGAGCACTAAGTGTGAAAGTATAAAAGAAGAAGATAAAAGGGCCTGAGACAGAATCTTGGGTAACACCCCAAGTCAGTACATGTGACATGAATGAAGATTTAGCAAAGGATTCTTAGGAGGTATGAGAAAGTGAAGAAAATATCTAGGATAAAGCAATGCCATGAAAATTCATAGGGGGAGTATCCGGGATACTTAGAAAGATATGAGCAATGTCAAATGCTTCAAAGAGGTCAAAAAGGATGATAACTAAGAAAAGATTATTGGATTTGACAATTAAGATATCACTAGCAAGATTAGAGATGGCAGTTTCAGTTAAATGATGACATAAGAAGTGTTTGCAGAGAGTTAAGAAGAGAGTGAAAGGAGAGGAAGCGGGGGCATTTTTCAGGGAGTTTATTAGAGAAGGAGAGAAGACATATAAGATCAGAGCTAATGGAAATAGTTGAATCTAGTGAGTTTTTTTTTTTAGGATGGATAAAAATATGGTACTACTTACAGGTAGCAAGGAAGGAACTAATAGATATGAAGAAATTTAAAATTAAAGAAAGCAGGATACTAGAGAAGACTGGAAATGATGGGATCAAGGGTATACATAGAAGGGTTGGTCTTGGCAGGGAGAAGGGCCACTTCTTCATCTGATACAGGAGTGATATAAGAGGAAGAAGAGGAAAGAAGAGCTCTTGGGAAATGGATAAGAAAATTTGAGAAATTTCAGAACTAGGAGACATGTCTTGTGATGAATATATAAGAAATGTGACCTAGGCATCAAATCATTAATAAAAGGGATAAAGAGCTTGGAGTCAAGATTCTCATGGCTGTATTAGGTGAACAATGGAAGATTTGAACATATAGAAAGACAATGAAGAAAAAGTTGAAGAATAGGAATAAGACCAAAGCTAACACAAAAGTGATAGATTATGTAGAAAAGATAGCTGATTGAAGGCTTGAAAACACTCTACTTCTACCTTATCCCCTTCAGGAAAATGATGTTCCTCTAGAAAATGTTGAGACTAAGAGTGTCATGGTAAATATTTAACAACTATCTGTCTGGAAAAAAAATGTATGTATGACACACTTTTAATTTAAGCCTGCATTATTAACATTTTATCTATCACTTTATTAAGTCTAGAAATCAATAAAATAATAGGGCTCTGATTTGTAGTGGTTGCTGATTTCCAGTGTGTAAATGATCACACTGAAAATTTATCAATCAGTTCTGCCGAGCCAATTTGAGCTGTCTCCAGAACACTCTTAGCTTTCCTTGCTTTGGGTTTTTACTTTCTGAGCCCATTGGTAGACCCCAGACTCTCCAGCAGCTGTACTTCCCCCTTTACCTGAATAGCAGCCTTTTAAGTATCACTACTGTGGACACTAGGCCAGACCAAAGCTTATTCCTGTGCGTACTCCTACTCTTAGCTGGAAGAATAATAGGGACTAATCTTAATTTCCTCATTTGTAAAATGGAGGGATATAAATGCTTTATCCATATAACAGCTTTGTTGAAAGTAAACTATTTTGTAAATCATTAAACACAATATAAATGTTATTTCCCCCCTCTCTTCTTCCTCCCTGTCTCTCTGTCTTTGTCTCTCTTTCCCCACTCCCACTCCCTTTCATCTGTCTGACTACTCCATCTTAGTTTTTTTTGCTAGATCTTCATCCATTTCATGTTGACTATGGATGTCCCTCAAGACCATCCTGGGTTCTCTTCTTTTTGTAACCTCTCACTTAATGATCTCATCAGCACCCATGGGTTAGTCAGGTTAAGTAATTTGCCTCAGATGTCACAGTTTATCAGAATTGGGAACCAAACCCAAATATCTAAAAAATAAAATTAAGGAGTGAGAGAGGATTATACTGGGAGAAGGAGAAAGGGAGAGGTAGAATGGGGTAAATTATCTCACATAAAAGAGACAAGAAAAAGCTTTTACAGTGGAGGGGAAGTAGGGGAAGGTGAGAGGAAATGAATGAATTTTACTCTCATCTGATTTGGCTTAAGGAGGGAATAACATACACACTCAACTGGATATGGAAATCTAGCTTACCCTTCAGGAAAATGGGGAAGGGGATAAGAGAGGGGGATGATAGAAGGGAGGCCAGATTAGGGGGAGTAATCAGAAGCAAACACTTTTGAGGAGGCACAAGGTCAGGGGAGAGAATAGAATAAGTGGAGGGTGGTACAGGATGAAGGGAAATATAATTAGTTTTTCACAACATGACTATTATGGAAGTGTTTTGCATGACTATACATGTATAACCTGTATCAAGTTGCTTGCCTTCTCAATGAGGGTGGGTGGGGAGAGAGGAAGGGAAAGAATTTGGAACCCAAAGTTTTAAAAACAAATGTTAAAAATAGTTTTTACAGGCAACTGAGAAATAGATATACAGGCAATGGGGTAGAAATCTACCCTGCCTTACAGGAAAATAGAAGGGAAAGGGAATAAGAGAAGGGGGAGGGGTGATAGAAGGTAGGGCAGATTGGAAAGAGGTATTCAGAATGCATGCCCTCTGGTGGGGGGGGGCAGAGATGAGAAAAATTGGAACTCAAAATCTTGTGGAAGTGAATGTTGAAAACTGAAAATAAATCAATTAATAAAAAATATCATACACACATAAATGACATCAATAGCAATAAAAACATCTTTATAGTGCTTTATGGCTTATAATGTGATTTATATCTATTATTTAATTTGGTCTTCATTTGATCCTATGAGGTGGATAGTGCAAGTCTTATAATCCCTCTTTTTGCAAATAAAGAAACTAATGCCAGAGAAGGGGAAGCAACAGTGAGGGCAAAAAGGTTAGGAGATGGCACTGGGCACCAAGGTAGCATACCCTTGGCCACTAGTCTTGGCTCTATAGGCATGGCAGACATACAATTCCTTGG
The DNA here is from genome assembly GCF_003287225.1 of Phascolarctos cinereus. Lineage (NCBI taxonomy): Eukaryota > Metazoa > Chordata > Mammalia > Diprotodontia > Phascolarctidae > Phascolarctos > Phascolarctos cinereus. The sequence continues at coordinate 195,208,218 of NW_027556098.1, forward strand.
TCACACAGTCCCTGAACAAGCTCTCTAGTATCATCCATTCAGAGATGAAACTCAACCTACTCAGATACTCAGCAACAACTTCCCAACAAAGACAGGAAGGGAACATTTGTTTAATTGTGCCAAGGTAGTGGCTGCCTTGGTGTTTGGAGTAACAAGTGGTCTGCAGGTGTGACTGCAGCTGAGAAGTGTGGGATGCTGTTGACAAGCCTTTTGGTTTTTGTTTTTTTGAATGGTGGCTCCGTTCCCAGAGCTGGCTGCTATAAGAGATTCTAAACCATTTCCCTTGCATTTCATAATCTCACGGAAATATGTAATGCTAGAACAATGCAAAGTGGAGGGAGGGGGGAAGGTTGAAAAAGGAGAGAAATATAATTAAATAAGTAAGTAAATAGTTTGATGGATAAATGAACACACATCTCATCCTATATATGTGTGTATATACTATATGTGTATATTTAATTTTCTGATCTTGAGGGAAACCATTGAAGGCAGACTAGTAGGATGCATTATCAATCACTTAACCAAAAACAATAAATCTTATTTTATGGATTAAAAAAAATCTGAAGCCCAGATTATTTAGTTGAACCAAAGCAGGAATTCCCTCTATGGTAGGGCTTCTAGCAAAACATGGTTATAACTCATAACACTTTTGGCTATTTTTTTTATAGGCACTGAATGCTGACAATGCTGAAGCATGCCTAAGGAATTTGCTCTTCTGTTTTGTTATCAAAACACATTTGTAGTTTCTGTTCCTGGATTATGGTTGGGATTGTAGAAATTCATTGGGTCATCTGCACTGCAGTCAAGAATCTTCTGTATTTAGCTTTCAGAGGTTTTTCTTAATTCAGAGGGGGTAAGATCCTACAATACTGTCAGCTGTCTTTATTATTCTACGTAATTATTGGTTTCTTAACTTACAATTAAGTGGTGCAACAAACGGAAAGGTGGCAATTGAAGTAGGAAAAATATGTAGTTAATTTTATTTACATCTATGGTTTGTTATAATCTATTGTTGTTTGCAAATGGAGCCATTGGGAAAGAATGTTTTTTAGCAATAATTTTCTCTTAGTCACTAAGATATGATATAGCACTTAATAAGCACAACACAATAAGTGCAACAGAAAAGAGGAGGAAATGCCTTAAGTTGAATAATGCATTTAGAGCATTAAAGATTATTAAAGATTTAGAATGTGATTTTATACTTACATTTGAATCTGGGTAAACTCTATGTACCAGGAATTTACCTTAAAAAAACCCCAAAACAACAAACAATTAAACACTGGCAATGGGGTACATCTGACTTGAAATTTTAAAAATTTAGACCCTCTACTCAACTACTAGAAACCCAGTCTATGCTGTGAGTAAGGCAGCTTGAACTCCTATACTGATACAAAGCAATATTACTTTTTCTCAGATCTTCTCTGGGACCGAGAAGGTGATTACGGGCTTCATTTTCCTGTAGCTTTCTTCAAGTTGCATGCAAAATACTGAGGGCCATGTTCTTAAGAAACAAAGGAATTAATCAAACTAGATTCCATCAAAATAAAGTTTAAAAACAACTTGCCTTTATCTTTTGTTATTTTGAGGGTAAATATTGTAATAATCCACTTACTAAACTAAAACAAGAAAGAATATCAGCAACTATTAGTAACTTAGGAGGTAATTTCAATAAACTTGAAAACACTGTCATTGATAAATTGCAATTCATGTAATTTTTCTATGGATTATTGTGAGGACTTAACCATAGCAGAAAACATAACAAGGTGATGCTTGGCACCAAGCAAGCAGACCTACACTTACAAGTCACATGACAATATGACAGTAATGAATTTCTGAATTTTATTCAGTGTCCAGAAAGAAAATAAATTTCAATTTCAAATTTTTAACAAATTATTTTGATTGACAGCAAGAACCTGGCTAGGAAAAATGTAATGTGTTTTCCTTCATACTTTCAAAACCTTAAAATATTTTTTTGTAGGAGAAACCTTGAAGATTATTTTCTCTAACCTCCTCATTTTTACAGATGAGAAAACTAAGATTAAATGAGATTAAATTTTCTACTTTCATAAATCAGTACATACAAAAGTAGTATTTGAGTGAAAGTTCTCTGATTCCAAATCCAGGGTTCATGCACTACACTATGCTACATCTTCTTCATTTGCCTTTCATTCTTTCTTATTAACATTATTATTTTCCAGTGTGGAATGAATTTGATTTTGGGTTCCTTAAAACAATATTAGCAAAACACAACTTGAGTCCCATCATACCAGGCAGGAGAAGCTTCAAATACCTACCGAATGATAGTTTATATGTCTGTCATCCAAGGACTTGCCCAAGTCATTTGGAGATTACTTACAGGTTGACCGCAGGCTGAGGAATTTTTCTGCCTCAGCAATTCCCTCAAGACCACCTACTAAGCCTTTGAGGTATCATTATCTTTAATGGTGAAGCAAGTATTCAAAACGATGAAAATGCAGATCCTGGAAGAACTGAAGAAATGTTTTCCATTATTAACTTAGAGTTATATTTCAAGACTTTCTAATTGCTGTGTTAGCCAACTATCCAGTACAGAAATGCTAAATAGGAAAATAGAAAAAACTATGGCAATTGTGTGTGGTACTATATGTTAATTTGAAAAAATGTGATTTTGCTGTATTATAATTTTGTTCTCTCATTTAGAATTTAAGAAAATATTTTTCCTAGATTTTTCAATAATGATTCCAAAATAAAGTGGAAAATTCTAAAGCTATGTATGAGTTGTTTTTCTTTCTTTCTTTCTTTCTTTTTTTTTGGTATCCCCTCTTTTTATTTATTTTTTAAAAATTTTTTTATTAATTTATTTTGATTTATCAATACTCACTTCCATATGCTTTTGAGTTTAAAATTTTTTTTCCCCTTCCTCCCCACCAGCCTCCCCAAGATGACACACAATCTGATATAGGCTATACATTTATATTCCTATTAAATATATTTTCACATTAGTGATGTTGTAAGTAAAAATTAAAACCAATAGGAGGAACCATCAGAAAGAGGAAACAAAACTCAACAGATGAGAAAAAAAATAGCAATTCAACTTCCATAGTTCTTTCTTTGGATGTGGACAGCATTTTCCATCATGAGGCCTCTGGAGATGTCTTAGATCCTTGTATTGCTGGGAAGGGTTAAGTTTATCGATATTAGTCATCGCACAACATGGCTCTTATTGTGTAAAACATTCTCTTGGTTCTGCTCATTTCACTCAACATCAGACCATACAAGTCTTTCCAGATTGTCAGCCTTTTCATCATTTCTTATAGCACAATAGTATTCCATTACATTCATATACCACAACTTGCTCAGCCATTCCTCAATTGATGGGCATCCTCTCAATTTCCAATTCTTTGCCACCACAAAAAGAGCCGCTATGAATATTTTTGTACATGTGGATCCTTTTCCCATTTGTATGATCTCTTTGGGATATAGCCCCAGAAGTGCTATTGCTGAGTCAAAGGGGTATGCACATTTTTATAGCTCTTTGGGCATAGTTCCAAATTGCTCTTCAAAATGGTTGGATGATTTCACAACTCCACTAACAATGCATTAGTGTTCCAATTTTCCCACATCTTGTCCAACATTTATCACTTTCCTGTTTTGTCATGTTGGCCAATCTGATAGGTGTGATGTGGTACCTATGAGTTGTTTTTCCTCAAAAAAAAAAATGCAAGATTTTTGAAGTCATTTTCCTGGGCCTCAATTTCCTTACCTGTAAAGAGGAATTGAATCTTGAAGGTTCCTTCTAGCTCTAAATCTCTTACTGCCATGTACTTTTTGTATTTTAGCTTTACTATGCCAAATAGTTGGAAATAAATAGTAAACACCTCCTAAGTTATCTATTAATATTTTGAACACAATTTTTTGAATTGACTAATCTCCTGCCTATTAATATTTACTAGGTTAGACTGAGAATCAAGTGAAGTCTACCAAGTCAGAATAGATTAGAAGGTCTAGGATTTTCTAGGATTTAGAGAGAGAGAGAGAGAAAGAGAGAGAAATATGACATGCCCCTTGGCCAATAGAAACTTGAACCCGAGACCAAGGTCAGAGGCTATGCAGAATAATTATGGCAGATTTCTCTTTGCTGTTACCTGATGTTGAAACCATTTCTTCATTCTACAATTTATTTAGCTAGGCACAGCAAGGAGGTAGAGATCATTTGCCTGCAAAGGGCATTGAATGGAAAATCACTGGTCGTGAGGAATCAATTTCAAGTGTCAGGATCAACTCACTCTGTAAAGAGAGACTGAGACTCATTCAAAGTTCTTGAATTTTCGTCTAAATACTGACCCCATTGGAAATATGAATTGCACATTGTTTGGGAACTGTATTGTTTTTCCTATACTCCTCTCCCTGTAACAGTTAACAATAACTAGCATTTATATAGCAGTTTAAAATTTGGAAAATTCTTTACATTTGTTATCTCATTTCATCCTCACAACAACCTTGTGAGATATTATTATTCCCATTATCATTATTGATTAGAATTTAATGCCATTCATTCATTATTAATTATTTAGATCTAATTCCAGTTGAAATTAATTTAAATTAGTTTAAAATATGTAAAATTATTTATTAATATGCCATTATTATTTCCACTTTATAGATGAGGAAACTGAGGCTGAGCTGTTAAGTAACTTCCCCATAGTCACACAGCTAACAGTATCTGAAGCAGAATTTGAACTCAGATCTTCATAACTTGAGACCCAGTGCTCTATCCACTGTCCCACCAAGCTGTCTAGGCACAGGAGATTGTCTTTCTGACTCCAAGTTCTACACTGTATACATTATGCTTATAGGAAGAGCAGCAATGGAAAATAATAAAACAAACCAAATTGTGTTGCCACTATAGCAGCCTGTGTACTCTCCAGAGGATGCCTGGATCTAGGAGATGCTATAGGTACGTGGCCATGTGTTACATATTTTATATATTTTACTATGTATTGGCTTTTTATTTTCTGCAAAGAATATTATACTATATAGAGTTAGTCTATTCTCTGTTCTGTTACTATATAGATCTTGTCTGTTCCTGGAGGGAGGTGACTGAAGTATGACAAGATCATATTACTAGAAGTTAGTGAAATATAACAAGATGAGGAAGAAAGCAAGGCAAGGTCAGTAGTAGGGGCTGGCTCAGAGCTTGCTTGATTAGGTGACTCCACGTTAGTCACACCCTGTATCTTGGACAAGACAGCACAGCTGCTCAGTGGGAGGAAGAGATGAGCAATAAAAGGCCATCCACTCACTGAGAACCAGAGTGTTTAACACTTCCCCAATATGCCTGCTGCACCAGGTGGAAGGTGTGACTACCAGGGGAAAAACGTGATGTCAGCTTGAGATATCAATGACATATTTTATTCCTCCTTTGGTTTCTAACAACATGTTTCTTTTGTGGTTCCTCCTATTGGTTCTAATTCTTCTTTACAACATGACTAATGTGAAAATTTAAAAAACTGGGGGAAAAAACCCAATATGTTTCTTTTGTTAAGAATACAAACTCTTGGTCTTTGGTCATCAACAAGTGCCAATGACAGGGGTAGCGAGGTGGCACAGTGGATAGAGCACCAGCCCTGAAGTCAGGAGGACCTGAGTTCAAATCTGGCCTCAGACCAAACGCTTGGCACTTACTAGCCGTGTGATTCTGGGCAAGTCACTTAACCCCAAATGCCCCCCCAAAACAAACCAAAAAGAAGTGCCAATGATGTCTGATTGTGGGAGCTCAGATGGTGGAGTAAGAAGTAAGTCACTCTCACCCTCTCTTTACTAAACTCTGAAAGCCCAGAAAATATCACCCCAGGAAAAACCCTGGAAGAGCTGAACCAGCAGAAAGACCGGGTGCAGCAGTCCAGTAGCCCAGGTAGCTTGAGGGATTAATGGGAAAGGCACTTCTTGCCCTGGGGAAAGGGAAGCAGTACAGAATGGGAGGTGTCCCAGCAAGCTTGTGGAAAGCCCCACTTTAGCATGCCAGGGAGAGATCCTGAACCCTTAGTGGTGGAGCAGGCAAACACCAACACCAGGACCCTCTAATGCCTCAGTAAGGGCAGAGGAACGAGTGGAAACCCGCGCAAAAAACCACCACATGCCTTGGCATTCTATGGCAATCAAGTCTCCTCCTGCCTTAACAAAACTCTGGGAAGTGCTCCTAGGTGGAGAAACATCTGGCAGCAGTGAAATATCCATGTGAAAAGAGCTGAAGAAAGTAAAAGGAAGGAAAGGCCCTGGTGAGCAGGCAACCTCCAGGGGCCAGACTACCCAATCTACCCCTAGAGTTCTAGTGTTGCTGATTCCAGCCCAACACCAGGTAAGCTGCCAGAACCCTACAGCCTCCAAGTTCCAGCATCGGAGGCCCCAGCACACAATGCCAGTGACCAGGCACTGGTCTCCCAACACAAGAAGCTTGGGTCAGTGCCCCATGCTCCCCATCAGGAAAGCTCAATCTTTTTAAAGGCCAGGAAATAAGCAAATACCATGAGCGAAAAGAAACTTATGATAAATTCTTATTATGGGAATGGTGAAGATCAAGGCAGAAATTCTGAAGAAGACAACATTGTAAACAAACCCACATCTGGAACATCAAAAGGGAATATGAACTGGTCTGAAGCCCAAAAAGCCTTGGAAGAGCTCAAGAAGGATTTTAAAAGTTAAATAAGAATTGGGAAAAGAAATGAAAAGTATGCAAGAGAGAATCAATAGCTTGGAAAAGGAAGGATAAAAATTGACTGTAGAAAACAAGTTCTTAAAAATACAATTGGCCAACTGGAAAAAAAAAGTACACTGAAGAAAACAATTCTTTAAAAAGCATAATTGGCCAGATTAGAATTGGGCAAGTGGAAGTTAATGACTCTATGAGAGAGTGAGAATCAGTCAAACAGAAACAAAAGAATGAAAAAATAGATGAAAATGTAGAGTACCTCATTGGTAAAACAACTGACTTGGAAAATAGATTCAGGAGAGACAATTTAAAAATTATTGGTCTACCTGAAAATCATGATGAAAAAAGAGCCTGGACAGCACCTTTCAGGAAATCATCAAGGAAAACTGCCCTGAGGTCCTAGAACCAGAGGGTAAAATAGCCATAGAAAGAATCCACTTATCACCTCCTGAAAGAGATTCCAAATTGAAAACACCAAGGAATATAGCAGCCAAATTCCAAAATTACCAGGTCAAAGAGAAAATAGAAAGTAGAAAATTGGGAAAGAATTTTTACAACCGGTGTCTCTGGTAAGGCTTCATTTCTAAAATATATAGAGAATTAAGTCAAATTTATAAGAATACAAGTCATTCCCCAATTGATAAATGATCAAAGGATATGAACAGACAGTTCTCAGATGAAGAAATTTAAGCCATCTATAGTCATATGAAAAAATGCTCTAAATCACTATTGATTAGAGAAATGCAAATCCAGGCAACTCTGAGGTACCAAATCACACCTATCAGATTGGCCAGCATGACAAAACAGGAAGACAATACATGTTGAAGAAGAACATTTGGAACACTAATGCATTGTTGGTGGAGTTGTGAAACGATCCAATCATTTCGGAGAACAATTTGGAACTATGCCCAAAAGGCTATAAAAATGTGGATACCCTTTGACCCAGCAATAGCACTTCTAGGGCTGTATCCCAAAGAGATCATACAAATGGTAAAAGGACCCACATATACAAAAATATCTATAGCATGTTTTTGTGGTGGCAAAGAATTGGAAATTGAAAGGATGCCCATCAACTGGGGAATGGCTGAACAAGTTGTGGTATATGAATGTAATGGAATACTATTGTGCTATAAGAAATGATAAGCAGGCAGACTTCAGAAAAACCTGTAAAGACTTGTATGGACTGATGCTGAGTTAAGTGAGCAGAACCAGGAGAACGTTGTTCACAGTAACAGCCACATTGTGGAATGACTAACATTGATAGACTTAGCCCTTCTCAGCAATGCAAGGATCTAAGACATCTCTAAAGATTTCATGATGGAAAATGCTATCCGTATCGAAAGACAGAACTATGGAGTTTGAATGCAGATTGGAGCATACTATTTGATCTTTTTTTTCTCTTCTGTTATGTTTTGTTTCCTCTTTCTTGTGGTTCCTCCTATTGGTTCTAATTCTTCCTTACAACGTGACTAACATGAAAATATGTTTAATAGGAATGTATATGTATAGCCTACATCAGATTGCATGTCGTTGTGGGGAGGGAAGCGAGGAAGGAGGGAGAGAAAAATTTAAAACTCAAATGCTTATGGAAGTGATTGTTGATCAAAGAAGTGCCAACGACTCAATCTATTGGTTACTGCTAGCCTAATTAAAGATTGTTCTTGCTTGGAAAAAAAAAAGAATACAAACTCTTCCATTGGTTTTCCTGAGCTATTTAGAAGGTTGCCTCAGTTTATGGGATACATGGTATATAGAAGGAAAATATTTTTTTAAAAAAATAACCAACAAAAAATAAACATAATGGGAACTTGTATTTTCTCTTTTTTTTCAGGCTATTATGTATTTATACTCATATATATATATAGTCTATTTAGAAATATATAATTTATTATAGAAAATATATGAAAAGAAGCCTTTTTTCTTTTCATAATTTTGTTAAATATAACCTTCACCAATTCTTACAAAGACATTTTTAGCAATACAAAAGTAAGAAATGGGTTCAAATCATTTGGTCTCTTTCCTGCTGAGATAACCTGAAAAGTGATCTCTCAACACTTTAAAGATTGTGCTGTCTCCAGCATCATTTTTTTCTGGATTAAATGTCTCTTTCCAACTTCATCTTCTTAAGTGCTACTTCTACTTTCTACATAGCACAGGTATTAGAGTCCAAATGTGTGTGTGTTGGGGGGGTTTGCCATCAGTGAAGTTGAAGTGAGATCACTAAGGGCTGTAAAAAAACCTGGCAAACCCATTTCATTTCATGCCTGTTTGTTGTCCTCTTTCAAATTTCCTCTATACAAAACTCCAAAACTTTAGGCAAGCCAAAGGGCTAAATAATAGGTTGTAGCTCATTACCAGTGATGATTTGTGTACAAAAGTAGGATAAATTCTATCATCCAGGAAAAGATGAAAAAAAGGAAGTAGCCAGTCATGTAGCAAGAGTTAGGAAAAGCATATGGAGGACCTGATTGCTGCATGTGAACCCCTAAATTGGTTAAAAAAAGAGTAACGTTGGTAAGGCCTCCATCTTGTCAAGGAGCTGTTCTGCAGGGCAGAGCTATTGGAATGGACTCAAATTCACAGAAACCAGATGGAAATGTAATCGAGAAATATTTAGTAAAATGAATAAAAATACAATAAAACAAAGATATTGTTAACATGTGGTTTTTCTAAGTCAGTATGCAGTCTGCAGGGATCCTTGTGTGTGGCCCTCTTTCTATTTCTTTGATGCCACTGCTGTGCAATATTTACAAGGACATGAGCGAGGATGAAAAGGGGTGGATGAGTTGCTACTTGCTCTGTTAGTCAGAGTACCCACATCAGTGAAATCATAGATCATTGAAGTATTGTTGCTGTCCATGGCTCTTCCGTAGTTACAGAAATATGACTGAAGATCAAAGAAAGAATAAATCAGTCTTCAAACTGATGTGATACCTATCAAAATCCTATTTGAGGTGAGTTATAGGTTAAATTTGAAATTTTTAGGTTAAATGCTTTATTGTACAGCATTTATATATACAGCAAATGCACATACATTTGCAACTTTTTTCTCAGTATTTTAAAAACCAGAATATAATTTTATCCCTTCAGCTCTTGCACTATAAGAACCAATGATTCAAAAACTTTGGGTTCTACCACTTATTTGCCACTAACTTATTATGTTACATTGGGTAAATCTGGGTCCTCTCTGTAAAATGAGAACCTTCCAACCCTAACATTCCATGACTCATAAACCATAAAGATTTAGTAAATAAAAGAAGAAAACTCCTATATCTGAAATGTTATTCTCCACTAAGCTTACCAATGATTAATCATACTGCCAAGTGCTTCTTACCCTGTGAACTTTCAAACACTGAACTCAACAGCTGAGTAGTGTTCTTTTAACTACAAAGTACATTTTCAAAAATGGAACAATGTAGTAAGAATCTGTTAGACTGTGGACTTATTTACATGTGTCACAGAACTTATAAACCTTGCTCTATGTGATCATAGCCCTGTACATTTTAAAGTTCAAACCACTACGAAAATTACCCAGTATAATACTTATATTGCTCATTCTTAGGCTCTCCCAACATAATATTTTTAAAAGACTAAGATACTGATATAAATATGTTTCACATTTTAAATTACTTTTTAAAGCTTAAAAAGTATGTCACATAGTTTTCAAGATACCCTCAATATAAATTGGTTAAAAAGTGGCCTCTGATAAAATTTATCTTCTGGAAACATAGTGAGTTCTTAATTGTGATGTGAATTGAGAGGATTAATGTTAAAGGGGGTAAATGTTAATGTTCTATATTCAGTATGACAGGTAACATAAGTTTTCAAAGATTGTATACATGGCAAGTTAAATTAAGCTCAGCTTTTAACTAAACATGACCAACTTAGGTTTCCTCCTAAGAAGAATATTGTATCAGACAGATAGATATTTACAATGCAAATACACTCTACATGTAATTTATTCTGTAGCTGGACTGTTACTGTATACATCCTCATGTCTGTTCTTTGATGTTTTATTCAACTTACATTTCTGGATTGTAGCAATAATTTTCTATATTAAGAGTTTGTACTTATTCAGTATTTTTGATGCATAGACCTCAAATGCTTCACAAAGATGTTAATTGTAAAGGCTTACAACATGTAGGATCAAAATGTATATGCTCATTTCACAGATGGTGAAAATAATCCAAGGTCACTGCCAGTAAAGGTGTACCCTGATGATACATTGAGGTGTGTAGATGATGGAGATGACACTAGGTTTGCAAAGCCTACATCAATAAGGAGTAAATAGATCCTTCCAAAATGGAAATGAATGGAATATGTGCTTGTGGAATCTGTCTCCTGAGGATCAGATTAGCCAATCAATCAATTAATCCACATTTACCAAATGCCTACCATGTACTAGGCACTGTGCTGGGTGTAGGGTACATAAAGACAAAAAAAAAAGGAACAATCTTTGCTCTCCTGGACCTTAGATTCTTTTAGAAAAACAACATGAACATATATAAGCATATATAGAATAAAGCAACAGATACATAAAATAAATACAAGGTAGTTAGGAAGGGAAGGCACTAATATTAGGGAGGGTCAGGAAAGATTTCATAGAGAAGGTAGTATTTGGCTGCATCTTGAAGGGAATGAAAGATTCTATGAGGCAGCAATGAGGAGGGAGGGTATTCCATGGAAGGTGGATGGTCAATACCAACACATAGAGACAGGAAGGGATTTGAAAACCAAACAGAAATTTTTATTTGATCCTAGACACAATATGGAGCAGCTGCAATTTGTTGAGTAGGGAGTGAAATGATCAAATCTACACTCAAGGAAATCACTTTGGTTGCTACGTGGAAGATGAATTGGAACAGAGAGAGACCTGAGGCAGGGAAATCAATTAGGAAGCCACTGTAGTAGGCTAGGTGAGAGATGAAGAAAGCCTAAACTAAAGGGTGGTGGCTATGTGGGTAGCAAGGAGGGGTAGGATCTAAGGGATGGTGTGGTGGTAGAAACATCATTGGCAATGAGTGGCTATTTGGGATACAGTGTGTATGAAGAAGCTTATCATGAGAGGGTTGATAGATAAACTGATGATGTATCTTTTAACTATAGCAACTTATGGAAATAATCTACAAAGGGGTAGAAGTGTTGTAATCTGCATCATTTAAATAAATCCCCATTCCAATAAAGTCATGGGTCCTTGATGTACTGAAGAAAATAATCGTGGTACACAATTTGCAAAAGACAAATGAAAGAACTTTAAACATTTTTTTCATATTCTAATGCTGCATTCAGTAAATTGTACTGCCTCATAAGCTTAGTGTCAATGGTCTCTGAGGAATGGGTCCAGATTTATAGCATCTGGGAAAATGGGAATCATACAACAGTAATATAAATAAGACTATTGTGTTGCCTGGAGTGGGTATAAAAACTGAAGTTAAGAATTAGGTTTTAGTGCTAATTCAACCACTTGTAAACTATGTGACCTTGAATAAATCACTTAACCCCTTTGAACTACACATTATTTATAAAATAGGGATATTAATACTTATACCATATGTCTCAAAGGATTGTTGTGAGGAACAAATAGTCATGATATTTGTAAAGCCTATATAAGGATTTAAAACATATAATAAAGTATGTAACTATAAAAGTCAATAGAGTTCTATTGGTTTGTTGATAGTGGAGAGCACATTGGAGGGGGATTTGTGCATGATAGTAATAGAAACTCTGACCCTTCTGGGTTACCGTTAGAACTCTGAGGGAAATAGTAGTCATTGCCTCTAGGGAACCAACCTACCAGTGCAAGAGGAAGTTGAGAGAGTGAGCTTAGAGGGGTAACTGCACAAATATTGGCTACCATTACTGTTTTTTAAAATTAATTAATTAATTTTTAGGTTTCAACATTAACTTCCACAAGATTTTGAATTCCAAAATTTCTTCCCATCTCTCCTTTCCCCAATCTGGTGTGCATTCTGAATATCCCTTCCCCCAGTCTGCTGTCCCTTCTATCACCCCTCCCCCATCTCCTTCCCTTTCTATTTTCCTGTAAGGCAGAATAGATTTCTATATCCCATTACCTGTATATCTTATTTCCCAGTTGCATGTAAAAACAATTAACATTTGTTTTTAAAACTTTAAGTTTCAAATTCTTTCCCTCCCTTCCTCCCCACTCTCATTGAGAAGACAAGCAATTCTATGTAGGCTATACTTGTGTAGTCATGCGAAACACTTCCATAATAGTCATGTTGTGAAAAACTGTATTTCCCTCTATCCTGTTCTGCCCCTGTTTATTCTATTCTCTCCTTTGACCCTGTCCCTTCTCAAAAGTGTTTACTTCTGATTACCCCCTCCTTCAATCTGCCTTCCCTTCTATCACCCCCCCCATCCCCTTCCTCGCTGTTTTCCAGGAGTGTAAGATAGATTTCCATAACCAATTGAGTGTGTATGTTATTCCCTCCTTAAGCCAAATCCAATGAGAGTAAAATTCACTCATTCCCTCTCACCTCCCTCCTCTTCCTCTCCACTGTAAAAGCTTTTTCTTATCTCTTTTATGTGAGATAATTTACCCCATTCTACCTCTCCCTTTCTCCTTCTCCCAGTATAATCCTCTCTCACCCCTTAATTTTATTTTTTAGATATCATCCCTTCATATCCAACTCACCCTGTGTTCTCTCTCTCTCTCTCTCTCTCTCTCTCTCTCTCTATATATATATATATATATATATATATATATATATATATACACACACACACACATACACACATATATACACACACATATATGTGTGTAATATTATATGTATACACACACACACATACATATATATATATATCCTGAGAAAGGTCTCATGAGTTACAAATATCATCTTTCCATGTAGGAATGTAAACAGTTCAACTTTAATAAGTCCCTTATGATTTCTCTTTCCTGTTTACCTTTTCATGCTTCTCTTGAGTATTATTTTTGAAAATCAAATTTTCTATTGAGCTCTGGCCTTTTCATCAAGAGTGCTTGAAAGTCCTCTATTTCATTGAATTTCCATTTTTTTCCACTGAAGGATTATACTAAGTTTTGCTGGGTATGTGATTCTTGGCTGTAAACCTATCCCCTTTGACCTCCAGAATATCATATTCTAAGCCCTCCAGTTCCTTAATGTAGAAGCTGCTAAATCTTGTGTTATTCTGATTGTGTTTTTTTTTTCTGGCTGTTTGCAATATTTTCTCCTTGACCTGGGAACTCTGGAATTTGGCTATAATCTTCCCAGAAGTTTTCTTTTTGGAATCTGTTTCAGGAGGTGATCAGTGGATTCTTTCAATTTTTATTTTATCCTCTGGTTCAAAAATATCACAGCAGTTTTCCTTGATAATTTCTTGAAAGATGGTATGTAGGCTCTTTTTTTTTTTATCATGGCTTTCAGGTAGTCAAACAATTTTTAAATTATCTCCCCTGGATCTATTTTCCAGGTCAGTCATTTTTCCAATGAGATATTTTCACATTGCCTTCTATTTTTTCATTCTTTTGGTTTTGTTTTATAATTTCTTGATTTGCCATAGAGTCATTGGCTTCCATTTGCTCCATTCCAATTTTAAAGGAAGTATTTTCTTCAGAGGGTTTTGGACCTCCTTTTCCATTTGGCCAATTCTGCTTTTTAAGGTATTCTTCTTCTCATTGGCTTTTTGAACTTTGATAACTTCCCTCTAATGTCTCTATTAGATCAGTTAGTAAAACACAACTATGGAACTGGGGTGATTTGATGTTGTACTTTTCTAACACTATACAAAGAAGGACCAATGTTCAATATGAGAAAACAAAATACAAAGGACCAACTTCAGAGTAGGAACTCAGGTTTATTCCAAGGGGAAAAAAGGTCAGTGGCTGAGACCACAGTGTTATAGGAAATCAAGAGATTCTAATAAGAAATGGACAACAGAAAGCCTGATCATAAAGCAAACAGCTTACAAATACCTACCACAAGGGACGCCTTGGTAACAAGTGGGTGCCACAAACTCCACGTACTGCCTTGTAGCATTTGGTAGAATATTAGCCATATGGGTAAGCACAAGGTGCTAAACTATCGTGAGTTAGTCCATTGTGCTACATGCTCATGTATGTCCTGGGGGTGGGTTTCTTTTTCAATTATATTCCACTGAAGAATCACTGAATCAGTTGAAGAACAACTATTTATTGAGAGAGAAATACTGTTCTTAACCTTGCCAGAATCACATCATCACAGGATTCCAGAGTTGGAAGAAAGTTTAGAGGTCATCTAGTTTAACCTGTGCCTTAAAAGGAAGCTCTTTTATAACTTACCTGAAAAATCATCATCCGGCCTCCACTTGTAGACCTTTAGTGAAAGGTAGCCCATTTCCTGGGCAGCTGTCAAAGTGGATAGAGCATCAGGCCTAGACAAGAGGACCTGAGTTCAAATTCAACCTCAGACACTAGCTATGTGAGCCTGGGCAAGTCACTTAACCCTGTTTTGCCTCCGTTTTCTCATCTATAAAATGAGCTGGAGAAAGAAATGGCAAACCACTCCTGTGCCTTTGCCAAGAAAACCCCAAATGGGGTCACAAAGAGTTGGACACAAAGGTAGCAAGTAGGAGAAGTAGGATTTGCACACATATCCTCTGACCCCATATCTCATACCTTATCCTCTACACTGTAGTTCCCATACATCTAGTTTTTCCCTCTGGACCCAGGAAGAACAAGTTTAATCTTTTTTCCATGTCACATTTTAAGCATTTGAAGATAACTAGGATGCTCCCTTATTTCTCTTTCTATTTTAGTTCCATCAGCCTCTCTCCATCCTGGTTACCTTCTTGGGGATGTATTCTTGTGTTGGTGTCATACATACGTACATACATACATACATACATACATACATATGTATTATAAAACATGGCACATGGAACCATAATGTTAGAACTGAAAAGTGTAGCAAAAATAATCTGATCCAACCCCATTATTCTATAACAGGAAATTGAGGCTCAGAGAGAGTGTGACTTATCCAAGGTCTTCCACAAAATCAGTGGCAGATTCAAGGAATTTTTACACTTTACTACATGGCCTTTGTGCCTCAATAAACTTATAATATAGTAGGAAGGATAAAACTAGCACACATGGAAAAAAACTGCAAATGATACAAAAGTCTATATGATGTAAGTGATAAATTGGCTAATAAAAGTGGTTTAAAAAGTTTTAAAGGGTTTAGGTTTAAAAGAACTTAAGCCTGTGCTAGATCTTAAAGAATGTATAGGATGGATAGGAGAAAAGAAAAGGAGGACATTTCAGGCAAAGGGAACAACACGAATAAAATCATGGAGACAGAACTTAACATGGTGAGGTTGACATAGATGACCTGTAAAGAAGCTTCTTCTAGCTCTAAAATTCCATAAATCTATAAGGGAGTATGGTGAGGAGGAGTAGGAATTAAAGTTATGCAGGCAGTGTGGGGCCAAATTATGGAGGTCTTAAAGCTTCATGGAAGCCATGGCCTCACCCCAAGAGACACATGATCAACCAATGGAGGGTGGGAAGATGGGTTGTGTTCCACCTTCCCTCTGATAGTTAATTGTGGACCTTGTCTCTAACACAACTACACTTACTCTTATTCTCCAGCACTCCCTAATTCTGTCCCCTTCCTTTACTCTACAAACTCCAAATATCTTCTTTCTGAGCTTATCCTTTTAGGGTAATTATAACCCAAGTCATACCCAAGCATCCATAGCAATAACTGTACATTGCCACTGGGAAAATTCTCTACCTTTCAACCTCTCAATGTATCCACCTCTGACCCCCAGAACACTTAGCAATTGTGGTAGGCACCTCCTAGATGATGGACTCTGTGTTCTAATACAGTGACCTAAGAGTGATAGCCTTGCCTAGCACCTTTTCATTTTGGTTTGAATGGGACAGAGTGAGTCTCCCAAGATATGCAAATATGGAGAGATGTATATTTCATTACACTATCTTTCCCCCCAAACCCAACCCTATTCTAAACTTTTCTATTATTCTTGAGGCCACTACACACTGAATTTTCTGTCTCCTGGGACCTATTCTATAGTTAGACATTCCATCATTCTTGACTGATCTGTCCATTCTCACCTTCCACAGAGTTAGTTGTTCACTTGTCATGTGACCATGCAAGAAGATTCTGTTTATCATTCATTCCATTGAACTAGGGGTAGTAGATAAAGGAAGTTTCATAAGGTAATTGGATCCTCAATTTAGAGCTAGAAGAGACCTCAGAGGCCATCTCATCCAAACCCTTTGTTTTATTGATGAAGAAATTAAGAGAGTTCAAGTAACTTGCCTAAGGTCATATAAGTATTAATTGACAGAGGTAGGATTTGAACACCCTCTGACTTTAGAGCTAAAGCTCTTTCCTCTGTACCACTGGGGCTTTTCTTGGTCCATCGCATTCTTATTCTGATGTGATGCAACCTGAAATAATTTGCAAAGAAATATATCAACATTTACTTATTAATATGTTAAGGGGCAGCTAGATGGTGCAGTGGATGGAGTGCCAGACCTGGAATCAGAAAGACCTGAGTTCAAATCTGTCCTTGGACACTTACTAGCTGTGTGACCCTGGGCAAGTCACTTAACCCTGTTTGCCTCAGTTTCCTCATCTATGAAATGAACTGGAGAAGGAAATGGCAAGCCACTCCACGATTTTTGCCAAGAAACACCCCCCTCCCCAAAGGGTCATAAAGAATGAGACATGACCAAAAAACAACTGAATAACAACAGTGTTAAGAACTAAATACTTAAATGATATGATGATGTGGTTCAAGGGAATGTTCAGATTGGGAGAACAGATTAAGTGGAGGAGAGTTTTTGGAGTATGTGAATTTTGACTTGGATCTTGAAGAACACAGATTGGAATATTGCAGATAAGGGAAAAGATATGAGTAAAAGTACAGATGTAGGATCTCACAAATTCTAGAGACTAGCCAGCCTATTAGTCTGTTTGGAAAAAAGCAGGACAGTTTTGGAGAACAGAGAAATTTGAAAGAGTATGTGGGGAGATAGGGTGGTGTGAGAGGTGAGGAAGACATTGATAAGGGAGATTAATGAAGAACTGATGGAGAGATAAAAGTAAAAAGTGGCATCATTTTGGAAACGAGGAGATCTCATAAAGTGGTATATGAGGGTGGTGGAAAGAATTATCTGTATGAAAGGGTCAGATGATAAGCTCAAATAAATGTATCAAAGGGATGTACAAAGAGAGAAATCCTATTGGCAGATAGAAAAATGAGATTACAGAAAAAGCAAGAATAGTTAGTGTTGGAGGTACAAATTTTCTCAGTGCACTAATAGTTTGTAAACATAATTCAGAGTTAGGAGTCAGTAGTATCAGTTTGCACGTCATCTTCTTAACTTAATCCTGGAGCCTCAATGACTGTCAAAACCTTGGTGTAATTATTTAATGAGCTTTCTAATCTTCTAATTTTACTTTGAAATTTCATGTAATTATTTCCTGACTTTCAAACTTCAGTCATTTATACATTGGAGAAATGTTACAAAGGTTAGCAGTTTCCTAGCTCAGGAGTCAAGTAATAGATTCCAAAGAGATTATTCTTTCCCAACAAAAACTGTAATATAATTAATGCTTATTAATAGCTCACTGAAAATGTTTTGGTGATTGAGCATGGTATTGGTCATAAAATTGTTTTGATAAGAGTTCAAATTTCCAGTGATTAACCAATTAACCTTTTTCCCCTTTAGATGCTTCCAGTTTCTTTAGTTCAGAGTACAGTACTTTGCAATTCCTTATTAGAAGTTGCATATTCCAAATAGCTAAATCTAATGAATCACTTGGCTCTGTTCAAAAGGAGGTAATGTATTTTGACTGACTAGTTTATAAAAGTGAAGTTTCCTTAAGTAGAAGTCTTACTTTTGCCCAGTAATATTTACTTGGATAATTTCCTATGTTTTTAAAACAAATTTTAATCTGTAATGCCTCATGAAATTGAGCATTCTAACCAAATAGTTAAAGCATAAAACACCAGAATTCAGTGGGAACATTGCATAAAAGAAGTCTGTTATTAGTTTTGTTATTCTATTTAGTATTGTGCAATATGTATCAGGAGAAGAAGTAGAGAAAATAATGACACTATATGTTAGAATGGACACTAGACATGGCGTCAGGAGAGACCCAGGTTCAAATCCTGACTCACACTCAATGTGTATGTGACTTTGGACAAGTCACTTAATGTCCATGAGTCTCAATTTTTACATCTAAAAAATTAAGATAATAACATTTGTACTGCTTACCTCACAAGATTGGAAACTTTAGGGTTCTATAAAAATAAGAGCACTGGACATGGAGGCAGGTGACCTAGGTTCCAGGCTTGAACTTGTTGCTAATTAGCTATGTCACATTGGGCAAGTCATTTAACTTTTCTGGGCCTTAGTTTTCCCAAGTGTAAAATTAAGGATTGTATTAGATTGGGTTCTTTTTTTTTTTAAGTTAAAATTTTCTAAATTTTTTTTCAATTGCTTTCTCTGCCTTCCACTTACCCTCCCCCACCCTCACTTGAAAAAGGAAGAAAAACAAAACCTTTGTTACAAACATGTATAGTCAAGCAAAACAAATTTCTGAATTGTTTGTGTACCCATCCCCCAAAAATGTCTCATTCTGCATTCAGTGTCCTTCACTTCTCTATCAGGAAGTAGGTTGCATGTTTCATGACAAGTGCTCTGGAATCATGGTTGGTCATCACTTTGATCAGAGTTCTTAAGTCAGTCAGTCATTGCATAAATTGTTCTCCTGGTTCTACTCACTTCACTCTGCATCAATTCTTACAAGTCTTCCCAGGTTTCTCAGAAATCATCCCCTTCGTCATCACTTATACAGTACAGTAGCATTCCATCTCATTTATACACTGTAATTGCTCAGCCATTCGCCAATTGAAGGGCACACCTTCAGTTTCTAATTCTTTGCCACTGCAAAAAGAACCATGACTTCAACACAAAATCCAAGTTGAAGGAGCATTTTCTAGGGATGATGAGATCCTCCAGACATACCTATTTGCAAATGATTAAGTACTGATTGCATCAAGACCATAAACATTGCAAAGCCTCCTGGAAGAGATCCATAACCATTAAAAAGACTTTGACTCAATCACCTACCCAGAAAAACCAAGTGGACAAAGAATGTCCTTTGTCCAAATAATGATGCACAGTTTGATGGGATATCTATAGAGCTTCTCAATCATTTTTATATCTATATAAAATATATATTTGCATATCTATATAACACATACTTAAATAATATATAAATTTTTATAATATATAAATATAAATACACAAAATTTTTTTAAAACCATGAATATTTTTGTATTTCCTTAAGAGTTTGTTTTGCTTAGAACTAACACTTCCCTTCATATATGACTGAAGGACTAAAGAACAACAATACCTCCCTCTGATTTGGTGCTGCTAAATCTCCTTCCTTTACATTTTTTTATTAGTTCCTTTATATAAACAAAATTGTAAAAATCTTTTTATACAAATAAAATCAGATTTAAATAATTGGAGAAAGATTAATGTTTATAGGTAGACAGAGCTAACATAATAAAAATGACAATTTTACCTAAATTAATTTATATATTCAATACCATACTAATTAAATTACCAAAAATTTATTTTACTGAATTAGAAAAACAAAATAATAGCACTTATTTGGAAGAACAAAGTGCCTACATTATTCAGATAGGAACCTAAAGAGTCTTTTCACCTCTAGTTTTTTCCCACTCTAATCTTTTCTTCAAACTATCGCACAGTGCATAGAGTACAGGAAAGTAGGATCATAGATTTAGAGTTCTAATATACCTTATAACTCATCTAGTCCAATCTCCTCATTTATCTGGGCATGCCATTCCTCTGCCCAAAACTCTTTAGTGGGTCACTATTACCTTCCAAATAAAGTTTAAGAACCTTTACCTTACATTGAAGACCCTTCACAATCTGTCACTACTTGATTTTCTTACCTTGTCTTGTCATAGGTCATAAGATAGAATCCCATCATTAGGCTGGAAAGAATCTCAGAGACCTACTAGTTCAGTGTTCTTCATTGATAGGTGAGAAAACCAAGGTCCCAAGGGATAAAGTGACTTAATGAAGACCACTTCTGGGGAAAAAAGAATGTCTCTGTTACCTCATTGATGCAGATACTTCCTCCAATGGTACAGAACACAACCTTTCCACACTTTCTTCCCTGTGTGACTCTTATTTATGTCTCCCTTTAAATCTTCTGTAAAAGATCTGCCCCAAATGCTGGATACCTTTCCCTCAGTCTTTTAACATCAGGTGGATATCAATGCAAATTTACATTGTTCATTTGTTATTCCTTGCTGTGAGATGCATCCTTTTCTAATCACACACGGAATGGATAATATAGTTTACACCACATTGTGCATCTGAAATGTAGGTAAAATCTTGCATCCAGTTTAAATCTACCACACACAATATAGATTCTTTGGAGATTGTGGTATTCTAGGATTTGTAGCCCTGTGTTATCACCAGAAGGATACTGCCATGAAAAAAAAATGTTTCAGGTATCATCAAAACCATCTTGCAACTTCCCAGTTAAAATTGAGCTTGATTTCTTGATCTTGTTTGATTCTAAGCCCAGTTTATTTTCTAGCTATAACATCTACCCAAGATATACTGATGAACCAGCTCAGTGTGACTTCACAACTATATACGCGTCATAGTCCAGATGGCATGCATTCTTTGACCATTTGTTTTTTCCCGTGTGAACTGTTAGGCCAAATTCTTTGGAGTGTTTCTGTGATCTCATTAAGGAGACATCTGGGGTTTGATGCCGTCAATAGAATGTAATCTGCAAAAAGGAGCATCTAAGGAACATTATCATGTACAGGGGATCCTTTGTCCACTTGGTATCTGCACTAAGCATCCTTCATGATAGTGACAAGTTCCATTGGTGAGCATACATCTCCTTTTTTATGCTTCATTTGAGAGTAATAGAAGATTCCTGAGCAAAGTTTACCTCCCTGTTGAATTTATTAAGGAATCTTGTATAATCTTCACATGTCCTAGTTTGAGATTACCAAAAGGTAATTGTGATACATGACTCGTCGTTGTTGTCATTGTTGTCCTTTGTACTCAAAGAGGACCAAAATGACATCATGATGTCGGTATCAATGTGCAGTGTGTTCAACTGTGGCTGATCAGACCAATATAAGCTCAGAAGGCTCTATCACAGGTCAGACACAAATAGTGCATATGAACATTTACAGTGGTGATGTCTCTAAATTTGTGAATCTCATGTTTCTTTTGAGCTACTGTAATACTGCTTTGCTCATAGAGCACAGTGCTTTTTTTGATGTGGTCATGCCATGCTGGGCAGTCCTGTGTCAGTGTCTCCCATGTCTTACAATCAATAGCAAAGTTGTTCGGAGAGACCTTGAGTGCATCCTTGTATTGCTTCTTCTGATCTCCATGTGAATACTTGCCTTGTGTGAGTTCTCTGTAAAATAGTCTTTTAGGCAAACATATGTTTGGCATTTGAACAATATGGCTAGCCCATTGGAGTTGTGCTCTCTGCAGAAGAGTTTGAATGCTTGGCAGTTCACCTCAAAAAAGGACCTCTGTCCAGTACCTTTTCTTGCCAGGTGATCTTCAGAATCTTCCCAAGACAGGTCAAATGGAAATGGTTCAATTTTCTTGAGTGATGCTGATAGACTGTCCAGGTTTCACAGTCTTACAGCAATGAGGTCAGAACCACAGCTCTGTAAACCTTCAATTTGGTAGGCAGTCTAATACTTCTTCTCTCCCACACTTTCTTTCAGAGCCTCCCAAACACTAAGCTAGCTCTGGTAATGGGTGTGTCAACCTCATCATCTGTGTGGACATCCCTAGAAAGCATACTGCCTAGGCAAGTGGACTGATCCATACCATTCAAAATTTCTCCATTTGCTGTCACCAATGGTTACATGTATGGATGATGTGGTGCTGGTGGTGGAGAACCTTTGCTTTTTTGATGTCAGTTGTCAGACCAAAATTAGCCAAGTGACAGACAATCAATCCATACTTTGTTGTCTCTCAGTCTTAGAGGCTGCATTGAGTGCACAATCATCTGTGAATAAAAAAGCAGGCACCAATTCTCCTTCAACTTTAGTCTTGGCTTGTAGTCTTTTTAAGTTAAATAATTTATCATCAATGTGATAATTGACTTTGATGTCATTTTTGTCCTTGTTGAAGGCATCTGACAGTATTGCTGAAAACATCATGTTAAAAAAGCATGGGAGAAAGCACACAGCCTTGGTTCACTTCATTAGTGCCTGGGAAAATATGAGGACATTGTCCATTATCCAGAACCTGTGCAAGCATGCCATTGTGAAACTGGCATATGATACTGATGAACTTTTTCAGGAAACCATATTTTGCCATGATCTTCCACAAGCCTCATGACTGACGGTATCAAAGGCCTTGGTCAGATAAATGAACACTGTGTATAGATCTCTGTTCTACACCTGGTATTTCTCCTGGGATTATGGGCAACAAACACCACGTTGGCTGTTTTGGGCCCTTCCGGAAGCCACACTGGCTCTTGGGTAGATGCCTGTATTTCAGGTGAAGGATCAGCCAGCTGAGGAGGACTCTGGCAGGAATCTTGCTGGTGATTACTAAGAAAGAGATTCCCACCCCCCACTCCCTGGGATTGTCACAGAGCAATCTACTATCTTTTCCTTTATAGAGATGGCTGATGGAGGCATTCTTGATCTTCTGGGGGATAACCTCCTATTTCCATATAATCTAGAAGATTTCAATCAGCTTTTGTATCAGCAGTCCTTGTAATGCTTTTTGTATTTCATAAAAGATAATCACATACTAGAAAAGGTATAGAGAGGGATTTATAGATACATGATGCTTTCTAGCCAATTTCTTTCCTGACTTTTATATCTTATAGGTGTGTGAGTGTGTGTTTTGGTTACCTATAAGAGCACCATAAACATTAAGACAAAATCCTTAACTAATTTTAAGAGACATTATATTTATATTTTTATATTTTCTTGTTTGCTTTTCTTAAAAGTAAACCTATGTGCCAAATGTTTTATATCATGAGAACTGGAATTGGTTATCTCTCTGTTGACTCTTAAGAGGAATTTCTTTGGGAATGTGTTTCACAATATTGTTTCTTCCAGTTTGCTTGTATTGGTCTCTCCCCTACCCCCTTCACTTCCTCTGTGACCTTTTACCCTTGCTGCTGTTTTGCTGCATGTATTCCAGCATGTTAAGCATGTTAGTATTTTGGATCCTTTTCAAGTTCCTTTTCAGAGAAAAAATTTAAAGCCAGTAAGGAGTAACATGGCTAGTTCTCTGAAATGAAAACTGATCCTTTTTTTAGTTAATAGATTCCAAATACCCCATGTTTGTTTTGGAAGCCTCAAACAGTTATCAAGTTTTTGTAGGAGACTGGACTGCTGTCCAATTGGAATATATTTCCCTAGCTCATTCTATTGCAATGCTCTTAACTTAGCGTGCACCCCAAATCCTCTTACGGAATGTGAATATGAGATTCAGTGTGTTAGCAAGGTAGAGTTATGCCCCCATATATGCTATCCTTCTTGCTAGGAAAAAACGAACAAGAAATCAATGACAACACTCATTATCAGGAAAAAAAATATAGCCAAATATTTTAGTCATTCATAAACACCTTCAACTTTGTTACTTAATTTGCTTTTTTTCCCCATAAGGGAAAGATTTGAGAAGGATTATTGGATTGTAAAGCTCCTTAATATGGGCAGAGACAGTCTTTTGTCTCTTTTTGTATGCCCAGCACTTACCACAATGTGTGGTGCAGAGTAAGGGCTTATTGTTTGAATGTGTTAGGCAATCAGCCACTATGACAGTGATATGTGTTCATTAAATAAATTAATTAACAAGTGTTCTTTAAGCACCTACAATGTTCCAGGCACCATGTTAGGCACTGGGATACGAGTACCAAGAATGAAACAATAACAAGTTTCAAAGATGTTTACATTATAATGGAGAACATGATAAGTACATGTGTAAGTATGTACAGCATAAATATAAAGTGAATAAATACAAATAACTACAAAATAGATAACAGGTAGTTTGGGAAGGACAAAACAACCAGTTGTGGCATTAGGACAAGTTTCATGCAGAAAATGGTGCTTAAGGTTGCAGCTTAAAAAGAGGAGGACTTTGAGTTGGACGGAAGGAAGGCATGCAAGCCAGCCTCATGGGATGGTCAGTGAAAAAAGGACTGACATGGTAGATGGAGTGTTTTGGGTGAGGAATGGCAGAGGACCAGTTTGGCTGGATCTCAGAGGGAGTGAGGAAAGAGAATAATATAAAATGAGACTGGATTGATGGGTTGAGGTCTAGTTGTGAAGGAAATTAAATGGAGGAGTTTATAGTTTATCCTAGGGGCAATAGGAATCCACTGAAATTACTTGGGTAGCAAAGTCAAAAGGTTAGATTTGCATTTAAGAAAAATTACTTTGGCAGCTACATATATTCATATACATACATGCATATATACATACATACACATATGCATATATATACATATATATAAATATATAATAGATTGGAGTGGAAAGAAACTCAAGGCAGAGAGACTAATGGGGAAGAGGGGCTCTGCAATAATTTAAACAAGAGGTGATGAGGTACAGAACTAAGGTGATGAATAGAGAGAAAGCATTGCATATGAGAGATATTGTAGATGTAGAAATGGTAAGATTTGGCAACTGATTGGGTGTGTGAGGTGATGGAGAATGAGTTGTTTAGGATAATTCTCAGGTTAAGAACCTGTGAGATTAAAAGAATTGTTGGTGCCTTCAACAGAAATAGGTAATCTTTTAAGGGGGGGGAGGGATTTTAGGGAATGATAATGAGATCACTTTTGAACATGTTGGGTTTGAGATGTTTCTTTGATATTCAATTTGAAATGTTAAAATGGCAATTGATTATCAGGAAGTGAAGCTCAGACCCCCAGACTGGATGTGTGATCTGTGAATCCAATGTAGAGATGTTATTTAAACCCATGGGAGCTGATCAGGTTACCAAGAGAATATAGAGGGAGAAGAGAAGAAGACCTAGGAAAGACTCTTGTGGGGAATGATGTGGAGGATGAGCCAGAAAATGGAGATAAGGAGGAGCCATTAGACAGCTAGAAGGATAATCAGGAAAGTGTAATGTCACAAAAATACAGAAATGAAAAGATCATCAATGTGTGCCAAATGCAGTAGTTAGGTCTAGAAGGATGAAGATTGAAAAAAAAAGCCATCAGATTTGGGAATGATGAGAATAGTTACAGTTGATTGATGAGATTAGAAACCAGATTGAAAATGGTTGAGGAAGAAGAGGAAATTTAGTTGAGGCAATGAGTATAGATAGCTTTTTCAAGGACTTTTGCTGATAAAGGAAAAAGAGATATAGGTCAATTCCTTGAGGGAATGGTATGGTCTAGTGAAATTTTTTTTAAGGATGGAGGAGATTAGGGCATAATTGAAGACAGTAGGGAAGGAACCAGTAGATAGGGAGAGGTGAAAGATTCATCATAAATTTAGGGAAAGAAAGGTGGAGTGAGAAATTATGTCAAAAGGTTTTGAGATGAAGGGAATGGGAGTATTTGGGTGAAAAAGGAGCTGTTATTGAATTATCTGGGGTTTGCAGGAGAGTTGCTACAGCTCAAGAAAATTTCTCCAAAGGAACTGATACTTGAAAACATGAAAAGATAAAGATATACATTTTTCAGTATGCCACTAAAATTTTCAGTTATTTTCTAGAATGTAGCAAAATCTTCACTTTTGACCAGAACCAGCTCTAGGCAAAACAGTGAAGGTTGTTAAAGGTTATTTTCAACATTCTTCTGACTTTCTTTGTCCCTTTCCCTTCTTTTACAAGATCCTATTATAATGCCTCGTCATAGTATGGAGGTAACACTGGGTTCTTTTATTTATTTTTATTGTTATATTTTGTTTTTATATCATCTTTACTTCCACATATCTCTGACCTTGTACTACCCAGAATGCCATCTCCTATAACAAAGATTAAAAAAATAAAAAATTGTTCAGCAAAATTAACCAACGTACATCAACTAAATATGAAAGTGTATGCAGTGTTTCACACCTATAGTGCCTCAATTTTGCAAAGAATCATGGAGGTGACATTTTCTCATCTCTTCTTCTTGGTCAATTTTGGTTATTATAATTACATACATTCTTTTTGTTTGTTCTTCCCATTACATTATTATAGTTATTACATTCATATAATATGGAATATTATATATTGTTACATACATAACACCATATATACATGTAATGTTATTTTCATTCTTGTTCACTTTGCATATAGTCTTCTAATGCTTCTATGTATTCTTCATAATCAATGTTTCTTACATCTCTGTCATATTCCACCAATGTGCTGTAATTTGTTCAGCCAATATCCAACTGATGAACAACTATTTTGTTTCCAGTTCTTTGCTACTACAAAAAAAGTGCTGCTATAAAAATTTTGTAGTTATGTGAGGACTTTCTTTCCATCTTTGTCTTCCTTCTGGTATATACCCAATTGTGGGCCTTTAGATTAAAATGTATGAGTATTTTAGTCAATTTTGTTCCCCAGTCTTTCAAATTTACTTTTCTTGATAATGATATTATCATTATGTAAATTATTCTCTTTTTTTTCACTTCACATCAATTCACAGAAGGCTTCCTTTTTTTCTGAAATCATCCATTTAGTCATTTCTTATTGTGTAATAACATTACCTTATATTCATATACCACAATTTGTTTATCCATTCCCCAGTAAACAAGCATCCCCCCCCTCAATTTCCAATTTAGACTCATAAGCTATGTTTTTAGTAATTCATACCCATAGAGTACCTTGAATTTGAACATGCTTAACCACTTTGGGCATTCAACCTGGAAATATGAATTAAGAGTTAGCCCTAGAGATGGTGCTACATACATATAAGAAATAAAGGAGATTTATACTTTGGACTAAATAACCTCTGAAATCCCTTCCAGCTCTGAATTTCTACAATTAAAATGATTTTTTTCCCCTGAAACCAAGGTGCCATATCATAATGATTCTATTAGATCCAGTCTCATGCTTGAACTTCAGAGAAAGGAAGCATTTATCTTTTCAGGCTATATTCCTATATTTCTTAAACTATTAAGGATATAACTACAACACCAAAGTCAACAAGGCTAAGAATTAAGCCACAACTAATGCAGGTTTGCATTCTCTGTACTCCAACCTTCCCACTTCCCCAAAGTGACTATTGTTTGAAAATATTTATTTTCCCCTAATTTCCTTGGCTAGTTACTACTCCCCTCACTTATCTCAAGGTTATTTTCCAGAAAATCCTAGCAAGATAAAAAAGATGTAAACTATTTTTAGTTATTAGCCTTTGTGAATGCACAAGTCTGTGATCAGCAACAATAATGTCAACTGTGTTACGGAATTGCCATTGTCTCTAGATCTGGGTGATTTGGCCTGAGAGTTCTTTAGGAAAGCACAGCCATAGGGGTTTGTTATTCTTAAAAACTTTTTGGGGTTTTCATTTTCTTGTTAGAAGAACTAGTTTCACTGGTTTCATTTGTCTCCAATCTCAATAATTGCAATGTTGGTACCACAGAGGTACCTATGCAACCTGAAAATTTAAGTCACATTTTAAGTTTAGGCAATTTCCTTAGTCAAATAATAATAATAACTAATAAATCAATAATATTTATGTAACACTTATGTAGCCTGGCATCATGCTAAACACTTCAAAATTATTAGCTCTTTTGATCCTCATGACAGCCCTGGGAGGTCAGTACTATTATGATCCCTATTCTAGAGTAGAAGAAAGTGAGATAGATTAAGTGACTTGCTCAGGATCACACAGTTAGTAAATGTCTGAGGCCAGATTTGAACTCAAGTCATCCTGACCCAAGGCCCAGCATTCTATCCACTATACTACCTAGTTATCTTGTAAATAGGGATTGGAAATCCTGAATTTAACTCATGAGATCATATCTAATGATGACTAAGATACTACAAAAATTTAAATACATATGTGTGTATATATTATATATATAAAATACATATATATGTATTTATATATACATCTATTCAAGCTACCATCGTTACACCAGATATCTGAAGTTTCCCTTCTACCAAATAATTCAAGTAATTATGTTCCTCCTAAGACTAGGTAGCTGACTGTCTTATTGAACTTTGTAGTAGGCAGTCCTCAGCTGGAGGATTGTGCTCGTTACTGGTCATCACTTTTAGGAATAACATTGATAAGCTAGAGACCTTCTATAAGAGAATTATTCAGGATAGTGAAGGGCCTTAAGTTTATACCTTATGTGGATTATTGAAGATACAAGGGATGCTTCATCTTGATTAAAAAAAAATGCCTCTAAGGAAGTTTTTCCTTAAGTATTTGAAAAGCTATCTCTCAGAAGAGATATTAGATTTATTCTGCTTGGCCCCAGAGGACAGAACAAGGGACAATGTATAGAAGTTCTGAGTTCTGATTTTTTTAATTTTCAGGGAACTGAGTCCACAGATAAGAGCTGGCTATCCTCTTCCTCAACTGTTGGCTTCTGTTTCTTTCTTAGGATGGATCAGTGTAGGAGAATTCCTTGGTCTGATCTGTGACCTCTTTTCCTTGCATAGTCACCAACTGGATTTGACTTTGTACACTGCCATAGTCGTGGTAGGCCCCAACCAGATCACACTGGTTTCAGACTTCATTAAGGCCTTCCATCTAATCTGTCTCCTTGATTCCCTTATATAGTCACGATCATTCCCTGTGAACTTTTCATCCTTTTGCTAATGCCAGCACGCTTCTCCCGTCGGTGAGTTCCTCTTGGGGCCTCTGTTTTAGAAGGGTCCCAAAGAAGCCAACCTACATTCCCCTCACATCTATGCTTCTAACTCTCCATACTTCAACATCATGCCTCATCTGAAGTCTCACATTGGAACATCCATCAGTTCCAGTGATATTTTCACTCTGGAACATCCCTCTGCTATGCTATCCCTTTCTTACTGCTGAGTTCTTCTTGGGGGGGCCTTAATTTTGAAAAGGGCCCCAGACTTACTGACCTCAATTCCTCTCTTGGCTGTGTTTCTGACTTCAGTACCATACCCCAACATATTGCCCCAACCAATCCACCCTCCTTCCAGCTTTCTTTTGTGTATTGTCTTCCTCTGTTAGATTTTAAGCTCATCAAGGGCAGATGCTGTCTTTCTTTGTCCTTGTATTTGTATCCCCGCTTAGCATAATGCCTGGTACAAAGCAAGTGCTTAATAAATACACATTGCTTTGCCAATTAGAGCTTTCTAGAATTGAAAGGGACTGCCTCTAGAGGTTGTAGGTGCCCACCCTTTGGAGGTCTTCAAGGAAAGAATATATGATGCCTTGGTGGGAAAATTGAAGAGACCATTCTTGTTCTGTTATGGGTTTAACTAGAAGGACTCTGAGGAGATCGCATCTAACTCTGAGTTTCTGAGTCTTTGAATTGATTTGTACCTATATCTACTTTAAAGTATTGGGGAGGCCCAAGACATGTTCTATAATTATTGCTAACATTTATAACAACAGTAAGGAAAGTTAGATGAATGTTTGACTGTATTAACATTCAGTATGCTTCTTATTTCACACTCAGGCTTAGCCCCAAGGTCAAAACGTAAATTGCATTGGAAATATGGGTATCTTTAGATGATCGAGGCTAAATACTGGCTGAAAGAAAGCAGTGATAATTACCATGATTCTTGTGAGCAACTCAAACTTGGCACCTGGAATACCATTTGGGTATCCAGGATGGTGATGCCCAGGAGGAAACGAACAAACTTAAGTATACTCCAGGAAAACCAGACCCATCATGCAATTTCAGGCAACATCAGCATTCATCACTGTGAAGAGACTGAGGGAGCTTGAAAGTGCAGGGGTAGCAGGACAGTGTTAGGTCCTTGTGTTCCCAGGAGGGTAAGGATCCTTTCTTAAGGACCCTTCAAAGAGACTCCATTATTCTATGTTTGTCTGTGGATTGTGGCCAGATTGATAACTGACCTAAGTAAGTCAGACTGCTCAAGTGATAGCTTCTGATAAACACTCTCACCAGATTAACTGAGGGTATGTTTATTAGCATCCCTCTGTGCTGAAGGGATGGGGGAGAGGAATTCTGATCTCAGTATTGGCCAAGAAGCTTTTATCTCTGGTGGGTGTGACTTTTGCCAAATGCTTGTTTTCTCCCTGCCAGGTAACTGCATTCCAGAGCCCCGGGGCATTTCCCTATTGCCAGTCTCTAGGAGTTGACTGCTGACAGTTCTATTTTCTTTCCCACCTGCCTATCATCACCCATAAAGGGATGGCATAGCTATAAACCCCTTACAATAAAGTAGGTCTTGGGAAGCAAAAGCCAAAGCCCCATAAAACCACATGAGGTCCTATCGAAAGGGTAAGATTTTATTTGACAATTGCACTCAGAGTTATTGAGCGCAGGTGGTTCACAGTTATTGTCAGAGCTGGCTTTTTGCATAGGTATTAAAATCAATTGATTAAATGATATGGTTTCCAGGGTACCCAAAAAATGTCACAGAGAACTTTGTGGACTGGCTTGCTAAGGACTCAAATTCCTTTGACTGGACAAATGGACAAAGACTTTTATTATGTAACTAGAAATAAGATCTAAAAGGTAAATACTCCTAAAAGAGGCAAGATTATTGACAAATTAATGCTAAGATGTGATTTTTATGGACAGCAGAATCTTTTCTGATAGTTGGGTTTAATGGAGAGGTAGGATGGAGTAGAAAGAGAGGGGTGGAGAGTGGAAGAGAGCAGGTAGACACTAAAAACTAAAGTGGATAGGTTAAAAAGATGGGGCCCCTGGGAAGGATGGAAAGTGTAGAAATGGGAGGCTGAAAGATTGAAAACAAGCATTTCTTGCTTTGTAATTATGACTAAGTCTAGCTCTAGTTATTACTTCTCTTATTGTTTGACAGCAAGCTACATCTTTTACCTAGGTGTGGCTATCTTTGCTGTTGGAAAGTTGAGAAATTCATCAAATTTGAGATTTTGTTTGGGTGTCTGGAATTGGCAAATTTCCTGTATCACAAATGGCCTTATTCTGGGCCAGGAAACTATTTTCTAACATTAACCCTACCACAGGTTTTTATAATCTGCTGTCACCAGAGGAAATAGCTTCCGTAAACTGATAGGAGCCAGAATTTGAGAAGATTGATGCTGCTGAGCTAGTTGATTGCCTTTTCAGCTACCTACCACCAGGGTCCCCTCTCTTGACCATCTGGACATCCAGATCCTATCAACCGCTGGTTAGGAAAACTGACATGACTTGATCACGACACTTGGATAAGATGGGAGCCACTAATTAGTTCTTCTGATGAGATGGAGGAATATCAGGCCTTATCATACTACATCCTATTTTCTTTGGGGCCAAGTTTGGTCATTATAATAAAACTAAACATTTTTAAAGGATAATGCTATTCTTTAAAAGTAGTGTGGAACTCAAACATATAGTAGACACTTGATAAATGCTTATTGCATCAAAACTGAATGGAAAAACTAAATTTAATTAATCAGTAAAGTATATTCATTTACAGGAAGCCCAGGACAGCAGAGACTAAAGGTATGCAAATCATCTTGATGCCACACCTTCCCTCCCACATATTTGTCTCTAATTTCAATATAAGCATACACCTTGTAACAGCTGACTCAGCTGTATTAGTGTAGAGAGGAAAATGCAGTTTACTTTTTATTTTTTGCTGACTCTATTTTTAGGTAGTATTTATAGACACTAAATATGGAAAACTCTCCTTAAACCACTGGGTTTATCCCTTCACTCATGCAGAAAATATAATTAGAAACAGATATTTTTATAAGACAGAGATTTTGCTTATAAAGCCCATTTCTGTCCTAAGGCCTACTCTTTTCTCTCAGAAAAGTATTCTCTTTCTGCAATGCCTTTTAGTTATCTTCCTCATCCTCATTTGCACAGGCTGTGGAACAGTGGAAAGAGGAT
Organism: Phascolarctos cinereus; assembly: GCF_003287225.1. Classification (NCBI taxonomy): domain Eukaryota; kingdom Metazoa; phylum Chordata; class Mammalia; order Diprotodontia; family Phascolarctidae; genus Phascolarctos; species Phascolarctos cinereus. The sequence continues at coordinate 195,240,937 of NW_027556098.1, forward strand.
TGGTGTTATAAATCAGAGGCCCTGAGTTTTCATAGTGCTTTTGAAAGTAACTCATTGTATGATCTTGGGCAAATCACTTACTCTGTCTGGAAAGAGGTAGATAATCTCAAGGTCTCTTCCAACTCAAATAGTTAAGATTCCATGATTACTCAAGGATCAATGCAAAACCCTTCTGACTTTGGTGCTTCCTGGTACAAGGAGAGAGTGTGAATCCCCTCTAATCACATACCTTTGATCATCATTGGAGTGAATTACCTACTGAGGCTTGTGTGAACTATATACCAGGCAGGTATATACTCTGGGATTGGAAGAAAGCCTCTATAGCTTATATTTATATAACACCTTTAAGTTGACAATGTATGTTTCTTACAACAACTCTGTGAAGTTGCTCACATAAGTATTATTACCTTCCTTTTATAAATGGCACAAATAGCATCTTGCTAATAAGTGTCAGAGATAACTCTTGAACCCAGGTCTTCTGACTCCAAATACAGTGCTTTTCTCCCTATAGCAGTCTGTTCTGAATTGCTAAAAAATATTGGCAAAACTAAAATTATGTAGCTTAATCAACCTCAAATATCCTTTCAAAGTATCAGATACTTAAATACACTGAAATTGTGTTCATTTTCTATAATCAATAAAGGACATATTTCATAAATATTAGCTACATATATTTTTCTGGAAAAATTTACATGTTTCCTGTATCATGCATACCTCTTTCACTTGACTAAATCTTCTTACTTTCATTGTCAAAATTCCTCATTGGTTATATGTTGCAGCCTGTTCACACCTCCTCCCAACCCCTCTTGCCGTGTGCCACTACATTTCCCTTTGTCAATTTTCAGTTCCTCAGGGACTGTTGTATTTCTCAATCCTAAACAACCCTGGAAGAAATTGGTATTAAAACAATGGGCCTTGATTTAGATGTAGAAAGGACTTTAGGGGCCAATTAGTCTAAATCCCTCATTTTACAAATGAGGAAACTGAAGGTCATGGAGATCGAATACTTGCTTATGGTCACAAAAGCAATCTATCTCTTTCTCCTCTGGCCAGTTTAATTCTGGAATCAACTTATCCATAAGTGCTGTTGTCTCATTATGCATAGTCATAAAATATATATGTGTATATACATGTATACATAAATGCATACATGCATGTGTATATACACACGGATAGACAAGCATTGGATATCCATTCACCTTCATGTCATAATCTGGAGAACATACATGTCATGTGGGAAATATATGTTAGAAAAATGTATGTTAGGAAAAGAAGATGGGCTGTTTAAAAGGGCTTCACAAGGGCAAAGGTGAGGGGTGAAAGTTGGGCAACTTGAGTAGTAGTATCACAGGTATCTTTCTTCCACAGGTGTCTAAGAGACTCAAGTATCTGGGCTTTTGCAGAGGCTACCCTCTATGCCTGGAATGCACTTCTCCTTCCTCTTGTCTTTCAGATTCCTTAATTTTCTTCAAGTGTCATCCAAAAAACCTTCTTCTACATGAAATATTTCCTGATCCCCCAGCTGGTAGTACCCTTTACTCCCCTCCCTTCATCCCCTTATATCTATTTTTGTTTACCTGTCAAAATACATTGTTGTTTCCTCCAGCTAGACTGGAAATTCCTTTAATGCAGGATCTGTTTTCACTCTTCTTGTATCCTTAGTACCTAACCAGTGTTTGGCACATAGAAAGTCCTTAATAAAGATTTGTTGATTGATTGGTTTGATGAAGGGGAAAACAGTTTCAGAAATGAATGAAATTCTGGTGATTAGATGAGTCCCAGGGGTGGTCAAAACCTTATTGGGTAGTAATCTTAGGTTTCTATAGTATGATCTAAACCCTTGACCTTAAGGCTATTTATGAAAGGAAAGATATATGCTGAGCCAATTATAACTGGTTTCTTTCAATTCTGTCTTGATTGATGCAGGCATTTAGAACGGAGGAGCAGATGAGTTTGATGAACCTGCCTGTCATTGAATAATACTGGTTCAAACCAGTTGAGCCTTCTTAGGGAAGACGGAAGATTTATATTGAAGGAACTAAGTTCACAAATGGATTCTCATGGCAGGAAGGTGTTGTGACCTAGTTATTCTGAGGTTGAGCCAGTTGTGGGAAGCCTGTCAACAACTCCTCTGCCATATAATGCATATCAACTGGAAATTAGGGGCATGGATTTTAATAAATGGATGATTTAAAAGTCTTTAAATCAGTTAGAATATATTTTTCTCACTATTAAAAACAATAGTTTAAGCAGTTTCCTAATGCCTGAGGTATTGAGAAACAAGAAACTGACATTTAGACCTCACATTAGGGGAAAGGGAATAAATATTCATTGTTCTGTAGTGTCTGACTCTTTGTGACCCGTTTGGGGTTTTCTTGGCAAAAATACTGGAGTGGTTTGCCATTTCCTTCTCCAGCTCATTGTACAGAATGAGTTGCTGAGGGCTAAGTGACTGGCCCAGGGTTACTAACATAGGCTGGATTTGAACTCAGTCATCCTGAATCAAGGGCTGGTTCTCTATTCAATGTGCTACCTACCTGCCCTTTATCCAAGTAGCTAAAACAGTTCCTTATACTAAAAATTTTCTCATGAATTTTAAGATTAAAAACTGCTTATGCTAAAACGAAACATAAAACAAAAAAAAAAAACCCTGGCTTTCAGTCCAGGCACTAGATAGCCAAGTGATGGTGCAGCAGATAGAACACTGGACTTGATGATAGGAAGAGAATATGTGTTTTTTGTTTGTTTTGTTTTAAATTTATTTAGTATTTTATTTTCTCTCAGTTACATGTAAACACATTTTTTAACATTTGTTTTTAAAACTTTGAGTTCCACATTCTCTTCCTTCCTCCTTTCTTCCCCACCCCCTTCATTAAGAAGGCAAGCAATTTCATTTGGTTATATCTGTGTAGTCCTGCAAAACATTTCCATATTAGTCATGTTGTGAAAAAAAATAGACCAAAATAAAAACTTCAAGAAAAACAAAGAAAGTATGCTTCAATCTACATTCAGATACCATCAATTCTTTCTCTGGGGACGGTTAGCATCCTTCAGAGTTGTCTTAGAGTATTGTATTGCTGAGAGTAGCTAAGTCATTCACAGCTGATCATCTTACAATATTGCTGTTACTTTATAGGCAGTACATTTAACTTTGCATCAGCTCATGTAAGTCTTTCCAGGTTTTTCTGAGAGCATCCTGCTCATCATTTCTTATAGCACAATGGTATTCCATCATAATCATATGCCACAATTTGTTCAGCCATTCCCCAATTGATGGGCATCCCCTCAATTTCCAATTCTTTGCCATCAGAAAAGAGCTGCTATAAATATTTTTGTACGTATAGGTTTGTTTCCTTTTCTATTTCTTTTGAGATATAGACCTAGTAGTGATATTGCTAGGTCAAAGGGTATGAATGGTTTTATAGCCCTTTGGGCATAGTTACAAATTGCTCTACAGAATAGTTGAATCAGTTCACAGCTCCACCAACAGTGCAGTAATGTCTCATTTTTCCCACATCCCCCCCACCATTTGTCATTTTCCATTTCTGTCCTGTTAGCCAATCTAATAGGTATGAGGTAGGACCTCAGAATTATTTTAATTTCTCCAATCAATAGTGACAGCATTTTTCAAATGGCTATAGATAGCTTTGGTTACTTCATCTGAAAACTGTTCATATCTTTTGATCATTTGTCAATTGGGTAATGACTATCACTTTTATAAATTTGACTCTGTTCTCTATATATTTGAGAAATGAGACTTTTGTCAGAGAAACTTGCTTTGAAATATTTTTTCACAGGTACTATTGCTAACTTTATTTACCTCCATCCTATTCTCTCTCTCTCTCCCCATTTATTTTATTCTCTCTCTCCTTTCACCCTATCCATTGTCAAAAGTGTTTTGCTTCTGACCTCTCCCTCCCTCAATCTGCCCTCCCTTCTATCACCCCCCCCCTCTACTTTCCTGTATGGTAAGATAGATAGAGTATGTATGTTATTCTCTCTTTGAGTCAATTCTGATGAGAGTAAGGTTCACTTGTTTTCCTTCACCCCCCCCACTTCCTCTCCACTGTAAAAGCTTTTTCTTGCCTCTTTTATTTGAGATAATTTACCCCATTCTACTCCTCCCTTTCTCCCAGTACATTCCTCTCTCTCACCCCTTAATTTTATTCTACAGATATCACCCCTTCATCTTCAACTTATGCCCATGCCCTCTGTCTGTATATACTCCTTCTAACTGCCCTAATAATGAGAAAGTTCTTATGATTTTCAAGCATCATCTTCCCATGTAGGAATGTAAATAGTTCAACCTTATTAAATCCTTTATGATTTCCCTTTCCTGTTTACCTTTTTATGCTTCTCTTGAGTCTTATATTTGAAAATCAAATTTTCTGTTCAGCTTTGGCCATTTCATAAAGAGTGCTTGAAAGTCCTCTATTTCATTGAATTTCCATTTTTTCCCACTGAAGGATTATACTCAGTTTTGCTGGGTAGGTGATTCATGATTGTAATCCTAGCTCATTTGCCCTCCAGAATATCATATTCCAGGTGCTCCAATCCTGTAAAGTAGAAGCTAAATCTTGGGTTAGCCTGACTGTGGCTCCACAATACTTGAAGTGCTTCTTTCTGGCTGCTTGCAATATTTTCTACTTGACTTGGGAACACTGGAATTTGGCTATAATATTCCTGGCAGTTTTCACTTTGGGATTTCTTTTAGGAGGTTATTGGTGTATTTTTTCCATTTCTCTTTTACCCCCTGGTTCTAGAACATCAGGGTAGTTTTCCTTGATAATTGTTTAGGCTCTTTTTTTTTTTATCATGGCTTTCAGGTATTCCAATAATTTTAAAATTATCTCTCCTGGATCTTTTCCAGGTCAGTTATTTTTCCAATGAGATATTTCACATTGTCTTCTATTTTTTCATTCTTTTGGTTTTGTTTTATTGTTTTTTGATTTTTCATAAAGTCATTAGTTTTCATTTGTTCAATTCTAATTTTTAAGTAATTATTTTCTTCAGGAGCTTTTGTAGTGGCCATTTGGCCAATTCTGCTTTTTAAGGCATTTTTCTCCTCACTGTTTTTTTGGTACCTCTTTTACCATTTGGCCTAGTCTGTTGTATGAGGTGTTATTTTCTTTGGTATTTTTTGTGTCTCTTTTACCAAGCTGTTGACTCATTTTTCAGGATTTTCTTGCATCACTCTCATTTCTTTTCCTAGTTTTTACTCTACCTCTCTTACTTGATTTTTCAAAATCCTTTTTAAGCTCTTCCAGGGCCTAAGACCAATTCATATTTTTCTTGGAGGCTTTGGATCTATCTTCTTCTAAGTGTGTGTTCTGATCTTCCTTGTCACCATAGTAACTTTCTATGATCAGAATTTTTTTCTATTGTTTGCTCATTTCTCCAGTCTATTTCTTGACCTTTAACTCTTTGTTAAAGTAAGGCTCTGCTTCCAGGTGTAGGGCACACTGTCCCAAGCTTCAGGGGTTTTGTGCAACTGTTTTCAGAGACACTGCTAGGGACCTAAGTTTTCAGTTCTTCCAAGGTGGTACGATCTAAGAAGAGGTGTGTTTACTACCCTCCTGGTCTGTCCCCTGTCTGTGAGCAGTGACCACAGGTACTCTTTTCTGCCCTGGAACTGTGAGGAGGGTTCCCACTCTAATGCCGGCCCCAAGCTCTGGTGTACTAGTGCTCCTTCTCACCCTGGGACTGCCACCCAGGACTGAGACCCAGATCTGAGTATGGGCAAAGCAACAGCGTCTTGCCCCAGTGCTAGCAAAGAGACCCCTGTAGTCTCCTGCTGACCAGTTGTTCTGACCAGTTGAGAGCTCTGGAAGCTGCTGTTGCTGCTGCTGATTCAGCAGCTCCCAAGTTTGCTCTTTCTTTGCTGGGGCCCAGTCTGTGATAGTGCAGCCTGCACTGGACTGTGCTCCACTTGTACCCAGGTGTGACAGACCTTTCTTGTAGATCTTCTAAGTTGTCTTTGGTTGGAAAATTATTTCACACCGTTCTTTTGTGGGTTCTTCTGCACCAGGAATTATTTTATGGCACTATTTAAAGGTGTTCAGAGGGATTTGGAGGAGAACTCAGGTGAGTTGCTGCCTTCCTTCCCTCTACCCCCAGCCATTTTGGCACCACTGTGTCCCACTCCCCATGTTGGTGGAAGAGAATATTTGTAAAGCATTTAGCACAGTTCCTGGCACATAGTAGTCACTGTATACATGCTTATTCCCTCTCCCCACTCCATTGATAAATTGAGTCACTTTGGACATGTCACTTCTACTTTCTAGGCCTCAGTTTCCAAACCTGTAAAATGAGAATTTTTAAAATGATCTCTAAGGTCCCTTCTAGAGCTATTCTATTCTAGCCTTATATTTGTACTTTCACATACCTAAACTGGATACAGGTAACTCTAATTATGGAAATGATTAATATACTCTAATTAGTTTTAGTATAATCTATTATTTCATTTCACATGTAAAGATTGTTACATAGAAATACTGTTAATCATTTGTTGATTTACAGCTCTGTAGGCTAGTAACTGTGATTAGAAAGTAGGTGTTAAGTAATCAATTATTTGAGTCCCCAAATTTAAAATCAAGTAATTTTTTTCTTGTTATAGATTTTTTATTCTGTTGAATATTATTGCTGGTTGTTGTTGTTTTTTGGAGAGGTAAGCATTATGTGTTTTATTTTATAGTATCTGTCTTTGGAAGTAGAGAAATATGACTCAGGTCACAATGTCAAAATAGATTTCTAGTAAATAGATTGTATTTTGCTTTTGGAATTAGACTTCTGAATATTTGAAGGTAACAAACAACTAGGAGGAGGCTTTTATCTCAGTGTTATTTTTGGCATGTGTGATATCAGCTTTAGTGGTCATTCCCATATGCCAAATTAGTAGGTGAAGCTCTCTGAGGGAACTGGAAATAAAAGAATAGACAATGGGGATTCCAGCCCTTACCATGGACCTAAATGGAACCAACAAACTATGGGTTGAGGGAGAAGAGGTAAGATAGAGAGAGACTCTCAGTCCAACTTCACCCTCCTCAAAACACTGAAGGGTGAAGAAATGGAATGTAGGTCTTCCTTTGCTCCAAGATGTGTCTAGAAAGATGAAACTCTTGCTGGCACAATACTCAAATCCAACAAACTTCTTGGAGTTGGGATGACAGTGGGGACTGACTGCTTCTTTACTGGGGGGGGTTGAGTGGGAAGGGGTTTGGACAGAGAAAATCAGGGCAAAGCTGCATCGCTCCAAAGTTTAGTAGGAACTGATCTGTGCTCTGATTTACTTGATAAAATTTTATTTGTAGCTTTGGGAACAAGAATAATTTTATCTGGGAATTCTAATTATTACTGCTTAAATATAAATCCATGAGTGTTCAGCATAAGAAAAGAAATCTTATTTGACTCTTTTTGAAGTAAGCAGGGAAAGTGTTATCCCCATTTTACAGATGAGGAAACTAAGGATCAGAGACACTGCGTGGCTACCTGAGGTCATATAGCTGTAAGCTAGGCAACTGGAACATGAACTGGGACTTTTGATTCCCAGTCCAGAGTCCTGAAAGTCTAATCTAAAAAAAAAAGTTTTTGAAACCTATCAATACAGGGCTATTAAGTTTTTGGTGGTTTTCATTTCTGCCATGCATTTATATATTATTATAAAGCATTATTTAAATATAAATGAACATGTTGTATTATATCTACTTACCACAAAGGGATGTTGTAGAAAAAAAGCATATTGTAAATCTTAAAGTGCCCATATGAATTATTATTATGATTACCAGAATATGTTTATTTTTTTCCACTAGACTATATATTTTTTTTCCCAATCCATGATTTCATTGGTAGACAGAATTCCCTCTACCATCGCAAATATTAGTAAATATTCTTCAACTTATACTCTTAGAGAATTAACTAGGGCCCTGAGGGAGGGCCTAGTTAAATGACTTGCCTATGGTCACATAACCAGTATGAGCCGGAGGCAGGATTTGAACTCAGATCATGCTGATTTGGTCATCCCTCTTCTAGTCTAACAAATTTCTCTAAAATAATAATTCATAATTGTGGGAGCCCAAGTCTTTATGGAAAATTTCTAAGTCCTTATAGACTTTAGGGGTCAGTACGCTTGCCTCTATATGTACTGACCCCTAAAGTCTATAAGGACTTACAGTTTTTCCATAAGGCCTCAGGCTCCCACACATAATAACTGCCATTTATACATGACATATCTATATGTATATGTATATAAACATACACGTATCACTGTCTATCTCTACCAAATCTATATCTATGTATATCTCATGAAAGCTGATGTCATGTCTTATCTTAACCTAGTATTCTATATCAAGCAATTAATAAATGTTGGATCAATTATTTAGTTGAATTTGGTGGGAGGCAGCACCAGAATTATGAAGTATCAATAAATTAATACTGTTTTCAGCACTTTGGGAGCTCCTGACACACCTGCTTTTAAAGCCTCAACAAACATGTGCCAAACTTTAAAAACAAACAAAAAGTCTGGTATAATCACCTGACTTCAGCTCTGACTTTAGAAGGCAATTAAAACAGTTTCTCAGATAAGCTTCCTGGAAGTTATTCTTCCTCATACTTGAAAATAAGCCATGTACCTCCAGACATCAGAGAGATGAAATATTTATCACCAGGGGATATATTTTGGTATTCTTCTTAAACATAACCCATTTTCCTATGGTTACAATGGTTCCTGTACTTAGGTAGAATTAATTGTACATGTGGAGGTATTGTATTTTAAAGTATTTACTTACTTGAATATTGGAAACAAAAATGAATATGTATAAGGCTTGTAGATAACATGAAAACTATGTTGAACTAACATATTTATTATGCATGTCATTCAATAAAAATACTTTTAGAATTTTATGGGATTTGATAAAGCTGTAAATAGCATTTTTTCCTCCTTTGGGACAAATAATACAAGTAATTCATAGATAATGGCTCTCTATGCTAATGTCAGCCCTACACAGCCACAATTATCCAGATACCTTTATGGATATAAAGGCAATCTGAGTTTTAAAATATCCAGTTTTGCCTGAATTTTGAATGTAATTAAGGGAAGAATTGGAGTTTAGGCAGAAAATTTTTAACCATCCTTAAGATATAATCAGTGGTGCTCAGGGTCCGCTGCTTTGGTGGGCAAAGAAAGAGCTTTGCTAATAAAATTGTTATAGGATCATAAGCTCAAAAAGACCCTAGAGGCTGAGTCTAACCTCCCTCCACCCTACCTCATTTTAGAGATAAGGAAACCAAAGCCCAGAAGGTTAAGTGATTTTACCAAGGTCACCCAAGAAATAAATGACCGAGGCAGGATTTAAACTCAGATCTTTCTGGTGCCAATCTCTCTCCATTGTATCACCTAGCTGTCTTGTCCAGTGGTTTAATGAGGCAGCAACTATGGGAGAAGGAAGTGACTCCACTTGATATTGCTAAAATCCCTCACCTGGGACTCAGTCATAAAATCAGAAACTCACATTATCCCCAAGGCAAAGAAATGGGACTTTTTCTCTTCTTCCACACAATTTATCACCTCCCTAGATGTATATTTTACCTTTATTTCAACTATATAAAAACATTGGAGAGAGGAAGGGGAGAGAGGAAGGGGAGAGAGAAAGACAGAGATATGAGTCCGGGCATCTTCCATCTGCCCCAAAGCGCTGACTTCCATCTGCCAGCACAAAGCAACTCCCACCTTCATATGCCAGCCCATTCTCCCAACTGGGATGTGAAGAGCCTCTAGTACAAAGAGTAACAACCTATCCTTTGACTTCAGGCCTTCCATCTCCTGCTACATCTGTTCTTTGAGGGAAGAGGAAAAGGAAGAGTGATGGGTGCCAGGACTTCTTTCTCCTGCCATTCAAGTTTGACTTCCATCTTCTGCTGTGTCCTTTTTCTGTCTAATCTCTACCCTTAAGAGGGAAGAGGAGTAGTGAAGCAGAGCTTCCCATGTTACCATATGACAATCTGACTGTGTTTCATGCTGCTCTTGCCTCTAGCCTGATCTCCAGCCTCCATGGGGAAGAGTGGCATTCTTCACTCAGTGATGAACATTATCACAATTGGTCATATCCTTCATGTCTCAGCGATTGTGACTCCTGTAGATAATCTTCCAAACGCCATTGCCCATTCCCTACCCCCATCATCCATTGCCTTATTCCCATCCCTCTTAATCCTTCCACCTTAAAGTTTTAATCTAACACCATCCAACCCTTCTACTGTGTACTGTAGAATAACTGTTCCTTAGGCAACAAAATCCCCTTCATAATTAAACTTTTCCTCTCTCTCACTCCTTCTATCTACTAGCTATTACCAAAACCTAGCTCCCTTCAGACAACACAGCTTCCCTGGCCACCCTTTCTAGTACTGGCTATGCTTTCACTCATTCTCCTTGGCTTCCTGGCTGAGGTGGCATTGGGGTTGGGATACTCCTTACTCCCCATCGCCACTTCCAAGTTCTCCCCTCCCATTCAGTAACCCCTCTTCTTTTGAGATTCCTCCTATTCATATCTACCACACAATCAAAATGCTGGTAGCTGTCGTTTACAAATCCCCAGATCATTCCTCTTCTTTCCTCAATGAATTCAGTACATGGCTCACAATTTTTCTGTCTTCTCCAATTCTTGCCCTCACAATAGACTTCATCATGCATATTGACTGTTCCTCAAACTTCCTCACTACTTCCTCAATATACTCACTTCCCATGATAGATTCCTCCACCCCGTTACCCAACCATAACCTATTGGATGTTCACCTCTCCCTCTGTTTTCTCTTACAAAACCTTACTCTTCATCCATACAGTGACCTCTCAATTGTCTCCCAGGTCATTTCCCTTGTGGTAGCCAATATCTCCTCTTTTGCCTATTTTGACTCCTTGGTGAAACAACTTAATTCTATGTTGTACTTTTTTCTTGAATTCCTAGCATCCATATCATATCACTGATTCCATCCTGCTAAGCCTCAGTTTTAGATCACTCCAACCATTTGCTGCTTTTGCTCCTAGACAGATGCTATTGAAGAAAGGTAGAGAAAATCATGCAATTGTTCTAACTAGGTTCGCTACAAATTTATGTTAACTGGTTTCTTACTGCTGTTAGGCAATCCTTCTATATATCCCTTATCAACTCACGCTCCCACTCTCCATAGTGGCTCTTCCAAACCTTTTCATCCTTCCTCAAATCTCCCATGGCTCTTCCTCCCTCCACCCTCTCAGCTGATCTCCTTGCTTCATATTTTATAGAAAAAATTGAGGCCATTTGCTGAGAGCTTCTTCTTCTCTCTTCCTTATTTCCTATCACTCAGATACCTTCTGCCATTATCTCTACCTTCATCCCTGTCTCATGATGAAGTGGTCTTATTCCTTTTTTGCTAACTTCTCTACATGTCCAAGTGGTCTCATTCCTTTTTGTCTCCTTTAGCAGATGGCTTCTTTTGTCATCCACACTCACTTATTTTTTCAATCTCCTCCTGTCTACTGGCCCATTCCCTACTTCCTACAAACCTATTGAGGTCTCCCCTATCCTGAAAAAAAATCCACTTGATTCCTTCCATTCCTGCTCTTCTGCCCTTTGTGTCTAAATTCCTTGAAAAAGCAGTCTATGGTGGGTACCTACATTTTCTCTCCTCTCACTCTCTTCTTAATCCCTTATAATCTGGCTTTGACCTTATCATTTCATTGAACCTGCTTTAAAATTCAATGGACTTTTCTCAGGCCTCATTCTCCTTGACCTTTCTATAACTTTTGACATTGTTGATCACTCCTTTTCAATATTCTTTTCTCTGGGTTTTCAGGACATTAATCTCTCCTGGTTCTCCTCCTATCTGTATGAGTGCTCCTCCTTTGTTTGATCCTTATGCAGATAATGCCCTATAATTGTAAGTGTGCTTTAAGGTTCTGTCCTGGGCCTTCTTCTGTTCTCTGTCTATACTACTTCATTTGGTTATTTCAATGGTTTCTTTGGATTTAATTACCATCTACATGTTGATTCTCAAATCTATCTATCCTGCACCAGCCTCTCTGCTGATCTCCAATCTTGCATCTCTAACTGCCTTTCAGTCATCTCAAAGTGAATGTGTAGTAGATATCTTGAACTTAACTTGTCCATAATATAACTCATTATCTTTCCCCTAAATGCTCCCTCCTACCTACCTTCCCCATCACTGTAAAGGACAACACCACTCCTAGTTCCTCAAGTTTGCAACATAGGATTTATCCTCTACTTCTCACTGATCTCTCACCCTCCCATATCCAATCTGTTGCCAAGGCCTCCCTATTTCACTTCTGCAGCATCTCTCACATATGACTTTTTCTCTCTTCTGATACTGCCCACACGCTAGGGCAGGATCTCATTATGTCACCAGAACTATTAAAATAGCCTGCTGGTGGTTCTTCCTGCCTCAAATCTCTCCCCACTATAATCATCTATTCAGCCATTAATTCAATTCAATTCAATAAACAATTATTAAGCACCTGCTATGTGCTAGGTACTGTGCTAAGTGCTTGGGATACAAATGAGAAAAAAGAAACATAGTCTCTGCCCTCAAGGAGCTTACAATCTATTGGGGGAGCTGCAGATGGAAAGTGGGGAGTGACCTGCAAAATCCAAATCCAGCCCCCTCTAGAGGAAAGCTATGTGAAGAAAGAAAATGGAATGAAGGAAAGTTTTATGGAGATGATGGTAACTGAGTTGGACCAGGAAGGAAGAGGATTTCTACGGGAGGAAGAAATGAATTTGAGTCAGGAGAGTACAGGATTTGGTCCAGGAATATCTAGAAGTCCAATTTGGCTAGAACATATAGTGTATGAAGGTGAGCAGTGTGGAATCAGGCCGGAACATTTAGATAAATAGGCAGATAGATACAGATATTTGTTAAGTGTTTATTATGTGCCAGGCACTATGCTAAGTACTGGAAATATAAATATAAGCCAAAAAATTATAGTCCTTATCCTCAAAGAACTTGTATTTTAATTGGAGAAGACAACGCATAAAAGGCAGAAAAACCCAGAGTCAGTAGTGGAGCTGGGAGAAAAGCCTTAGCATTTCATGATATGGTGGTCCTAGGCAAGAGGTCAACATATGGAGGAGGAGAGAGGCAGTCATAAGATTGAGCTCAAAGGGACCTTAAAATTATATGTGATTTTTATCTGCTCAGATTTAACAGATAAAGAAGCTGAGGCCCAGAGATGCTAAAGATCACGTAAGTAGTAAGCAGCAAAGGATAGGATTTGAACCTATATGCTCTAACAATAAATCCTACCCTGTTTGCAATTCAGTAGATTGAAACTGAAGCATGTGTGTGTATGTGTGTGTGTGTGTGTGTGTGTGTGTGTGTGTGTGTGTGTTGGGGCAGGGTTATGTGTGTGGCTTAAATGCCAGGTTAAGGAGTTCATATTTAATTCAAAAGTCTTGTCTTTGGTGCACAGGGAATGCCATTTCACCAATACATCATGCCTTTTCTACTGACCTCACATTCACCTCCTCCCAAAGGGCAACCTGGACATTGCCCTTAGGTTCTTGGGTTCTGATAAGTGAGCTTCTGCTTTTTCTTGCAGGGGCTCACAAAGTAGTGTGCTGGTAAATGTTTAACAACATAACCAAGGAAAAAAATATACCCAGAACATGCGTATAAGAGTTTGCTGATTTCCAAGTTGTAAATGCTCACATTGAAAATTTAACAATAAACTTCCCAGATGCCATTAGAAGTGTTTCCAGCACACCCTTGGGCCAAGGCTTCCACAAAACCTCTCCAGGCCATACCAACTCTTCTTGTACCTCCTTTCCCCTTTCTAGCTTCTCTTAAAGTGTTTCCTCCTATTACAAATTAAACTCTTTGGCTTTGTAGCCTGAGGATTTAACTTACTGCCTGGCACATAGTATGTGCTTAATAAATTCTCTCTGTCTCTCTCTCTCTCTCTGTCTGTCTCTTTCTGTCTCTCTGTCTGTCTCTGTCTCTGTCTGTCTCTCTCTGTCTGTCTCTCTGTCTGTCTGTCTGTCTGTCTGTCTGTCTGTCTGTCTCTCTCTCATCTATTGAAGCACACATAGAGGTTTTAGAAATGGGAAAGTGACATAGTTGGACTTGTGGATGATTATCTTGGCAGTTGTATGAAGGATAGATTGGAGAGAAGAAGGTTAGGCCAGAGAGACAAGGTCGGAGGCTATTAGGCAAGTCCAGGTGAGTGGGGGTGAGGAACCAGACTAGGGTGGTGGCACTGTGAATAGAGAAAGCTATGGGTGCAAGAGATATTGTGAAAGTGAAACTGGCAGAATTTGGCAACTGGCTGAATGTAGGGTGAGCTGAGAGAGGGAAGAGATAAAGATGGCTCCCAGGTCCATGAAGACGCTCTGAATTTCTGAGATCTAACACGATATGGCCACGTTAAATAAGCCAGAATATAATCTGATTGAATGCTCAGGAATCATTGCTGTTTCCCAGCATGATAACAGGTTCTTCCTCAAGACCTGAGATATTTTTAGTTGGATGACAGTCTGAAGATATGAATGTTCCAAGTTAAGATACAAGTAAATCTGCTTAGTAAGAGCTTCATTAATACATTATAGGCAAACCCCACTGTTCAAAAACATTGCTCCTGTAGATCAAAACGCCTGCTGTTTTGCCTAGCCTGCTTTTGCAGATAGAGCCAATGATCAGGGTTAGGCAGGATCTGTCATGTAGCCTTTGAGTAAAGCTCAGCTTTTACTCAAACTAGAGTACTCCTCACAAACTCTGTGATCCAGGCAAAGTGGTCTGCTTGCTGTTCTCTGTAAAGGACATTCCAACTTACACCTCCACAAAGTCTCAGAGGCTGTTACCCAATGTTTTCTTCCTCACAGCCTCCTCTTGGAAACTCTAGTTTTGTTCAAGACTCAGATCGAATGGTACCTCCTTTAGGAGGCTTATCCTGATTCACCAAAGTATTATCCCCCTTTCCCAGGACCTTTGCATTTGTTCAGTATATGTCCTGTATTTACTTATCTGTGAATATGTTGCATCTCTCTGGTAGAATGCAGGCTCTTAGAGGGCAGGGACAATCTCAGTTTTTGTTTTATATCTCTAGAGCTTAGCACCATGATTGGTATATAGTACACCCTTAATGAATGTTTGTTTATTGATTGATGAGTTAAAGTTCTTACAAAGTATTTCAATGAACTGAATTAAGTAATTTGCCAAGTCATGGTTTGGATTCTTAGAAGAGGAACTTAAAATAGTAGCTCACATTTTTAAAGTAATATGAGGATTATCTACATTTTACAGACAAATTAATTGAGGCTTAGAAGAGTCAGATAACTTGTTCAAGTTCATCCAGCTAATAAATTGAAGACTCAGGATTTATTCACTTGTCTTCTTACTCAAAAGCTAGTACTCTTTTTGCTATGACAAACTTCCTCTTATCACCTAGAAGAGGAATACTGAATTTGAAATGGAAAGGTTGAGAAAACCGTCTGCCAATTAATTTTTTTTTTAAATTTTGGAGGCAATGAGGGTTAAGTGGCTTGCCCAGAGTCACACAGCTAGCAAGTATCTGAGGCCAAATTTGAATTCAGGTCCTCCTGACTCCAGGGTTGGTGTTCTATCTACTGCGCTACATAGTTGCCCCTGCCAATTAATTTTTATAATTCTAATTCTAAATCTCCTCCTATTCCATTAATTACCTGATAAGTTTAAAAGATCATTTGTCTTCCTTTACCTTCTCTAAGGTCTCCTCCAGGTCTAAATCCTGTGAGTTCCTTGTCTAGGTGACCCAAAGTAGATTAACTATAAGATCACATCAGTGCTATAATTTTCCAGCCTCTTATTGGAGATTTAGGATCTAGTTGACTGTGGAAAAATGTCTCTTGCAGTCTTTTTTTTTTTTTGCCTCCTTTCTATGTGCAAATGCTAAGATTAATGTGGCAAAGGGACATTTCCCATTCATCCACATACCCAATAGGGTTCTACTTTTTTATGCAGAGCCTCCCATAACAATCACTCAGCAGAAATGAAAATGATAATACTACTGAGTTTCTGATGAGGAGGACATGTGATACATTGGTGGTGGTGCATCCTAATGGTCAGAGTTGCCATGTCAGCAGTTCCACTCTGAATTCACATGTGCATTTATATGTGTGGTATAGTGGGGAAAAGTTTTGTACTGGGAGTCAGGAGACCTTTTTTCTATTATCAGTGCTTCTGCCTCCTAAACGTATGACATTGGAAAGTCACTTAGTTTATCTGAGTCTTGGTTTTCTCATCTATAAAATAGGGCTAATGGTACCTGTCCTACCCTATCCACTGTAAATCACAGGGTTTACCAAAAAAAAAGCAAAAAAGGCAAGTGAAACAAATAAGGTTCAAACTCTAAAATTCTTTATAAGCCTCAAGAGTGGTAATGCATAATCCAGCCACTTCAGTAATAAAGACATAGACACAACTCGATTAGAGATAGTCTAGTCTAGGAATTCTTAACCCAGTATCCATGCATCTGTTTCAGGTGTCTATGAAACTGGATGGACATTATATCTTCATTTTCATTACCTTTAAGTGAAACATAACATTTCCTTCAATTATAAATACTGGCTCCAAACATTATTCTGAGGAGTCCATAGGCACAGAACAGGTTAAGAGCTTCTGGTCTAATCCAACTCCCTTATTTTATAGACAAAGAAACTGAGGTTCATAGATGAAATAGACTTGCCAGTGACTAAAACCTGGGTCTCCTGAAGCCCAGTCCCATGTTCTTTCCAAGATTCTGATTTCCAGCTGCCTTGTGGATAGGTTAAATTTTTTTAAATTCCTATTAACCTATGTGCTTTCTCCTTAGTCTGTAAACCCACATTCTGTCAAATGATGGGTTCCTCCTTTTTGTATCCTGGAAGGTGCTAATTAGACACCCTTGAAATATAGAGAAGAAAAGCATTTCCTTGTTCCCATCTTATGCTCTCCAAACGCATTAGAACAACAGCAGTTCTTAAAATGTGGTTCAAGGATACTGGAGGTCCCTGAGAACTTTCAGGAGGTTTGCCAGGTCAAAACTATTTTCATAGTAATACTATGATGTTATTTACCTATTAAAATACTACTCCTTTTTTCACCTACATATCTCTGTGAGGCTGGATTTTCTTCACATACTTCAATCAAAACAACATATTATGACAGAATGAATGCAGAAGCAGTTTTCTTCTATTAAGCCAGAGATTAAAGAGATTTGCAAAAATATGTAAAAAATGACACTCTTCTCAGAATTTTTTGGAAAAGTCATTTTTTCCATAAAAACATATTATTTATATTAACATGCAATGAATGTATTATTAATATTTTAAATTAATAAATAAAAATTTAAATTATCTGTTTTAATTTCTAATATGGTAAATATTGATAGACATATCAGGGTACTTTGGAGTCAGCTCAATATTTCTTGAGAGCCAGTTGTTAAATTTTCAGTGTGAGTATTTATACCTTGGAAACAGGGAAAGCTACAAATCTGGGTTTAATTTGTTGTTGTTTTTTTTCATTGTTTAGATTTAAGAAAGTGATGGAGAAAATGTTAAAAATGCAGATAAACTTAAATGTGTGTTGTGAATACATATATTTTGTCTCCTGGAAAGCCAGTTGTTAGACATTTACCAGAACACTACTGGAAATAACATAGTCAGTAAGCATTTATTAAGCATTTTCTATGCATCAGGCATTGTGTTAAGTATTGGAAATACAAAAAAAGGCAAAAGATAATCCTCAACCTCAAGGAGCTCACGATCTAATGGGGGAAACAAGCAAACATGTACAAATAAGCTATTTACAAAAATTCAAAATAAGAGAAGTACTAGAATTAAAAGGGATTGGGAAAGTCTCCCTGTACAAGCGGTATTTTAGCTGGGACTTAAAGGAAGGCAGGGAAGCCAGGAGGCAGAAATGAGGAGGGAAAACATTCTAGACATGGGAGACAGCCTGGAGCTCAAAGATAGAGTATCTTCTTCATTGAACAGCAAAGGAGGCCAGTGTCATTAGATTGAGGAGTACATGGGTGGTGGTAATACAAAGTATAAGAAAACTGGAAAGGAGGTGGTGGTGGTGGGAAGGGTGGGTTATAAAGGACTTTGAATGCCAAACGGAGGATTTTTTTCCATTTGATCCTGGAGGTGATAGGGAGTCACTAGATTTTATTGAGTATGAGAGTGAGATGGTCAGACCAGCGCTTTAGGAAAATCATTTTGCTAGCTGAATGAAGGATAGATTGGAGTGGAGAGAGACCTGAGGCAGGCAGACCAACCAGCAGTGGGAAGGATCCGAAGCTGAAGGTTGGCAGTACACAATTGGTGAGATGACTAAGGGGTGAGGGAATCAAGAGGATAGTGTAGAATTGAGCAGGTTCACCAAAGGGTCAAGATGGGGAAAGAAATAAGAGTGGCTAGTGCAGTGGTGATAATCCAGAGGAGAATTGAGGGGTCAGGGGATTGGAGGTCATAGTGCGGGGAAAAAATAGAGTTTGGTATGGGAAGGCAGAGGAAGAGTTGGGAAGCCAATAGATAATAAAAGTTCTTTGGAGTCCTCAATACATTTTAAAGTATATAAAAGGGCTCTGAGTCCCCAGATTTGGAGAACCATAGTGGCAGATATTGAACAAGCAATTAGCCAGATGTGTAGTTAAGACTAGATTTTTCTTTCTTTTTTTTTTTTAAGGCACATTGGCATGGAGGAGCAAGTGAGGACTCTTCAGAGAATTTTTGCAGAGGGATATTTACTCATCTGTCTCCCATCTTGGGTCTTTTAGGAGTTCCTCAGACAAGGCTTTGTGCTAACACGTTGCATGGAACACTGATGGAACCTCATATTTAGCATCATTAGATTTAGAGATCAACTCAGTTAATACCAGTAATTCAGTCAATAAACACTTATTAAACACCTACTATGAGCCAGATTTTGAACAAATACCATCATTTTCCCCCTTTACGAAGCTTCAATGGCAAGGAAACAGAACTCAGAGGAGTAATATAACTTGCCCAAGATGATGCTGTTAATATGAGGCAGAATCAGTACTTCTGACTCTAAATTTAGAGCTCTTTCTGCTATCCCAAACTGATTCAAAACTGTTTTCCTTCCTTCCATATCTCTTCTCACTTTAACCCATATGTAGACTAGGAGTATCTTTGTTTATCTTTGCAGAGGCCCTTCCTGGGAACTGTTGTTGGGTCACCACTTTGGAAAATGGCTGGTGGAGGAGAAGATGGCAGAGATGACAATGCTAGTTTAACAGCAGAAACTTGAAAAGGAACTAGAAATATACTGTGACTGTGCAATGGAAAATGAAAAAAGACTTAGGACTCATTAGTAAAAACATGAACCTAGAACAGCCCAAGGACAAAAACAAAAGACTTTAATTGTACCACATTGCAAAACAAGTGGAGTTTGCTATCATTTCTATGTTTGTTATCATTTCTACACTCATTGTCAGAGACTGGATAGACAGGACTAGTGACTAGTTAACCTGGATTGTGGAAGTCAAAGCTTATAGGAACATAATATTAGAGCTGGAAAGATTCTTGGAGAGCTTCCTTATCTCCTTACATGATAGATGAAATTTTTGAAAGGTTTAATGAATTGTGTGGCCAGAGGGAAAAATTTTAATGAAAACTATCCACGCATATGTAAATGGAAATAAATCCTTCTAATCCTTATACAGTTTCTTGGCTGAGGCCAGATTGCTACTGCTATGTTTCCCATCCTTTCCTGTAAGAACAGGAAAGGTCTATGTCAGGGTCGGTGGGCCACAGTAGACTGGATGTTGTCCTTCAGGCTTGAAGAGGACCAAAATGACATCACTATAGACTGTAGTAGAGAGAGGGCTGGTCTTGGTGCCATTAAGACCTGGAGTGGTATTTAACTGAACCTTAGTTACTTTGTCTGTAAAATGGAGATACTGGTAGAACCTCCCTCATAGTGGGCACAAGTGAAAACACATATGTCATTCATTTTGTAAATCTGAAATAGATGGCACAGGGAAGGAAAAATAAGCAAATGATATATGTGGTATAAGACAGAGACTAGAAGCTTACCTAGAGATTGTACAGTCAGCCAGGTTAATATACTTATCCCTTGCACGTTGTGGGGGTTAGGAGCATGGCACCCTTATAATCTGGAAAATCTGCATAAAATTTTGTCGCCTTCCCTCGGTACCAGAGAAAAAGTGTGAGTTTTTTATGTTTCTTTTATGGGGTGTTTACAGTACCTTATTGTAAAATTTGGGTATATATTATACAATACTATATATATATTTTATGCATTCCTGAGTTTCTAAACTTTTTCTGTCATCTGTGGGCTTTCACATGTCCTCTGAGGCTTCTGCAAAATTCCCCCAAAATTTCCATTTAATTTCTTATTCTGATCCATGATATAGTGAAACCACAATGGGGAAAGTCGCAATGTGGAAGGGATAACTGTATGGTCTGAAAATAATCCTAGAAATGATTGCAATTGAAATTGTCATGCCTATAAATTGAGTCCATGTTTAACCACTTCACAGGGGGATGCATGGTCACATTTTATCATGGGTCTTTTTTATTTGCCCCTGTGAATATTTATACAATTCTCAAAGTGTCAGTTTCATTCTGCATATGAATATGAGTATATATACATGCTACATATGGCCTCCCCAGCTCTCAAAATCAAAGCCAAGATTCCCTAGGGGAGTAGAGTTGAGTTCTTGCCTCAAAAGTGTGGAACAAGGGCAGAGACAAGGGTTTGGGCTGACAGAATCTTCAGCAGCAGCAAGGGAATTGCTGAGTAGAGCTGAGAGTACAAGTCTGGGGTCCTGTTGTACCACCTTATTAGAGTGTGGGCCTGGTGGAGGAGGGACAACACTCACAAAGTGAATGAGCTAGCTATAAAGCATTAGCCTTCTCTTTTGATCAGGTTCTAGGTGTCTTAGGCCAAGGAGGTGGCTGTAATTAATTCTTTGCACATAATTCTTATTATGGATAGTCTGGATAGATCTTAAGGATTAGAGAAAACATCCAGTCTATGTCTAACCCCTCCTCTGAGGAGAGAAGAAAGGGGTAGCCAAGGGCCCCTCTCATCCCTTCCTGCACCACCAGGTTGAAAATTCTTTCCTCTAGGCTCCAGTCTCTGAAGGAGGTTGGGAGGAGTAGTTTTAGAAGGTAAGATAATGAGTTCAGTTTTGGTGTGTATATATATATTAATTTAACATTATCCAATCCAATAAACATTTATTATGTGTGTCTATGTACCAGGCACTATGTTAAGTGCTGGGGATACACTTAACAAAAAGAAAGACAGTCCCTGCCCTCAAGGAGCTTACAATCTAAAGGGGGACACAACACAAAAGGTGACCAGGACACCATGCGGTACCTGGCATGTGGCATTCTGTTCTGTGGAGTTGAAATCAGGAAGGGCAGCAGATGCAAAGTGGAGTGAGCTGAATCCAGTTTCTGCCCTCTCTCCCTCCAGTCAGAGGGAAAAGAAGGCTAAGAGAGGCATCAATCAAAGCTGGAGTTAGCAGCATGGTGGTGAGTTTAGAAGTGACAAACTTATCCTGGGAAGGGCATCTTGTTCCATAAAGTTGAAATCAGGTCAAGCAGCAGATGCAGAGTGGAGTGTATTATCATCCTCTAATAACTCATAGCAATCCTCAATTTGCTTTGAAAACTTCAAGGCAAAACATATTTGTCTTTTTATTTTGAGTTCCTAGTCTAAAGCAGAAATAATTCTTATAATCACAGACTTAGATATACTATTGAAAGACCCTTAAATGTACTAAACTATCTGTTTAAGGGTGGCTTCAGAGAAAATAAGGAAATCCTGCATAAAGGGAAGAGCTACTACCAATCCTCTTTAACAGGAGTCAATACAGTGAAATAGCAAAGCTGGTTGTTTCTACCCTTTGGCAATCCTAGGAGAACTCCCATATTTAGAATGGAATCTGGTTTTTCACTAGTGTCTTTTTATACACCTGTGTTTGCTAAGCAAAGATATTTTAGTTGAATAAGGAATAGGTCTTATGCATTCCCCTGCATTGAGTAGGATCTTTTTTTTCTAAGAAGCTATAGAGGTTGTTTTCTAAGAAGTTCTAAGAAGTTGTTAGTTCTAACAACCAGCAGTGCAATGTTTAAGTTCATATCATGATGAATCATTGGCTACTAATAATAATTTGATTTGTAAAATAGCAGTATTTAAGAGGGTGATATCTTGTTGGAGGGCAGCTAAGTGGCACAGTGGATACAGTACTGGGCCTGGAGTCAGGAAGACTCATCTTCCTGAGTTCAAATCTGGCCTCAAATACTGGGTAAGTCATTTAACTCTGCCTCCATTTACTCATCTGTAAAATGAGCTGGAGAAGGAAATGCAACTCCACTATCATTCTAATTTTTATGTAAAACTTCATCTTTTCAAGTGAAATTCCTTATACCATTGGTATTGGGAAGGACGGGTGTACATATAAATGCCTATTATGTGTTAGGCACTTTACAAATATCATCTCATTTGATCCCCACAACAATCCTGTATTAACATTTTAAATGTAATTGATTCAGGTTTAATGACATCAGGTGAATTACTAGCAAATTAATCCACATCAGAAAACCACTTCCAAACTTAGTAACTTCTTGTTTTTGACAGAGGCCCATGACCTATACCAGTCATTTTTTTTTTTGCATTTCTTGAAAGCTGGACCTTATCTCTTCTGTATCTTAGAATATGGAATGAAGAATGGGATTGATTGACTTTGGACAAGAAGTGAAATGAAGGACTATTGGACTAATTTGCTTGACATTTCATTTTTTGGTTGGTGCTGTCCAATCCTTATAGTACTGGCAGAGGTGCAGCAAGGCCTAGAATTTTATGGCCCTTTCCTCCAATAAATGTTAATTATTAATGAGGTCAGCTTTACTAAAGTAAGTCAACTTTATTCACCTAAAAATGGTGAGAGGGCAAGAATGATTTGAAAAAATCCATAGTGACTAATGGAACTTAAAATCAGTTATTTTCTTCCATTCAGATTTTTTCAGGTGTGTAGATACTATGACTAACTATTAGCCAAAATGGCAAGCTGTTCTAGCCCTTGGGATGAAAGACACATGGGTAAAGACAAATGGTTATTATTATTATTCATGGCTCCACAATGAATTTTTCAAGAAATGACAACTATAATTTGGCACTTTTTTGTGAAGACCTCAAAGAATATTAAAAACATGGATTCACCAAAGTACCACAGAAACCCCTAGAAGGTAAATGTTATTATCCCTGTTTTACAGATTACCAAACAAATGGAAAATGGCTTTTCACAAGGTCACAAATAAGTCAATAGGAAAATTGGAATCTCAATCTAGCCTCTTGTTCTCAGCATAGTTAATGTTGATGCCTCCTGGGCAGTACTAACCAGCTTTCTTTCTGTCATTCATCGGTTACTAGGAAATGGCTGAGGCTCACATGGTTATGCCCTGGTTCTAACTGGAGAATTTGCAAAGACCAATTATGTCAGCACATCTTTACAATCACCCTCTGTGTTATTAGGGAATTTAAATACCTTTCTCTTGGCAAAGGAAGATGATTTGTCTTTCTGGTTTAAGGTCATTAATATTTCCAGGTATGTTACAGAGGTTCCCAAAGTGGGTGATACCCCATGTGGGTGCTGGAATGATGGGGGACAGTAGTAGCCTGGGGTGCATTTGGGGGGTGTTGAATAAAAATAAAGGGGTGGTAGAAGCATAAAAGAAAGAAGAGAAGGAAATTTTGAAAAACTGTTCATGCATGTTTCATCTGTTGTGAAACCAAGTTAAATTCGTAGTGATTGCATTATTTTCCAAATAAACACACAAAATGCAAGTTATAACCAATCTCTGGTCAAGTCTACAGACAGGCCTTAACAAGCAAGTGTTGACAGGCAAGCATGTTGTGCACTGTCAGGAAGTCCAGCATACATTGCCAGGAATATGTGTGTGTAATGATTTGTTTACAATATGATAGTATATAGTTACATGATGTAATATTGTGTCATCAGAATTTCAATGCAGGAAAAACCACAAATTATTATTAAATAAATTCTTAAATTATTAAATAAATTCTTAAATTATTAAATTTAAGATGCATCATTTAAAAAATTTTGTATTTTTTTGAAATGACACAATTAAAAAAATTAAAGGGTTAAAGAAAGATTTCTAGGGGGACACTGAATAATTTCTTTTGAAAAGGGGGTGGTAGGCCAAATAAGTTTGGGAACCTCTGGTGTAGAAGTTGTAAATAGGAATATTATTACTTTGATGTACATTTGCTGAAGTGACGATCTTAAAGTTTTCACCTATTCTTTTATTGACAAAAGAGTAGTTTGTATGTTACTTGAGATAAGTTACAGCACCTGGTATACTACTTTTTACATATTTCATGATTAATAAAGCTATTGAATGAATGGTTGAAAATGAAATGTGGACACTCTTTTCCTTTTTATTCCTCTTCTGCCTTCAGTAGAATATTAGGAGATCCTCTATTGCACAGCTAGTTCCTGGAACATTCCTGCTACCCAGTGTATTCTAAAGTTTGGCTTCTTAGCCTAAATGTATTTGAGAGTTAACAGAATGCTGTTAATACTTCCTTTTGGAAGAAAAATATGCAACATTTTCCCCATTATCCTTATTACTTCCCAGTCCATATGTCACAAAATTTTATAAAGATCTGACTGGGTTGGTTGCCTTTTTTTTTTTTTAAGGTTCAATAGGCCAGAGCTTTGCCTGTAGTAGGTGCTTAATAAATTTAATTCCGGAGAGGCTGTGGTGAGATGAAATGGGACCATAGATCTACGTCTGGGAGGGACTCCAGAAGCCAACTAATCTAACCTACTGATTTTATAGAAGAGGAAACTGAGACTTTGAAATTTGGGGACTTCTTCAAGTTCACATAAGGTCAGAGGCAAAATCTGAATCCAGGTCCTTTGATTTCATAGCTAATTCTCATTCTACTGTTATCTCCTCCCTCTCCTGCTGATTTAGGAAACTATGGAGATGTCTCAGGCAGCTATAAAGAATCAGATTAGTTAGCATCAAACTTTTCTTTATTGAGTAAAAATTATTACCTGCTGATTTTAAACTATATGACAAGGGTTAGGTTAAAAAATTACATTATATTTTGACTTATTTTTGCAACTCCTTTTCATCTTAACTGAGGTATGATTGGATATTTGTATGTGGAGTTGGAATATATTTTAATTTATATTTTAATATGAGTGTGTTATATGCTGAGAATTTAAAAACACATCAGGTAAAGTAATGAAGGTATCCTATGAAGGTCTGACTCAGAAGAAGACAGAAAATGGCCTGTTTTCCCTCCCCATTTTATCCTCCTTGGTTTTCACAATATTTTGGTGATGAACAGTATTACAGTTTAAGCAGAGCTGTTCTTTCTAAGTTTGCTTGCTATTAGTTCATGTTTTCCTTGACAACGAGAAGATAATGAAGTACATTAAGTTGTAATAAAATATCTTTCTAGTTTCTGAAGGGACATTAAACAGAGAAAGTGATAATGTTTGCAAAGGAATTAAGCAGAAGAATTGATATTACAAGGAAAATTTTCTATAAAAAAAGCAACATAGACTACTACAGAGTTATTCTTTTTTTTTTTTTTTTGTGAGGCAATTGGGGTTAAGGGACTTGTCCAGGGTCACACAGCTAATAAGTGTCATGTGTCTGAGGTCAGATTTGAACTCAGGTCCTCTCAACTCCAAGGCCAGAACTCTATCCACTGTACCACCTAGCTGCCCCCAGAATTATTCTTAATGATTGATGATAAAGCTAATAATAATAATCCAAAGGGGCAGCTAGGTGGCACAGTGGATAGAATGCTGGGTCTGAAGTCAGGAAAATTTATCCTTGTGAGTTCCAGTCTGGTCTCAAATGCTTACTAGCTGTGTCACGTTGGCCACGGCACTTAATCCTGTTGGCCCCAGTTTCCTCATCTGTAAAAGCTGGAAAAAGAAATGGCAAACCAACCACTCCAGTATCTTTGCTAAGAAAACCCCAAAATGGGGTCATGAAGAGTTGCATATGACTGAAAAGACAGCAAATAACCCAAAACACTTTTTTTCTTCAATGACTGGTATTTTTTCATTGGAGTTAGGTGTTGCATCACCTGAACTCTTTTACAGATTACAGGGCTGCAGGATCATAGATTTACAGCAGGTGGGTACCATAAAGGTCATTTGTTTAGGCTAACTTCCTTATAATACAGATGAGGACACTGAGGCATGTAGATTTTTAAGCAACTTCCAGAGGCAGTAAATAACAGATTTAATAGTTAAACCCCAGTCTTCTGATGCAAAACTGAGCACTCTTTTCATGAGGGACAAGAGGAGGCAGGAGGCAGGCTACAACTCCTTTTATTTCACTCAGAAAACTAAGTTCTCTTTGTTCCTGACAGCATGTGGTCCTATCATTATCATTATCACCATCTATCAGTGCCCTCCTTTCCTGCCTTGTTCAGGTACCTATTTTTCAGACTTCCTCTCTGCCTTTCCATTATCCATGCCTTTTCTATGTGGATTCCACAATCAACACCACACCTATTGTCTTTTCACCTTTGTCCCACTCCCTCTAATGTTCTTAAGGAAAGAGAAAAAGAGTAGTTTCTTGTAAAAATATTGGGTAGTCCTGACCCCAAAGTGTCCTGTTCTTTATTTTCAATTTCATTTTATATTCTTTACTTTCTGTATTAAGTAATGTGTGTCTATTTCTTCAATGTCATTTATCATATAAAATATAGCATTAAAGGCTGAGCTCTTCTATATTTTCATTGGTGAATATCTTTAAAATGAAAATAATCATAATTTGCATAAATGACCTAAATATTAAAGAATAAAAAGATTTGTTGATGCAGGACAAATTGAATAGACTTAAGAAACTATCATAAAGTGAATACCATTTTTTCATATTTATCTTCAGCTTTGGAAATTAAAGAAGAAAGGATTGTACTTCAAAGTTGCCAGTCTATTGACTGGCATTTTCAGAAGTTCAAAGTACTTGTTTTATTGTGAAATGCTCCTTTATATTATGGAACAGGGTTTACTTACTGTTAGTCTAAAGATCAAATGGTACATTACCAAAAAAAAAGTTAAAAAAGAAAAATTTGCCCCTCAAAAAATTTTCATTCTTAGAATTTAGTTTTGTTTTTTTTTTAGGCAGTTGGGGTTAAGTGACTTGCCCAGGGTCACACAGCTACAGAATTTAGTTCTTACTGTAAATGGAAAGAATACTGGATTGAAGGCAGAGAAGTGGGGTTCAAATTTCAGTTTTGTTTCTTCCTACTTTTGTGACCTTAGACAGCTAGCTTCCCCTTTCTGGCCTTCAGTTTTCATATCCATAAAGTTAAGGTGTTGAACTAGATGATTTCCAAGGTTCCTTCCAACTTTTAATATGTTCACTAATAATGGATTAATGCATTCAAGCAAATGGTAATGTAATGATGAATATGTGCTATGGCCAACAAAACCAGTCACAGTAGTAATATTTTACAAGACTGGCAGGTTTGTGGAAAACTGGTAAGGATATCTTGCAACATAATGCATCCACCATTGCATGTGTAGTTGTTTAAGAAGATTCAGGAGATTTTATATTGAACTCCCTATTTCCATTTTACTTCTTCTAGATGTTTACCACTGAACTATCTATTGTCTTGTATGGTTATAGAATGTAAAAAGATAGTCTTCCTCAAGCGTGATAAACCCAATTCATTAATTTATGATGGCACTAAAGATGAAATACACTACCTACCTCCTGCCATAAGGTGATGGCCTTAAAAGCAGACATGAACATGGCCAGTACAGAATTTATTTTGCTGGACTACTCATATGTGTAATTAAGGTTTTATTTTATTTTTAAAAATTGTTCAATGCGGAGGTGAGGAGAGATAATAAATGCTTGTTAAAATAAAAAAATTTTTTAAAAAATTTTAAAAAAATTTACAGTGGGGTCTATACCTTCTTGGCAACCACATTGCTTGAGCCTCTTATCCACATTTCCTGTGTTGTCACCTGGAAAAACAAATTAAGAACCAGAAAATTGATTGGAGAAGATGGTATTGAAACAAACGGACAGTCTCAAGGAGTTCTTTACAGGAACATAGATTCAGAGCTGGAAAAGGAGAGAACAAAGAAGCCATCTAGTCAAATCCCATTATTTTACATGTTTGGAAACTGAGTCCCACAGATCATACAGGTGGTAAGTGTCATAATAGATATCTGAGCCCAGGTCCTCTGATGCTAAATCCAATTCCTCCTCCACTCCCCAATATACCATACTGCCTTCTTTTGTCCAGGCAATCTGATAACCTAGAAACATTTAAGAAATACCTAGCATACATTGAATATAACAAGCTGTTCTTACTCAACTGTAACAACTTTCCTAGGTAAGTGAAATACTTTTGTCTGCTAGATAAATACTGACAAAGTTTTACTGGGAAATACCATGATATAGTGAAAAAAAGCCTCATATATGGAATCAGAAGTATGTCATTTGTTTTCTGGCCCTGCCACTCAGTAGCCACGTCTATACCCAAGATATAGTAGAGCTTGGGTATATAGCTTTAATTTCTCTTAAATCTCAGTTTTCTCTTCCATAAAATGGAGATAATAATACTTATACTCAAAGTAAGGAGCAAATGAAATAATGTCACTATAGTGCTTTATAAATGAGTCCTCTTCACTTCTCTCCTTACAGGTTCGTTGGGTGATTTCATCTACTTCTATGGGCAAGATTATCATCTCTACATCTATTTAGCCTTAATCTCTATTTTGATCTCTGATCCCACATCACCAGCAGCCTGTGGACATCTCCACCTGGATAACCCATTAGCATTTCAAAATCAACGTGTCCTAACATGTATTTAAATTGTTCCCCCCACTACACTTCTCTATTTTTGTTGAGAACTCCACTATTCTCCCAATCATTCAAATTCATTGTCTTATGATCATCTTTGATTTCCTTCTTTCTCACTCCCTCTCCCCACATTCAATCAGTTGTCAAGTCTTCTTAATTCTATCTCCACAAGATCCCTTGCATCTGTCCTTGTCCTTCCACCCATGCAAACATCATCACTCTTCACTCAACCCTCATCTCTAATATTTTAACAGCCTACTGGGGCTCCCTGTATCTAGTCATTCCTCTCCAAGCCACCTTCCTCCGCACAATTGCCAAAATAAATACATTTAAGGAATAACTATGACCATGTTTTCCCCCTTACCCAAAAACCTTCAGTAGCTCCCTGTTACCTCTAGGATAAAACAAACAAACAAAAAAACTTCTCGGTCTAGATCTTAAGGCCCTTCATACACTCCGTGTGCTAGCCACCTGTATGGCTAGCCATTTACCAAACTCTACATGCCATCTCCAATCTCCAAGAATTCATATTATCCATCCTCCATGCCTGTAGCCTCCTTATATTTGCTTCTTTGAATCCTTCTCTTCCTTTAAGGCTCAATTCAAATGCTCCCTCTCTGAAGCCTTTACCGATTCCCACAGCTGTTAGTGCTTTCTCCCCCCTCAAATTACCATGTAGTTACTTAGATTGTTTATACGTGTATTCCCTGTCTCCCTTGACACTCCACCTCCCTCCAAATCTCTAGAGGGCCAAGAAAACTTTGGTTTTTGAATCCTGAACACCTAGCAGAATACCATACACTTGGTAGGTGCTTAATAAATGCATGCAAAACAATTAAATGTAAGCTGTTTTAAAGACTCTTTTATTAAAACTCCATGAGAACCACCTCTACCCTTTTGTTTGCCTTTAATTATTATGACATACTATGTCATCACTTCAACATACATTAAAATCTATATCTGTAATTTATTTTAAATGTTAGGGTGGCTATTTACTGGTGACATGTAGGGAGGCACCTTAATCTAATCAAGGAAATTATCTCCAAGTTAGTGTTCCTTCTGGGAAGTTTTCTGATAAACGACTTCAGAGTCCAGTCCTAGCCATGATTCATGTTAGTTTTAGTTAGAGTAGTTACTTCCTGACCCCAATGTTTTGTCATTTTTTCTAGATTGGAGTTCGGTAGAACCTATATACAACATGGGGCCTTCAATCAAGAAGACTTGAGTTCTTGATGTGGCAGTACAGGAGACTGGGTCAAAGTGCCCACCCATCCCACAGCACCTAAGAAAAGCCCAGTGTTCAGTTTCGATACTGTGTAATCCTGGGCAATGCATTTAACCTCTGTCTACCTCAGTTTCCTCAAATGAAAAAAGGGGATGATAATAACAGTACTTATATCATAAGGTTGTTGGGATGATCAAATGAAATAATATTTGGAAAGTGCTCAGCACAATGCCTGGCACATAGTAGGTACTTAATAAATCTTTGTTTCTTTCTTTCAGTTGACTTGTTCTACTTTTTGTCTGATCCATGACTCTGTGTTGAATAAAACAGTCTGTTATGTTTCCACAGGATCCCTTCTTTGAATTTATGTGGAAGGGGAAAATATAGCCAACTTATATATTTTAAATTAAACAAATATGTATTTCTTCACCCCTCCCTCCTCATTAAAAGTAAATTATATTTGTGCATCTCATTGGAAGGAACTTTTCCTTTTCATGCCTGAAAAGAAATGTAAAGAAAATTTCATCTGTAAATAGGAGACATGGGTTTGAAATCCTGCTCTGACACATTCATTTTAGTTGGGTGATTTTGTTTGTTTTGTTTGTTTGTTTTTGTTAAGCAATGGGGTTAAGTGACTTGCCCAGGGTCACACAACTAGTAAGTGTTATGTGTCTGAGGTCAGATTTGAACTCAGGTCCTCCTGAATCCAAAGTGATGATAATGGATTTAATGTTAGGCAGAACCATGGTGTGTTTAAAACAGTCTCCCTAAAAATGTCACGTTTTATATGAATTTTTCTTCAGATGACTGGGTTGGTATATTTTATTTTTTTTGTTTGCTGTTGTTGTTGTTAGGCAATTGGGATTAAGTGATTTGCCCAAGGTCACACAGCTAGTTGTGTCAAGTGTCTGAGGCTGGATTTGAACTCAGGTCCTCCTAGGCTCAGAGTTGGTGCACTATCCACTTACGCCACCTAGCTGCCCCTGGGTTGGTATATTTTAAATAGAGAATAGTTTTTCCTATGATCACCATGTACTCCAATATATTCAACACATTTGGGGTCTTACAGCACATGAGTAAACCATGAGGGTGGAATTGAGTCAAAGGCTTTGAGATAATCAGCAAAGGCAATATAAATGTTGTGGCACATTTGGGCAATTTGTTCAGTATTAAGTTGCTCCCTGGGACCTCTTGGTTTCTGTAACTGGCCCCTATAGCCATCAACCCTGGAAGTAATGCCCACGGAGATATAACCTGGCATCCTAGCCCCTTCATCCTCAGCAGCCATAGCTATAAAGACCCAGAAGATAAAGTTCTTAACACTAAGGTCTCAGCACTGTCAAATGGGATCAAAATCAAAAACAGACATTATTTTATCAATAGAAATGACATTAAATAAGATGTGCTGCCTTCTACTTTGCTCCTGCACCGTGAAGACAATAGGACCTTTTCATCTGACTCACAACTGAAAGCTCCCCTGTGTGTCATCTTCTCCATAAGAACATGAGTAAGGATACTCTTACTTTTGCCATTTGTACCCCCAGCACTTAGCACAGTGCTTTGCACATTTTAAGTGATTAATAAATGATTTTTATTGATCCATTAGTAATTTGTGTGCCATTGTGAAGTGTTGGAGATTATCTATCTTCTCTGGCTCTGCTTTCCATCTTTTTCCCCCAAGAAGCTAGAGAGTTTCAGTTTCTTTCCTTTACATAACTGTTATCTTTCATAATATCAACTGTGTACAAGCTTTCTGTTTCTCATTTGATCCAATCTGTATTTTTGATGTATTGGATTTCTTGCAAACACACAGATAATAACAATTTTCCTTATCCTTTTTTTGGGAGTTCTCTCTCACCCTTGATTACGTCTCAAGCCTAAGAAGTTTTTAATTGATTTTTATTATTGATTTATTGTGCTCTTTGTGGTGCTGAATTGCTTAAAGTTTTTGATGTTTGCTTTCAGTTGTTTAAGGGAATCTAGAAATTCTGATATGCTTTGTTGTTCTTTCTACTTATTTTTTGGTTATTATTGCCTTTCACTGGGAGATAGATATGGTATTCATTTTTCCTACTGTGTGAACAAGTCAGATATTGGTACATTTGTCCAAATGTCCCTACACAGATCTTCAAGTAGCTTTTTCTCTGGTGGTCTTTGATTCCTGTCCTTAAGGATAGTCCTGCTTGATAGCTCCACCTAAGAATCTATCTTAGGATGCTTATTATAGCCACAGATGCCACACATCCTCCTATGCGCAGATCCTGAAAAGTATACCCACTGGTATACTTAATCTACTAACTGGATTCATGCTATTAAACTGAAAAGAGGCTTCTTGAAATTCCAGTTTAAGTAGCTCTTTGCCTTTTAAAAATAATTTGAAAAAAAGTTTTTAAAAAAATTAAAAAAAATAATTTGAGACTGGTGCTGTTTTTGTCCTTTCGTTATTAGGTATAATTTCTAGAGTTTATATCAAGTGAAGATTTTTAATGATCTCAAGGTCTTCAAATTTTAGCAGTTCTTGATCTCATCTATTTTGTCTATTGTTATTGATAAAAAATAATCAGAAGCTCCACTTTTTTAGCTTATATGGCTTGACTTTTTCCTTGTCATTTAAGAAGCCATTCATTTGTTTCCCCTTCTGGTATCAGGTAGAGGAAAAAGCATAATATGATATTAAATATAGTTGAGAGTAAAAACAATAAAAATTAAATAGATTTTAAGCAAGTTGCTATCACCATTCTCATTTTATCTGGCTTATTTTTTATTAGTCTAAGAATAGGATTTCTAATACAAGATGAATTGATTGAGACTACTTAACAATAATGCCAATTACAGAGTTATAATTTTGATTAAAAAAAAAAGACACACAAACTGAATTTCTGTCACTCCATGGGGTACATTGCCAAAAACAAGTTCTAAAAAAGGGAGGAGAGTGCAAAGAACAAGGAAAAGAAAGACAGATTGTATATAATCTTCCTCCTAGGAAGTGATAGGGTTGCCACCCATCCTGAGTTCTGTGAAATTGTTCCAATTTAACCAGGAAAAATCTCACATCCTGTAAGCAATACTTTCATATCTAAAATGTATTTAATTTTGTTTTAAATTAGGGGCATTGAAAGAACTTGCAGTGTAATGAAGGCTTTAACATCATCAACTCAGGCTTACTTAGCAGACAGACTGAAAAACAGGGAGGGCATCCTGCCCCAAAGAAGACCCAGCAGTAAATGACTATAAGACTGAATCTCTTACATGTCTATGTTAAAAGCAAATGGCCTGTCATCACAGTATATGGCACCTAATGTAAAAAAAAAAAAAAGTCAGTGTTTTGATTAAAGATTTCATTTTATGTTATCAAAACACATCAATACAAGAATACTCTAGAACTTCCATATTCTGGTACTTTGGCCTCAGTAAATCCATAATTTCATCAATGTGGATATTCCCTCTACCCATGCAGATTCTGACCATTCTAAGCCCTATCAGATTCTTCTCCATATACTTCTACAAATCCTCTATTAAAGTACTTAACATGTTGGGGACCTAGAAATCAAAAGGACATTTTTTGGCATATTCTCATCTGAGTTCAGAAGAGAAGAAATTTTTTTTTTGTTTCATATCCATATTCACCATATCTATATTTAACCATTTATTTAAGATTGGCATAGATGGATGTACTAAGGGATTTCATTGGAGAAATCAGCACTCAAAATTCTTCTTAAGGATATAAGTAAAATTTAATGTCATTTTAGAATTCAACTGTCAATTAAACTGTTTGTCTGAAACATATATGATGCTGAGGTCCTAAGCAAGTTTAAGAATTGAAGGTACATCATATCAAGAATAGTTCTGAACTGTAACTATGAACTTACTAAAGTTGTTAAAGCATTGGGTAATCTCTTACAAGCTTATATTCTCTGGCCTGAAACAATGTCTTGAGATTGGGACTTTCACACACAAACAAGTCTGACTAGAATTATTTTTTTCTTAAATAGTGGAAGTTAGTGATAGGATTAAGAGGCTCTAAAGTAGGAAGAGATCTTAGATTTCATTTATCTAGTCTAATGCCTCCATTTTACAGATAGGAAAGGTGATCTGCAAGGATATAAAATGATTTGCCCAAGGTCACAGAGGTGGTAAATAGATTTACATAATTTTGCACCCAGAAGAGATCATGGAAAAGTCATTAACTACCCTCTCCCATCCTCCTAGAATATGGCAGACACTTCACACTAAGTTATATTGATCTTATATAATAAAACTAAATAAACCCACATAAATCATCAGCATTTGTATATAATACGACAAAGTCCAGCAGCAAGAGAGAAAAAGAAATTCCATTTAAAATAACTGTAGACAATGTAAAATACTTGGGAGTCTACCTGCCAGACAAACCCAGGAACTATATAAACACAATTACAAAACACTTTTCACATAAATAAAGTCAGATCTAAACAACTGGAAAAATATTAACCGCTCATTGTAGGCTGAGCTAATATAATAAAAATGATAATTCTACCTAAATTAATCTACTTATTCAATGCCATACAAATCAAACTACCAAAAAAGTATTTTGTAGAGCTAGAAAAAAATAATAACAAAAATCAAAGTCAAGAATATCAAGGAAGGAAGGCAACCTAGCTGTACCGGATCTCAAAATGTATTACAAAGTGGTAATCATCAAAACAATCTGGTACTGGCTGTAAGATAGAGTGGTGGATCAGTGGAATAGATTAGGTACACAAGACACAGTAGTAAATGACCATAGTAACCTTATATTTGATAAACACAAAGATCCAAACTTTGGGGACAAGAACTCACTTTTTGACAAAAACTGCTGGGAAAATTAGAAAGCAGTTTGGCAGAAACCAACACTACACACTGTGTACCAAAATAAGGTTAAAATGGGTACATGATTTAGACACAAAGGGTGATATCATAAGCAAATTAGAATAGTGTGGAATAGTTTACCTGTAAGATCTATGGATAAGGGAAGAATTTATTACCAAACAGGAAATATGGG
The DNA here is from genome assembly GCF_003287225.1 of Phascolarctos cinereus. Classification (NCBI taxonomy): domain Eukaryota; kingdom Metazoa; phylum Chordata; class Mammalia; order Diprotodontia; family Phascolarctidae; genus Phascolarctos; species Phascolarctos cinereus. The sequence continues at coordinate 195,276,056 of NW_027556098.1, forward strand.
ACATAAAACAGATAACTTTGATTACATTGCGTTAAAAAGAATTCACACAAACAAAACCAATATGGCCAAGATTAGAAGGAAAGCAGGAAAACTAGGGGAAAACTTCTATAGTTAGTTTCTCTGATAAAGGCCTCATCTCTCAAAAATGTAGAGAACTGAGTCAAATTGTATAATGATCAACTGTGAATGACTTAGCTATTCTCAGAAATACAAAGATCCAAAACAATTTTGAAGAACTTATGATGGAAAATTCTGTTCACCTCCAGAGAAAGAAATGATGGAATCTGAATGCAGATTGAAATATAATGCATTTTCAAAAAAAAATTTCTTTTTCTTTTATTTGTTTGGGGGGCGTCTTTTCTTTTACTACATGACTAATACGGAAATTTTAAAAATTATAAAACTAAGACTGTAGGCCTTTTTTTTCCCATAGGAACTAGCCCGAGGCAAAATTATGAGGTAGGCAAATTTCTTCCACAAAAGCCTTTCTGTGTCCTCAAATTCAATGCTTCATGTTACTAGGCACAGGTACTGTAAATCTTCTTTACCTCACTGTATCAATCATAATTTACCTGTTCTATGTCCCAGTTTGCTCTGAGACCTGTTCTCTGCTCACTGATGATGGATGGTCATTGGGTTAACTCATAAAAGCACAGACTTGGAAGGAATTTCAGTGGCCATATGGTCCAACCTATTCCTGAAAGGAATCCTGACTATAATGCAGTTGACAAAGGTTCATTTAATCTCCATCAGAAGAGCTTCTGAGGCAGCCCATTCCACTTTTGAAAAACTCTAATTTTTAGGAAGTTTTCCCTAACATTAAGCCTAAAATTTGCCCTTTTTTTGGGGGGGGGCTAGGCAATGGGGTTAAGTGTCTTGCCCAAGGTCACACAGCTAGTAAGTGTCAAATGTCTGAGGTCACATTTGAACTCAGGTCCTCCTGACTCCAAGGTGACTGCGCCACCTAGCTGCCCTAAAATTTGCCTTTTTACAGCTTCTACTCATTATTCTTGGTCGAACCCTCTAGGGCAAAACAACAGGTCTAACCTTTCTTCCCTAGAGCCACCTTTTGAATACTTGAACGCAGCTATCATGTTCTTCCCTGAGTTTCCTGTTTTCCAGGCTAAGCACCCTCAGCTCCCTCAATCTATACTCATTTGACAAAGCCTTAAGGCCATTCACCATCCTCACTGCCCTCCTATGGACACTCTCCAGTCTATCACTGTACTGCTTAAACTGTGGCGCCCAGAACCAAACTCAGATGAGGTCTAATGATAGCAGAGGACCGAGGGATTGTCATTCTGTCATTTCCTTATTCCTGGAAGTCATGCCTGTAGCGCTGTCTCTCTCTCTCTCTCTCTCTCTCTCTCTCTCTCTCTCTGTCTGTCTCTCTCTGTCTGTCTCTCTCGCTCTCTCCTCTCTCTCTCTCTCTCGCTCTCTCTCTCTCTTCTCTCTCTCCTCCTCTCTCCTCTCCCTCCCCCTCCCCTCCCTCCCTCCCTCCCCTCTCCCCCCTCCCTCCCCTCTCCCCCTCCCTCCCCCTCTCCCCTCCCTCCTTCCCCTCTCCCCCTCCCTCCTCCCTCCCTCCCTCTCCTTCCTCCTCCCTCTCCTCTCCCTCTCCTCTCCCTCTCCTCTCTCCTCTCCTCTCTCTCTCTCTGCTTGGCGAGGCAATTGGGCTTAAGTAACTTGCCCAGGGTCACACAGCTAGTAAGTGCCAAATGTCTGGTCTGAGACCAGATTCAAACTCAGGTCCTTCTGACTCCAGGCCCTGCGCTCTATCCATTGTGCCACTTACCTGCCCCTGCCATGTCTCTCTTAATGCAGCCTAAAATCACATTAGCTTCTTTGGTTGCCACATTCTGTTGTTGATTCATGTGGAATTTTCAATCCGATAAAATCTCCAAATCTTGTTTTTCAAATGAAATACTGTCTAACCGTGCTTCTGCTTATGAAGGCACTTTTTCCCAAAGTAATGCTTTACATTTATCTCCACTGAATTGGAGCTTATTATATTCAACCCAATGGTCTAACCTGTCAAGATCTTTTTGGATCCTTACACTGTCATCTAGTGTTAATTATGCCTCAGCTTCATGTACACTCACTCATTCAATCAATCAATATTTATTAAGTGTCTACTATGTTCCAGGCGCTGTGCTAAATGCTAGTGGCACAAAAAAGAGGCAAAAGACAGTCCCTGCCCTCAAGGATCTTACAATTTAATGGGGGAGACAACATGCAGATAAATATATACAAAGCAAGTTATATACAGGATAATAGAAATAATTAACAGATGGAAAGCACTGAAACTGAGGAATTAGGCTTCTTGTAGAAGGAGGGATTTTAGTTGGGATTTAAAGCCAGGGAAGTCAGTAGCCTGGGCAGAGGAGGGAGAGCATTCCAGGCATGGGAGACAGCCAGAGCAAAAGTCGGAGCCAAGAGATGGAGTGTCTTGTTCATGGCACAGCTAGAAGGCCAGTGTCACTGTATAGAAGAGTTAGGCAGTAAGATGAAGGAAGACTAGAAAGGTAGGAGGGGGCTAGGTTATGAAAAGCTTTGAATGCTAAACAGCATTTTATATTTGCTCCTGGAGTTTACTGAGTGGGGTGGAGTGGGGTGGGTATACGGGAGTATATGTATATGACATAATCAGACCTGCATTTTAGGAAAATCACTTTAGTGGCTAAATGAAGGATGGATTGGAGTGAGGAGAGATTTGAGGCAGGCAGCTCCACCAGCAGGCAGTTGCAGTAATCCAGGTATGAGGTGATGAGTGTACAGTAGTGGCATACTTGGTGTTCTTATCTTAATTCTGATAAAACAAAAACAAACACGAAGCCCTTAGCACAAGAATAGATACTGGGGAGTTCTATTGGAAATGTCCTGTCACTTTGACATTGAATCATTAGAGCACAGAATGCTGGACTTGGAGTCAGGAAAACCTGAGTCCAAATCCTGCCTTACTCATATACCAGCTTTGTGATCTTGGGGAAGTCACTTAATTTCTTTCAGCCTCACTTTCCTCATAAAATGAGGATAATCATAGCACCTACCTCACAGAATTGTGAGGAAACAAATAGGATGATATGTAAGACCCTTTGTGTACCTTGAAGTGCTATCTAAATACTAGTTACTATTACTATTATTTAGCCACCCAACCAATTCTGCATCTAATTATACTATCCTATATCCTGCACTTCTCTGTCTTCTCCACAAGAATTGCATAAGGTGTTTTAGAAATACTTAGCTAAAATCTAGGTAAAATATATCTAATGCATTCCTCTGACTTACCGGTTTAGAAAGTCTGTCATAAAAGGAAGTAAGGTTACTATAACATGACACATTTTTCATGAAATTGTGTTGGCTCTTTGTAACCATTGCTCCCCTTTCTAGATGCCCATCAATTCTCTCTTTAATGATCTGTTCTAGAATTTTGCCAGGAAGAGAAGACAAATTATCTTCAATATAGTTCACAAAGCATTTTTTTTCTTTCCTTTTTTGAAAATCAGGACATTTTTCCTTTCTTCAGTCTTGCCTCATTAAACCGATTCATGGTAATTTGTTAGCTAGTTACTCTGATAGCTACTCAGCTCTTTCTCAATGCAATGGAAACCTTCCTCTTTAGTATCTCAAGGTGCCAACGTACCACTAAGGTTGCTATAGAATAACGGAATCTTAGAGTTAGAAAAGACCTTAAAAATTATCCATTTCTACCTCCTAGACCAATCACCTGTGGAACATCCTTGATATGTGATTATCCAGCCTTTGTCTGAATAATTTCAATGACTGAGGTGTTAAACTATCACCCGAGGCATTATACTTTCAGCTAACTTCAGTCCTTCCTACATTGGTATTATCTTTACCAGTCACCCATATGTTATCACTCATTCTTGCTACATGATTGGCCCACCTTCTATGTTCATCATAGATCTTTGTAATGTGCTGTATCATGTGAACACATTGTCCAGAGAAATTTTAAACCAATTATTTGTACATTTATTCAGATCACCTCAAAGGCATCATTTTAATAAGAGAAATACAACTGGTAAGTAGCCAGGGAAGTTATTTTTGGTCAAGGGGGCTTTTATTATGCTTTAACTCATCCTGTGTTGGTGGCTACCTCTCTTACACAGAGTTGTCCCTATTTACACTTGGCTTAGTCTTTAATTTTCAGTTGAACAGATCTGTCATAGTCTATTTACACAATGGTATCCTTGTTAAGGATCTGGAAGTATCGATTATTCTGACCTCTATATAAACATATAACCTCATGGTCTTTGATTCCATAATGTACTCTAGTATATCATGAGAGTAAACTGAGCACTAAATAAGATCAAGGAGGAGTCTCTGGAAAACCAAACTGTAGTTCTTTGGAGAACAGGGTATCAGCTTCTTAGACTAGAATGAGAAGGATCATAGTGGTGGGGGCTAACACTACCCTAACAAAATAGAGTCAGTGTCTTTCAATTCTTATTCAGTGGTAGACAAGAGACAAATCTAGAGAGGAAAAGGTCAAGAGGCCCTACACAAATGGACAAAATCCTTTTGAGTAGTACCATCCTGTTTTCTGTGACCTTCTATGCCCTGGGTGTGGTAACAAGGTGAGAAAGCTAGGCAGTGACCAAGACATAAACACCAGCAAAGAGTTGATAAACCTTGGCAGTATGAGAAGGCTCTTGGTGCTGAACTGTAAGTAACATTGAAAAATTCTCATGTAGGATCTTTAGGACTTGGGCTGACTATAATATCTAATGCTGAAAATCTATATATCTATATGTGTATATATGTATGTGTATATGTGTGTGTTATAAATATATGTGCTGTGTGTATGTATATATGTGTAACATACATATATGTCGATGTATATATACTGTATATTGATTTTTCTTTTAATATAATCTTCCTCTGATACAATATGGTCAACACATTGGCAAGTAGGGAGTTGATGCCAGGCTTCAGGACTGTCTAGGGAAGAGATTTCCAGTGAGACAGTGAAAGACAAATGAAGTTGTAATACCCCTTTTGCAAGGGTTAGATCACAGACATTTTATTTGGCAAAAAGTTATAGTTGGAGTACTTCTGGGATGTTCAGGCCATAGTGCTTGCTGATATTGCCTAATGTGGCTTGCAAAGCAGTTTGGGAACGAATGGCATTATGTACAAGGCAAAATGTATGAGCAAGCCAAAATTCATGAGAAGCATACTTTTTTAGAAGCTGTTCTTCTACAGTTTGAAATCAGAAAATGTGTGTTTCCCTTGTGTCAGGTTGCATCATCATGTATAGCTGAAATAATAGCAGTTTAATAAATTCATGCTACTTTCTTGAGAAATTATTTTGTGAATATCTAATCATTAGCTCAGTATACTCTTATAATAGCTTGATAGATGGAATTTACTTAAAATGTATGGTCATGAGCTTGTTTTTGCAGGTCAAAAGCTTATAAAAAAGACAATTCAAAAAAACATTTTAGAACTGGCTGTTGTAACAAATTACAAGCTATTTCCTAAGGCAGTCTTTCTCTGACATTTGCTACAGCTTAGAGGGTCTTCCCTGTGAAGGAGTAGGAGACAATCATGAACATCAGATATTTAGCTTAAAGGAGAATATTTGGCACATATTCAGTGAGAGACAAATTGTGTATGTCTCCAAGTTAATTGATACCAAGAAGATACTATTAAACTCATTTAATGACACCTTACATGTTCATAAAAATGGTAATTGTAGCCCACGTGTTTTTCAATTGCAATTTAAAATTAGTCAACACATTAATGTTTTCCAATGCCACTGCCCACTACTACATTATTATTTTTTTCAAAGGCCTAAAGCCTTCTAATGCAAAGGAAAACTTGCATGTGCTGATGAAAAGAAAAAAAAAACCCAGACACCTTGTGACCACAAAAAATTATGTGTTCCTGTATTTGCCACGGCACAACAAACCACTGATCCTGCTAATGACCTAGCTGATTCACCTTTTTCTGAAGATATACCTTGTTAACTGGCAACAAATGAAAATGGGAAGACTAGGGGTAGGGATGAAGGGAGAATTATATAGCCATTAGAGCTTGAAGGAACCTTAGAGATAACTTAATGAGGAAACTGAGACCCAGACAGGTGAAGTAATTTGCCCAAGGTCACAGAGCTGGTTAATGGCAGAGATGGGATTTGGCTTAACTTCATAATAAGGGTCAGTTAAATACTATAAATATTATTTGCAGATAGAGAAACAATGGCATCCTGAAACATTGGACTTATCAAAGTGGTTGCATCCCTAAAGCAGGGGAAAATAGTGTTGGGGATTGATAACCATAATCCATTTTCCCCAACCAATTTGTAGCTGCAAACTTGGATGTGATTATCTTTGGTGATGCTTAAAGGTGCATAGTGAAAATCAATTCTTCCTACATAAGCAAAAAGGTCTTCAGGAAGCAAAACTTCAAATATTCACTGCTGCATTTGAGATAACAACTGGAATAAAAGCCTCCCACCATTAAGAAAAAATAATTCAAGTGAAAAGTACCTGAGTGATTAATAAGCCAAATGCCCCAAACTAAGTTACTTGTCGATATTTTTCCAGGTTGTATAAGTTTGTGGGCAGGAAACAGATAAAGCACTATGAAAGCAAATAGATAACATATGTTGCAAAAATAAACATTTCACTTTTTTTCCAGGGGTGAAATAATATAATCAAATGTAAACAAAAATCTGACTGTGGAAACATCTTTCATCTTTTCACTTAAATTTTATATATGTACATATATATGCATATATCTACATATGTACCAGTTTATTAATTTAAAAACAGTATTCTGAGGAGTCTAGAGCAACTTTTTGTTAGACCTCTGATTTCACTGGTAGTAAAGGAAACTTCTGATGACAAAACCCTACCAATGAAGATTGGCATTTGCTTTGCAGTTTATAATCTCAGAGCAGAGGTTCTTGTCTTGGAGTCCATGAACTTAATTTTTTTTTGATAAATGTGTTTCAATATAGTTGTTTTCCTTCATAATCACTTATATTTTTAGTTTACTCACATCAGAAAGGTAGACATTATTTCTATGAAATATTAATATCTTCAATTTTTTAGTCTGTAAGTTATCTTCAATGCTTCATGCCATGAAGGCAATCATAGGTTCTTAAAGGCTATCTGGTAGATGGTATAAAACATTCTCACATAACAGAAAAACTCATCCTCCTATATCCTAAATGCAATTTGTATCTATTTCAGAATTACATGTAATTATTTTAAGCATCAGATACGAAAAATTGCATTTTCTTACAAATTTGTAGAAGGTAGAATTTTTTAACCAGACTTTGTGATTTCATTGGTCTAGGGAACTTCAGAGGAGGAAATTCAGTGCACCAGTGCATGCTGGGAGCTGCTTGGCAATTTAGAGTCTTAGAGTTACCTAAGGTTAGATGACTTGCCAAGGGTCACATAGCTAGTCTGTGTCAGAGCTCCTATTTGAACTCAGGTCTTTCACATTCCAAACACAGCTTTATATCTGCTATGACATGGTACCCCTTTGAAATGAAATTACTTCTAACCACTTCTTGTCCTTCATCTCTTTCTATACTGGCATATAAGGCAAAAAAACTATGGGACTGTATAGAAGAAATTTATTTGGACATTTTTGAGGCTCAAAAAAAGTCTTAAATTCCATTAAGCACACTAATTGCAAAATGTTTCAGATAATTCACCTGCATGCAGCCCAAAGAAAACAAAATGAAAATTTCCAAAACACTTTAACCTTGTATCCTCCTGCCACACACATATCCTTGATACACTTTAAATATCAAAATTTAACATTTTAATAGCCCAAATAACATGTCATCCTACTATTTGTAGGACTGTCCAGCCCCCTCCAGGGCATAACAAAGCCCCTAAGCCTATGGACACTTTGCCTTATGCCAAAAATACTGAAGCCCTCTTAGATGTTGTGCTCAAATCATTGATTACTGTGGGTATTGTTAGGCTTTTGTTATTGTTAGGAATTCTGGAGCCTCTGAGAGCCAGTTACAGGTTTAAGGGCACAAACTAAACATAAGCAACGTCTCAGCTATGTTTTGTTGTTTCCCAGCTACAGGGAGTACTTATTGGTTTGATGATTCATTGTAATTGATGTTGCAATTAAAAAAAAAAACCTACTTTAGGGTAATCTGTCCTTGGGAGGGGACTTTTAAAATTGTATTCTTGATTTTATCAAAAGGTCAGATGTATTTGTGTTGTTTATTGTGATGACTAATTCTAGTTAATGCTTTTTTCATTTCATCATTGGGTTAGAGCTCTTTCAGGATCTGTTTGAAGGTCCTTTCCCATAACACTGGCTTCTTATTCAATGCATGTAATAATAAATCCAAGAACAAAATTGATTTCCAAGGCTTGTCAATTCTACCTCCACAAATGATCTCATATCTGTCCCATTCTCTCTGTTCACATGGCTACCACCCTAGTTTCAGGCTCTTACTATCATCACCCTCCTGGGCTATAATAATAGCCTCCTGCTTGGGTCTCACTGCCTCCAGACTCTTCCATCTCCAATCCATACTTCGCACAGTCATTTATGTGATAATGCTAAGGCACAGGACTGACTGTATTACTTCCCTGCTAAAAAATCTCCATTGGCTACAGATTCTTGCTAGGATCAAATATAAACTCAGTGGGTTTAATATTTACAGCCCTTCTTGTTGCTTATTTTTTCAGATGTATTACATGTTACTTCTCTTCCTTTACTTTCTGGTTAAGCCAAACTGAACTACATGCTGTCCCTCAAATACAATGCTCCATCTCCTATCTCTGTATTTTTTTCATAGGCTGTTCCCCATGCTGGAGTGCATTCCATCTTCTCCCCTGTACCCCTTATATAATTCCTAGGTTCCTTCAAAGCTCAGCTCAAACACCACTTCCTCCAGGAGGCCTTTCCTGATCTTTCCAGCTGTTAATGACTTCTTCCCATCCCTTTACTATCCTGCCCCCCAATTACCTTGTATTTACTTTATATATAATTGTATCTACTTCAATCAATCAATAAGCAGTTATTGAGTACCTACTATGTGCCAGGCAGTGTCCTAGACAGAAGGGATACAAAGACAGTGCCTACCCTGGATAAATCTACAAATATAGACAGGAAAGACAATATATATAGTTATAGTCATATATAGTTCTAGTTATATATAGTTATATACGTAATAGTGTTTCAAAAGTCTTACTGTAGTTTTAAGCTATTAAAGCTTAACTACCTGCATATACAGAACTGATACAAGACAGTTTTGGGGGTTAAGACTAGAGGAATCAGGAAAGGTGCACATAAAAGCATGGCTCTTGAGCTAAGCCTTGAAGGAACCTAAGGATTTTAAGAGGTGGAGATGAGGTATGGGGGACAGTCAGCGCAAAGATAAAAAATGGAGCACCTCTGTTAGGAAGAATGAGAAAGTCAGTTTGTTTGGATCATGCTATGTGTAAAGATGAATAATGTGTAACTAGTCAGAAAGATAGGTTGGACCATTTTGTGAGGGTTTTTAAATGCATTAAAAAAGAAGCTTATATTTGACACTACAGATAACAGGGAGCCACTGAAGTTTGAATAAGCTTCTGGGGGTGGAGGGGGGAGGTTTACACAGTCATCTGCGTGTTTAATAAAAGTCAGTTGTATGGAGGATGGATTGGAGTGGAGAAGGAGACCAGCCAGGGGAAGGAAGGAAAGAAATATTAAAGTGCCTACAAGGCCATAGTAATGTATGGACACCATATTAACCAAAGCAGTTTTGTGTAATGGTGTGTGTTAGACTTAAGAGTCAGGAAGACTTGGGTTCATGTTCTGCCTCCTTCCACGGATAAATCACTGGGGATAGTGCAGTAGAAATACCATTGATTCTAGAGTCAGATGTTCTGAGTTCTAATCTTATCTCCGATATTTACTACCTTTGTGATCTTGGGCAAGTTATAAGCTCCCTGGGCCTTTATTGCTTCATTTATAACATGGGGTTGGGGTTCGGGTTGGGGGAGAAAGTTCAACTAGATAGGCCACTGAGGTTCTAGAACTGCAGTCCTATGAATCTTTCTGGGCTTAGATGATTCTGTAAGACTACAAATTATAACTTCTATTATATGTATATGTGTTGATGGAAGGAACTTTCATACTGAGGAAATCACAAATCCTTGGCCATATTGACCATATTATCCAAGCACTCTTTGCATTTGAGGTGGGGAAAATTCCTCAAATACATGAAGCCTCTCACCATTGGAATGTAGATATTCTAATCCAGAAACAATGTGAAGCCTTTTCTGAAATGTTTCCTAAGGGGGAGGGTCCAAAAAAGTAAATATATACCATAAAATGGACTGACTGAAAGCTATGTTATCAATAGAGTGCTGCTGAAAAAGCAAGTGAGGGGTAAAGCAAATAGGGCTTATAGCAAGGCAATTGTCCCACATTACTTGGGTTTTACTGGGGTATTATATTCAGTTCGGGCCTTGAAAGAGAACTATGAAATTGGGAAGCATCCAAAAAAGAGCAATAAAAATGATTGAATACTTGGGAATAGACCAATAAGTGATGAAAGTCTAAAGCCACTGTGTTTATGTGTACTGAGGAAGAGAAGGCCTACAGGAGATTTGAGCAGAAGGGAGATTGATTTACCATTGCAAGCAACCTCCTTCTGCTTTGCTGAAGACAGATTAAAAGGCAATAAATAGGTTTTCACTTCAGCATGTGAGATCTAGGTTAGACACAACAAAACAAACAACACTTTCTGATTTGAGAGTTCTGAGAAACAGGGATAAATTATTTTAAGGTGATTGTCTACATTTCCTTTTTTGAAAACTTTAAAGAAAATGAGACTATTTCCTTGGACGTTTGTATGTCAAGCAGAGGGGTGATTAACTAGATGACCTCGTTATCTGCTAGCCCTTATGAGTCCATTGGGCCAATAAACATTACTACTGAAAAATGCCACGTGATGCATCCTAGACTCTTGGAAGTTTCTGGATATAGCCCTTATTTCAGTTTCAAACAGGAAACTGTAGCTTATCTATAAAGTGTGTATGTGCTTATGTGTATGTGTCTATCTAGATGCATGCAGACGCCTTTCAGCACCGGGTATGTTTGGAGGTCAGACAACATGATTAGAGGAGCAAGGATATATACATCAAAATTGGTGCTTGCTACTTAACATTTCACAAGGGGACAATTTGATATCCATAGATGATAGAAAATGTCAAGCAATGCTTGAAATATGCCTATAACATGGAGAAGATACAGCTATAATATGGCTTTAAAACTCTGAGGTAGGTTAAAAGGCTTTTCATCCAAAAAGAGCATAGTTTTAGAATCTGAGTTTTTCCTGTAATAAATGATGACAACTGTATTACTTCTTTTCAAAGCAATGTGCTGAGGAGCATTCTTTGCACTCCTTTTGGTGCTGGTGAGACCATCGGATGTAGCAGAGGAAACTCAAGAGTCACTTTGGAGGGTAAGTTAAAAAAAAACAAAAAAAAAACCTCTTTGCTTTCCCAAATGGGGTTGCATTTGTTAATATTTTAAAACTAGAATACATATTTTATTCTCTTCCTAGGATTTAAAAGAAGTTAATCTATTTGTGAACTTTTTTTAATCCAGAAAATTAAATGAAAAAAAAAGTTCTTTTCTTTCCTCTGTCTTGACAGTTCCAAGTTGAAGTAGCGATCAACAAACAGAGGAAAAAGTAGTATTCCTTGCTTTCTGGATAAAATATAAATAATCAGAAAATCAGAGAATTTTGCAACTAGAAGCAATCTTAGAGATTATCCACTCCATTCCCTTAATTGTAAAGATGTGCTTTAAAAAAAAATGAAAACAGAAGCTTTGTTTCTCAACTATTCACATCATCTATTTGTGAAAGACATAGCTGGGTCTTATGATTAAAGCAAGTTTAAAACTCCTAGTTCAATTTAGAGTTTCTACCATTTGTAATCTAACCAAATTTAGGGAACTCACTTCTAATTTTTATCTCCATGACCCTTCCTCTTTATGCAACACAATTAGTGTGTGATTTCCCCCCCCACCTTATTTATATCTAGGAAACCCACTTTTCTATTGTGAAGCTTCAAACAACTCCCCAGGATTTGATCTTACAGCTCTGGTTCCTTTTTCCCCAGAATATTTTTTCCCACTTAACTGAAACATAAACTACAGTCTTATGCTCTACTCCCTGCTTTCCCTCTCTCAAGTTTTGCCCCCAAAGACCTTACTGTAATGAAGAGAAAACAAGAGATTCAACACCCCCTTACTTCCCCCACCTTCACCCCCCCATTCACCTTTTAAGGGGAACTGCCTTGCATTACTCTTCTAACTTTCCTCACTGTGTCCACCTGCTATATGGCATTTAACTTCAATACAACCACCTATAAGTTGAGTACAGTACTACATGAGTAAAGTACTTCCCGAGAAGTATAATAATGGCAAGAATTAATTAATGTTTATGAAATACTTTGAGGTCCTTAAAATAGAAAGACGCTGTAACCAACAAAGTATTATTATCTCTTTGCCCTGAGTCCTAGAAACAAATCCAACTGCAATGATGGACTATTTTTTTTTTATCACGGAAAGACCTTAGTTGTCCTCCTTTCAGCAGTTTTCCCAGCCAAGTGAGTTATGTTTTCTGCTTTTTTTTTTAAAAGATATAATGAAACAATAACCTATTCTCAAATGAAATCACATGAGATGCAGGACACTCCATTTCCCTTCTCATGCCTTTGCACTGGCTGTCCCAACCATTCTCGGAACGTCTTTCCCTCTTCACCTCTACCTTCTAGTTTCCCTGGTTTCCTTGAAGATTCCGCACAGATCCAATCCTAGCCTCTCCAGAAGTCCCTGTCTCAGTCGCCTACTAACTAGCGCCTTCCCCATTGAGAGTACCTTCCATTTATTCTGAATATATCTTGGTAGGTACTTAGTCATTTTTATGTTTGTTTCACCCATTAGAGCATGAGTTCCTTAAGGGTATGGATTATTTTTTGCCTTCCTATCCTCTGGGCTTAGCACCAATGGGCTTAATAATAAAATGCCTATTGACTAAGTATGGAATAGATCTGTAAAGTTAGCTATGTAGACCTTAAAGCAAAAATCACTATAATTCTGCACCTTCAGGAGTGAAAGAACGAAATCTCTTTTGGAGTGAGAAGACAGGGCAGGCTTGTGAATAAAGAAGGGAGAAAAGGGGGCTTGGAAAGGAAAACACCAGTTAAGTAAAGTAACTAAACTGTAAATCTCCTATCTCTACCCTCCAGACCACATCCTAACTGAATCCAACTGTGCCCCACCCTTGTACCCTGTAGCAGTACACACCTAGCCCAGTGAGGCTACTTACTACATAAGTTCTTTCTAGTCTTCCCCTCCACAATTAACTGGCTATTCAGTTCACTTCCACTCCAAGGGCCAAAAGGAAGAGTCCATTTTCCGGGTTTTACTGTGACTGGGTGGGAAAAAGAAGATAGCTTAAAAGTCTGAAGTGTTTTGGTCTCAGTGAAAGAATCTGTAAAAGCAGGGACTGCAGACTGACACAGAGACAAAGAGAAGTAGAGAAAGTTATGGACAAAAAATGACAGTGGGAAAAGCTTGTGAAGAGTAGGATGATGGGGAAAGTGCTTTGCCTCCTTTAATCTCTTCTCTCAAAAGGCATTCTGAGATGATCTGGGAGAACACCAAACTGCAGCCTCAAGAATAAGAACTAAGAGACTTAGACCACAAGAGACAGAAAGGACCTGAGAGGTTTTTGAGTCTAGAGATGTCAAACAGGCTACCATGTGCAGCTCACAATTCCCTTCCCCCACAACAGATTAAAAAGTAACTAGGAAATATTTTTAAAATAAATAAAATACAATGAAATCTAGGTAATATTACATTTTAAAACTAAGTCCATAGGTATCCCTCAGGGTAACTAAGTGCATAGAGGTCTTGGAAGTCAGCCCTGCCCCTGACATATATTGGCTATGTGTTCCTGGGCACATCACTTAATCTCTCAGTTTTCTACACAACTCTCTAAGACTTTTTAGGCAACTTATGTTGCAGAGCAGGTGCTCACTTGCTTTGGAAGATGTTCATTCACATGGGAGTTCCTATAGCAACAAAACTACATTCCCTAGCCCTACTATGCTGTTAGGCTCTGGAAATACAGAGAAAAATAAATGAAACTCAAGCAGCTTACATTACCAGGGGAGACAACATTTACGTTTATAAACATATAGAGAACAAATATAATATAAATGCAAGGTAGTAAGAGAAGGAGGGTACTAGCAGGGGGGTCAGAAAAGTCTTAATGTAGAAGAGTGGTATTTTAAGTAATGGATGTCAGAGATAGAATGTGAATATGAGAGGGGAAGAGAAAAAGTCACAGAGAAGGGGGAGGAGGAGGGTGAGCACGAGGAGGAAGAGAAAGGAAGGAAGGAAGAAGAGGAGAGAGACAAATACAGGCCTCCTGTTTGGGTAACTAAGCTACGGAACTGCGACTTGTCCAAGGTCACAAAGTGGCAGAGCTTGGGACTTAAACTTAGTTATTTCCCCTTACAATCACCCTGTTCTCTAAATGCAATGTGTGCATCAAATCTCTCAGAAAGCTGAAGAAAAGGGAATGGCCAGTGAGGTTATTTTCGTGAAATGGGCTACTCCAGAGATTCCCCTTCACTGGAAAACCCACGATAACGGCTTGAGACTTTCACAAGGTGCTATTATAATATCTGCTCTTCCCCCACTCTCTAGTACTAGGTCGGAGTATACGCAAGCAACTTCTCACCAGAGCCCCTCGGGCTGTCAAGGCTGAGCATATCCCCTCCCTCTCTCCCATATCCCCGCCCCCCTATTTCCAGGCTCGCCTCCCACCCCTCCTCCCACCTAGGTTCTTTTCGCCTTCCTCCTCAGCCCAGGAGAAAACCCGGACAACTGGAGTTTCCACGCACGAAAATGCTCCCAGGCTTCCCACGTCCCGTGCGCGAAGGTGCAAGTCCTGGAGTGTCTAGGCAGCTTTTTATTGCTAAGAGCGAAGGTTCTGCCTCCACGGAGACGACTCTAGGAGAGGGTGGAGGGATGCACCGCAGTTCGCGGTCAGCGCCCGGCACTTGCGGGGTGAGCTCACGTGGGGCGGCGCTGGCCAGGTGCCCCGCCCGAGCTCCACCCCCAGCCCCGGTATAAGAGGTCGGGTGGAGGCCCGGGCCTCGGTGACAGCCTCGGCAGCTGGGAGCCTCTGTTGAGGCCCCCCAACAGCCGTCCGGACCCTGCCTGTCCTTCTCCCCTAGCCATAAGGCTATAGCTTTCCAACTTCAGCTACAGTGATAGCTAAGTTTGGAAAGAAAACAAAGAGAAATCCCGGGTTGCCTTTTCTTTTTTTTTTTTAATTTTTAAAAAGTTTTCCAGAGTATTGTTTTTGTTTTGTTTTCTTGCTTTTTGGTGGTGCTATCTCCAGTTATTTGCACTCCAGTTAACGAGAAAAACATCAAAACATCTATAGCAACAGCAGAGGACAAAGAAAAGTCAACAAGGAGCTCCTGTTGTCATGACCCGTAAAAATGACCAAAACACTCGTGGAGGATGCTGCGGTGAGTGGGGACATGACCAGCTCTGTTTCTTATGTCAGTTAACCTAATGGGTATAAGTGGGTAAGCAGGTTGGGTGAAGATGTAGCTATTAGCTGCAAGAATTTTTTGGTAGCAATCTTGTATTTTTGGTGAAAAATGGGGAGCAGGGGAATTTATGGGTTCAATAGTTTAAAAGTGAGCTAAGAGGGGTCATTTGTGTACAGTATAAACATGCCAGAGAGGCAGCGCTGGGGGCAGTAGTCTGGAAGGCAAGACCCCAATTCCAGCCTTCCTTCTGACACACACCGGCTGTGTGACCCTAGGCAAATCATTTAAGCTCTCCATGCTCTCCGGAACTCTTGAGGAGCAAAAGTTGCAGAGAAGTTGCTGCCCTGTGTTTTAGAGGGACTTTCCTCACCTAAGAGTTCCTTGTAGCAATGGGATCATAGATCTATTTCCTATTTCTGTGTATAGATATTTAAGTAGGTGATGGGAATGGTGTGGGGAAAAGTGTGTGTGGTCCTGGGTAAAAGGAGAAAGGAAGCTGACTGAAGGGGATATCTGTCTTCATTTTATGCAATTCCTCAAGTGCTGGATGTACTCAAATTAAGTGACTTCATAGTCAATAAAACAAGATGTCTTTTTTATTTCAGAGCCCTGGTGAGAGTTGCAGGACTTACTTCATGAAGTGATTTAATCAAAATCAATTTTAAGAGAAAGAAAATGATGGAGACTAGAGAGACTTAGTAGTACAATTAATAAGACTATGTTTTCACAAAGATTGAATACACCCTTTTCTGCCTTTGTCTCCATTGCAGGATCCTTTAAAGACTATGTTACCTCTGCAAAATTTCTTCTCTACCTTGGTCATGCTCTATCCACCTGGGTAAGTAAAAATGTACTGTAGCATTTGCAACATAAATCATACAGTTTACCTTTCCTTCTGATATATGACCATTGAATTGACTTCCAATTGACTTGTAGTGCTATAAAAAAGCTGAATCACTTAATAAGCATTTATATTTATACTAGCATTCTTATCATCACATTTTCTTATAAATCACATTCTTACCTTCACTTTTCCCAATTGATGTTTGTGATATCAGTTTTATATAGAATTACATTAAAATAGGATACAGGTGTCAAAAATGCAAAGCCAAAATGACACAAATCCTTGAGTCATTTAATATGTTGTGTGTGTCTCCTTACTAGATTGGTACAAAGAATAATGGTGATTCTCCCTTTAAAAAGAAGTGAAAGTCACGTGTAACTTTCCTTTCAAACTATTTGAAAAAGATTGTTTTTTAGTGGAAGTTTGCTTCCAGTATGGGCTTCTAGGGACTGTACAATAGGCATTCAGTGGTTGCCAGAATTAACAATTATGTGTGCAAGTAACAGAATCAATGAGAATGAATATTTAGGTGGTTAAAAAGGCTGGTCTTATATGTTATTAGCAGTTAGCCATTGTGAAGCAAACCATTTTGTGGTCCAATGAACTAACATGTTTGAACATCAAAAACTTCATAGAAATTATGCCATTTGTTTGCCGTGTGTGCCTGTTACATTAAAATTATATGTGTTGGTTCTGTCATCAGCAAAATGAAAATAATTATACTGGCCAGCTTCACAAGGAAGGTAGGTCAGTCCCTAACTATTGATTTAAGAATCCCTTCATTAATAAATGCTTCTTACTTTAAAAAAATAGGTGGAGTGCATTGTACTCATGTATCACAATGTATTAAAAATGAGATCACAATTTTGAGAGAGAAGCCGAGGATGATTTTAGGATTTTTAAAAATTCTAAAGTTTTATGTGATCATTTTTGACCCATTAATGAAATTGGAAAAATGTAAGCTCTGTGTTTTTATGTAAGATAGTCTTAGTTTCTTTAATCTCTTTAACATCTAACAGCAGCTTATTGGTAGCTGTTTTAAAAAGGCAAGCACATGTCTTTTAAATTGGGTTGGGCCGATGAGAGTGACTCTGCAAATAAACTGTAAACAAAGTGTGGTTAGTGCGAGTTGGTTGCAGTCCACATAGCAGATTCTGTGTCTGTCTTCTAGTATTCTCTATCTGTCTTCCTCTCTATTTCTCTTGGGAAATTGCCCTTAGTAAAGTTAAACCTGTAGCTTGTTTTTCATAACCAAATATAAGCCCAGGAGATCAATAAATGGCAGTAGAAACACAGTATTTGTCATTCTTGGTTTATTCACAGGATTAGTCCATGCAGTCAGAAGGTGCTTCATTTCCAAATATTTGCCAGGTTTAAGGTTTATTTCTTTGAGCTTTGGTTAATCGGTCTGGGTGGGTGGGGGTTAGATTGTCTAAAAGGGAGACAAACTGCCACTCTGGCAGGATTTCTCAGTCACTTGAAAAATCACCCCTCCTCCCACAAAGTGATGACCAGTTAATATAATCCCAAAGCAACCCAGGCAAAGGGAAGGTTAAATATAAAATACTCCAAAATTTAGCTTCTCTTCCCCCTCTCATTTTGAAGCAAAGGATATTAAAAGAATTTCAAACACTGTAGTTTTCCTCCTGGTTTTAAATTCTAGAAAAACATTTTCCATAAAGAATTTCTTCCTACCATTTGGGAGAACTCTTAGGGTGGAAAGATTATTTTCACCTGTGTTTGCTTGGGTAAACCCTAGAAGTTGGGGTTGAATACCTTTTTGTTTGATAGTAAGGATCAATCAAAAAATAATTATTGAGAGCATCTCTTCTATGCTAATTACTGAGTGATGCGCAGAAGAGGCCTCTGCTCTGTCACTTATAATTCTGTTAGAGAGACTTGATGTCTATGAAAAGATAATGGAAAAATACAAGGTAAAAAGATGAGGGAACAAATTGATCTTCTCAAAAGTCTCTTTGAGACAATGGGGAGAACATTTTAAAGGAAATAAATCTAGTCACCTTTAGTTAGTCTCCTCTTTTTATATCCAAAGTGTTTATTTGCCCAGTTCATCAGAAACTGGTGCTCAGGAAGTCTGTGCCCATGACTACAACCCTAGCTCTCCTGCCTTCCTTCAACTTCAACAAATCTTTCTTAAACTCCTCCTATGTTCCAAGGGTCATTTAGACAATATATGGCCACTGTCTTCCTGAAGTTAATATTCTAGAAGGAACATATGATACTTATATAAATAACTATAATGGAGAATGGTGCCCTTATGTAAAAAGTGGGTTTTGTGAGGTCTGAGGCAAGAGGAAGAATGCTGACTGGGAAGATCCAGGAAAGCTTTATGGAAAAAGTATTTGAGCTAGGTTATAAAGTATGAGGAGGATTTCTACCACTTGAGATTGGAGGTTAATGGAGGAGGAAAAGAATACTTTTCAAGTGTAGGGAAGCTTGCCCCTCTGAACAAAGGCAAAGAGCTTTTATAATTCACAAAGGGGGGACTGTAAAATAGTCAATAAAATCAGTCCCTGTTTCTAGAAAAAACAACATTGTTGGCTACCACCTTACTAACATTCTGGTTGATGGTTTCATTTTTATAGGATGTTTACACTGCAGAAGAACTTAGATCATTTTATCTAGTATCTCTCCCCTACCCCCCATTTAAGAAATGAAGACACTGAGGGTGAATGTGACTTGCCAAAGTCACAGATAGCTAAGTAGCAAAAGTGGGTCTCAAACCCTCATGTTCTGACTACAGTCCAGAGCTGTTGTTTTTACTTCTATCTGCACCACCCTGTCTTGTATACAAAGATATATTATTATTCACTGGGACAATATGGAAACTGAGGCTTCTTTTTTTCTTCCTAAAAACCTGACATCATGGTCTCAGGGACTACCTTTGATACTACTTTGCCATCACTGCTATCCCATTCTTGGACTTTCGTTTAAATAGACTAGAATCTGAAATGCCTTATAAGACTGACTTTCTAGTTCTGTTGGAAGTTTAGGTAACTGGAACAATTGCCTTACTTCCCCATCGTGGCTATAGCAGTGGTATGGAGGAAGGGTTGGGGATGTGAGAAGGCAGGAAGGGGAGGAAAGAGCAAGAAGGAAAGCAAATTTAATAAAGCAGGGTTCCCACTGGTGTACCTCCTCAAGATGATTCAAAACCAAGTCTTTTGGAAGAAGTATAAGAAACAAAAGAAAAAATTAAGAATTGTATTTCTTAATCTTCAGGTTAGGCAAGAAGAATTTCATTTGCTGATGCAACTTCATAGTTTTTGCACTTGTGCTCATTTTTGTAGAGAGAAGTACCTACTGGTTTAGATGCTAGAGGAAAATCTTCCCCTCTCTGTTCTCTATTCAAACATAATTCTGCCCTCAACCAAGGGAATTTTTGCAACATACATATATATATATATATATGTATATAAATATATATATATATGTATATATATATACATATATATATATTTATATATATTTGTGTTTGTATGTAATGTCAACTATAAAAAACACACTACTGAGCTGTAGTTTATTTATGTTATGCACTTTCAATGATTTTGAAAGCCTCCTGTTTTAATTGTAGCATGTGGTAATTTTTTAGCATAGCCGATTCTTGGTTAATTTTTAAGCAAAACAAACTTCCCTATCTCTTATTTCTCAAGTGAAACTCACTTTTAAAAAGGCAGGCACATGTCTTTTAAATCAGGTTGGGCACGATGAGAGTGACTCTGCAAATAAATTGTAAACAAAGTGTGGTTAGTGTGAGTTGGTTGCAGTCCACACAGCAGATTCTCTGTCTGTTAGAGTTGGGAAGGACCTTAACATCATCAAGCATAACCCCTTTAACCTTACCGATGAGGAAACTGGCCTTTTCCTGACTGATGTTTGTTCATTGAACCCTTAAAAAAAATAACTTCACTTATATTAAATGCCCACTATGTGCAAATCACTGTGGAGCATACACTGGGGGATGGGTACTAAGTTTCAATAAAACACTATCCTGGGGCAGCTACGTGGCAAAGTGGATAGAGCACCAGCCCTGTAGTTAGGAGGACCTGAGTTCAAATATGACCTCAGACACATAACACTTACTTAGCTGTGTGACTCTGGACAAGTCACTTAACCCCAATAATAATAATAAATAAATAAATAATAATAAATAATAAATAATAATAATATAATAATAATAAATAAAATAAATAATAATAATAAATAAATAAAAATAAAACACTGTCCCTCCTTCCAGTTTACCTATAGTTCTGCAACATGGTTATATTATCTGACCAAGAGTGTGTCTGGTTTTATCTAAAGTTGTTTTAGTTCTACCTTGATTGGTTTTGGTGTATCCCAAAGTGTGATGCCATTAGGTTGCCCTGTGGAAATACGGATGGGGTGAGGGGAAAACAGCTGCTGATTAAATCTATCTTTTTCTTTAGACTGATGAGTGAGTGTTTTTTTTTTCTTCTGTGTCCAAGGCTTTCATTGTGAACCCTGCTGTTAGGGGTATAATGCCTTCTGTGTCTTATCAGGATTACCAATTTTAACTCCTGATGATTGTATTATCAAGTAGATGTTGACTTTGGGAGACAAAAATGTGTATCAGAAGAGTTGGGTTTTTTTGTTTTTGTTTTTGTTTTTGTTTTGGTGAGTCCTGTCCCAGTTCCCTACCCACCTACTCCTGCCCCTTACCCCAAAGTGTCTTCCCACTGAGATTATCTCTCATTTACCTTATATATACAGTACTCTTCCTTCCACATTTCTGCCTTCTGACTTCCTTCCAGTATCCACTAAAATCCCACCCTCTATAGGAAGCCTTTCCCAATCCCTCTTACTTGTAATGCCTTCCCTCTTTTAATTATTTCCTTATTTCCTGTTTATCCTGTATATAGCTTGTTTGTACATAGGTGTTTGAATGTTGTCTCCCTTGTTAGATTGCAAGCTCCTTGAGAGCAGGGACTATCTATTATCTTGCTTTGTATCTGCTTCTAGCTAGTCTGACAGTGATATGTAAGTAGGTAATGTCTCACTTGGAATCCTTAGCTGGAGGGGATCTTCCAGTAAGAAAGCAGTTTTCTGTGTATAATTGTCTGGAAAATGAAAATACTAATGGACTCTTCCATTTCTTCCATTTTTTTTTTATTCAAGGGAGATCGGATGTGGCATTTTGCAGTATCTGTGTTTCTGGTTGAGCTCTATGGAAACAGCCTGCTCTTAACTGCTGTCTATGGGCTGGTGGTGGCAGGCTCTGTTCTGATCCTGGGAGCCATCATTGGAGATTGGGTAGATAAAAACCCAAGGCTTAAAGGTTCGTATTCTTTGAACTAGCCCTCTTCAATTCAAAGGGACAGACATTTGTCTGATCTGTATTTAAAAGGGTGTGGGGGAAGAAGAAAGAAACAGTCAGTGAATTATCTAATTAGTGATGAGAAATGTTGTGTCAGGAAAACTGCTGTCCTTTCCTTCTGCAAAGTCTTCAACTGTTCCTTCTGCAGTGGCAGTTGTGATCAAATTGGAGGGCAGCTGAGTAGATGAAAAACTTTAGCCCACCAAATATTTATTAAATGCCTACCTTGATGGCCCTTGATGGCAGCATTTTCTATTGGGGTGGGGGACCTAGATCCTGGACTGTGTAGGAATGCCTGTCACATTTATGCTGAGGGAAAGAACTTTTAAAAATACCTATAGCTCCTGATAAAGTCCAGATGTTAATAATTAACATCAAGTGACACTTTTCTGAGAACCATGTTAAACATTAAATGCTGGCTTAACTCTGGCTTGATTTCTTTTGGAAATGAAATGGAATCCCCTTATAAGACTATTGCTAGAGGATAGGATGTATAACTACCTTATAGGCAAACTATCCTTAAATGGGGCTTTCATATAGTGGTTTGGGAGGATTTGAAATCTAAAAGTCCAATATCAGTGCAAGGTTTTATATCTGTATACATAGAGTAACAGGCCATATTATGTTGGAATTTTCATTAGATATTGTTGCTTCTTACATAATTTTCTCCAAACTCCACAACTGGAGAAGCCAGTTCCACACAGCAAAGATATTAATCAAAGGATTGAACAGTTTCAGTTGTCTGCTGACTTATGGCAGTGTAGATGGCCAAAGCAGATAACTCAGGCAAAAATTTCCGAAATTACCCACTTAATTGTAACCAAGAAGGCCTGACAAGATTGTTAGAGGTCCTAGGGAAATATAAAGTTAACTTTAACCTCAAATCAGCTCTCTAAAGGAAAGTTCTGTGTTCTAAATTTTTTCCCTAGTTATTTGGAATGTTACAAGGGGAGGGCATGCTTATTTTTTGGTTAGCGCATAATGTTAACACTGGTGAGCTTTAGTCTTTTTTGTAGTAATTAAAAAATTGAGAAGTAGGGTAAAAAAGGTTTTTAAAAATTATTTTTTACTTATATAGCAGTATATTACTTTCTAAATGCTTTCAGAAATGATAGAACATCATACCTTCACAATAACCCTATGAGAAGTGCAGGGCAGGCATTCTCTCCATTCTTCAGATGAGAATCCTCCAGCACAGAAAGATTAAAGGAGTTGCCAAAGGTCACATAAGTAGCTAGGGGGAAATTTGGGACTTCCATTACCTTGTAGGCTCATTGAGGGCAAGGACTGTCTTTTACCTCTTTTTGTATCCCCAGCATTAGCACAGTGCCTGGCGCATAGTAGGCACTTAATAAATATTTAATGATTGATTAAAATGTTTATTGATTGACTTGAACCCAGGTTTTCTGACCCTAACTCTAGGCTTCTAAGATTGTCTAAGTCTAGACTAATTCTAGATTTCTAATTCTTTCTACCATCATCTACTCTAGAAATGCTAAAATTGTTTGAGGAGAAGATAACTAATGATTTTCCAGCAACAATATTTGTTTATTCTCGGCAAACTTCTCTATGTACTACTTCATCTTGTAGGTTTCAGTTGACCATGTAGAAGATTACTAATTTTAGCGGTAGTGTAAACAGTTTTCATATCTTATCTGTGGATCTTAAGCAGGAATTAAGAGCTGTGTCATTTCTTTGTAATAGAAGCAGTGAGGACTTGATTTCTCCTTGAATCAGGGTAGTTACAAAAAAAAAACCCAAACCAAATCAAAAATGAAATAAACAGTTTCTCACATGATGCTTTAGGAATTGCTCATTATGAGTGATCATAGTCACTTGTGTTGGGTATAGCTTATTTTGTGTGTAAATTATTCTTGTTTGATTTGGAGTACGATTGGGGGAGGTATAGAGAATAGCTAAGATAGGATTTAATTCAGTGAATCAGCAGAGTTGTTATGTGTGTGTATGCTACTTACTGCACTTATATCTTCAAGCAATTCCAACACTGAAGTGAAAGTGGGTATTGTCTCACCCAAATACTGTTGTGTATTATAAGCAATTGTTTTTTCCTCTCTTGCTGTAGTGGCCCAGACTTCTTTGATTGTACAGAATGTTTCTGTCATCACGTGTGGTATCATCCTAATGATGGTTTTCTTACATAAAACTGATCTTCTGACCATGTACAATGGATGGGTTCTTGTAAGTTCTCAATCAAATACTTTAATAAAAAGATATGAACAGGTGCTAGTAATAAAAGATTTAAGCATGATTTCTTCTTTTAATTCTGTTCATGAGGTTTCAGCACATTGTTGAGAGCTGTCTGTTATTGTGAGGAACTACATTGGTATTGGGATTAACCAATACTATAACCCTCAGACACACATGGTATGATGACTTGGGGACTGCATTAAATGATTTTTTCAATAAGCCCTTCATACTGTGATTCTATGGTGGTGGCTGCATCGAGGAAAAGAGGAATAGAGTATTGAAAACTCTGTTGAAAAACAAAGTGCTTAATGTCACTTAATGAAATTGGACCAAGAGGAAAGAAAGAATAGATATTCTATATGTTTCTTTCTGTGGATGTATGTCTGAGGGAAGGGTTGGGGAAGAGAATAAGTATTGATATCTTGCTAGGCACTAGGCTAAGCAATTTTACAAAAACTATCTGATTTGATCCTCCCAATCCTGTTAAGTAGGTGCTATTCTTATCCCCATTTTACATTTGAGAAAACTGAGGCAGACAGTTTAAATGACTTGCCCAGGATCACACAACTAGTAAGTATCTGAAGCCAAATTTGAACTCCAGTCTTCCAGATTCCAGCCTCTGAGCTCTATTCAATGAGTGGCCTTGTTGCCTCAACTGTGTCTAGGGAGAGCATACTTCACAAACATATTTTTGGCCATTTTGCCTTAAATTGTCTTTATGAATATTTCAACATTTACTTAATTTCTGTAAAACAAATGACCTAAGATGAAGAAAATACAGAAATTCCACAGCACTTTCTAACCTTGGGGTACCTCTAACACATTTTACTAATGTATTTGAAAATAAAATGAAGGTTATGAAATGAAGGTTAAAATTTGAACTACTTAATTATGTTACCAGAGAATAATGTGTAAAGTTGTTGTGAAGGAAATTCTTTAGGATTAGAATTTTAACCCTGATTTCTCCCTTTGTGATTCCTTAGACTTCCTGTTATATCGTGATCATCACTATTGCAAATATTGCAAATTTGGCCAGCACTGCAACTGGAATCACAATTCAGAGAGACTGGATTGTTGTTGTTGCCGGGGATGATAGAAGCAAATTAGCAGGTAAAATGGAGTAACCTTCGTTTGCTTTTTTCCTCCCTTTCCCCCTCCCCTTCTTTTAACTGGCTCAGCTATTTAAGGAAATATGCCAGTCAGTGTTGACAAGGAAGCTTTTTTTTATGTTCGAAAAACTCTCTAACATTAATAGTTGGAAAGCACAGTACTTTTGTAGTCACACTCCTCACATCAGTAGCCAAACCCAAACGACAATGACAAAATTGGTTTGTATTATAATGATAAATTTACAAACAATTCTTAATATATTTAAAAAGAGAAGAGAGGAACAACATCTCTCTTTTGCTCTCTTGATTCTGTTGATGGGGTTGTTGTTTTTTTCTCATTACTAAGAACAAGTAGTCGGTTGATTGCTGTCTCAAAACCAGGAAGACCTGGCTTTAAGTCTCCCATCTGACCCCTCCTGACTGTTGTGACCTTGGGCAAGCCCATTGACCTTTCATAGTTCTACATAAGTGGTGTGAAACTCAAATAGAAGTTGGACCATATCCCTGAAGGCTGTGCGTTGACTTGAAAACCACATATTAACATTACCTATGTTCTATTTTTCTATTTTGTATTTTTATTTATTTTGGTAATTGTTCCCCCATTACATTTTGATCTGTTTCTAGTGGTACAGGGAATATTGTGAGTATTTGACCCCTCTGCTGTAAACAACTCTTTAGGATTACAATAAATTGGAGGGAAGGTGCTGACCTGCATTGGTAGATGGAGTTCCTCGTGTGGTAGTTCCCTATCCCAATAAAATCACAGGTCCAGTCCCTAATCTTTAGAACATGAGAGGCAGGGTTGCACACTAGTCCAGGCTAGTGCTGGACTTAGAATCAGGGGTGCATGAGTTCGAAGCCCATCTCTCACTCTTATAACTGTGGGACCCTGACCGCTAACCTTTTTGAGCTTCAGGCAAACTAACTGCCCAAGATTAATCCACTGTTATATTATGTGTAGACAGTAATGTAGTAGACAGTAATGTAGTAGACATTTGAGATACTAAGGAAATAGACAGTATATAATACCTGCCTGCAGAGGCTTAAATTATTAATTATAGATGTGAAAAATGATATTGGTCTCTATATACATCATATTCCTCACACACCCCCTTCCAAACTGAGTGTCCTGTAACTCATGTTCTCTTTTATCATAAAACATACTATACAGTTTTCTTTTCCCTTTCAAAGATCTCTCCTTTTAGGAATGTTCTCTGTATTCAGAGCAATGTAGACCAATACTTGAACTAAAAAGACTTAAAAAGAATCACTGTAGAGAAAGTGAGGCTGTTAAACACCTATACTAATGAGGCTTAGAGTCACCCATTCTACTTGCATCTCTCCTTTACTCAGGAAAAGCTTTCTAGAAGATTTTAGTTTTGATTAGGATTTTGCAGGAGAAAATAGGTATGGAAAATTCAAGTGTACATAAGTTGGACCAGGAAAGTTGTTGGCATGGGATGTGCTAAACAATACTGCTCCAGAGTATGCATAGTGAATTCTTGTTAGTTCATAACAATAGATGAGACTGTGAAAGAGGTACCAAAGTTAGTGGGAGATTTTAAAGGCTAAAAGAGGAGTTTGGATTTGATGCCATTGAAGTTTCTTGAAGAAGGGAGTATTTTGTAGTAGCAATATAATAACTTGAATGGTAATGCCACAGTGCCTTTAGGGACCTGAGTGAACCTATTAACAATTTAGTGCAGGAGAATGCAGTTCAGAAGACTTTAACCTGTGTATCACCTGGAACTAAAGTAATGATTCTAATTTTCTAATTAACTTTTCTTCCTGTGACCAATGTTAATACTTAGCATATCATATCTATTTTACATATTGAACTCTAAGATAAGGCCTAGCCCTTCTGGGATGCAGGCACCTAATAGGTATGACTCATTCTGAGCTTTTTTATTTTCTCTTAAAGTGCCCATCATACTAATTTCTCGGTCTACCTCTCTCTGTCTCCATCTCCCTCTTCTTATGGATGTGTGTGTGTGTGTGTGTGTGTGTGTGTGTGTGTGTGTGTGTGTGTGTGTGTGGTAGGCTAGTTCCTTTTAGATAGTGAATGATTTTTTAAAATGCTGAAATGATTGGCTATTGCATGGCTAACTTAGAATAGCTGCTCACTAATGCATCTTTTTTAAGGGGTCTGTGTATGTATACACATGTGCATTTTCCATGTCTCTCAAAACAATAAAAGCATCTGTAAATGTGTCGAAGAAAAACATCGTTTTTTAAAAAACCATTTGCTTTCATGTGAATTGATTTGTTAGCTAAAATCTTGGCATATTTAATTTTTTCCTATTTTTCTGAAGCTTAGTTTTAAAGGGTTTCCTTACTTGCCTATCCTGTTCATCCTAGAAATCAATATTAATATCTAGTTTGGTTTGTCCACTGTCATTAGTTAAAAATAATTTCACATTCAAATAGTAGCCTGTACTATATGCTATTTATTGAATGAATCCTTGCTATTTAAAATTCTCATTTTATTCATCTTTCTCTTTAATTGTAGTTAGTTACTTAGTTTCATTGATTAGCTATTACAAATATAATACAAACCTCCAAAAATGAAATTGATAAAACTTCTTTTTTTCTATTTGATAGTAAATACAAATTCGGTAGAGTTAATAGTTGTGCAGGAAACAATCAACACATAATAGTAATGAAATTGAAAATTGTACATAGCTACAAAATGAGGCAGAGAGTTCATATGACCTTATCTATTGAATTAAAATTAGTCCTACTTATCTTTATCTTTCAGATGAAAGCATTTTTTGACCCAAATTATCCAGGTATTTGTTTTAATTTGATATTTCTTTTCTGGCCATGTGGGTTGTAGCTACACATAAAAAGTATAAGAGATGGAATCTCAATTCAATATGAATTTAAAAAGTGATTACTGTGGGTCAGCCACGTGGCTCAGTGGATAGATCACCAGCCCTGAGGTCAGGAAGACCTGAGTTCAAATCCAGCCTCAGACCAAACACTTGACATTTACTGGCTGTGTGACCCTAGGCAAGTCACTTAACCCCAATTGCCTAAAAATAAATAAATGAATAAAAGTGATTACTGTATTTCAGGTAATTAAGTCATTGCAAAAATAGCCTCATTTAAAAATCAGTATTACCCTTGCCTCTCTAGAGAAACTAGGAAACATGTCAAAGTTCTTTTGTTATCAATAGGCATTGTATATTCACCAGTCTAATGGGACCAACTAGAAGGTAATTGACTACCAGAAGGAATTAGAAAAATTGTTAAAGGCAGTTTTTTCTAACCACATACTTAGTCACAATGCATTTCTCTCAAGGTGCTTTGAACAATACACAGGATCTTGTTAATTATCTGAAATATAGGAAATGACAAGACAGGTAGGTTTCAGGCCTAAGTTTTCTTTCTTATAGAATGACTTTTTTTTTTATGAAATAGAATCAGTTTTGAAATAGAACCATTTCCAAGTGTACAAAAAATTTGAGACTTTTTTTATAACTTGATAAAACAACAAATATTTCTGCCAAAGCAATATATACTTTTCTTTTTTAAAAGAAGCTTTTTGAGATTAGGTCTGTCTTGATATCATATGTGTGACTTTTTCTATTTCTCTTATAGAATTTTTTACAGATGTCTGTCATTCAATGATTTTTCCACAGACATGAATGCTACAATACGAAGAATTGACCAGTTAACTAATATTCTGGCCCCCATGACTGTTGGTCAGATAATGACATTTGGCTCTCCAGTGATTGGCTGTGGATTCATTTCTGGATGGAATTTGGTGTCCATGTGTGTGGAGTACTTCTTACTTTGGAAAGTTTACCAGAAAACCCCAGCTCTGGCTTTGAAAGCTTCTCCAAAAGCAGATGAAACAGAACTGAAACAACTGAATTTACAGAAAGGTATTCTCAAAAAAGATGATCAAACCTTGTATCCTGATAGTCAAACCAAATGACTTTGAACATAGAATTTCACAAGCATTCAAGGCCCCCAAAGAGGTAATTTGTTGTAGTAGGTAGAGAGTTGGGCCACAAAACCAGTAAATCCTGGATCCAAGATCCTTGCTAGCTCAGTGACCTCAGGCAAGTCTTTTTGATGACCCAGGAAGCTTTGTAAGACTATAAGAAAAGGTGCAGACCTGCATTAGTAGAGGGAGTTTCCTTGCTCAGGAATTCTCTATGCTAATGAAGTCATAGGTCCAGTCCCTATCTTTATCCTCCATCAAAGCCCTAGCCCTAATTAATGAGGAAAACCCCAGGCTTTCTTTAATCTATGTAGATCTTGTCAGGTTTAGCTACCTCTTGACTACCTGGTAGACCCATGGGGAAGCACATGAGCTATGGGGAGCAGAATAGGGTACAATTATTCAGACATGTTAAGGAGGAGTTTTAGGGAAGTTGACATAAGAACAGACAGAATAAAATGACGATGGGATAAAAGAGCACTTTCATAAAATTAGTCAGCTAACAAGCATTTTTTGGCAGTTATTATATGTGAGCTACTGTGCTAAATACTGAGGATGCAAAGAAAGACAAAAGACAGTGCCTACCTTGGAGGATATTACATTCTAATGAAGGTGACAACATGCAAAAAGAAAAAGGAAAGAAGGAACAAGTGTATTCATTATATAAAGGATATCATTAAAATCTGGGTGTGGCAGACTTTTTTTTTAGAAAATTCTCTAGAAGTTCATACTATGTGGGTTGCTTTTTGATCAGAATACTGAAATTATTATTGAAGTAAATATTCAAATAAAATAATAAAATACCATAAATAATTTTTAAAAATTATTATTCTAATAAAATAATAAAAGAACACATTGCATTTGGGGAAGTAGAAGAAAAATATAAGGTTTTAAAGTATAGTTATAAGGTAATTACTGAATGGCTTGTGTTGTTCTCTTAAGTTAAATGCTTAAGGATCAATGCTTTTTTTTTTCTTTCAAATTAACAGATACTGAGAAAGCCCAGGAGGGATCCCATCTGATGGGTGAAAAAGATTCTAAGAAGTGTGAATATGAGGATGAAAAAGAGCCTGGCTGTGCTTCCCAGATAGCAGAGCCTTTCCGTACCTTCCGTGAGGGGTGGATCTCATACTATAACCAACCAGTGTTTCTTGCTGGTTTGGGTCTTTCTTTCCTCTATATGACTGTCCTGGGCTTTGACTGTATCACTACTGGCTATGCCTACACTCAGGGTCTGAGTGGCTCAGTGCTCAGTCTTCTCATGGCAGCCTCAGCTATCACTGGTATTATGGGAACGGTGGCTTTCACCAGACTACGAGAAAAGTGTGGCCTGGTTCGAACAGGTGTAATCTCTGGAATAACACAGATGGCCTGTTTGAGCCTCTGTGTGGTGTCCGTTTTCATGCCTGGAAGTCCTTTGGACTTAACAGTTTCTCCCTTTGAAGACATCCATGCTAGATTAATTCAAAGTAGTGAATTGCCCCCAGTAACTACAGAAGGACCTGAAACTTTCTTCACAACTGGAATGTACAATTTACTAAATGAGTCTTATCCTACTAAGGGATACACAGAGATGAATCCAAAGCCTGTATCTTTAATTTAATCTCTGTCAGTCTGCTGTTTG
Organism: Phascolarctos cinereus; assembly: GCF_003287225.1. Taxonomy (NCBI): domain Eukaryota; kingdom Metazoa; phylum Chordata; class Mammalia; order Diprotodontia; family Phascolarctidae; genus Phascolarctos; species Phascolarctos cinereus. Next base: position 195,306,736 of record NW_027556098.1, read on the forward strand.
CAGGAGTCATTGCTGCTAGAATTGGTAAGAAAGTTTTTTTAAATTTTATTTGTCAATCACTTAAGGAAGACAAATAATTTAGAGATAGAAGAGTAAAGATATTTGCTTCCTTGAATGCTTTTTGAAGTAGAATTTAGTATACTTAAGTATCATTAAGAATAACTAGATGCTGGATATTTCTAAATATTCTTAATTCTGATACCTTAATTCAGGTAGCAACAAATTTATAATCAAACTAATACTTACAAGTCCTTTCCCCATCTCTGGCATTTCTTATTTTGTTCCATTGGAATTAATTCCTTAAGAAAGCTTAATGATTGGGAAAGGGGAGTAAGCTGTTGACTCCTTCTTTACAATTTTATTTGGTAATTCAGAGCTTTCATAGCTGTACCACACAAGTCAAAGATTTTTTTTTTGTACTTATAGATTTGTCACAGTATAGTTCCATGAGAATAAAGCAGTGTTTTGGGGGTTATTCAGAAAAAGAATAGATGAGAATAGCTATCTTTTTTGTGGTTTGTTTTATTTTGCTTTTGGTAGATCTAAAGGAAATATTGGTTCACAATGTAAGAATTACTTACAGAGGAAATTTAAATAATAATTAATAGAGTGCTAGCATGTTACTTCTGGACTTCCTTTGAAATGAGATTGCATTCATCTTGTGGCACAAAATGAGTGCACTAATTTATCAGACTTATCAGTATTCAGCCAAGACAGATTTATTGTAAAGAATGAAGCATAGAGGTAGAGAGTTTACTAATTATGTTGTAAAGAGAACTTAAGCCCTTTATCATGAACATGAAAATACCATTTTTTCCATTCTTTAAAAATATTATTTCTAGTAATCTTTACATATGATATCACAGATTGGATTTCAAAGGCTTCCTTCCATGTTGCATATTATACTTCATAAATCAGTAGCAGAATAAAGTTGTGATGGTGCTCGGTTCTTTTTAAACTCTTATTATTTCAGTTGTTTTGAATAACTTAAGGAATTAAGTCATTAGCAAATACTATGGTAGACCTCTATGGGGAACAGTAACATTGAATTTGGAATTGGAAAGGAGCATAAATGAACTTTTTAGCTCTAAATCCATGATCCTCTAAGAAGTACTCAATTTATGTGACATTTAAAAACTTTGAAAGTTTTTCCTTATAAAAAGTCCTATGAGATAAGTGGTGAAAGCATTCTTATTACCATCTTTTACATATGAATGAACTGAAGGCAGTAGTGTCAGATCTTTAAATCTTTATTTTACAAATATAGTAGGGTATTATTTTAGAAATCTGAAAATGTGATCATGAATCAAATATGGAAAACTGAAAACATTTTGTATCTTTTTTTTTTTTGTTACTACCATTACAGGTCTTTGGGCCTTTGATTTGACTGTGACACAGTTACTACAAGAAAATGTAATAGAGTCGGAACGAGGCATTATAAATGGTGTACAGAACTCTATGAACTATCTTCTAGATCTTGTGCATTTCATCATGGTCATCTTGGCCCCCAATCCTGAAGCTTTTGGTTTACTTGTGTTGATTTCAGTCTCTTTTGTGGTAATGGGTCACATGATGTATTTCAGATATGCCCAGAAAACTCTTGGAAATCAGCTCTTTGTTTGTTGTTCTAATACAAAAACAGTCTCCAGTGAAGCCGAAAGTAATGTGTCTGTTGTGTAACACAGCTAATTAGTTGTTGCTATCCCTGTTACTGAATTGTAGCACCAATCCTTACTTTAGGGCACCCATAAATGTTCAAAATGTTTCTTCTGAGTTTATGACCATTATGCCTTAACGGGTAAACTTCAAAGAAACTAAAAATATGTAAATATGAGTTAAGAAGTCCCCTTCATATCTAGGGATTAAACAACTAGGAAAAATACCCCACTAACTGAAATGAGGGGAATAATTGGTAATGCTAATCTTCCCCTTTTGCCCTAAGGGTAGGGAGAATGTAGAATAGAAAAGCAATATTTATGCTTTAATATGGTTGCTCTTTGATAGATGTCCATTATCTATCCATGCATATGCTCTTGAATTCAGATGCATTACTTGCCCCCTAAAATGGTAGTTGTTCTTTTTGAGTAAGGCTAGCCTCATGTTCCTTGTATCTTATCCCCATCATTTAAATATAGTTATTAAAATAATTTCTCCTCCAACCATGAAAATTGGAATTTGTTAATCTGGTCTCATAGTTATCCTGTTGATGGTGAGGGTTTGAGAAATATGTGGAAAGTTTTGATACTCATCTAGTACTTTCTTGCCATGGATATTTTGGTTGAACTTGGGAGAGCACATTTATTTTTATATAACCACATGGTATAGAATAGAGCAAAATCTATTACACATATGTAGCACTTCATATAACAAACTAACATATAAGCCACAGATGTAGTTATAGCATTATAACTATCTTTACATAGATTCAAGACATGCTGAGAGTAGTCTTCATAGGGCAATAACTGGATTATATAAACGAGGAGCTAGCAATGAACGTGAGAGGGACATAGCTGAATTTTACTCCTGTCACTGAACTAAATCAACTCTATAATCTTGGATTAGGAGAATCGTAAACCTGGTGAGTTCAATGTAAAGTATGAAGAGTAAACTGGCGAAGTTTTTGTTTTATAAACCATCTGACTGGCTTTTAAGTAGACTTTTGGTAAAGTAATTGTATCTGTACCCTTTTGTAGCCAGAAACCATTTTAAAATAGTTGTATAGTAAGAATGGGTTCATAAATGTGTTCCATCTAAATGTCTTTAGAAAAAAATAAAGAACTTTTGCATTTTGCTTTCTAAGGTTTACCAGTCATTATTGAGTATGCCAGCATCAAGTTGGTACTTTGGCATTAGCCATTGATGCACTTTCATGGAGACTGCAATATGTTGCTATGAGCACTTTCTTCTTTTTTTATGTTTTAAGTTTAATCTTTTCCTTCTTCCTTTTTCATTTTTCCTACAGTATGACCATGTGATTTACTTTGTTGTAAAAAAAAATCTTTGTAATAAATATTTCTATATAAAAATGTTTCCAAAATGCTTTTCCTTAAGCACTTTGATGGGGTGTTTGCAATAGTTTTGTTTCAACAGATTTTTCACAGAAGGAACTTTGAAAGCCACGTTTTTATAATAAGATTTAACTTTAGTGGGATGGTTCTATTTTCACCCTCTTTATGTTCATGTGCATGGACACACAGAGGTCATTCAGACAAACTTAGATGGACCCTAGGTGGTGAGGAAATGGTGGATTGTCCACGCTAGTGTGATAGAGCTCAGAGGGTATGATGTTTTGGCATCATCCACTAGTGAATGACTTTAAGAACTTGGCCTCATATTTCACTAAAGAATTTGAGGCCATTTGCCAAGAACTTCCTCCTGTTACTTCCTCCTTGTGTCACTCAGATGCCTTCTGCCACTATCTCCTTCACCCTTCTTCATGAAGAAGTGGCCTTTCTTACCAAGGCAAACCTCTCTACACTTATAAGTGATCCAATTCCATCCCAACTTCTCCAGCAGATTGTCCCCTCTATCATCCCTACTCTTTCATTAATCTTCCATTTCTCTCTTTCTACTGGCTATTTCCCCACTGCCTAAAAATATGCCCATGTCTGTCCCATCTTAAAAAACAAAACAATGAAACTCTCATTTGACTCATCCATTCCTGCTACCTCCAGTCTCATATCTCTTTTCCCTTTTGTGGCTAAACTCCTTGTCTACAGTTTGTGCCTCCAGTTCCTTCCTACTCTCTTCTTAATTCTGTAGTTTGGCTTACAGCCTCTTCAACTGAAACTGATCTCTTAATTGCCAAGTCTAATGGCTTTTTCTCAGTCCTCATCCTTCTTGACCTTTCTTGCAGCTTTTGACACTGTTTATCACGCTCCTCTCCCTTTTGGTACTTTTTCTGTCTAGATTTTCATGACACTCCTAGTCCTCCTCCTGCAGGGATTTAATTCCATGTTCTCTCGAATCCAGCATGCTTTACAATGCATGTTTGGGTCTGGTTAAATTACTCTGCAAGTAAATTGCAACTGGCAGACCCTTGCTTGGCTCCATGAAATTGAGGAAGTTACATTAGGGTAGTTTTGCAGTAATTATTATGAACGTAGTTCATGTTCTAGTGGGTTTTGTACTTGGAAATAGTAGCAACGTAATGTAATATAGTACAAGATTAGAAGATATGGGTTTGAATCCCAGCAATGATATTTGCATGGGCAAGTAACTGAAACTTGGAGATTATCTTTAAAATGGGGGGACTAGACTTTTAAGGTTCTTTCCAGAACCGAACATCATTATCTAAATTAGGTAGTAGAGTGATGGGGGCATGGTGAGAAAAGTTGAAACCTGTATAATAATTTAAGGTTTATTATCTCTTCGGAGTCTCACAACTATGTGAACTGGTAGCGATGCTAAGTGTCACAAGCAAGATTAATACCCAGCTCTTCCTGACTCCAGGTCTGGTATTCTGTCCATTATTTATCACACCTAGGACTTCTTTCTACTCTACAAACAAGGAAGGAAGATTGAAGTAAAGGAAAAACATTGTGCATCCAGAAAATCCTTGCCATTCTCTGTCTTTTATGTAGGTTGGATAGGGGTTGAAGTGGGGAAAGTAGATTTGGGATATTGGGAGATATTTTTTACTTCACATTAAATTATACTTTAATTTAGGAGGACAATATGCATAAAATAGAGTGGCAAGAACAAGTGGAAATTTATGCAAGTTTTAAGTCCCTCATTTGGCTACCAAAATGATTTTTTGACCATATCACCCCTTCCCCACTATCAATAAATGCCTATCACCTTCAGGGTCAAATATGAAACCCTCCATTTGGTGTTCAAAGTCCTTTAGAACGTACCTCGCCCCTATCTTTCCAGTTTTCTTACCCTTCCCTCCACATACTCTCTGATCCAGGGATATTGGCCTCCTGTCTGTTCCTCTGAATAAGACATTTCATGCCTCATCTCTGAGCATTTTCACTGACTGTCTACTATACCTAGAATGTTCTTCCTCCTCATCTCTGACTCCTGGCTTCCTTCAAGTTCCAGCTAAAATCCCACCTTCTAAGGGGAGCCTTTCACAATCTGTCTTAATTCTAGGACCTTTCATCTTTATTATTTCCAGTTTATCTCGTATATAGCTTGGTTGTACATAGTTGTTTTCATGTTGTCTCCCTATTAGGTTGTAAGCTCTGAAAGGGCAAGGATCATTCTTTACCTCTTTTTTTTTTATCCCCAGCACTTGTACAGTGCCTGGCACATAGTAGACACTCCTTATTGACTGACCAAAATTCTATTATAATACTACAAAATAATTTATTAGGCATCACTTAGGAGACACCTATCTCCATCTGGTAACTGTGATATTGATGCCAGTAAGAATTCCACTATGTATGCTTTTTTTTTTAATTCCATGAGGATTATACAATTAATAATGTAAAAATCTACTTCATCACACCACTCTACTAGTTTACCAAGATAAGTTTTAAGTTTTCTTTTTCCAAAATAGTGGCTAATATGGCTCTGGGATTTCTTTATTCCCAGTATGTCTGTTAACTTTCCTTTCCTATCCCCTTTTGCCCTAGATAAGAAAAAAAGCAAGGTTAGACTAGAATGCCAACAAAATCCTTTTCACAAAACATTGGAAAAGTCAGAACTACCTTTAGTTTATTATGTTTTAGAAGGTAAATGACTTTTTCCTTAAACTGGAACTTGTTCACTTTTCTAAGGGCAAATAGGAACCAGAATTTTATCTAAAGAATGGACAAATGGTAGATCAAAGTACAAGTAGTTAATTTTTCCACAGTACTTCAACTTGATTTCTCTATGGTCAGTATTTTTTTTTTTGTGAACATTTTTCTGTATTGCATTCTGTCAGAGAAATAAAAATTACAAAATATATTAATAAAATCTCCTCAAAAGAGTCAATAAACATATATCAAATGCCTACTATGTGCCAGGAACTGTGCTAAGTGCTGGAGATCCAAAAAAAGGGAAAAGACAATCCTTCCCCTCAAGGTCACAGCCTGATGAAGGAGACAGCATGCAAAAAGTTATGTGCAAATATGCTATATATACATAAATTGGAAATACTAGACAGAGGGAATGTAATAGGAAAGGCTTCCTGTAAAAGACTGAATTTAGATGAGAATTGAAGGAAGCCTAGAGATGAGATTTTTACTTCATGAGTCTAATTGTAGTAATGACAAACAATTCAAAGGGCTTTAAGGCTTAATAGCAGCAGTATTATGTACCATAAATGCACAGAATACTTCATAATTGATTAGACAACTTATTTGAAATCTCTACTGTTACGAGCTTGTAATCATTTGACCTTAGACCTACTACAAGTTCCCACATAATTAAGAGCATGTTTGAATTGTATTATGTACTTAGTCCTGGAGAAAATGACTTTTCCCAAAATAAATTTAAATTTTATATCTACATCAATCAGATCACAGATTCATTGAAGTACCAACATGCAGAGGGATTTTCTTTTTATATATATATTATATATATATATATATATATATATATATATGATTTATAGTTTTTAAAAATTATAGTTTTTAAGACATTTAGCAAAGTCTGATACAGCATGATTCTTTCGAGTTAAGCAACAGGAAATCCTTAATGTTCATGTGGTTTTTGTTTTTGTTTTTGTTTTTTAGGGCTTGACTTTTAGTACTTCTCCTCAAAATAAAGAATATTATTTGATTTCCTTACCCATAAACTATAAAGAATTTCTGCTTATGTTTCTGCTTGTATTAACATTTTTTCCCCAATGTTCAGTCACCATACCTCATTGGCTTGTTTTTAAGTGTTTTTTGAATCTCATGTAGCACTTAACACTCCAAGATTTTTTTACACACATATTATAGAAATGAGTAAATTATCCATTTTTATTCTAAACTAATTTCATCTGTAATATTCATATGCTGTAGGTGAGACAATTTTGCTGGTTTGAATTACCTAGTTAATTGCTTGAATTAGTCACTTTTCTTGATTTATGCTTTTGTAGTTCACATATCCACATATACATATGAGCCAGTCTAGAAAAAAATGTTGAATTGTCAAATTTCTTTTAAAATTAATATTGTTTTTTGGTTCAGCCTATTTTCATTTAATAGATTTTTATACATTTACTTAGAAAAAAGCTTTTAACCAACTTTACATTATCTTTCTCTATGTCGAAATGAAAACCTCTTTCAAAGAGCTTGCATTCAGTCTGGAGAAGCAATGTTGTTGCTGAGTCATTCAGTCATGTCTGATTCTTTGTGGCCTCGTGGACCACAGCACACTTTTCCATCCTTCACTGTCTTTCAAAGTCTGTCCAAGTTCATATTCATTGTTTCCATAATACTATCTATCCATCTCATCTGCCATCTCTCTTTCTTTTTGCTTTCAGTCTTTCCCAACATCAAGGTCTTTTCCAATGCGTCCCATCTTCTTATGTGACCAAAGTATTTAAGCTTCAGCTTCAATATTTGACCTTCTAGTGAACAGCCTGAATTAAATTCTTTAAGTATTGACTGATTTAACCTCCTTGCTGTCCAAGGGACTCTCAAAAGTCTCCACCAGCACCACAATTCAAAAGTGTCTGTGACAGACAGCTTTCCTTATAGTCCAATTCTCATAGCTATACATTGCTACTGGAAAAACAATGTCTAAGTACATATAGACAAAATAAGTCCAGTTTTGTTAAGCATAAGGTAGTTAGTAAGGTTGCCAAGCCATCAACCCTACACTAGCTATACTCTCCTCCCTTTCCCAGCTTGACCCCTTGGTGAACCAGTTCAACTCTGTAATGTCTTCTCTTCAATCCCTTGCCCCTTTCTCATGTCACCAAATTTGTCTTGCAAAGTCACAATCTTGGATCATTTCCACATTCTGCTGCCTTTTCTCTTACACACACACACACGCTGAACAAAGCTGGAGAAAGTCTCAAAATCATTCTGGGTCTACTACAAATTTATGTTACATAATCTCAACTGGGCTCTCATTATAGCAAGGCAATCTTTTTACACCTCCTTCATCAACTTACTGTTCCACTCACCACAGTGGCTCTTTAAGTCTTTTCATTCCATCTCAAACTCCAATGGCTTCCCCTTCTCCCACTCTCTCAGCTTAAAACTTTGCCTCATATTTTACTGAAAAAAAAATTGAGGCCATTGATCGAGAGGTACCTCTTCTCCCCTCCTCATTTCACATCAATCAGATGCTTTCTGCTACTATTTTCTGCTATACTCCAGTATCACATAATAAGGTGGTCTGACTCCTTGCAAAGACGATCCCTCCACAGACACAAGGATGCCATTCTATTTCATCTTCCCCAGCATATTGCCCCTTCTTTCATCTATCCTCTCTCACTTATCTTCAATCTCTTCTTCTCCTGGCTGTTTCCCTACTGCCTACAAATATGCCCATCCATGTCTTCCTCATCTTCAAAAAATCCCCACTTGATCCATTGACCCATACTACTGATAGATCTATATCTCTCCTTCCTTTTGAAGCTAAAATTCCTTAAGTAGGCTATCTATAATGGTGTCTCTACTTCCTTTCCTCTCACTCTCTTCTTAACTCTCTGCAGTCTGGTTCTGAATAGAAAGTTACTATCTCTTAACTGCCAAATCTAATGGTCTTTTTTTCACAGTTCTTATACATCTTCACCTCACTGAAGCCTTTGGCATTTGATACTCTTGGCTCTCTAGGTTTTATGGCACTATTCTTTCCTAGTTCTCTTCCTCCCTATCTAACCACTCTTCACTCTCCTTAACTGAATTTTCATCCAGGTTATGCCTATTAATAGGATCCAGGATAGAGCTTAATGGGAAGAAGATGGAAGATGCTTCAGCAAAGACTACAAGAAAGTGTGTCATCTGTTTCCTAGAGACAATGTTGATCACTGTAAGTTATGAGTCTGATTGCCTTTTAGTGTTGTTTTTGTTTAAAATTTTTTAGTCATTTGTATATGGTCTTTCTTGTTTCACTGTACTAGTTCATGCAACTCTTCCCATGTTTCTTTGAATTCCTCATTTTGCTATTTCTTGTGGAGCAGTAATTTTCCATGATATTCATACAATATACCTTATTTTGCCAGTCATTCCCAATCATTGGGCATGCATTTTGCTTCTAGGTTTTGTTATTACAACAAGTGGATAAGGAAGACTGACACCTTAGAACCTCACTCAAGAACTGACAACCCTGAAAAATTAAAATGGCTCAAATAGGAAACAACTGGATACAAATTTTACAAAATTTAAGGAGAAAATAAGAAAAATTTAAGGATTTTATATAAAAAATCTAGAAATATATATAAATTTATATAAAAAGCCTGGAAAATAGGTCAAGGAGAGGTAACCCAAGAAGTATCTGACCATTTGAAAACCATAATTAAAAGAAAAGGTCTGGATACCATATTTCAAGAGAGTATAAATGAAAATTACTCCTTCTTTCACTGCCTTGTTCCTCCCAGAACCTCTATTTTAAGGAAAGAGCTCAGGCCAGCCATGTCTTCATTCCTTTTCAGGCTGTACTCCTGACACATTGGACCGTGTCTACCACGCACCTGCTCAGGTAACTTCCCCCAAGCACCCTCTTTCAGTTTCTTTTTCTGAGTTGTGTCCCTTCCTGCACCTTATTAGAATGTAAGCACCTTGAGGTGCTTGTCTTCTTTCTGCTTGCATTTGTATCCCCACTGATTAGCACAACACCTGACCCTAGAAAGTACTTAATAAGTTCTTATTGACTGACTGATGAAATAACTGAGACTATGGCAGCAGCCACTAAAGAAAAGAAGTTGGAATACAGCATTACAAAACTACAGAGAAAAAGACTTATAACCAAGGAAACCTATCTGGAAAAACCAAGTACTAGCCTACAGAAGAAAAGAATTGGTCTTTAATGGTATAGAGGATTTCTAAGCATTCCTGATGAAAAGACCAGAACTGAGTAAGTTTTTTGAAATAGAAGTGCAGATGCCAAGAGAAACATAGGAAGGTACACGTATTTGTTAATTAAAAAGGAATATGTAGGGGGCAGCTAGGTGGGGCAGTGGATAGAGCACTGGCTCTGGAGTCAGGAGGACCTGAGTTCAAATTCAGCCTCAGACACATAACACTTACTAGCTCTGTGACCCTGGGCAAGACACTTAACCTCATTGCCTAGCCAAAAAAAAAAAAAAGGAATATGTGAGGGCAATAAGAAACAAAATGCTTTCTTAGAACCTTTGAAGAATCATAAAGAAAGGTAAAAATTGGCCAAAAGTATGTACAAGTGGTTTTACTCTGTTTTAATGGTATGTGGAGTATGCTGAGGAAGAACAGAGAAAGGAGAGGGAAATCATTATAGCATTGTGGAGGTTCATAGACAGGATATGACTGTAGAGGAAGGATAGGGGAGATTGGGCATCCCTTGAATGTTACTTTCATCTGAACTGGAAAAAGGAAGATTAAACATAGTAACACATAGACTTTGGTATAGAAATACATTAAACTCAAAAGGGAAATAGGAGGGCATAGGAATAAAGGAGGAATAGAGAGGAGTCTAAGAGGGAAAATAGAATAGGTAAGGGTGTGCAGAGTCATTTATTTGTTGTGAGTTTGTCTGGGTGACTCCATTTTAAAACTTTGGTTTTAGCTTTGAATATGGGGCAAGTAGCCTGCATAAGACAATGGTATACCATGCTCATTTATCCTATCTTCCCATGATACAGTAATGAAGGAAGAGCTGAGGTGACCCTAACCCCATCACCCCATAAATTTTATGAACCAAAAAGAGCTGAGGTGGCACTAACTCCATTTCCTCATTTGAAACATAGACTAATAAAAATTGTCTTTCTGTTATATGGAAATTGTTTACTGCTGTCTGTAAAGAGCAGAACACAAGGAAAAGTTAGAGAGGCCTTTTTGATGAGATCTGGAGTAAAGGAAGAATTCCCATCATCACCACTACTATATTTCATAGTACTAGGAATGCTAGTTAAAGCAATTACAAGGAAAAGAAGTTGAAGGGATAAGAAAAGACAAAGAGGAAACAAAAATATCATTGTTTGCAGGAAGCTAGAAGACACAGTGGATAGAATGCTGATCCTGCCTCAGACACTCTGCGACACTGGGCAAGTCACTTAAGCTCTAGTAACCTCTAATTTCCTTGTCTATAAAATGGGAATAATAATGGTATCTACCTCTCAGGGTTATTGTGAAAATAAAATACGATAATATTTGAAAAGTGCTTTAAGAAGAAATCAAAGCTATCTATAGTCATGTGAAAAAATGCTCTAAATCACTATTGATTGGAGAAAAACAAATTAAAAACAACTCTGAGGAACTACCTCATACTTATCAGAAATGACAAATGCTTAAGTTTTTAAAGA